>NC_086247.1:60594562-62085395 GCF_021018805.1 Prinia subflava
ATCTAAAGGAAAATTCATGACTTCACATCCCTCAAAAGGATGGGAAGAGGCTCTGTGGCTCTTTCATCCATGCTCTGCTGTCAGCATTAAGGTCCTTGAGTTCTGCTCTTAGAGTTAAAATTCTGAATTTGGTAATGTTTTCCCTTTTCTTCATTCTCTTGTGTTGATAGTGTTCAGAAATTCTATTCTAGTGAATGAAGCTGTACATAATAACAGAAAATTACTGAAGTGGGCCTTTGTGGTTTGACTTTTTTTCTTTCCCCTAGCAAGCTGAAACTAATAGTGATGATCTCAGGAACTGCAGTTTTTCTTTGTAATTGCTGTGGTTTGGGTCATTTTGCTTCCATGAGTTTACTCACAGATGCAGCCATTACCAGTGATAGATGTTAAATTGCCTTCATCTCTCTCCATCTCCATCACATTTCTTTATATGTTGTTATTACTTTTGTTAGGAGAGAAGAATTACAGATTTAGATTAAGCAGCAGTTGAAGTTTTTTCACATCATTAAATCCCTCAGATGAGAGTGAAGGCTCTCTTTAGAATGTAACCTACAATTGTTTGGTTCCCAACAAGATGTCTTGTAAAACTGTATAACTACTTAGGGGAATATCTTAACCCTTGTAGAGGTCTAGAGCTTATGAAATTGCTTGTTTTATGAAACTGTTGTAGTTTAACTTGGTTTCGAAATGAATTCAGTTGCACTGATGTGGGAAATTAGATAAATGATGTATAATTAAGCAAATCATGTTGCAGTGATTCCAGTGATAGTAGGGAATAATAATTTGTAAAGGTTATTTGTCATCTTGCAGACATTCCTCTGTTAAAGGGCAATAGCATGGGGAAGTCTGGTAGAAAAAGAAATACACTTGTTTTCTGGGTAGAATCAGCTTTGTTTCTCTGTTCCAAAGTGTTTGGATGAGTAAACAGAGAAGGGGAGAAATCTTGAGGCAAAAGCAAGTAATCTAAACAAAAACACCCCCAGAATGCTACAGTTAATTATGTGACACTGTGCATTTTCAGGGTGACATCTCATTTATTTAACTTGGAAGCCGAGGTCATTTTACGTTGCCTTAAACATTTTTAAATTGTCAAAAACATTGATAACATCACAAACTAAGCCACAAGCAACAAAGGTTTAAACGTGAAGAGAGGGGCTGTCAGTACTGGCTGAAAACAATTAGGCTGTAAACAATCTATCTTGAAGACATTTTGAGAACATTCTTCACCATATGTTTCCTAAGAATACCTGAACCCATCAATATTCTGGAGAAAAGAACCCTTGCTCAAAATGGAATGAAATATACTGAAGATGCTTGAGGATATGTGTTCCATGTGTTATTTCAGTCTTAAAAAACGTAGTCATCTACCAAACCACAAAACAAAGAAGAAAGGTAGACTTTAGTAGTATGGGCAGGAGGCTGAAGGGGTTTGTAACAGACTTTAAAACAGGCTGAAGTAATTGGAAGATTTTTTCTTTCCCCTTCTCCCAGCTTTTCTTCATCTGCTTATTGCTGTTTGAAAATGTTATTCCTGCAAGGGAATTCCAGGAGCATGGTTGTTGGCAGGTTTTGCCCCAGGGGTGTCCCAGACAGGTGGTGTGAAGTGCTGAGATTTTCTGCAGTCCCTTACAGGTGTCGGTTCAGGAAGCATTTGAGGACAGTGGACATCCTATTCAGCTTGGTCACTAAGCAGGGGCTTGTATCTCTGTAATTTAAATATGAAGATAATCGTGATTTGCATCCTAGAGCCCCCTCTGTCACAGGACTCTACAGCATTGTCTCATGTTCATTTCTGAAAGATTTTTTTTTGTATATGGACTTACTGAAGAAATAGCTGAAATTCTAATATCTTGAGTAGTAATGCTGGAGTTTGTTAGAGAGCTATGAATTCTTCCCTTAGCTGTGATGTGACATTCACACACACTGACCTGAAGAAGAGATGATCTTATTCCTGGTTTTAAAATCTCCACTGCAGCAGAGAGTATAGGTAGTGTGTGGATCCGAAGTTACTGCAGGGGAAATAATGTGATGAAATGTAGGACTGTTGTCACACATGTTGTATGTAGAAGAAGAGGTTTTGGAGACCTCTTTTGGGACATGCTTTACAGTCTTTGAGCACCTCTCTGAAATTTAACATCCTTTGAATGTAGGTATTTTGCTGAGTATATTGATGCGTTAGGAAATGACTGGATTATTGAGTTTGTAGCAAAATGTACTCCTTTATAAGAGATAAATGGAGTGTTAATAAAAAGAAGAATGAGGGAGTATCTCAGACTTCAAGGAAACAGAGAAAAATGAAGCATAACGATAAAGTTGAAAAGTGAGCTTTAAATTCTTGATATTTTCCCCTAAGGGCTGGTTAATTCTTAGATGAAGATAATATTGTGTGTCTGAAAGCAACTCAAGTACAGAGGATTTCCTTCCTTCCTTAGGGTAGTGGTCTTGTAAAGTTTTGCCTCTGTGACTGTGTGTCCATGAAATCTCCTTACCCTTCATTTGCCCTCCTCCTGCTCTGTGTGTCCGTATGCGTGAGGGAGGGTGCACTAAGCCTTTGACTAAATTGAATTTAGCATATCACTGCTGGCTGGCAATTACAGATTTCAATGAATGGGATTTATTAAATGTCAAACAGCTGCAGAGATCCTTAGAAATCTACCTTTTTTTTAACTAAATAAATACCCCACCTGTCAGGCAATCAGCAAGTTCTGTAATTATCTTTCTTTGAGCTCAGTATCTTTGACATTTAAAAATTCTCCCCATGGTGGTGGACAACCATTTATGCAGGTTAGTTTTAGATGAGGACACATAACAGGGTCTGTATAGTTTGCAATGTTCTTTTGAAGGACAAGACAAGTAGAAAGAAGAGTTAATTTTCTGACTCATGGAGTAGACAGTTGGACACTGTGGAGGGACAGGGACCTTGACTGCCAGCCACTGACAGCTATACATCACCTTTTTTGTTTTATGTTTGCTTTATGTTTCTTCCCCAATGTTTGCATTGGGGAAGAAACATAAAAGTCTTCCATTATCATTTCAAGTAAAATGTTGGGTGGTATCAATGAGGAATCAGTGTGTTTGCAGTTCAGGAGGACACTGCCCTTCAGGGAATGGTGTTACATGTGTCCAAGCACCTGGTGGGAGAAGAAGTGAAAGGAGTCTGGAGATTCACACTATATAAGGTGTCTGCCATTGGAGTTAGTGCATTTAGTGAGGAGTGGTCTACTGTCATCAGTGGTGGTGACTCAGTTGAAATTGCCAACTTTAAAATGCTCAAAAATAGAGGGTTCCAAACATGTTTGTGTAGCTCTGGATGGAATAGGAACAGACAGTTAGTGGGATGTTTGCAGAAGGTAGAGAGAGAGATGTTTGCAGGAAATAAAGGATTAATGGGAAATAGAGAGAATAATTTGCTTTCCAGGTTTTAAGAATTTCCTGGTTTGTTTTTTTTTTCCTTCCCATTTATTCAAGTCTGAAGTTGTATGGACATACCACGGTAGGTAGCATTTTAAGTATAACTGTGCCGTGATAGTCAGTTTATGTTCTCAGGGTTTAAAATGTAATTTTGACTCAGGACCAAACTCCTGTCTTTAATCTCTTATTGCAGCAGATGGACAAAGCTGCAAAAATATTTTGCAAGCAAATAGGAAGATACAGGGAACAATTGTTTGCATAAAGCAATGTGGAGATGATATGCTTGTTTTGTCAGCTTTTTATTAAAAATTCAGCAAGTGCCTTCAAATTGTTGTAAACACAAGAAGTTATTAAATAGTAAATTTCTAAAACTCAGTCTCTCAGTTGCTATTACTGAATATTTCCATTTAGTCTTAGATCTGATACAGCTGCCAGCAGGCACTGATGCTCCCTGTACTGTTTCGATACATGAACATAATCTAACCTTGTGCAGAGGTACAAAGGGCAGCTGAGCCTTTAATCAGCAGCCACTGGGCATCGAAACTGCTTTTCAAAATTCACCCTTCTGTCTAGTAGTAAAGAAGAATTAGCAGCAAAAAAGAGCATGTGTGCTTCCAGGTATTCCACTTTAAAATGTGAAAAAATACATTTTTAGTACCTTCCATGGACAAGCTGGATGCACTTTATTTCTCCCTTCTAGGTTATTCTTCATAATGAAGCACAGTGATTATAAAGAGATACAGTAATTAGATTAACTTTCACCATCAATTTTTTTTTCCTTTAGGAATTATACATTGAGATTTATGCCTATACCAATGAATGATGCTTCCCAAGCACTCAAAACAAACCCTGAGAAAACAGAAGAGGCGCTGCAAAAGGTATTGCATATGCCACCAACAAACAGAAATAAAACCAGCAAAAATATAGTAATTTTAAGTGACTGAGACTTCGTGCTTGGCTGAGTAAGAATTCTGTGCTAGATTCAAAGATTGTTTGGTTTGCACAGACATATACGTGGTAATCAAGTGCTGCAAGAGTTTTTTATTCCACAGAATGCCGATGGAATGCAATGGTGTGGTGTCAGAATGTCATAACTAAAAAGTACAAGCTAGACCTGGTATTGCTGTGTGCCTGGTTATGAAAGGGAAGTTAGGAACTGCATGTTTGTTACATATGTGCCTGTGGGTATTACCAAATGTTTAGAATTACTGGTGCATGTGTTTTATGTTGGCATAAAAAGTGCAGTCAGCTCTGTACAAGATAAAGGGTGCTCTTTAATTTGAGGGAGAATGAAAACATTTACTGCCTGTGTTTTATATTGTACATATAAAATTCACACACTGTGTTTCCCTAATTAAGCAACTGCACCAGCATGTTCTTTTGGATGAAAAGGTGTTGACAGTATCTGTAGCTGTTCCACTTGCACGAGTTATAAAACTCCCAGCTGAGTTTTAATATGGTAAATCTTGCAAGCTCCAAACAAGCCTCCTGCTCAATCAGGAAGCATACATTTCACATCTCTTTAATGAGTAGTTTTCCTTCAGCCAAGGTAAGCCCATAAAAACCTCATAAATAGTTCTTACAGATAACTGTGATTAAAAAGGAAATATCTGTGATCCTTATTTTCAGTAATTTGAGTATTACAGGGAAAAGTGCTGGTAGTTAGTATCTTTTTCTTTGATGCATGAAAATTATCTAAATTCTGCTTTTAAAAAACTGATTCATGGGGGATGAACATATTTCTTACATCTCATTTAATATAATTGGCCAAGTTCAAATCTAGATTGTTAGGTCCTCTTCTGAAAAAAATACTGGGAAGCTTCTGACCACAGGGATTTAAATTCTGTGTGTTAATTAGGCACTATGTACAAAGAGCATTTTCTTTTATCCATATCAAAGTTGCTAAAGCTGTTTGAGTTTGTTTAAGTGTGTGGTTCAGGTTTTCTTTGCACAACATAAGGAAGTTCCCCTTTAGAAAAGGTATCAGTGTCAGGAGTGGTGCTGTGAACACAACACAGGTGATTCCCTGCAGGCAGGGATGCAAGCCTCCCTGCATGGTCTGAGCCAGGCGCCAGGACAGCTGCACAGACGGACTGATGGACACAGCAGCCACCCTCCCGAGCTCTGGTGTCTCTGCAGCACTCTTGACTTGGGGTGGGCAAAGTGGATAAACCCAGGGATTTGCTCTGGGGCATGGTCAGAGGTTGCAGTCCTTGCTGCTGCGTTAGAGGCAACCATCACCACTGATCTCATCCTCACAACTTTTGCTGGCCACTCCACTCATGCTCGCCTCCCCTCTCTCTTTCAGACCAGATCCATCACCTTTGTTGAACCTTGAACAGTTTGCTAATAGGTGTTTTTGGCTTCACTAGGTTTGCTAGAGTAGGGTGAGGGGTTTACTCTGTGCCATGAAGCTGGCTGATGGTGGGTGCTTACTGCTGGTGACAATTGTGGTGGCCTGTAAGTAGGAATCACTTGTCTCTAAAGACTACTTCCACACTGCTTAGCTTTTATTAACCAGCACGTGAACTGGGGCTGCACTATCACTTAGACGCTTCTAGATAGTTTATTTTCTCTTCAGTTATACTGCTATTCAAATCTGTGTCTTTGCAGAAGGCCAAAGACATCTAAAAGAAATGAATCAAATATCTTGAGTCATCATGATTTCTACAACACATAGCAGTTAAGAGTCCCTTCAAATGTTTCTCAACCCAGGATCTAATCCTTTGTCAGCATAATTTGCTGAAGTGTTCAAGACAGTATACTTTTTCAGAAAACACTGGCAAAAGCACAGTGTTGAACCATGTTTCACAAGTTTGTGAGTGAATTAGTATTTGCCCATGTGGTTATTAAGCACCGAGGCACACAAAATAAAGTTTGCAGATGATAAACAAATAATTAGGCAGCTTTCCTTGTCAGTCCCCAATTCTGACACAGCAGCAAAATTGAAATTGCAGTGTGAAGAGTCAAATCAGTTTCCTAATCTGACCTTTTTTGTGGTTTGTTTTTTTTTTTAGATAGAAAACTACTTGCTTCGTAACCATGAGACCAGGAAGTACCTGCAGGAGCAGGCATATCGGCTGCAGCAGGGCATTGTCACTAGCACCACTCAGCAGGTGAGCATTTGTTACTTAATGGACATCTCAGTGCCTAAAATCCGCTTGGGGAGGGGGTTCTCTCTCATTCTGAGTACTTTCAAGATGTACCTAGTGGGTTATACTGTTTCCCAAGAAATAATAATTGTCGATGACAATGTGTTTGGAAGCAAAGCATTTGTGAGATGAAGGTACAGCAGTACCATGTAGAGAAAGACTCAAGATATTACTAAGTAAACTACTGTTGAAACCAAGAACAAGTTTTGGTTTGCTTGTGCTCTGCCCGTGTTATTAAAATTTAATGGGACAGTGTTTTGTTACTTGAACCCGAAATTGTGCTCTAACCTCCTGAGAGAGAAGATGGTGTATGGAGATACACTGGCTCTAAAACTGCAGGAGCAGTTGTTTGTTCTAGTAGTTTTTCTGTTCCAATACCACTTTTTCCCCCCATGTTAATAATCTCTGTATGAAATAAGTTTAGATTTTCTTACAGCTGTTTGGTTTTAGCTGTGCTTTTCTCCAACACCGCATACACGTCAAGTTTCAGGAGATATAATTTATCATTATTTTGAAATAAAGCTACTACCTTCTGTATTACATTGTGTACAAAAGGATGGATTTTAAAATTAAAAACAGTTTTTAAAGAGAGCTGAAAAAGACTCTCTCGTATGATAAAATTGCATTATTATTCCCAGAGTGTATTTTTTTTCCTGTTCAGATGTCCCAATGAGACTTTCGACTGTCTAATAATTAATTAGCTTTTTGTACTTGTAAAAAAAATACCCACCCAAAACCCTTTGAAGAGAAAGAGTCATGTGGATCCATAAAGGAGCATGCTGTGAAATTATTTCAGTTCTCATTGCTAATGATATAAGATGCTGGAATTGTAGACTTGATATGATGGTGCGTGCACTCAGATGTTGCTTCAAAATGTCAAATACCCAGTTCTAATGTATGCTAAGTGGGCTGATAAAGACTTTTAACTATTTTATCTCCCTGCCTCATATATCTTAATCAAAGCTGACTATGTGTCAGGCACCCTTAGTGGTTTGTCTTGTAAGATACAGATATACCACCTGCCCTGCATTTGCAGCATGTTGAATGAATTGTCTTGCGGGTACAGATTAAGTTCAATTTATCCCACTGTGAAATGTCTGATGGAAACTTCTGCTTTGATAGTTTAATTCCCTTGCAACTAGCAATATTTACATTTTGAAAGGATACTGCAGAAGCCTGCACAGTTGCATTTTACCTAGACTGAAGATACTGCTGTTAGTGTTTGTTGAATGGGTAGTGACAGAGCTTTCTTTTACTGTCTGAACTTCTTAACAATTCAGAGACCATTAAACCTTAGTCTTAGGTATATCAGCAACATTTTCAGCATTAAATTTGATCCAAAAACCAGAATAACATTTAAATAGATATTAAGATACTGCCCAACAAGTAAACTTGTTGATTATTTGCAGTTATCTTGGAGGTTACTGTGGGGAAAATATTCCACAGTGTTTATTTTTCCTGATGGTAAAATTTTATTTATTTGTGCAATGCTTGGGGTTGTCTTATGAGACGTAGTTCTTTCCTTCAATACTATTGACATACTTCCAAGGTCTTATCATGCCTTTCCAGGTTGTTATATTGTCACTGAAAATCTCATCATGCTACTATTGATTTTCTACCTGGACTGGATCAAGGTTATGTTTGACCAACGTTCTGATGTTTTATCTTTTGTATTTCTTTTGTTCAAGTAGATGATTGACAGAATATGTGTAAAAGTGCAAGATCATCTCAACTCTTTAAGGAACTGTGGTGTGGATGCTGTACAGGAGGATGTGAAATGCGCGGAACGGCTGATGCGGGATGCCAAGAA
This sequence comes from Prinia subflava, assembly GCF_021018805.1. Lineage (NCBI taxonomy): Eukaryota > Metazoa > Chordata > Aves > Passeriformes > Cisticolidae > Prinia > Prinia subflava. The sequence goes on from NC_086247.1 coordinate 60,602,936, forward strand.
CTCCAAAACAGTAAGCCTTTCCCAGCACACTGGCAATGCTGAGAGCAGCTCTGTGTGTGCTTGCAACTTTTCTCTTTTTGGGCAGTGAAAAAAGTAAAATATGTCACAAAAGAGTATCTTCTTCAGATGACCAGCTACAGGTAGTATTTAAAGTGATAATACAGTTCCAATTTATGAAGACTTTGATTTAGTCAAAGACATTTCCTGCTGTTTGTCCTGGTTTGAAGACAGTGATGAGCCTGTTTTCTGAAGATACTCTTCCTGTCTTACAGCTCTTACCAAATCTGTATCACCTTGGTGGAGCTGCTTGGGCAGGAGCAAATGGTTCACTCTCCAATCCAATCCAAGAGACACTTGAATCCATGGCTGGAGAAGTCACAAGGGTAGTGGATGAGCAACTTAAGGTCTGTTAATAGATGTGTTACCATCTCTCACATGCAGAAATAACTAAATCTGAGGGTTTCTGTTGCTACATGCAAATGTACCACACTTCATTTTTCTTCTCAGTAGATTTGTATGTAAGCTAGCTATCTTTCCATTATTAGTTTCTTTTAACCTGTTACATGGATTTTCTTTTTCCCAGTTGGAATAAAATGAAAAATTACTTTAGTGTTTTCAGTGGGCAAATGGAGCATATATTGTTTATGATCATCTTTTCATCTGCTAGAAGGGGAAGACCAATCAATTGCTCCTTCAGCCTTTTATAAAGGCATTTTCTCATGCACCCTATGAAGCCTCATGCCCTGGAGAAAAGTGCTCAGTAGTTAAGGAGTCCTAATAGAGTGAAAGCTGCTTTTTTCTATGAAAAGAAAAACTCTATAGCAGATTTTTTTTTTCTCAGTGATCACTTTTGAACCTGATGCAGGATTTCCACTTTACTGTTTGAATTGGGTAGCTTGTAGGTATTGAGAGTGCCCAAAGCATTGGTACAGGTAGTTTTACAGGAAATCTTCTCACAAGTTGCCTGTCAAACCTCAGTTCTTGAAATAGATGTCATTGATCTGTTAATGTTCTCACCTGTGTGCTGAGCCAGCTCCTGCTCAGAAATCTGACCCTTCAGTTGTGTTTGCCCTTCCTGTGTAGCAGGCAAAGGAGAGCCATCCATCCAGCAGGTGCCAGTCCAGGAAGAAGACAAGGTGGAGAGATTTTAACAACAGTTGGGATCTGTATGGAAGCTGATGAATTTAAAAATATGGCTCTGGGGCAACTCAGATCGACTTCTGTTTATGACTATGCAGCTTTGCCTGTGTTCTGCAGTATTTAAACATTTTACAACCTTCATCGTCAGATCATTCTTTGATCTTTCAATTGAAACATAAAAATGCTTCAGTCAGTGGGAATATAATGAAGAACAATAATAATGCCATATTACTAATTACTTTTTTGAAATTAAAAAACTAATGAGGAGAAAAATGGTGCTCTATTTTTAGTATGTTTCTCCCTTTCCCATTATATGAAATAAGGTGAAGATTTCTGCAGACATGAAAGTGATTTATCTCCATAAGATTCTTCCCAGTGGAACTTCTGGGGTATTAACTGGGAGAGGAGTAGTCAGGTCAGCCCTTTGTGCTGGGCTCATGCACTTTTAAAAAAGTTCATCTTGGAGAGTCTTAGAGAGGGTGAAAAAAAAGCCTCTTCAGCATTTGGAATGTTTCTGAATTAGTGTGTCTTCCATTTATACTTTTACACATCTACAACAAAAGGCACTTTAGATCAACCATTCTAACTTTTACATTTACTTTTTTTGATCTGTGTGGCATGCAAGTATAAGTGCATTACAAGAAACTTACAAGTGCTTACAAGAAGCTATAAAATCATAATGCCCTTTGTATACTCCAACAATCATTTTTGTTAATTTTCACTTAAGGTGGAAAGGTTTTCTTTTAAGTTCTATGTGTGGAGGAGGAAGTGCCGAATGCAGATTAGAATCGGGTTTTTTCCTGAGTTGTTTAGGTCAATTCAAAACATCATAAGCAATTTATTATTTGTAAAGATAGATAAAGGAGCTCACATGAGGACTGTTCTTTTTGTAACTGTTGGGGGGAAAATGTCCTGTGCGCTGTAAGAGGAGTTTGGATTTTTAGTTTCCATAGCAACCAGAGCATGATTTTAAATAGAAGTTTGGAAATCGGTTAAAGCCAATGAACATTTTTTTAGGTAAATAAGAGATTTTTTTTTTTAACTTAAGGGAAGGAAGAGGGGCGAAGAAAGGGTTAGAATAAGGAAAAACATTGGAGTACATTGGAATGAGTTGAGTTGACCAGAGGAGAAATTATAGCAAGACTAGTGGCTTTTTCTTCTCCTGCTGGTGTCACTGTGGACACACAGAACCTGGAGATGCTTTATTCAGTTTGCAAAGACCCGAGGGAAAATAAGCAAGACAAGTGGAACCTAGACAAACACGATTGTTTTATAATGACAGGAGTGCTCAAAATATTCTTCCTAAATTTTGTTCTAATGCAAAGGGTTTGTTGGCTCCATCACCTGTTCCATTTTTTATTTTGATATCATTGACCTTCAGTCTTTTTCCTCACTGTATCTTTCTCCTGAATGTTAAAATTCTTTAACTGTGGGTAGTGCTTCGTTCTTTTCTTTCACCTCATGACTGGTACTTGCAGCCCTGTGACTGAAGGGTGTGTCCTTTCACAGTCAGTATTGGTAGCTATGGCTTTCCATCAGTGAAAGGGTTGGGCGTGGAGTTAGGAGGTGGGGAAAGGCTTCTTCTTATGAAAGATCATAGTCGTGTGAAACCAACAGCTAAAATCCACCACTGAAGAAATTATGTTCAGTTGTGCAATAAAAGATAAGATCCAAACTCTATTTGACTTTTAAATTGCACATTCTCATAGTTTTTTGAGTAAAAACTGATTTTGGAAATTTCAGGAAAGGTCTTGTTTTTCCTGCTACTTTCCAGTGATGCCTTCACACAGCATTTTTTCACCTGATCCATTTTGAAAGACTCTGCTTAGACTGCAATTGTAATTCAGCATAGCAAGTCTATCACTTTTATGACTGCAGCTCATCAGTAACTCTTGAGAGGCCAGGGAATTTTTTCACAATAAACTACACAATTGCACCGGTGAATAAATGCTATGGAAAAAATGGATGTGTCAGGAACTCTCATTAGTAGTTTACTTGGCTCAGTTTTCTCTAACATTTTAGTTCTTCATCCCCCATGGGGATATGGCCACAGAGGCTTGAAAGTCTCTTCATTAGTCATGCTGCCCCAGAATCTGCTTGAGGACTGAGGGAGGGAGTGTGGGAAGAGTCCTTAAAGGGCATCTTGAGAACCCAGCAACAAGATATATTATTAGTTATAATGGCAGTTGTCCCTTGTAACTAAATCAAATGTTGTAAAGATTTGACTTTCCTGTACGCTGTGGCCGCTTCATGTTGCTTTGTTGGGTTTTTTTCAGACTGTAAAAGCTACAGACTGAAAGATGCTGCTTTGAATCATGGAAATTTTTATGCAGCAGTGCTGTTTTTTTCTTGCTCATTGTCTGCATAAGGAAATTACTAGTTATGGTAGGACTGTGCAAAGAGAAAAAAGCTCTGGTACAATGGGGTTGAATCTGAGGTCACTTACCTGTGGTATGGAATTGAGAAGGAAAAGGAAATCAGTTATGATTTCAAGGGGTGCAGTTCTTAATTTTGTATAATTTCTAAACGCCTAGGTAAGATCTTGCCTATTACAGCATTTGAAGGAAATTTTGTTTCTTTTTTTTTTTCTTCTTCTTTTTTTTTCCCCTTTTTGTTTTCTTTTTTTTTTTCTTTTTTTTTTTTCTTTTTTTCTTAAATTCTAAATACCTTTTTCTGTTTGGTTATCAACCCTCAGTCTTACCAGAGACAAGTTGGCCCATTTCAGTAAACTGGGCTCTGGCCTGTTCCTGGCTTTTTTTCCCACCCTCCTTTGGATTTTTCCTGCGTGGGTGGATTTTTCCTCTGCACTGGAACAGGCTGCCCAAAGAGGGTGAGGAGTCTTCCTCACTGGAGATACTCATGAGCCCTCTGTACACAGCCCTGTGCATGTGCCCTAGGGAAACCTGGAGCAGGGAGGTTGATCTAGATGACCTGCAGTGGTCCCTCCCAACCTTTCAACCATTCTATAGTTCTGTGTGACTCAAAGTTGTTGTCTATACCTAAAGTTTGCTGTAGGTTCACATGTGTATAAATGAGAGCCATATATTAAAGGTTTGCATGCCAACTGCAGATCACACTTGTAGCTACTTCTTAATATTCAGCTGGTATATTCCAGCCATCTACAGCATGCTGAGTTCTCAGGAGTCTCTCTTCCTCATTTACTGATGCTTACTACAAATTGGCATGTCTGGAGCACTGATGAAAACTGGTGATTCAGGGCACAGTTTAGAGGGAAGGCAGCTGCAGCAGAGCATCCACTGCAGTGGTGGGTGCACAAGGGAAGCTAATTTGTTCTGACAGTTCAACACACAGACATGTAAATGTTTCATATTTGAAAAGGCAAACAAGTACATTTGCAGGTCATTTTCGGAACAAGTGTGTCGATTCTCAAAGCTATATTTTGTAAAATGTCTTATATTGCAGCTGGATACAAAATGGATTGGAAAGCAGGAAGAAGAGCTGTAAAAACAAGTCTAAAAGTGTCGTAGTGCTATTCAGCAGAATAATGCTGTCGCCTCCCAGCTAAAGTAAATCCCAATATCTAATGGTTTTTTTTGCCTACTGTGCTGCAGACACTCCTTGAATCTATGGTGGATGCAGCAGAAAACCTCTGCCCAAACGTAATGAAGAAAGCTCGCATCCGTGAGGACCTCATTGAGGCCAGCACTGAGAAGATTTCCATCCCACGCACCTTTGTGAAAAATGTCCTCTTGGAGCAATCTGGAATTGATATCCTCAATAAAATTAGGTACTTTAAGAGACTAATCTAACAAAATTGGCATTTGGATTTTGGGTTGCATGTACGTGTGTTTGTGTAGTAGAGGAATTTGGAATGACTTTGTGACTCACGAGAAACTATATTATGGCATTCAAAGAGCAGGAAATTGTCCTGCAGGTCTGGGGAACTTAGCTCAGGTGATTCATATCTTTGGAATCTCTAGGGATGTTAACTTAGATCATTAATGCATGTGCTCTCTTATTTAGTGAAAGATTTGGTTTGTGGTACTCAAATAACATTTTCATGACTGATACATTTAAAAAGAGCTTTATTTTCTCACATAACACTGAATTAATGTAATAGGAGGAAATTGCACTATTTGCTTTGAATGGTAGCAGTGCTACCATTGTGTTTGTTTTGTTTGGTCTTGCCCTATAGCTGTAGCAAATCACTTTGTGGGAGCTGTGCACAGCAGACTTACTTGAAAAATGGAAACTTGGATATTCAAACCACAAACCTGGAGCAGAAACCATTACGCTAAATAACTCTTAGTTTGTCCTGTAAAAAGAAGAGGCTTTTACCTGACCTTTTCCTGCTATTTTTTTTTTCATATGGAATGTATACCAGAGAATGTATTTACACAGTATAGTGTGGTTGACCTGTACTTAAACCTTTCCAGTTCCTTTCTGCCTGATGCTTGAAAAGCATGACATTTTGCATTGAGATGCTAATATCTTTGAGGAGGAAGAAAACAGTAAGACTTGGGAATTAGTTTTGCAGAGTGCAGCAAAATAGGCAGGAAAAGGTGTTAAAAACTTTATCCATACCTTCAGAGTGTTTAAAATGATTCAGGGAGTTTTCTGCACTTCAGTCCTACCAAATAAATCTTGGCCCCAAGACAATAACACTGCCTCTTCTACTTGTAGAAGCTGGAACTGTCAGTGAGGTGAGGGTGCCACACTGTGATCTTTCTTGCCTTGTATTATTTGAAATTAATGTTGGTAGCTGAGGGGGATTCCTTCACTCTCATTCTCTCCCCACTGTGGCTTGCCCACCATTTTACCTCCCTGTGAATTGCATTGCCTTTCCAAAGAGTTCCTTACCTTTTTCCCCAGGCTCTCTGCAGCAGTAGTGCTAGCCCCAGACAGAAATAGCATTGTTAATCCAATACAGCTCAGTCCACATATAAAAACCATAAACCAGAATCATGTCACTGCTGGCTAGTGTCAGGTGAAAGAGTTGGCGTTGAAAGCAGAGGTGGAGCTTTGGGCTGCGGCTCAGGCAGTCGTTTTTGTTGGCTCCACATCAGCTGCCCTCCACAGCCAGAGCATGTGCTGCTGTCATCAGAGATGGGACCCCAAGGGAGCAATTCAAGGTACACATTTCCTTGAGAGGGACTTTCTAGGGAAACCTAAGCTCAGTGGTAAGGTGAGGTGGTGTTCCACATACATCTGTGGAGTGGAAGAATGGCTGATGTGAATTTCTTCAGACAGAAAGTGGTTACCTAGAGCAAAAGAGGAAGCAAAATTGTGATGGTATTGGCTAAAAAACCAGCATTGTACACTTGTCTTTACCAGCAGATCAACACAAAAAGAAATTGAGGAAATGAATGGACTGTAGTTGTTCAGTGGAGTACTGTTATATAGGCAACACTGTCCTAATCCCATTCGTCTGAGATTCATGTTTGTGTGACTTTAGTGGTGGAGTGTTTGTCTCTGAGTTCCACTTCTTATTTTTATTCAGCTTTCCTACCCAGATGTTTTCATTTCATCTCATGGAAAACTGTTAGAAGCAGGTTAAATATGGTACAGAGGCTCCTGTGTTTATTGTGTGATTCATGAGTTTATTTCTGAAACCTGCAGTCATGTATCCTGACACCCTCTAATGTTTTACTTCAAATAAAATGACAGTACTGTGGATAATCGTCACACTGTTGAATGTGTAATAAAGACAAAAATCTCCTGCGTGAACTAAGGAGTTCTCTCATTTTCAATCCTCACACAGTGAAGTTAAGCTGACGGTGGCTTCTTTCCTGTCTGACCGAGTTGTAGATGAAATCCTGGATGCACTTTCCCATTGCCATCACAAACTGGTAAGTTGTTTCTTGGTTGATATCTAATATGCCAGATCTCAACAATGCTGTTTATATTCACAACTTGTTCAGTTTCTCCTTTGACAGCTCTATTTTGAAATTGGTCCTATTTTTGTTGACATTCTGACATCTTTTGAAATATGATTTGGGGGATCTTGCCTCTGCTTTAAGAAAGATGCAACCTTAGAAGAGATGTGTTATATACTTGTCCTATTATCTTTTGAGCTGTTGTCAGATCTAGAACTAAAAATGCCATCAGGATGCAGCATTGAGTCATAAGTTAAGAACAGTCCTAGTATTTATCAAAGTGAGAGTAAAAGGCTTGGTTGCTTATGAAATGAGTGGTAGGATTTCATTCTTTGAAATTCTTTAAGCACTGCTGAGAGCTTGTTCCCTGAATGAGTACGTTTCGAAGTTACCTCAGAAATGGAGGTATCATGTTTGAAGAGAAAGGAGTAAGAATGTAGGAAAGAAAGCACTGTTACGTGAAGGTCCTGAGCTGTTGGGAGGCACAGATATTTATTGCACAGGTAGTTGCCTCATCGAGAGTAGAAGACATAAACAGCTGTGTTTATGTCCACAGAAAAACCTTTTTGCTTCTAATGCAAAGGAGGCTTTGTAAGGACAATCCAGTACTCTTTTTTAAAAGAACTTAGTGGGTGGTTGTTCTGATTAAAGTTGCTCTTCATTTCTAATTGAAATTTTTCTGGCTTCCACTTGCAGTCATGATTTTTTTTTTCAGATGCTTTTCTCTCCAAGATAAGGGGACTATGTATATATTTCTCTTTATTTCCTCTCTGTGGAAGTCCTCACATGCATAAAACAAATCATTCTTTCTGCCCCCTCCCCCCCGCCCCCCCTTTTTTTTTTTAATGGAAAACTGAGTTACTTGAGCATGCATCTTGTAATACAGAGCAGCATTGTGTAAAGGTACAACCTCTGGTCTCTGGAGCTATGCAGCAGCAACAGCCTGCTGTGGGAGAGACCACATGGATGAGCTCCAGTTTGTCCTAGCTGAGGCTCAGCTGGAATGAGCAGTGACTGGGCTGCTTCTGTCCAGTATTGCACAACCTGGGCATACCCTGGTTCCTGCACAGTACGTCATTTTCTCCAGCCTTTGAGTCACTTCACTGAAAATCCTCTGCAATTTTTTCAGCTGTTTAAGAAGTTGCTTTTAAAATTGTGGTTTCCAGAACCAGACAGACTATTTAAGTGTTTTAACCAACAGGAGTGGAATTGTTTTTCTCCTAGTATTCCTTATTCCATGTATTTACATAGCCAAGAATATAAGAATTCCTTCTTTCTGTCAGAATTTCAGTGGTAGTTCATTTTTAGGACAACGTTTGCTAGACCTCCTTCCCACTAAAGGGTTCTGGACACCGTTGCTTTTCAGGATTGGCTAATTGCCAGTGCTCTTGGTTTCTAAGGAATGATTGCACATTTTGGCTTGGGTTGATTTGCTTGGTGATCCATTTTGGCCTACATGACTAACATGTCCCTTTCACTGTTTAACTCTGATGTGTTTCTGTTAGCTGCATGTTCTTTCAGAGAATGTAGCACTGATGAAAACCTTGAGGAGTACTGATCTCAAAAATGCTGCTAGAGAAACTCCTGTCTGATTTGACACTGTTAATCTTCAGCTGACAGCTGCAGAGAGCTGGCAGCTAGTTCTTAGTCCAGCAAAGTGAAATGATCTGATGCAGTTCTCAGCCAGCTCCTTAAATTGGAGTGTCACGTTCTACTGATTCAACCACACACAATTGTCTGTGTTGGTTGCATTGGCATAGTAGTGTTTAAGGCAACTTTGAAAAATAAACCTTGTTTGACAAGACCTCAGTCTGCCTAATGAGATGATGATTAGCATTAATTATTATTGCAGCTATTTTAGTGTGCTTGAAGATAAATTCATAGCAGCTCTCCAGTTGCTTTTCCTAAGTAGACACCAGACTAAATGAGCTATAATTGATTCAGGTCATCTGTTCACCTTTTTTGATGTTAACAGAACAGCAATCTGCTGGTTGTCCTGAGTTGTGAAGCATTGGACTACAGCTCTCCCTAGCTGCCTCTTTGAAGACTTCTGATTTGGGAACGATTCAGGACAGCTGATCTTCAAATATTTGCTTTTAGCAGATGTTTGTTTAATATTCTCTTCAGTTATCAGAAGAACCAGAAAATATTTCATGACATCACAAGCCCACTCCATTCCAAATACAATCCAGGGTGGTTTATATAGCATCCTCAGTGGTCCTAGTAGCAGTTTTTGCTATGCAGGTCTAAAAATAGACTTCACTGCTGTTCCCTATCTGCTTCTTCAGTGAGATGGAGCTGAGGTATTTAAAACTGTGTTGTTTTTGTGAATAGCAGATTATAACATTTTGGCCATTGGATAATTACAAAAATTATGTTGGCTGATATTGTACATGTCTTTGTTAATTGAAAAAGCATGGTACAAGAAAAAGCTTCTCTTCCACACATTTATTTTTTTTGTAAGACAAACAAAGTCTGGTGTAAGGACTAACCAACATAACTGAGCTTTCCTTTTGTACTTGGTCTTCCAGGATTTCTGATTGCTGAAATTCTGTAAACCTTCTGGTTGGGTTCTCTTTGTCTTTTTTCACTGGTGTGTTCCTGTCTTTTTCTCCAGGCTGACCATTTGACCAGACGTGGCAAACCACTTCCACAGCAGGAATCACTGGAGATTGAGTTAGCTGAAGAAAAACCCACTAAACGCTCCATGATCACCGTTGAGGAGTTGACAGAGATAGAACGCTTGGAGGATCTGGACACTTGTATGGTAAGACACATTCCACAGCCCGTGGTTAAATACACGGGTAACGAGGAAAGGAGCTTTTCAGAATATCATTTAGCAAATCCGTGGTATCAGGAAACTGAAGTTTGGAATTAACTTCTAGAGGAAGTAAATGTTAGCTTGGAAGATTTTGCCTGAATGGCCTCTTGTTGTTCAGCAGAAGAAAAGCTTTTCCCTTTTCTTCACTTCTTCCCTCGTGCCTGTTCACGGGCCTTTCCCTTGCATACACTGCTGGAACAGTAAAAGCTCTCCCACTGGGCAAAGTTTCACAGAGGTTCAGCTGAGGTAATAAATTGTACCACGCTATCCTTTCACAACATGCTGCTTTCTGCCTTTGTCTTCCTTCTACTTGGATTCCTTTCACCCGTGACAAAAAATATTTCTGCCTGAAAGTTATGTTACTGACCATGAACAGAAGGTCATTCGTGTGTGACTTTATTATAAAGATGGCTCTGTGCCATTATCATCATCCTTGCAAGGTGTGAACCCACATGATTGCAAATATAACTGTTCTCAATCTCAAATTCCCCTCCATCCAGTTCAGTCTGTTGGGGAACTTTACTGTGGACAGGGACTTTAGCAAGTGCTTCTGTATTACAAATCAGTCTAATGGATGGTCACTCCTGCAAGGGATGAGCTTTCTGCTCTACCTACCTACCTACCTGGTTCCTTGGCCATCTGCTTTCACCAGAAGCTAAAATGGCAGAAAAACTGATCACAGCTTTTTGTAGAAGGTTTGATTCAGCTCCCTGAATAAACGTACTGCAGAGTCAGACAGCACAGGAGAAGGAGCAGCAGGGCTGCTGCTATCTCCAGCAGCTATCTGTTGGTCTCATTTATCTATAAAACAAAAGCACACCTTCATTGCAAATACCAGCTTAAAATAGCTTCTCTCTCCCTTCCAAAGCTCCTGTTTCACTGAGAGCTGATTTGATACAATATTTGTCTGAGCATCACAAATCCCTGTGAGGCTTGTGGTGTTGATTACATCATCTAGTTCATCACTGGTGCTATCATGTTCCAGAAGCTTTCTGTGGCCAACATTCAGTAACCATTTTGAGCCCTAGCTCCTATGGGAGAGACATTCCAGTAAAATATGTGGCATCTGAACGCTGTACCTGTAAGTTAGTTTTGGCATGCTGACTTCATATATAGAAAGCTAAGCTAACAGCTCATTTTGACACCCCACGCTCTGCCTTTACATTTATGCCTGCAGCCTTAAGGATAGTAATATAGGAAATGTAAAAAATAGCTCCTGTCTTTATCTCATATCACCATGGTTATATGAAAGCATCATATCACTCTGTTGTTATCTTTGATTTTGGCCATATTAAACTAATGGAAATGTGATGCTGCTTACACTCTCTAAAAATGCATTAGATGCTAACTGTACTTACCTTCAGAAGTGTTTATATGTCTTCATTCTTTTCATTCACCCTCATCTTGCAGAGATTCAAATACCTTTGTGACCCAGATTCTCATCAATATCTAATTTTTTAAGAGAATGAAGCATCAAATAAACATGAGACAGTAATCCTAGTCAGTGCTAAAAGATCCATTTATTAAAAACTGTAATCCGTGTTTGGGAGCTGCTTTTTGCATACTGACTGCAAATGATGTTGCTTGCTGCTGTAAAAATGTAGAGATAAATAGATGAATTCATAGAATAGTTTGGGTTGGAAGGAACATGCAAGATCATGTTCTAAGGACAGGGACATCTTCCATTAGACTGGGTTGCTCAGAGCAAAGTCCAATTGGCCTTGGACACTTCCAGGGACAGGGCATCCCCAACTTCTCTGGGCAACCTGTTCCAGTGCCTCATCACCCTCACAATAAAGAATTTCTTCCTAATATTCTTGTCAAAATCCACCCTCTTTCAGTTGAAGCCATTTCTCCTTTTTTCTATCACTACATGCCCTTGTAAAAAGTCCTGCCTTTTGTAGGACCCCTTTAGGTACTATTGTAAGTTCTCCCTGGAGCCTTCTCTTCTCTAGGCTGAGCAAGCCCAGCTCCTTCAACCTGTCTTCATAGGAGAGATGCCCCAGCCCTCTGATCATCCTCATGGCCTCATCTGGACTCATTCCAGCAGGTCCATGTCCTTAAACTGGGGGTCTCAGAGCTGGAACACAGCACTCCAGGTGGGTTCTCACAAGATAGGAGTAGAGAGGCTGAATCCCCTCCCTCACCCATGCTGCTTTTGATGCAGCCCAGGATACAATTGGCTTTCTGGGATGTGAGTGCACATTGTCAGCTCTTGCTGATCTTCCCATCCACGAACACCCCCAAGTCCTTCTCCCCACGGCTGCTCTCAGTCCAGTCTCTGCCCAGCCTGTGTTTGTGTTTAGGATTGCCTCAACCCAGGTGCAGGACTTAGCACTTGGTCTTGTTGAACTTCAACATTGGCACAAGGACACAGCTCCAAAAGGCTGAGCCATACAGAGATTTTTACTGAGCTGGTGTTCTCACTGAGTTTTTTGCAACTAAAAGCTCTTAAGAATGTATCTTCTGCATGGAATTAGTAACTGCAAAGAGAGCACATTCAAAATTACTTATTTTAGCTGTGGGAAAATCCTATAGAGTTCAGATACTCTCCTGATAAACATAACCTGATTTCTGGCAGCTTTTAAGTGTCACACAGGTACTTGTGTGGAAATAAGGAACCCTCTGAAAGGGGCATCAGCAAATGCTTTATGAGCCTGGTCAGTGCAGAACACAGATATGTTGCTGAGAGATTTTACTAGAAAGAGAAGCATATGGTTCTATGAACTATAATTAGGAAATTAATTTCTTTTGATTATTTTTAATCTTAAATGAGAGAGAGATATTTAGATATTACTTCCAAAGTGTCATTAGTCCAGGACATTGCCTTGCTTGATCATTGGAAATCCTTAAGCAGATCTTAGCCTTTTGATTAGATGCACCTGGCTGTGTGTTATGCAAACCTCAAACCTGAAACCTTGAATTGCAGCTTGGTATTGTGCCTGTTTGGGAGCTTAATCTCCTATAGCCAAAAGTATTTGGAATGTAGGATGAGGGCGATTGTGTTGCTGGGATGCCAGAGAAAGCTCACCTATTCTAAGCCCAGCCTTGCTCCAGCTGGCTGTCAGGATGTTTTGGGAAGAGGAGATTTTAGTCATGAAGGAGAGGCACTGAGCTTGGACCACCATTTGGGGGAAGCTGTTTCCCACCTGCAAAACAGGATGTTCTTTGCAAACCCCCATTATCTTCATCAATTCTTTGTTCTTGTTTTCTTCAGCAAGCCTATTTATGATCAGTATTTTGGCTTGGGTGAACTATGCAGCCTCATGTTATTATTTACCAGCTTCCCTTGAAGCTGTATTTGAACAATGTGGGGAAAAACTGGATCTGGATTCACATTTGACTATGGTTGTGGGTAGATTGTATATCACTGAAGCTGTATGAATGATGTGGAGTGAGGTGGATGTATTGGTAATAAAATGTTTATGAGCTGTTTGCTTTTATGTGTGGATTGAAAGCCAAATACAGGAAAGTTTGGAGCACTTGGACTGGCAGCAAAGGGATCTGAGACCTCCACTGCTGGCGGCAGAGGGAACAAACCGTCACTATTTCAGAGCCTGCCCACCTATTCTCAAGCAGAGTGGCTGTGGCTAGGAGGATTTCCCTGACAGAGTAGAAATGTAGATATGTATGAACAACACAGACAAGACAGAATGAAATATCACAAATGGGCTCACAAAATACTTCACTGAGACTCTTACATGGTATTTCTATTATTTTCTGTTGTGGGAATTAGAACTTCCTAAACACCAAACTCTGCAGTTAACACTTATTAGCTTCAGCTTAGGGTAAGTTTCTCATCCAGCCTTTAACAGCAGCCTGAGAGGCCATAATAGAAAGACTTGTCAGTCATACCAGAATCTGCCAGTCTGTCAAACGAGTTGTGAAGAGCACTGGGAGCAGTTGAGTGGTCCAGGGTAGGACGAGATTGCTGGAACATTACACATCCAAGAGTTTCTGATCTCCCTGAGCTGCACTACAGTAAATTGATGCTACCCTAATCTAGAGCTGTCTTAGCTGTCTACATTTATTGAGAGCTGCATTGATGGTAATAAGTCATTAGATAAAAGTTGTGTGCAACTAAAATGGAAAGAAAAATCTTGATGCGAAAATGACTTGCTCTCCTCAGATGAAAGGAAAAACGATGGCCTGCTTTTCAGAGCTTAGACTCAGTCATGAATTAACTTCATCAAGTAGTACGGTTTGGCTAAATTTTTCTGTATGCATATGATGAATGTGGCACATATTCAACTCATGTATTCATTTTAAAACTAACTTTAAATAATGCATCCTCTTTTACTGAGTCTGAATATCATGTGTCTTGGTATGTGCAATCATGTAGGTGGATACTATCTGATTTTAGTTTGCGTAATGCTTCTAGTTGTACTTTATTTTTTTCATATGCATTAGTACTTTGCAGAAGCAAGAAATACTAAATAATGCACAATGCCTCACCAAAACATAGTGGAGCATTTTTGTTAGATTGTGTTTAACAGTTATTTTCTAAAGGTTTTTTTCGTTGTTGTTGTTTTTTGGTGAGGTGGTGGTTGTTTTTGGGTTTTTTTGTTTTTTTTTTTTTGAATGTTATTTTGGCTTCTAGAATTCTAAATAGAGCTCAGTAGAGTCAAGACACTATTTAAAGATGTTTTGAAAGAAATAGCTTTTCTTTTACTAACAATCTATGTACCAATCTTTTTTAAATATCTCTTTCAGCAATATAACTTTATTACTATAGGAGTAACAAGCATACAGCCAGGATAAGTATTGTTTTTAGAGTAAAGTAGAGGTTATTTATTTTATGAAGAGGTGTGGTAGGAAGTTGTTGAAACATGTAAAGGAATTGTAGGTTGTAATACAGAAGTTTTCCTATAACTCTTCTTTAAATCATTTCAGTGTAAGATTGAAACACTTGGATGGTAAATTGTGTTTGAAAAAATGCTAGTGGCTAATAGGAAAGGACTGCCTGTGATGAATATTGAGTGTTAGCCATTTTTCATCTATTTCTAATTTTAACCACAGAAGTTGTTCTGTGGTTTCAATGGAGGAAAGTTAAAAAAAATCTCATGAGCAATATACTAAAGTTCTTTATTGAATAATAGATTTCACCTGTAGAGTAGAGAAGAAAATTTGTAGAAATAGCAGAACACTTGTAGATTGGTGGTGTATGTTTTTCCTGGCTAGCCATTGTCAAAGATTTGGCAGATGAATCTTATATTCAGGTAAAAATTTATGACCTTGTGTGTTCTGAAGGACAAGAGTGTATAGACCTCAGTGTCTTCCTTTAGACAAAAGGAAGAAATGGCACTCACCAAAAATAAAGTTATTGAAACAAACAAATAAACAAAAATACCCCACTCCAAACTCATAAAGCGTCATCTGTAAGCTTTTTTCCCCTGACCAAGCCACAACCCCTGCCCCCCTTCCCATCAACAGCAGGTTTGAATGAAAACAACAGAAACCTCTCCAGTTGCTTTCACTGGCATAAGGAGGAGATCTGGTGCACACTCTGGAACATGTGCACTGATGTTGTAGGAAGAAACACCAAAGCACAGGTTCTCTGGTATGCCCTGATTTACTGTCACATCTGATTCTTGCTGCTTTATATTTACTTGCCACAGAATTGTCTCAGCCATAGAGATTCAGCTTTTTGGATGAAAGACTGAACACCAACTGCAATAAAACCCCATTTCCTGTTGGACTCTATGTTCTCCTGTACTATAAATAAAGCTCCAGCTCTGTGACTGACTTAATCCAGCAAAAATCTTTTTTTTTTTTTTCTGAAATGAGCATTTCCACTTTCCCCCATACACAGTTTGCACTTTCCTGCCCTCAGCCTCTCAACAAACGGGATGTGGGAATTGATTGGACTGACAATTCAGCTTTTCATGGAGAATTTCTTTCCCAGGTTAGTTTACAGACCAGCTAGTCCCCTGGTTGGATCCACAAAACAAATCCTGAGTGGCAGAAACAAGCAGACAGGGATGAGGGCAAAGGCAGCAGCCTGGATGAATGCTGGATTAAATTGATTGTGACACTTGAATTTCTCTCTTGTATGCATTAGCAGAAATGGGCCTTTGATGTGCAGTAAATGCAGCACCCTGTGGGAAGCTAAAATCTGGCATTATGGTATGTGAGAGTGTTCTTGGCTTCTGAAAAGGCTCACAGGCATGCAGGCAGATCTCCTTCAGTGGGAGTCCAGTCATATTCTGACTCACCCCAAGCCAGGACAGGTTATGGAAATATCACCAGGAGGAGCAAAGCACCGTGCCAGAGTCCTCCTTAAGCCTTTCCCCACACTTGCAGTGCTGTGGTGAGAAAGTGCCACACAAAGGGAATCAGTGGGATCACTTTGCTGAATGTCTTGTTTATTTGCAATTTATGTGTTATCCTCATTAGAATTATGAATGCATTAATTTCAATAGTGAATATTTATTGCCTATCTTTTCCTGGTTTCCTCTATATATAGTTTTGCAGCATCCTCACTGCCCTTACCCATGTTTATTCAATACCTGTTACATGTATAAACTACAGAGTACAGGCTTATGAGGGGTTACATGTTCCCAGCTGAAACACTCTGAAAGAAACCTGGCTTTCAATGTCTTTTCTTGGTCTCTAAATGGAAGGAGGTGATGGAAAATTTATAGATAGCTTGTTTTTCTTAAACCAGCTGAGATTTCTTAGAGTTCAAAGCTGTTTCTCATAATCTGGGATACATTATTGGCACAATATGAAGTAAATGAAGAATGTGTTAAACTGCGTAACAGCACTGCATGCTTGTTTAATGAAAAAAAAAAAAGAGCAGTATAAATTTGGAGATTGCTTTGTGCTTAGATTTATAGGAAGAACTGTGGAATGCAGCTGCTGGGTATTCTGTTTGGGTGGTGACACCTGTACCAGGCACTTGTCTTCCTGTAGTATTGGTGCCTTAGCAGACCCAGATTTGTGTTGAGGGTGGAGGGGAGGGTGTGTAGTTGTTGTGACTTAATCTGGCAGGCAGCTGAACATTACACTCACCTCCTCCGCAGTGGGATGCGTGAGAGAATCAGAAAAAAAGTAAAACTCGTGGTTTGAGGGAAAAAAAAAGTTTAATTGAGCAGAAAATGAGGGGGATATAGTAATAATGATGACAAAATGTACAAAACAAGTGATACATGATGCAGTTGTTCAGTACCTGCTGACTGATGCCCAGCCGGTCCCCGAGGAGCAGCCACCAGCCCCTGGGCAGTTACCCCCAGCTTTATAAGCTGAGCAGGATGCCATAGGGTGTGGAGTGTCCCTTTGGTCAGCTGGGCTCAGCTCTCCTGGCTGTACTCCCTCACAACTTCTTTTGCACCCCCCCTCTCCTTGCTGGCAGGGCTGTAAGAGAAGCTGAAAAGGCCTTGATTTAGTGTAAGCACTGCTCAGCAAGATTTAAAAGCACCAGCATGTTATCAACACTATTCTCATGCTAAATCCAAAACACGCACTGTACCAGATACTAGGAAGAAAATTAACTTGTTCCCAGCTGCAAACAAGAAGGCAGATACATCCTTTGTGGCAGGAATTGTCTCACTGATACTGGGATTCCATTGGTTTATTTCCTGTGTCATGAAAAAGCCACATTGAAAGGAGAATCCAGTAACAAACCACTCACTGAAACACTGGTCTTGAGAGCTGAACTTCCCTGCAGGGTGTTTAAGAGGGAGTTACTGCTAAGCAGTTTGTCTGTGGTGGGCAGAAGGGTCTTGAACACGCCGGTGTGCGGTCTGTGGGTGGTGCCAGCCCTGGCTGCTCAGTCCAACCATTTGGCCCTCTGCTGGCAAGAATTTGAATGCCCAGGCTGCCAGCACAGGCATCTCAGCAGGCTCCAGCAGGCTGTCACAGGCTGTCACAGCCTGCTGATAGACACCCATCCACCACTCGGTGGAGAGGTGACTGTCCCTACCTGAGTTTGCTTGCCCATTCAGGCAGTAAGTAGCTGAATCACCCAAGAACTCACCTGCCTGCTTCAGGCAGACTTAGCAGGCTATGAGGGCAAAGCCCTTTCACACAGGCTGGGTCAGGGGACACTCATGGGATCCCTTTTGCCAGCAGAGCCATGGAGTCAGTTGATGTTCAGCACAAACAGATACAGAATCATCTTCCTGTAGCCTCTGCTTGTAAGAATCTTCTTGTTATTTCCCCGGTAGATCAGCAGGAGCTCTTTTGGAGTAGTTCTTGCCAAAATCTCTGCTCTGGAACCTTTGGCAGAGGCACAACAGCAAGCAGCATGAGAATAACCTGTGATAATGCTATTTCTGTAGCACACATCTCACTGCAGCCATGATGTGTTGCAATTCAATTAGTATCTGGCAGTCTGACCTCAAATGTTGAGAAGTTTTCTGTGTAGGTTGTATGGTCCTTTCTGCTGCTTTTTGATTCTTCCAGCATCTCAGATGAACAACTTGGCATGAGGTATTTAATCTGTGTTGTCTGGGGAAATCTTGTTTACTCTGAAATCTGGAGAGCCTACTGAAAATAGCACAAGCATGAGTCTGTCTCCCTAAGAGTGCTTCATGGTTCTCACTTCACCCAGAAGAACATTCGGCTTGCCATTTTTTGTTCAGCAAAACTGATACTTCGTGTTGCAGGGATAAAAAATAGTTCCTCACAGGAACAGGGGAGATAAAGGCTGTGTTAGGGCAGGCAGTTACAGAGTACTATTAGACTTTGCTATATTTTGTCAAAGAAAATTATCTTAGGATGAGCTGGGTTATCAGAATAGGAACTTCAAAATAAATAAATAAAATCAAGTATACATTCTGCCAGAAGCCTAGAAGGCAGCTTCCAAGTCATCAAGTCTCATCACTGATATCATTGACAACTGCATCACACAGCCTTATTCATAAATCTATCAGGCTTCCTCTCAAAATACCTTTCTGTTAGACTAGAGGAGATCTTAGAGGTAAACATACTTTCTTTGGATGTTATTCAGGTCAGCTAAAGCCTCATTACAAAGTGGTGGATGTATCTCTGCAGTGAGACCATATCTCATGTTAGATCAAGGTACTGTGAATTTTTGAGATCAGTAGTGGCAGGATTGGAATACTAATCTGAAACCAAAAGCACTTAAACAGGTGAAAGAATCTTCAAGTATGCAGATATTAATGAAAACTAAAAGAAAAAAAACAAGAGAGAAGAACAAAGTCGTAGAAAAGTCAGGTTGGTTTCACTCAAAGCTGATCAGAACCTCATTTTATCTGGTACAGTTTAGCTATGAGTAATTTCTAATACCGTGGTGTTTAGATACTCCTGAGAAGTTCATGTCCATACAATCAGCACTTGATTCCATGCTTGTGGGTGAGTAGCCCTGCTTTGCAGGGTAGGCATCTTCCAATCCTTTCGTGGTGTTTCTATCCTTCCTGGGCTCATGTGCTGCTCCATGACTGTCTGACCAAGCAGCATTATTTAAATCATGTGTCACACTTTATTGTCATCACTGCATAGGTCAGCTTTTGAGTTTTGCCATCCTCTCATGGGTAAATAATGATTGACATTTTTTATCAGTTTGTTTTAGAGAAGAGACTCAAATAGTCAAGTATTTCAGTTTTTCATGCAGAGTCTTAGAATATTTACTAGTTGCCTGTCAAAATACTTTCTGTTTTCAATAGGAAGGTGTATTGATAAAGTATAAACAGAACTTAAAATTCAGAAAGTTGAGAGGTTTTTTTTAATGTTTTCATTCATAAAGTATATTTCGAAGTGTCCAAGGGGTATCAAGATTTATTGTGCATGCTGGAGAGCTGTCTGAAGCAATATTTTCTATGAGAAAATAACAACAGCTCAAGTATGCCTGGGTTTTCAAGAGTAAAACTTCCTATCATAATTCTGAGCATAGAGTCCACTTGCCCCTGCAGGGTAAACTCATCATGGTTAAGTCTCCTTGTGGCATTTCCCCTGTCAAATGTCACCACAAGCAATGCATCGTCTGCCCACAAAGGGTCTGACAGCGCTGGAAAGACAACTGGTTTTTTGTCTGGATGACTGCTTGTCCTTTTGGTAGCTGTTGACTTCAGGTTCTTGGAGGGAAGGAGAGATGCAGAAGTTGTGTTGGTTCTCAGTCCTGGGAAGCTCTAGGGTAGGCAGGTACAACCGTTCTTCTCATAAAATCATCAAATGGTTTTGGTTGGAAGAGACCTTTAAAGATTCACTAATTCCAAGTTCCTGCCATGGACAGGAAAAGACACCCTTTGGTAAATCAATGTCCCAAGCCCCATTTCTCCTGGCTTGAACACCCATTCAGGAGTACATTGCCTCTGAGTTGCTTTAATGATGTTCTTGCTCAGGGCACCTCATACATATGGTAGCTGTTAAAGAACTGCCTAAGGCTGTCTTGAATAGCTGTCCACCCCTGCATGTTTGCCAAGTTTAAGAGTTTTTATTCTTATTGTATGAAAGATTAGGTCATGAACAAAGTAATTCTGGGGTCAGCATTTGCTAGCTGAAGGTAATAAACAATGACAAGCAAGCAGGTTGTGGTGACTTAAAGATATAGTCTGTGCTAGCTGACCCTAGCAGCTCTCTGTTCTGCACTTAGTTTTTAACTAAAACAACTATAAAACCAAAAGTAATGTAGTTGGAACCATCCTCTTGGATCATCTTGAAGCCCAGGTACTGTAGAGGATGCTAACCTCTTGATGATCAAAAAGAAAGCAGAACTGATGCTATGGAGAATTGCTTTTTCTGTTGCAGGTGGTAGTTGCAGGCATGAGTTCCTTGCAGGATACTAATTCAGAACATGGGTAAACATTTGGTTTAATAGTTTTAGGAACTACTCAGTTTAATTAATGTGTCTGATTTTTCAGTCTTCATAGTGAAAGCTTTGGTTGTTTTTATGCAGGAATGTTTATTAGCAGGAATATTACATGACTCAAAAGATTCAAGTGCAGAATTATTAATTAAAAGAAAATACTGAAATGCTTGATGAAATATCAGAGTACACATGCCACATCACAGCAAGCAGAAAAGCAAAGGTTTCTTGTCTAGTAAAATATAACAAGCTCAAGGGCAAATCTACTGAGCTTATCTTACTGCAGTGCTACTCCTTTTCTTTCAGAAAAAGTTTCTGTACAAGATAATTCTAAAGGTCAGGGTGGTTTATATGAGACTAATTGAATTAATACTGAACCATAGCTCCTTCTCTAGAAATTCAGCTTTTCAGGTGGGAAATAAACAAACATACTCCTGAACCTCATATATGGATTATTTGTATGCCATATTTATTTGCACTATTTACTTTATCTATCTATCATTTCCATCATTTCAGAACTCTGAAATACAAAGGTAAGGACTAGATCTCTGCTGATATGAAAAAGCATAGCCCCTACATTCAGGACTGTGAGGGGCTTTGCTCTCCTGTCAACTGAAAAATACTCCATTAGCTGTCATGGATTTTAGCATTGCATTTAACTTCCCAAGGACAATGGCACTCAAGGGGCAGATTCTAAGGACAGTGGCTCAGGTTACCGTCACTGCTAGTGGGAAGTGCATCACTGATTTTTGGAAGCCACATGGGAGGTTTCACCCTGGAAATCCCTTCATAAAATCTTCTGTAGTTGAAGGAAGCAGTAGCAACTTTCTAGTTTGTAAGGTTTTCTATACAGATGGTGGAGATGCCTGCATGTCCAAAGATTTCATGTGCAGAAACCAGAACTGGCCAATTTGTTGCTCTGCTTTAAAATGTATACCTGAAATTTTTATCTTTTTATTTTTTAAATGAGACACTGTCAGAGGTAGTTAGGAGACTGAAAGAAGCATGGCAGACATTGGTTGACTGAACTGGTGTCATGGCAGCTTTATAGGTCAGAATTCCTTACAGCAAAATAAAAGAACAGGACTTGTGATAAACTGCCTTGTTTTCTTATGCCTCTTTCTTAAAAAGGCATACCCCACAAAATGCATACAGCTGAAATGGTATAGCACTGGATAAATATGCTCTGTAAAATTCCTTTGAAATATTTTTTATGACATCTCAAACCTCATTGGCGCATTGTTAGAATTCCGCAATGCAGTTTCTGATTTTGTTTGGGTTTAATTTTCTTGGGATTTTTGGTTGTGGGTTGGTATTTCATCTTCAGGGGTGGTCCATGTACACTTGGAGTCAGACCACTTCATACTGCAATTATGCTGAGAGCAAACAAACGGGGGAAGGTTGAGAGGCCTCATGGTCTGTAGCACTTGAGGGGTCTGAAGACTGGCATTAGGTTCCCTGCAGAGCAGCCAGATTCCTTGGTGGCTTCAGGCATGTCCCTTGGGCTTTGCTTTGCTTCATGGTGCTTCCTTGTCTAACCTGTTGCCTGCTCTTCGCCTCTTTCTCCCTCCTTACTCCCCACTCACAAGGTGTTCAGCACCTTTTAAACGCCTCAGTAGTCGGGAGATCACTGAAAGGTGGAAGATTGGAGTTTCCATAAGCCCTTGTTGTATTAGGACTGTAGACTGTAAACTCCCTTCAAATCCTGGGATTGCTTCCATTTATGTGTTACTTTGCACTTTGGTCCTAATCACATTTCCAGCTGCATATATAATACAAATGACCTTACTGCCTATGCATTAAAAACACAGAAAAACCTGGAGTACTGCCAGGAGTGCTGTCTGAAAGAGAATCAGTGCTGCAGGTTTATTTTTTGAAGTGTGCAGGGGCACTTTTTTTTAAGATTGTTTCAGTTTTCGAGATGTTTGTCAGTGGATTCTGCAGTGTCTGCAGCAATCTCAGAGTAGCTGAGATTGGTTGTGATTGGTTGTGTAGAAGATGAGCAAGAGGAGAAGATAGATTCTGACAGAGAAATTGGGAAAGAGTGTGTGCATGCATAGCATACAGAAACAAGAGTAATGAGTGGTTTGCCTGAATCACTGCTAGCTGAGAATTCTTGCATAAAGCCAAAGTTTCTGAGGGTAAAAGAAAATAAAGACCACAAAACCTCAATAAACAAACAACTGACCCTGAGGACAGCAGGAAAATAAAGGAAAGGAGCTGGGTGCAAGAACATGCAGCACTTTCTGGACAAGATGTTTAATCCAGACCATAACTGCTCCTGCCACATTGTGCCAACACCTGCGGTGTTGTTATAGCAGCAGTTCCCATTCACCTTGAAAACAAAACCACACTTCTAATAATTGTTTTTTTCTAACCCTAAATTTGAGAGGACCATGGTTGGCCATGAGTCATAGAAGAGATGGGATATGGCATTTGGCATTGCTTCATTTCCTGTGACAGCTGTTCTGCTTCCTTTTTATGCTTGTAATTTTTGAAGGGAAGAGAAAAGATTGTGCTTTAGTCATGAAACAGCATCTTTCTCATGTGCCAAAAGTGGTTGAAAGTCTGTGCTTCTCCTTATGAGAAGGAGAAATACTGTTGCTTTTGTTTACGTTTATTTAAACCTCAGGAGAACAGACTTCCATCCTTTTTCGTTCCTTCAAGAGAAACTTTGTTTTATTTTCCTTGCTTGCTTGCACACCACAGCAAACTGGCAATTTTTAATTCAGAATCTTCCTTCAGACTAGGAAGTACTAAAATTACATTTTTTTTCTGCTGGTGCCAGCAAAATGGAATAACAGTGGATTGGGACACCAGGTGGCAGGTTGGCACCATGGTCAAGTGTCGTATATTGGAAACAGAAAACCTTAATTTGTCCCAATATACATTAAATGAGAGATCACATACTTTGGTTATCTTCTAGGAATACAGAATGTATAGCACTTCCAAACACAAGGGATTTTTACCTCATTCTTGCATGTCGCCTTTCCTGCTAAGACTTCCAAGTGTTTTGGCTTTAGTTTTCTTTATTTTGGTGATTCCTGGTTTTGCCTCCTTTCCTGAGAACTGCTATTGCTTTGTCTTCCCCATTCATATTCTTTTTTCTTTCTTTTTTGCTGCATGGAGACTCTCTGCTGTACAAGTGTAAGTATTTTTTTAGCTCTGCTGTTTCTGGCCTACTTGTTTATGTTTTTGTGCTCCATTTGCCTCTGTACTGCCTTGAGAGTCTCCTGGGAGACTGTAGTGCCATCCATCTGCACCTACAAATGTAATAGGCAGTGGTTCAGGAATGAGATTGGATTTACAAAAAGGTTCAGCTAATGTAGCATCTAAATTTAAAGGATCCCTAGGTTTTAAGACCAAACCAAAGCCAAGTGCTTATGTTGGAGGTATAAGCACAAATTTTACTGCTCAGAAGAAAAATCTGTTGATTTGGTTTTACATTCAAGCATCATACAGCTTAATGAAAGAATAGCCCTCAACATGTTCTCAAAGCTGAAACCCCATATTTTGAAGGGAGACTGGCTGGGGAGATAAATTTCAGGAGGGACCAGCAAGTTGTTCTATAGTTTGTTTGAAGTCTTTTGAAAGGGAAGTGACAGGAGGGTCACAGAGCATCTCTGTATCTAATAGTGTTGAGTATAAATTACTTGCAAGTAGGAGGAGAAAAACATGGAAATAAGCATATCTCTCAGCACTGAGACTCATTTCAATTGTCTGTATAAACAAGGAGAGTATCTGAGATCCTGTTTCTGAAAGTACATTGTTTTCTAGCATTCAAAACAGAACGATTTCAGTGGTTGTTTTTAAGTCCCAAGGTACTAGTGTTCTTCCACAGCTGGTAATACAATTTCAGAAAACTCCAGAGAACTCAGACAGTTTTGTGAGGATGGGAGGAATCTGGAAAAATGATCATGGGAAGAGGTGCTGGGAGCTTAAAGTTAGCAGGGACACATGACATTGTGTAAATAGGCCCTTATTTGGAAGCGTGGTAGAGATTTGCTGGCACACATCTACTGCAGAAGGGCACATTCACATTCATGGAGCCATCTCCTGAGATCTCAGTGGCATAGGTGCATGCAGACTTCCAAGAGGTCCTCTCAAATTCCAGAGGTGCAGTTAATATTTCTGTCTGTTCAGCCAAGCAGTCTTCAATGTGCTCACGGAAAAGTAGGCAAAACAAGGAAGAATTCAGGAGGTGGTGTGCTAGAATGGAAAGTCTGTGGAAGATGTGTATGAGAGGAGGTGATACTAACAGCTGTTCCTCTGTAAAGGCCACAAAGGAAGCATTGGGCCAGAGAGCCACGTTGTGCTTGTGGGGCCAGAGGTGGTGAGAGGGCAGAAGATGTGCTTCTGCCAAAGCTGAACTGCTTCCATGCAATGTAGGAAATGGGCTCAGGCTGGGGAGTTCAGATATCTCCTCTAGCAATGACATGTGCACTGCTGCTGTAGCAGACTGTGTGGTGGCTGAGATGTTAAGCAGAGATTAAGCCTAATATTTTGTAAAAGAGCACACTGGCCTATTTAAATTAATGCTTTGACCCACTTTGCTCTGTGTGTGTGATCTAGAAAGTTCACTTGGCAAGAAGCCTTTCATCTGTGCACTTCCTAAACAGGCTAGAAAACAGAAGGTTTTCAAATAAAAGTGTATGTGGAGCTGTTATTCATGCTGTTAAAGCAAATGGGAAGCATCTCTATCCCTCTGCCTTTATCCCCAGCAGCCAAGCTGCTGATGGATCATGCCAAGCTGACGGTAAGTTACAGCAAAGACTGGCTGGCTTATGGTTGTCAGCACAAGCTCTGCAGGGTCATCTGGGGGCATTTTCTTGTCTGGGAAGGAAAATGAACTCATTCTGTTCCTACCTGGTGGAGAAGTATTTGGAGCATTCCAGTCCTTGCACAGAAAGCTCAAAACTTGCCCTGTGCTGTTGTGCTTTGTTGCCCTGGGCCGGGGCAGCTCTCAGCTTGTCTGTGTTCATCCACTCGGAACACTGGCCATGGCTGTGCAGCTGCTGAGAGACCAGAGGTTTTCCATCAGCTGTGTTCTCTGCCCTCCTTTCTGATCTTCTTTAGCACAGGAGTTGCCGTATATCCTAAATGAAACTTCCAGTCACACCATCCAAGAAAATTGGGAAACAAACTAAAATGCAGGTGAATATGCCTTAACAAGAGAAATGGGCACGTCTGGAAATGAAACCAGCACTACTGATAGTGACTTGCAATTGCTGTCCCCCAAATGCTGAGCTGCTTCAACTCTTTCTTACATGAGATTCAAATGCTTTGGTTGTTTCAGGTTTGGGGGATGGATGGACAGCTGTTGAGGTGTGCAGTTCAGAGGCTGCCCAGCTGCCTACCTCTTGCACAGTCCACTGCAATTTTGGCTGAAAAAATGCAGCACCTCTCCAGCCACTCGCTATCAAATCAATTGCATTTAATTTATTGGTAACTCTGAAAGTAGTGCCTGTTCTTTTGATGCAGCAGCACTGCTTGCTTATTAGTGTCAGAATAAGGTGAATCTGCTCAGGTGACAAACTGCTTCCTGGCTGGTCTTGAAACTATTTTGTTATTTTCTGATGGTTGTCAAATATGGAAGTGGAAACCTGCAACAGCAGAAGGTATCTTTTTTTCCCAACAATGTACATGTCAATAAAACCAGAGCTCTGTTGCCCAGGCAGTGCTATCACTGCCCACTCTGTAGTCTTCAAGTCCTTTTCTGTCTTGAGAGCATGGGTAATATCTGTCCTGTCACAAAAATCTGTCATAACCCTGAGCATGTGAGTAGTAGCCTAATCGTCCTTGTGACTACTTTGGTAATATGAATTCGGCACATGCAAGTCTATGCACTGAACTTTCCATACGTAAAAACTAGCAAATATTTGCCTTTAACAGTTCATGATTTGTCTGAAATGTTAATGCTGACTATGTCTGTTCTGGCTGATATAAAATTGATACTACTAAACGTTATTAACAATTCTATTAATGAGTAGCAAGCCATAACAGCTTGTTGACTGATACCCCAGAATTTGAAGCCACTAGATTTGAAGTCACTAGGCTTCAAGACTAGCAAGTTAATGGAAGTATATGGGTATCACTAAAGCCAGCAGGTACAACTCTGCCACAAAAGGAGCCCATCTTTAGTAAAGCTGAGTGATTTTAAATTAACCCTTGAGAAAACCTGTGGGTCAACTTTTAAACGAAAAGTCTGACAATGCTAAGCTGTGTTAAGAGATTTGGAATTGGTGATGCATCCATTTGCTGTAGCAAAACTGTCTTTGTTACCATGCAAACTTTCAGAAGGCTTCAGTCAAGACAAGAAGGACAACTTTCTTTGAAAAAGAACAAACCTGAGTCTTAAGTTGGGGTATTTGTGCTCTTAAGACAATGTACTCCTTTTTTTTTGGCAAAGTGAAGATCAGAAGGCTAATAGCACATAATTCAGTAACTGTGTTGAGTGTATGCTGAACTTTCCACCTCTCCTCAATGTGTCTAAAGTCCAGGGAAGTCATGTGTTTGCTACAGATACTGCCAACACTGACATGGTGTTTTTGTTCTTTGGAGAAGCGCAGTGTTCTGCAAGGCTCACTTTCCTAGGGGTGTTCAGTGAACTGTGTGGTGATGTTCAGAAGCACAGATTCCCAGTAACATGCCACTAACAAATGAACTGAGGAAATGTATTTTGTATCAAAAATAAAAGCCAGAGCAAGGGGTAGACTATTCCTGGTATTGTCATTAGCTGTGCAATGTTGGACAAAGCAATTGAGTGTTTAATGAGTCCCTCATGATCTCTGCAGAGATGGGATTTTAATAGTTCCCATGTTTTACAATTGGGGATCAAAGAGTTAATGTTTGGACAATTTCAATAATCTTCCTGTGTGCAGCCTGCAGTTTTAGTGGGAAAAATGAATTACCTCCCTGATTCTGTTCAAAGTCAGTTGAACAAAGTATAAATTTAGGAAAAGTTCTGAATGTATGATAGAGGGAGGAAAAACTTCTTCCCTTCTGCTGTTAAATCAAATCAGATCTTTAAATGGTTTGTAGGCCTGAAAAATTGTTTTGTTGTAATTTCTTTTGTCCCCTAAAGTAATTCTTGTTTTGTTTTGTGTTGATAGATGACTCCTAAATCTAAAAGGAAAAGCATCCACAGTAGAATGCTCCGGCCAGTGTCCAGAGCTTTTGGTAAGTCCTTAAATCTATTTTGTTTCTTTGCTTGCCTGAGGTGGTTCTAGATGGTTCTTGGTTGAAAAGCACAGGTGATTCTCCCTCCCTCTGGATTGCATTTGTGGCCCACACTGGCTGCTTTGTTTTGGGACTCTGCTAATGTGTTTGATAGTAAATAGTTGCTCACAGTGCTCTGTCTGCTCACAGAGATGTTGTAGCGAAGTTCCCTGAATGTGCTTATAATTACTTGCCACCAAAAAGACGAATGGCATTGTCTTTTGTTTTAAATATCATGTTAAATCTAATTAGAAAGTTTTGATTTCTCTTAGAAATGGAATTTGATCTAGATAAAGCACTGGAAGAAGTACCTATCCATATAGAAGACCCACCATTTCCTTCCAGCAGGCCAGACAAACGAACTTCTGGATTCATTTCAGAGCTGCCATCAGAAGAAGGAAGGAAACTGGAACACTTTACAAAATTAAGGCCCAAAAGGAATAAAAAGCAGCAGCCCAGCCAAGCAGCAGTGAGTCTACATTAAAATATTGCTGTCAATGTTGTATGTTGATTGCTTTTTGCCATGAGTCAGATCTTGCAGTGTAATGAGAACAAGGGTTGAAGGTGTAAAAGCCATAAGCAACTATTTACTTTTTCTTCTGGTATTCATGTCTTTCAGTGTGCTATCCCAATTACAAGCTTTTTGTCTTGTTTGACACAGCCTAAATCCAGGATATGTTTTCTCCTTTTCTTTTTTGCTTTTGTTTTTGGTTTTTCTTTCATGGAAGCAGTTTCTGGAGGTGCTTGGAGCTTTCACAGGAAATGCACAAAATATCATGAGACTTTTCAATTATATTGCAAGGGTTTGTTAAGTCTTAATCCTTTTTTCTGCCTGCACTAAAATGTGGTAACTTGGCATGAATTCTTATTTCTGTCAGCTCTCAGAGGAGCTACTCTGTGACACCCAGCTTCCCACAGCTCCTAAACTGAAGATGGTGTTTAGGCCAGCAAATCTGCATAGTCACAGATCTGCTTTTCATGCTGGAGCCTGCCTTAGAAAGGCAAAACAGAGGAGCACTGTCTGCTCACGAAAGGCATCGGTGTGAACTCAATACACGCGCGTGGAGTTCCCACAGTTCCATTTCCCTGGCACACCGCATCAGTAAAGATTTATTTCTGTGATTGTGTGTCCTCAGGGCATGTAAGGACAGATCTGGAGGAGTTCCAGAGTTATCTCACAGCAACAGAGCACAGCTGATATGATAAGTAGCCCTATCAAGGGGCAACCATTGCCTCTCGGTGTTAGGCTGCCTCCTAAGAAATGCCTGTGGCCTCTTCTGCTTCCTGAGGATTTCCAAGTGAGAGGATCCTTGAAAATTTCCCTAATGCCGGGAAAGATCTTATGAGGCAGTGGAGTGCTTTTTATACCACTTGGAAAAGGAGAAACATTCAAGCAAGGGGAATATTCAAGCCAACTTTCCATTCCCTTGGGCTTCACTGGGAAGGTTAGAGGTAGCAGAAGAGTGGGTTTGTCTCCATGTAGTGCAAACACATCTGTGTTTACTTCTCCCAGTTCCATTGCTGCAGGACACACATGTTCTCCCAGTGCTTCCAAACTCAGTGTATCATGTGCCATCAGCTCAGGGAGGCGGAAGGGGCAAGTGCTTGGCTACCAGGCAGAGAGCTGGGACATACAGTATCTTCAACAGCAACAAAAAGGTCACTTCTCCTTGTAGAGGAGAAGTCTTACTTCCCCTGATAGAGCAGTGTAGTGGGAATGCTCATCCATATTGAATTAATTACGAAATTGGGAGTTCATTTAGTTTCAGAAATTGAAAGGAGCCTTTTTTAGTTAAACTCATTTGTCCCTGTCTTGTTTTTATGAACCATTTAGTTCCTTACTAGTTCTGACCTCAAAAGGAGTCCAAACAAATTTTTGAAAGACTTAAGATGCTTATTTTGATGCATCTGAAAATGAAACAGCCAGATTTTGGAGGTCAGAGTCACAAGTGGACTGTGACATTGCTTGCAGAGTTGATCTGCTGCGGGTTTTGCCACTTCAAGAATACAGAAAGCAGTGCTTAGGGAAAGTACTTGAAATGTGGAAGGCAAAATCTTGACCTTTTCTGCCACTTAAAGCAGCTCTGTAGGGTTATTTGCTGTTCCCATTATTTGTATTTAGTAATTCAAGGGGTCTCAGATGATCATAGTTGTACTTCCCTGGTTTTGCTGGAAAACAGATTTGTTCTTTGGAAGCTGAAAAATGTAAGAAAAGAAGGGAGAAAATGGAGAAAAAAGAGAAACAAACTTTTAACTGGAGTTGGGTGGGCAGGCAGGAGAAAGATTTATAGTTTTGTCAGAATTTCTGCTGGAATGAGTGTTTAGAGAGGGGGAAATGAGAGAGAAAAAAAGAAAAACTCAAAACCATCCACTCCCAAGTAGCTTTAACTTTGAAAAAAAATGATAAAATAGTTATTTATAATTTAGATTTTTGTGAGATCTTAACCTCATGAGTTCTTCTCTCATGTGTGAAGATTTAGTACAGCAAAAGAGAAGAATCTCTAATGTATGAAAGAGCGTGATTCATCTTATCTATTTCTTCTTCAAAGCCATTTTTTTCCTTAACAAAGAAACATGCTTGCTTTTAAACTTAAGCTTAAAAAGAGATAAAAAATGACAAATGAAGACTTAACACTTTTTTTTTGTTTTGTTTTAGAGTTAGGAGGGTAAAACACAAAATAAACCAGAGTTCAGTCTTACAGTAAATGCTAAAACTAAAAAGTGTTACAATAAACAGCTATAACAATATTCTACGTCTTGAAGACATTATTAGACTCTCAACATTTCTTTACATCTTTCATTAATTTTTAGAAACTTGCTGCTGATTCAGATGTACATTGTTTTCTCTTTGTGAGGTAGATTTTCTCATTTGCTGTAGATCATTGGATCCTGGAATTAGGACCTCTTCAGGGGATGCTCTTGCTTTTGATAATTTCATGTTTATCCCTACTATCTGGAGGACTCCAATATCAATATGAAGTCATTTCTCATTTCTGTTAAAATGCGTCATTCGCTGTTGTTTTGCGTTTCGGTCGAGACGCCGGTGGTGAGGGGTTTGTGACCAAGTCCAACCCAGATGAAGGCACATGCACTCCTGCCTAGTGTCAGATGTTCCAGCTCAACAAGTTCTCTGCAGAACATACCAAAGGTGGCAGAGTTGGAAATCTGATAAATCATTGTGCTAATTTAGAATAGAACTGTTCTCTATAGAAAATCTGTTGCCAGTTTGATTTGCAATAAAGCAGTCGTTACCACGTGGGTTCCTTTCAGATCGGTACTAGATTGCTACAGCAGGTATCAATAAAATAATTACTATTATCTTTGATAACAAAAATAACAGGGTTCAGGAGTGGAAAGTAAAAAGTTTCATGGCTCTGTTCAAAGCATTGGTTCATATGAAGCCCATTTTCCTGACTTAATGAGATTTGGTATTAATAGCGGCTTTTAAGAGGATTGAAGCATTGAAAAGAGTTTGTATTCCACATCAGAAGAGGAGTTGGGATTATTCTTGAGTTATGGTGGCAACTAGGAGATTCCTTGATTTGACTTGTTTTGAATTACAAACTCTGTTACTTTGTGTCCTGGTCCCCAGCACTACTAAGAATACAACTGGGTTGGGTCTTGAGGAGTCCTCTGTAGTCATCTAAAAGGTTTCCATGTGGCATTTAAATTAAAGGAGGTCTCTTTACTGGTGATAGAGCTTTTCCACATCAAAGCCACGTACAGGAGCTAGACCACATGAGAAATCCTCCCAGGAGACTGCTTGTTTCATCTTCAGGACGCTGTAGGGTCACCAGCTAATCTTTACAGGGCCCTTGTGGTTGGTAGGTGTTTCAAAGCCAGCCTGGTTTATGTGCCTGAGATCACCCATATTCAAAATGTGGGCATTGAAATCAAAGACAGGGAGCAAGTTTGCTGTTTTCAGACACTGAGCAAAAGTCTGTGTTTGGTTCCTAAAGTGGAACACCTGATTCTGTATTTAGAGTCTCTGCTTTTGGAAGTGCTAGACTGAATGAATTATAAAAGGCTCTGTTAGCCTGCTGAAGCTCTGTTTCTAAATTTCTTAAGTCCAAAATCCAGAACAAAGATTTTTCTCCAAATAGGGAAACAACTGGCTGTTGAAAATACTTTCTCTTCAGGTCACCACCTGATCAGGATTTATTTTTTCTGGGTTTTTTTTACTTGTCTGACTGACCTAGTGCTCTATTCTCTCAAGCCCAAGGCATTTGATTCCTGGCCCCATTCATTGCAGCATCCAATTTGTCACTGGTGTTTTGGGTTACTTTGTATTTGATGTAATGCATCAGCTGGCCTGGCTAGAGGGGGAATTCCAGTGGTGATTCTGTTGTCTGCACTGAGTTTTGCTTGGCACATATATTTTTTCTAATGTCTGAACTCTTAATTATTATCACTGGAGCAAACATGCTTAGATTATTATATAACAGAGAGGGTTTTTTCTTCTGTCAGGTGTCTGCTGGAGTAGCACCAGAAGGGGACCAGAATGGCCTCATGGGAAGAGTGGATGAAGGTGTGGATGAATTTTTCACTAAGAAAGTGACAAAAATGGATTCAAAGTAAGTTAAAAAAAATTTTAGAAGTTATTAAAAAGTCTATCTTGATAGCTGGGCAAGCAGCACTTTCAAGCTGTGTTTGGTTCCTGTTCCAAATATACAGGGCTGCTGTTGTCAAAGCCAGAAAATACCTTAGTAGTCAAGACACTGTGAATTCAATTACCTGTCCTTTAAGTGGCTACTTTGAAATAAATTGCTTTACTCTACAATGTTGGGGGTATTAATGACTGATGTGTATTTTTATGATTCAGTTGACTTCATTTTACCCTTCAGTGAAGCTTGTTAGGGCTAAAGCAGAGCTTTGTATTGGTTGTGAGTCTCCCCAGTGCTTGTTGTACACATGGGTGTCATGGGTGTTTCTTCCTAGGGAGGAGTGCTGTTGGCTACAGTGTTTTCATAGGTGGCAATAGATTTATGCTGGTTTTGAAACATGTTAAAGATGTGTTTCACCAATTTGTAGTATTCCAGGTTTAAGGAAAACCTTATTCTGAAGATGTCTCCTGTATAAGGGTTATAGAGCTTATGCAGTTGTTTTGGAGCTGGCTGTGTGTTTACAGAACCATGGATGTAGATGTTCTTGAATCCATGCATGTTTTGTGCACATGCATACACAGAGTATTTCCATAACTAAATGAGAAAGCAAGGGTGCTTTCCAGGCAGCTTGCAATGACCCTTTCTGTGCTGTGTATGACATCCATTAAGGAAAACAGTAAGTGTTAACTGGTAGATAGCTGTGCCAGGAAAAGCAAATGTTCTACAGTCACTATCAGTTATAGATACCTATAGTGACATGTGAAGCCATGTGTGATACACTGTGTGGAGGCATGAAATTACAGTAGCTTTGAAAAATGTCCTAAGCAGGTTAAGTTCAGGGTGCTCAGAGGCCTGCACTCTTCTGTCCTTCCCTTGGGTGCCTGCCAGCTGCTCATTTCAGATGTCCATGTGGACTTGCACCATCCCTGTTTACCCATCCCTGGCCATGCTCTTTGCTGAGGATCTTTATTTGGGACCCCAGTGGCTCTCTTTCCAGTTTGGGTGCTTTTATAAAGAATGTGTATGTGCTCAGCTTCACCCTTAAGGTGAAGAAGATGTCTCTAGAAAATTTTAGTGGCAAGTGGGTTCTTTAGGGATTGGTTTTGCTTGTTTGTTCTTTTTGGGTTTTGTGGCCTTTTTTTTTTTTTTTTTGAGGATGAGCATCTGCACTATGAGAGTGACCTCTGTATTCCTTACTGAAAGTGGCTATGCCAGCTAGTTCCTATTTTAAGCAGATCCTTTAAGGAACAAGATCTCCCAGAAGCTGTGTTAAACATGTGCCTAGATCAGTTCTTCTCCTTTTACGAATGGGCAGATACAACCACAGGCAGTGTGCTCTGGAAAGAGTGAAATTGTATGTTGTGGTGGGTTGACCCTCTGCCCATCATAGCTGCTCCATCACTCCCCTCCTGCTGGACAGAGGAGAGAAAATATAGTGAAAGGTTTGTGGGCTGAGATAAAGGCAGGGAGAGATGTCTTGCCAGTTACCATCATGGGCAAAACAGACTCAGCTTGGCGGAAGAAAAAATAATATATTACCAATCAAAACAGACTATGATAATGAGAAATAAAGCAAATATTAAAAATACTTCTCCCCACACTCCTTCTTTCCAGGGTTCAACTTCACTCCAGATTTTCTCTATCTTCTTCTCCCCAGTAACACAGGGGGACAGGGAATGGTGGCTGCCATCAGTTCATCACACATTCTCTGCTGCTCCCTCCTCTTCAGCAGGAGGACTCCTTACACAGAAGTCATTCCTGTAGACCCCCTGTTACCAAAACCTGGCCCTGCAAAGCCCATATACACCTGCATAGACAGCTTGGATAGAGCTGTCTGGTGTTAGAAGCAGCTGGATGTCCAGTGCAGATCGAACAACTGCACAAAGCAGCACAGGCATCCTCAAGATTGTATGATCAATACTAGTTGTTCTGTTTTTGATACAGAGACACCAGGTAATGATTGGGCCTAGGGCAATGTGTGGGTCATATAAAAGATTTGCTTCGCCTGGAAGAAGTTGTTCAATACTATGTAAAAAATGGAAGAGGGGAATGGAGAGAAGTTTGAAATGTCTGTGTCTTTTTTAGGAGACCATCAACTAAAAGTTCAGATGGCAGTGAGCACAGTGAAGCAGGTGATGAGAAGAAGAAAAGGGACTCGAGGAAAAGCGGTTTCCTCAACTTGATCAAATCAAGAGGCTCCAAATCCGAACGCCCCCAGACCGTGTCAGTGGCAGAGGAGCCCTCCTCACCCAGGGTTGCTGCAAAAAGTCCAGCTTTAGACACGAGCAAGAAGGAGGCAAAGCCTGCAGAGCAGAACGGTGGCACGGAGCGATCCGAGGAGTTAAAGACGCCAGACTCCCTGGAGGAGGTGCAGACAGAGGACGTGGCAAAAGCTGAGCGGGGTGACAGCAAGGGCAGCCCCCAGGGGGGCCGGAGGTACGGCGTGCAGGTGATGGGCAGCGGACTTCTCGCAGAGATGAAGGCCAAGCAGGAGAAGAGAGCAGCCTCTGCTCAGAAGGTGAAGGCAATTTGATTTCTTTTGAGTTGTTATAAAAAACAGCAAAACTGTGTGTCATCAGGGGAGGTGGATTGGGGCTGTGAGGGTTGATGGCTGGGGCTTGGCACATCAGTCCTGCTTTCCCACACGGATTGTGGTGTTCCTGCAGGAGGATTGCTCTCTGCTGTCGTGGTTGAACACAAACAGCCTGGCCAAGGCACAGGCTGCCCGTGTAGAGCAGGAGTTGCACCCTTCAGCCTGTGCTTTCACTCCCCTTGGGGAGGAGCTGACGCCTGCCCTTGCACTTAGTGTCAGACGTCACAAACACAGAAGAGGACATGTAATTGTTTGCACATCTCACAGAATAACTTGGGGCCACCTAGTAAGCCCAGCTCAGTATCTCCCCTCTATATGATGTGTGTTTTGTTCGCAGTGCATACCAGAATTGCTTCAGGAGAGGTAAAACTAGGACAGGCTTCTCACTGTGTGCCCCTTGCACACCAGTACCTCAGGTTTGTGGCCAAGTTAACTGCAGTGGTGGCTGGCTGTACTCTTCTCTTTCAGAAAATGATGCAGACAGATGGAGAGGTCTGCTGTATATTAAATTATATATTCCATGCAGAGAAGTAAATCTGGCTACAGTCACTGTTTACAGTATTTGGCATGTACTTTTCTTGTTGCACTTTTTGATTTTTATGCCTTTTTGTACCACACCTAAATATTTTTATGCCTTTGATTTATAGATTTCAAATACTAACAATGAAAGAAAATAACCTGTTAAAAAATTATTTCCAATTGTCTGTCCAGATTCCCTTTGCTCTCTGTAATTTTCTCTTCTGTGAAGTGCTGATCCTGGGCAGGAGCTGTGCTTTACTCAGCAAATGTCAGTGTGGAATATCCTTGTGTTCCTATAAAGCATTTTGTGCTGGCCTATTTTGCCAGATGCCCATTTGCCATTGGTCTTACCCATTATTATCCTCTGCTTCCTGCCAGCTGCAATTGGCATTTTTCACAAGTACCAAAGAATCAGCCTTTTTCACTTCTCTCCTCCTCTTCCATGTGCAGGGCACTCACGTTCTCCATTTGCCATCACTGTCCCCTGTAATTTAAAAGGTGTTGTCTTACAACAAAGCTCATCTCGTGCTTTGTTGTGTTTTCCTTCCTTTAACACACACAGAGTTGTCTTGCTGTGGCCAAGCAAGGCACCCAAAATCCATGTTTACCTTTCTTCATAGTCTTACAGTGCTCACCATGATGTGTGAGCCATTCCTGCAGACACCAGAGTCTTGTCATACGCAGATTCAAATTTATGCAGCTGTCTATGAATCATTAAAGGGATCCTCAGTGCAAAAATGATTTTTTGGAAGAATGACCAGTTCCCTCCTTTCTCATTGGTATTAAGTAATGCCCATGAAAAGTCTCATTGACTTCTAAAGCACCAAGTTTTCAAATAAAATGCCCTATGATTTTAAATAAGAGTATTATGCCCTGCCTGCAATTTATAAAACACCAAGCTATTCCAGATTATATGCATTTTTACAAGTGCATAATTGTGGATGCTTTGTGCTCTTTGGGTTCTTAACACTTGTTATCTACAGTGAGTCAAATCTGGAAAGACATGACTGAGGTAGAATATTAGCATGTGTAATACTTTTTATAAGTGGGAGAAGTAAAAGTCCTTTTCACTTAGCAAGCTTTCATAACATTAATTGGAAACTTTAATTTCATCCATCAGAAGGAAAAGTAGTTGCTTATTCCAAGGTTTTGTGGTGGTTTTTTTTACCACACTTAACTTATTTACTGACTGGAAAGGTTAGTCCTCTTATTTCAGGTTTAAATTACAAGAAAATAATAGTATTGATCTTATTTTTTGTACAATTTTACATTTATGGAATGCAAAACTATGTCTTTATACATAGACATATATAAAAGAGTGACAATAAAACTGAAGCGAAATAGGAATCTGTACAAAGCAGAGTATTGAGTTATCCATCCTTAATGTTGCTCAGAGAACACAAAGTTGAGCTGCTGCTCAAAAGCCTTTTTCACATACTTCATCCATCACAATATCAAATAATTTAGGTTTGCACTTTTATTCATGATACTCATGAAGGTGGAAATTGTAAAGTTCCTGACACTTGAGCAGCAGAAGACAGCATCCCACTGCTGCATTGTTTGGGATGGTTATGATATCAAGTTCTGTAACATCTTCAAATTTATCAAAATTTCAGTAATGCAGAAAATTGTGTTTTCTTGTAAGGTACAGATGGCTGCTTATATTCTGAGCTATTTTACATGACAACAAAGCCAGAAGGAATTTACTATTTCATTCATACCCTACCACAGTCTTGTTACAGATAAAAGTCATGAGCAGGTGCCGAGTAGATGGAAAGATGGTAAATGCATTTTTGTTTTCTTTTGCTTAGAATACAACGTGGGAATTGGCACTAATGGTAGAGTCAAGTATTTGCAGATCCGTGTTGCTTCAGGGTGCACATAAATAGATCTTTTAGCTCCATCTAGTGTTACACACTGGATTTTTAAATACCTGGAGCAAGGCTCACGACGAGACCATCATTCATAGCCTGTTTATTCCCTCTCAGTGGCACCCAGCTCTGCAGTGTTTCCCAGCCTTGCACGAATTCCTATTAAAAAATTAAATGTATTAAAAAATACAGCCTGGGCATTATTTAGCTACATGATGAATTCACTTGCATTGATCTGACTTCTGAAGGTAGATTTTTGCAGCCAGTATTTAGTGTCGTCTGGGGACCATAAGCTGTTTGTAATGTGTGCACAGTAGGTAGCCAAACATGCTCACATCCTAATTGCATTTTTAAGTACTACACTAATAGGTGCCAGCACTGGCTTTTCTACTTGTCTCGGTACATGGTCATATTTCCCCAGTAGTCCCATAACTAGAGAGGGAGGAAGGAACCACATTGAAATTAGTTTCATACAGTCATGCAGCTCTCCTAAGTCATTTACTGTAGCTAAGTGTTATGCATCTTTCTTCAGTATTTACAAAAGAAAATTAGTTTCTCAGTGAAAGTTCATGAGAATTTGCATTCCATGAAAAGATTGTTGCAAAAAAGGTGTTCTTTCCAAGATACAGAAGAAAAATCCATCAAAAGGAGAATGGTATTCCCTTTAAAAACATATAGCCAAGACAGTCTTATAGAAAAATGTGTAACTTTAGGAGGGAATAGGTGAGAATTTAGCCAAAATATCAATGTCAGTCAAGAAATGGGAATAGAAACTGAGTTTCTGCCCAGTGGCACAAAGCCCTAGTGTTTCTGCTATCTTTGGAGGTGACTTTGTTTTGTCCATATGGACACTCTAGCTAAATATTCTGGCCCTACAATCACAGCATTTCTGGAGTTCATCTGTCCAGAAGACTTCATTGCATCAGGGTAGTTTTACAGTACAGGAAGCTAAATGATTATTCTAATAGCACTCTCATTAGTGCAGTATGCAATTTTAAGAGTTCACCTTTTCTTAGAGGAGAAGTTGAGGCATAGCATCACCCTGCCAGGTCTTACACAGGAATGGCAAACACTCAGCATCTCCATTCTCTTTGTTGTATTGAAGAGAGGCTCTGTTTTAGGAGCTGTGAAATCACATGAGCAAAGTGGAGGTATCAGTAAATCTGCAAGGCCAACTACACTGTCTACTGCATCACTCCCCAAAATCATCTCCTCTTGAAATGCCTTGGAAAGGCACACAGCCAGCATGAATATATAGAGATAATTTCTTTATGCTTGTTTTTGAAATACTACTTGCACTCTAAAAACATCAAATTTTCTGCAGTAGGTATGTGCTCCTGCTACTTTGTAACCATTTATTCCTTCCTACATTTCCTGTTGTCCCATTTTTAACTACATGCTATGCTTAGCAGTCTTTCAGATCATAACCTCCAAAGGGCAGTGATCATGTTTGTACACTGTGTGGAATGTGGTGGAGATTTCTGAGCGGGAGGGACAGTCAGAGCTGGTGTTGGAGTAGCAGCCATGACCTGAACACATCAGCCTCACTTATGTGTGGGTATATAACTAAATGCAGTGGTCATCAGAACAAATCGCTTGCTTTAAGTCATTTGCCATACTAAGTGACTTGAAATAGCAAATAAAGATCAAGATTGAAGCTGCCTGCATGCAGAAGTTTATCCCTACTTTTATAATTTAAAAAAACCTCACTTTCATCACTAGTCTTTTCTTTATAAGGTTTTCTCTTAGTGTATTCTGCACCTACTTCTGTGTGCTTTTTTGGAGTCCTCTCATTTGTCGTCCTGTCTAAGCTTTGATGGCAAGTAAGGCAGTAAAAGGAGGCTGGTTCTTTTACAAGTGCTGTATATCTAAGTTTTCCTGATGAATACATAGGTTTCAAGCTGACTTACCTATGATATGACAAAAGTCTCTGCAGTTTTTTGGGGTGTGTGGGGGTTTTTTTGTGGTTTTTTTGTTGGGGTTTTTGTTAGGTTTTTTTGTTCGATTTTGTTTGTTTGTCTGTTTGTGTGGGTTTTTGGGGGGTTTTTGGTGGGTTTTTTTTGGGGGGGGTTGTGGTTTTTTGTTGGTTTTTTGTTTGGTTTGGTGCTTGGTTTTTGAGGGTTTTTTTTGAGGCCAAGACGTTAAGAAACCTGTTTTTGACAAGAGAGGACAGGCAAAAGTGTCAGCACATAAACCAGAAGTCTTCTTTCTTTGAGGTACTGAGCACCCAGAGGTGCTTGTGGTGGGTAGCTTTAAACACTTTTCAGTGAGTAAGGTCTGTTGGTTTTTAGAGGAATCCTGTAAATACGTGATTACTGCTGCTTCTGTAGTTGCAGTTTTATCTAGAAGAAGTTATTCTTTGGTGTAGAAGAGCATAATTCAGCAAATGATCTTCAGAAAAAGGTTTTCATTTCAAACAAGAAGTTTTTAGCTACAGAGCTATCTTTGGAGAAAAGGCTGCTTCCAGCTAGCCCCTGCAGTTTCAAGTCCTGTACCTTAGGAGACCTGTCACACAGGAGGCAGTGTGTCATTGCAGCTCTGGTGGGCATGTGGCAGTGTTAGGTACAAATCAGGGTAGTTTCCTTCCCACTTAGCTCTCCAAGATCTGAAACAAAGAGAGAATGCACCATTTCTTGCTATCACTGATTTCTCTGCCTCATGGCTTCCAAATTAGAGGGTTTTTCTTAACAGGACCACTGAGTTGTATTAATTGCAGGTATATTACTAATCTGAGAGCTTTTCTCACTCTTTCAGAAACTTGGGAATGACACGACTCCCAGAGAGTCTTTTGACACAACAGTGAGCTCAGAACGACTGGATGGAAGTGGTACAGGTACAGTATAAGTTTCCTGATGTAAACATCTTAGAAAATGCAACATGCCTGATGTCCAAAATCTCACTTCCCTCTTCAGATTGAATGTCTGCAATTGGTTAAGCAAAGTAGGAGCTTACACTATGTGGAGAGGATTAGAAACCAGCTCACTTTTTGTGCTGAGGATGGCACTTCTCATCAAATCAGCTCTAGGGTTGAGTTTGTGGCTCACTATTTTACTCTTGTTGCACAGGAGAGAGAGTACTTGGTGCAGGTGCCTGGGGCACCTTTGACAGAAGGCTGGCTTTTAGTGGGATCAGCAAAGCTGAGGCTCAACCCAAGAGCTAGCAGAAATGTCTGTGTACAAAGTGGAAGTGCTCGATATATCTGAGGACTGAAATATGACTGGTTTTCAAGCTTTAAGTCTGCTCATACTAACTTGAGTAGTGCTGGCTTTCAGCTGACCATAGTCCTGTCAGTCTGTCCTGATTCACAGTCAGTGGCAGCTGGCTCTTCCCAGGATTTACCCGGTTTCATCGAAGCCAGGGCTGTCTGCAAAGCTGTGAAGGTCCCTGGGTACTGCTCATGTGCACAAAGCAACTCTCCACTGTGTACAAAATAGTGTTCAGCCTTGCAGTGCTTACGGCACCGATTCCCTCTGCACCTCGTGTTTCCATGCCCCTGTCAAGCCACAGTCCTGGGCCCTGACACGGCAGTGCCACCCTGCAGCCACCTGAGGACAAGGCTGACAGACTGGTTTCCATGTATACTCTGGGGATTGGTCAATGAAGGCTTCAAAAGGGATTCAGCTCTGTTGGTTTGTGTTTACTACATGAAAGGAGTGGTTTGAATTAGGAAATCCAGGTCTGATTTCTCAGCAGCGCTGGTGTCCTGCAAGCCTGGCACACAG
Source organism: Prinia subflava (assembly GCF_021018805.1). Classification (NCBI taxonomy): domain Eukaryota; kingdom Metazoa; phylum Chordata; class Aves; order Passeriformes; family Cisticolidae; genus Prinia; species Prinia subflava. The sequence goes on from NC_086247.1 coordinate 60,644,029, forward strand.
GATTGCTAAAACATACAGAAGCAAGGCTGGAAAAACAGGCTGAAATCAAAATCCAAATGTCGCCATTTTGATTGAGCACTTCAAATATCAATTTTGAAGTTTTATGTCTTTCTAAAGCTTTTTTAAAAAGCGTATTCAGAGCATGCCATAATCTATAAATCAGTACTTTTAAAGCCTCCTTGTCTTTTGAGGAGGACCTTGTGGACTGTATGTGTCCCCTGATGACAGCATACTGAAGTCAGAGGAGCAAGGATAGTCTGCACTTTGGGCACTGGAGTAGCTGAGGGTGCCTGACCTCAGCTTTTCTCTGGTCTTTGTCTCAGTGGATGACACATTTCACCCCCACCACACTGCACTGTGCTTGCCCCTTCCTTTTGGCCTCCAGCTGCCAGTTGTTTCCTTACCACTCTTGCTTGAGAGCTCCCCTAGGCTCCTTTTCATTGTTGCAACTGGAGTTTGTCTTTGGCTTGGGCTAATTTATTTTAAATTACTGTGTTCTAATAATGTTACGAGGCCTGAGGTCAGGAAGACAAGAAAGAAAGTTAATGGAAAATTGCTGAATATTGTTACAGGAGAACTATAGCTAGTGGTGCAGAAGGAGAATAAGTTTTGGAGGTTTTATTCCTTGCTTTGTGTCTGGATGCTGCCTGCTTTTTTTTGCATGCACACACACAGAGGTGCAAGCAGTGTCCTGCTGTTTCTCTTGCAGCAGGAAAGTATTTCAGGCGTGCAGACACAAACTCTCCCTGTCACGCACTCAGTCTCATCTCTATGTGCCACACAGCTGCCTGCTTTGCCAGGGTTTAACTCCAGCTGGGCTGGAAAACAGCAACATAGGCTGGAAAAACATATTGGAGATTGGCTTGCAACAATCTGTATAAACACTCCCCCTCCCTCCCACTGCCATTAAAATGTCTGTGCTCAGCACTTGTGTGTTCAGGAGGCTTTCTGAATGGGAATAGCAGGCAGGTAGGTCAAGACAGCATCTGTGAGCACACACTTGGTTTTGCCAAATACTGAGGCTACCAGTCTGCATTTCAGTTTACCTGTAATTCTCGTCTGAGAACAAAGATGTGAAAATAGTTGAAAGTCTCAGGCTAATATACAAGTTCCAAGATTATCATTGAAACTGCTAAATATAAGACTTCAACCTCTTGAAAGCTGCAGAGTAGGAAAGCAGAGCAGGCTTTTTGCTTGTTAGCAACCTGGAGTCCAGCAGGCTTTCTACCAGCTTGCACAGCTAGATGGGACTGACCTACTGCTTGTAAGACACTGTAAATTGATCTCTAAATACCTTGGTCTTTGTTTGGGATAAACAACGTGTTGGTAAACTTACTAATGTGTGGAAACTGCAAGCCAGCAAACTTACTAATGTGTGGAAACTGTACAGTGCTATTAGACAAATCAAAATACTATATAAAGAATACTTTGATCTGGCCTGAGTTTCAAAATCTCTTCTAGAGCTTGCTAAAAGCAACAAATAAAAAGATGTAGCCTGCTGGTCACACACTCGGGATTTATTTTCTGGGCCAGGATTTCTGTGTTGATCTTGGAAACCTGACCTTTTGTCTGCAGAGACACATAACAGTCGAGAGCTGCTTTTTCCACTGATCCATCACTGTTTTCTCAGCAGGTAGGCTGTGCCATCTGCTCCTAGAAATATGAAGGAGGAATAAAGTCCAGCTAGCTATCATACCAAATATATTAAAAAGAGGGATATGCAAGTGCTGTCGTGGGCAATTGGATCACAAATCTTAGCACATGTCAAAAATAGCAGGTTTAGAGTTTTTCTTGAGGTGATTTTGAGTAAGACATTAGGGATCCTCTTACACATAGCGGTGCGTGTGTTAGCCTGTGGTGGTATTTTCTACACCCCTATACCTGTGCATGGAGCCTCCTGTGCTGCAGCAGACTTTATTTTATATGTCTATTTCAGTGCCTAAACAACAGCAGACCCTTCCAGAGAGTCGGTTTGCATCAAATAAAGGCGACTCCATCTCAGCATCATCAGAAAAAAATTCAAAAGCTGAACCAAAGGCAGAAGCTGGTGCAAAGACAAGAGGTTCTTCCAATACACCGACCAGTCCAAAGCCCCCACTGCAGTCAACAAAGCCCAGCCTGGCAGGACGACCCACAGTGCCACAGAAACCACGCTCTGCCTCTCGTACTGGTGAGGAGCTCTTCCGGGCAGTTGTTATCCCCAGCTCTGGGTGCTCTTTGTTTGGGCTGTGGAGGAGACACCCATTGCCACATCCTGAACAGCAGTTAAATGGAGAGGGACAGGTTCTTCATTGCCTTGCTCTTAACTCACATCCTTCTTTTCCACCTCATGTTGCTCTGTTTCAAATAAACTTATTAAAGTAGTTTAATCTGTGATCCTCAACAGTAAAGTGTGAGAAGCAGTAGTGGCAGTGGCAGAGCTGTTTTGAGTTAGCCTGCTTTCACAGAAGAGGTGAGCATGGAAAGCTATTTCAGCATCAAAGCCCTATTGTAGTAGCACTGACAAAAATAAATGTGTTTTCTCTGAACACCTGGCTGTATATACTAAAGTGCTTGGGATTTTGTGACAGGCTGCTCGTAGCCCCTCAACCAAGTGCCTGTTATTCTTAATAACTTGCACAAACCATCTCTTACTTTTTCCTTGTTTAGCCTTTGTTTATTTCCTTGTTGCTTTTGACTGAAAATGATTGTGGCTATGCTTTTATAACCCTGCAAGTCTGCCTCCTGCCCAGATATTATCTTAAGGTTTCCAGTAGTGGGAAATGTTTCAGCAAATCTCCCATGCATTTGTCTGTCTGCTGTTTAATAAGCACTGTCACAACCTCCTCTTCCCAAAGTACAACCACTGCAGTTGAGGGGAATTAAAAGCTGGTTACAGACTTCCCAAGTATCTACAGCAAATATAGCTCATTAACTGCCAGGGAGTGAAAAATATGAGCATGGCCATCTGTAAGAGCTTGCAGCCCTCTTGACTTTTCCCATAACCACTGTTGACCTTAGAATGATGTCATTTCTGGTAAGGATGAGGAGTCAAAGAGCTGTTATGGCCTCCTCCCTGCCTTGATGTGAAACCTGAGCATTCCTCAATCTGCACTCCAGTGGGCAGAATATTGTTCACATAGAAAATCACCTTCAGAATTTAGGTGGATTTACATTTATTTTATTGACCATTTTAGAAATGGTCATCAAAGTGAGGGATGTCGGGTAAGATGCACATGAAAGTGAATGCAACATGAAAACATGGATTATTTAGTGGTGCTTAATCTGTAAAATAGGCAGTCAGAAAGACCTGAGCCGTCGGTTTCTGCCAGCTCCTATTTCCTGCAGAGAGAGCATGCTGTGGATTTAACACAAGGGAGTAATTAATCCTTACCCCTAATAACCCAGCTCTTTGGTTGACAGTAAAAGCAGCACAGCTCTGTTGCAGTCTAACTTCTGTCCTAGTACTTGTAGTAACCCACTGCCTAAGGATGCCCAGGCAATGTGATGGAGAAAACCAAGCAATCATCCTCTCTGTGCCCTTGCTCTCACTGTTTCCAGCAGTGTGGCCACACAAATAGTAGCAAACTTTTTGCTGAGTAATCTGGGTGCAGAAGGGACACAGCTCAGATGTCCACAAATTGTCAAACACTGAAAGTCTATATCTAGCAGTGTTTGCCCATCGCTGTGCTCCTCCTTGTGTTGATATTGAGCTTCCCCAAGCAAGTGGCCTCACAAGTATCAAATGCATGGAGAAGGTCCAAGAGGTGTTGTGTCTGTTCATACCAAGTTGCATTTGGGAAGCTCATCACTTTCCTGTGCTGTAAGTGAAACAGTTGACTCTTTTTGGTGTCTCCTCAACAGAGATAAATTTTGATTAATTTCTATTATGCAGCTGAATTAACTCTTTTTACAAATATGCAACACAGATTATACTCTGAGTTCCTTTTGTACTTCTGTCAATGCTAATGTATCTTCCTAATTCCTCTGTTATGTACACATGCCACTGTTTACTGCTTGAAAAGCAAACTTAAAAGAGTTTAAGTGGCTGTACTTCCCTGCTATCCAAATGAGGCCTGTCTAGTGTAAGACTGAAAAGGTCTTCTTGTAAGGACTGTAAAGATTGGAAGTCAACTTGCCTTACATAATCTATATCCAGCCTTTTAGAGAAGCAAGATATCCAGATGGTTTTAAACTATGGATTTAAATTTAAGTTTCAGATCTTGTCACAATCTAGAAGATGGAAGTATTTTTTCTTTTTAGCAAGTCTTTATAGATGCCCTTTTGTTATGCTCTGGGAAGTTATTCATGGAAGTACAGAGTTCTGTAATGCTTTTTGTGTAATTTGTTTCCCTGGTTCAGACCTTATAATTCAGACCTGTTTAGACCTTATAATTGTGAAAGAGGACATCTAAATTGGTCAGTTAATTATGTTTCAGGACAATAAAAATATAACTAGAACAAATATTTCCAAAAAATTCATGCAAAATTTTTTTTCAGCTATTCTTTACAAATTGCTACTAATGTCTTGCTGGTAAATCACTTGGTCACATCAGATTTCTATTTGCACTACAATAGCAGCACACATGAAAAATGCTGAAATTGAGATCTTCTCTTTGGCTGCTAAACATCTTGAACCTGGACTGAGGTCCATACAATTTGTTCTCTTGTTGTAATGTAAATTCCTGAATCCTTCTTTTACTAGCACAGGTTATGGCTGGTTCTTGTTTGTGTATTATGCTGAGGTTTGGCCCATCATAAACAGCACTGTTTCTGTGTAGAAACTGTGAGCTTCAGTGTAGATATAATTTTTCCTTCTCACCCTTTTGTTTGTGGTACTCCACAGAGGATGCTCCAGAGTCTCCCTCTGGCCCCAGTTCCCCAAAAGTTGCCCTGCTTCCACCAGTGCTGAAGAAAGTTCCTTTTGATAAAGAAAAGGATGGTCAGAGCAGCCCCACAGTCAGATCATTTTCTCAAGAAGGTAGGAGTATTTGTGTAACCTGGTATCTTCTAGTGAAATTTGATGTGTCATTGTCTCCTGATTTGTTTTCACTTGGAAGGGAAGAGGGTTATGTATTTGAAGGTGCAAAATGCAAGGAAAATATATCTGGTCACCTATTCACCTTGTCACCTATTCACCCATCTTCCTTTGCTCAAATCAAATTAACAATCCCTGGGTATTAATAATGTAACTGAACAATTGAGGGATTCATGTGTTGTGTGCATTTATGGTTGGTTTGGTCTGAACTAAGGTGCTGGTCGATACTGGTTACACAGTAATGTGAAATGCAGCTCTGTGGTTCAGCACATTTCTAGGGGAGCAGCCATAACTTTGTTCCTTTCAGCCAGCCCACTGCTCTCTTTGTTTTCCTTTCTGTGGGGTCTCTGCATGTGACTGAGTTTGCCTCCCTGCCTCGGGCAGTGAGTCTCTGTGTGCCAGGGCAAGGCTTGGTACCTTTTATCTTTTATGCACAACAGTAGGCTGCTCTCTTCTCTCTGCCAGTTTTCATGTGTGCACTGGATTTCTGCTTTTGCTGATGCATTTTCGTGCCCTGGGTTGACTCTTAGAAGAGCTAAAGCTTCCTCTGACAGCACAGGATATGTGGAGAAGTAGTCCCAGGAATGTTGCTCACCATGGTTATAGCTGGCACAAGTGATGATGTTTGAAATCTGGGAGTGAGATGCCTTCCTTTCTTGGCCTCTCCCCAACAAAGGCATCTAAGGTGATTCCCATCGCTTAAGCTGTGAAACAAAGAGGTGCCCTTTCACACTCTGACAGCAGATTTTCACAGCATAGAATGGGGAAAAACGAGTTGAGGCAGCTACGTAATGCTGGGTTGTGAAGATTGAGAAGTTGTGCTGCCTACAGAGCCCGCTGTCAGCATTCAGATGATCCATATTGACAAAAGCAAGAGGAGTCAGGCACTTACTCCTTGCTCCGTTAAAACTCTCCAGTCAAATTAGCCAAACACAGAATTTTCTATTCAGCTCCACATGGCATTGTACATATTTTATCCATATAGTTTAGACTTTTCAGGTCCTTAAGGAGCTGCTGGGCTTTGCATAAAGTTGTTTGGGAAAGAGTAAATTCTGTTTATTTTATTTTTATTCCTTTTAATCTGTTCTTTTTTATTCATTACTGTCCTACTTCCTCACTCAGCCATTTGTCTGCCCTTGCTTTCTGCCTCTCTTCAGGCTAGCATGTTCAATTTATTTCTGCAACTGGTAAATCACTGCAAATCTGCCTGAGTTAGTAACAAAATCATATCTCCTGTGAAATAAAGCTAAAAATTAGATGATACTTGATTGCAAAATCACTTTATGTTGATGATTTTAACTGTACTTCATGGGACAATCTGAAAACACACCTCTTCGCACTGCATGGCTGTAAGATCAGGCTGCAGTTACCAACACCCCGAGATATCTGGACTAAACGAGCAACTGGCATACTGATTACTGCACTCTGAATAATTGATTAAATGGGCTGGATAAGTGAAATTTTTCATATTACCGTCTGTACATAGGCTTACAAAACAGCTTCAGAGCATAAATGAATCCTTTTCCTTGCTAGAGCAAACAGGAGATTGTCAAAAAAGTGATGCAGCTCTTGACTGTGCCAAGCCATCTGGCAGCGTGAAAACCACTCCGGGGCAGTATTCTACCAGTGCAGAAGAGGAAGCTAATGTGCTTGGGCAGAGGATGGCACAGCCAACTTCTGGTTAGAAGTTTCCATTTTTCATCAGCGTGGTGTTTGATAACTGGCACTAACAATTGTTAAGAAATGGTAATAGCAAAGAAGCCACAGAAGGGTGTGGGTTTGTCATTTGTCATTATGAGAAAGGTAAAAATCTCATGGAGTTCTAATCATATCTCTGTCCCCATGGGATTTACATGGCATGAAAAAATCCACAGATAAAACATATGTGCATTTTTCCTTTGTGTCACTCCAGTGTCCAGTCCCATCTAGCACGTGCAGCCCCTCTGCAGAAGAGCACCCAGTACAATCTGTGACTGCTCAGTGCAGCACTGGCACAGTGCAGGTTGGCTGGCTGCTGCTTGCTCTGCTTATACACCTGTCATTTCTAAGATCATGCATTTTAGTGTTTCAAAAAACATTTCAGCTTGAATATTGATAGTGCCAGTTTCAGTGCATCACTCACAAAACCATTTGAGAACTGGGTAAATCGGATTACTTATTGTTACTTTGATTTTCAGTTGCAAAAGCAGAAGAAAACGCCACCTAAAGAACCCAAGCCCAGCACTGTTAGTCAAAGGAGCAGCTTTGACTCACAGTGTGCTCATTCAGTAGACTATAAAAATGTTTGTTTCCTTTATGGGTTTTTAAAATATAAAAGCTCCTGTTCTCAAATGGTACATGTTTTACATGTTTGTCTTTATCTCTTAACTGGTTGGTTTAAACAGTTGTTCAAAATTACTTTTTTTTCTAAAGTATTTTAATTGTGTGTTTGAACATCTTATGCAATTCCATTTACCCACAGTTTTTCTGTTTATAAGACATCACATAACCCTTCCTCAGCCCAAAATTTATCCTTTTTGTATTGTAGAATCAAACTTAGTCCATCCAAACTGGGAATCTCCCCTCCCTATCATAATCAAATTATTATATTATTATATTCATTTTGGGATACCTCTCTGACAAAGTAAGTTTTGCAAGCTGAGATCCTGCTGTAGACTGCTGCAGGTCACCTGTGTACGGTTTTCAGCAAGGCAAGGGTAAGCTCTTCTGGCAGAAGCCTGCTTGCAATGTGTGGATTTAAATGCCTGATACATCTTTCAGTCATTTATGAGGCAAGCTACTTGCCTATATTTATCAGGCCATAAATTAAAATGGCTGCTGCAGGATGTGTGTTGGGTTTTGTTTGAAGAGTCAGTGAAGGCCAGACAAAGACCAGGTAATTCTTAGGAGGTACCGGCATCAAGGATGACTCAAAAAATTTCCTGGCACCTATTTCTTTGAAAAGCAGTGGTGCTTTGGGAGGTGGAAATGCCTGAATATTTTTTGCAGGATAATCCTCTCCAATTCTATGAAATGGCTTTAAAAACCTTTCAAAATCCCTTCCTGTTTCCCAACTTGCAATGCCAGGATAAGAATGCAGTGAGTCTGTAGCTGCTGGCCCTTATTTCCTCAGATATTTTAGCTAGCACAAGTAAGAAAACAGATATTTTGGACTCAGGAGAACTATTTGGTTGCCTTGGGATCCCTCTCTGCACTTCCCACATTCCTGGCAGTCTGTAGCAGAGCCTGCCACAGTTAGAAGTGGCCGCAGAGACGGTCAGTGGCAGGCTGCTGCTGTGGCTGGAGCTGTGTGCTGGTGGCAGGGCAGGCTGTCCCTTGCAGTGGTGAGGCTACAGGTGAGTGGTACATGGGGAAGGAGAGATGGTGCTGCATGGCCACAGCAGCTCTTGTGCCTTGTCAAGAGAGGAATTCACAAAAGTGGTGAGGAACAATAATTAGTGTGAACCAAAGCCGACCATCCCTACCCTAAATGGTGGAGCAAGGAAGGTCTTGCAATGGCAACATTTAATTTTGTGGGAGTGAAGTGAGGTCACTTGCAGCAAGGTCACATTTAAGGGCCCCTGTGTGTTTGAAGTTTCACTTTAAGTGCAAGTATGAGATTTGAAATGCTATCAGTCCTTGGGTAAGGTCACCCTGGTTGATGTGTATAACCATCAAGTTACCATAGCAGTTGTAGGCCACTGATTAGATCAGGAATCTCAACAAGGCTTTACAACCTTCTTTCCCAATTTATTTTGAAGCTTATAGGTTTGGAGAAAGCCCTGGCTTTATGGAGATTCCAGAGTGCTGGGTGAACAAAATGGGTACTGTTTGCATTTAGAGCATGGGAAGTGGATATGGCCTCCTGCTTTCTCCACTGCTGAGCACAGCAAGGTGCAGAGCCCATGGTCTTTTCTGGAAGAGGTGATTGTTGGGCTCAGAGCCAGGGGTGTCCTTCCTATCAGGGGACAGGAAGGACATTGGGACCTGGCAGTGTAGTGGGGAAGGGAGAAACAGTTTGGGTAGCTTGGATGCTGAGGTGAATGTCTGTCCTGATCAAAGCTGCTGAGTCAGAAAGGAGAGTGCAGCTGTGTCCTGCCAGGGAGACAGGCCTGCCTGGGACGTGCATCACTGGTCTGAGGGGTGCCCAGCAGCACATCCACCTCAGCAGTCAGGAGTGCAGTGTCTGAGATCCATCCCAGCTGGAAAAAACGAATGCTGTTCTGGTTTGGGAGGGGTGTGATGAGAAGAAAATCTCCAGGCCATTTCTAACTGTAATGTTTATCTGTGTCACAGTGAAATACTAAGTATCATGTTTCGAGTTTGCCTGCATGCCAACCAACGGTGGAATAAAGCTTGCTCAAACTCTCCTCACCTTTTTCTGGCTTGAAAAATTAATGGACCTATGCTACCCCTACTAGCAAATTAATTCAGTGGGATCAGGAGCAGCTCTCATGTGCATTAATGACTTTTTTTATTGTTATTTTTTCTTCTTCCTTTCTCTTCTGCAATCATTAGTAAGTCCTATTTCTGTTTTATGCAGCTGCAAAAAGAAGCCCTGGGCAGCAGTCTCATGAGTTCCAGGAAATGAAGCAGAGGTCCTTAAGTAAAGATGGCCATCAGGGAAGCAAGTCCAGTGACTCTGGCGAAGAAGCAGATAAAGATTTTATTTTTGTTTAGCAATCAGTACAAGTGCTTTGTAGCGCAAGAGCTTTTTGTAACAATCTGGGTTCAGCAATCAACAGCCCTTTTAGTCAGCTGCTCTTTCACCACAGGTACATTTCCATGCAGAAAACCTGATCTTCCAATCATGACTTACAGTACACCTGGCATTGATTCAGTCCTTAATTTCTGGTCTGTACAGTGCAGGCATTCCTTTCCATGCCTTTGCCTAAAGCCGGCTATTGTTTCATGTATTCTACTTGAATTTCTCTGAAGCAGCTACAAAGAGTGCCCTGCATTAGGGCATTTAGAAAGCAAAGCAAATTAACTGGACACTGTCTTACACTAATACACTGTACAGCAGGTAATGTGTTGTACTGCTGAATGTAAATGTGTCAGATCTGCACGTGACTTACCTATAAATATATTCTTGCGGTATGCAATTGCACATTGTAATTATATTAAGAGAGCACACTAATAAAATAATTTGTATAGATTATATATATTAAATGCTTGGGTATGGTTTTTACATTCTCCCATAGGGAGCTTCTTTCTTCCTGTTCTCCTACTGTACATAAAGCTCCAACGCTTACATTTGTGTACTGTCAGAAAGCACAACAGAGAAGGATTTGGATTACGTATAACCATGGTATGCTTCCACATTCGTATATTAATGTACATAGTTGATTGCAATGAGGGCAATTGAAATTTTATTAATATTGGTGTTTTCTGGAGGCCTTCCTCGGTTCTGTCTGCATATTAGCTTCCTTTCAATGTGTAATTCTATGAGAAACATAGCTTGACATCTGTAAAAACATTTCAGCTTTTGAGGGAGGGGATGCAAATTTCACAGCTACCCATTTACATTACAGGTCGAAGGGATTTTATTCATATGTATATTTGTAACAATAAAAATGATTTTACAACTGAAATACTAGTGTTTGTTTTTACAGCACTGTGGTCTGATGGTCTCTGATCTTTGAATGCTGGCATTGGGTCAGATAGGAAAAGTGTGCAGTTGAGACAAAACCTGTATAATTTTTCTACTTCTGTTCCAGATGAAAGGGACACATACACATCATAAAATGCTGAAGGAGGATCTCTTTACTATTCTCCCTTGGAATTTTAAGCAAAGTAACCTTTGTGTGAGCCAGAAACACCTGCTATCTAAATTCTCAGTTTTGGTCCAATAGGACAGAGTAAAATTGGTTTGGTAAGTCTCTCCCAAAAGCAATTTCTCTGGCATTTTGTGGCTTTTTGAGTGGACAGAAGTGCTCAGGTACCTGCCTGTCTGATGACCTTCTTTCTGATCCCTGTGCACGTGGCTGCTGTTGCCACTTCTCCTATTGCACTATAAAGGGCTGCTAAGTCAAAAAAAAAAATCTTGGAAGCACTTGGTAGAGGTTTACATCTCAAAAGTAGGTTACAGGGTAGTGGGAAAGGGGTCCTGAAGGCTAGGGGTTCCTTCTTGGGGTTTGCCCTGACTTGAAATGACACATTTATCTGAAATTATTAAAAAAGTCTTCATATTCAAATATATACTTTTGATTTATTTGCCATCACTAAGGACAAAAGCCAAATTGCAAAGGAAAACTTGAAATACCTGTATTATAAATGAAAATTAATTTATTCGTAAATCAACTGCAATTTTTATTGCTATGGGACATAGAAAAGACAACTGTCTGAGAAGTGTAAGTATGCAAGAAGGGTTGCTCTAATTATTGGTTTTGTGAATTTAAGAAAATTAACAGCAAGGATTGTGGTATTAAGAGAAAAAATTAAAATAGTCTCTAACTTCCAGAGCAGTTAGTTGCTGAGAATTTCTTACTTGTGCTTGGTGTTCTTCTCATCAGTCATCTGAGATACTGTTCTGGTCCTGCTGTGAGAAACCATGGCAGTGGTGTGTGCTCATCACCCTATAGTAAACCAGAAGGGATGTTTCAGATGCTGTAAACAAAGCATGTGTTTGTGCTGTTAAGAAGAAGAAATGCTTTAGTGCTGTAACATTTGTTTGCTGGAGTATAAGGATTTCATTAGACATCAGTATTTTTCCATATTAGTTATGGAAAGCCATTTCAGTCTTTATTCCAGCCATCAGTGTGTTGTGGGCAGACTGAGTGGTGGAGAAACAACTTGGAGGGAGTGCTAGTGAGAGCTCTTGAAGACCTGGGGTTTGGCTTTTTGTGTGTGTGGCTTTGGGGCTGGGGAGGAGTGATGGTTTTCATTTCTTTACTTTCTGCCTGGCACACCCAGCACTAGCAGCGTGAGTGAGAAGAATTCATGTGGCATCCAGAGCACCTCTCTTGTACTTCTTCTGCATTTAAGAAATAATGACTTTTATTTTCGGTATCTTGGGCTCATAGAGACCATGGTTAAGTGCCAGTGTGTTTCAGGAAAGGAGCAACCACTGTCCCCTGGTGCCAAGCCAAGTTGGGAGGTTTGGGGAGATCCTTGCAGAGCAGGGAAGGTGCTGCCTTTCCATGAGCTGTGGGCCCTCCAGGCAGGTGCATAGCTGGCAGAACCCTCATTTCTCCTTTTCTCCTGCTGCCTGAGCTGCTCTGTTGGTGGCCTCCTGAGATGCCCAGTGGCAAGGGTCCCTGGAGTGCCTGGGAGATTGAACAGAGATCAGGTGGAGGTACCACTGAAGGAACGGGTTGCTAACTTGTTCTCCTGGGGCATTCATAATATCTTTGAGTGCCACCAGTGCTGTGTGTTCCTTCCTGTCACACACGGGTGCTGCCTGAGCACCTCCAGCTGTGCTGGCAGCGGTGGGAGCAGAGTTTGGCATGGGAGGAGGTGGCCTGCCTCCCAGGCATGCTGCTGGCATTCCCCTGCAGCTGAGGGCATCTCCACAGTGCTGTGCTGTGCAGTCTGGTCACACAGAAAGGGCTCAGAGGCTCCAGCTGGGGTTGCATGTGACACCATGGCTTGGTCCCTGGGCCATGACTGCTGTCAGACAAGAGTTGCCTTCACCATAGGGGTGAAAGCAAGGCCCTCTGCTTCCTCCCATGCACGTAAGCATCTTGTATGAGCAAACAAGAGGGAAGGACCAGCAGCCCTGGTCACCCACTTAAAAATGCTGCCCTGGAATGGGTCTGGCCACGAGCATCTCTTTTCAGAGCTGCACCTAACTGATCCACCCTTAGGAAAAGGGAGTAAAAAGCTCTCCTGGAGGGAGCTGCTCTGCTCTTAAATCTGTTTTTTAGGTTTTACTGCCAAGGAATTTCACCTCTGATGTACATAGTGGGAGCACCTCCCCCTCTGAGAGGTGCTGGAGAAGGTGGCTGCGTGTCAGGCTCCAGTGTGAATTCTGTACCACAGCTGCAGGAACTACTTCCCACTCCCTGCTAAAGGAGGTTAAAATCTGAGTGAGAGATTTTGAGCTTTTTAAAGTATTCCCTCATGTGCAGTAACAACAATAAATAGCTACTTCCTAAGATGGGAATTGCAATCATCCTAAATCTTCCCCCTCTGCCAGAGCCAGCCATCCAGGCTGAGACAATTTGGGAATTAATGTGGTCCATTAGTCACAAATCTGTGCAACCCACCACGCTTCGCTGAGAGCTGCCACCAGCACAAGCTCTCATCACCACTGCTTATTAATTGATAAATGTGGAGATGATTTCTCTCTTCTATTGCAAACAAAAAAGGTACTGAGAATAAATTTTGGGAAGATAGCAGAAGGCTCTGCTCCTGTTTGAAATCATGAGAGCTATTCTGCTTTCCCCATACCCAGGAGTGCTAGTATTGGGTGGGTTGTGCCTGAATCCCACCTCTGGAGATTATCCTCTGTGCTGAAGCTTGGGGAAGGTTTCAGGTAGAAACACTGTCCTTTGCTTCTCCTGGACCCATGAGCCAAGAGAAGTAACAAACAGCACTGGTTAAGTAACAGATTATCATTTAATACCTGTCTCCTGCTGATCAGGAAAGCAAAGCAGTCTTTTCCCCATCCTAACAAAATTGAGAGGATGAAAATATACTTCTAATGTAGGAGCTCCCCATCCCAGAAATAACGGATCATGGGAAGATCTGCCAAGCACCTTCACAGCTTTCCTACTCACCTCTGTGCCCATCCTCCTGCAGTTCCTCATGCCTCCTCCCAACAGGCGCCTCTTGCCAGCACCACAGCAAATGCCTTTGGAGCCACCTGAGCCATCCTCTGCTAGTGTCCAACATCTCCAAAGCCTCCTGACCACAGGCAGGGCAGGAATTCACAGCAGCTGGGGTGTCTTCTCCAGGGGCCAGAGAGGGGTGTGCTGGTTTTTGGTTGAGAGCAGTCAGCTTCACCAAACAGACAGTGCTCCTGGAGTTCCTCAGGCCATGATGGCACCTTGTTTCAGCAGGCATTGCCAGTGACTGACAGCTTAAAATGCTGCTCTTATGCACATGGAAGTCTTCTTTTGCCTTCCTGAAACAGATTTGTCCAGCTCTGGAGGGCAGTTTTCCAGAACTGCACAGTTTGTGGATTCAGAGACCCAAGGAACAGGCATCTGAACAGGTGAAGAAATACAGAAGTGAGGCCTCAGGGTGATCTGCAGGGCAGGGAAACAAATCAAATAGTGTAAAAGCTAATGGCAAATCGCTAGAAAGCAGCCTAGTGGGGGGCTGCATCCAAGTGCCACTTGGGATTGTGAGATGCCCTAGAGGTTCCAGGGTCACATGTGGTGAGAAGTCCAAGCTGATGAAGAAAGCCTGGTGCAGGACAATGGCTGAGCTCCTGATAAAACTCTTTTGTCCTCTGAATACAGGACAAAGCTGTCAGTTCTCAATCAGCAGCCAGGAACAAGGTGGTCCTCAGGATGAGGGACTGGCTTGGGCAGGAACCAGGACCAGGACCAGCTCACCCCCTCCCTGGGCCCTCTCACCTGTGGTTGCTCCTGCTGCATCAGGGAGGGACCTGCTGCAGGGGCAGGACCACGAGTGTTCTGGGGGTTCAAATTCCCTCCATGTCAAGTACCAAAGAGAAATTGCTGTGAGAACAATGATGCTCATCAGCACAAAGAAGCTGAAGAGTGAGACCCTCTATTTTTGAGTAGAGAGATAACAATCTGTGTCTGCACAGAAGATGGTGTCATTATGAGGGATCTGTTATTACAGGACTTAATTTCTTCTGCTGTATCCCAAAGCAAACTGAAGAGCCTCCTGCAGATAGAGTCTATTCCCAATTAGAAAGCTGCTCTGCCTTTGAAACCCCTGTATCAGCTGTCCTAGGGATTTTTTACATGCAGATTCCATGTTTGGGAACCCTGCATGGAAAAGCAAATATGCTGCCGTGGTCCCTCCCAGCCGTGTGTTGAGATTTTTGCTCTGATGCCTCTGTGCTGATGCTGCTTTGCCAGTTTATGATGAGTTCTGCCAGCTGACCCTAAATCCAATCCTTCAGAGCCTGTTTTTTCTGCTTTTCCAGTAAGTTGAACTGAGAAGAAAGAAGCTGCACGGGAGAAAGAGTATTTAATTAGATTGATACCAGCCAGGGAAGGCAGGAGAGGGGCTGCTAGCTTGGCAAATCCAATTTGGTTTCACTGAACGGAGGAGTTAACTCTGTAATCTCTGTTTAGCATCGTTCCAGGAATTCCTCCTTCCATTCCCATTTGCTTAGATGGGTCAGACCCAGCAGAGGGTAGAGAAGAGTGCTGTGGAGGTTGTACAGCCCAGGCTTTATTTGGACAACATTAAATTCTAGCCAAAGACTGAAATAATGAGAGTCATGTACTGTAACTGAGACTGCAGTCCCTGGGTAGCATTGAGCAGCATGTAGCTGGGGGAAATATCAGCTTTTCTTTTGGGAAATCTCAGATCCCTTGTGATGGCCTGAGTCTTGACCACTCATTTCAGTGGAATCCTTGTGGGAAGAGGTTGTTTGCTTCCTTATAACACTCAAGGGATCCTATTGCTGGTCAAAAATGAAGAAGACAACAGATGACTGAAGCCTCACAGCTTGGAGGGCTGGCTGGGTAGGCTGGAGAAACTTGGCCTTGATAGGAATCTGTGGATGGAAATGTCTGCGGGATGGCACTTCTTTGCACCCTGAACCCACACACTCTGCACCACCTGAGCCAGAAAGATGGATTCAGAATCTAGCACAGGAATGTGGGATTTGCCAGACAGAGGGAGGGAGCAGGATGGAAGCAGGGGCAGGAGAAGGGCATCCTTGTTGGGATGTGGGGGTCTACTGCTAATAAGCAGCTTGTACCCATCTCTGGGTGGGTTGGGAAGAGGAGTCTGTCTCTCTTCTGCAGCAGACAGCTTCATCTTTGACTTGATTTCCAAGAAATGGTAGGAATGGTAGGCACCTTCTCTGACTGTAGTATTTCCATTCTGATTTCCTTTCAGTTTGCTTCTGCAGCATTTTTAGCTTGCTGGGATGCTCACAGACCCCTTGCTGGGCAAGAGCAAATCATCCCCACCCTTGGCAGCCCCAGCTGTGCACAGCAGCTCAGCCAGCACACCCACCTCCCACTGCTCTGATACAAATCAGGGTCTGGGGAAAATGGGGCACACTGAGGACCCGGGCTGGGGCTCTCTGCAGGACCCATGCAGGACCCAAACCACCTTCACTGAGTGAAACACCTCAGTGAAGGATGAAATGCTGATGGCTGGTGTTGGCTTCCTCAGTATCTGCAGCCAGTGCAAAGCTGAAGGAAGCTGAAGCCATTTGATGAGGAAAATTATTTCCATTTAACATGTGTCTGCATGTATTTGGAATTTTCTTCTGTAAAGGCGAGGAGCAAAGTCATACCACAAATCCAAATATTTGGTTTGATTTTTTGTTCTCTAGTCTATTCATGGGAACCCAAATGTTTCATTTCACATCAATACTTTGAGTCAGGCCCAAAGAATGAGGCATTTGTCAGCTGCCCCTTATTTTTTTTTCCAGATCAGCCATCTGCACTTTTATCCATTTTCCCATTTACAGTTGCCTGATTAAGCCTTTCTACAAAGCTAGCTAAGGCTGGGGTTTGGCCACGAGCTTCTTATTTTGCTCTTTACTTGGA
Organism: Prinia subflava; assembly: GCF_021018805.1. Taxonomy (NCBI): domain Eukaryota; kingdom Metazoa; phylum Chordata; class Aves; order Passeriformes; family Cisticolidae; genus Prinia; species Prinia subflava. The sequence goes on from NC_086247.1 coordinate 60,660,682, forward strand.
AATAATTGTCATTTATTAATTTATTATTGATATCAGTTAAATAAAATAGCATTGCTAGTGTCCTCAGCTGGAGGGTTCCTTGACCCAGACCAGGCAATGGTTGTGCAAATGCTTCCAGCCTCAAGGGACCTACTGAAGCACATTTATTTAAAAGCCAAGTGCATCTCTGGTCAGGATGAATACACTTGCTTTTTTTTTTTTTTTTTTTTTAGCTTTTCAAAACACAGATTTGAGCTCTTCAGCCTTGAACTTTACTGCACAGTGCAAAGCTGAAGCCAAAGTCCTTAATCAAAAGTGTTCATTACTTTTTAAAATACTGCCTACCTCTAACTCTTATTTATTCCTCTGCGGAAACAAGTCAAGGCAGAGTGGTTGCTGAGTTTGGTACATGAGTTGCACACACATCAGCTATCTTCAGTGTGTTGCTTTAATACTAATGCCAGTAGGTCCACAGTTTAATATCCTCCTCAAATTTACAGTGTTCCACAGAAAGTCCAGCTGGATAAGTGAAAGTTGTTCTGAGCTGTTCTCTGTTTAGTTTGTTTTTCTTCTCATTCAGACTTGACTCAGTCACCTAAAGCAATTGAAGAAGTTGAACATGTTTTAGGCAAGCAGTAGGATGGCCACATCATCTCTGCAGGCTGGGATTTACATGGTTCCAGTCACTTTGAGCTAAATTTTGCAATTCCACCCCTAAGAACCCTAAATCCATTTTGTGCAATACTTGAGGTGGGGCAGAGCAGCTAAGATGTTCATCTGTGGGGTGGCCCCTGTATCTATAGGGTATTTCAGTAGAGGGTGTTGTGGGGAGAGCACAGTCATAGCTCTGGTGCAAACAGAAGAAGAATCCATCATCTCTGCTCCTTTTCCCCCCTTTGCACGTATGCTGCTGTGTGAAATCAAAATATCTCTCTGCCAGCACTGAGAGTGCCTGGGATGACAAGGATGCTCAGTTGGATGGACACATGTCATCCACATCCTCATGCACAGGTAAAAATGAGCTCTTGTGAGAGCCCATTAAGCTTGAAGGTCCTTTTTTCTCTCCAAACTGGAACTGGTTTCACTGGACTTGTGTGAGATGCTGGATAAATACAGGTAGTTTAAACAAGGTGTCACTTCTTGCCTGCTCTTTCTCTTCTGAGAATATGGGGGAGAACCAGCTATGAGAAGCTCTTCTCAAAGTCCTGAGCTTTGCATCCAATCCCATAAAATCTCACTGTCTCCATCCCTACCAAATGGCAGGGTGCTTTCACTTGCAAAATATTTCAAAACATGGGTAGTGTTTCCTCTTGAGTTACTTTTGTTACAGATATTTTTTAGTAAGAAACCAGGTGTCGTGATCATTATACCCCGGGAACTTGTTGGTTATCAGCCATGGTGGTGGTTTCCAGAGCCAGGTTGGAAACCATGTTAGAAACTGTTCAACATCTCTTTCCTAAAAACCTGGATCAGTATGCTCTGTGCCTGGGGCAGATGGGCTTTGGGTCCTGGGAAGAGAGATGGGGCCAAAAAGTGACCTTCATGCCATGGGGCAGTGGCAGGTGACTTCATCCCACACAGGAGATCAGGCAGCTCCCATGAGGCGCGTGAGGCCACCACTGCCAGGGAGCCATGGTGGGAAACGCAGGGAAGAGGAGACTGAAGGAGGGGTTCCATGAGGGAGCCCTCAACCCAAAGCAACGCCCGACTTTTGGCAGTGAGGCAAGGACAGATGTTAGAGAAAACTGTGGAGTGACTCTGGTCTTGCCTACAAGGAACCTGGGCAGGTGTCCCCTAAAAATCTAGACTTCTCTGTGACACTACCTAATGAGTTCCTCTCCCATGCTGGGCTCAAGAGTTCCCCACTTGGGCGCAGTCAGAGAGTGCTTGTGGCTTTGCAGTTGCATTAAGATGTTGATGATAATTTTTCTGAGGTCCAAAGGTGATCCCAAGGCTGCTGTCCAAGGCTCAGTACAATCTCTGTAGTGAGATGTTCCAATGCTGCTGTTTAAACACATCAGCTTTACAGCATCTCCTTTTTCTTTACACACTGGAAAAGCTGGACCTTGCTGTGTTATCTATGTTGTGATCACCCTGAAAGAATTTCCTGAGTAAAAATACAACTGAGTTCTTCAGGGTTGTTGGTTTTTTAGGTTTTTTTCTCCCTCAGATCAAATAGGAACCTTCTCAGGCAAACATTAAATACTTTTTAAAAGCCTTTTCTGCTGTTTCTGAGAGCCTCTGTAAAGCAATCATTATGTGAATAAAAATTGAAATATGTATATGTTGAACCAAAGGCAAGCTAGAAAAAAACTGTCTTTAATGGTCTCAAAGGAGATAATAATGATTCTGGGAGAACATACAGAGACCAGCTCAGTCTCAGGTACCTGAAATCACTGCAGGTAAATACACAGGTGACATTCAAATCCAATCTACTCCCAAGCAAGGTCATCGTGAATGTAACGCTCTATCAGCACAGAGACCTTTAACCCCACGGTCTCTCCATTTGGTTAGTATTATTGGAGGAAGACAATGCGGTTTCTGTTCGTCTTCATGCTGTGGCTTTTCATTCCGGTGAGGGATACCCTCCCGATGGCTGGGAGGAATGAGAAGGTGAGAGAACTCTGCCTGCTGGTGCTCTGCTTTCACAAACCGAGGAACCGAGAGTTACAAGCTTTAGAAAACTCATTTTTCTCCCCTTAAACTCCACTACTTCTCTGAAGCCTCACATTTCCCTCAGCACTTCTGCCTTCGTTCGGGGAGGGCTGAAACTTTAAAGCTCCCTTGCAAGCGGCGCAGGGCTCTTCCGAAGGGGGGCTGCAGGGCCGGGCTGCTCCAGCGCACCTCGACGGCTGAGCCCGTCCTGCCACAGCCCGAGCGCACCCGGGAGGGATCCGGGCGGACGGGGGTCGGTGGGACGAGCCCCGGGAAGCGGAGACTGAGCCCCGGGAAGCGGAGACTGAGCCCCGGGAAGGGGGAGACTCCCCCCGCGACCCCCGTGGGGCCGCCCCCGGGGCGGGGCCGCCGCCCTGAAAGCCGGGCCGGGCGGCGGGGCCGGGGCAGAGGCTGCGCCGCCGGGTGAGGGTGAGGGCGAGGGCCGGGCCGCAGGAGGCAGCACCATGGAGAGCGGCGCCGACGGGCGCCTGGACGCCGCCGCCTTCCTCGGGGCCTGGCGGCGCTTCGATGCCGACGGCAAGTGGGGACACTCGTGGGGGCAGCCGGCTGAGGGGTGCGCGGGTGCCGGGCCGGCTGAGGGGTGCGCAGGGCTCTGTCCGGGCAGGGGCAGGGGGGCCGCCTGGGTGGGTGCCCCTCAGGCTGGGTGGGTGCAGTGAGGGTGCCTGGGGTGCTGCACATGGGGCCGTCATGTCCAAGCTTTGCCCCCGCGAGGTCCTGCAGGTGTTTTCGAGCCCCTCACCATTAATATCACACTTGTATATCACAGCTGTAAATCCTCCTTTTCACCCCCAAAGTTTTGCCTTTTCATCACTTCCCCGTTTCATCTGCTGCTCTCTCTTTTGGTCTCAGTTTGGGGATTTATTTTTGTTTCTGAAAAGTTTTTCCGTACGAAAAGCTCCGAAGGGAGCACTGCAGCTGTGCCCAGCCCTCACAGCAGTGAACAGATGAAGCTGAACAGGACATGGGGCTCCCCTGAGCGGGCAGGGCCCCCAGCTGGGATCCCACCCTGAAGCCTTGAGCTGCCTGCATGCAGCCCGTGACACGGTTCCTGGAACTTGGGAGTACCCCTGATTATTAATATATTTGCTTTTTATTTAGACAATGGTTACATAGAAGGGAAGGAGCTTGACGATTTTTTTCATCATCTCCTGGAGAAGCTGGGACCAGAGGTAAGTACTGTGCCATGTTAATTGTGCATCAGGTCCAAGCAAAAAAGTTATGCTGAGAGATGGTTTGTGTTTGTTGTTCCCTGCTTGCCGACTTCCTTAGCAATGCTGAGGTAAAGAGCTTTTCTCTTGGCAACAGGGTGGCATTTAAGAGCCTACAACAAGTGCAGTCAGCTGAGCAGTCTGATCAGTGGTTTCCAGCCCAACAGCTGCTGGTCAGGGGGAGATCACAGCTGGCACCAGCTGGCTGGCAGCGTGGAGAGAAAGTCATTTACTGTTGTTGAGTAGAAACAAGTGAAAAAGCACCGGCACACAGCCTGGATGGCTGAGCAGGAGGGCAATGTTCGTGGTTTATTTGTTCAAGCCTGTGCTGATTAGTTTTGTTAATATGATAGCTTTCTTTCCCAGGTCAATTTTTAACATATATACTGTCATTAATTTTAAATGGTGCTTGGGAAGGAGGCTTCTGTCTATATTGCCACAAATGGCTAAAAGCCAAATAAGAGTCCATTCTGTTGCTTCTAAGATCCAGACCCGGCTCTACACTGTTTCTGGGCTTCTCCCCTGGTTTTCTTTCCTGGTTTTGGCAGCACTTCCCCTCGCTCCTTGTCTGCATCTCCAAACAAACAGAAGTTGCACTACAATTTACAAGGGCTGCTTTCCCTGGCTCCAGGTTGTACCTTGCCTATGAGTGTCACCATCAGTGAAGGAGAAATCCAGCAGCTCGGGTCAGCACTCAGAAGTATACAAAGGATACAGTAATATTTCCACTACACAACATGTGCCCAGATAGGAAAAGGAGGAAATATCTTCCAAATGGAAGGAGAGAGTGTGCCAAAAACTAGAGGTGAAACAATTCCTTTAAGCAAAAAACTAATTAACAAAGAGAGAAAAGGTAGCTGATAAAAGGCATAAATTCATGAGTATCAAGTGTAAAATCAGAATTGTACTTAACAAGCCAATTAGTATTCTTGGATCTTTAGGGCTACAGTAAAAAAAAAATAGAAGCTGTGAGTTATTTTTCAAGCTTATTTTTATTTAATTAGCAAGTAAATTTGTATTGAAGTATTGGCAGTTTCTGCAGAAATGTCTTTCAGAGCGCGGATAGTTAGATGAACAGCTAAGCACGTAAAAAGGCTTCAAACAAATTTAAAAAAAGCAATAAGAATCTTTAAGGACACAGAAAAGCTGATTTAAAGAGAAACTATAAAGCTCATGATTGTTTACCCAGGAACAAAAGATGAAATTGGGAGCTCCTAGGCTTGGGATATTGAAACAGCAACACAAAACATGCTCAAACAAACTCAGTGACAACAAACATGAGATATCGAAGGAGACACCTAAAATGAGGCTGCAGAGCTCAATGCCACAATGGGTAGCTGAGGCAAGGGACCTCAAATTGGGGCTCTCTGGAGTGAGCTGATGGTGATAAAATCTGGGCTTGACCAGAGATCTCATGCTGAAGGCAGCTTCCTAAGGATGTGAGTCAAGAGAAACTCCAAGCCCCACTCTAGCCCCAACTGCCCTTGTGCATCCCTCACATGTGGTCTTGGGACAGCATCATGCCAGCTGAGTAGCAAACCTTGTGTGTTACAGCAGTTTTTGTGGTCTTGCTGATATCAGTGTGAGTTCTATTACATTGTGTCATTTATCAGCACACAGAACTTGCAAAATGAGGGTGTTCTAGCAGTGAACTTGCTGCTTTAAGAAATCAGTAATAGTTAACCCTGATCCAGTTTGCATGTCCTTTGCTTCTGGTATCTAAGTTTTGCCACTAAAAGAAATACTTTAACACAAATTGAATAGAGAAAGAACCAACTCCCTCTCTTCCTATTAAATAGAAGAAATAAGCTAATTCTGAAGGACAGTGCTCACTAACTTTCAGGGTGCTCAGACAGGCTCTCAAGTGCTTTTGGTTTTTTTCCCCTCTAGTCTTCTTGCCTGTTTTGGCAGTATTTCACTCTGGTAATATTAGGGATAAAATTACGTGGCAGGCTGCAGTCAGAGCAGGCTGTCTTTGTGGCAGAACACCCAAGGGGAGCTTTGTTCTGGGAGCCTGAGAGTAGTCCTCTGCCCACTCCCCTGGGTATGGGGGCCACTTGAGCACAAAGTTAAACACAGGTCCTTACTACCTTTGTACAATGAATTTGTCTAACAACACTGAGCCATTTTTCTCTTTTTCACATAATTTATATTGTACAGGTTTGTGATTGTGGCAGGAGGGGTAAGGGATCCCCTCTACATTGGTTTTACCATCCTACAGAAAGTGTCCTCTTGATAAAAGCAGTGAGCTGAGACTGAGCATCTCTCTGCTCTGCCACTTTTCTTGACCTTTACTTGTTTGGGCTTTTAATGTCTTTGTTTCCTTGCCCAATAAAAGGGGAAGACAGCAATACACTGGCACAACTTACAGATGTGTCACAAGGATTAATTAGTGACTGCATCTGAAGTGCTACACAAGTGATAAATAATGTTATCAGCACTGCTAGTTGTCTCTGCTTGAATAGAGAATGGCTTCATAATTATATTTTTTCAGCCTGTATTCTCTAAGCTGTTATTTTTCTTAATGACCGCTGTGGCCCTTCAGCTCTGTTTTTCTTCCCAGTTACTCTGCAGCATCCCCAGCTGACATTAAATGCCAAGGATGGGAGCAGCTGGGAAAACAATGCAAAAATGATCCTGTTGGGAAGCTGAGACACAGCTCTTCCTGACAACTCTGAGCGAGGAAAGAAACTTGAAATAGCATCCACTGATGGAGGCCAATTCATTGTCTTTTATTGAACTATCAACAATTGCAGGGGGAAAGGGAAAACTTTGTAACAAAGGTAAACCTGTAGTAAACCAACCAAATCCCAGATACTGCTTCCTGTCTTCTCTTCCAGCAGTGGGTGATTGCTGGAGGCATTTGGACAATTCACAACACTCTATAACTTTTGTCCAGTCCCAAAATGGTCAGACAATTGAGCTAGATGGTTGTTGTAGGTCCCTTCCAACTGGAATATTCTATTCTAGTCTAGTTTAGTCTAGTCTATCCCAGTCCTAAGAAAATCCCTTCAGTTTCGAGGTGTGTGTAATCCTCTTGCCAGCATTATATTTTCGAGTTGCTGGTGTATCCACCTGTTTGTCTTTCCAATGCTGTGACTTCTCTCTAACCATTTGAGCCTCCAGCTTCCAACCTGCTATTGCATGGCTGCTGTGAGCTGCCTGGGCTCTCTTCTGCTTTTTCATAACTCTCTTCTACACTATGGCACCTCTTTCCATGCATTTTCTAAAAGTTTTTCTACTGAAGTGAAAGCCCAGTGGAAAGGACAGTTTCTTTCAGCATCAAATAAGTAATTTTATCAGAACAGAAACTACAGCTCCTGCATTTCTGTCTTATATTCCTGTACATCTTTTTTGTGTATCAAGATCATTAAGGATTTTCCTTGCTTGCTCTTTCCTATGGTTTTAACGAAGCTCTGTGTATATTCTCATAATAATGAGATATGAGTTTTATAGAGGAATGGCTATAAATTTTGGGGTTGGATTACTGAAAATTTCCATAAAACCAATGATGTCTGGGCAGATATGGAGAGAAATGCACATTGCCATTGGGCTTTCTCAGAAAGGTATTTCACTTTGCTTAAATTATACTTAAATTAGGTAGAGAGCTTTCAGATAAAGGATGATTACCTTCATCTAACTATGTGTAGGAGACCACAACAACTGTTGAAGCATAAATTTGATCAGACAAGACGGGTATTAGCCTTGTTTAAATCCCTCCTGCCTGAAAACCACATGGATAGTTATGGCTGGGAGAGACTGAAGTTAATCCTCTGGAGCTCACTCTGAGCGGCCATTAAGGATTTGTCTTTGCTTTTTACTTCCAAAGAATAGAAGCAACCTCCAGTTACTCTTGCACTTCATCCTTGCCTTGCATACTGCATTGTCTGTCTAAGCAATATGTATAATTTAGCATGGTCAGGAATGCAACAGCTAGTCAAACAAAGTTTAATGGCCAAAGTATCAGTCAGCCTCAAAGCCATCCAAGACAGGCTTCCCCTGTGCTTTACCACCCCGAGAGACCTAGAGGTCAATGGTGACCAGCTGGTGAACGGCAAGAAGACCTCTAGCAGAAACCAATCAGCTTGCATCCAGAATATTTCAGAATTCTAATCCCCAGCCAGGCAATCCTGGCTCTTTAAATATTAGGAATAAATTCTTTCCTGTCAGGGTGGAGAGGCCCTGGAACAGGTTGCCCAAAGAAGCTGTGGATGCCCTATCCCTGGAACTGTTTAGGTTGGATGAGGCTTTGAGCAACCTGCTCTAGGGAAAAATGTTGGAACTGGATGATCTTTGAGGTTCCTCTCAACCCAAACCATTCTATCATTCTGTCTATTGCAAAATGCAGTTATCTTTTTAGGTGTGGCTTTCATCATCCTTGATTACCCTGACCAGCTCCTAATCCTGTTCCTCTACATTAAGGCATGGAAGTGCCTCGAGGTATTTCTTGACGCAAACTCAACATACCCATGGTAAAAACGACCCAATGATTTCATCACCCAAATGCACACCAAACAGCTTTTAGGCTAGCTGAGAGGAGAGAACAAAGAACTGTCCAAAACCTAACCACAAAACCTTGATTGCACAAGGAAGGCTGTAGTAGCCTTTGCTGCATACTGGTGTCTACCACAGGAAAAAAAGCTTTCCCACATTTGTGCTGATGAGAAGTAATAAAGAAACCAAAAATGCAATGCAAGATGACAGGGTAAGTGTTCATTCACTGTCACCTGCAAGAGTACAGTAAATCCTAGTCAAAAATCCTAACCAAAGTACAGGCCAAATTCTCAAGTGATAGCACAGAAGTTAAATGAGCAAGATTAGCCCAAAGGAGAAATTTGCCCTGGATATGTGGATGATATCCCACAATTATGCGGGCAATCCAACCTACAACTGCACAGAGGGAATAAAGTCATTCATGAGATTAGTTTTCACAATGAAGAAATATTTGGCCCAAAAATGAAAAGTTCTTCTTCTACAGTCAAAGTGTGAATTACTGAGGTCTCTCATCTGGTCCTTGCTGGCCTCATATCTGTACTGCATAGCTTTTGGCACAATAATAGTCGTTGATTTTGTTTTCCAGCTCTCCTTGGCAGACACAATTTATTTTCATAGATCTTGTAGGAATTTGATATCTGTGGGACCCTTGGCCTTTCTCTCATATTGGGCTGAAACACTAGAAGACACATAAGTAAGCCATCATTTTCAGAAAAATCCCCAGTTTTTTTTCAAGAAACAGGGTACAATAGTCACTTAAATGTAGTTTCATCTTTTTTTATACCCTAATCAATATAGTGGCTTGCTTCTAAAAGCATGTCAAGAAGGAAAAATAAATCAGTTTATTACAGGATTTTCTTGACGAGCAGGAATTAAATGAGACATCCCATTTCATCAAGTCAGGAAGGCTCTGCAGTGTTCCGTACATTCGCTTTTTGCCCCCCAAACCAAGTGACTCATAGTTGTGTTTTCATCAAGGCAAAATTCTGCCAAGTGCATGAATCTCTTAGGAGAGAGATTTAATTAGTCAGCATAAAGCAAAGAGTGCAACAATATAAAAGGACTGGATTAACCAAGAAGACTGATTACAGCCAGGTGTCCAAACAATCATAACTAGCCATGCCAAAGAAATTAAACACTGTAGAAATTTAAAAAATATGTGATCATGCTCTTTCTGTGATTACAAACACTATTAAAAACCAGATAACCTTTGTGATGCTACAAATACTGCTAAAGGGTTTTCACAAAAGGGAAGATGGACGCTGGACATGGAAAGGAGAAAGCAGAAAGCAGGAAATTCATTTGCTATGGCAACTTGAAGCACAGAAGATTTTCTCTATAAAACTCTGTGGAAGAATATCTGTAGTAAGAAATTTACTTGTTAACTGAAAGATATGTGAACAAAGTCACAGCAATATTTTAAACTGTGTTCTTTTATGAGAATAAAAATGACACAGCCTTCTCCTCATGGTAAGTAGTAAAGATTTCTTTCCTGGCTGCAGTGAGAACAAGCAGCAGCCCTTAGAAACCACACATCATCCACAAAGTCAGGGAGGTGATGCACCAGGGAAAACAAAGAATTACGAGAAGCTTCTCTGTACAGAGTGGCTGGAAAGGATGCAAGAGCATTCACTTAAGCCCTCACAAAAGGGAAAGCTTTGCAGACCTTTGAAACTGGTTAAGGATCTGTTGCTTGAGACAGGTAACATAATCAAGACAGCATTTTCTGATAAAGAAAGATGTGCTCAGCTGCAGATATTTACTTGCTGCAATGCCATTTCCTCCTGTTCCATCTTATGAGACGAGAGGCACATTTTTGTATGCTGCTATTTGTTAATCATGGTTTCACCCAGCAGGCAGCCCCACACAGCCACTCACCCGCTCACTCGCTCCCCAGTGAAATGGGAGAAGGAGTCAGAAAAATAAAGTGAGAAAACTCATGAGTTGAGATAAAAATGTTTTAATAGATAAAGCAAAACCTAAGGGAACAAGCCAAGGCAAAACAAATAATTCATTCACCACTTGCCATTGGCAGACAGCTGTTCAGCCATGTCCAGGAAAGCAAAGTTCCATCATGCTGACTTCAGAAGACAAACACCACACTCCAAATGTCTTCCTTTTCTCCTTCTTCCCCCGCCTCCATATGCTGAGCACCACGGTATGCTGTACCTTTTGGGTCACTTGGGGTCAGCTGTCCTGGCTGTGTCCCCTCCCAACTTCTTGTACAGGCAGCCCCAGCCTCTTTGTTGGTGGGGTGAGGTGAGTCTTCAGATTATGTCCTTGCTTGGACAAGGGGAATGGATCAGGCAGATTATGAGGTTTTTCCAACTTTTTAAATATTTTTAGAATGGAAAGGAAAATAGAACAAGCAATTTTTTGCACCACCAGTAGGTCAATCTTGAAAACCAGGTCTCCCAACCTTAGTTTCCATTTGGAATGTCTTATTTGATCTGTTGGGTTTTTTTTTCCAGTCTTCTGGGATTTTTTTGGTAAAGAGAAAGATCCCCTTTGAAACCTAATGATCATAACATGAGGTATATTGTTCTTACTGTAAACATTTTTAATAGAGAAATAATTTTGTCTATAACATGCATCTTGAGAAAGTCAGTTTGTATTTTATTATTTCATTCTTTGTGAGTAAAGGCTGAGTTTTCGTAGAACTATTACCAGTTGTGTTTCATAAGTAGAATATTTATGAAGAGAGAAAGATAGTCCAAATTGAAAAATCCACTGTAGTGTAAACCCTCAGACTAACAGTTTTTGAAGTGGTGTAAATATTGTAAGTATTCCAAGCATTTACTTGATGTATCCCATAGTTTAAATCAGTTCATGAAAAGAAGGAGGCTGTCCTATTTTTAAGCAGGTAACAATGTCCCTGCCACAGAAAGCTCAGTGAAGTAGTGGTGAATAGCTACCACCAAGTTGAGCAATAAGCGTTTTAACAAATGACTACTTTGAAATGCACAGCACACTTTTCAAATATCAGCTGATATTATCATTTTGGAAATAACTCATCCTACTGGGCACAGAGGAGGATCATTTCACACTTTGCAAGCCTACTGAAGCTGCAAACTGATGGGCTCACCTAACTCCTGGGAGGTGTCTCAAAGTGTCAAGGTGCTGTCAAAAGGCAATTTAAATAGCATAAGGGTGAGTTATAATGCCAAGGGGAAAAAACCCCAAAGTGTGTGTTCAGTGATGTGCTGTGCCCTCAATATCCAAGCCCACAGGACTTTCTGGACATCTCCATGGGAAAGGAGGATACTGCAGCCATGCCCTGCGACCCACTCAGCCACTCCTCCTCAGGCCTGCCATCTTGGGTGCATCCCAGTGGGGATCACTGCTTGGTGTTTCATCCCCAAACTGAGAGCTGCCACCCTTGGTGTTTTACAGCAAGGATGCACCCCAAGGGCTGCACTGTGTGGAGCTGTGCACTGGGTAAATTGGGGAAAGTCACTCATGGTCTTGTGTCACAGTAATAAAAAATGGAGTGTACCACCTAATGCAGCTTCAATAGCAGCTGGAAAGAATGAGAAACTGGATTCGAAGACCCAAGAAGGTATAGCTGTAGTCTCACATCCACCTGGTTGTAGAGATGATAAAAACTTTGAACGACTCTTATTTAGGGATTGGGAAGAAGTTAATTTATTGTCTTGTAAAAATTTCTACAAAGGTATGCCCCTATCCTGGGTGGGTTATCCTTCTCCCTTCCTTCCCTCCCCTCCCAGAGAGGGCCACCTCCCACACGACTGGGAGAGAAACCAGGACAGTGTGAGTGCTGAGGGTAATATAGGACTTAATTGCTTAGGAAAGATTAACTAGGTGAGCTTCCCAGTCCAGCCATAAAGCTCACATGACCAAAATCCTTTTCACATGGTGAGGAAATTGTATTTTGTGTAGTCCGGTCAGAGTGGTCACCCTTATAGTTTCTGCTAAAGAAACTGTGCCTGATGAACCTAAGCATTGTATTTTACCTGTCACAGCAATGCCTGTCAAAACACATAACCTGACAAGTCTGGAGAACTCCTAGCTATGTATAAATCAATTACCGGCTTCAGCAGATACAAAGGGAATGTCAATTGCTTGGATTTCTGTGCTGTTAACCTAGAAACACTGACAGGGCTTGGTGCCAGGTCTTAAATCAGCTGACAGGCAATAATAAGCAACAATCTAGTTCCACTGATACCTTTCAAGGCTGATGATCTAATGAACTGCAGAGATGTCATTCAAGGATAAGGATATCTTCCTGAAAAACACAAGCTGAAAACAAGCAGGATGGAAACTGCTGTAACACACCCTTGAGCAAAACCAAACCCCAGTGATACATAATGGGAACAGTTGGCTAAAGAAGCAGGTGTCACTGAAATATTTTGGGGTTTCCAAAAACTGATCTTCTGACTGAAAGCTTAGTAGCTGCAAAGGTATGCATAGGACTTATTTCCAAAACTTCATCCACAGTGGTGAGTCCGTGGGCTTTTAAAAGCATTACACTGAACTGTAAGAATGCAATGATCCTGGTGATTATCTGTGAGTGAGGAGAGATTTCTTCCAGGAGGGCCTCCTGGTGGCCTCAGCAATTTTCATGCATTTGTTGTTTTCCTCATGGCAGAGCACCATCACAGAAGAAGAAGTTCAGAGGATGAAGGAGCAATTCATGTCTGTCTATGATGTCACCACAGATGGACGCTTGCAAATCCAGGAGGTATCTCTGCCCAACCCCAGCCCAGGATTTCTTTTTTAGGAGGATAGAGAATTAGAAGAGACTTTTTATAGCGTCTGTAGCAGTAGGACAAGGGGTAGTGGTTTTAAACTGAAAGGGGGTAGATTAAGGAAGACTATTTTTTAATTAAGGTGGTGAAGGACTGGAAGGGGTTGCCCAGGCAGTTGGTTGATGCTCCAGCCCTAGAAACATCAAAGGTCAGGTTGGATGGGGCTCTGAACAACCTAGTCTAGGTGAAGAAGTGCCTGCCCGTTGCAGGGAAGATGGATTGGATGACCTTTAAAGGTCCCTTCCAACCCAAACCATTCTGTGATTAAGACCTAGAGCAGACTGGGGGGATCTGGAAGATAGAGCCTGGGTGTAGAGGAGGTGACTCACAGAATATTACATTGGCCAGATCCTTTGGTCTGGAGTTTATTTCCAAGGGAGAAACATGCCAAACCAATTTTCACATATTGGGTCAGCAGCTACTCAAGTTTTTTCTTTTCTTTACTTTCATGATGTGGGTTTGTTTTTCATTGTGGGGATTTTTAAATGTTTTTTTATCCAGCTTGCAAATATGATCTTGCCGGATGATGAGAACTTCCTTCTGCTTTTTCGACGGGAAACTCCCTTGGACAACAGCGTGGAATTCATGCGGGTCTGTATCTCCACACTGCCTCCTCCCCCATGCACAGCACCAGCTTCTTCAACACCAACCCTTCTGTCCTCTGTAAAACACAGCTTGGGAAATAAATGGGTATTGTGGAAGCAAAACCTGTTCTGACCTGTTCAAGTAGAGAAGGTTTTACATTATTTACACCAGCAAACCAGAGGAGTGGTATCTAGGATTGGACCAAGGGTATCCAGAGAACTCATTACATTTCACAAACACTCTCAGCCACCTATCAGTCATGCCACTACAAACAAAATGTCTGCACTCATCAATTCATCCCTGCAGATCCTCACTTGAAATGCAGAATAGACCAAGACAGCAGAGCAGGCACATTTTAAGCACCATTTTATCCTGAAACATTAGATTTTTAGGGCATGAAGAGGAAACCAACATAAGCTGGGTCAACAAGCCCATAGAACTTTGCCCAGTCTTCCTCTGATCTCTGCCCCTGAGTATACAAATATGGAATTTCAACTTTTCCAAGAGTGCATGAGGTTAGTTTTATATCACATACAAGCTGGGGGCTTCTGCAGATCAATGGCCTATTGTGTATGGCCTTGACTCAGAGCAATAAAAGAAGCTGCATGTACAAATTAGGTAAGAAATGTAAACAGTTTCTTAGTATTGTCTTTCTTTTATAGATAGTGTGTCTGCATTAAACATGTGATAGCAGCATGTAGCATGTACAGCATCCAAGTGTGAGTAAGAGCTATTGTGTGAAAAGTTTATTTTATTTCATCTCCAATTAATTAAATGTTGGCTAATGCACCAACTTGCTCATTATGGAAGTTCTGCTTTGAATCCTTACAATCTATCACCAAGCAGATGAGTAACTGCAATATTTATGTGCTCACATCAATCTATCCCTGTTCAGATCTGGCGCAGTTACGATGCTGACAGCAGCGGATTTATTTCGGCCAGTGAACTCAAAGTAAGTTATTCTAACAAATCTCTTTGAGCTTGACCTACAGCTCACTGATGCCAATGGGAGCCCTTCCATCAGCTTTACCAATTTGCTGTCCTTTTGTGTGATTGACAAATGACCTTTCTGTGTTGTTCATAGAGAGTTTAAGCACTTGTGCCAGACTTGTGCCTTCTGGCATGGTCTCAGGGGCCCTGCAGGAGGGAGGATGGTTTGCTGTTGCCCTCGAAGTTTTGCTTCCCCCTAGCCTTGTCCCATGATCTGAGGCATCCAGTGAGCTCCACAAGCACTGCCTCACCTTGGCTTTGCACATGTGCTTCTCCCAGCTAAACAGAGCCATGGTGTTTTATTAAAGGGATTTCTTCACAATCGCACAAACACTGATTTCTCATTAAAGCTCAGGCGATTGAGGCAAGAGCCTGTTCAGAAAGCATAACTTAAACACTTTAAGCCAGCAATCACAAAAGTCCATCCCTGGGCTGCACATCCTCTACTGAAGTCTCAGTGTGTGGCTTCAGCCTGTGTTCCAGTAAAGATGTAAGAGGAGAATTGAGTGTTTTACTGAATGGCAAATATTTTTGTTTGAGATCAATTAGCAAATACTGCAGGACTTATGTTGTCTTTTGCTTATTTTGTGAGTCTATTAGGTATCACTCCAGTATGCCTATTCTGGGGAAATTTAATTACTGTCTAATTTATTTTAAAAAAACACATTTCAGCTAAAAAAAAATTGAACTTTGTCAAACTGAAGACACTAGTACTAACCAGGAATGTGAAACTAGATTTGTGTAACCCTGCTGAATTTGATTTGAATTTCCTACTGTTATTTCTTGAATTTACTCTAGAGAGTAAAATTTCTCTCTTTTCTTACTACAGGATTTCCTGCGAGATCTCTTTCTGCAACATAACAAGATGGTTGCTGAAGTAAAGCTGGAAGAATATACTGATACCATGGTAAGAAAAGATAGAATTAATATTGTTTAGATCAGAGTACAGCCTAAAATCTGCTTTAGGGTCAATGTCTGCAGGGCCATAAAAGCCCTCTTAGAAGGTGTGTTGTACATCCCTGGGAGGAGTTAGCCCACAGTGCTGCCAACAGTTCTTTGCACTGGACATCAGCTGTGAATACATTTCAAATAGTTTTGCTGTGAGTTGAACAATTTCCTATGAGAAAAGAGCTCAGCTTTACACCAAAGCAGGCTGAGCTCTAAACCCCTTCAAGTATAGGTGAGGTGCATCCTTCTTCAGGGTATGTTCAGCCTCAGCCAGATCTCCAGCTCATTCACTTCCTCCTTTCCTCTCTTACTCCTAGAAAATCCTTTTGCTCCCAAGACATGCAGGTATCTGGCTTTTCTGCTCTGCAAAGCCCAGCAAGACTTGCTGGCTCCCTGCTGCTTCCCTGAAAGACTGAGAGATTGAAAGTTTCAATTCTCCACCTGGCTTATCACAATATAGCTTTTATACTGCAATCAACAACATAGTATTTGGTGTGGGTTTAGTCACCTGGATTTCAGAGCAACTTATTATATCTGAACATCTAAAAGCAAGAAAAGAAGGGGAAAAAAAATCTCATTTCTGGATGTCATTCTCAAGGGTATAATTTGAATTCCACTAGCAGACATCTATCACTGCAATTTTCTAAATGGTTTTCAGATAGAACTGCCTTGTTTCTTGGCACAAAATCTGTTTGTACCTAAAAACCAGCTTGGTGTGCAAGCAAAAAAAGAGCTGCCCACATATTTTGCAATACCATGTTATGTATGTGTGATGTGTGTGTGCCTAGAAATGTGACCCTTTGGAGAAATGTGAGAAACTGTACTGTTACAGAAGAGTATATATAACATATAAAAATATGTTTTCCATATTTATAAGACAGTGAAGAGAGAGGAATGCCAGCTGCAGAAATTAATTTCCAACTGGCAGAGTTTGAAAACAAAAAACGCCCAGAAGTCACAGCTAAGACAAAATCTTTCTGGTAGGATTTGCTGGTAAAAAGTATCTTTCATTCTGCTCCATTAAGATTTACATCCCTGGTGCTCAGTCTCTGATCAGGTGTTGGGGGATAGGCAATCTGAAGCTTGTAGGCAGTGGGTGGTTCCTTTCCTCCATCTCCTTTCCCTTCCCTTTAATTTCCCAAGAAACATCTGAGATTCTCCTACCCCAAAGCAGCTAGGTATCAATGCAGCCCAGGGCAGAGAGCCAGGAGGTTTGGTTTCTGCTCCCATGGTTTCTTGTAGAAGGGCTTTGTATCTCCAGAGAGGCAGCCTAATCTCTACGTTAGAAGATAAGATTTGATCTGGGAAAAGGGATGCTTTGTATATCTAGGGAAATCTATGATCTGAAATGCAAATCTGGCTCCTGAGGACAAGGGTTTTCCAAGCTGCAGTGTCAAAAGAATCAGGGATGTTAATGGTTATTAGAAAATGAGAATATGGCAGATGATTATTTTTCCTTGCAATTCTTTTCTCTAAGCTAAGAAGATTGAGAATGTTTATAAACATACCTGATCCCAAAAGCAAAGGCAGGGTGTGAAATTGCCACAGGCATAATCTTATCCTATGATATCCTGGAATAAAATAGAGGATATGAATTCTGTATGTAACAGCAAATTATCCTACAGCATCAGATACACTCTGCAAAAGATTGCATTGGAAGTTATCTGAAGTAAGAAGGCAAAATTTCAAGGAGGGAAGAAAGACTCAGCCTTACATTTGCAGGGCTGGATTAAAGAGGGAAAAGTGACTTCAAAGTTTGATGTCAAGGCCCATCAGGGTAATGGCAACACTTCACTTCCTCTCTCTCCTTTCCCACATGGAGTGAGAGGCTGGTGGAGTGCAGAGTCCCATTGCCACTGGACTCTGCCACCATCACCACTGTTTAGGATAAATGGATCAGTGGCCCATCCATTTTTTCCCTGACAACAGACTTTCTGTTATATCTTTGACAACCAGCAACAGTGATTCCTTTTCTGCAGATTGGACATACTTGTATTTCTCTCCCCTATTGCCTTGCTCCCACCTTTTTATCTTTTTAGAGCACAGAGTCCTTGGGAGCAGGAGCTTATTCTGCTGCACACAACTACAGGGTCTCACAGAGTGGCCCATATATCCAGCTCAGGGCTTTCAAGGGCCAATGTGATTATTGTTCAGTTGAAATAAACTGTGTCCCAAGGAGCTGTAAACCCATCTGTCTCCACAGGCATATACAGATCTCTGCCCTTTTTTCTGTGCATGCACAGCTGGCTGCACACATCTTAAGCAGCTACTGATATCCTGAGTGGACCCTAGGGCCTTCTGGAGTTAGAGATAAAGGGAAAAAGGCAAAACTATAATTTTAAAAAAGCTAGCCCAGGCTAGAGGGGGTAAAAAAGGCAGCATTTTATGGTTCTGTGCTGGGTATTTGCAGTTCATGACAAGTGTGAGCAGATATCGTATCAACCAACCAGGCATGCTAAATTCTTTCCCCTTGTGCTGCTATGAATGATCTCATACCACATTAAAAAAAATGCTGAGAAGAGGGAGAGCATATTTCTTTCAGAAGAGATTGGTCGTCTCTGGAAAGGAACATCACTTTATCAGGTTGCTTAGCAGCGCTTCTTAAGAGGCTATTCTCTTTCCTTGTGACCTTGACATCCTTTCTTCAGAGAACACTGATATAGATCAAGGATTTGATGAACAAGTGATGAACTCCTATAAAGACAACAGGTAGTGAACACATTAGCATTGCACAAACTCTGTGAGTCTCCTAAATAAAATCTTAAAGAGCACTGAAGTCACTGGGGAAAATCAGAAAAGAACACTTGAGTTCTCAAGGCTCTTCATGAGGGAATTGAAGCCTCCTCAACAATGCTGTGTTGAGGAAGCCACTTTGTAGGTACTGTTCTTGGTTTTTTCCCATGCCTACATGGATACATATTTGTTTTAACAGTCATTAAGTGTGTATTAATAATTACTTACATGCACCTGCTTCTAATTCTGAGTCTGAAAACAATCTGTAGATTTGTTGCCTTCCCATGGACATTGACCAAGAGCTGTTGGCAGGGAGCAAGTGCTTGGAGGTTGAAGTGAAGCCTGGTATTGCTCTGAGCCTCCTGAGAAGAGGCCCCAGGGGTCCTGCCCCAGGGGTCCTGCCGTGTGTGCTTTGGGAGACAGAGTGAGCATAGCTGAAAATGGATGGAGGGTTCAAAGAGCATGGTGAGAATTTTCTGCCTTCCTAAATTAACACAGGCTGGAAAAATGAAGGCTAGCTCCCTTGATGCCTCACAATAAGGATACTGTGGATGACAACAGTAGAATTTTTCAATCCTTCCCACCTCCCCTCAGCCCCCCAGGTCAAGCTGTTAGTGGGTTTCCAGGTACTGGTAAACTTTCAGCTCAGAAATACTCATCTCACATATGCATTAGCAACATTTTTTTATGAGTGGCAGATTTCCTTACCTGTGCATGCACACAGCTGTGCACTTAAACAGAATATTGTAAATGCCAGGATAAGAACTAGATTTGAGATATAGCTTCTGATAGTCCACAGCTTCCCAGATAGCAGCATGTTACTTCTAGTTTGTAATCCCAACATCTACAAGCTGTATGCAGGGTAAGCTCATTTCTGAGTCAAACTTCAGCAATTTAAGTTATTTATTCTGTTGAAACAGTCACATATGCAACACTGATGTTCACTTTTTTCATTACCTTATATTGATAATATCAGATCGAGCATAAAAATTCCTTCAATCTGAGCATTATTATATTTCAGTAAAATGCAAAGGATAGTTCTTGTCCAGCCAGCATGCCATCTTTTCCTACCACAGGTTAATACTCTAGAGAAGGCAGTAATGTAAGTGCAGTGACTAATAACAAGTATTTGTCATGAATTACAGCATTTGAAAGCTTGTAGGTGGTGATGGCTGAGGATGAAATCTTAACCCCAGAGAAGTCAGAATAGATATTTTCCCAGCTATAATGACACCAGGGTTTTTCTGGGGTTACTTGCAAAGATTCTCCTGGGCACTGAGCTGTGTGCCCTGAGCACACAAGCCTGCAGCTGAAGGCTCCTCATCTATCTCAGTGCAAAGGGAAAGAGGTTGTCTTCTCCCTGAGAATGAGCTGTGTTCACAAGTATGCATGGTGGACTACCTGTATTGTACACTGGGGGGATTTCTGGTGCTTTTGTGGCTGCTGCCTGTGCCCTCTGCAAGGATAATGCCAGAGTTGCAGTATGGCTGTGAAAGCCTATCTGTGCTCAGTTCTGGTGCCAGTGTACTCATGAGGGTAAATAAAAGCCAGAGCACAGAAAATTCAGGTGATTTAAACCCTTAACTTCTTACTAGTCAAGCTAGCATATCTTTGTTAACAGTCTCCTATGACCACAAAACAAAAGGTGTAATAATGGAAAGACAAATATTTATTCTGTTGAAAAAAAGCCTAAACAGAATTTGTTATGTTTGTGAACACACTGAGCAAACTTCCCAAAGCTCTAGAAATAGCACAGGAGTAGAGCATAGCCTACAAGATTGGTTCCTAAGTGCAGTCTTTGCTCATCCCTTCTCCTCCTGGTAGTAGCCCATGCTGGCCTCTCTCCCAGGTGCTTGAGAGGACCCAAACAGCTGATGGACACAAATCTGCCTCCTGTGTCCCTTCTCAATTTAATGCTAGTGGTGCTGTCACCTCCAGTTTTGCACCACATTCGTGGTATAAGCCAAGGGAAATCCCATTTAGGTTCAAACTTCATTTCTGAAGATCAAAACCAACAGAATTCAGGAGCCTGCAGGCTTTTGAACACCCCAGGAGATAATGCCTTGGTTTCTCAGGAATCAAAACACTCTTAGAAATCCTGTGCTAAAGAATTTCCCTCTGTGACACAGGTGGTCTGGTTGGGCAGGACACTGAGCTTTTGTCCTGAGGGTAACTTGCTGGCCACTGGGCCCTCCTGCCACTCTGTAAATGCCTTTGTGAGCCCATTCTTCCCTAAAGAAAGAGGCCATAGGCAGTTCTGCAGCTTGGGCCGATGCCTGTCTTTATACAATAACTGTAATATACTGTCTTTATACAAAACCTGTAATATACTGTCTCAAAAACCTCTGTACTCCCTGGCCAACTTTTGTTTCAGCTGTTGGGCATAGGTGCACATGATATATATATTAAAATATATTTGTGATAGTAGGAGGTTAAGTAAAACTGACTCTCTCAGTGTCCCACTTTATTATACACAAAGAAAGAGAACCAGAGAAGGTATAAAAGCAGGTTTTAGTGAGTCTGCTGATCATAGAATTATTTATTTTGGTTGTTTACTTCTTTCCTTATCTCTGTCATGGAAAATAATTCAGATTTATATTGCTCTTCAGAGAATGTGTGTGTTTATCATATTGTGGTGTTTCAGTGGCCTTTACAACACTGGACTGAGAATGCAGAGGTATTTCCTTTGCTGAATTAAAAGCCGATGGCAGTTTTGGTTTTGCACTTTAAAAAAATGAAGATGTAACAACTTTTATTTGGAAACCAAGCTCTTCCATGTTCTCTGTCTGTCTCAGAGTGTCTCAGAGTACATTCAAACAAGCAGAGGGTGTGCCCTTGGTGCACTGCCATTAAAATGTCAGTGAATTAATTTGTGCAAACACTTTAAAACATGGGGTAACTTGACAGTAAAGGAAATGCATCATTTTATAAAGCATACTGCTAGATGCAACAGAGCTTTTAGTAAAACTGAGTGCTATTTAAACATGCCAGACCTTGTCCTTAACCACATTGAGATGTTTCATATCAGGCTGGCAGTGTAAATATACCTTTCAAGAGTGTAAACCAAAAATCCATCAAATTTAACATATCAAGATGGTGTGTGAAGGCAAAAGTTTAAATTAGAAACAACCTCATAACCATTTCAATTATCTGCTTCTCCCATGATATATGCTTTGTCATATGGGGTGGGTGCCTTCTGTCATTCTTTGTGTACTCATGCACACAATTAGCAGATCAGATCAAACACTTACATGCTTGAAACTTGAAAGTTTAATTAAAAAGTATTTCCCCAGGCTGCTCCCTGAGTAATGCAGCACATGATTGCCATGTAGTGGGTATGCATGAGCCCCACTTGTCCCAATAATAGGATTAGGTCTATCTTATTAGCTGTGGTACCTGAACTAATTCAGTGAACACTAGCCTTTCTTCCCTACATGTTTTCCATCTTTCATGTGTTAGTCATTGGGTTAGAATTAGCTTGGCCTTGCTCTTCCAGACAGACTTTTTTTCTTTCTGTTGGCTGGTATGGATGATCAAAATATTGCATGTGTTTGAAAATTGTATTCAGGGTAGTTGTGGCAGTTGTTTGATTTTCTAAAACCTCTCATAGAGAAAAACGCATCTGAATTTGAAGTCTAGGCGGAAGCACTGAATGTTAGTCTCAAGAGTAACTAAATCTCAGTAATTCAGAGATGCAGCAGAAATGGGAGAAAATAAAACACACTTTCAGGAGCTCAGAAACATCTAGGAGAATCCAAGTGAAGTACAAAGACTGCTAGAGGCAGTAAGTTTTATTCTGTTTTGGTAAGGATACTGTATTTTTGTATGAGCCAAAGACCACTGCCTTCAGCCAGAGCTGCCCTGACCTGGAAGCAGAGGTCCTGAGAGCTGGGCCCTGTGTTTCCCACCAAAAGCTGTCCTTTCTCAGGAAATGCAGTTCTGTCTCATCCCACCAGCTGCGCTGCTTTGGGGTGGGTTCTTATAGACCATGTGGGTAACTAATGCTCCTTGGCCTAAACCAAGGGATTTAGAGCGATATTTTCAAAAGCACTGAAGTTACTGTAGAGCCCAAGGACCATGGTAGTCCCACCACCCACATGCTGGTGCTTTCTCTAGCCATCTACTTGGAGGGGTCGTCTCCATAAGCTTCCTTTAGGCAGCATATTTTATAGTAATGATGTAAGATGGATGTAGCAAAGTCACCTGTGATGGAGAGTGTGCAGAAGCAAAGCAGTAGAGGTATTTCTCTCTCTCTTCAAACAACAGACAAAACCAGGTTAGGCATTGATGTTCCATTTGGAGAGAGGCTTTTAAAATATTATCTGGGGTTATGTATTTCTAGAAAGAATATTAATCATTTTCTATGACCTGCAAATAACTCCTTTATCAGCCAAGAGCTGAAGGCTTGGGTTAATCTCTCTGATGGCAGTGGAGGCTGTCAATGCAGGGATATTTCTCCCCTTGCTGGCACCAGCAAAGGCAGCTTCTGCTCCCATCTCTTCCTCTAGCCTTGTCCCACTGCTGCTCCAGCAGATACCAGGGAAAAGTGCCATATTGCTGTGGGAGACCTAAAGGAAGCACTATGCAAGAAGTTAGATCAGCTGGAAGGGACCAACTTGGACTGATGCAACCAGAGGGAATTCCTCAGGATGGCCTGGCAGCTTTATTTGTCTCCCCAGCTCTAGAGCAAAGGACAATTCAGAAGCCTTTCCTCTGTCATTTAATGGCTCTGCACAGAGCACATGTTTGGCAGAGGCCAGTTAAATGGGAAAATAGTTTTCTTTGTGCCACTGAACACCCACATGGCTCTCATGATGCCATTTTCCCAAATATCTCAGTATAGGTCTTCAGTCCTTCATAGGACTTTCATGCTGTCTTTCAGTGGGAGGAAGTGAGCCCATACCAAATGCCTCTTCAAAAATTCCACCCAAACCTCACAAATGTGAAATACTCAGAATAGTTAACGGTATAGAGTCTGTTGCAGAATCTCAGTCTAAATGTGGTGCAATAAAGGGTTACCAAGGACTTGCTGTCCTTGCTCCCCTTGAGCAATGGGCAGGGAAGAGGCAGCGCTGACAGAACCGGCAAAATCTCC
Source organism: Prinia subflava (assembly GCF_021018805.1). NCBI lineage: Eukaryota > Metazoa > Chordata > Aves > Passeriformes > Cisticolidae > Prinia > Prinia subflava. Next base: position 60,684,159 of record NC_086247.1, read on the forward strand.
CTGAGAAATGGCAGCTCTCCAGATGCTGCCTTTTCTCACATCATTATTAGGCTCTGCCCTGGCTCCGTTCCGGGGAATGGCTCAGGACATGCTGCTAGCTCCCACACATTCAGGCTATGTTATAGGGGATAATCCTGTCCCTCTGAGCTTTGTCAGATAGGGGCTGGTCCAGGCCTTCTCCAGCAGCTGTGCAATACACAAAAGATCTGTAGTGAACCAGTTACTCTGCAAAACCACTAAACAAGCAAATGTGATCTATCAAGGTAAGATTAATGCATATTCCTGAACTGAGTATTTGACATAGAAAGGTAATCTGTCATAGTGAAATATTCATATTCCCCCCGACATGATGTTGAATATATTTTTTCTAGAACTTTGAGCCATGACTTATTTAGGTTTGCAACTCATTAAGTTAATCCTCCCCACCCCTTTTTTTTTTGTAACAGACCCTTTTTTATGTCTTGAAGAGAAATACAGAACCAAATACAACAAATAAATATATATATTTTTTGTGATGGCTCATCAAAATTAATGCTATTCAGGAAAAGAAAAAGATTAAGTTTTGAATTCACATTTAATCTCTTGATGTTGGCAGCCTGAACCTTCTTCCAAGTGTTAGTGCATTCTAGCAACAGGCTGTGAGCCAAGCCAGCCCCATAGCTTTAGTGGTGTAAAATCCTGATCTGAGTTCTAATTAGAAAGTGGCATTTGCACCTCAGCTGCTCAGAAGCCACAGCAACAGTCAAAGGTAAGGATGGAGTCCAGGTGAAGTGTTTAGAATTTTCCCCCCTTTTCTGACATTTTTTTTCAGGGCCAAGGCAGTGTCAGTGTTTAGTTTCTGAAGGTCTTTTCTGCAGACCTGCTTTATCCCCACGTAAGGTGGGAAGGGAGTGGTACTGGTATTTGATAGCTTTGGGTTATTGCTGTCAGAAAGCTGGTGGGTTTTGCTGTTCCCTTGTGCCACCCTTGCACTTGGTGCTAGTACAGGATGCCATGCTGCCCAGGGTTTGGGTAAGTACCCTGAGCAAGCAGAGGGAAGGACACAGGGCAGAGCAAAATATATATTGGCTTTTTTTTGTATGTGTGTTCTCCTCATGGCCCATCTATTTTATCTCTGTTTTCTTGATTTATAGATGAAAATCTTTGATAAAAACAAAGATGGACGACTGGACCTGAATGACCTGGCAAGGTAGGATTTAATAATGTTTATGGGGTGTTTCAGCTCTCAATGGTAGATCCACACAAGGCGATGCTCTCCCTCTAGGGACCTGCAGTTAAATTCTACCTCCTTTGAATTAGATTTGCTCTGATCTCACCTCTCCAACACATGGTCCCTATTGCAATAATCTGAGAATCTAGAGCCAGTGATGGGAACAATGCCAGGATCTGTCTGTACAACATTCTGCCAGTCTTGGTGTACAGGCCAGTATTACTCTGTCTTTTACTTTTACAACCACCACGTCTCCCTCCAAGAGAGAGCCATAAATCACCTTCTTTAATGCAGCACAACAATCCAGTTACAAGTCTGGTTGCTCTTGCTTCAGAAGCTGACACCCTCTGTTGTGCAGGACCACCAGAAATGCTCTGGGAGAAGCAATGGTGCTAATAGCATGTCTGTGGTGAACCAAAGGGTGCCCTCTGTGCCCCATCAGACAGGAGGAAGATGTGTGTTCCCACAACAGCCCTCTGTAAATAACCCCACAGGCATTTTTCTCTTTTGTAGGCCTTTAATCTAACATGCCTTTGCTTTGCAAACAAGGAGAGCTCAGAATAGTTCATGTGCAGATGATAAAGCGAAAAGATCATAATTTAAATCTCTCTATTCAGGATTCTGGCACTCCAGGAAAATTTCCTTCTACAATTTAAGATGGATGTAAGTAGCACTAATTTTTGATACACTGATACTGTCTCTCTCAGCTAAGATAGCCTGGGCCCAAACTTGAAATTTTTGCTTTAATTTTTCATTTGTTTGTCCTCTCTGTACGCAGGCTTGCAGCACAGAAGAAAGGAGGAGAGATTTTGAGAAGATCTTTGCACACTATGACGTTGTGAGTCCCATGAGTCAGTTCATTCCCTTGCAGTTTGTAAATGACAGATTTAGCATGTGCTCCTGAGACTTCTTCCTCCTGCTGGGTGCTGCTGGAGTCACTGGGGAGTGGCAGCTGTGCCCAAGCCCATGGCCCATGAGCCCAGGTGCCAGACTGGGAGGGGCAGAGTAGGGACAGAGAGAAGCAACACTCAGAGGTCTTGTTTCAAGAACCCATTTTGACTTTCTCCATTGCCACGGCCAGTGCGGCTGCCTTAGCAGTTTTCCTGCAGGAGATGCAAGGGAGGCAGAGGAGGTGGTGGCTCTAGTGCTCACAGTCTCTGGCAGTTCAGGACCTGCATCACCACCACATTGCAAAATAAACCCCCTTCAGATACCAAACCCGTGGCTGTTTAGGGAGTCTGGCTCAGGACAGACACAAGCATTGAACTGCCTGTTAGACATCAGCCATTCAGTGCCATTTCTGACAGTCACTCAACTCCCTCAGGGTGGTGGGAAATGTTGTTCCCATTTGGTAGGAAGAGATGGTTTGGGAAAAACAAAGGGATCTTAGATATTAGGAAGAACTTATTTACCCTGAGGGTAGTGAAGCACTGGAACAGGTTTGCCCAGAGAAGCTGTGGATTTCCCAACCTTGGAAGTGTTCAGGGTCAGGTTGGATGGGGTTTTGAGCAACCTGGGCTATTGGAAGGTGTCCTTGGACATGATGGAATGGTTGGAATTGGATGATTTTTAATGTTCCTTCCAACCCAAACAATTTCATGATTCTGTGAACTTTATGCTACAAAGCTTGGTGACCAGGTGGTGGTACTGACCAGTAAACGCTGTAGTGTTTTTGACTCACTGGGGAGTTTTGATGTTTATTCCTTCTTTCAGAGTAAAACAGGAGCACTTGAAGGCCCAGAAGTGGATGGGTTTGTCAAAGACATGATGGAACTGGTCAAGGTATCTTCATGGTTTTGTTTGTTAATGTTCTGTTTTTCTTAAAGATCAGCGCTTTTGGATAGGCTGTGTACACAGAGACACCAGTAAGAACATGGAGTCAAATTTTAGTTTGATCATCAGCAGAAGGGAATGTCACCATCTCAGTATACATGCTGTCGAGTATTTCACCACATCACAGAAATTCTGCCTCACAAATGGATACAGCTTCCCTCAGCAACTCTATTTTTTAAAGGTTCATTCTAGTTCATACTTTAAATTAGGCAGATACTACAGCATGACATGATATGGATTTCTTTCTTCTATTTTCCTTGTGGTTGTCACCAGAATGACCTCATGGTTCATTAGTTCATCTTAGGGCTACAACTGAAAATTACTTGAGGTCTATCTGTAATCAAGAATACTATACCCAGTGTGTCTCTTCAGCTCATTGGATTATCTTGAGTTTCCAGATGCAGTGTATGATAGAGCTTTTGACCCAAACAGAATCTGATTTTTAGCTTCCTCTGAGCCTGAGCTGTTGCATTTCCACACAGTGAGATGTCTGTGCTCCCATGTCCATTCAGGAGAGAGCAGACAACAGCAGCTGGGTGCTGATGGCTGTGTGTGCATGTTCTGGCCAGGTGGTGTGCAGGGAAGGGTGTGGGGGTGGGCAGCAGGATGGATTTGTGCTGTGTGTGAGTGTGTGTAAAGGAAGGAAATCTGTACTGTGCCTAAGGGCCTTCATCAGCATTGCCCTTGGACACTACAAGCTGTGCACGTGAATTTGATCCCCTCTTGAGAATGTGGGAAGCAGAGCAGGCAGTATAACATTAGGAGCATATTGAGACTGTGTAGCCTGTAAAATGTGTCTTCAACATGAACTTGATCCACAAAAGGTATTTTTATTTATTGCTGACTAGCCTGTAAAATAGCAGTACGCTGACAGAAATGCCACATTAGTCCTTGCACGGGAGGATTGAGAGAGGAAACCAGATGAAAGCCCAGGTCTGGTAGAGCAGGGATCTGCATTGCACAGCTTTGTGAAGTTTTGTTTTATATGGATCAGATAGTGATGGCCTTGATAGAGCACAGAACTCATGGCGCATTTCTATACAGTCACAGTTCCATGCACCTTCTGTTTTTTCAAGGCACCCTTTCCCCATCTTCTGTTTGTTTTCTCAGAGCATATGAGATGATGTGGGGCCTTTTGGTCACTCTTCCTTGGGTGGATTTCCCAGTTGCTACATGGTGGGGAAATCCAGAGCCATCTTCTCTCTCAGCACTGTTTTTCTCTTTGCCTGCAGCCCAGCATTAGCGGGGTGGACCTGGACAAGTTCCGCCAGATCCTGCTCAACCACTGCGATGTGAACAAGGATGGGAAAATTCAGAAATCTGAACTAGCTTTGTGCCTCGGGCTGAAAATTAACCCATAGCTGGGAAAGTGCTTGTGGTGTGTTTCCTTGAAAGATTTGCCTGCTGCTCCTTGTAGAAGTGTGTTCTGTGCTGCTGTGGGAGCGGGGGGCAGCTGAGGCACCGTGCTGTCAGGCTGGAAAGTGGGATTTGCATGGGAGCCTCCTCACTCCACCAGCTCCTTTGTGATGTTCACTTGCTGCTGCCTCTTGTGGATCCCCTTAGCAATGTCTCTGCCCACCAGCAGATGAGCTGCTCAGAAGAGAGGTTGCTGTTCTTCTGTCCTCATGAAACACTGCCCTACCCATTCTTGTAGGATAGGAACAAGCACCTCCTCAAAAGCATCCCCTCAGTGTTCTCAAAGTGCAGCTACTGTTCCTGATGGTCACTTTATATGTGTGAAGTTAGTACTTTGGTGAACATTGTGCCTTGTGCATTTAAAATATTGGATGGATGACAGTGTATTTGTGCAGAAATAAAATGGCTATTACAGAAATTCAGTAACATCAAAGTTTATGTGTTATGTACAGAAAGCCATCTGCCACAGGCTGGCAGACTGTACATAATAGCCTTTTATGTAACATGCATCAAACAGCAAGAGCTTTTGTGATGCCTATCACTTGTGGGGTTTAAATCTGCAATGGAACACAGTAGGTCTTTCCCATGGGGAAACCACAAAGACCATGTGTGGTTTGTGTGTCACCCTCACACATGTCACCCTCAGGATGAAACCACAAAGTAACATCACTTCTGGAGGACACTTCGCCTCTGACCCAAACTGAAATAACCTTCAAGCTTTCAATAAACTGGAAACCTGGAAGGACAGAAACCAAAGTTCCTACACATGCTTGAGGGTTTTTTCAGATCTGTTAGAGTTGGTAGATACTCGTAACCCTTATTGAACCTAAAACTTCCTATCACTCCTGTACCATGGGTACAGTCCCAGAGCCCAATGGCAAGAGCATAATTTCTGCCACATTTTCCTATTCCAAAGGCTCTGACTGAATATTCAGAAAGTTTCATGCCTACACTATCATGCTCATATAATTCTTTCTTCATTTCCCAAGAGAAAATTGGGAAGGAGGGCGAAAATTCCTCACATTTCACAATTTCTGTCTCCTATATATGACAGACCCACACTTGACACTACTAGGGTCTTTATGGTTATGTTTTCCACACCAGGAAACACAATGAAACATTCCCATTATACTCAATTTTGTAAAAATTGATCAGAAATTGCCTTCGGTCAACATAAATAGAGATGTAAACATGGATTACATAAAGCTCTTAAGAACATACACAATTTATGCTCATTTTCTATTTTCATTGATGATAATCTCACAGACCAAACAAGTGCTAAGTGCTTGTTTAACCCCAGCACAGAGCTTGGGCTTTAAATTCTAAACTGCTTTTTATCACCCTGGCAGCAACACAGATCACAAACACAATAACAGAGCTTTACAATGGTTCACAAAAACCATAAACAAGGAATCAGGCCTTAGCATTAACTCCTTAAGCCAGCAGGGGTGCAGTTTTACTCATGGATGCTCACACCCCTCTAAGGGAAGAGCTGTGGTCAGGAGTGCAGGACCACCAACAGAGAAACCCCCCATACTGCTGTTTACCAGACATGATTTATCACCATCTTTGAACAAACTTAGCAGGGTACAACAGCTGTTGTTTTATTGTACCTCAAATAGGATGTAGGATGTGACTGATCAGCATAAAGTGTTATGCCTTTAAGTACATTCTTCTGTTTTTCTCTCTTCCTTCAGTCTTTATATCATTCAAATTGTTATTATTCTTTTCTTAAACTACAATTTTTATTCCTTTGGATATGGGAGATATTTCTGTACCATTCCCTTAGATATATTTCCCCATATAAATGTAGGGTCTTTTTGCTCTTTGTATTTCCCAGTGATGGCAGGTCCATTTTGTTTCCCCTCTGTTTAACCCTACTCATATCAGTAGAACTTTTTCTTATCTATTGAAGTATAAATTGAAGCATATCCTGTCCTGCCTCACCAAAACTACAGCATCTGATATCCTAAAGGAACAATTAATTTTTGAAGACTTTATACAACCACAGCTCTCATTTCAAGAATTATAGAACATTTACTCTTTATTGAAACCCTATGCTTTTCACATCCTCTACAGCCAATAGTTTTTATTCAATGGACACTGAGTAGTAATGAATTTGAGATGTCAGTGTCACAGTGTATTTTGCTCCTTTTGTACAAGTCCGGGGTTTATTTTTTTTAATATTGATTTTGACAGAGGCTTCACACAACTAGTTTTTCTAGCTTTTAATAAGTGAATGCCTAGCCTCCAGTGAGTTTAAAACAGCATTTTACAAAACATTAGCAAGAAGTAATTTGTAATCATGGATTAAAAGGTTATATATAGAACTTAGAGAATGAGATTTCATGATACTTTTTAGTTAGTTAGTTTTCCATTCCCACAAGGGTTTGTGTTTTTTTATTGTGTCCCGGCCAGAAACCAGAGAGCAGGAAAACAGACATACATGCTGTCCTGTTTGCAAGGACCATAAGGGAGAGCTATATCCCAGTGGGACTACTGCCTCAGTGAGCTGCAGATCCCCTCTAAACAAAACAAAATGTCAGGTGCAATGGGATTTGAGCCCACATTACAAAGGTCAGTGAGGGAATCACTAGTGAGACATCATTTTATAAACTTGTAGCCTCTGAAAGTCAACATTAAGGCAGGAAACAGGCATCTTGAGTCTTCTTGCAGAGAAGACCCGTTCCTTGCAGAGCTTTTTTTGGTTTTTTATGTTTTGTTTTTGTGGGCTTTTTGTTGTTGTTGGTGGTGTTTTTTGGTTGGTTGGTTTTGTTTCTGTTTTGATTTTGTTTGTCATTTGTTTGTTTTTAATTATTATTTTCACTTCAATAATAAATGATCTACTAGGTCCTTTGGTCTCAGGGTCTGGTAGTATCAACCTTTTAGTTTCCTGTAGATATAAAGCTGGGCAATGCATCTGATAAAGTATAGCTGTTTTCCATTTTCCAGATTTGAAGGGTATTTCTATGTACTTCTATGTACAAAACACAAGATTGTAATTCACATTTGAAGGGTTACACAAAAAATACTTGTTTTGCATTAGATATATGAAAACAGTAACAATTTTTTTGGTTATTGCTCGCTTTTTAGGAGGCTGGATCATGGTAACTAGTATTTGAAAGCAGAAAGTGAACAAAAATCTTTGCAAATATAGTTTTCCCTAGATATTTTCATGTTTTTCTTTAGAAAACTGGAGTTAAGGGATTCACAGTTTCCTGTCTCTTCATAGTATACAAATCTATTGAAATAAACTTAATTGGCTCATCATACTTCATAGACGTATTTCCAAAGCACATTTAGCAGCCACAGGTGTAGTGGTCAGTATGCACAGTGCTCCCAAATGTGCATTTTTATGCTTGGTTTTCTTCCTTTGCTTGTTTAACTGGCAAACTCCTGGATATGGAAATCAGTGTGTGAATTTCCTGAGAACAAAGCTGTTCCTTTGCTTCCCTTTTCCCTCTGAGTTGAATGAGATCATGCCCTGTTCTCCTGTCATGCTCCCTGTTTGTCTTGGCCCTTCTCATTTTTGGTACTTGACATGGCTTTTATCTGGATGACTTGACATGACACCTTTGCTCAGGAGAAGCTGGCTCTGACAGCTTCAACTGATTGTGTAGAACTGATACCTATGAAAAATTAACATTTTTAGGACTTTTAAAGTCAAATCCATCCCTTGTTTAACTTCATTGGTTCTACTGGAAATGAAGGTCTCTTTTCTTCCATCATTTTGAAACTCAACACAACCTTTGCTTGTCCCAAACCATCATCATGGGGACCTGCCACTGCAGGCCCCTGTTTTCCTGAGTCAGCCTCACAACCTCAAACGGTTCACATGCCAGTTGTCGCTTGGTCTGTGCAATTTTTTCCCCAAGATAATGAACCCGTGAATACATGCTCATCTCATTCCCCAGTCTGAACACACTCCAGCAATCTCACATCACTGCCATACAAATTGGAAACGAACAAGGTGTTTAGGAATTGTAGTATTTAAATTTCATCAGTGCTTTATTTTCAGATTTTCAAAAAATAATAATCTCTCTTTGTTCTCACAATTTTGCTTTAAATAAGAGATGTGAAGCTGCCTGCACATCTTACAAAAACTGCTCTTTATTCCAACTGAAAGCTTAGAATTGAGCATCAGTCCAAAAGAGCGGCTCAGAGCATAGGAAACCAGCACAGTATTTTGATTAATCTCCTTTTCTGTTTGTCTAGTAAGAGAATAGTGTCAATATTAAGGAAAACAATTGTGACTAGTGCAGTCAGCAAGAGTATTACAGAATCTTCCACCACATTTTAATGGGAACCCATCACTAGAACCACCTTAATTACAGCTATTATCTCTTGAAATGTCTGAGTAATTCTTAACATTGATCTGATTTGAAATAGAAAATTTCCATTACGTAGTGAGATGTTAAACAGGGCTTTGCTGTGTAATTACATGGGGTAAAGTAACTATGAAAGTTGATTTTGTATGAAGGCTACACTGACTGCTAATGAAAACATCTCATTTTCTGGCACCTGTATTTTCAGTATTTCCATGGAGAACTGAGTCTTATTTTAAGTAACATTTTCACATGGGAAAAGGGGGAGTAACGAATGCAGTTATGGCCACTATGAGGAAAATAAGGGAACAATTTGTTAATGCCAAGAGATATCTACAGGGAGTTCTAGCTGGGTCCCATAGGTAAAAACATTTCCCTGCACCCTTTCTTAGCTTGAAATCACTGATTTCACAAATTTGTTCCATGGTAAAGCATCCTGCTTGCTGCCTGCCATATGCTTAGCCGTTATGCACTTCAATTTATTCCTTCAAAGTTGCTCTAGTCCATAAAAATACACCCTGCAGGTGTGTTGGACACCTTGCATAGATGATGACAGAACCAGAGTGGATGTCTCTGGCCAGAAAAAAATGTTCGGCACAACAGCACACACAGTGTGGACAAATGTTCAGACTGCATCTCTGACATCATCTGGTGTCTCTTTAGATGCATTGTTTCAGGAAAAAATTAATTCGAGTGGATTTTAGGGAGGCACCACAGCCCACGAGAGAAAATATTATCAGACAGCATGTCTGGAGAATGGGTGTCTGCTCCAGGCTCAGAGACCCCTGGTTTGGGTCGCTGCCCTCCCCAGCACTGTGGCTGTGAATCTGATATGTTTTCAACCTGCACAGTCTTTCCAGGGGAGGGCTTCTGTTGTGGATGATGAGAGCACATAACTGTATATTTAAAAGGAGGCATTTTGGTTTGGAAGTGTACTTTCAAGGGATATATTCACCATAACAGCCATCAGGTTCCCACTAAAGAAGAACTGAAGGTTCCAGTGCCCACATGCAGTGTGAGGGGCTGCATGGGTTGTGCTTTACTCTGGTCCCCGCTTTGAGGTCCTCCTGCACTAGACCCTGGATTAAAACTCAGGGAAGGATCTCCAGAGGAAGTTCACGGAATTTAAGCCCTAAATTAATTTTCAATCCAGCTGTGGCCTGCATCCCTACAGTAATGTTTGTTCCAACTCTCCCACGGTTCTGTTTTGTAATCAATACTGGAATGTAAAGAGAGAGAAAAGGGTCACCGCCAACGTGGTGCAAAGAAATCACTCTTCCTGCATCTCTCTGAGGTGGGAGATGGGCTTTAATGACAGAAGCTGCATGGGGCAGCCACAAGCTAAGTCCTCTCCCCCAGCTGCTGCCAGCCTGCAGAGCCCCCTCAGCTCCAGTAGAGCAAGACCAGCTCAGGATGGCAGGAGAAATGGCTGTGTCTGTGTTTGCAGACATATCCTAAAACTTTCAAATATGAAGGCTTCTAAATTAAATAGTGACACTGGTACGAGTGACAGCATGGAGGCTTGCTCAGGTTGACACCTCAGTAAAACACCTCTTGCTCTGAGAGAGGCTGTTGTCTGCCTTACACAGATAAAGGGTTGTTACAGAGTTGTCAGGGGGCTTCTAGAAGCTGATAGAGCTAAGGAGAACACAGTTTTTGATTCCCTGCCAAGTCTCATGTAAAATATTACTCCCAATGCCTCAAAGAGAGGAGGTGTACTGGTTTGAAAGCAAAACCAGTGAGACTTCAAGTCAGAAATACAATTTAATAGTGAGAGAAGAACAAACAACAAGAAAGGTAAAAAAATAAAATAAGATAAATGCAATAGTACAAAGGACCACTGACAGAGTCATAATGCAAACCTAACACCCTGTTGATCAGGGTGTTAGAAGCAGTCCGAAGTAAGTCCTCCTGGAATGACAGATGTGGCTCCGTTGGAGTAGAGATGATCCTCAAGAAAGGGTCCAGTCATCCTCTGGGAATCCAGTGGAAACAGGCGGCTCTGGGGTCCCTGTGTCCCCATTTTATCTGGGTAGGGAATTGTTGGCTCCTCCCCGCTGGGTGGTGCATCTCACAATGGGATGATGCAATGTGTCATGTCACTGGTGAGCCTTAATGGCCCATTTGCAGAAGATATCCCCCAGAGGGGGAGACTAAGTCGATGAAAGAGATAAGGAGGCACTGCCTTATCTGGTGTTATCAGTTGTCGCATTAACAGAAGGCATCCGCCCTCTTTCCCCACTAGGGTTGCAAGAGATAAAGAACAATACCTCCCAACCAGTTTCAACAGATGAAAATAGAATACACATTTGGGTTACATTTTTCAGCCCAAGTCAGGAGGATAGAGATACCCTCAGCAGTCTTGTTTAGGTGGCTGTTTGAATAGATTGTTATCATCTGTCACTTTGGCCAATATGTCTCAACTTTGATGGTGTGACCAAGTTTTTATTTATTATTGTTAATACTTAGGAAAGGGGTTCATTTCTCCAGCATACTAAATTAGGAGCCAGGAGACTGCTGGGGTGTTCTGTGCTAGGTTAAAGGAGAAGCCTAGAAAATTTTTGTTTTTAGGTGAAGATCCAGGCAGCTGGGTGGCAGAGCCTGGAGGAAGGTAAAATCAGTCTTTTTACCAGATGAGCCTCAATTTAGCTGAGAGACAGAGCAAGGGCAGCCGGTTGCTGCAGACTGGGGGAAGATGAGTGCCTTTTCAGACACGCTAACCAGATCACTGGGAAACCCACAAATGCACACGAAATTCAGGCCAACCCATTCTTTTTCAGTTCCTCCTTCAAGTAGAGAGACGCAATGGCTCAGATGATATGCAGAGTTTGCCAAGGTGCCACAATAACTTGATTTTTTGCCTAAGACCTAATTAATGAGCTCATTGAAGGCAACTGTTTCTGTCTTCCTGATAAGTAAATGTGCACAGCAGCATGGACATAAGTCTGGACATTTTCTGTTCACTAAGCTGAGAGTGATCTGCTTGGGTTTAGTCTGTGTAGGAGACTCTAAACAAATCAATAGATACTTCCTATCTATACTTCTATCATAAGGCACAAAAAGCTAATATTGGTGGCATATTACAAGGACCTTAAATGAATGATACAATGACAAGATGGCATTTAGAGACTCATTCTAGAATTTCTTTTATCATCTCTGTCTAATACATCTCTGTCTTTACAGTAAGGATTTCTTTTCATGTCTAAACAATGGAAGATTCTATGCGCTTGCCATTAACGACATTCAGAAAGCTGTGGTTTAGTTTTTAAGAACTAGAAATTGCCTGATGTTTAAAGGGTCTTGTTGGTGTTTTTTAGGTTCCAATAAATTGTCATGTTCTGCCTTCAGACTTTCTGACCATGAAATTTAGCATATGTTTGCCCAGACCACCATTTCCACTCTCTGGCTGACAGGATCCTGAAGTGCTATTGCCAACACAAGGCATGCAGTGCTTATGAATCAGGCCACACCAGACTGAGCAGCTGGCTTTAAAACTGTAAAATATCTAGTTTTTCCTTCTCTCATTTCTCCCATGCACCTTTGCCTTGCTTTTTGTTTTTAAAGGAACTTGTGGGACTCTTTATATCTTGTCTTCTGTTTCTGAAACCTCTTGGCTGTCACATCCACAAGCTTTGCACTTCCTTGCTTCACTGCTCTGGGAGACAGAGAAATCCAGTCAGGTCGGTGAAAAGAAAAGAAAAGAAAGGTGAGAGTATCCAAGTTCAAGGCAGAGGGATATGCCATTGTGGTGGTGCATGTTCTTTTTATCTTTAATGTTGTATGTAAAGCTTGGTTCTTTGTACAATTCAGTTCTATGTACCCCTACCCCCCCCCTAATTAATATTCCTTTGTTCTCTCCTTCTCCCTCACAAGGGGATATTTTTAGACCTTGCAGTTAAGTGTCCATCACCCTTCCCGCCTTTGGTTTTCCCCTCCCAGTTCTCTGTGATTAGTCCGAAGTGCCTTTCCCCTCCCCTGTCTACCCTAGAGACTGTATCCCATTGGCCAGAGGCGGCCAACCCCACCCCTTTCTCCTCCCCTTTTGTCCCCCTTAAAACCCTGTGCACGACCAGTATCTGGGTCCAGATTTGGGCTCAGAGTGAGGCTAATAAACCTTCTCTGCTGCACCATCTCTGGGTCCTCCTTTTTCCTCTGCCTTGCTGCTTCAGCACATCCCTCCTAAGCCCCTTCAGGGACACAGAGCCCACAGGAGTCAGTTCGGCTCGCCCTGCCTGCAGACTGACCCTAGGCTGCGCCTTGTCCCGGTGCCTGGGCTAGCTGGGGGCAAGAGCCAGTGGCTCCAGGAGGCACCGCAGCAAGCGTCTGGCGCCCAACGTGGGGCCCCTGAAAGGGGTTTTTGTCTTCGAGGAAGACCCCACGGACGGAGTTAGTGAGGTCCGGAATAGGGCCGGCCTCACGAAGAAAGCTCCTGGACGTCGCGCCGCCTCGGGTGTGAGCTGCCTCTTCGGAGGAGGTGCTCCCTGAGGAGGGGAAGGTAGCGCGCTGTGCTGCACTCCACAGAGCGTCTTCCCCCGGCAGAGGAACCCCCAAGGACCGACTTTCAGCACCCACGCCAGGGTGGTAAGTATAAACCCCCTTTTGACCGCAAGGGGTTTTTCGTGCAGTTCCGTGTGGGTGAAGCCCCCGGACTGTGGTCGCGCGGCCCCGGGAGGTGGGTTTTGGGGCTCATCTTCCCGGTCGGGAGATCCCTGGTGCTTTGAGTTCTTTTAGTTCGTGTCAGTTTTATTTTGTTTGGGGGGAGGTTGTATTTTCGGAGGTTGTGTCACGCCCCGGTGGTTTTGCGGTTGTAGGGAGTGTGTTTTTGTTTGCCGGTTTTAAGTGCGTGGCAGTTTAATTTTCTTTTGTGATCTTCAGTTTGGTTCGGTCCGGGGAGTGTGCGGACTTTAACATCCCGAGAAAATGGGTGCCTCTCTGAGTTCCGCACAAAAAGGAGCCTATTATGTTTGTGTTTCTATGTTGGAGTTGGAAAAAATTCAGTTTTCAAGTAGTTGTTTGAAAAGGCTGATCAGGTGGCTTTTCTTGCACTTTCCTAATACTACAGAGGTGACAGTTCGCAGCTCCCGGTTTTGGGAGGCTGCAGAGAAGAAATTGGTTCAATTGGGCAATTCAACAGAAAAAGAGGCACAAAAATTTATGTTTTTAATTTCGCAGTTAAAAGCTATCACCAAGAGGCAAAAGGTGCAAGAAAATCCACCTAATAGACGAGTTACCCCAGTTCCCCCTCACCCCAGTACCAGCCCCTCGGTCCCAAAGAAGGGAATCTTGAAGAAAGCAGCAACCCAGAGGGCTGCTAGCCCAGGCTTTCTTCAAAATTCTCGATCCCCCAGCCTCAGCAGTCTTGGCCGGACTGCTGGGGACTCCCTGAGACGCCCTGGCCAGGCAACTCGGGGATCTTTCCTTCCCCCCTCTTCCCCTGCAGTTAAGCCCAAGGTTAAATTTAATTTAAGGGAGTCACAGGAGCCACAAGATGGCGCCTGTGCTCCACAAAATGGCGGCAGGTGGCCCTCGTGGTCGACACCTTCTTCTTCCCAGAACCCCCTGTCCCTCCCCCCACCTCCCCCTCAATCCAACCCCTTCCTATTCCCCACCTCTCCTTATTCATCCAACCCCTTCCTTTCCCCGACTCCTCCCACAACCCCTCCCTCATCCAGAAAATTCTCACCCTCTCGTCCCGCCCCAACCCCTCCCACAACTCCTCCTACCACTCCTCCCACCTCCCGGAAAGCCCCTCCCGCTCGCTCCACCCCTACCCCTCCCATGACCCCTCCCATTTCCCGCGGTGCTCCACCCCATTCTCGCCCCGCCCATTCATCCACCTCCTGGGCGGAGTCAGCCACATCTCCCCGCCCCGGAAGGAGGCCATCTTTGCAACAAAATTCCCACGCTCTCTCTTCCGGTTCCCACGCTTCGGAACCGGAAGATAGTAGCGATGGGAATGAGGAAGTAAGCCTCTCTGCAGCGCCGGTCACCTACAGAAAAACCCGAGGTGGTGACATCCAAAAAGCAAATTGGCATCCGTTTTCTCAAAATATAATTAGAGAATTATGCAAGGCACATAAAGAGTTTGGCAGAGAGAGCCAATACTTCCGTGGCCTCCTAACTGCGGACTTAGCTGGGGTCACAGTAATACCTGCGGATCTTAGGCAACTCTTTGCTTGTTTGATGAACGGCACAGAGTTCACCCTCTGGGAAGCCGCCTTCAAACAAGCACTGAGGGAAGCCATTCCAGCACTACCACTTCCAGCAATAGATGAACAGGGGAACCCCCTCTCTGTTGAATTGCTCAGCGGAGAGGGCTCCTTTAGTTCCCCTGATGCGCAAGTTCTCTTGATTCCTCCCTCAGTTCTCCCAATCATCAAGGACATTGCCTGTAAGGCATTCTTTACACTGCAGCCACACGCACCTTTACCACCCTTTACCACGATCAAACAGGGACCATCAGAGCCCTTTGTGGACTTTGTGGAGAAACTCTCCAGGGCTCTGGAAGTGCAAGTTCCGGACGAGAGTGCTAGGGGAAAGATCAGGGACAATCTTGTCTTTGTTAATGCAAATAACCTTTGTAAACAGGCCATTCTAAGTCTTCCCCTAGACCCTCCATGTACCCTCCAGGCAATGTTACAAGTCTGCCAGATGAAGGTCCCGTTCCTTGCTCGACAAAACCAACCTGCTCCAGCTCCACCTGCAATCCCCGCAAGGACAGTGCGTGTGGCAGAGCGTCCCAGTCAACGCTCTCAAATGCAAGATAATCCCGCTCGGCGTGGATGCTGCTTCTTCTGTAAAGAAGAAGGTCACTTCGCGCACGAGTGCCCGAAAAAACCGAGGGGGAGAAGGAATCCCACGACACCGCCGGGAACGCCGCAACCTTCCCGCAGTGATCCAAAAAACTAAAGGGGGAGCGCGGGTCCACCCGGCGTGATGACCCCAACAGGGTGGACCAAAAAGGGGGAGATGTCTTTGGGGGTCGCTGGAACGACATAAAACCACCGGACTGGACATTTTTAAATCCTGCTTGGGACTCAGCTATGCCGATATTGACCACTTCCTCTCTCTTTGAACCCTTCAGGTTACACCTTACCAGGAGCCTACATCTACGGGATCGGGATTGGCATCAAGTCACTCTCAACCCGAAGGAGCTAGGGGACTGGCCGCTGGCGAGAGGAGGTAAGTTCATCGTCATCGGCGATTGCAAACATACTCCGCAAGAGATTGAGGTGCTCCCTGGGACACTCTATAATAATCCCAGGGCCCTCATGATCTGGCTGCGAACTACTCATCCCCCAACATTTGTCCCAAAAGGACAAATTGTTGCACAGGCTCTTCCCTACGGGGATCCCGAGCATTACACCCTCTCAGTAAATACTGTGCATCGCGTCACGACACAGAAGCCCATCATCATGTGCAAAATGATACTAGGGGATGAATCAGTAGATACACCACTGCTTTTCGACACAGGGGCAGATGTGACGATCGTCCCTACCAAGGATTGGCCGTCACATTGGGCCTTGGAAGACGTGCCTGCAAACATCCGAGGTGTAGGTGGGTTTCAATCGGCAAAACAATCAAAAAGCGTGGTAAAATTCGAGGGACCAAAAGGACAATTGGCTTCTACTCGTCCTTTTGTTTTAGATTATGAGCGGCCCTTGTTTGGGAGAGACCTCATGTCTCAGTGGGGGGTCACAATTTGCATTCCAGACCCTCCACAGGATTTTTCAATAGCGGTCACTGAGAAGCGCCCGGCCCTGAAACTGAATTGGAAAACAGATGAACCAGTCTGGGTCGAACAGTGGCCGCTGTCCAAAGAGAAATTGAAGGCGCTTGAGGAGCTCGTGGAGGAGCAATTACAGAAGGGGCACATAGTGGAGACCAACTCCCCGTGGAATTCGCCAGTTTTTGTCATTCGCAAGAGTGACAAAAAACGATGGCGCCTCCTCCATGACCTCCGGCAAATTAACAATGTGATCGAAGACATGGGGTCCCTGCAACCAGGAATGCCGTCCCCCACCATGCTACCCCAAAATTGGAATTTGGCTGTAATTGATATTAAGGATTGCTTTTTCCAAATTCCACTACATCCGGATGACGCACCACGTTTTGCCTTCTCGGTTCCCTCCATCAACCGAGCGGCCCCAAGGAAGAGATACCACTGGAGAGTCCTCCCCCAGGGGATGAAGAACTCTCCAGTGATGTGTCAGCAATTTGTCTCTTCCTTGCTGCACCCTGTGCGCGCAGCCGCGGAGGGGGTTGTCATCCATCATTATATGGATGACATCCTCGTTTGCGCGCCGACGGACGATGAACTGTCACGAGCGCTTGACCTGTTAACGAGTTCGTTAGTTGCTGCAGGGTTCGAGCTGCAAGAAGATAAGATTCAGAAGATGCCGCCTTGGAAGTACCTGGGCCTGGAAATCGGAAAGAGGACCATTGTTCCTCAAAAATTGGACATTCGGACTACCGTCCGTACCCTTGCCGATGCCCATCAACTCTGCGGTGCTTTGAACTGGGTAAGGCCCTGGCTAGGTCTGACCACCGAGGATCTAGCACCCCTTTTCAATTTATTGAAAGGGGGAGAGGAGCTTAGTTCTCCCAGGGTACTTACTGCAGAGGCAAAAGCAGCGTTGGAGAAAGTCCAAGAGGCAATGTCGTCGAGACAGGCGCACAGGTGTGATCCCCAGCTACCCTTCAGGTTCATCATAATGGGTAAGCTGCCACATCTCTACGGGATCATTTTTCAATGGGACACTATTACGCCACATAACACCAAGGGCCAGGGCAGAGGAGATCCTCTTCTTATTATAGAGTGGGTCTTTCTCAGCCACCACCGGCCCAAGAGGATGACACAGCCGCAGGAGCTCATGGCTGAGCTGATCCGCAAAGCTAGAACGCGGATGCGGGATCTGGCCGGTTGTGACTTCGAATACATTCACATACCAATTAGTCTGTCAACGGGCCAAATAACCAAACCTATGTTAGAACACCTGCTTCAAGAAAATGAAGCATTGCAATTCGCTCTAGATTCCTTTACGGGACAAATTTCAATTCATCGGCCGGCCCACAAATTGTTCAATTCGGAAGTAACCTTTCGATTGGCATTAAAGAGTGTCCGGAGCAAGAGACCCCTTGATGCTCTGACCGTTTTTACTGACGCGTCCGGGGCTTCTCACAAGTCAGTCATGACTTGGGAGGATCCCAAAACTCGGCAGTGGGATGCAGATATTAAAATTGTTGAGGGCTCTCCTCAGATTGCCGAGTTGGCCGCTGTCGTCAGGGCGTTCGAGAGATTCCCCGGACCCTTCAATTTAGTAACCGACTCCGCGTACGTTGCGGGGGTGGTGTCTAGAGCTGATCAGGCCGTGTTGCAGCAGGTGTCTAACCCAGCTCTATATGAGCAGCTCTCGAAACTAGTCAAGCTTGTATCCCACCGAGAGCACCCTTTTTATGTGATGCATACGAGGTCACATACTGATTTGCCCGGGTTCATTGCCGAGGGAAACAGGAGGGCGGATGCCCTCGCTGCCCCAGTGGCGATGGCCCCTTTGCCTGATGTTTTCGAGCAGGCAAAGCTCAGCCATCAGTTGTTTCATCAGAATGCGCCTAGCCTCGCTCGACGTTTTCACCTTACACGTCAGCAGGCTAAGGCGATTGTCGGCTCGTGTCCATCCTGCCAGTCCCACGCTGTGCCAACATTGCATGCCGGAGTCAACCCCAGAGGGTTGGAGAGCTGTGAGCTCTGGCAGATGGACGTCACCCATGTTACATCGTTTGGGAAGCTTAAATACGTCCATGTATCAGTGGATACTTTCTCTGGCGCTGTGTATGCCTCTGCGCACGCAGGGGAGAGAGCCCACCACGTCATCCAGCACTTGATCCAGGCTTTCTCTTTCATGGGCATCCCCAAGGGGATCAAAACGGACAACGGCCCAGCGTACACATCTAAGGAGCTTGCAGACTTCCTGCAGCAATGGGGAGTGGAACATAAAACAGGCATCCCCCACTCCCCCACAGGCCAGGCGATCGTCGAGAGGACCCATCAAAATATCAAACGGGTCCTCCAGCAACAACAACAGGTGCTGAAAATAGAGACTCCCTCCGTCAGATTGGCCAGGGCTTTGTATGTTATTAACTTTTTAAACTGCTCCTTCGACAACCCCAACCCGCCTATAGTTAGGCATTTTCAATGTAACAGCGACTGGAAGGTTGAGCGCCACCCGCCCGTCCTGGTAAGGTCCCCTGATTCGGGCAAGGTTGAGGGTCCCTTCTCCCTAGTGACGTGGGGGCGTGGGTACGCCTGCGTCCTCACTGATGGGGGGTTGAAGTGGATCCCAGCTAAGTGGGTCAAGCCGTTTATACAGAAAAAAAGAGAGAGAGAAGGAAAGATCCCACAGGTGGCCTCGGCGGCCCTGCGCCGTCGAAAAAAGAGTTCCAGGACGCCCCCATTGGACACCCTTTGGGAATGGGACAATGACTCCCCCTTAGCTCATTTTTACGAGACCTCATGATCTCTGTTTTGAAGCTTGTTTTTTAGGTCCTGCCCATCTCGACCAAGCATGCAGACTGTGCGGTTCCTCACCGTGATTGCCAGCCTTCTGATAGCCAGCCAAGCCTGGATTGTGCCGCAGCCCGCTACAAACGTGTGGACTATGCTGGCGCGATCTCTGGGTCAAGACCATATCTGCCTGAACCAGGCCAGTGCCTCGGACCCGATTTCTTCCTGCCTCGTGGGGATCCCTTTTGAAAAACACGAATTGCCCGAGAAGTTATTGTATTACGCCCGCCGCATAAGTAAGGTAGCTCCTCGGGGTCACGCCTTTATTACCTGGAGAAATTTTTTCTTTCATTTAGAAAATTTAAAAGAAGAACCCCAGGAGCTGGAGCTCCTTGGTTCGGCCAAAGCCCCGTATTGTGTTCATTTCCTCAATTCGGCAAATGCTCTTAATCCCAGAACTAAGCACTTTGTCCAGGCCAATTCGTTGTACCATGCCAGATCATGGTGCCGGGGAATCACTAGAGGAATACTTCCCCCCCAAATTTATGACCACCCTAAAAAACTACCAAAAGGAGTATTTTTTATTTGCGGGACTCATGCTTGGGCAGGCATCCCCTCCCATCTTTCAGGAGGTCCGTGCACCTTAGGGAAATTGGGACTGTTCTCACCCAACAAAACCCAAATTATGAATTGGAAACAAAAGGAAAATGGTGCACAAAAATCGGCAATTGCTAAAAGAGACCTGAGGAATTTGGACCCGAACTGCGATTCGGAAATTGTACATTGGAGCAAATCTAAAGGAATCGCAGTCACTATTTTTGCCCCCTGGGTTTCCATTGCAAAAAATATGGGGGAATTGGCTCATTTAGAATGTTGGGTAGCCAAACAGTCAAAGATAACTTCCAATGCCCTATACAATCTCCTGCAAGATGGGGAAGTAACGAGGCAGGCCACCCTTCAAAATCGGGCGGCCATAGACTACCTCTTGCTCCTCCACGGGCATACCTGTGAGGAGTTTGAGGGTCTATGTTGCTTCAACCTATCAAGTCGGGCCGAGGACACCAAACAGATCTTGAGACAAATGCAAGACATGGTCGGGCAGATAAAGACGGAGACATCAGACTGGTTGAGTAATATCTTCAAGGGCTGGGGGCTGTCGGGATGGGTAGGATCCATCCTAAGGACCATTTTATTATTTGTGTTCATTATTTTCATTGTCCTCGTGGCCTTCGGAATAATTAGGAGAATGATTTTTAAGTTAGTTTCCAGCACCACAACTTCCCCATCTCCGGAGATCAATCATACAGCAGTGTCGGCTGACGTCGAGGAAGCGGAATTTGAAGATTCCGAGGAGGAGCTGGAGGGGTATGAGGAACCGGAGGGCCCATGTCGTCTGCCCCATGACCAATGGCCTACCCAGCAGTCGTACTTTGCTGAATGCTACCCGGAATCTGAGTATCTTCCCGACCCACCGCGATTTTTTTCCTCTTAAGAAAAAGAAAAGGGGGAGATGTGGTGGTGCATGTTCTTTTTATCTTTAATGTTGTATGTAAAGCTTGGTTCTTTGTACAATTCAGTTCTATGTACCCCTACCCCCCCCCTAATTAATATTCCTTTGTTCTCTCCTTCTCCCTCACAAGGGGATATTTTTAGACCTTGCAGTTAAGTGTCCATCACCCTTCCCGCCTTTGGTTTTCCCCTCCCAGTTCTCTGTGATTAGTCCGAAGTGCCTTTCCCCTCCCCTGTCTACCCTAGAGACTGTATCCCATTGGCCAGAGGCGGCCAACCCCACCCCTTTCTCCTCCCCTTTTGTCCCCCTTAAAACCCTGTGCACGACCAGTATCTGGGTCCAGATTTGGGCTCAGAGTGAGGCTAATAAACCTTCTCTGCTGCACCATCTCTGGGTCCTCCTTTTTCCTCTGCCTTGCTGCTTCAGCACATCCCTCCTAAGCCCCTTCAGGGACACAGAGCCCACAGGAGTCAGTTCGGCTCGCCCTGCCTGCAGACTGACCCTAGGCTGCGCCTTGTCCCGGTGCCTGGGCTAGCTGGGGGCAAGAGCCAGTGGCTCCAGGAGGCACCGCAGCATGCCATGCCATCACCAAACATGCATCCTTGCCTGAATTCCACCTTTAGGCACCTCTGTCAAGAAGTGCAGCTCTTACCCTGTACTGAGGAGATGTCCTGGAGTTGCTGGGGTGTTGGTTAAAATCTCACCAGGCTCCCATCAGAGCTCGAGCTCAATGAAGCAGGGAGCTGTATGGCTTCTCAGTCCATACAGAGAAGGGCAGGAGGGATGGCATCAGGCACAGTTTTGACAGATGCCTGACACTTTCTCTCAACTTCTCTCCACTGCCTTTGAGGTTGCTGGAGGTGTCCTCTTTTGCAACCATAAGTATATATTTTGTTGGCCACCTTCCTAGTTTTTAAAAGTCTTCCTGATCCTTCTGGGCTTTTGAAAGCAGGAATGGACATTGCTTGGATGCTTCAGTAATGGGGAACCACATTGCTGAGGCTCCTCCTGACCACATGAGACCCCAAATGCTATGTGTGAGGAGCATACTAGCTAAGGAAATTTCTTGTACCTCTGGCATTTAAAAACAATCCAGGGAAAATGCTCCAAGAGTAGGGAAGGCATTGCCTCTCAGCTGGAGGGTGTTTGGAAAGGAGGATGCAAAATGTCTCATCCCAAAGTACAGAGCACCCAAGGGCTGCCTGGAAAGGTGCTGTGGCCCCAGTGGGAGCAGGTAGCTGAGGAGCCATAAGTCCCTCGCATATGTCACACAGTTTTTCCCTAATACATTTCTTTACACCCAGTACATTACAGAGGATCACCAGTAGTACATAGCTGAAGGCCCAACACCAAAACCCTTCAAATGGAGGAGACAGCTCACAGTGGGATATTTATCCTTTCTTGAACTTCAAGCTTTTCCCTGCAATTCTTTTTTTTTCCTTTAGAAAAGCAGCAAAAAAATTCTTTCACAACAGATCTGTTTGTTGATGCCAGTTTTGCCATTTCATCATAGAATAATCCAGGCTGGAAAACCTTTCAGATCAAGTCCAGCTGCAGCTTTTCATCAAAAAAATCCCCATTACAATTCAGCTCTAATGCCATAACAAACAGAAACCTGTATCACTTTGGTGTAGGACAATATCAGTAATTTTCCCAAAATTATAAATTTGGGAAGGAAGCAGAAACTGAGACAAATTCTCATAGCTTTGTGGAAGAGTTTTAGTGACAATAGGCAGCACTGAGGCAGTGCTGTTATATGTAGCCCCTCTCCCTGGGTCCCAGTGTTGGAAGGACATCCCTTGGTCAGAGGCATCTGGCAGGGCTGACAAGCCTTAAAATGTTTGCAGAGGTTCATAACTCCTCTGCTCTTGGAACTTTTTAACACTTTACTTGTCCTATGCCTGTGCCTGGCAGTGCCTCTGGGTGCTGCTCAGCTGTTGCTTTTCCTGCCCCAGCTACACGATGTCTTTCTTTAGCTTTGCAAATAGGCTTTCCTTGTTTTTCTGATCTCTTCCTGCTCTGCTTAAGGAGTCTTAAATCACTGCGTGGCAACTGCGTCTGGGGGGATTTGGGGTTCAGACATGGGTTACATGTGATAACAGCTCTTCATGCCAGCCACAGCAGGCTGACAGCAGCATTGGAGGAAATACAGGTTATTTCAGGAAACAGCTTGGGAAAAGGACATCTTGCTTTTTCTGGAGATACTATGTCTGTCCAGGCTGTTTCACAAGGTAGGACACACTGTAGGAATCAGCTCCATATGAAATGATGCAGATGGTCCCTGCCAGGCACAGCAGCCACCAATCAGGGACTTTTCTCAGATGTCACTGAAATATCTCAGGTTCACTTATGGCCAACAGTATCATCAAGCTGGCTGATTGATCAACAGCAACATTCACCCTGTAGGTAACATACTTAGACATTTCCCAGGTCAAATCCTGTCCTCATGTCAACACATCCAAGCCCATTAATGTTAACTGAGAAGAAATTTAGCCTCAAGTCTGTAAGGGGCACCACAAATGCAATAGCCTGGACTATGAACTCCCCTCTTGAGCCATTTAATGCCATCTAACAGCACAAGAGTTACACAGGGATCCCCACAGGGTGGAGAAGCACTGAGAAGAGATGAGTTCCCTTCCTCTTAACTTGGTGGGCACTGCTTTTCCTCAGCAGCAATGAATGGTTTAACAAAAACACAGGTCCCCCAAACCATGTTGTGTGTGGGTAGAAATGGATCTGAAAAGACTGATGGATTAGTCGGTGATAAAGATGTTTCTTACCTTAGTGGAAGAATAACAAAAAGAAATGGCTTACGTTAGCATCCCCTGTGCGTGTTATCTTCTGCTGCATAATAATATATTAGTAAGTTAAGATACAGCATATATCTGTACATCATCTCCTTCAGGAGATTATCTGGTTTTCCTTTTTTTAAAGACCATTTCAGTAAGGATGAATTTCCTACCACACTGTTTGTTTCTTTAGAGTTTTGGTAGGGAAGGAGTCACACGGTAGCTGCAGGCTCCAAGTTTCAGCAGGCTCCTCTGTCTCTGATTTGAACCATCAGCACAGCTAACTTGGTGTTCACAGAAAATTAATAGGAAACTCAGCTGATTTAACATGCATAGATAGGCTCCTGAACCACCCAGACAAAAATGACTTCTCACAAATAATGGTTGGTGAATAACTGATGCAATTAAAATATCCACTTTTCCTATCCATGGGAGCAGATCATTCATTTCTGATTGCTTCAGCACTTTCTGAGGGATCTTTGATCAGCTCTATCAAGTACACTGTACATTTCCATTTTCTGCTTCAGATAAGTTTTATCACTGGGCCAAGGGCTTAAGGAATTAATTTAGCCCATGAGTCTGTCAGGCTTAGATTTCAGTGTAGGAAGAAATGGAAATCTCTTAAGTGTCAAAGCCTTCCCTTTAACGGCCATGTAAGCCTGCTGTAGGTGCCCTGCTTTGAAAAACAAGTGCATACGAAATGCAGCACTTGGGTGCAGAGATAACAAAGCCCATCACTGGAACAAATGCATCAGATAGTTGTTCTTGTTTATTTAACAGTCCTATTGGAGACTTTTTGTGATACTAGGCCACACCACTAAATAAGGCACGTGTCCACTTGTTTCTGTGAGTCTTATTGCAGTCAAGGGAGTTCTTCAAAAGAGCAGGAAATTAGTGATTCATTAATTTAAATTGCTGCACATTCCACTTGAGAGTTGTGTTTATGGTCCTCACTTCATCCAGATCTCAGTTCTTCTAACATTCCTGTAAATTGCAATACTACATCCATATAAAATCATCACAGTGCAGAACATCAGCCTTGAAAAATCTAACTGGTTTCAAAAAATCATCTTAGTCTCCCTTTTTTGAGTTCTCAGTGTAATTTTCCAGCTGGGACTATTTCACAGTCTTAAAATTCACTTACCACAAACCAATGTGGAAGGTAGACTTCAGTTAGCCTCAAGCACACAAAGAGGGAAAGAATAGAGATCAGTGGTCCATAATCATTCAGCCAGTACTTCTGGCTTTCACATTTTTACAGAAAATTTTGCATGGCCTAATATTAAGGCAAATTATAGCTTTGGGTAGGCTTTTAATTTTTATGTCAGAGCTGTTTACTTGTCAGCACAGAATCTGTAGGTCTTTTTTGCCATACATTAAGCAACATGACTGGTGTCCATTTTGTGTAGTTCATCCTCTCTCTGCTCCTTTCCAAAGGAAGCAACTATGTGTGTAGCATTACAGTGAGGCAGGATTTTGTACTTGATGTAAAGGACTGCAAGGAAAAACAGCCCCAGTTCACAGGTTGAATCAGTCCTGTGGATATCTGCAACAGATATGAGCTAATTAAAATTAACATTAAATGAAATTAAATGAGCTACGTTATATTTGAAAATCCGCTTGAATTAAATAAGTCCTGTTTCCTTCCCTTTGTTTTTTCTATTACTAATATTGCCATTTAAGGGTCACACTATTTTCTGAAGCCTTTTCGTGAGGTTTGTTGTTTTGCTGGTGCTTCTCAAATCCCACAGACCAGATGTGCAGCGGTCTGTGCTTGCGTGGTTGAGCCCCCTTGCCCACAGACACGGCTCCTCATGCAAACAAGCATTTGAAACTACAAATTAGAAAATTAGATTCAATTGCCTCATAGCATTTAAGGAAATGGCCATTTCATGCACAAATTAGAGGTTTTGCCAAAATGAACACACAGAGCAACACGGAGGAAGATGGGCTTAAAACACCACTAGCAGAACACACGCACACAGCACCCAGGCTGGAGTGTGCAAACTCTGGGACATTTTCTATTTATTGCTGTACCTGAAATGGGCTGCACAGGCACCCCTCTATGATCTCCAGTTAGGGTTAAATGCAGTATATTTAGCTGCAGTCAGACTTCCAGCCTGTGGGGCTCATAGGGCTTTTCATAACTTCCCAAGTATTTTTTTTTCTGGGTTTTTCTCTGAATAAAGAAAAGCAGAGTTTTTGAGGTATCTGTCAGAGTGCAGCTCTTTCCAAGAAAGATATGACCCATAACATCTTCTAAGTATCAGCTTAAGCT
This sequence comes from Prinia subflava, assembly GCF_021018805.1. Lineage (NCBI taxonomy): Eukaryota > Metazoa > Chordata > Aves > Passeriformes > Cisticolidae > Prinia > Prinia subflava. Next base: position 60,710,024 of record NC_086247.1, read on the forward strand.
TCTCTTAACCTTTAATTCACAGGCACTGTGCACTTGTTTGCTAACACCAACCTAGGAAGGTTTCTGTCCAGGGGTGATGTTTGTGTGATCTTGACAACAGTATCAGTTGACACTTATATCTCCAGCCCACAGCACGTGGCTGAATATCTCTCAGCCAGACCCAGAGTTAGCACAAAGCTGCAATCTCACAGGCCCCAGCCTCTGCCAAGTCAGGCTCTTTCCTCATGTCAGTCTAACGTGCCAGTCTCCCACCAGGGAGGGAATCCCTGTATTCCATCTTCAGCCTAATTTCTGAGGACACAGAGTGTCGCTTCTCATCCCTTCTTTTTTTTTTTTTTCTGTTCTTCTCTCCTGTAAGAAGAATTTGTTTTTCCTATTTGTAAATGATGCTGAAGGATAACAAAACTGTGTTTATGGCAGTTGTGCTTAGCAGCCATAACAAGGGTCTGTTTTATTCATAACCAGAGAAAAAGGAGTCATGAAAGCCAGGAGATTAGTTCAGGTAATTACAGCAGGTGAAGAATTGGGTCCCAAGGTGGGACAGGATCAATAAAATCAGGGGGATTTTACTGGTCCTGTCCCGCCTTGCATGAACACTTGGAGCCAGTGTTAAACCAACAGAGAGCTTGAGAAGAATTATCAAGGCTTACTGTTTTAACCTGCTTGTCCTGCTCCCCACAAAGCTCTTGCCCAGAGCGCTCCCAAGCACTGCTTGCCTGACAGGGAAGGGACGTGCACGGGCACTCAGAGGGGTTGTGGGTAAGGGGGCATCAATGGAGCACAGCAGCAGCCTTAGTGCTGCATCCTCAGCTCAGAGGCTGCTCAGCAACTCTTTGGCACAGTTTGGCACATTTTCTATGAGGCTGGCAAGAGAGCATGAGCTCAGTGGCACAAGCCTTAAGCTCTTTTATGGAATGTTCCCTCAATGCTACAAATGCCACATTAATACCTTTCTGTCACTGATAGGACTTGGAGTAAATATTTTACTTAATAGAGACTTAAGACACTTAAGTCTCACAGTAGATGAACTCCTAATTTGTAGTCTAGGAGCAAATGTGGAAAAGTCAAGATGTGCTTTACTCCAACTGTGATGTCAAAATCGATCATGCACTCCAGAATTTTTCATGGTCTCTTACCTATCTTATTTAGTCTGTTTTGCTTACAATAATATTTCTTTAATTCATGGGTATGAGGACAGAGCCACAGCCTGCAGGTTTGCCAGCCTTGCCTGGCTCAGGAAGACTTTCCAGCAGGTACAGTTTGGGCTGAGAGCACCTTGCCTCTGACTTGTAGCCCTGTGTGCCAAGAAGACACCAGTGCTGGTAACAGCTCTGGTGTGCAACGTGGCTTCACAGGCAGGAATCCAAAATTCAGTTGTAACTTGAATTAGACAATCCCAAATTTCTGAGGGCAGCATGTATCAGCCACACATAACTACACATAGTGGTCATGTACAGGCAAACATATGAACAAAAGTGGACAGATAAAATGCCAGAATTCCTGTATAAGAACTAAGCATGTGTATATTTATTTTATTTGGATGTTGCATGTACTTTTCAATCAAACAAAAAACAACAGGGATCTCTTTTTAGGAAAACCATGATGGAAGCATGCATGGGATGCCAGAGACAGTAAAATTACCCTCTAAGCAATTCAAGTCTTCTGGAGGTTTGCTTTACACTGTAATTTAACATTTCTAGTGTAAGCAAATCAGTCAGACTGACATTTAATGTTGATGGTTTGGAACTGTGGAGCCACTGCAAAGCTCGGAATAGCTGGCTGCCACTGAGTCTGGTCCAGCCTGCTCCAGCATCCAATTTCTGCTGTTGGCAGGAAAAGAAGGCTTTGACATAGCTTCTCCCCAGCTGCAGGACCAGCCAGCTTGCATCTGCCAGCCACGTGGCCAGAGAGCTCCACAGGGCTGCTAGGTAGAGTCCTGAGTAAACAGGGTGCCTGGCATTAACAGCACCTTTTGGACTAACCAATTGTTAAAGTTATCCTACGTAATGATTAGTGCACAGGTGGTAATTATTAGTAACAAGCAATTATTAAATTACACTTGAAAACCTTGTTGTGCCAGCTTCTGAATAAATACATCTGAGGAAAAACGTCCCTGCCCTGAGTTCTTAAAGCCTTGTTTGGTGACTGTTGTCAGGGTGTGGTCAGGAGAAAAAAAAAACACCACAAACTATGTTTTGAGCTTTATGGTTCAGAGGAAATTCTGTACTAAGCATTTGCAAATCTATGTGCTCCTCAGGCCCCGGGTATCATGACTCACAAAGGTGAGCTGGTAGAGGAAAAGTTTGCAAAAAGCCTTGCAAAAAAATTTCAAGACAGCATTCCACATTATCACATAGAGTCATAGAATGTTTTAGGTTGGAAAAGACCTTTAAGATCATTGAGTCCAACCATTACCCAGCACTACCAAATCCACCACTAAACCATGTCCTCAAGTGCCACACATCTTTTAAACACCTACAAGGATGGTGACTCCACCACTTCCCTGGGCAGCCTGTTCAAATGGCTGACCATCCTTCCAGTGAAGAAATTTTTCCTGATACCTAATCTAAAGTTCCCCTGGTGCAACTTGAGGCCATTGCCTCTCATCCTGGTGCTTGTTAACTGGGAGAAGAGACGAACTCCCACCTGGTGCAAACTCCCTTCATGTAGTTGCAAAAAGCAAAAATGTGCAGCTCTGAGCCTCCTTTGCTCCAGGATAAAAACCCCAGCTCCCTTAGTTATTCCTCAGGAGACTTGTGATCCAGACCCTTCAGCAGCTCTGTTGGACTTCTCTGGACACACTCCAGGACCTCAATGTCCACTTTGTTGTTAGGGGCCAAAAACTGAACGCAAGATTTGAGGTGAGGCTGCACCAGTGCCGAGTACAGAGGCATGATCCCTCCTCTGGTCCTGCTGGCCTCATTCTTGCTAATACAGGCCAGGATGCCATTGGCCTCTTTGGCCACCTGGGCACACACTGGCTCATGTTCAACTGCTGTGGACCAGCACCCCCAGGTCCTTTTCCACCAGCAGCTTTCCAGCCACTCTGCCCCCAGCCCGTGGTGCTGCCTGGGGTTGTTGTGACCCAAATGCAGGACCTGGCACACAGTGTCACAATTTGGCCTCAGCCGATTGATCCAGCCTGTCCAGATCCCTCTGCAGAGCCTTGCTGCCCTCCAGCAGATCAACACTCCCACACAACTTGGTGTCATCCGCAAAATGACTGAGGGTGCATTCAATCTCCTTTCAGGTATTATACAGGACCCCAAAGCAGAGCCCTAGAGGACACCCCTTGTGACTGACCACAAATTCAATTTAACTCCAGAGGTACTTAATGCCTCCTTTACCTCAGTGTTTAACAGTAAGAGCAGTTTTCCTAGGGGTACACAGCCCCCTGAGCTGGAAGGCAAAAATGGGGAGCAGAATGCAGCATCTACAATCCAAGCAGAAATGGTCTACACCACCAAGACACCCACAAGTCCTGCAATTGTGTTACAACAACCCCATGCAATGCTACGGGCTTGGGAAAGAGTGGCTGGAAATCTGCCTGGAGAGGGATAAGCGCATCCAACATTTTGAAGGGAAGTGTGCAAGGCATTAAATAGCTGCAAAATATAGCAAGACTAAGTGATGACATATAGATGAAAACATCCTTTCACTGCCTTTAGCCTGGTTGGAATTGTTTCTGTGCAGTTGCAGGGTGGATTAAAAACAGGATTTGGATAACATAGTATCGTGGTCTCAGGGGACTAGTTATTCAAATTTATCCTCTTATAATCATTACAGTGTACAGTGTAGAATAGGAAAAATATTTTAATCTGTTTCTGTCTAGATAGGTTTTCTCATCACAGAAAGCACCACTAAATTTTTTAAGTAAAGGAAGTATCCTACCACCACTGGGATAGACAGCAGCTCATTTTGGGGCTGGAGAAGTCCTCACTCAGGTTGCTGTACTGCTGGCCATTTGCAGAGTGGGTAACCCTTTCCTTTTAGCATCATGATCTCTTTCTCTTCTGAGTGCTTAATTTCAAGTGAAGATCATAAAAAGGCAAATGCACTTGGGATGTGTTTGTTGGGCAGTTGTGAAAACCCACCTGAGCAGAAGCAAACCAGACAAATGGGGTTCCAGCAGGTCCCAGTACCCTCTGCCCTGAAGAAACACTCATGTCAGGCTTGTCTCCTCAAAGCTTTCCATTACCTTATGAAACCTACTATCTTATTTTGCCTGGGATCATTTTCTCATTAAACATCAACATCCTTATTTTCAAAGTAATGACATTTAAAAGGTATTGCCACAGGGAGACCAAATTAGATCAGGGTCACTGCTGTGCCAGGCACTGTGCATGCACAGAAATAGATGCATAGCTGGGAGGACTCTTCTCTTAACCTCTTCCTACCAGACCTTCAGACACTTCCTTGAAGCCTGATGATGACTGTGGTAGGTGCTGTCAGGGTCTGGCTGACCATGGGCTGGGGAAAATCACATGCAGCAGTGAGGGGGTAGAAACTCCCTTCAGCCATGAATGGTTCATCACTTTAAAAAATTCAACCTTAGCCTCACCAGAGCTACTACCAGGAAGGTCAAGTAAATCTGTTTCAAGAGCACAACTAAAGCAGTGCAGAGAGCCTTGTCTGCTGGGGAGAGAAGATGCACACAGAGTCATGTGCTTAAGATGTGTAAGCTCCGTGCAACAGCATCAGCCACAGCACCAGAAATTCCATCTCTTATGATGCAACTGTTCTTCATAAAATATTCACTGGAAATTCATTAGGCCAGAGGATGTGTCCTCTGTCCCTCTATGCACAAAGCATCCTTTTCCTCTGAGCAAATGCTTTTCTATACTCCTATGCTGCTCTTCTTCAAGCTACCAAACCTAATGCACTGAGGTCCTTTCCCACAGTATTATGGGAGACTATTATTCCTGAGCTGGTAAGAGAAATTCTCAAGGACATAGGTAGGCATAATTTCTAGATCATCCATGCACTAGTCTACCTGCTGGTCTGTTACTGGTGATAGGGAGGCAAGTTGACCTGCTTCCTACAGTTTGCACTCTGAAGATCTTCCTCTAATATAAAGACATACCCCATGCAGAATACAAAACTAAAAATGTTCAATCTCTTCCACGTTATCTGGGCTCTCTCTGTGATAAGAGGTTTTCAAAGGCCAGGAATTAACCACAGAGTTTGAATACCCTTTGACTGATGTTAATCCTTATGGGGTAAATGGTGGGGGGAACTCCTCATCAGTCATAGAGGTTTGAATTCCATGTAGAAGGATGCCTGGAAAACAGCTGTGACTCTCCACTTCCTGCAGAAACTATATAGGAGAGGAAGAGAGTTGCACAGACAAATTTGTCCTACTTCAAAATGGCCCCCAAAGGGTGCCCTGGGTCAAGCTACTCCATGGCAGGTGAGTGGCTCTATAGCACCAAAGTTTAGTTGACAAAATTTGTCTCATCTCTTAAAAAACCTGCACTGAGCAGAAAGCTCAGAGGAGGAAAAAGTGACAGATGTTAACAGCAATTACTATTTCTACAGATAACTGTGGTTACTGATCCTAAGCCAGATTTTAAGACAGCGTGAGCTTGTCTTCCATGATAATATTTGTGCTTCATCTTAAATCCCAGGTTGTGTTAATGTTCTAAATAATTTATTGCTCATTTCCATTCTATTATTTTTAATTGACTTGGGAATTCATGAATGTACATTTTCTATGTTCTTAGAGGAGCTGAGGTGCTTTTCCTGCTGTGTGGTGTCAGCTGAGAAGACAGGACTGTGTTAGGTCTCAGTTACTCACATTTCTCAGTTAAGCTACACTCTAAAACTGCCCTGCCATCAGTAACATGTACAAAGGAAGGGGTGAAAGCGTATGGGGAAATTCAAGCTCTGTCAAAGTCCCCGGCCTTGCCTTTCATGGAAAGGGCTGTATCCAGGCCTCCTGCAGGAAGTCCCTCACCCTGACATCCCAGTTCTGGCAACTAAAGTCAAGGCCATGATAAGTTATCCAGGCTAGATTTGGTGTTCATAGCAAAAAGTTAGTATCTTGATAAGAAGAAAACCTGTAAGAGAAGGTTTCCATACTTGGCCATAGCTTTGCTCCCAGAATATATGGACTTCTGTAGGGCAGGGCAGCAGTTCCCTGGGCTCTGTTCTAAGATGTTTGCTTAGCTATGCATTCACAGAGAAAGTTAATGAAGCCAGCATTGCTTTCCTAACTTCAGCTATTCTGGGCAGTATCATGGACTTCAAGTGCAGCTTCAGTTATCTGAGTCCTCTAAAGGAAGGAGAACTGGAATGGTTTTTAAAGGAGACCATTTGCATTCAGAACTATTTAGGTTCCTCTCAGCCAGGTAGCCTTCAAGAACAGGATATACATGTCAAAGCTCACCAAGCAACCTCACTGAGGCAGATGCCTGTGAGGCCTTTGCCAGGCTCTTTGCCCCAGGAGCTGAGCAGAAGCAAATGCTCCCTTGCTGATAAGTGTATGTTTGCTGTGTAACCTGGTTACTCTGCTCAGGCTCATTGTGGCTTCCAGACAGCTCCTTTCCCTGGTCCGTAGGAGCTCTCTGTCTGGTGTCATTAACACACCTTGTATGCAAATGACTGCAATACACCCCTATAAAGAACCATTTGCTTACTTTTAATGAGGTATACTGATAAATAAGCAGATTAATGCAGATGTGAATGTTTAACTAACTCACTTAAGTGTGAGTAGCTGGTGTCAGCCGAGTCAAGAAGCTTCCAGTATCCCTTTTAAAGACAAATATTTTAAACCAGGCACGGCAGATAAAGCAGTAGCAATTTAGGCTTGCTTGACTGACCGCTCACATTCATGGCCAGGATAGCTGCTGGGAAAGCCTACCTGGTCTTGAGGCACTCCTGGGAAGGAGGGCAGGCTGGAGTATGCCACTTCCCAGGGAGCTCCCTGGTGAAGCTGCAAATGCTACATGGCATTATCAGTTGAATATTGTTGGTCTAGAAGTCATTAAACCTCTTAATTTTATTTCTTGACTGTAACCTAGAGATAAGATTCTTGCTGTGATAAATGTGTAGGAGATGCATAATTAGGCTTCAGTGGCACACAGATGATGCAGTTTCCCTTAGCATTTAAGGCTGAGGCTGACAACTCAGCCTTTGCCAACCAATATTCTAGCCTAGGGGTATCCTTTAATCATGCCTTGGATACCACCGTCGAGCTGCTGACAGCATTGTATTTGTGCTATTGTTTACCATGTTGTGTACACTGAAAACAAGATATTTCAAACTGCAAAGCACAGCTGATGTAAATAAAAAAATACAGTTGTTACCAGGAAACAGCTGATCAATATGCAGTGCCACAGGAGCATATGAAGAGTAGAATGAACCTAGACTAGAATAAAGTATTGGCAGGAGTCATGTCCAGGGTATTCTGCACCTGGGGGACAGGAAAAATATCCATTAAAGGAAGGAATGGTAATAGATAAGAGCTTTTTCTATAAAAGCAAGGCTTCAACTCACCTGCAAAAGATGAAGTTCAAAACAGATTAACTGGATAGAATGGACCTCTCAAGGAGTTTGGAGATTAACCATCAGAACAGGGCCAGATGCAGCTGCTGATGAGGACATCAGGTGTCCCCAGATATCTCACATGAGAAATTTGGATAGTGACAGCAAAGCTTGCAGGAATGACCTGTCTAATTATTCCTTTCTGCTCTTCATTTAGTGTCATCAAGAGATCAGCAATTCTCTTATGTTAAAGCAAACTGACCTTGTTCTGCTGTCTTGTAGAAAGGCTTTTCTGTCTTTACAACTGTCTCAAAGATTGGTGAAGGCACTGAACAGCTGGAAGTCATGCTGTTTGTCTCTCTGGGTGTTTTTTGTTTGTTTGGTGTTTTGTTGTTGTGGGGTTTTTTGGGTTTTGGGTGGGGTTTTTTTGTTTGTTTGTTTGGGGTTTTTTTTGTTTTGGTTTTTTTTTCAGAGTTACTCTTTACTGTTTTTAGGAGTAAAAAAATCTCTTTTCCTTAGGAGATTTTCTTAGTGTTAAGTGTGTTCATTGCAGTAATGAGAAAAAGAATTTTCTGGCACACCTTTCCTCGTTCCTTGGTTAAATATCTTCTTCCCTTGCTTATCTCTCCCAGATAATTAACTGGGACCATTTACATGAGTAAATAGTAGGTATTTGAAAGAATGGAGGTTTACATCATATATTTTCTGCTTCTATCTTTTATACTTTCTCTACACTGTGTAAAAAGGTATTTTATGGAAACATTAGGCTACAGTTCTAGAATAGGAAAGCTCCTTGAACAGTTCAGTTTGCATGTGGTTGTGGCACCTAAGTCTGTGCTAATCTTCAAACAGTGGAAGTACCACTATGAAAAATAAATCTAAGTGAGGTTTAGGGGTTTGTATTACTTTTCTTTTTGCATGTATGTTTCCCCATGGTCCTTCTTTTATGCTGTTTATGGTGAAAAAGCATTTTGATCAACCAGGGGGTTAGTGGAAATCCTTTCTGCTCTTATACACTGTATCCCTTGCAGAGAGGGAAAGAGAAGAATGTGAAGAGCAAAATAAAATATTAGATTACAACTGATGGACTAACAGGACAGATGCACAGGGGGCTCTGCATCTGAGAGGCAGAGAGATTATTCTAGAGAGAAAGAGTGAATTTCATTTCTTGTATGGGGAATGTCTTAATTTTATCAACATTCTCTGGTTTGTGCAGACATCTTCACAGTAATTAATCTTGTATGGGGAATTTCTTGTATGGGGAATGTCTTAATTTTATCAACATTCTCTGGTTTGTGCAGACATCTTCACAGTAATTAATCTGTCAAAGGAGTTGAGCAGGATTCATAGAAATTTAGTCAGTCACAAATCTAGAAAAATCACTGTGCTCTTTATCACTTTCCCAGTTAATTCTGTGCTGATAATGGCTGGTATCTCACTGCACAAAATCTTTATCTTGTATTGCTCAACTCTGCCTGCCTTCCCTGAAAGACCAACACAAATAATTCCTTCTAGGTGGAACAACCATCACTTGCCTAAGGCCTAAATCCTGAAAACGTAGAAGATTGTATTTAACTGTGCTCTAGATTTCGTTCCCATTTACGTCAGGAAAGCTGTTCAGACAGGGAAAACGAAGTGTCTATGTGCTTTGTAGCAATATTAAGTTTTGCTCTTCCTCTTGCTATCAGTCCTGGCTCTCACAAGTGCCTTTGAAATCATGAGACTGTCCAAGCATAGTTGAGCCAAGAAATAAGCTCTGAACAATTAAAGGGGAAGTCCTGCTGGGCACCCATGGCCTCTGCTTTCAAATGTGGCTTTTAACAGTGTAGCAAGAGCTGTTTAAAACAGCAACATTTTCTTTGAGAGAGAGAGAATTTGTATCACAAAGATTAAACAACTCCTCAAAGAAGCAGGAGCAAGCTCAGTTACAGGGTGTTTTCAGTCCTCCTTTCCTCCTGTTACACAACTGCTGCACACACACAATCGCTTTAATGCCGGCTGCTGACAGGAGAAGGTCAAAGCCTTTGGCTCTGGACAGAAGGATCCCAGGCACTTTGCCTGCAGCATAACAGGGAGGCAAAGGCCAACAAAATGGTTGCTTCTGGCATGATTTAGTTGATATAACAGAATCCTAGTTGGAAAACACATGACGGTCACAGGCTGTGTTAATACAAGTGGGGGAAAATAGAGAACTGCAGAGGCTGTCGTCCATTTGGGTATTCCTGGGCATGTCTGAAAGCAGATCATGATGGAGCTGACCTTGCTGTGGTTAGTCTCAGGAATATTACCAGACTGCCAGAGGGTGAGGTATAGGGAAAAACCCGGAATCAGATTTGATCCGCTAGAGAGGATGGTGTATTTTAAATGTTGGGGACCTTTTGTTTTTGTATGTTGGCTATTCTGCTAAATCAGGTAACACTCTGGGCTTCTCTCACTGGAAATTTTACTTGTCCATTCAGCATGAGACTCCCCAAAGCAGAAGTCTTCCTGCCTGGGACAAAGGGGCTGAGTCACTGCCCTTCTCTCCACCACAAGTGACCACAAATGCCCAGGCCAAGCAAGTACATCCAGTGCTTTGTGATGGGATGGGCAGCAGGTGTAAAGGGCTGAGTGAGAAGCTGAGAGCCAGAGACAGCCTGTGAGCTGTGAGCCTGAAACCGGTCTGGTCAGGAAAAGGTACAGCGAGGAATCTGGGGACAGGAAACTTTAAAGATGAGGAGGGAAAACTGATGTCAGATTTTGATCCCCTTGCTTAGTAGGGGGTGTAATGCCAGCATCATCAGACTGCCAAAAACAAAAGGCTGGGTAGCTCTCTGTGTGAGATTCAGACTAAGGCTGCCCAAAACCAAGGCACCTTATCCTCAGCATGAGCTGTACAAAATCTTTATCTTTATCAATGCCACAGACCAAGCTACTCCCAGGCTACATCTTTTTCCCATGCAGAAAAACCACCTTCTTGGAACCAGGAGTCTCTTACCCTGCAGGATTTGGCTTTTGTAGAGCATCAGAAGCATCATTAGCCAACCATGGGGGCAACTTTGCCAAATTTGGTCACCTTTCAGTCTTGTCAGGAAGCACCATACTCAGCACTGGACAGATACCAACAGTGTAGCTGTGAATTTAGTGTGATGGACATGTCCTGAGTGCACCTTGACATGCTGGATGTAAGGATCCTTTACAAAGTGATACAGATTATGTCAACAAATTTCGATTCATTATCTTAATGATTTTGTAGCCATTAAAAGAGAAGCTGGGCCATGATCTTTTCTTAAAAATAAATTGTAGCAGCTTTGTCATAAAGACATTTAGAAAAAATTCCTTTTCCTTAGGATATTCTATAGAAATGTAAGTTACTTAAATGTAAGTCCTTTTTCCCACTCATAACATAGACTGAATTGGCAGGTGGAGGAACAAGTAATTTTCTGAGCTTTTGGGACAAAACTGCCTGGCACAACCAGACTCTACATTTTAACTACATCATTTGCAATAGTCATTCATGTCGTTATAAGAGGAGCAACATGCTACAAAACCAGACCTGGAATATCTTGTACATAACCTGTCTCAGAAGTAATGACACTAAAGTGGACAGAATGGTAGAGATCTGGATCTGTGAGTGCAATAAGGAATTCTTGGCACAGCCCCTCCACTCTGTTTTCCTTTCTGCAGATCTGCTGTGCTGCACCTCCCAGAGGTGTGGCAGCACCATGCCAATATGTGAATGCAGTACCAGGAAACAGCCTCACACCAGCTTCGGGTGATGCTAAAGGGGAACAGTTCAGTGAAGACAGAGAGCAAGAGCTTGGATATGTTGTGTGTCAGCACCCACCTTCCTCTCGCTGCTGCACATCAGAGCTTCCCACTGTGCAGAGGAACCTGCTGCTGAGCTCCAGAGTGTGCAAGTGCAGGGTCCATCCTCAGAAACAATTCCTCTGGCAGTTCAGCTTGGTTTAATCTCTTTAATCCTTTCCTCAGCTGCCTATTGGAACCACAGAGAACAATGCACCTTTTCTTTTTGCTGCCTGCTGGTGAGGCATGGTGTCTTAATTACAAACATCTACCCCAGACAGAGACAGATTACCACTCCAGCCCCATTTTAGAGTGGAAGAGCTAGCTGTGCTCAATCACATTGATCCCTGTACAGAAACCACAATTATCTATACTGCCCTCTGTTTTCTGCTTGTCTTTTAAGCTAAAGAATACAGAGATACAGCGCTTCATTAAAAAAACCTTAAACAAACCAAACCAAAAAAGCACAACACAAAAAGCCTGACTGTGTAAATGTTATTTTAAAAAATCAATATTTGATATTTTTCCTGCAGCCATATCTTTTCTCTGATTTCCTTCAATACTCCATTCATTTATTTACATACTCCATGTAAGTCAGTGGGGTACCTGCTGGTACAGATATGGATTAATGTCTTAAACTGTTCATTTGTAGTGGGTGCAGCTTTCTTGAAAAACAGCTCTGTTTAATTACATTTGGACAGTGGTTGCTAAGACAGTACTCTCAAGAACTCGGTTCAGGCTCAAGTATGCTGAGTGGGGGCACTGTCCCTCAAAAATCCTATTTAGTAAATGGAACTGCTTCTTTTTTAATACATACTGTTGGGCAATTCAGTTCTTTACCCTGAGTGTGTGACTAAAGGCACAGTGGAGAGCTCTGGTACCTGAGACTGGGATCTGTTCCAAAGGTCAGGAGGTGGAGGACGTCTTGCAGGCATCAGGGTCTCTGCCATGACCTGTAAGAGTTTAAAGTACAATACAGATGTGGGGGTTTAGAGTTTAAAAAAACCGTGTATGTGGATGGACTTCACCGAAATATCTTAATTTTGAATTAAAGTGAGATGAGACCCAATAGTTCATGTACTGAATCTATCAAAAGTGAAATAAGGCTGTAAGTTCACCTTTCTGTTTGTCATGAGACCACATACAAAGATGAATGACAGGCAGTGGCCTCATGCTGGCAGTTCAATAAACCAAGGCTTTGTGTGTCTTATCATGTTTAATTAAGGCCTGAAAAACTTGTGGCAAACGGCGTTTGTCGTGGCTATGTTCATTTGTAATTAGCATGTCAATCCCTTCCACTTAACTGGCTGCCACTCTGAAAGCCCATGGCAGGCCACCATCCAAAACATGGACTTCTGGGTGGTGTTGGCTGCTAAGTCTTTTATATCTCTACTGAAAGAAGAGGTGCCCTCTACAGTGTTCTTCATAAATATTCCTGACTCTCCCTGCCTCTGTTATTGTGTCTTGCTCATGTAGGATTTGATTGTTCATTTCTGAAGGCAATTTTAAAACATATGGAAGCAATTACTTTGCTTTCAGTGGTTTTTTTATACTCACCTTTTTTGCACTTCAATCAATTTCCTTCGGCCACTGGGGACTCCAAAGAGCCCCTTTCTGCGCATACCCCAGCATGTGAGAAACAAAACATCATACTTTGCTTACTGCCATAGGGCAGGTTTTATTTCAGCTTAATCCTTAACCGATGTTCTCAGGCCTAATCCTTCTTCCCCCTTGTGCTCCTGTGCAGGGAATATTGTCCAGAGCAGGCTGAAAAAACCTGGTGGATCTCTGTGCACTCATCCACCAAAACCCGTGTGCCCAGAACCAAAACAGATTGTATTTACCATTTTCTTAATGCTTCCTTCCAAATAGGCAGCTCCAAGGATTTCCATGGGGACCTCCTCCACAGGTCTGCTGGGAACTTCCCCATTACAGCCCACTGTCCCAGCATGCTGTCTCCCATTGATACAGGTCTTTTCAGCTGCATCCATGCAGATTCACCCACAGCTTCTCTCCTGGTCTCCAGGAGCTGATGCTAGTAAGAAAGCTGAGGGAAAAGATGCCACCAGCTGTTCATGCCCTCTGAGCTGTTTGTCTGAAGGTGCTGTATGCTTTGTGTTGTATGCCAATACAAGAGTGCTTGTGGCCCTTCTCACAGGACTCTTCACGCTTGGCTGTTTGATCCATCAGGCATCCTCTTACCTGGGTCCAGCCTAGCCAACATGTCCTGTCTGCAAAACCTCTGTCCAATGTGACTCCCTGTACACCAGGGCACAGAAAAGTAGCAGCACATTGCACTGGAGCCCCAGATGTAGGGAGCATTTTTGACACTTGTGCATGTTTTCAGTAACTATTCTCATTCTTATTGTTCTTTTATATTTTGATGTTTATTTTGACTCTTATTCAAAACATACAATAGAAAATATTAAATCTTGCAAGAAACATACATAAATTCGCTGTATTACTGGAACATTTAATTTGTTCCCATTGAACAGACTAGGCTGGAGAAAGGGAAGAGTATTTTTGTATACAAAATTGCACTTCTAACTTTCAATCATATAAATAACAAAAAAAGAGTGATGTATGATACACAACTCATTCTCTGAAAAAGCCACCTCTGGAAAAAAATGACTGATGTTGTATAGTTTGGGATTCTTACTTTTTCGAGTTTCTTAGTTTTTCAAATCATCTAATTCAATGGGCCTTTTTATGTCTTACTATTGATTTTTGAAAGTTTTAAAACATACTCATTCTGACCCAAGGAAAAGGCATCTCAAAGCATCCTACCTTTACATATAAGTGTATATGTACACAAACTCATACACAGTAAATCCATCTATTATAAAACACATATAAATATATATTTCAGTATACTTTTAAAAGCAAAACTACAAGGAAAATCCCCTCATCTCCTTGACAGCTCTTTGTGTCTTTGACAGATGTTTCTAATAAAGCAGTACTATGCAAAGAGTTAAACAATATGCTGTTTTTGTCAGTGTGGCTTCTGCCACTCATTCCTTGTAGGGCCAGTACTGCACTCCAATCTCTGCCCAGACCAAATTAACAGAAATATTAACATCACAAGCTTTCCACGTGGGTTTGGATTCAGTGCAAATATCAAATCATCTGTGAGACCCCCTCCCCCCTCCCTTTCTGAGTGCTCTTAACAGCTTGAAAGGATCATCTCTAATGTTATTAGGAAAAGAGAAAATATTTGAATAAAGTAATTTGCTGTTGCTTATGCATTTGCCTTATTTTTTCTGCTGTTGCAATATAAAAATAAAAAGATACATTTCTGTATTTGCATATTATGTCAATTGAACACTTTTATACAACACATTGAATATATCTGTCTAGCTTTATCTCCAGGAGACAGAACAAATATCCCCAGATTGAGGGTAATATAGGGCACTTTGCAAAGTGTCAGAATCCAGAAATAATTCTGAGAAGAGCTGCTGCAGAGTGTAATTCTCTCTCTGCCTGCTTTTTGCTCCTTTCCTTCCACAGGAGAAAAAGTGAGGGGGTTATTAGAAACATTTCTGTTACCCATCTTTAAAATAATTCTGTGTTAAAGCTAAAGGGGGACAGGAGACGTTTCTCTCCTCATTATCTTCAGAGTGACCTCTGCACTGGTTTTGCCCATGGAATGCAGGGGTACATCTGCTCCACATCAAAGTTCATTCCACATTTTTCTGCCCTATGTCATCCCATATTTGCAGTACATTCCCCTCTCTTTCCTTAATTTTCTTTTGCTTTTCCCCATTCTTGGCAGGCTTCAAGGACACTGGAAAATTCACCATAGCATGTGTTACAAAAACAAAGAAAAATAAGCCTTTGTTATTTAAGGATCATCAGAACAATTTCTGATGAATTCTCAGCACTCTTGCATGTGGCCTGCTTTTCTAATCCTGTTAGTCATATAATTTCCAATATAAACTCTTTCCATCCACTGTTTATTTTATTAGGTTTTGGGGAGCCTTGCTGCACATGGATTGCAGTTTGGATTACAAAGGTACCTTTAATGCTGCAACAGCAAACTTTGCTCTGTAAGACATGAGTTTTTCTTTTGTTTGTGGTGCAGAGGTGCCAAAATACACACACACAAAAAAAGAAAGTGTGACAAACCTCAATGCTGAGGCTGACTGCTCAGCATAGCACGCAAGCACACATTTACTGAGATGCTGGTGAGCTCTCTGCTAGGAGATATGTTCTTCATATATTCCAAGAAGTGTACAGGCAGATCTCTGCAGTATTGTCCTCACAAGGATGGAGCCAAAAGATTATTTCACTCTGGCCTGACTAACCTATGAACCAATAATGGTCAGAGTAAATTTAAAATGCCAGATGATCTTGTGGCCTGGTCTGTAACTTTTAGCCATCTACACTGCACCAGAGATACTGAGGTTCTTGGGTTCCCTTTTTAAAAAGCTGTTTGATTTCCTTTAAGACAATGTCTGGAGCTCATTTTCTAAAGGACTAAATGATTAGTATTTTAAGGAACAGCACTGGAATTACATAGGTTTTAGGCCCACCCACCACCACAACTGTTTGTACTCTCGGGCTGCTCCCTGTGCCACAAGTTAGTGCATGCAATGTGCAAACTTCAGCTTCCTGTTAATAAAGCCCCCACTCTGGCTGCAATACATCCATTTCAGATGCACTGGAATAAAAAACAAAGGTATTTTTGGGGTGTCACATGGGGCACAATAGAACCAGGCCATGTAATCTGCAGGGCAGATGGAACTAGGCTGCCCTAGGGGTGGCTACTAGAACAAGGCTGCCCATGGATGGCTCATGTTATCCATGAGCAGCATGGATAAGACCTTTCCTGTGCCACCTGGCCTGGCCACACAAGCACTTCATCTCCTGCCACAGATGTTGTTGTGGCTGCAGGGATGTATCTGAAGACATTGAAAACTGCTCCATCAAGGATGACAAGAAGCATTATTGGTTATTACTGCACAGTGATGTACACAACATCCCTTCATCAATTTTTCATGAGCTAGAAGTGAACTGGGCTTCTGTGATGGACATATGGGTAAAAAGAAATGTTCTGAGCATCCTCCCTAGCTCTTCTACCCCAGGCTACTCCTGCTGAAGGGTGGTTTGCTTTATCCCATGTTTACATGTGAGCCTCTCAGTACCAGAACACAGCATGGATGGCCACAGTGGGCTAATAATGAAGCCTGCTTGAAAAATGCTTTGAGATCATCTTTTCCTTCTCTTCAGACAAATCAACTTACTCATCCATAACTAATTCCCAAATGACTTCACTATTTGTCCTCAGCTACCTAACCCTCTCTACAGAATCTGCATGCATAATTTGCATGGATTTGAGATGGGAGAGGAAGATACAATTTTAATTTTACTCAAACTTTTGGATGTGACTTTGACATAGGAAGCTCAAAACCAAAGGCCCCAAAAGGTCAGCTGGGTCCTACTTCATTTGCACATCTTTTATCCTCTTTAGGCTTTTTAACAGATATCTGTCTCAGAGAACAAACTTGAGTCCTTTGTCTTTCCCTCGTGTTGCCTTTTTTGTCTAGGAAGGCCACTCACTGGTGTAACACTGGATAAGCTTTCTACAACTTCACCAGTATGACCAGGACTATTGCAGGGCTGAGATCACTATAGGGCAGGCATGGAAGAGAGTCTGTAGCTCTTCCCAAATTCATTGGTGGTGTGCTTTTATTCGTAGTTCCCATCTGCATTACATTTAGTGCCTTATTTTCCAGTCGCTTTTGTTTTCAGGAGAAGAGAAACAATTTGTGCCATCACATTGCATTTCTTGTCTATAGTTAGACAAAGGGTAAGTGGTAAGGATCCATTGTGAGCATTCACTGAGTCTTCTCTGAGCTTCTCACTTCTCTGCCTTTGAATTCTAGGGATAAACCCCCCTGCTATTCTCCTTTGCCTGTGAAGAAACATTTTCGTTTCAATCTTACCTTTTAGGTTGTTCTGCTCTCCAGCCCACTGCTGGTTTCACAGAACACAAATAGTTGGAATATGCCATCTATGGGCCTGAGGAAGGCTTGCAAGCTCTAATAATTGGTTACAGAGGCCTGTTCTGCTATTTAAAGAGGGAGACAAGCTGTATATTCCATTAAAGAAGTAATGGCAATGTTTGGAGACAACTCCCATCCCTCATCTTAAACCACTCCCATTCTAAATATAAACCTGCCTGGCCACAAAAGTGCTTCTTGTTAGCAAGCAAATGCTGATTGTGTCTGATTCAGTAGCACTTTACAGTGGTGATATATACAAAAGGGACAAAACTCTCCTGATGTTTTGGTGTTTGGTTGGGTTTTTTTCAGTAAAATATAAATTAATATCTTACTTCACACAACTCCTACCAAAGTCCCAGCTGCTGAGCCAGCCTAGAGTTGTCTAAGACTAGAGCTGGACTTTCTGTTACTCCTATCAAAGTCATATTTGGGGAAAAATAGGGCTCATTTGCCTTATTTAACACCTTTATAAGTGAAACATCATTTCAGCTGATAAAAGGCTGCAAGGTGAAAACTTCAGATAGATCTAACAGGGGACTGAGCAAAGACAGCTTGTCCTGAAAATGCACAGCATGACAAATCGTGAGATATTTCAGTATGTAACCAAACCTCAGCAGCATGAGAGGTACTTAAGAGGGGACAACACTAATATTCATATTCACAAGGCTGGATTCACTGCTTTTCTCACTGGAGCTGCTCCAGTGTGTCAGCAGAGCCAGAATCCAGCCATGGTCCAGGGAGTGCACTTCAGTGACAACACTGGAGGAGAAGAGAGGATCCAAGGTACACAAAGTACACACGTAATTTGTGGTAATTACTCATATGCATGCTTTAGCCCAAGGTTGATTTACCCCTCAATGAGAGACAGTTAGCTGATGAACTCAAATCCCCTGAAATTTATCCTGACCTTAGAGCATGCACAGAGACCCTCATTATGAACAGGCACAACCTTTGGCCAGGGCTTAACTTCCCCTAACCACACAGTGGTGCAAATTCTGCACTTTGTTACATGTGCCTATAGAACCAGACACATCAGGGACTGAGAGGAGTGAAAAGAGGTTCACGTCCCAGTTTAAGTCATGGCCACCAGAAACAAACTCAATGAGACAACAACAATGTCAGCCGGCACTTTCAAATTTGGAGTCTTTGGTGCAGACCCATAAATCTACATTTAGCATCTTTTGGCAAATGAGGGGACATTGTCTGTCCAGCACCTTTTAAGAGAAAAAAACCTTTGGTTTTTAAATATTCTAGGCATTTAAGCCAAAGAGGACAGATGATGTTGTCTCCTCAGAGGTTGCTGTCAACTGCATGTCAGGCCAAATCTTTCCTGGAATGATCCTGTTGTTTGTGCTAAGAATTTGCATTAAACCTGTGTAAACTTGTTTGTTCATCAGTGGCTAGAAAGGTTGTTCCCAGAGCAAAATCAAACATAAAAATCCCCAAATTCTCATGGGGATAGTGCTCAAAATCTGTTTCCTGAAAAATATTACAAAGGGCATGCACTAGAAAAGGCAACCTACTCAAGAGACAATCACTAGCAGGCACTTTACAGTGGACACTAAGCATAAGCAAAGAAAGAGGCCTCTGGCCAGAGACACTGAAGCTGTTCACGCCACAGGCATAAGCAACCTCTGAATTAAATCTGCTGTCACCTTCTTGAGTAAGGCTGACTTTCACTGATGTGTTGGTGTGGTTCACTAGATGCTCCCTCAGAGTAAAAGTGATGCAAAGCCCAGATATCCTTCTCAGTCAGCCTCCAAGTGATTCTTGGTTATGCCTCCCAGTGATTTTATCTTGAGGTTGGTGGCCTTAAGAAACAGTGACCAAGTCAATTATACTCATTAAAGAGAATGACAAGGCTGACAGGAGGAAGTTTTAAAGGTGTGTGAGCAGTTTCTCTAAACAGCAAGCTAATCTAGAAGGGACAGCTGCTCTGCACTTTCATTTCTTTGTTTGTGAATAAAAGTGTTCTTCAGCAAAGTGTGATATCAATTCTCTTGCTTGCTGCAGACACCACAGCCATTATGCTCCTCTCATACATCTACAGCTTATTCATGAATTGCTGCTTTGACCTGATACTCTTTTTTCATATCCTCAGACACTGGCAGCATCTAAATCATGCCAATTTTCTGCACAGCTTCTTGCTCAGCTCATACACATATCTAAATATTCATCTTTCTCTAATCTCCTAAAGCTCTCCTCCTGGTTCATGCTACTTTCTTTGCATCCCTCCAACAGATCCCACTTCTTGACACCATCAATCACAGGCATTTTCAAAGCCCTTCATAAGTGAATTAAGGATCCAGTCTCCCTTTATGGATAAAGACAGGGCCCTTGAAGACCTTCAGTGATGGGCAGAGAGGACTGTGGCTGTTGACTTCTTCTAAGTTAAAAACCTAAAAGAATAAAATTATAGTTGCTAGCTGTACTCAGATGAGTGCCAGTGGTCTTCCTCATCACAGAGCTTCACAAGCAGCTCCAGGAATTACTGTGGGGGAGACTTCTCTGAGCTGCATGTCTTCCCTCATTCTTGTCTTTCTCTATTGAGTGTAACTCATAAAAGAAAGTGAGTGCCCAGAGGATGTGAGGATCTATCACAGCAGTTGCTAGTGCTCCATTGGTGGAGCTCAGATCTGTGTCTTGAGATCTGTGCATTTGGCTTGAAACAACACGGACACACCACTGCCGGTGTCATGGCATTACGAGGTTTGTGCTCTGGTGAAACACCAACATGTGCTTATGCAGAAATCCAGAGTTAAGTAGGAAAACAGATTCCATATGCATCAGCCCCAATTTCCCATTAGTTATTCACATTTTGTTAGGTGGAATAGGTAGTTCATTCAGAGTTCTGCTTTTCAAATCTGCATGATTGCTGAAAGTGATGGTTGCATTATTATGCCAGGTGCAGAGGGATGAGTAGGAGTACTCAGCTTTCCATTCACTAACAAACATTTTTCCAAAACATTTTTGAAGTTGCCAGCATTTAGGTTTCCTTATGCTTAATTCCATAGTTTTTCCTGTGGGTTTGTTTAAAAACAGGAGAGAAAGAGGAGAGGAAGTTCATAATTTAGTAACTACTGTAAGCTTTCCCAGGACAAAAAGGAGATGTGATCATGCTTATGTGTTTTTGGTAGGACACAGGAAGGCAGAAAACAAGACCAGTCTAGATTAGACTGGAAGCTCAGTTTGGAGACATAGTGCCTCACCTATATCCACCATAAATGCATTCTTCCAGATGCATGTCTTAAGTCTGACATGCATAAACCACATGCTGTGAGCTGCTGGGCCTATCAGTCCAAAATATATAAAAGACCACAGAATAAATCTCATTACAGACTGGTGGCTATTGTGCAAAGCTTTAAATTCATGTTTTGTTCTTATTTTAGTGTTTGTGGGCTTTGGATGGAGAGCAGGACGTTAATATTTCCTTCACTTTGGCAGGAGATGGCCTCACACCCCACACTATGTTTTGTCAGTGAATTTGTGGCTGCGTCTCTTCTTCCACTGCATTGTCCCAAACACCAGTGAAACCCAGTGTTTCCAGCTGGCTGAGTGAATGAAGCCACTGGAAAAGCTTACTAAACGAGCAGCTCTTGGAACTGTGAAACAATTAACACCTTCATCAATCTGATAAAAGAAATAATGGTGGTGGAACAAAGAGGCTTCCCAAGGTCGCTGCAGGGTCAGGGCAATGCCAGTGGCAAAGCCTGTGGCTCTCCCTTCCAGGACTTGGCTTCAGTCACCTCTGCCCTGGCTCAGCACCGCTCCCACTGACCAGAGCACAGGATACAGGCTGCTCCTTGTACACACCACCTTGGTTCAGAAACAAGGACTTTGGGGTTTAATTCTGCTTTCTTTGACTGGTTCAGATTCATGCAGCAATTCCAACACATCAATACTGTAAATAAAAGGGAGACATGAAACTGAGGGGGTTTTAGCCTACTACCACAAATGTTTATTTATTTTCTTTTGTTTTGTGGCCTCACTGGCATGCTGCCTGTCTCATTTTACAGTCAAGAAATGTGGACCTCCATCACACGGTACTTGTCACTTAACTCCAGATGAGCTCTGGCATCTCTTTTTGTTATTTCTAGATGAACAAAACAGAAAGAACAGCTGATGCATATAGAGAAATTACATATGTTGTGATTTCAAAAGAACATCATCCTCATCTTGTCTTTATGGAGAAGAAGTTTTGCTGCTTGGAGAATCCTTGGACATCTTCCATTTGAGTCTCGGTGAAACCATGTGACACCCAGTGCCTCTCTGCTCTTGTATGCTGGGCTCTCTGTCTGCTCAGTAAGTTTTACCAGTGCCAGAAATTCAGAAATGGTAATTTATGCCTACTGGAACAAGCATTGCCTGCAACAAGAACACCTGCTCCTGTGTAGGAGACTTTCCATTTTGCAAGGTGATCAGTCCTGCTCGTCCTTCCTTCCTGCACTGTAGTACCTGAAGTTGCCCCAGAAATCCTGGTTCAAAAGCTTGCACTTGAGGATGGACTACTGTGAGTCCTTCAACATGTTACTGTAAACCCAGCCAAAGAAAAAGGATGAAGACTTGTGCTCCACATGTGCAATAACTCCACTCATCTGAGACTGAAATCCAAACAAAGTCAAGGCATGTGCTTACATACATTACACAGTGAAACACCAATCTCCTCTCTCATGTAACAAAGTGCAGCAAGTGTTTAATGGACATAACCTGGGAGCAGTGAAAATATGGATAGAAAGTACCAGAGAAGACAAAACGGGGTAATGTCAGTCTCAGGGAACAAGTTCTAAGAAAGTAGGACTACAATAAGACTAGGTTGTTATATAAACTGCAGTTTACCAGATAGGACTTATGTCTATTTGAAATTATCATCATTAGTAAAAAAACCTATTTAAACCTATTGAAGTCAACAGAAAAGAAGGTTGGTCACTGAAATATCTGCCAGATCAAAATTCCTGTCTGACTAGGAAGGTACATTTGCGATTTAAAAAGACAGTCCAGACCAAAACAGGAAGTCCAAATGCCATGTTAAATGCTTGTTAAATAGAATTTTTTTCCCTTCTCATTCCCACTTTTGGAAAAAATTGGTAAGTGGGGTGAATAGCATATGGCCCTTCCCTCCCCTGGATACCTCTGCTGCTGGCTGAAGCCAGCACAGCACTCCTCAGATGGCAAGAGAAGGAGGAATTCCTTTCGTAACATCTGCCTACGTGAGGGTCCTGGAATTTGCATCTTCCCTGAGCCTGCTTTAGCTCACCTCCCTGCCTTCTTGACATTCCCCTCTTGTCCAGCAGATAAGAGCACATTTTCAGAACCAGTTTTGCAATTACCCATCTTCTCAGTTTTCTTTCCTGACCTTTAAAGGGGATGCACCGAATAAATGCCTTTGTACCAACGCCAGACTTTCTGCAGGGTGGCTGTTTCAAAGGAATAAATATGATCTTTTCATAAATACCATGTCAGGCCCATGTAACTCACAACTTATTTATTACAGTCCTAATGCACACCGTGGAAGCCGGGGCTAGTGTTGCACAAGAACATCCATCTAAAGAATTTCAGAACTGCAGAGCAAGGTAGACAGCTAAATTTTTGTACAATCTGCTTGGCCATTGTTGAGTCTAGCTTTTACTTGATTTTGTGAAGCATTTAAAGTTATTCAGAGTTTAGAATAAAATTATAAAAATATCGTAGCCTGTGAATTGTTTGTTAGGCATGTGGTCTTGGTATTCAAAATCCAAACTAGCCACCTAGGTAAAAGGACAGAAAACTCTTCTGTGACATTGAGTGTATCAGTTTGCCACCATTACTCAGTATTTCCAGCCTCCTTCAAACCCTTTTGGAGTTTACACACCCCACAGGGCTCACCTGAGTTGGACAGAAAGCTACTTTGATGAAAAGCTTTCCCACACTTTGCTGTCTTTGTGATATCCTCAGGAGAGGAAAATGGTCCCGTCTTTGGGGTGCATTGGCTCCACAATTGTGTCCTCAAACATGGGCCAAGAGAAATTTCTTGTTTTACTGAGAAGCTCAGGATGGACCTGGGGTGCCCTTACCCACATGGCAGTCAAAAATTAGTATTGGTTGGGAAGCACGGCTGGGTCACCACTGTCACCACTTTGGTAAACCCCTTCATTTCCCCAATACAGCAGTGTATGGGAGGATTTCATCCAGTATGGAAGAGCCATGAGCTCAGAGCATGACACCCTGTAGCTGGCTTTCCTGCAATACATGTGTGGCATAAATAGCTAAATCCTCCTTCACTCCTGTCTTTCCCTGGTGCACACATGCCTGGTGGATTATGAACCTTGAGGAGGTGGTGGGTCCCTGTGCTTCAATGCCTTTGCCCACAGTTTCTGCTGTGAAAACTGTATATATAGCTCTAACAGATCAGTGACAAATATTTTATACTTAGCAAAAGCAGAGAAACAACCTCAGGTTTGGGGCTTTTTTTGTCCCATTGGCTACACCTTGGTATTTTTACAGGGCTGGGTGCTTAAGATGAAAAAAATTTCAAGGCCCTTTCTGTCTGCTGTCATCCTGCACAATAGCATTTGATAGCATTTGATACATCCTGAGACAAAGGCTGGCATACCAATAGTAAATGCACAAGGTAAAAATAGTTAATACGCAAACTGCACTTGCTTCACTCTGTGCTTTATGGATAGTCATAGATAGATCTTGACCTAAAAAGATCTGATGTAGCATGCATTGCTGCTGAGGTAAACACACTTGTGTACTCTTCATCTCACACAGCCTGGTTTTGTTTGTCAAGACACAAGTAGGTATCAGCACTGGATGCTTAGCTTTTACCTTTAAATCTGGCTTTCAGACCTAGTGGCCTGACTTTTTCCATTTTTGGGGGAATTTGAATTAAACATCAATCCTTTTTGGTGATGGAAGCGTTCTAAAAGCAGCAACTCCACCAAGAGGTTTTGGGAGTCAGGTTGCTTGAGAGCAAGTAAAATGAAATTGCAAATAACTTTGCTTTTTTACTATATTTTTCAGATGGGAAGAATAAATCTGAACAACAAAATGGATGTTAGCAGAGCCAAAATTATTTAGAATTTAGGTTTCATAGAGCCATTGGCAAGATAAAGTCTTTTGTGGCTCTATATCAACCCTCTGACAAATAACCCAGAAAGTTGTACTATCTGCTGAGCCTGGGGGTAACTTCATTAATAGTCATCATATCTTATTCAAACTACACATACAGTTGGGTGTTTAAATTACAGGAAGACTTTGTGTTTAAGGGTTTCCGCATCATGCCGAGGCTTGGGAAAAAAAAGTCAGGTTTGACACATAATAGGGATTGATGTGC
The DNA here is from genome assembly GCF_021018805.1 of Prinia subflava. Classification (NCBI taxonomy): domain Eukaryota; kingdom Metazoa; phylum Chordata; class Aves; order Passeriformes; family Cisticolidae; genus Prinia; species Prinia subflava. Next base: position 60,734,615 of record NC_086247.1, read on the forward strand.
TACTTCAAATGCCAGTGTTACTGGAAAGGAAGGAACTTCCACAGGAAGACCAAAGGAAATTATACAGGAATCAATAAAGGATGCTAAAAATAGTGCTTGACTTATCTTCCATGTGAGACAAAATACCCTACTCAAAGGATACACGTGCTATATCCTGGCTGGTATATCCAAACTGCTCTTAGTGGTGTACATGCTGTCAGGATTTCCTCCAAAGTCAAAGGAGAGAGGCAAGCGTCTCCAAGGACAGTTCATCCCACCTACCTAAGGAATTGCCAGCAAAAAGAGAGTGCTGTAGAACCTGCCATTTTCCTAATTGCCATCAGCTTCACATGCTTAAAGTCAAGCATGAGCTTAATTAATTTCCTGGAGGGTGCTCAGGGAGCTAAGCACCTGGCAGGACTGAACAGCTAGCTTGGAGGAAAACAAAGAAAATTGCAAATGTTCTGGATTAACCTGATGAACAAAACTGGGAAATGAGGAGAGCTTGCCTGCAAGGATGACTAAGTTGCAAGCTTGGAAGCGTAATAGGTCCCAGGAGAGAGAATATGATTAGTCAGGTAATTTACAGGTAATATGCTTTCATCGTTTTGTACTTAGCATTAATTTTCTAAAGCACCAGGCAGGAGCTTGCTCAGTGGGAAGGAGGGAGGTAGCGGTGGAGCAAGGGGCTGGGGTGGCATTGTCCTGGGGGATGCCATGCTGCGCCATGCCAGGAGCAGAGCTATGGTCCCTGAATCCTGCCATGCCCAGCCTTGTGGCTGTGCTGTGCTTTTTCTCAGACTAAGCTCTCTGGCAGCATCTGTGAGCACCCTCTTTCCATCCACCAGGCCCCTCTGACAGCATCAGCACAGGGCAGTCATGCTGGAAAAGGGAACAGCCACAGACAATTGCTTACACACTGGAAAAGCCTTGATATTTTGGGATTCGAAGCAGAAGCTTCAGCTCGGAAGTTCACAGGGATTTTAGCTGTGCAAAGCAGAAGCAAAACTGAGCACTGTGAGTTGGGAGATGGTGTTGTTAACCAAGGCACTAACAAACAGTGGAGAATGTGACAGGGAAAATGATGGGTGTATGGCAAATTCTGGGGGGAGAGAGGATGTCACTTGGCTTTCTTCACACTTGGGATTAACCTTTCCACACTGCAGTGGCTGTTATATCTGACTAGGCATCTGGTCAGATCTGTTAATTAGATCTATTTTAAGCCCATGGTTAGAGGAGCACTCTTAAAGAACAACAGATTAGATGAAGGACAAATACACTGGTATCCAAGGTCCTTGTACAAAAGGTGAAGAAAGATGGTTTGGGCATAATTAAGGAGATTTTTGTTTCTTAGATGCTATTAAAGCCTATTATACAAACTCCTCAGGGCTCTCTACACTCCTTAATGGGGATTCTGTGACTAGACTGAGAGCAATACAAGGCCCTAAATCTGAAGATTATAGCCTGTAACATGTCACAGAAAGTTTTTAGCATTGCCTCTCTTAATCAGCACCAGACAAACATGTGCAAGGAATAATACCCTCCCTACATGCCTCCCACTTCCAACCTCCCCATCTTGCAAACAAAAAACTACAAGAGCCAACAGATCTGCTCTGGCTTGTTTTATTTCACTTTGAGCTTATTAAAATGCTGTGTTTGCAGTTTATATTTGTTGGCACACTGTTATTTCAACGACATTTAAACAAGAACTATATAAGCAACGGGCAGATCAAGAGAGTAGCTCATTTCATTCTGTGTTTTGAAGGGATCCTGTGTAGTCTTATAATCACCAATTACATTATCTGTGCTATTTATTTGCTTTTGATTTACTTACTTCAGAGGATGACTGACTTAAGCTGTTTCCCTTTGTTTCTCCTCGTTTCTGCTTTCAGTTTCTTGAGTACCAGCATGACAAATACAGCAACAACCAAATTAATCTACCAGCAGCAAGTGTTTACAACCCTAAAGGATTGTCTGTGTGGATGTTTAAATTAAATAGGAAAAAAAATCTTTATTAAAAACAGTGTTTGTAATGTATGACTTCACTCCCTTCTCCTCTACAAGGCCAGACTATCCAAAGTCCCTGGCATGGAGGGAGTACTCCTTCCTTGGCTGGCCATCCCCCAGCTGATAGCTGCTCTCTTACCAGTGTGAAGTTTTGACAGGGCAGCAGCAAAGACTGCCTGCAGTCTTTCATGTGTTGGTACCATCCAGAGCATTGTTGCAGGCCTTTGTTTTGGCTTGCTAAACATCTCTGTTAAAATCATTGCTGGTTCCCAAATAGGTTGTTCAGGAGCACTCAAATCAAGCTATCTTCTCTGTACAAGTTGTTGCTATGTCTGTACAAGTAAATTTATTGTGCCCTGCTCCACTCCCTGGCACTAAGGGCCCCAGTACCATATCTTTAACCTCTGCTACTCACCACAGGGTGTGCCTATCTCAAGCTGCCTTCTGGAAACAGTTTCTGGGACAAGAGATCTTTGGAAGATGCTCTTTGGCAGGGGCCATGCTAACAATTTGACAATACTTTGCAATTGTTCAACAATTTGAACAAAATTGTTTAATAACAGAACAAGCAGGTTCTGCCTCCTGGGAATGGTCCCAGGCATTGTTATCAGTTGTGTGCTTGGACTAGTAAATTAATGTTTGCATGTGACTCCTCTTCCTGCTGCTCATAAAGGCTTGACTCGGTCCCACCCCAAGTTCCAGCCTTTTACTCCTTCATCCCAGAACTGACTGTCCACAGCCAGGCAGCACAAACTTGGTGCCATCCACAAACTGCCTGAACTTCACTCCCTTGTTGTGTCTTTAAAACAATCAGTCTGTCACTCGGGACTCTAATTTGAACATCCTTAAGAAATGTGAGCCTTTTTTATTAGATACTGAGCTTATGCAATTCCCAGGCAATATCTACAACTTATTCTGAAATTCAGAACCAAAATTCAGTTGACTTCATAGTAGAGTCAATATCATAACTCTGTGGATGCTCTGCTTCTCTGGATTCACTGGTGCCTTCATATGGTGAGGAGTTGGGCTACAACTAAAAGTTTTAAGAAAAATTCATCTTCTGTGAGCTGCACAAGGCAACTTTAGCTCTATCTCCTGAAACCAAGCCGTGAAGACAAAATGTTTCCTTTCCCATAGTCCAACAATGATAACATTTTTCATATCAGGTTCTTTTAAGAAAAAAATATGCTATGTCTGCATATGTGGGAAATAAGTTCGTATGACTATTTCATCTCTGTAATTTCTTCCCTTTCTTGTCAGCTTCATTTTTTCCATAGGTTCTGAGAAATGAGCTATTTTCCCCTCTTTGTCACTGGAAATAAACTCTTCTGTGTGAGATTTTCCATCAGGAAGCAAAGCTGAATCTGCTATTCCCCCACACACTGATTATCGATTGCTTGGTCTCTTGGGTGTAATGGTGCTTTCTCTGCCCTGTCAAGGGAGATATCAATGGTGAAACCCCTGACAAAGGTCTGTGAAATTTGAATCCTGTTTTATATATATACAACCCAGAATAATTCTGGCTCAGGCTTCACTGTCTACCAAGACCTCCCTCATCCTCACTGGGAGCCCTAAATGTCTTTCCTGTTCTCCACTTCTCCATCTTCTAACAGTTAAGGAAGCTGGAGTGACAGTCAATCACTCTGCAGCAGACCTACTGTAGGTTAGCATAAAAGCTGCAGAATGAGTCAAGGCTTTACCTGCAGGAGAGCTTTGCTTCCCTCTTAGAAACAGGATGGAGAATGGTTTATATCACAATGCTGAAATAGGCAGGGAAATAGGGAAAATAGTCAGAAATCATTAGGACTTACTGAAATGAACAAAAGGCATCTGGACAGTAAGTGGTCTATGGCCTGGAGGAAAGAAAATCTTGTATCAGGAAATGACAAGATGATGTGTAAATGCAGGTGAAGAAGGGACGATAAGTTTGTGGCAGTATGTTCTTCACGCCTGGAGGAGAATCTTACCGTGATGTGGGGTCTGGTATCAAAGGCTCACTCTGAATCCTGAGGAAGTGGATACAGTCCAGTCTGATGTCCTGACACTGAAAAGGCAGAAGAAAACCTTTGCAGCAGCTTTATTTTCTAGGAAGAGGAAGTCGTACTGGTATCACAAAGCCACTGGGTTTTAATTTCCCGGGCTCCCATATGGAGAAGAGCAATGGTGGGGAATGCCACGGTAAAAGCAAGGAGCTGCTCCATGCTGTGTCAGACTGTGCCCAGCCATGGCAGTCACTTCAGTGCCACCAGCAACTTCACAACAAAGTGATGGTGGACAGCAGAGGAGGCAAAATGTAAGGGGTATCTGAAAGGCACAGTTGTCTAAAGCCACCTATTTCCATCAGCAATAGGTCTGAGGTACTTTACTCAGAGGTGGGATGATCTGGATGAAACCTGAAGGCATCAGACAGGGTCCTAAGGAGCTTCAGACAAATTCCTACAGGAAGAAATAAACAAACAAGAAGGACTCCTGGCCTGTTTTTGATGTTCTTTCACTCATACAAGTTCATTAGCAGACAAAATTGTCTTGCAGGCAGCACAGGCTCTTCTTCCTCACATGCTTTTCCAGCTTCTCTGACAGGAGATAATGACTTGCCAACTGTCTTAGGCTCATTAGCAGCATAATTTCACATTTTAACTTTCCTGCTATTATATTTGAGGACCAATCCTGGCTTCACTGTCCCTGTGAACTAACTCTTCCTGTTGTAGAGAAAACTCTTGGCAGGGTATTAAAGGGAAAAACTTTGGAGATTTTTTTTTTTGCCCAGGATCAATCTTCAGTCATTCACTTTGAAGCTGATTTAAAATGGGAGACCTGCTTCTGCAATCTGGTGGCTGGCTTAGAAACTCACAGGTTCCAAGGTACTGCTTGTCTTCTCAGGAGTACTCAAATGGCACATGACAAGCTCAGTGACAGAGGGTTTGCCATCTTTTTTATGTTTATGCCTGTCACCCACTCCTTTACTTGATCTATTTCCAGAACATCTAACTGGTAGCACATTTAAAAAAAAAAAAATTAAATAGCAAAGACAGACATTTCCCCAGGAAGAAATATGTAGGTTTTATTTGTATTAATTCTTAGCTGGCACTTCCTCCCACGAATTATTGTTCCCCTAAGAAATGGTTTTGAGGCAACTACACAACATAACTTAAAACATGCTGCACATTACTCCAATCCCCTGTTTTTTATGAAGAGAGAAGACCAGCAGCCAGCCAAAGCACTCTTTGTACTTGTCCTGCTTATTGTCCAGCTATTTTATAGACTGTAACCTTCCTAAGGAAGCACAACCCACCAAACCTAGCTGGAAAGGACTAATGCTCCAAGCTGCTACTTGTAGAAAATGAACAGCACAAATTGATGCCTGATGTAGTTCTGCTGATGGGGTGCTAATGAACCTCCAGCCCAGAGAACCCTGTCTCGGATATGTTGTTTTCCCAGTTGCCTCAGATGAGAAATGGTGCATTTTCACAATTGTTGTAAAGTAAAACAACCACCTTATGTGTAACACCACTCAGCCTGTAGCCTCAGAAAAATGGTAGCATTGATTAGAAAAGGAATAATTTTTTAAAAAATTAAGGATTGGGACCAGCATACAGTACTGCTCCTCCTGATGTGTTGTTCTGGCTTTTAGCAGCTGGCAGACAGAGGTTTCTAGACCTCAAGAACATACCTGCAGCTCTGTGTTTATTAGCCCTGAGGGTCTGTCTTCCATATGCCTAAGTGCTTTAGAACTAATTTAATCTTTTAGCCTTCAGAGCATCCTATGGCATCCCACTGTTTAATGAAGTGCTATTGGGGAAAAATATTTTTTCTTTTTTGCTTTAACACTCCATCTGAAGGTTTCTGATTTTTGTCTTACGAGCAAGTGTCAATAACTACTGCTTATTCACCTTCCTGTCCCCAGCACAGGAAGGACATCAACCTCTTGAAGTAAGTCCAGGGCCACCAAGATGATGGGAGAGAGATACAGCATCTCTTCTATGAGGAAACGCTGAGAGAACTTGTTTTGTTCGGCCTGGAAAAGTGAAGGCTTAAGGGTGACCTAATTGTGTCCTTCCAGTAACCTGAAGGAGCCCACAAGAAAGATGGAGAGGGACTATTTACACAGCATGTAATGACAGCACAAACAAAGACTAGGTTAAGATTAGAGATTAGGAAAAAAATCTTTACGCTGAGGGTGGTGAGGCACTAGAACAGGTTGCCCAAAGAAGATGTGGATGTCCCATACCTGGAAGTGTTCAAGACCAGGTTGGATGGAGCTCTGAGCAGCCTGGTCCAGTGAAGAGTATCCCTGCCCATGGCAGGAAGTTGGAACTTGATGATCTTTAAGGTTTCTTCCAACCCAAAGCATTCTGTCATTCATTCACTTAATAATTTTATAACCAGTTTCTCCTCTCAGTCCTCTTTTTTTCCCAGAGTGTGGAACTTCAGTTCATCTTCAGTATTAAAGAAGCTGTATCACACCTGTGGCCAGCTTTGTTGGCCCTTTATGCACCTTTTCAAATTCTACTATGCCACCTTTGAGAGATGGGGCTGGGACCAGACACCAGGTAAAGAAGAGAGATATTCACTGTGGGTGTATGTAACAACATTGCAGAAGCTTTGTCCTTCCCCCCCTAATAAGCCCAAGAGTCCATTTGTGTTTTCCATTAATACTGAATCAATGTCCCAGGAAACTGTTGTTTCAGAAATCAGGTAGAAATCAAGTCTCTGCACAGTGATTACCCAAAGTGCCTCACGTAGTCCTTACTACTTCACACGCTTCAAACTGCTTTGCATTAAAAGTCGCTGTACTGCTTTTCAGGTGCGGGCTTGCCAGCAGGAATTCGTAAGAGAGGCTCCGTGCCCTGCACAGCCAACGCACCTGGAGTGGAGTGCCAGTGTCCAGGCCAGCTCAGCGGGCAAGAGGAGCCTGCCTCAGGTTCAGGTTGCCTGGCATTTCCTGCCATGAGATCCTGCCTTTGCTTCCTTACGGCACTGCCAAAAGTGAGCAAGCTGAAATCTTCCCCGGGTGCCTGCCTCAGGCTAGTTAAGTCCTGTTGGGAGTTGATTTTGGTTTGGGATTTTTGTGGTTTGGAGGGGGTTATTTGTGATTATTTTATATAGTTTCTCCAAGGCAAAACAGCTCTGCCATTGCCAAGGAAGCAGCTAGGGAAGGTACCTCTTGCCCATATTTAAAAGAAATAAATTGCGTGATCTTTCATTTGGAAATTACTAACACTAGCAGGACCTGAGAGAAAGATTATATTCATGCTGATACATTTTTATGCAGTGTTTGGCTGAGTGTGCTGAGTAGGAGACTGATGGCATTGCCACGGACATGCACCTAATTTCTTCCAAACATGTGAAGAGTCCTAACTTTCAGAGATCTGAGTGGTTAAATTTGCAGAAAACCTTTCCTGGTTAGCCACTCACAGCTCCTGCAGGTCATGCTAGGCCAGAGCACCCCTTTTACAAGAACACCTAGTAAAAGCAGCATCAGTCCTGTGAGCAGCAAGGACCCCAGGCTTGGAGAGAAGCAGCTTGTCATGGGTTGGCACTGGCCAGATGTTAATGCACCCATGAATATATGTTTTTTCTCTAACAACTCCTGTGGGATGTGATCAGGAACAGAGCAGAGCAGGCTTAAATCTTGAAAACAAAAAAAACCCCACCAAAACTTTATTAATTACATAAGAACAGCGACAGAAAAACTCTTAAACACACACAGAGACAGAAATAAAAACTTCTTAGAACATTTCTTCTCCCAGTTTCTACCTCCCCACCCATCACTTTTCACAGACCAATCTTTGGGTTTTAGATCAAACAATCACCACTCAAAAAACTAATCTTCAATTCAGCAAGGGAGAGAGGAGTCTCTCTGGCACCACAGACTGTTCTCCAGAACACACAAGTCTACTCCTTATGTGTTCCCATGTCACCCGTGGCACTGCCCGGAGAAGTCTGCCAGGGTGACTCTCTCTTTTTCCTATGTCCAGCGCTCTCACCGCTGTCTCATAGGCCAAAACTGCATACAGGGCTTTTTAAGGATGCTGCATGCCGAGCTCTCCCCTTTTTACCCAGGGGCCGGGGTTCCAGGAGCAGGTCTGCCCTGAGGGCAGAGGGCGCCACCTCACCCTCCCCCTCTTTTCTCTGCTCGCTCCACTCTTCAAGTGCCAGTCACTGTAGCAAAAGCAAGGGCAGCTGCATCCACCCAAAAATGCAGTTTATGTTCAAAAGAGACTTAAGTTCAGTCCATGGCTGACATTATGCAAGAGAAGTCCAGCTCAGAAGGCTACTCCTCTCATTCTTCCATCGGGTTCCTTCCAATCATGCTTTATCATCTCGGTCCCAGGCCGCTTCTCTCTCTCCGAAACCACCAGTCATGAGAATCAATGTCTAAGAAAAGTTTCTTTCTGCTACACAAGGGTTAACAGTTTCTATCTCCCGGCAGGGTGCAGGCTCAGGCACTCCCAGGCTCCACAACTCCCACGTGGCTGGGCACCTTCTCCCGGAGTTTGGGGGGGGGGGGGAGGGGGTGAGCACACACAGAAGGCACTTCCACAGTTTTCCACCCCTCCATCCTGGACGGGGCAGCTCAGTTCCAGTCCTGTCCCCTCTCTTCTCCCCCCGCCGGGGGCTCCGGCTTACCTGAGCCGACCACGTGTTTCCCCTCCCCCACCCAGCCTCTTGGCTGGGCAGCGGAAGGAGGCCGGAGACGTCTCTCTGCTGAAACCGGGATCTGAAAAAGAGGCCGAACCCCCTAGACTCCTGCTTTTAACTCTTTGTGTCCTCAGAGGCGTGTCCAAACCTCCGAGTGACCAATCTAGGTGCCAGCAGAAAAGCTGATCACTGATTGGACTGCCCACATCCCCCTGGAAAAAAAATTCACCTCCCTTGCAACCACGACACAGCTCCAGGCTGCAACAGAAGAAAAAGCATCCAGCTAAGGAGAGGGAATGCAGTGAAGCAAAGGAGGCAGGAGAACTTTAAAGAAGCAATAGGGTAAGAGCTGGAGAACCAAGATTCACCTTGGTGCAAAGGACTGACTTGCTCTAGAGAGGAAGGAGAGTAATGATGGCAGTTGTCATTTACAGGAGCCTGTTTTGTCTCTGTTCTCCCCCCTGGATCCAGACCACTGAGCTCCCAGCCCTTACCCAGCATAGGTACCTTCATCTCCTCCTGTCCATGTATGCCACTACATCAAGCACCACAGGTACAACAGACTGGATCTCTGCTCCCCAGATAGGCAATTTTTTCTAACAAATTTCAAGTTTGAAGCATGCAGCAGGCTAAAATGAAATGTCATAACTTCCTCCCCAAAATCACCTGGGGCCCATCAACATTACGCTGACTCCTCCCAAACACCCACTCTCCAGGGCCTGCTTTCTCCTTGCACCCAGGGGAATAATGCCAGATCCTAGCCAGCTGCATGGTGCCAGTGCAAAGGGAACAAAAGCCAAGGCACTTGTGGGAAAAAGGCCATTGTTGCAAAAAATGTAAGTGATGTCACTCTGCTCCCTAACAGTGTCAGTAAAGCATGCTCTCCAACAGCAAGTGCCTCACTCTTGCAGTTGCCTGCAGTGAGGGTAGAAGGCATGGAACAGATCAATCTGCTTTGCAGAGGTTGCGTGGTTATCACACAGCACCATTTTTCAATATAATCTCCCTTTCCCCCGGACATGGAGCTGAGCAGCACCGTGGTGTGGGGCTGCATGCCTTGAAGGGACCTCACCCAACACGAAGGTGTGTGGGCAGCAGCGATGGTGTGAGTGTAGCTGTCCTCAGAGGGAGGAGAGCTGCTCATGCTCCTCGTTACTGTACTCCCACCAACAAGCCATCGCCATTTGCACCGTGACATCTGCGAGAAATCTTAATCACGGGTTGTGACCCCAGCGGAGTTGTCCTGAGCAGATGTAAGAGTCACATTTCTAATTACCTTAACACCCTTTCGGCAGGGTGTCATAAACACAAGTTAATTAAGCCTCGTGCTAAGCCTGTGATGCAGAGTTACAGCTATTTCTCTTCATTCTGATTAACAAATGAAGAAGATGAGGGACCAGCTTATACCTGCTGCTCAGTCCTAAACCCCCAGCCCTCTGCTGGTCTCTCCAGCCACTAGGTGCACTCCCACCTGAGAGACCATCAACAAGTTTTGACCTGTTGCTGATAAAATTACCAGACTACATTCAGTGTCCCTGCAAAATCCTATCAAAGTTTTCTTACACAGATGAAAATCATGAAGAATTTCAATGTTTGTTATTCTTCCTACATCACTGCCCTGGGAATGCTTCCCCCATTTCAAAAACCTGGGAGCTCACTATGGATGCACTCCTGAAGATACCCATACCCATATGAATCATTAATCAGACAAGGGATGACTCCTTATTGTCCACGGGTTGTACCTCTCTGTCATTCCCAGCATGTGGCCCTCATGGTACCTGCACTTACAGCTGAATCCAAGGAGTGAAATCCAGACATATATCCATATCTCCATTGCACCCTCTAATCCCCTCATGCTGAACTGCCTGAACTGTGGTAAAATCCAGCTAGCATGAAAACCTGTGCAGTGGGTGGCAGCTGTAATCCCTACATCTTGTGAGAAACATCCTGGGAGATCAGGATGCTGACACCCTCTGGTGATGCATCCCAGAGCTGTGTGTATAGGAGGGCTACAGGAAAGAGGTGGCTCTGCTGCAGAACCATGCTGGAGCACCAGACATACTCAGTTGGACTTCGGGTTAAAAGGGTGGAATACAGCTTGACAGATATCCTGCCACCCCTCTGAACCTTTATAGGAAAGGAGAAAACAACTCCAGGCCCTGTCTTGAAAGAGATCTCCCTTCCAGCCCTCTTGCTACTATCCATAGTCTGGGTACAAGTATTTCCAGGCTCCTCTAGCCTGGAAACAAGGGAGGCTGGGGCAAACTGGGCTTGGTGGGCATCACTCTTTACCCACAGGCAAAGTGTGTGTACCAGCAAGGCTGACTCCCCAGACCAGCAATGATCCTGTGGATCCTGTGGAAAACAGGCAAGCACTGAAATTGCATTTCATTTTTTCAGATCAGATTCTCTAAGGAAAAGCACTAGCAGAGCTGTCAAGGGAATCTTAGTCAGATGGAGCAACTGGTAAGAGAACTTTGAAGTAACTCAAAGTAGACACTTAGAAATGGAGATATGCAGAATTAAGCAACTATAAAACTCTAACCTGGGGTTTCTGTAAGCTCTTCATTGCACTTGCTAAGCAAAACTTGCTGATGTTCATAATGATGATAAAAATCCCAGGTACCCGTTCTCAGTTAGTGGATTTTCATAAATTAAACCCAATTTCATAATCTTTTTATTGCAGAATTGTTCTAGTAAACTAGCCTAAACCTAGAGTGCTGCAATCAGGCACCCTTTGTTCAAAACTCTTCAAGCTGTCAAGGGAAAAAACAAAGAAGTCTATTTTAGCTCAGTTTTAATCCATTAGTTCTGAGAATAATGTGAGGTTTTTAAAATTTTTTTATTCATTTATTGTGGATTTGGAAGAATTTGCAAAACTGATCACAGAGAAAGCTTAATTTATGAGTAAGTGCTCTAGTACTCTACCACTCTGCAGTGCCCTTAGCAGTCAAAACAGTCTTTAAGAAAATACATCTTGAAAAATGTGCAAATTATTAGAAGCCCTTTCTACTGCTCTCTTGTATTTTGAAGAAAACATTATCATTGAAAACTGAGGCAGCTTTGTTGAGCTGCTTATTCTGGTGAGCTACAGGCAGAACTGTACTTAGTGGGAATGCTGTTGAACAGATGGGATCCCTGTTTTGCACATGATTCTGGAATGCAATAAAATTGTTTGGTTCTGGGAAACAGTTCTTTTCCTCCCATGACACTGTCAAAAAGGCCAAAAGATCCGATTCTGAAATCCGTACTCCCATGAGTAATTCTTATTCATATTTCAGGAAAGTGCAAGTTATGAAAGAAACAAAACTACGGGAACATCACCTCTACTTAGAAATATTCTCATTTCCTGATCTTAAGAGGATGGAAAAGTGAACTTGTTTGGAGTAAACAGATACAAAGAGCCTATGTACAATGCTAGCAGCAGAAACACAGGAAGGAAAATATGTAAATGTATCACAATGAAGAACCTCCGCTCCCTTCAGCAATCTGGCCTGGAGAAGAGGTGTCAGGAATCTTCTGAGAGATTTCTCTTTCCAGCACCTTCAGCCAGTAATCCTGAACACTTCCTGTCCCTTCTCACCTCACAAAACCACGCTCTCCAGCAGCAGAGGCTGGGGACGTCAACTGCCTGAAACACAAAAGGTCAGATTCCAGATTGGTATAAATCATTGTGGCCCCCCAAAAAAGCCACACTCAGGCTCTGTTGCTTTACACCCACTGAACATCTGGCCCTCACCCTGTGGGAAGAGAATATAATGTGCCTCATGCTTCATGCATTTCTAAACAGCTGCTCTGAAGGACTTCTTCAAGCCTCACATGAGGCTCTTTGCCTTTGCTGAAAGCTCTGGAAAGGATTGATTATGCACAAATGATTTCAATTTCAGGATTTGCAGGGCACAAAGGCATGCTGAAGGACATCTCCAATGTAGTAAGCCGCTTCTTGGCAAATCTCATTGCAAATCAGGTGGATGAAGAAGAGATTATGTCCAGTCCCAGCCAATTAGAGCTTCACAGTGCCTTTCCATACAGGAATTTGCCTCAGAGGTTCTGACAGAATCAGGTGATTTCAGCCTGGTACAGCTATGTTCAGTAAACATCAGATGGAGTTTGCTATGTGAATATGTGACCTTTCCCTCTAACCTTTTTTTTTTTGTTATAATTTTTGTCAGGAATGACATCTTCGAATCTATCTTTATCTTAACACTGCCGCTGGTCTAGCAGATCTGCCAAAGAAATTTTGCAAAGAGCAGCCTTAAAAAGTCAACTGACTTTTTTTTTAATCTGTCTTTTACTAAGAAGCTTTCAGCTGCAGCATATTACATTTTTTAGGAATTGTCTTGGTTTGAAAGACAGATATCTGCTAGGAAGGGGCAGGACCTCCCTAGAGATGGAGAATTCAAATCCCCTCCCTCCAAATTATTCAAACTAAAAGGAAAATTAAAGGAGCTTTCAGACAGAGGTATGGGGGTAGGAATAACAGTTCTTTACTAGCATATATGACAAAACGACAAACAAACAACAACTACAGCATCAATAATAAACAGAATCAAGAACCTTGAGGGCTTTCTTTTACAAAAGCCCAGAGCAGTTTGATCTGGGTGCCCCTGCAGGACTCCGAGAGGCCGAACTGGAAGGGAGGAAAGTCCCGGGCTGGTGGATGAGATCAGATGCACTGCGCTGGCAGCTGGAGCAGCAGGGGTGTCCCGGCAGGGCTGGGCAGTGCAGGGCTACAGAGCAGCAGGAGAGCCTCAAAGCTCCGAAGAAGCAGCGGCGGTGGGGGGAGAGGCTGGAGAAAGCGAGTTCAGGATTCCCGGGTACACAGCAGATGACGGTAGATTTCCCAGGACGAGACAGAGGCAGAGGGGGCAGCCTGACCGTCCTCCTCAGTGCTGAGAGCAAGAGTGCCTCCCCCTCCCCCAGATCTGTCTTTTTTGCCTTTCCCAAAGCTCATCATCTCTCCCCTCTGAGGGACACTCCCAGGGACTCAAAAACAATAGGTGTAGCCTCGTGCTGCTATATCCCTCAAGCACTCTTTTTGTTCTAACTAAGTAGTCATCAAGGCTTCTTGGAAACTTATGGGAAAAAATTCTGTGAGAAGAGAGAAAAAAAAAAACCAAATCTAACCCCCAACAGGAATTCAAGTCAGTAAGCAAACAGACAAGATTTGTTTATTGCATGACTCTCATGGCTAGGACAGTTTCTTATTATTTTCTTTATTAGCAGGTGAGACCACAAACCACCACTTCTGAAAGGGCTTGACTTGCTAGCTAGACATAGTGCCTTACAAGTTGCCTAAAGCTGCAATTCAGGAATATTGGGGGTTGTTTATTTAAGGTGACATTTAGTCACTTCCCAAGTGGAAGTTCTCACTAAATTATATTCTCATGAAGACTCTAGTTGCTCCTTGCAGTTAATTGGATTCCATGCAAAGCTAAAAACCTCTCTGTGCTCCTTGGTAAGGGAGTGAGCCAGTGGGGGCAAAATTCATACTCTCTTACCCTGTTACCAGACCCTAGACTTCAGCTGCCAGGAAATAAAGACAGTAGATGGCATTCAGATAAGTTCAATTGATCATTTCAGGCTAATGCCTGAAAGAGATTAAAGCCAGTTTGTGATTGAGAAGAATGGCAGAAAGGTTCCACAGGCAGGATTCTCTGTTCACTGAGTAAGTTAGATAAGCACTTCAAAGGAAGATGTGATTATATCTTCATGACAGCATTTTTCTCCAGAAGACATAAACCTCAAAAATTAACACTCATTTTCTTTCCAGATCTGGTCAGCTTAACTACTGCAAAAAAGTTACTCCAGTGTCATAGTGTGCTTCAGTATTCATAGTTCCACACAGAAAAAGTGCTTGGGAAGATAAAGATGACTCCATCTGCATAAATTATTTGATAGCATTGGACTAATTAGAAGATGTATGCTGCAATTGCCAACTTCCAATTATGCTTCAGTTTCCTGTAGAATTAGGACCAGCAACAATGGTAGAAGAGAACCAGGCAGACCCTTGCACACCCTAGGCCTGTGATCAGCAGTACTGCCTTTAAATGAAAATATTTTTAAAGTATTTGCAGTAATCATTCTAACATCATGAGTAGCTCCTATCTGCAGAGCAGCACATTGTAAACAAAGTTTTGAAGCTGTGTGGAAGCAGAAGGACCTACTTCTGGACACTGGGAGGGGATGATACGTGTTTCTCTGCTGCAATGAACGACACTTGGGAAATGTTATTGTTTTTCCTGTTTTTCTCCTTGGTAAAGAACAGAAAACCAAGAATCAAAGCAGTTGAAAGGGAGGTAAAGATCATTAAATTCAGCAGATTCATATAAAGAATAAATAAAGTTTAATATTTTTATATTTCATGGGAAATGTTGAATCCGGCGAGTCATGTAGTTAAAGCATACTTTGGATGCAGAATAAGGAGCATGATCCTCTCTCTTCCCTCCTTCCAATCCTAAACTCATCTCTGGCAACAAAACTCACCTTTCCCATCCTTGTAAAGCACTGCTGCTTTTAATCCCAAATGAGGTGTAATTTGGAAAAAGGACAAATGATCTCATAACCCACCTTACTCCCTCACTTGTGATGCTCAGAGTTTGGCTGCTGGGATTGTGGTATCCCAGCAGCTTTGGTTCCTGAAGTATTTTCACACTGATACATGTCAAAGCATAACTGGTTACATAATGTTCACCAGTAAAGCCAAATGGGATAATTTTCAGCTGACACAAGAGCACAGGTACTCTGAAGCCAGAGTACCTGTGTGCAGACAGCTCGGGGACCTCCAGCCACTCCCCCTGGCACACCTCTCTGGATAAGTAGTGGGAGCTGCAACAGCAAGTGCTCATCCTTATGCTTGCTTTTGAGCTCTGCATGTAGCTCTGCAGGTGCCATTCCCTCAACTACTGCTCTGGTCTCCCCTCTTCAAGTGTTTTGTAGTAAAGTCACACAAGCGATTTCCTCAAATCATCCTTGGTAGAAAAGAAGCATCAAGTTCCTCAGCCTTGAGAACAACTCTCCCCTTTCTCTGCTCTTTCTCCTCTTAAATGCACATACATCTCTTGTAGGCCGGAAGGCAAAAGCTCTTAAAAGGAAAGGAAAAGAAGATATTTCACTGCCACAAGGGATGAAACAATGGAAAACCATTGGAGCAGCTGGTCTCTGGTCCTGGAGCATCCATTACTGCTGTGGCTGGTGGCACTATTCTTCTCGTTCCCCTCTAGGTAGCTCCTGCACTAGGGCAATGGATGTTCCCTGGCATTGTTCTCTGAGTTTGATGAAGTAGAAACCGTCTTCGCTGTGGCAGGAACACTGCTTGCTACAAGCAAAACAATAGTTGTCACCCTCCCTCTTCCCCTCTTTGTGCTATGCTTCATTTTGGTTTACATTTAAAGAAACCAAAACCAGTCTGTCGTTTCAGCTGTTCCCCCAAGCCCTTCGGATGTGCTATTTGTAACTCTTGCAAGTTCAATTGAGGTTGTAGAGTTAGAAAAATAGCTCCTTGGATGTGAGTTTGGGGTATTTTTTCCTCTCAGAGCATGCAGATGACTTGTTAATACTGATGAGGCATGCAGCAAGACAGAGGGAAGCCCCTTGCAAGCTGAGAGCCAGCATTGCAGGAATGTGAGTCTGGCACATATGGCAGCAATTTTTATTGATCTGGTAAATAAAAAGCTGTGAAAAGAGGAAAATACGCATATTTTTTTAGAATCCCTACACTGTGCCTTCCCTGCCCAGTTTAGGACAAGAAACAAGAGTATTTGGTGAAGTGCTGCATGCAGGAAGGGGCTGGGTGACAGAAAATGTGCCCCCCACCCCATTCCACATGCATCTGGAAACAAGGCTGCAAGAAAGGGCTGAGAGATGGGCACGCAGGAAGAAACAGTGATTTAAAAGCTCTGCAGGTCAGCAACAGGGTAAAGTAACCACAGATTACTAAAACAGATGAAGATTTATAGAAATTGTCAGAGGAATGCTGTGCCCTTGGCAAGCGATGAGAAAAAAAAAAACAACCAACTCTGAAAGGTGGCTGAGCAAAAGCAGTTAAATTAAAACCATCTTTGTGACCGAGGCTGAGGAGGAAAACAGCTGGCAGGGGCTGCAGCGCCTCGTGCAAGCCGGGCTGGGGGGCCTGGGAGCACCCCCAGTGCTGCAGATCCTGCTGGTGCACGGAGCAGGAGTCACTGCTCGGTGCAGCACAGCACGGGCAGGGAAAGGGAGGCAAGAGAAAAAGGAATTCTCTCAAGCTGTCCCCGTCGTGCCTCAGCTCTGCTCTGGAGGAAAGGGACCAAAGCTGCAACCGATTTGGAAATGGGGAAAAGTGGATCTTAGAGAATTTACAAGAATGGACTGAATTGGATTTCAGGGAAGCTTGATTGAGAAGCATTCACTTTTAATAAATTATTATGTGCTGTTAAGAAATAATATTGATAAATCATCCATAATTTATAAATACTTATGTAATATTCTATTTTTCTACTAACAAAAGAATACAGCCAGTTTCTCATGCTGTGACTACCTATTTTAGCCTAACTAATAAGCTTTCCAGAAACCAATCATTTCTCAGATCAGAGTGGGTTAAAGGTGTCTACACTGACCTATGTAGGATGGATACAGGATGGATATTTAACTCAGACTGAGGAAAAAACAGCAGAAATCAGATTTTGCTGAAGTAATTTGAAAGGAACCTTTGCTAGCAGTAGCCTCTTTGGAGGTATAAAAAGCATATTTCCTCATATTAGTGTATTCACCTTGTTTCTATTGTAAGTGTTTCATGCAAGGTTGAAAAACTGGGAAGGAATGGAACAGCCAAAAAGCAGCTTTTCTTACAGGTGAATTTAAAAAAAAACAGAGGCAATAATCTACCATTTCTAAATTCTTGTAGGATAGAAGAAATAGAAAAAATATTAGCTCTGCTCCTCAAATAAAGTAATTTTTGTCCTCAATATACCTGTTAACTTCAAAGACAGGGTAGATGAGAAAAAGAGGATTGTCTATTCATGTGGTAGTGGAAATATGAACAGGATTTGCAATGGCTGGGGAAAGGAGAGTGGAAATCCCTTTAGCTCTGCTGGTAAATAAACCCCTGTGTTATGCTTTGAAATATATATCTTCATTCTTTATTACTTCATACAGCTTACCAGCTTTTATCTCACCCAAATATATATATATATATTTAACTCATTGTCATTGCATTCTCATTCTGGTTACACACAACTCAGAAGGCATTATTAGTTTGAAGAGTCTATTAATATAAAAGAGATGGTAATGAAACACTTGCGCTCGCTGAAGCATAAAGTAAATACAAGCAACTTTAATCTGTACTTCTCAAATGGGCATCACAAATACAAGTACCAAATTTAAGACTAAAATTGTTTGCTGGTTTCTGCCTATTGAGAACTTTGTTTCTTAAAAAAAAACCACAAAAGAACCCAACAAAAAACAAAACAAAACAGAAAAAACAACACCCAAACAAACAAAAAACCCCCAAAAACCCCAAACCCCAAAAGCAGATCAAAGAAATTGAAAAAAAAATTTCAAAAAACTGGACTGAAGACCAGTCCTTCAGCTACTGATTAACTTCATGCCAGTGAACAGGCCTTGTTGCTGCAGATGTGGAAGCAGTAAACCATACAGGTCCAGCTGCTGGATTTCAAGATCCATCTTTACATTGAAACAGCCCGACAGGGCTGTTCAGCCTCTGAGCACCCCGGGGATGCTGTATCTCCACAGCTTGGCCTTGGCCATCACAGCAGGAAAGCAAAGCTGCTGCATTGCTCACGCTAAGATGAAAAGAGGAAAAGATCAAGTTCATACAAACATTTCCTTTCTCAGCTCTCTAGACTTTATTTTTCCAGTTTAACTTACAGCAAGCCTTCCAAACACAGTGCAAGCCCAGAACATGTGGCAAATGTTCATTTCAGGTCCATTTTGCAATAAGATGGAGCTGGTTTGTATTTGGGGCATGTGCTTTGATCCTCTTACTTGGAGTCACGTGAAAAGTCAACTCAGTTCTTGTTTTTTGCCCCTAAATTCCTGGGTATTCCCATCCCTGCCATTGACACCTGCCCAGCAAGCCTGGAGAAGAGATGGGTGCCTGGTAATGTCTGCCAGGACTTTGTGCTGCTTGCTTAGATGGGCAGACGGTCCTAGGAGAAGTCGAGCAGCAGAGAACTGGCTGCACAGGTCTGTGCCGTGTCCTGAGCCTCTGTACGTCACGACTCGATGTTTTGGGCAGGATTGTGTAGGAAAAAAAGTACCACTTTCAAAGGCTCTCAGTGACTAAAAGATGCTGACTGAAGGAAAAAGGTCTGTTAAAATTAAAAAGATCCTTGGCAGAAGACGTAAAGAAGTGAAGTTCCTTCGAGATTCTCAAATTAATAACCTACCTAATTAGTAAGAGCTGCTAGCAGAGGGAGGCAGTGCACCGATTTATTTCAAGGAGGGCGTGGTGGAAACTCCCCTTCCAAACTTGCTGATCTGTGGTCTCAAATTAATGACTCGCAGCACTTTTCAGATCCCAACCCTCTCTCACGAACAATCAGCGCTGTCCGGAAAAGTTTGTGCGGGTCTCTTCGGTGGCGCACAAGGCGCTGGGGGCACCCGGGGAGCCGCGGGTGCGCTTCGTGCTCCGTGCGCGGCCGCAGCAGCGGGGCCCGCCGGCCGCCCGGGGCGCCGCTCCCCGCACCGGTCCCGGCCGCGCCGCAGCCCCGCCGGGAGCGCCGCTGCGCCGCGGCCGCCGAGGGGCGGGCCCGGCCTGTGTCGGGGGCATGTCCTGAGGGCGTGTCCCGGCCGTGTCGGGGGCGTGTCCCGGCTGTGTCGGGGGCGTGTCCTGAGGGAGTGTTCGGGCTTGCAGGGGCGTGTCCGGGGCGTGTCCCGGCGGCGCGAGGCGCCCGCCCGCCGCCGGAGCAGGCGGAGCGCGAGCCCCGCGCGGATCCCTGCGGCCGCCGCCGCTGCCGTTGGCGCGCGCGCGCCGGGAACAAAGTGGCCGCGGGAGCGGAGCGCGACGCGAGCGGGGCCGGCGGCTCGTGCGGGCGGCCCGGGGGCGCGCGGGAGGCGGCGGCGCGGGACGGGGAGAGGCAGCGGGGCCGGGAAGATGAACCGGAGTTTCAACAAATCTCAGACTCTGCGGTATCTGGAGTGCAGCGCGGTGGAAGTGAAGAGCAAGGTGAGCAGACCGCGGCGCGGCCTCGGCCGGGAGCGCCCCTGCCCCGCGGTGCTCCCGAAAATGAATGGAGCCCCCCGCGTCTTCCCTCCGCGCCCGGCGCGGCCGGAGCCGTGTCCCGGGCTCAGCCGCGGAGCGGTGACGGGCTGGCCGAGAGGCGGGATCACCGCTCCGGGCGCAGCTCCCGGCCAGCCGCCCCTGCCCGGCCGGAGGCGGCGGCGCGACCCTTCCCCGCCCGCCCCCGGCGCGGCGCCCGCCGCTCCTGCTCCTTCTTTTGTTCCGCCGCGGGGACTCCGGCGGTGACTTTGTGCGGCGGCTCGGGAAGCGCCGCCGGCCTCGCCCGCCGGCCGGGCTGGGGCTCGGCCCGAGGGCACCGGGAGGCGCGGCGGCGGTGCCGCTCCGCTCCAGCCCGGGACGCTTCAGCCCCCCCGGTGCTCTGACCGGCTCCCGGTGGGCGGGAAGGGTGCCCCGACGCGTTCTGCGGACCGGAGCGGAGCGGAGGACCGGGAGGGAGAAGAGCCGGGTCCCCCGCCGGTGCTGGCGGCGCCGCGGTCCTGCCGTAGGTCCGAGCCGAGGAGCCGGAGAGAGAGCTGCGGGAAGCTCTCCCTCCCGGGGCGGCTGTGCCGGGACACGGCATCGGCTTGTGCACGCTGCCGGTGCCGGGAAGGAGCCGAGACCGGCAGGGCTGCCGCAGCTGCCCGCCTCAAAGGACCGTGTCGGTGGCTGTGCCTGACGTGGGTCCTGCTCAGCTGTAATCAAGAGACTTTGGTCGCTCTTGGTTGAACCAGCGCATCAAAACCTTGCCTGTGTCTGTGAAGGCATAAATAAGTAGCATTTAAGCAAAACTGAGAAATCTCCCCGGAAGCCCGTGTGTTTTACACATATACCAGGCAAGGTGTAGGAAATGCATAAGTTGAAAAGAGTACGGATAACTTAAACCTTTGCGGGAGTCCCTGATCACATGCTGAGATGGTGTTGAAGGTGATGTCTTTGGGACTGTCTGCTTGGTGCTGCTCATTTTTGTCCTTTTTTGCTGTTAACATTTGCATTAAGATCAAATGGCCATGAGCAACACATAGAGCAGAGATGTCTTCAGTGGAACCTTGTGTTCAAGGGAGTCTCCAATCATTTCTAAACATGGCACCTGAAATGTGGGTTCAGCCCCGTATTTCCTAACCTCCTGTTGCCACTTGAAAGGGCTCAGCTGGCCTAGAAAGTTCCATTCTGCTTCCATAGCTGGAAAGTTTTGATTCGGCTTGTACTGGTTCTAAGATGTAACCCACCCACAACATTCCTTGTGGCTCCCAAACACTCCAGATCCTGTCTTCTGAATTATACCCCTTACATTCTATGTGTGTTAAGCTAAAGCCTTGACCACATACGAGAATTTTTAAGTTCATCCTCTCTCTTCTACTTCAATATTGCCATAGCTTGAGTTTGTTCTATTAACAATTAGAAAGCAACCTTATAGTAAAGAGCTCGTAGCTTCCCTTACAGCTGCAGGGATTCTGTGAATCCTGCCTGGCTCTATAGACACAGAGCAATGTATAGGGAGATTGTAGCCTAGGAATGATTGTGGATTTTTGGAGGGAAGGAAAATAAACTTGTGTGAGCGGGACGGGTTTATTGAAGGCCTTCTGTAGCTCAGGTTTGTCACTGCTCATGGCACAGAAGTTAGTATGGAGAACTCTACTGCATTGGAAGAAAACTTAGAAGAGAGGCTAAATTCAAAATACCCTGCTGAGGGTCTACACCCAGCGATGATCTGGGAACCTGCAGCATGTGTCAGTGGAAGCTGTGCTGTTGAATTTCCTGTTGCTGGTGAGCTTTACTGTTAGCATGACTTGGGCACAATAACAGCTGGGCTGTTGATGGAGCAGGCTGTTGGTGCTGACATTGCAAGATAGTTTTATTTTGCCTGCAAAGCTTATAGGTTTCTTCTCACTCTTTAGTGATCTGAAGGAGGTCCAGTGAAAAGCTCTGGCCAGTGGTACCTGGCAAAGTGCTGTGTAAAAACCTTATGCCTCCTACAAAAACACGGTGCTCTTGTAGGGGGGGTTGTGATGCTGGCAGCCTTGTCCCTGTGGGTCACGGTGTTGTTGTGATGTGATCATCTAGAAATGCAGAGTGTTGAGATTTTTTTTTCTTTGCGTGGACTGTGTGAGGCTGGGGAAACAAAAAGGTTCGGTAATGCTACTTTTGGTAGCCCTGTGTAGTCAAACTTTTAAACACTTAGTTGCTTGTGTTTTGTAAGTATGAGGCCTGTCTGGGCTCGCCTGAGAACTTGAAAGTTGAGTCTGAGAACTCATGATTTTGCAGCTATCGCCTGGGAGCGCAGGCTGCCAGGTGAGCGGAGGTGGGTGCAGCTCAGCCTCTGCGCCGGGGCATGCTGCTGGCCAGGGATCAAGGGATTCTTGGTGGCTTTTCAAAGGCTGGGGAAGTGGCAGTCCGTGGGCAGGTGGAATCCCTTTTAGCAGAGGAGCTGAGTGTGAGAGAGTGCTGCTTTTACACAATGGTGTGAAATAGCTTTTCTCATCTGAAGACTGAGTTTGATCAGTAGGAGCTCTGGAAAAAGTGGTGGTGGGGAGTTGGAAAGGAGATAGTTTGCAGATGCTGGGGTTTTGATATCCCTGTGTCTGTTATGATTACCAGGTGGTTCCTTCCTTAAGGATAAACCAGAATCCTGCTGGTGCCTTGCATTAGTCACAATTCAGAAATGGCTCCTGTGAAATCTGATTTTTCTGGATTTTCTGAATTTCTTTCCTTTACTCCAAAAAACAAATTATTGATAGTCAGTTTATGCCCTTGATTGGAGCAGGAGAGTTTGTCAGCACTAAGTACTACACTTCTCTGGAAATCCCCAAGTATCCTTTAGTTATAAGGTTTTTGATGTGTGCCAGAGGGTTGTTAAAAAAAAGAGTTTGTGTGTATCTATCTGTGTGTTGGAAGGGGGAGGAGGAGGAGAAGGAGGGAGCATCTTGATGGCTGAACTCATTCTAGTTTCCAACATCCTTCTTGTGCCAGAGGGCCAAAACCTGCAGGCGGTATTCCTCTTTTTTGTGCAGTAGACGTGTGAGGTTTGTGGATGATCGGATTTCAGTGGGTCTGAACCAGCCCGTACCTCTGCTGAACGTAGCCTGACCCATCACCCCTACTGGGAACATGCCTCAAAGCATGCTTGAGCTCATGATTCTTGTGTCTGTGCATTTGTCATGTCTGTGACAGTGGTGGGGACACTGGCAGTGATATATTCTCTGGCTATGCCATTACAGAAGGATGAGTTTTGTGGCACTGCGTTGTACCTTTTGGTGTATGTCAGGCCACTTTTTCTCTGGGTGACTATATGGTGCTACAAAAGCTTCCTGGATCTCTGTGCTGCAGCAAATAGGGAAGGGGAAAACCCTCTGCTATCTGTGCACACCTCTGTTTTCAGACAGGCAGTGGTGGAAATTGCTGCAGTCTTCTGCTTTAAGAAGTCCCCTTCTGTGCAGCCCCCTGCTTTCTCTCTTCCTCTGCCTCATCCTCATAGAGCTGGCCTTAAAGTCAAAACACTTGGAAGCTTATTGCTAGGTAGAAAAGAGGAAGGGTAAAGAAGTTGGCACATGTCATAAGAAAATATTAATTGAATTGTAATTACACCTCAGCCCTTCTCTCCTGTCTTTCATGACAAAATAGATTAACAGCTCAGTTCTTATCTAGGTGTTGTCTCTGTAGCTCAGGATTAATGTCTCAGCCCTTTTAGACAGGATCTGAAAACACATTATCTTGCTGCCTTAAAACAACTGTGTATTCTCACGTGTCTAGTACTCACTGGCTCCTTTCCTCTGTTGGGTGACAAGTGAAGGATCTGTCCCCTCTCAAGAAACTGCCTCTAATCTCTGAAAAAGGTTTCCAGATGACCCCTTTCTCTCTCCTTTTTTCCCTTTTGCCAAGAGCTCCAGTGCCTTCAATGCGTGGGGCTTTTTGTGTTTGTTTTGTTTGGGATCTTGTGGCCACAGGCAGAGTTCTTAACCTATTTTTCATTTTCCGTCTTTAGCTTTACAGAGAGGTTACAGGCTTCTTTGCCCATGAAGAACAAATTCTTTTAAAATACGAATTCCTGCATTTGTGATGGAACTTCTCCTGAATTATAACTCCATGCAGCCAATCTTCTTTTGTCTTGCTCTGAGTGAAAGGAGATTTAATTTTTTGTTCCCTTGAATATTATACACAGTTTTTTCAAACAGGAGAGTAACTATCAGCCCAAATGTGTATTTCTTTTCTAACTCTTAGATATTTTGGCATAGTAGAAGTATAAGATTGCCTCGGGACTTTAAATGATAGCACTTTGATTTGTTTGTGAAAGTGTGTGTTGGGTTTTTTTTTTTTCACTTTGATACTGACAGGACCGTGTTTCTGGCTTAAAAGCAGCAAAGTACTGTTTTTCTGTTACTACAATATGAACTCCTGTGAACTGTATGTACTAGTAAGAATTAATTTTCATGATTTCAAAGATGGCTAAATGTACTCATTGTTCCCTGATAAAAGTGCTTTGCAAAAGAACCCTTTGTTGCTGGTGAGCTCTCTCGGACAGTGGAACTTTGGATAGTGGCTGAGGATTGTACAAGCACAGCTACCTGACTCACGTGCTGACTGTCACATTTCTGCCTTATTAATAGTGTCGTGTTTTCTTGCATTGCAAACTGATTTACAAATTAACAAAAATGTGACTAACATCCTACTGCTATAAACAAACCCATTAAGATAAATAGAACCAGTTAATTATAACCATATCTTTTCCTACTCTCTTCTCCTATCCTGTTTTGACACTCATTAAATGTTGGTGTTTAGATGGGTGCTGCAAATGGATCGTTAATAAATTTTCAGTCATTTTCTGATGTGTCCTGAGTGGACATGATGCGGTGTTCAAAGACAAAAGGCGTGTTTGGGCTCAGCTGTGCTCCATGCTCCTACAAAGTCACTGGCAGCTGAAGGACTGTTTCGGTCTGAGGCACATGTAGCAGTCAGGGCTTTAGCAAGCCTGCCCAGCTGCCGTAGATGTAGCATTCAAACAGCTTGGGGGTGCTTTGTCCTGCTCACATGTTGCCCCCGCTTCTTAGAAGTGTGTCTGTGCTGTTACATAAAGATCAATGGTTTAAACCTTTTGCATCTTCTGCCCTGCCAAAGCTGCTGATATTGCATGTCTGCATGGCTGTTCAGCTGTGGCAGTGCATGTATACACACTGTATTTGAAAGTGCAACATCAAGCAGTGTTAAAAGTGCAGCAAGAGCAGTAAGAGCAAGCTTACTTTTAGGAGCCCCCTCTAAAGAGATTTTAAAGGAGTGGTTCTGCACCATCTGGTGTTAGCTGAGAGAGGTCTACAAATTGTGTTTTCCAGCCTTGTGTACTTCGATTTCACTCTAACCCTGAAGCTGTACAGGCCTTCTGAAGTTTTAAGAAAAGTTTTCCATGTGTAGCACACTTCAAAATAGATCAAAAAGCGGTGCTCTTTTTAAGCACTAGAGAATGTTAAAACAGACTTTAAGTCTGCTTAAAGTTTTTAAGCAGTACTTTAGGTTCTTCCAAGTTAAGGTCATACTTGTCATACCTGGCATAAAACTAAAATAAGTGCAGTAAAAAGCCCTGTAACCATCTGATTTAACTTCTGTTTTTGAGCTTGAAAACATATTTGATTATATGCAAACCAAATGTGGCACAGACTCAGAAAACCGCAGTGCTTCCCCCTCTCAAATGAAGACAGTGTGCCACAATAATAGCAACTTGAGACGGTCTGGATTGTTGCAAAACATGTCAAGAGAAAGAGACTGTAAACATTAATCTCTTCAGAGGTGTTGCCTCTGTTCCTTTCCCTCCCAGTTTGCTGGGCCTCTCACAGCAGGTATTGTGCTTATTCTGATGTGCTAAATATCACCTACTAAACTCCTGGTTCCTCTCTTATTACAAACAAATCTCTGTTTTTCATAGTAGAGTAGCTTTCTGAAGTGGTCATGCGTAGTAACCTTAAGCCTGTCTGCTAGGTGACATGAGAGAAAGTGACCACAGCTTTCAGCTGAGCCACAGCAGTGGGTCCTGTGCATGCCTGCTGCCCTCCACAGAAGAGAGGCCAAACCTTTCAGCTGCAAAGTGTGGCACAGACAAGTGTGTGAACAATTCCCTTCAGGTGACAGCGGCAATAAGCACCAGCACAGTGCAGCTCTCTTCTCTGACCTTGGCTCTGCCACTGTGGGAGCAGTGCTGCCTCTAGGAGATACAGGGAAGGCTGGAACATTGCTACCTGGTGTCACAGAGCATGGTGTGCTGGAGGATATGCTCTGGTGCTCAGGTTTGATGTAGTCTCAGGTCTGCCTTATCACAGAAAGATGGTAGTTCCTCCAGCAATGTTCCTGAAGCAACTATATGGGTATGGGCTTGGGTACCAGCTGTGCTAGCTGGAGGGTTGGCACTGACCAGAGGGCTGCTATCTTGTGTTCCAGTGTTCCCATGTATTCCCATTCTTGGTCCTGCCTCCAGCTTCTTTCTTGTTTGTTCTACTTCTTAGTCTAGTAACTTGGGAATTTCTGATTTGCTTAAAACTTCATCCAGCCAGTCTGTCTTATGTGAGCAGTCTTCTCAAATTTAGTCTCGCCACACTGAAACAGTCCTAAAGGACACTGAACAATGGACCTTTCAACTTTAAAGAGCACCTCAGAAAATTAAATATTGTTTACAGCCAAGTCAGAAAGGAATGTCTCCCGTGTGAGGTTAAAACACTTGTGGAGGCTCTGTGTAATAGGCTCCAGGACTAGCCACCTCCAAGGAGTTCTTGGGAGGTGCAGTTAATAGTGCCTTCCTCTGTAGTCCCTTATCATTCCCTTTGTGAGAGACTTTGTGTGCACCTAATCTGAGCTTTTAGGAACCAAGAAAGGTTTTCCAAGGATTCGCTGCTTGTCTCTAATTACCTTTACAATGGCAGGCCAGGAGTTAGAAGATGAAATGTACCTTGGGAGACATTGCCTCTCTCTAAGTGAAGGCAAAATCTCCCGGTACAGAGGTATTCCCGTTCCCATTGGAAATGCCTGAAGTTGGTTCAAGCAGAAATGTCTGGGGGGGCTGTGGTGCAGCAGCCCCTGGGCCACCCAGCCTTGTGCCATTCCTGCTGCTTCCGCCTGCACAGCTGCTCCCAGTCCCCCCTCAGGTCTGGCCAGGGGTGTGTGTGCATCTGCATCAAATTACTTCTCTGCAGCTGTTGCTGGCACTGAGCTCGTGGGGAAACCTCTGGCGGCAGCTAAAAGGGTCTTAAATAAGTTTGCAACCAGCCAGAGCCCTTACTGCTTACGGGTTTCTTGTATCCATGCAGATCCCTCTAAGTAAATGTTCCAAAAGGGGTTTGCTCTTGCTGGACACCTGCAGTAGGGCAGGGCTGCCTTTCTGCAGGAAGCTAGGCTCACGGGCTTGTCACAGTGTCGACCAGACCCGATTGCTTTGTCCCTCTGGGTGGCAAGGTGCTAAATCTTCTTTTTCTCCTTCGTGCTGATGACATGCCATGGATGTATGTATCCTGTGCTGTATTTGTGCTTAAGCTCTGTGGTCTGATAGTGTCTGTTGCATAAAAGTACAGGACCATCTCGGTGGACGCCATTTGGAAACAGACTTCGGTTTGTTCCCATAGATGCAGGGGTTTGGAATAAAGAAAGGAAGATATTTGCTTTTGGAAAGGTAGACTTGGCACTGAAATCACAGGTTTATTTTAAAAGCTTTGCTTTCCTGCAAAAAATTGTTTCTTGAAGGAGAACAACACTGGGTGTTTAAATATCAGGAGATGAGGCAGCACTGACAGAGATGGTAGGGAGAAAGCAGCTACATGGTGACATGATAGGAGAGGAGCTACTGGAGCAGGGCTGGCAAAGACAGGGGTGATGGTTCCAAACAAACAGGCTGATAAAACTGTTTTTGTAAATTACTATTTTCACAGACTGCCATGCGGTAGTGAGGCAGAATAAGCACTGTAGTGGTCTAGTTCCCAAAAATTGTGAAGTAAAGTAAATGAGGCAGGGGAAAGGCTGACCTTGGTTTAAGTTGCCCTTGAGCTGACAGCCAGGCTTCTGTGAAGAGATCTCTATGAGACTGAATGAGAGGTGCATCTCATGAGCAGAAGGTTATCTGAGAGTGATGGGAACAGAGAAAGAAGGATTCCTCTTCCAAGTAGGTGCAGAAGAGAGAAAAGTGTTGTCCAGAGCTGAGCCTTACAGATCCCTGGAGAGGGTTGAAGGAGTTAAAAAGGTTGTTCTTCAAAGGAAAAGCAGAGATGTGAAACATTGTGTCAAAGAAGAAGAAAAAGAAGGGCAACCACTGATTTTCTTTGGTAAGAGAAACTATTCCAAGCATTTAAGCTACTAAAGCATGGCTGTGTTTTCCTGGGAGAGTTAAAAGGAGCAACTAGAAGGAAGAAGGGTAGAAGCATGGCATGATGTCAATCGGGAAAAAAGTTTGCGGGACAAGGTAGTGAAATTGTGTCCCTGATGGGATTTCTATGAAGGGCAAATAGAAGAGAGGCTGTCTGCTCTTGTGACTCTCTCTCGGAAGAAATTGCAAGATGTGAGCAGGGGACTGAGCCGAACATGAAATCTCACACTCTCCACCAGCTCCATCATTTTAGTGAAGCAGAGCTGCTCTGGAGCAAGCCATTGAAGAGAGAACTTGTTGCAGAGAACACCTGCTTGCTTGGTGGCTTTTTGCCACTAGTGACAACCAC
The DNA here is from genome assembly GCF_021018805.1 of Prinia subflava. Classification (NCBI taxonomy): domain Eukaryota; kingdom Metazoa; phylum Chordata; class Aves; order Passeriformes; family Cisticolidae; genus Prinia; species Prinia subflava. The sequence continues at coordinate 60,763,139 of NC_086247.1, forward strand.
TCTGAGACTGGGCACAGAGCCAGAGAATGCTGGGGAAGATGTAACTGAGGGAGAAAAAGGGAACAGAGAAACAGACATGAATGTGACAGCAGAGCGCTGAAGTCCCAGGTGAAGGCAGCAAGCACAAAATGTAAAAAAAATTTACATTGTCTTCCCTCTGCTCATTCTCACTGATAAAGCATCCCTGATTAGGTCTTCCCAGCTTTGAAAATCTCACATGTAAGCAGAAATTAAAGTCTATGCAAGGATGAAAGTGTTTAGTTTTCTTTCTGTGCTTGATTTTTTTTTACTTCATGAGAGAAGTAGGTGGCTAATGTAATTCATGTTTATTGCTAAATGTTGCTCTTTGGTGTCTTCTTATTACAATAGCCTGATTTCAAAGCCAGCAATAAACGAAAGAGATGGCACCTCATAAACATAGGGCTTAGTTTTTGGCCCTGTAAACATCTTGAAACTTAAAATTTAAAGAAAAAAAAAAAGAATTGCTCTCTTGTGCTTGCAAAGAGCTCCTTCATTTCACAAAATAACAGCTCTCTAAGTAAACAAACTTCAAAATCCTGCTCCCTCATCTCCTCTGACCTCTTATATCCTCTAGCCAGAAAAAAAAGCCACAGAAAGCAGTTGATTGCTCTTGATCAGCCTGTGTAAGTTTTGATCAACTAGCTGCGTCTTCCTTCTTCTTTAACACAACTTTTATCAGAGCAGTTTTCTGGTGATCTGTTTTTGTTCGGGATTCCTGCCTGATGTGTTGCATTTTGTTGTGTGCTTTTTGTCATCAAACCACAGGCAACATTACAGTGATTGGCTGACACTTTGAGGATCTTGGGATGGAGGTTTTTTTGTGAAACAAAATGTACAGTTCTTTCTAAGGCTTTTTTTTTTTTTAGTCATAATAAGCTCTGTCAGACACAATCCTTTTTTAAGTTCCCTGTGTTCCTCCTGTCCTCTGACTTCTGCAATACTGGATGCAGTATTTGCATTGGTTAAATAAGCCTGAGTAATTTACTTCATTATGGAAAACTAATCTGCTTGTTAAAACTGCTAGTTTATCCAACAGTGTAATACAGTATTGTTCCGGCAGAAACTTTGCTGGCAGACACCAGTCCTTGTGTGTCTTTCTGTGAAGGGATATGATAAGATGAACTTTGTGACTTAGAGAAGCAGATCAGTCATTTTGGCTATCGGAATTTGTAGTTTCTGTTGGTGGGTGTTATCTTTAACTCCTGGCTGAATACAATGCAGAGCCCCAGTCTCTAAGCTGAGTGGTACTGCAAACCCCATTATTACTGTGATACTCTCTATCAGCCTCATTAGGGATGATCAATGAGCTGAAGCAGTCTTTTCCCCTCTTCTGAAAAGACCTGCTGACAATGGTTCCTGCCTGTGTATATGCACAGCGTGAATAAATTAGCTAAACTATTACTACAGTAATACTAACCTTTGAACAAAAAGAAAGTCATTCTCATTATCTGCTTAAATCTCTTGACTCTTCCCTTCTCCTCTGCAGAATCACCTTCCAGCTCCCTTGCCTTAAAAAGCTGGGTCATGCAGAAAGCACAAGTGAAATCTTTTGCATTTGTTTACTGTTGTGCTGTTCCCAGGCGAATGAAATTGTCTCTTGGGCTTTCCTAAGGCTGAACATGTGAACAAGTCAATTTGCCTGTACAGCATTCCTGTCAGAGCTCAGCGCCCCAAGCCTGCAGTGGCATTCCCACATGTCAGGCTCCGCTGATCCAGTCGTTTCCAGTGCACCTGCAGGGGCTAGGGCAGCCTTGGCCCTTGTGCCAGCTCTCTTCTCATGTGGCAGCTTGAGCTGAGCTTTGGGTCATACCAGCCAAGTGCAAGTCACCATCCTTAGCTCTCTCCCCCTCCTTTTCCACGTCCCTCTCCTTCCTGCTGGGTGCACTGTCCCCGCACAGGACCTGAGCTCTGCCTCAGGTGTTGGGCAGAGCAGGCAGGGTGGGTGCCCTCAGCAGTCCAGGGGGGCCGGGGCCGTGTGGGGTGGGCATTGCCCTGCCTGGGTATGGCTGCACAGCAGCTGCTTCCCCCAAAGTACCACGGTGCTAATGCTCCTCAACAAGCTGTCCAGAGAACAAATGGGATTGGCCCAGAGTGCCCTGGCATTTTGGCTAAGGGTATCCCAAGGAATCCTATTCCTGTTCAGGTGTGCAGAGCAGTAGATGCAGCTCTAAGCAAAGACCTTGTTCCCGTGCCCCTTTGGTTTTGTCATGTAGATAGGTGTTAAACTTGACACTTGAAGATGGCTTTTTCTAGCTTGAATCTAAGAAAAAGAAAACTTTAGGATACTTTTAAATTAAAAAGACTCAAGCTTTTTCTTTTCGGTTTGAAGTGTGCCCACAGAAGTAAGTTGCCATTCGGATTTTTCTGGAGAGGAGCAGGGGGTAGAGGACAAAGGAGAAATGTTTTTCCTCCATTGGAACCAGCTGTGGTTTGTTTGCCTTTTGTGCATTTGGATGGGCACTCTGAAATCCAAACTGGAACTAGCAGTTAATATTGCAAACAAGCAGCATAATTTGACTAAACAAGCTTTCAGATGATCACAACTGGGCTTTGATGCTCAAGAGTGGGATTTTCATAACTGCGGAAGTAATTTGAGAACATGCTTGTGCCCAAAGCCAGTAGGGTTATGTTGGCTTCTTTTTATCCTTTTTGCTTGAAGATGATTATAGTGATGATTCATACTTTTAGTCTCAGCAAAAGAGTGGCTTGCATGTATAGTTGATTTAACAGCTGAGAACCTCTAAGCAAGTCATTCTCCATTTTGAGGAAGAATTTGTCTGGAGAAGATTCTCCCCCTTTTTTTTTCTTTTGTGTGCTTGTTAGTTTTGTGTCTTCAGTTTCTAGCCCTGGTACTGGCTGACTTTGCAAATAAGAACTTCCATGAGGTCCTAGTTACGGCCTTACTTGTTATTGGATCTGTAGTTCCATGTGTTCAAGAGTGAGTTAGGATAGTTTTAGACATTCAGTTGATGGACAGTAGTTTGCTCATACTATACAATCTGAAATATTTAATTAAATGTACCAGAAAGGTGATTAAAGCTGTTCAGTTTAATTAGATGCCTGTTTTCATTATTTTAATTTCCTGAAATAGAGGATCAAATTTTTCCCTCCTGTTCTTAACAGCATTTTTTTTTTCCAATATCAGAAATAAGGACCATTAAAATCTTCTCCTCAGTCACTTTGACTTACTTAAAACAGCTTCAGGGGTTTATAACATTTTCTATTGTCTTGTGCCAAATCACACCCTCCTACTCCTGCTTTTTTTTTTTTCTGGCAATCACTTAATGGTCTATAAAGTTTTAAAACTAAAAACTAGTGGAGTGACAGAAAAATTAAAGCCATGCAGACTAACTTTCCTTCTGCTGCGTGGATTGCCAGGAAATTCAGGGGTCATGTAGAGTGAGTGTGTTTTCTAATAACAAGCTGTGTGCTCACATGCCATGCTTCTTTAAAAGTCTTGTGGTTGGGATCCCAGTGGTATTGATGGTAAATGTGCAAAGAATTTTTATGAGGTTGTTTGAATAGCTGAGTGACTTCTTTTGAAAGCAGTAGAGTGAATGCTTCTGCTGTGGAGAAGAATGGTTCTATGGATACCTGAGATGATGATAATGAGTGATGGACCTTCAAAGTTAAGTCCTAGAAATGCAGTTATCCTCTAGAGGACTTAATGAAAGCTTAATATTTTGAAAATGTGATTTCTTTTAAGATGGAACACTTGAGTGTACCTGTGGTGTCTTGGTAGCCATGGTTATGTTCTGATGGGAGGACCTAAAAGGGGACATTAGTAGACTTGTAAGCACCAACATGTGACTGTATTCCCCACAGAATAGTTTGAATATAAGTTGGACTCGGTGGTCTCAGAAGTTTTTTCCAACCTGACTGATCCTGTAGCTCTCTAATTCTAGGAAATGAGAGGTGATGTATACCACGTTCAGGTGCCAAACTGGAGCATTGGCCTGTGGTGACATACCTGCTGATGCTCTGTTTGCTTTCTCTTGCAGTTTGGGGCAGAGTTCAGAAGGTTCTCTCTGGATCGCTACAAGCCAGGAAAGTTTGAAGACTTCTACAAACTAATTCTTCACATTCATCACATAGCCAACCTGGAAGTGATGATTGGATATGCTGATGTGCATGGAGACCTTCTCCCTATTAATAATGATGACAACTTCTTCAAGGCTGTTTCAAGTGCTCATCCTCTGCTCAGGGTTTTTATCCAAAGACAAGGTAAGATGCAGTTTCATTTCAGTGCCTCAAAGTGTGCTGTGGAAGAGTGGATTTATGGCACCCATTTAAAGGCTGAAATTATGTAAGAGGTGTCTAGGAGCCATCCTGCTCATCCTCACAGGCCCTTCATTGCAGCTGGCAGGAATGGAATGGCTTCATGGCAGGCAGAGGGACTGCACTACTGCCTGTAACATGTTTCAAGGATACCATGCCGAGAATCACCAGGAGCCCCTTTGTTGTCTGAGGCAAATGTACCTAGTGCTGCTGATACTGTGTCATCACCTGAGTGTGCCAAGTGCACCATTCCACTTGGTGGAGGGAGGGATCTTAGTACTACTGCTTCACATTTAGAAATCTTATCCATCCATCTTGACAGTGTCATACCCAAGTTATTCATGCCTGTGTGTGAATGCACACAGATGTGTAGTTCTGAAAGGAAAAAAAATTGTTGCAAATGACATCTTGTTTGACTATGTTAACCTGGCAAACAGGTAAATGATGATTTTTTTTCCCTCTGTTCTTATCCTGAGGAATGCTGATTCTTCCCATTTTGAACCATCAAGCGGACCTTGGGCAGAATTGCCTGAATGTCAAGATGAGATCAGTTTAAGAGGCTTGTGTGTTGTTCTCCTTAAGGACCATGTTTGGCATTTGCTTCAGAGGACAACTGGCTTTTATAACAAGGTGTCTTCTCATAGAGCTCCTTAAATCCCAGGGGAGCCTAATACTGTGTTAGCACTTCCTCCACAGGTTTTTTTTTTCCACCATGTAGTGATTTATAGCACAGGGCTTTTGGAATTAAAATCTCATCAGCAACAGATTCAGAAATAAGACTTGATGTGAGACTTGGAGCAGTCATGTAGCTTTTTTTGGCCTGGACTCTTGCTGTGTGCTGATAAGGATTTAGCAAGAGGCTCCAGCCTCCTCATTGGTGTGAGGTGGTGTAGTGCGTGGTTTGATTTGGTGCCATCAAATACACCCAGGGCTGTGTGGCTCCTGTCTGTTCAGAGCATATTGTCTGCCACCTTTAGATGTGATTTTAGATGCTCAAGGAGCCAACTGAGAGGGTTTGGAGCAGTTTTTTTAGTTGGTCTGTCTATTAGGTGAGTGGAAATGTCTGTGGGAGACAACTTGCTCCTCCTTCTTGTGCAGAAAGTGCAAATGTGGATCACAAATCCAATTAGGTCTTCTTGCAACGCCTGTTAGGGCTTGTGAATGTTCACGGTGGATCAAGTCATGAGAAATCCCTTGCATGACTTTGTCCTGCCTCCTTCAGTTTCAGTTTGTTCACATCTCTGGATCAGTCCTGTTCAGAACACCGTTGTCTGTGCTCTGGACAGATTGCTGAAACCACTGACATAACCCTGGCCTGGGAGGGATTTGCCACTGAAACGCTGATCACAGAAGTAGGCAAATCAGAGAACTGTTGCCTGTATATAGAAAAATTTCTCCCTCTTCTTCTAGAAGTGTGCTGGTTCTTAAGGTTTCTAACTTTTAACCTTAATGGAAAAGGGCATTATTTGCTTTTTAAAAAGCTTCTATTTGACCTGTTGCTCAGTGAGAAGAATCATGCTGACAAGTGAGGGAAGACAAGCGTGTTCTTCCTGATGTGTGGCAAAGCCTGAAATCTTTCCCAACTCACCTTCTCCCTCTGTAAAGCTGAAGGGAATAGCAAATTCTGGCCCATCCCTTTGCTTAGTGCTAACTTTCATAAGGGACTCCTGAGGTTAACATTTGAGATTCATACTTGTGGATGGTCCCTAACAGTCATGCTCATCTCCTTTGCTTAGACAAAGCCTTTAGAAATGTTTCCCTATAAGAATGAAGGTGAAATCTTCATCTCTTTTTCCTTTGCTCTGCTGGGGAAATAGAGCAGTGCTGATCCTCCTTCTGTTGGAGATCTGCACAAGACAACAAGGCGACTAGCACCAAGAAATCATTGTGCCATTCAGGGGAATGTGGTGTGCCTGCACCTGACATTCTGACTTCAGAGGCAGGAAATTAGCGTGACAGGGATGCTAGTAAAATATGTGAGCAGTGCTCTCTTGGGACTTTGAAGGAGACTGCAGAGCATGGGCTCTCTAGGCTGTTGGATCAGGGATCACTGCTTTTCAGTGGGAGTAGTCCTGGGAGCTGGCTGCCAGAGGTTGTTCCCGTGGTGCTGTAGAGTAGGGAGAGTTCCAGGGAACAGGGCAGAAGTATGCAGGCATAGAAGGACTGAAGAGTTGAAGGTCAGGTCTCTTTTTCTAACATAGCAAACTGTTTATCAACTGCATGATTAGTCATCCTGTCTGTTTTCCTAGTTTATAGCTGAGTTACCCTTTCTCTTGTCAGGTCAATTTCACAGTCATGTTAAAACATTTAAAACATTCTCAGAGTGGCAAAATAGGTAACTTAGTCTTTGAACAATAATCAAGCAACAATTTCCTAGTCTGATGTTTTTGTTTGCCTAGGTGTCTGAGCACAGTTTTGCGTTTTTTCAGTTCAAAAGCTTTTCTTTCACTTGTCCCCAGAGGCAAACATTGTGCTCATTGCTTGGACTCTTCATGCCAGGTTGGTGTCCAGATAGGGGATGGCTGTTTTATTCCCCTTTCTCGTCTTTTTTTCTTTTTTTTTTTTTGCTCAGATCTCCTGAACCCCAAATTTTTCAGGATCACGGTAATTCCACGCAGGGAATGTTAGTGCTTATTGGCCAGCCATTTTAATAAGGACTAGAACTGGTGTTCCCAGTGTGCTTGCAACAATTGCTGTTCATAGTTTTTGGGTCTTGAACTATCTGGGACATTTGCAGGTTATGTTTGAGTAAATTGAGCTATAGCAAGTTTTTATAGTTCATAGTGATTTGTCTGCTTAAAGTATATGGTGTTCTTTGTTTTGGTTTTTTTTTCTCCAATACCAAATTACAGTGTGGACAAAAATCCTAATTAGAGAACCAGGCTATAAAAAGAAAAAGCAGTTTTCCTTTGACTTGCTTTCCCAGGCAGCAAGTATGGGTCATGTCCTGTGTTATAAACTGACGTGGCTCTTTTGGCTTCGTTAGTACAGTAGTGATTTACATCCATTGACGCTTTGAGCAGGAGGATTTGTTCAGTCAGCTGTAACTGGTACCAGGCATACACAGAACTCCCTGTGGAAGGTGCCTGCTGCTGTGGAAGGGATAGATGTCTCAAAGACTTTAGAACAATGCAGGAACTTGAGGATATGTTTGACTTGCCCCATAATAACTTTTGCATTTTAGCCAAGACCTGCATCAAGGAAGAACTTATCTGATGATGCTGATCATGATTTTCAAGACTGTTTGGTCTGTGTCTGACTTTAACTAAGGAATTTGAAACAATCTCTTGTATACTGCAAAAATATTTAAGTGTAAGCTATGAATTCAAGCAGAAACATAAATCAGAAAAACTGAAAGGAGTTAGTATTACATACTGTGAATGCATTACATTATTACTTGTATGATTAAATGGAATGAAATTATTATCAAATCATTATCAAATCTTGCTTTAATGCCTGTCTCACACGGGCACAGTATGTGTTCAAACTGATCTGTATTGGAGCATCTTAAATAGAATGGAATATATAGCAGAATTTTAATGAATTCTTCATTGTAAACCTCCCTTAAATGAATCCTTTGTGGGTGTAAGGATGTAAGTGGAGGTCTACCAAGGGAAAGAGATTTGAGAATTTCTCCTCTTTTGCTCATGTTACCTGGTGGGGTGTGTTCAATCTAGAAAGTCCAGAAACTCAAGGAAATGTGGCAAAATGAACAAGCTGATCACCTGTAAGTACTCTGTGCAGTGCTATTTTTCCAAGGTTTCTTTTTTTCCTAGTGGTATGTCTAGGAGCAAGTACAGCAAGCAGAATGAACTGAGTGGTTAACTGAGCACACCACTGTAAATCCAGGCAAGGATTCTGATTCTGATACTGGGAGAACTGATGAAGGCTGCTGATGACCGACCAGACCTTCACTTCGTACCAGGGTCAGCAGGGTTTATGGTGTTTGCATGGGCAGTAACAGAAAATCTGCTCAAGTTGCAAAGGAGGTGGGAGAGGTGGTGCACAGCCTATCTGCTCTCATCCTGATGCCAGACTGAGGTCAAATGAACTCACCTGAGAAGCCTTTCTGTTTGGTCCACAACAGGAGGTATGTTCTGATTCTATAAAAATAACAACAAATTGATTAATGTAGAGGACTTTTGTCAATCCTAAAGCAATTTGTAGATCAAATTCACAATCTTTCCATCAGTAAAGTTAATTTTAAAGTTTTCTAAAGATTTAAATGGTTTCATCATAAGTGTCATGCAAGTAGGAGACAGATGAAGCACTGAAGTGTCAGGTGACAAATTTGTATTTCAGGTTAACTTTGTCAAGTGTTACTCTTCTTGCAGGAACATGAAGGGCAAAAAAAATCTGAACAAGCTGAAGAGCATTCTAATAGCCAATACACTAAACTACACTTCAGAGCAAAATGGAGCAGGGCCTTACATCATAAATTAGTAAATACCACAAATTAACTGCAGCTGTTAATTGACATGGATGGAAGTTAGAGAAGGCTGATGACTTCTGTTATCTGTGTTGTCTTGCATTTGGCAATCTGGAAAACTTGATAGGGTGTAAAAAGCCATCAAGCAAGTTACCTTCAGAAACTTGATGTGTCTTTTCTTTTGTAGTTATATTTTTAATAGTTACTGTTACAGTAAATCAGTACCGAACAGCAGTCATTGCTTTCCTCCTTGAGTGGTTAGAACTGCTGTCTACCGTCAGTTCTCACTTAAAGCTTGATCCAAAATCAACAGGGGAAAAATGTGCGTTTACCTGGTTGGGTTTTGGATTTGGCTTGTCTTAATGTAAAGGTTGGAAGATGCTGTTTTTCTCCAACTGCATACAGTGACTAAACTGCTGTGCCATGCAATATATTTGTGCATGTTCAGAAGCAGTTCGTAGCTCTGCAATTTGTTACTTACCTGGCAAAGTTTTGTGCAGCTGTAAGTACCAACATCTGTGCTTAGCTTTCTTTTATTATAAAATCAGAACAATCACACTCAGTTTTAAAATAAAAATGTGCTAATGGGAATCATGCCCAGGTCTGCCTGAAAAACCAGTGGTGGGTTGTTTTATTGTCTTTCATACTCTGAGCAGATAATCCCCAGGAATGGTTGTTGGCTGTCTAACCACATGTGTTAAACACAAAAACTGGCTTTGAGGCAGCAGCTATTTCCAGCTACCTAAAACTTTTAACTCTCTGCTCAGCCTTCTGGAGTGGGTACAGTTGCAAAAGTTTGGGTTCAATTCTTTCAAATCTTGTTTTTGGTTCTTCAGTAACTGTCCTGTTTGTTTTGCAGCACAGACATGACTGTGTTTTCTCAAAATATTGTATTTCTAAACAAGAACAATGTGATTTTACTGCTCTTGTCAAAAGTATTTGATATATAAAATAATACAGCAGGTTGCAGGACATATTAAGAGAAAATACTGAACTCCTTCTAGTCTTCCTTTTGGTTGAGCTGAGCAGATTTTCACAGTGGTCTTTTAGGAGTCTGAGGGAATAGAATCAATTTTATTAAAGTGCACAGAAGGGGATTTGAAGTCTTCAGTTTATCTGCTCCAAAGGACGTGGGAGGGTGAAGAGGAAACTGTGCTGACACTCGGTGTAGCTCACGGGTGCAGTGGAGGATGTGGCTCTGCTGTTGGCCTGACTGTGCCAAGGCTGCTTCCCTGTGTCCTGCCCTGCTCTGGCGCTAATGTGTCCCAGTGGCTGAGCTCCCTGGGCCAGCTCTTCAGCAGAAAACAGGAGCTAGCACGGGATAGGCTGATTTAAAGCAGCTGAACACTGCCATGAAGCCTCTGCTTCCTGGGTGGAAGAACTTGTCTGCTTCTAGCCTTTGGAAGTGTGCAATTCCACTGGATTTGGAAAGGAGGCAAAGCATCTTGTCTTAGCTTTGACAAGATTAGAGGATGGTGGTAAAATTTGTGCTAGTATATAGGAATTGCTGCTAGGCTTATATTAAATCCTTTCATGACTTTCTTCAGAAACATTTCTGGTTGTGAGCTGGAGGGGTCTTTGAAAGCTTGTGAAGCCAAGTAATCTTTGTCCTACTCAAGTACTTTGATATTTGAAGATAAGTAAAATGCAGCTGTTTGTTCCAGTGAGGTCTGGCAACAAATTACTGTAACTTCTCTGTTCCACCTTTCATGTGCAAATGATGAGACTGGGTAATCATTATCTTTCTACTGGTTTATTAAGCAACTTAAAAAAAAAAAGTTTTTAATCTGGCTTGTCAGACATAAACAAAAAATGGGCTTGGATTTTGTTGCTTGCATGGTTAGTGATACCTGGTGGCTGAGCAGAGCCAGTGTGAGGCTGCTTCTTTCCTCCTCCTCGAAAACGCCACTTCTAGAGTATGAGGATATTTGATTTTCATCATGAGTTAGTTCTGATTGCAGCCAGAACAGCTGCTAAGGAAGAATTTCAGTGAAAGAGGGATGGAAATAGCAGAGCCTGCAGCTAGGCTTTGTGGGGTCAGACGTTAGCTGATAGTGGGAACTGTTGCAGAAATATGTGCTGCATAAATATTTGTAGTTGCAGTGTACAGTGATCACAGAACAGAAGCCTGGCAAAACCAGCAAACAGTTATTGCACTTCCATGTTAAAGCTACGTGGCATTTGTTTTCAGCTTCAAAGTTTAATAACTTAATGATAACTACACATAACCAACTATATTAAGAATGAAAATAGACTTTCACAGTCTCAAAAATTGCATCAAGCTCATACCAGCACCACACACTGTGCTGAATTTAGGCTAAAGAAACTTGTTTACAGTGGGAACTCGTGCAGCCTTTAATAGGAACCTCTCCTCAACTCCATGCCTAGCTTCAGTTTCTAACCCACATAAGAATGAGAAAATAAACACTCTTCTGTCCTTCCAAACTTGTGTTTGTTGTCTTACAGTTGTGGATTGCTGCCCTAAAAAGTACTTAAAAAAAAAACAAGATACAAGAACTTCCCCATTATGTATACTGACAAATAATCTCAAGTAACACTATTTCTTGTTTCATTCCTTGGTTTGATGCTTTTTCTTTAAGATAATGAAGCTGCTCTGACAGGTGGCTTGGTAAGGAGGACTTGTGAAATGATCCACCTCTGTTATGGTCCCTGTATGAGGGGAATTTTCCACTATTTACCTTTTCTTACCTTAGTAGTCAAAACAAGAGATTCTGTTTCCTGCTCATGGCTCAGGTTTTTTCCTGTTGGGCCTAATTGTCATTTCCCTTCTGTGAGTGATGGAAACAAATATAATGTGCAGATAATAATGAGAGTGCACAGTCTCTTCTTTGACACTGGATTTTACCTGAGAAGACCTCACAAGCTTGAAGTAGCTTTCACATAGCACATGGAGGTAGATAGCACAGTGCAAATACAAACATTAACTTAAAATTCAGGCCTTCAGGAACAGGTTTTCTGCTGAAGTTCTGAAGTGTTCTAAACCCTTAAGTACATTGGATGTCTTAGGACAACTTAATTGGTAGACTCTTGCACTGAAAACTAGCATTCAGTGAAGGATATTTCTGCTAGGTGTTTGTAGTAGGCATTGAAAAATTAACTCCAAATATAGTTATGCAAATATAACTCTACTCAAATTACTTTTTAGAGTAATGAAACCTTCTCTTTTGTCTTCAATCTGCCTGTGTTGTTCCAAGTTTCAAATTAAAATGGGTCAGTATTAATACTGCGTTTGAACTCTGGGTATTTTTCAGCTCCAAGAGAGAAAGCAGTTTGGGGGAGGTTGAAAAAACCCTTTCTTGAACCTGCCCCGATGATGATCGCCTTGGATCTTATTTTTTCCTCTGCGCTATGTTTAGAGCAGTAAAGAATCCTGTGGGAATATTAAGGAAACTATTAACCTAGAAAACTTCACTGTTGTTCTTGCTCTTCAGGCCCCTGCTATATGCTGATATTAAGTAACCTCTACAAGCTCCACATGAATAACTTCCGTCCCACTTATCTCCCCTGCCACCCCCAACTTTCTTGTAGTTTTTCTCTTCTGCTTTTTCTCCCATGTTTTGCTTTTTCTTCCTCTCAGCTGTCAGCTTTCTACTCCTTGCCTCAGCTTTTTAATTGCTCTGCAATGCTTGTTACTCCTTGGGCAGCAAGGAGAATGTGTTAGGTAAAAGCACACAGGTGCTGGTGTTGCTTTATTCCCAGCACTAGAAAAGGCTTGGAGAGCAGTGACAGAAGTAGTATGGAAGTAACAGTGAGGAGAATTGGCATTTTGCTGTGTCTCTTAGACCAGTTAGTTTTCTTCTCTGATTATCCCTTTGCATTAGAAATAATAGATTACTTGAGAATTAAAAAAAATGAAGTTGTAAAGTTTTGAAGAAAAATAATTATGTAATTGGGATTGATACACAACTAAGAAATTCTGTACTGTCTGGTGTCTTTGGAAATCAGCTGGAATTCAGTAGAATGGTGGAAAAGCTTCTGCAAAAGTGTCTGCAAGGGCACTGCAAGGCTACCCAGCTGCTGGTAGTGGCGAGCTCTGAGCCGCCCTTCTGCCTCTTCAGCTGCTGTAGGTGAACACAACTGCTTCCTTTAAAGCTGGGTTACCAGCTGGGGTTTGAAAAGGGCTAAAGCTGTTTCCCTTAACCCTGGATGCCATGAAGGTGTCCTAAGAGGAGGCCTGTTTAATTATGGCCTCAGGATGGACACTGGTGGCAACCCATTTTTTTCACTTTATTAGCCTGGTTTATTTTATTGTGACTTTGTTTTCATTCTGCCAAGCAATTTGGTAGTTTTAGTAATATGATGCAGATATTTTGTATGCAAAATCATGTAATCTCTACATTTTTCCTTTTGTTTGCTTACTACGGTCTAGTTTGAAATGCAGCTATGTGATTAAAGGGGAGGAAAACCCATTGGATTAACAAAACACGTGTTAATCAGAAAACTGAAGTTTCTTGCAGTTTTCAGAAAAGGAGAAATTCTTTCTGTCTCTGAGTGAATAAATGAATGCTTTATAATAGAGCCCATAAATAACTCCTAGGATAGTGCCTTTGTGGCTAATAAAAATAAAAATGGAATTTCCTAAGCTTGTATTCCTTGAAGCAGCATGATTCTAACATGTCTTATCCTTTGCACGGGGGAAGAAGTATAAGACATTTGGAGTACAGTATGCAACAAGAAATGTTAAAAATTTTGTTTCAGAACAATTTTTAGCTGAGACAAAGAATCACAGTAGTGGGAGGAGTGTTTGTGTCTGCATTATTTTTCAGTCACTTAAAAGTGCACTGAACATTGGTTCGATGGACTCATTGCATTTTAAAATCCCTGCATGTTAGAGAGGAGAAGGTAGCATGTAGGGAATCAACATATTTGTGCATTAAATCTTGGTAAAGGTACTGCTTACAAAATGTGAGGTACTTGTTTCCAGAGTTAAATTGAACCTGGGTCATACAGTGCTATGGTTCAAAAGTTGCTTCTTCATCCATGAGCTTCTCTAATGAGGGAGTTACTTTTCTGTATGGCTAACCACACGATGTCTCCATTTATCAGCTTGTACCCAAAAGTATCCCAAATGTTTGCCCTGGGTAGAAAATAATAGAGGGCAAACAGTGCTGACAACGATCTGCCAGTGAGCTTAACGTGTGCATGGATGACTGAAAATGCTAATGCTGGTCGTGATTTTCGATAGATCTGGCTAACACTTCTTGTGTAAATACACCAAGCCCAGAGGCACATCAGATTACTTTTCTTTAGTTGATTTCAGTAGTTGTGTGGCTGGTGCCTTTCTGACCTCATCAAGGTATCTGTGCTTGTAATGGGCTGTAACTATGAAAAACAGGAAACTTTTTTATTTAACTTAGTCTCCTGTTCGGGTCTCTTTGCCTCTTGCAAAGGTGCTGTTTTTAGTATTACGGAATTTTCCCTTCCCTGTTTTTTGGCTGACTTCAAAAGCAATGTGACAGCATTACCTGGCAGCTTTTGTCACCCATGTGTAGGGTTAACATTTCTTGCCCTCAAAGAGGGGAATTGAATAGCTGTCTGCAGGCTGTCCTGAGGGTCCCAGCCTGTCCCCCAGAGGAACAGTAGTTCCCTGTGCTATATTTTGCTTAAAGTGGGATTTAACTTTTCCTTCCTTGATGTACTTGGCTACCATACCAAGTACCCCTGCAGTCATCCCCCCGCCACACGCAGTTTCCAGTGACCTGGTAGGTTATGATGAGTACCACAGGAGCGTGCTCCTGTGGGTGTCACAGAAGGTCTGTGTCAGAGGCTGCTCTTTGTACGCTGCTCTCTGTTGTACAGACTCTGCTGGGCACTCCGGGTGCAGGGAGGTTTTTAAGCTCATCTCACAGGCATACCATGCCATCCAGAAGGGATGGAGAGGAGAGGGGGAGCTCTGGGAGAAGCTGCAGACTGGATATCTGTTGTGATTTAACTTGTTGTGCTGTGGGCACAGTGGCTTGGCAGTACCTCAGAACCCTCTCCTGTCTCTGAAACATTCCCAGAAGCAGCTGGCCACAGGAGCCAGCTCGTGGGGTGCAGATCACAGGAAACAGCTTGCCACAACAAACTCGTCTTCCTTTGCTCAGATGACCCCTCAGCAAGGGTACGTGTCATCTGCATCAGCTCTGGCAAGTGCACAGGGCTGGTGAGCCAGAGAAAGGATATTGTTGGAGGTGTGTGCCAAGCCCTGTCTTACAGTGGACTTCACCAGTGTTGATCACCAGACCATGTGCAGAGCATCCCTGCAGCTAGTTTGTCCTGCCTCTGGATGCCTGGAATAATAGTTTCCCTGGGTGGATTTTTTTAGCACTGTACCTCATTCAGTCCCAGTTCAGCTGGTAAATGGCAGCAGTGTCCCACACCCTTCCTCTCACCAGTTGCATCCTGAGATCCCAGAGCTGTATTGCATCATGAGGAAGTACTGGAGCTGCAGAGTGTGGTCCAGGTGCCTTTGTACCATGATGGGTGTCATGCAGTGTGTGGGTAGCGCGCTCCTGAGTCCTGTTGGTCTGGTTTATGGGTGTGTGCTTATCTTGGAAAATAGGAGTCCCTAGCACCATCTGTCTTCAGAAGTGTTATTGCCTCTGTTTCAGACCCCTTCAGTTCCATGTAGATGTCCGAAGAGAGCTGAAAGAGATCAGTGTGAAGATGCTTATGTATGTGTATTGGCAGCAGCCATGAGAGGACCTGCTAGTGTAACCCAGGTTAGCCAGGCTGCTTGCCAGCATCTTGCTAAAGGGTACCTTGCCATGGTGGCTCTCACAACTGGTGTGAACAATTCCAGCAAACCAGGTCTGCCTTAGAGACCTCCTGGCACCAGGAGGTGCCAGGCACCTCAGTGTCAGTAACATAAATTGCTGGACAGCTGCTTGCACATGGAAGTAACAAGCAAGGTTGCATCCCTGCTCAGGAGGGAATGCTGCTGGAGGTATTTCAGGGTTTGTGCTGAGATCCAAAGATCTGAGAAGGTGGCTTGCTACAGTCCCATGTCTGTGAGGTGCACAAAGGCTGTGGCATGGCCCTGCTTCCCTCCGGCATGATAGGGCTGTGTCAACTCTGCCAGGCACTTATGGGGTCTCTGTCCCTGCTCACTGCAGGGGGGTTGGACCAGATGACCTTTAAAGCCACCTTCCAACCCAGACTCCTCTGTGATTACTCACATTTGGTTCCTGCTGTCTTGCTGAGACATTGTTCCCTGGCTCTTAGTGTTTGTACTGTTTCAAGGCAAACATAAGATTTGCTTATGTTATTAGCTTTCATGCAGCCTAAAATAAATCAGGAATGCTTGTTGTTATTGCATGCGGTGAACCCTGTCCTGTTGAACACGGTGTTTGGCTACAGCACACGTGGATGGGCTCTGGGAGCTGACCCAGAGGTTGGTGCACTTTGGTGCAGAGCATCAGGGCAGAGTTGAGGATCAAAGGGGAAGTCTTGTCCCTGTTCAGGTGCAGTTTGGGTCTCTTTGGGCTCACATGGCACCTAACTTCCAGCTGTGCACTTGGCTGCCTCATTAGCTTGCAGGAAGTCTGATGGTTCTGAGATTGCTGTCTTTATATCTCTGAGGTTTCCTCCAGAATCTACCTCCTACAAACACTAAGTTTTAGTAAAATTCAAAGTGCAGGGGAAGAGAGAATGCACAGGAGATAACTATGGGAAAGATGGGGGGAAGAAAACTGGAGGGAAAAAAAAGGCAAAACCCCATTGGTTTTAGAAAGAAAGACTTCAGTTCCAAAGTCACATATTTTATCTGCAAAACCTTGCTTCCTAGATCTTTTGCCTAAAGACTTTTTCTTAATGTAGTTAAAACATGAATAATTTTAAAACAAATAATCATCTTAACTCTACAGAACTTAGCATTCTCAACCAAGTGGCTTGAAACAGTAGCTGTTCTGAGCAGCAATTTGAGAGGCTTAAATAGCTGATATCCCACAATCTGGCTAGAATGGCTTTGGAGAAACCCTATCAGGGAGGACATCACAAGGAGGCTGGATGTGAATTTGGATAGTAAAGTACAATATACAGTTCAAGCGTTTTATCAGTGTCAGTGGCACTGGAAATATTGGCATTTGGAATGGACAGAGTGGTTGTAATATTTGTCTACACCTGTTGTTTTTTCTAAATCTCAACTCCATCTTTGGCAGCTTGAGTGTCAGTAAAATGAAGTTCTTTTGTAAGGAAGAGTAGAGCTCCTGAAACACAGCCCCTGAAGTTGCTTGCAGTGTAGAAGCTTCTGTAGAGAGCTTTGCTTTTCGCTCTTCAGAGTGGTGCTTCCTCTGGAAACCGAGGGTGGGCGACGGATGGTTGCCAGGCTGCCAGTTCACACGAGTGGTGTGTCTGCCAGGGTGGTGGCACAGTCACTGCCACCAGCCACTCCTGAATAATGTAATCATTTCCATGATAAAGCATATGAGCTTTTGCAACCTGCAGAATCCTCCTTTCCCAACAGCCGGAGGTGGGTATGCTTCTTTTTTTCCTCCTATGATGTGCAAGTTATATACCTCTTTGTCACCCCAGCAGGATCTGGATGAACAGCTTTTGCACTGGTTTGATAAAATTTTATTGAGGACAACAATCATCAGGTGTTTTTAAGACACTTAGGTCCCATGACACTTAGTTGTTTTTAATGATGGGGGAAAAAAACTAAGGAGTTTAGGTCTGTTGTTTAGTGCACCTTCAACTGGAAATCCACATCAGCTGGGAAGTAATTGCTAGCTAATAGTTTTAAAATGGTTATGATGAGCAATCTGCTCAGAACACATGTATACCTCGATTAAAAGAACTGTCAAATGCACAATTCCACAATTTCTAAAAAAGTTATTTCCTGACTCTCACTTTCTCAATGTCTCTCCAAAGACCAGCATGATACCACTGCTACACCCTGCTGCTCTTTATTTGTACTCTGATTCCCAGCCCTCCCAAGGGGCAATCTGAATTAACAATCTGAATAGGCAGCAGCCCAGGACCTTTGGAGGATGGTGAGGTTCAAAGCTGATGGGCCAGGTTCAATTAAAGCCCTATAAAGACTCCAAGGAGAAGAATTGTTCCTTCAGATTGGGTTAGAAGAGTCTGACTCTTCATATATGAAGGAGTACATATATTGTGTCTGACAGCTCAGAGGATCTGATGTGACCGATGCAAGACAAAATCTCTTATGTCTGTGGGAACTCTCTTGGCCAGCAGATGTGTAAATTGGGGGCTGTTAAACAGATTCTTCAGATGAGGCATGTTTATGTGTTTTCAAAGCAAAAGATGGAGTTTAAAGGGAACTCTACAACCACAGTCATCTTCCTCGTGGTCATCCCTGTGTGCATTCCTCTAGAAATGCTAAATATGGTATGATATGCCTGTAGTTTAAGTACATATTTACAGGAAGGAAGGGAGTTTTATTTCAACTGTTTTGAAACTGTGTGGTACAATCTTTTTTGTACTGAAATATCTTTACAAGAAGTTTTGGGCATATGTTACTCCCTGTGCTCTTCGTGTGGCAAAAATTGGAGAAAAGCATCACTTCATACATCCATTTTTCTGCCAGGCCCTCTTTGAAATGAGGAATTTTCATTATTTTCTGAAAAAACCAACCAAGCAAACCTAACAGTGGTTGGTTTTTTATTTTGTATGTTGAGTACCTTCTGCAAGTGCTGGGAGGTGTTACATGTCCAGTTTTATTATCTCTGCAGAAGTTGGGTAAACATCTCCTGTGCTAGCGTGACACATTTAAGGCAGTCAAAAGCTGCTTCAGAGCGTATCACTTCTGTAGGTAGAGAGAGGAGCTGTGCTGTGGGTGTGTTGTCTCGTGTACCTGTGTTATCTCTGAGAGGCAGGTGAGATACTGGCTCCTTAAATAACAACTCTGGTCTTAAGCAAGCATTTCATAATGAAGTTATTTGACTCATCAGCTACTGGGAATAGCCTAGGTCCGTTTTGCTCGTGGGGAAACAGGGCTCCATGGGAGAGGCTTTGTGAAGGCTTAGCACAATTCTCTGCCTGCAACTGCATTTAGTCTGTGTTTTCTCTTGTGGCTGGAATGCAGTGTGGTGGTAAATCGGTTAAGCTTGGGGCATCAGGTCCTCTCCTAGGCTGCTTGTGCAGCTCCATGGTTCTTTTGCAGAAAAAGGAGAAAGAGACCTTATTTTGGAGTGCTGCCACTGTGTCTGCTGAATCATGACCATGAAAACTGCTGAAGGGGGTCTGTGCTAAATAACAAGTGTTGTATGCCAATGGTTATTTTTGGTGGTTTCAATTACAATCCTCCTTTCTCCAAGAACCACACTGGTGTTTGTGTAAATGGATGCTGAACAGCAACAGCAAAGCCATTGAGTACCAGAGCCAAATCTGAAGAAGAGTGGACACGTTTGCAGCAATGTGCCTGCTCTTCTCAGCTGTTCCACCCTGTGACCCTCAGCCTCTTCCTTGTGTAAACATAGATGGAAACAGTCAGGGACATCTGTATCCAGGAGCAATATCAGGAGCTTAGCTGGGAAGAGGGAGCACAGAGGATGGAGCAGTTGTTAGGCTATTAAGGCCTTGTCTCAGTGGGAAAGTATGAATGCATTTAATACTGTATTTGCAGTCTTGGCTGGCTGGGACCCAGCACTGACCACGGTGCCTGCTGATGCTGCAGGGATTGCTTTGGATGGATGAAGGAAGAATACTTCAGGAGCTTATTAGTAGGTTGAGAAGAGCAACATTCTTTCTTTCCTTTCACTTTTCTCTTTTTGTTTTTCTTTCTTTTCCTGTTCTTTCAGCAAGACTCACTGTTTAGACATCTTATGAATAAATGGAGGAAACTTTTTGACTTCTGTTTTGAGGGGAAGCCAGGAGTGACTAACATTCCTTAATCTGATTTTATTGCACATTCTTGTCTTGGATATGTTTTCTCTTTTTTCCCTAACCAGAAGAAAAAAACAATCCCTGATGCAAGTGGCTTCTAAGCTCTGTCTTCCTGTAGCTCCACATGCAGCTCTCTGTATCCGTTTGGGAACTGACTTCACATATTGTTTTTCTTTTCATGCAAAAGATCTTTCTGCAAACTGTGGCTTGAATAAAAACAGGAGGGAGTTCAGATACTGGGAGTCCCTGGTGTCAGCTGAGGCAGGCAGCAGATAATCCCTGCACTGTGCTGTACATTCATTAGCATTCTAGAAATACCTGACGCGTCTGTTTCCTGATTAGGAGATCTCTAGTCAAATGCTTATTTTCTCACAGGAAACAAAGTATTCAGAATTTCTCTGGAAAAATTTAGGAATGCCTTTCCATGTACATAACTGGCTTTTTTTCATTTGCACGTGTTGCTGGCCCCTGCTTGTCAGGGACCTCTCTGCATCCTGGTAAAGTTTTTGACACACAAACAAGACACACCAACTTGCTCCCTGCACCCCCATTAATTTAAATTTCTGCTTCTTCCTTTAATTGGCAGATGTGGGAGATGGGCTTGACAGGAATTGAGAGAATTGAAAATGGTTTGAAGGGGAGGGTTATCTTAAAGAAACGTGATCAAAGCTGTTGCTATTGATGCTTGCTTACAGCTTAAGTCTTAGGTGTGTATACAGTTTCATTTTGTAGGCAGATGGCTTTTAAGTCAAATAACGAGTTCTCAGTGTGCTCTCCTAAAGTGAAACACTGTTTCCTTCCTTTCCATCTGCCTCCCCCCAATATGAAGTTTAGAGTCTTCAGCTTACCAGGAGTGCTCCATTCTACCAGAGACAAAATGTGTCCTGTTTGTTTAAAAAATAATCAGCTGGCTTTGATTTTTTTGGCTTAATTTAGTCCAAGTGCTTGGGGGTGGCTAGATGGGAATGTGGTGTAGGGGGTGGAGACTTCCAAGGAAAAATTCAAGTAGAAAATTAAAGTAGCAGACTATATCCTCCCTACAGACTGGGGAGGCAGCACTGCAGAGCATGCTGATGCTTGTAGTTTCAAAGAATGAAACAGTGACTTCCAAGAAAGTATGTTATAGTTAACATGCTCTTAGCTAGGTAAACTTCGGCTGCTTTATTTAGTTCTGACAGTACAGGGTGTTTTTATTTGCAAAGCCCTTACATTCTAGAGCCTGTGGTCAACTTCTGAGACACTTCTGAAAGTTGTCTATTTTTCATAGTTACCAAGGAAAAAAGAATTTGACCTGAAAACACAAGGACTACAAGTATCTAAGGGCATAGTGGTACAGGCAGCTGCATCTTGGCTGCTCTGCTTTCTTGGCTGGACATGACCTGGTTTTGCTCCAGAAGCCACATAGCTGGGTTAGTGTGGTGCCAAGCTCATACTGCTGTGCCTGGTGTCTGGAGTGGGCTGGGAGAGCAGCCATCCGCTGTGGACAGCAGAGCAATGCCCTTGGCCTCGGTCCTTTGTGGGTGAATTAACAGAACTATGGATATTTGTTTTATTTTTGCTGCACTGTGCACTCTTTCTGGGTGAGGAAGTGGAGGAGGGGAATTTACAATGTGTGGCTCACACTGGTTATTCCCTATACTATAAAGTGAGATTTTCTCTACTGCACCTCAATTTTTGTAGCGTAAGTGGTATGATCAGTTCTTTACCAGTGTTAAAGTCAGTACCTGTGCAGCCAAAAGGGTCACTGAATGACAGCAAACAAATGCAT
This sequence comes from Prinia subflava, assembly GCF_021018805.1. Lineage (NCBI taxonomy): Eukaryota > Metazoa > Chordata > Aves > Passeriformes > Cisticolidae > Prinia > Prinia subflava. The sequence goes on from NC_086247.1 coordinate 60,784,486, forward strand.
GCCCTCAGGGGCAGGTCTCTCCTGAAAAGTTTGTATGGTCTCTTATCACCATGCATTACAGGAAGAAAATTGGTGGTTTCCAGAGGCTAACCTCAGTCCTTTGATGGTGACTCACAGCAATGGGGACTAGAAGGAAAGGGGGCCTCAGTGAGGAGTGGCACTGAAGGAGGCTGCTGCTTGAGGGAAGAGAAGCAGACCCTCCTGAAAGCACAGGGGGTCTGGCTTTGCACTCACACTGGTTCCTAGCGTGATTTGAATCCCTCTTTGCCTGCACCGAGTCACCCTGGTCGTTGCTTTCTGAACCAGCTGGGGAGAGAGATGCAGACAAGCGCTGTCAGTCTGAGAGCATCAGTGAGTGCGGCGATGGAGGGAGGAATTAAATTCTCCAGTGTGTTGATGTAAAACTCCTTTGGAAGAGGAAGAAAACCTGATGCAGTTTTTCCACTTATACTCAGTTTTCTGCCATACAGCAGTTCTGGGCCTGGCAGTGTCTTTCAGATCGCTATTGCACAGAAGCTTGCAAGTCTTGGAATTATAGTATGCATACTAATAAGAATTTATTGGGGTTTTTCCCTTGAAATAAACAAAACCACTCCCACTTGGAGTGGTTTATCTCCTAGCTGGAGAAAAGCACACTGTTCCCCTTGTCCTCTTCCCTATCTCAAGCACTCTTTTGTGCTGTGAGAAGTTGCTGCAGATCTGCTGGATAGATCATGCAGCTTTGTTGCCTCAGCTGCCAGAAGTGTAACCCCATCCATCTTCATGCGGGCAACGGTGGATCTCTGGAAACGTGGGGAAGACATGCATGTGGTAAGAGGGAAAAGTGTATGGTCCTGTATTAAGCAATTAAGCTGAGACAGCAACTGGAAGTCTTGGGAGTGTTTTGAATATTGCTTGAAGCTCTTCAAGGCATGTAAGGGTGTGTGTATGCGTGTATTTGTGTGTAATTTGCCTCCTCTGCAAAAGCTTCCCACAAGTGACAGTCTCTTTTTAAAAGGGAGATTATTACATAGGACCAAGTTGTGCTTTCAGACTGCAGCCTAGCAAAGCATCCACCTTTTCTTGGCCCATGGCCCTGCACGGTGTTGCCCATAAGCCTGCTGCAGCTTGTGGCAATGCCCCTTTTCTGGGGAAGATTCCTCAGCCAAGGAGCTTTCAGCTTCACAGAGTGGCTGCTGCTACCCCTCCAACTCCACCAGTAGGTGCTTTCAGTTGGCCAGGGTCCTTGTCCTGGCTGCTGTTTCCCATCCCTTCCTGCTCCAGCAGCAGGCCTATGCAATGGACTTGTGAGTGCAGTGTCTTCTTCCTTCCTCACTGCTCCCAGCCTTGAGCCATTTTGTAAGCAATGCTGCAAGTGGTGGGAGAGCTCTTCAAAAACAGTTGTAAAAGCTGTTCCTTAAGTCAGTGGTTTCACCCAGCATTGTCAATGGCAGACATAAACAATGGTAGACATAGGGAACATGACATGAAAATGTGCTGCAAAGATTGCATTCATCAATAAAATCAGCACACTGGCAGCTGAGAAGCAATTTGGCATAGGGGGAACCTCTATTTAATATGCTTTGCCCTTTTTTACTATTAACCCTTCATCTTATGAAAGAAGGCTCCAGAGGTACGCAGCAAGAAGTCAAAGAGGCTTAGGAAACTTTTTTCCTTCTCTTGTTTCCCAAAGTGAGCAGATGAACTGCGATGGCAGAACAAGTGTATGATACTGGTATGGGGTAAAGGCATTGGAAGTTGGGTGTGCTTGCCTTTTATATTTTGATTTGGAAGAGGAAGGCACCTCTGAAATGAAGCTCTTGACTTCGCCCCTGTATTGCCCTGTGTGCTGGCTGGCATTGCTGAGTGGCATCAGGAGATGCAAGCTAGATTCCTTCTACCTAGAACAAAACCAGAGGCTGCATTCTCAAAGCCCACCTGGCTCTCCTGATGTGCTTGGGTGGGTGTTTGATCAGTGGCAGGAGACCTGGTATGAAATAAAAACCTCATAGACCTTTAATAATCAGGCTGTTGAGACCTTCTATATCATTGTTCTATAGGTTGCTTCAAGTGGGCTGAGCTATTTGGAACTGCAGCGCCAGCTCTAGTGTGGTGGTAAGGACAGACTGCCCAGAGGAGAGGCTAGAAATGGTGAATGTTGCTTGCTGTGGCTGCAGATTCCCTTATTCCACTGGAAATGCATGGCACACTTTTGTTCTTCCTTTCAATGGATTCGCATTTTTGGGTGGGTGGGTTTTTTTGTGTTTGTTTTTTTTTTGTTGTTGTATTGTTTTGTTTGGTTGTTTTTTTATAGCTGCCTTTCATGCTGTCATTGAAAGTTGTCAGAAGCCCTTTTTTTCATCATCTTGCTATTTTCCCCCTTGGGAAAGAATTGATTTTTGTCTTGCTGTAGAGAATTGCACTAAATGGGCTCTTGAGGAGCTTTCTCAGTCCCTGCATACCAAACAGGTGGTATGTGGTAGGAGTTTTCCTTGGCTGCTGTGTGCTCCTGCAGAGATGTTTAGAGATGCCTGTGTGCCTTTCACCACAAGCATATGATGTTGTTGCAGTATTAGCATATTTTGCCCACACTGAAATGATGGTCAGGAGATGAATAAGACAAAAATCAAACATAAAGCGGGGGAAGCAAACCCGTGCTTTTCCCCAGAACAGGGATACAAAAGGTGACATAAGAACGATTGGTCACACTAGAAGTGATGTGTCGACTTTCCTCAGAGGAAACACTGGAACAGATTGCTCAGAGAAGCTGGGGATGCCCCATCCCTGGAAGTATTTTAGGCCAAGTTGGATGGAGCTCTGAGCAACTTGTTCTAGTGCGAAGTGTCCCTGCCCATGGTATGGGGTTGGAACTGGATAATCCTTAAAGGTCTCTTCCAACCCAGGCCATTCTATGATTTTATGATTTTGCATCCTCTTCCTTCTTTCCCTCTCTTTTCCCCCCCCAGCATTTGAAGTTGCCTAAGATGGAAGAGGAGGGAACATTATTGACTGACATATATAGTAAATAAATAAAACCTAATCTGAATGAAGCATGCTGTGTCCTAAATGGCACACACCTTGCATAAGCTCATTCTGCTGCCTGTATAAATTTGGCCAGCTCAGGAAGCAATTCTAACCATTGACCATCATTAATTGCCCTGCAACTGGCTGGTTGGAACACACTCCTGACACAGCAGAGAGAGATGCATTAAAGGCTCTCCTGTTGTCTTGTTTTGAAGCTCCAAGGCAGGTATGTGTCAGTGTTCTTAAACCCTCATCAGTAACACGGAGCAGTTCCACAGCTTAGCAACTTGGTCCTTCACCAAGGAAGGGCTCTCCATTGCTGAATCTGTTGCTTGTGCTCTGTCTTGCCTCTTCTCAGGGAGCTTGCTGCTTGCTGTGACTTTTGGCCATGCTCTGCCCTGTTCAGGTGCACCAGATGCTTGCTGTAAGTAGCTGACTGTGAGAAAAGCCTCTGTCTTTGGTGGCTAGACTGGTTTTTGCCCTGACGATGACTTCATCTTTTGACTATGCAACTTGTCTCAGACTAGGTCTGCTGGAGACACACCTGAGTAACTTCAGTTGTGGAGATTATTAAAGAAAAATGTTCCCCCTCTAGTTATAATAAAACTTCTGCCATCCATTTCCTGAGTCTTAGTGCAAAGGCAGTCTCTGAGTGAACTATTATGTTAATTTTTTTTTTTAATAATTTCTCCCTTGTTGTTTGATCAGCATTCAATGCCAGCATTACTGGATCAAGTTAAGTTCAGAAGACCTAGTTTTGCTGCTTTTATATGAGGGAAGGAAATGGTATGCTACTATGTCCTAGAAAAGGAAATCCTCCCTGGATCAAGGCAGAAAAACTTAATTCCATTTAAACATGGCATGTTATAGCAGGAAAGGGCTGGAGTGTCTTGAACCTGCCTAGGTTTAGGCTTTTTACTGTCCAGCCCTGTTTCTGTTAACTTCTTAAAATGATCCCTGCTGGAATTCACATATGTTGGAAGCTGCTGTTCACCTCCTTGATCTTCCTATGTAAGCTGGCAATTGTAAGATGAAAGGAGTTCATAGCAGACTCTTGACTGCTTGGTCTTTTCTATTTAGTAAGTTGAAGAGACTTCAGTGATATACTATGAACCTCTGGACTCAGAATTCATTCAATCTATAATTAAGTTTGCATTACATTACAACCTTGTGGCCATCTGCACCGGCCTGTACCTAATTTATAGCATATGCTTCTGCTCCCATTTCTAAAGAAGCATTTCCTGCCTGCAGCCTCCATCTCAGGGCCTGTGAGATTTGCCATCAAACATTGTTTGTGTTCATTGGTGGGGATAGAAAAAAGGAAGGCGTGGAACTCCTCCTGCTTAACAGCATCTCTTTTTCTCCTCCTGAGCCAGAAGCTCTTACCTGTGGCCTTGGGTGCAAAGTCGTGTTCCAGCAGGTTGAATGGGAGGATTAGTAAGAGCCAGCTGTTGGCAGGAAGGCGTCTCACTGTCAGTGTCATGGCGTGAAATCGATTGGATCGCTACAGCTCCTGTGTCTTACTGGGGAACTTTGTAAAAATGCATTAATCACTGTGGGAAATCTGGAATCAAATACCAGACACTCCCCCCACCTCCTCCAGCCCTAAACTGAGGTGAAAACCCAGGAAATTCTTGATTTTGTTTTTGATGGCTACTGGATGGGATAAATAAGGACCTGGCCTTTATGCAGTGGGCTTCTGTCCTGCTGTGTCTTGACTAAAGCTTCCCAAAATTTCCTCTGTCAGACTCTGAAACAAAGTTGCAGGGTTAAAAGCAAGCACCTCATAAACGGCAAAATTTTGAAGAATCTGAGATGTCCCCAGGGAACTGCTTACAGTGAGAAAATTCACTCACTCCAAGTGTTGTGGGGTAGCTGCTGGCACATGTGGGGAGTTCTGCATTTCTCATGCCTGATAAAATCATATAGCATAGTGTTGCAGAACTCCTGACCTTAGCTAGTAGGCAACATGACTGCGATTCGTTTGGTACTGGCCAGTCTTCTCGAGATAAGAGATTAAAGGACTTTTAAGATAGTTCTTCAGATGCCATTTCAGTAGATGGTTGTTTAACCTGATGTTTTTAGACTATAAATTTGGCTTGGTGCCTTCCAGGGTAACTTGTTCTTAAGTCTGTGTGTGCTCTGTAAACCAAATATTTTTATATCTAGGTTTGAATAAGCTGATCAGTAAGATAGGAGTCTGGTGGAGGTAGTGGCTAAGGTGGAAAAGCAAAGGGTCATTAATGTGTGGGCTCTCTTTGAAAGAGTATATTGTTTTTCAGAGTTCTTCCATTGTGCACATCGGGTGTTTATCTTGGTGTGCAGTCATCAGTGATTTTCTCCTTAGATAAGTGACCAGTAGCTGAGCTGTCAGGCAAATGATTTCATGCCTGCACCACCCCGACTGGGCACCTAAATGAGAACCTAAAACGCAAACCTAGGGCTGCATATTGTGTGGCTGCTGCATTTCGTAACTGCTGTGAAACAATCACAGTGGGGCTTTTCCTTTCCAAAATGTCAAGACAATAGAGATATTTCTTCTAAAGAAAGAACAAATGGAGGAGGAAGGCTCTAATTGCCCTTTAAAAACAAAATCCCTATCTTGCTGTGCTGCTTCTGGTCTAAAATTAAAAAGTTAGATTAATCTTTGAAGCAATGCAAGAATCTCCAAGTGGTTTTCCTCTATCCAGCCAGCACATGCCTGGCTTTTCCATTTCATTTAGGAGCAGACCTCTCGTAGGGATGAGCTGAATTTTTTTTGTTGTTGCCATGAATAGTGAGATGGATTCAAAATTGAGGAGGCAAGAGGAGCAGCACACTGATCTCCCTTCTCATCCTCCAAAGCAAATAAGGGTTGGATTTTTATTAAAACCACAGTTAAGTTTTGTTTCTTAAATGAAAACACACGCTTTATTGACTTTTAAAATCAGGTCTAGCCCTTCCAGTCATGTTTTGTTATTAAATGTGCCCTTCTCTTAGTCTCTCTGAAATCACTTGCAAGTTGAGTTTAATAAAGAATATGTTTTGATGTTTCTTTAGTAAAGAGGGAGGAGATCAGGCTCTAGTTGATCTGCTAATGAGACTCTTCAAGGAAATCTATCTCCAGCGTTCATCTCTGTTTCTGTTACTTCTACAATGGCTGACCTTCCCCTGTGCCTTGCTTGAAGGGCATCTGCTTTGCCAGCAGGCAGGGGATGAGATGCTGAAGCTGTTCTCATGTTTGTCTTGCTGATTTTGGCAATACTGCTCCTTCCATCCTTTGCCTTCCTTCAGCAGCTGCCTCTGCTGAATGAGAAATGCGCTTTTCTCCTGTCCTGCTATGTCTGAAGGGAAAATTAATTTTTTTATCACCTTTCTTTCTTCACTGAAAATGCCATTGCTGTCTGACTGAGGAGAGGAAATGAACATGGTTTTGTGCTTGAAACATCCAAGATGAATGGTTTTCTACCCTTGCTGCAGGAGTTGGTTAAATCTTGTATATGGCTTTGAAAAACTGTTCTCTGAAACCTTGCTTGCTTGCAGGTCTGACTTAGAGCAGCAGGTGTTAACCACTGGTTCCCCTCCGACGCTAATGCCACTTTGCTGGTTTTGGCAACTGTTTCTGCTTGCCAGCATTCCACAGGTCTCCTCAGCATATGGAGCCAAGCTGTGACTTCACAAGATGCGTAGGTGGCCGTGCAGTGTGTTGCTAAAGCTGCTTTAATTTCTGCACAAATATGTCTGTGCTGGCAAGATTCAAGCTGACTGTCACAGTCACCATGGACGATTTCTTATCCCCTTGCTCCTGTGAAGAAAGGGACTTTTGCTGACTAGAAAGACCTCATTTGTTGGAATCTGGAGGAGGCGAGTAGCAGATATCAAGAAACGTCTTCTCCACACGACTTGCTGCAGAAGCAGCACTGCATTTTGCTGATGTGAAACTGGGACCTGGTTATTTTGTTTTTGTTTGTTTTTCTCTTTCATGCCTGGAAATATCAGGAGACCATCCGTGCTGGGAACCCACAGGAAGTGGGTGCCTGGAGGTGTCTCACTACCTTATGAAAACATGTCAGTTGTGTGATGTCTGCTCTTTCAGCAGGTGGTGCTTTTACAATGAATAGCCTTACATGGGGTGTGGGAGGGCACATTGAGTGAGGAGTTGTAATGCTGATTTGACATACTTGAAAATGCTCAAGCAATTTGTTGGAGTCTTTCTTGATCAGGTTTAGTGCCATACAGAATGTCAGGGGAGCCAAGGGGAGAGAAACAGATGTCAAAGTCTGGATTACACACATCCCCCCCCAAAAAAGGCAACATAACAAAGGACTTAATTATCTTCTGTTAACTCTGGTGAAAGTGAAGGATTAAGTTTAAATATAGGCAAAAACCATGAATATTTTCTCAAGAAATTTCTCATAAAACTCTGAGAATTGTGCTTTTTTTTTTTTTTTTCTCTTTCCTGGACATGCTCTCATGCTCCTATTTTCAAGCCCCAGCATGTCAAAACTAGCATGCCTATTCCTATTCTGTTCTTGTAAACTCTTGACTTTGTCATAGGTGAAATAATGGAGCAGCAGCTCTGAAATGCTTCTGCTTGCAGTCCAGGCCCTTGCAGGCAGATGTCTTCAGGTCATTCAGAGCCAGAAAGATAGAAACTGGGAGCCCATTAGATGGCAAAGACCTGGCTATACCAATCCAAAGGTCACTGCTCCTGGCCAGAGAATCATGTAAGGAGGAGTTTTATGGATGTCAACATATGATGCACTGATGGGTGAGACTGGGGAAGGGAAAGGAGGTGAAGAAGCTGAAGGCTTGTTTTGGCATGAGAATAAATGCTTGTGAACTGATAAAGTACACCTGTGCCACAGCTCAAATGGTCTCTAATCAATGGAGCATGTGATTTCAGAGAGCCTTCCTATGACACAAAATGAAAAAAGCATCTACCTGGCTTCAGGAGACCACTCTATGAAATTCAGTGTGATGGTGAGGGATTGGACACATGCTCTGTGAAATTCCTCCAGTCCTGAAAGCTCACAAATACCTTACTCTGTCCTTCTAGGGCTCTTGTTTCTTGGTTGAGGAGGAGCTGTATTTTGAGCGAGGCTTGTGCTGCTACTGAGTGTGCTGTGCTAGTCTGGAGAACTGTTAGAGAGCTAAATATTCAAACAGGAATGAACCATCAATGTAGTGATCCAGCAGCACTGGATACTGGCATACAGCTATAGCTGCATCGTGTTGGACTTAAAATCTATGTTAAAACCTGCTCTGATGAGGATGGAGCAATTTTGCCAGAAATTAGAGTTGGAGTGTCTACTCCTGGAGTAATGTGGCTGCACTGTACAGACACTTACTGCAGGAGAAGGGTCAGTCTGGTGGTGCTGGCTCAGGAAAGGCTTGGTGATAATCTTAAGTCATGACCATATTTATCATGTGACAAAGCTTTATAAATTGTGTGGCTTTTACAGTGAATTCTTTCAGCCTTTGGCTATGGCGACAGTGAGAGAGGAGTGAAATGGCTGGTTAATGCTAATCATCCAGCTGTTAAGGAGGTATATGCTCAGTTTTTCAAGTTATGCAGAAGAATTTTTAAGTGGGTTGAATCCAGTATCCAAACTTGAATGGGCATGTTTTCAGGCTAAGTGTTGGGTACAGTTGTACTGGAATCCTTATAGCAAAGGTAGGGTGGAAGACCTTTTGTTTTAATTACCTAAACAAGCTTAGGCTGGAATGTGTTTTCGCAAGGCGGTGTCATGTTTTGTGGGATTAAGTCTATAACCTGGTGTTATCCGGCTTGCTTTTTTTCCCCCCTAGGAAGCAAGCTGACCACCTCTTCTGGATTGCTAAAGTTGTGGACAAGCATGCTTAGTAAACTAATGGTGACAGTTCAGCATCTAATTCTCATCATCCTGTTCCACAGAATGATTCTGTGAATTATTATTCTCTTTTGACAGAGTTGCATGACTAGTAAGTCGACTGAAAACTCACTGCATCCTTCCTTCAGCAGTTGTTTGTTTCATAGGTTGCAGCATAGCAGTCACCACTCCTGAAAAAGAAAGGATGTTTTGGGAGAGTGTGATGTGAGTGGGAATATGAAGGAAGTCAGCGGTGTGACACTGATTATTTAAAGGAGGTGAGATAAGAAGGTATATGGCACAAGGGCATTTTGTATATCTTGGCTTTTCCCAAAGATAATGTTTGTGCTGCTTCTTATGCTCTCCCCTCTTCCCATATCTGCTCTTCTCCTTCTGCCAAGAGCCTGTTGGAGTCATCCTTCGATTCCCATCTTTTATTCCTCAGGAGTTCTGTAGAGCATATGCACACAAGTGATTGATAAGCCTTTAGTTGCAGAACTGCTTTTACTTCCACAACTCCTGAGAGACTGGTGTGGTTTTGGGCCAGCCCTGTTCTTGTTCAGACATCTCTTAACATGTCTGTCAGGTGTGCTTTCTTTCCTCTCCCTCTCTCCTGTTTTTCTTGATAGCTGTGTGAGATCATCTCTTACCACCACCTCCATCCACCACCCTTATCCCTCCTCCCAACACCTAGCAGTCATTACTCGAGAGAACAGAGTCGCAGCAGTGACAGATTTTTCTCTGTGGCCTCATCAGTTTAGGGAACAAGAATTCTCTGCTGAGTGCAGTGCAGCAGCTGGCTCAACCTTCTGTCTCCTCTGCCCTTCGTTCTGTTTCTGTGCTCTGCTGTCAGAGTGGAGCTGTACAACTCGATTGCTTCAGTGGCCGAGAGGAGAAGCATGGGGAATAGGCATGAAATGAGTTTAGGGTAGGGTCAAAATTTATTTTGCATGATGTGTTGCTGGGTTGGAAATGCCATGTCTTTTCCGAGTTTTAAGTAACGCTCCTGTCTTTCTGCAGCACCAAAGGGGAATGGTGTGGCTCCTGCCCACTTGCAAGTTAACCTTAGCCTTCATAGAGAATTCTCCAAGACATGGTATGATAGATCTATCCCTGTAGGCTAAAGAGCTTATGAAGCACTATTCATTGAACACCTGTACAGACTTTGGACAATGTAATCCACCTATCTGCATGTTGCCAAGAGTGAGTCTTCAGAGGACACCTCAACTCTGTTAGGCTACAAATAAATGTTGGTGCCAAGTTCTGAACAGTTGAGGCAGGCACTGGCTTTGATGGCCTCCAGAAGACTAGGCCCTGACCTTGAAAACTTGACAATAAACAGCAGTCAGGATTCACTGTCTTGGTAAAAAATATATAAATCTCTGAAAGAGAGATAATATTTTTTCATGCAACTTGACAGTACATCAGGCTGATGTTTAAACAGTGAAATTCATGAAGCAGATCCAGCTGCAGCTCCACTGACTTCAGTGGGGTGATAGTGATACATGACAGCTGATGATGCAGCCCTGTAAATCTAGTCACAGCACATGGAGGCCTTATAATGTAGAGTTCTTAATGTTTCATTTGACAATAAAAGCTATGGCTTTCTTTTTCTAGAGGTGAAAGTGAAAGATTTTGATATGAGTTTGGAATAGGGTTTTCTGCCTGTATACTATCTTCAGTGGAAAGAAAGGAGGATACAAATAAATCAGCACTTTGTATCTAGGTAGGGTGAATTGTAAACTTTTTCTTCATATGCCTCCTGGAATCTGCATTAAGAAAAGCATATCTCAGAGTGAAGTGAGGTGTTTGAGAAAGTGTATGTAGGTCTATTAACAGAAGTCCTTTCAGTCTTTAGCAGTGGTTATTGTTCCATCCTCTCCTTTCTCGGTGCTGACCACAGTGCTCTTTCTACTTCATGAGCTGATGCCTTACGCTGTAGTTTTCTTATCTTCTTTCCCTGTGGCCAGCCTTCTAAGACTGTACAGACTCTGACTCTTATAGATGCTCTCAGTGCTTCTTTTCCATGATATGTGCTCCTTGTAATGTAATCATTAGCTCAGCACTAACCCCCTCCACATTCCCTTTTCTTCCTCTCTCTGTTCCTGTTCATTTTTTATTGTTTCACTTTCTCCATTGTGCTCCTCTAAATATCTCTGTAACTGAGTGTCCGTGGCAGCCTTTGGCTCTCTCTGTGTACACTGGGCTACTGCCTTGTATGCCTCTGCTGAAAAATCCAGATTCTTAGAGTGGGTATCTATAGAGTTGACTGAAGAACAGGCTGTGCTTGCTGTTGTTTTTCTGGAAGTTAATTTCTTCGCTTAAGTAGCCACTGTTTCAGTGAGCTCAGCAGATGGTCAGATGCTTTTTGCTCCTGCCACAGTAGCACTTAACACTGCTTTTCTTCTGCTGGCATATCACCATAGCTCTGCTGGCCTTTGTTAGTGATGCTGACCAGACCCTAAATATTGCTTTAAGATCCTGTCAGAGCCTCCTAAGACAAACAACTCTGTTTTTTATCTGCTCTTACTCCAAGTCTCACTCAACATCAGATGCAAACCTTTCCTTTCTTTAGATGTTCCTTCAGAATTTAACCAGATTGTCAAAGTGAGCCATGGCACTGTCCCTTCTCCAAGTTCCTCTGCACATACTGAAGTAATTTGCTGTCAGATCTCTGCAGATTGGACTGGAAGGATGCCTGACATTTAGAACAGAATCTGGGTTGTAGCCCTGTGTTTAGAAACTAGGGGTGGCATTTGTGAGTGGTAAATCCACAGGTCAGCTTCTCTTTTGCACTGCAAGGCAATGAGCAGCCATTCAGACAGCAGTCATCCTTTTGGAGCAAGTTGTTGGCTGGTAACAGTAGGAGCAGCACATCCTGCAGTCAGCAATCTGACTTTAAAGGCCTTTTCTATGCAGATATATTCACACAGACTTTATCACCCCTCTGATGTTGGCCACATGGCCTGGCTCTGCAGAGCTTATCATCATCTGTGCTCCAGTGCATGTGTGCATGTATGTCTTTGTTCCAGAAGGAGCTTGATGAGGGCAGAGGTTCTTCACTGTCCTTTTGATCCTGGGCCTGCTCAAGGATTGGTAGACAAATCTCAAGGATTTATTCTGAAGCCAGGACAGATGAACAGCCAGTTACTAGCTTGCTATCTTTATGGGTTTTTTTTAATAGTCCTTCAAGTGTTTCCCTTATCTCCAAAGCAAAAGTCATGACTTTACTTCCTGCCTGCTTTCCTCAGTAGCTGCTTCAGAGGTGGTGTCTGTATAGTCAGGTGATAACATACATAAGATTGCTGATTATTGCTATAAAGGCATCCAGAAATAGCTGATACAGAACTATCATATGTATTTGACTTTATTTAACAGGTCTCTCTTGACTTGAAAAGATTCCTTTCCAAAGCAAAGTCTGCAAATCAAACTTAGAGCAGGCAAGGCTTAGGCTTTTGAGCTAAGACAACATGGGAAACATTTTTCTCTAAGGACCAATGTTTTCAATGTGTGATATAACTTACTGATCCTGAATTGATAGTCTCCTACTACAAACTTGCACATAAACAGCATTAAATAATTCTGTACTCCAAAGAAATGTATGTGATTTTTTTTTTGTCATCCTGGGAACTTCTTAGGAAAGGAGCAAGAGGACAATGAAGTGAAAACTTTCTAATTATGGTAGAAATTCTAGGAGAGAGCTGGGTGAGTTGACTTGGCCTGGAACATCTCATTTTTTAGCTAGGAGGACTCAGAAGAAGCAGTTAATGCAGCAGACATCCCACAGTCTTCAGAAGTAAGAATCGTCTTGTTAATACTGGTCTGTGAAACTGCTGGCAGCATTACTGCTACTTCATCAACCTGATGAATCCTAAACTTCTGGTTTCCCATGGGGAGAGACTAAAAGCCATAGTTGGTCATCTGTAGAAACTAGCAGCGAGTTCCTCTTGATGGCTTGGAGGCTGTCAGGAAGGAAACACTCTTACCTGGCCACAAAGCCCGCTGTCCTGGGAACGTGGAGAAAGATACAGCAGTGGCTTTGACTTGCTGTAGCAATCCTGAGATCAGGCTGTGGTCATACCATGGCACAACTTATGGCAGCTTGAGAAGATAGAGGCAGGGACCAATTGGATTAGCCACAAAAGCTAGATGGAAGTGTAGGCAAGTCAACCCAAAATCAAGATTGAGTACAGTGGCTATTTAATATTCTCAGTCTGAGACCTAGACCTGTAGCCTTGAACCATGAAGGCACGCTGGAATTGCTCATGGATTGAATCTGTCCTTTCTGCAAAACAGGCTGGATGTGGCCCTCGTTACTCAAATGTCTGTTCATAGCCCTTCTTCAGAACTTAACAGTACTGATACTTCTTTCCTACTGCCTCTCAAATGTGTTTTCCATATTGCTTTTTTACTTTTCATGGTGTAAACAGAGAAAAAATTTCACACTGAAAGTCCTTCTGTGACTGAAATGGAATGTAACGCTGACATGAGCATTCCCGTCTCTTAGGTTGCCTCTTCACAAGCAGAATTGCCAATAAAGTTCAATTGAGGTAAAATTGCTTTTTCTGTTGGATCCAGATTGTCTTCAGGCCTGTTCTGTCTAAACTTGGAAACTGTGGAATGTTCAATACCGTGTGGCTCTCTTCCAGAGAGCAATGGGCCAAAGCAAATGAAAATGTGTGATTGAAAATTGTCGAATGCTTGTTCATATGTATGTATGAACATAATTTTAATGTATATATATGAAAGACATTGCATCCTTTTCACAGGAAAATTTTGTAGATTGTTTACAAACCAGTGCTTTCTCTGCTTGCATTTTCTCTTCCACAAGCTTCAATGATCTCTGTATTGTGTTTAGAATTTGAAGACTCAGTGTACCAAAAATGTGGATCCAGTCCTTGCCCTGAAAGAAGTCTGTCAGGAGAGACAAGACAGAGCTGTTGCATGATCAGAGTGAAGCAGGCCAATGGCTGACAAATTATTTGCTTTTCCAAGTGGTTCATCTGTCAGTGGCTCTGTTTTTTATTGGTATGGTGATGGGGTTTTTGTCTCCTCAAGCTTTCTGTTGTGTAGAGTCAGCTGCCTAGAGTGTTGCCTGTATTAGTATAACCAGCAGTAATCAAAAGGAGTTTGCTTATCTGCCAGGAGCATCCTGGACTACCTAGTCTGTCAGGATGGAAGAGCTGAGGGTGGAGTTTAGTTAGCAAAGATCAGGTTTGTCCATGGGAAGCTGGCAGCATTGAAGGTTTCAGACGGGGCCTGTTGGGTGGGTTTGGCAGAGCTGCACTGTTGGTACAAATCAGCCACCCGTGAATGGGCAGAAATGAGATTTGTCTTTAATTAACACACTACTGAGCGTACAGCTCAGTAGTGACTGAGCGTACAGCTCAGTAGTGAGCCAGCTTCTGAGGGCCTCAGTGCCCTTACTCAGGAGAGATGTGGTGATATCCTGAGCAGGTGTGTTCTTTGCCAACATGGGGCAGGAATCTGACTTTTATTTGGGTTGGGAGCTCCAAAAAATTTTGGATTGGTGGAGAGTTCCCCTCTCCCCATTTTGCAATGATTAATTGAGTAAGAGCAGGAGAGAGCTGTGCTCAGCCCTGGCTGGAGCAGGTGGCATCCACTTGTGCATGCTGCAGGATGTTAGGTATATTCTCCTTGCACTGGCAGTCCCAGCTTTGCCAGCTTTTTCTCTCACACTTGGATATTAGTGACTCTTTGCCTGCATTTTGTGGTCAGGTTTGAGTTTCAAGTCTAAAGTACTTTTTAGTGAGCCAACTCCAGCTAACAGCTCATGGCTTAACTTCTAAGGGACTTGAAAAAGTAATACAGCATCTAAAACATGAAACAAAGTCAAGCCTGTCCTAAAATGAAATGACAGGTCTTAGCTTTTGGAAGCTGAACTGTGTGCATGCCTGGCAGCTCAGTGTCAGAATCCATGTAGCAGTCTGAGCCCTGACAATGACATTTGGGAGTGCAATAGCATGACACAGAGTACACCTTCTTTTGCACAGTTGTCCTCTGAGAGAACAGGGCCACGTCTCTCCTGGTATCACTTTCTACCCTAACAGGCAATGAGCAATGTATTTCTGCATGTCCCATTCCTCTCATGTTAGCTGCTGGTCACCCTTCTGCAATGATTCTTCATCCACGAACATTAGGTTGGTCTTCTAGATAAACATCTGTGCTAATGACACCCAAATTGGTGTGGTGTTTCAGGTATTAGCTTGTAATTGGAAGTCCTTTCCCCAGTAAATTTTCAAGTCTAACAGTAAACAGGAATTCCTCCACTTTCTGCACCCCACTGACAGCATGACTTCTTCTGATGAAAATTGTTTGAAGGATGTGATCTGGCATATTTTTTTAATATTAGTGGTGCCAACAGGTTATAATACAGTCTGTAAGTTTTAAAGCTAGAATCTCTTGGCTGCATTGCTGGCAGAGGGACACAGCAGAGGGGACAGAGCAACAGCTTTCATGCTTCATTAGACATATGAAGGGGGGGGAGCAAAAATGTTGGAGGAGGGAAGAAGTCTGATACAGTAGTCTGTCTTTTTTTTTTCCATGTGGCTTTCCCTCCCAGAGTAATAGGAGAAATTTATCAGTATTGATCTTGTGTAAATTCCTAGAAACTAAAGAACTTCTCCCTCATTCTGAGTCAAGCTCCATAGTGTAGGAATTTTCTTGCCATGCTTGGCTGCCTTACCTTGCTCCTAGGCTCCTGAAAGCTTGATACTGAAGTTGAATTTGGAAGCAGTTTTGTCAGGTGGTGGTGCCGGCTGCTGCTGAGCTGATGAAAACTGGCAGTAGGCAGCAGAGCTGGCAAAGCCCCCTGTGAGAGGAATTGTGGTTCAGAGTTTCAGCCACTTTCAATGACAGCTTAGTCATCTAAAGAGAACTTGCTGTGCAAACATTCTGCCTAAACCAAATTCTCAAACTTCAGCCAGCAATGCAGCCAAGAGATTCTAGCTTTAAAACTCACAGACTGTATTATAACCTGTTGGCACCTCTAATATAAAAAAAAAGCTTTATCAAGATGGTCACTTTCATTTGTTTACCTCCGTTGTAATGTGAGTGGTTTCTTGAAATGAGTGTAGTGAGAACACTATTACAGAAAGGCAGGCTTTCTCTTGGAGAGTCTGCAAATAATTATAGTTGGTGATAAGTGTGTGCCGACAATTAATATCTGCATGAGCAATTAATTCAACCTGCAATAACTGCAAATGCCAGTTAGGGACACTTCGAGTGCTGCTGCCCATGTGCTGATACCTCAAAAATGGGAATATGACAGTGAATTTCAGAAAACTGTTTCCTCATAAGAAGAAATTAACATGGGTCTTGTAAGGCTGCCTTCCTTGAGTTTGCTAAGACACAGTTTCTGTTGGCTTAGAAAATAAGGATGTTTGAGGTACCCTCATAAGTGGGCAGCAGAAACTTAGTATTTTATTAAAAGAAAATGAGGCTCTTGCAAGGCTTTATTTTGTGGGTTTGGGGTTACAGTGTTAAAAGCCTATGACACCTTTGTTTCTGCCTCTTAGCCATTGGCAGCTGATAAGGCACAGAGTATACACTGTGAAGGCGATAAAACCTGGGGATTTAAGCGTTTTGGTCAAACTGTTGTGCCTTACTTTAAGTCTTACTTGAGGCATCTATAAATTCCAGAGAGGAATAGGGAAGAGTTTGTACTCTTTACTTTCTTCCATTTGTGGCCTTAAGGAAAGCATCCTAGAGACATACAATAATACACACAAATAAATAGGCTTGAAAGGATGTGTATGTAGTCTGTAGTCAGACAGTTTTAAAACTTCTTAGGGAGGGGCAAAGATGACAAGATGTCTCCTGATTTCTGAATCAATGTAGTGGAAAGGGTTTGCATCCTCATTTTTTGCAGACCATTTTGAAAACATGCAATTGTTGCATGTGGTACTTGCTCATACAACTGCTCAGCTTTTTATAAAGCATTTCAGGTAATGAAGGCAGTTGGCATGCCTTGGAAAGAATAAATCTTCTGAGGGTAATAGATCTGTTAGAAGTAGACAAAAACCAGCTTAAGTGTCTTGCTTCATTAATACACTTTCTCTCAAGTGGCTGCTTAGTGGTATTCTCACAAATTCCTAGCCAGCCTTTGGTGTGACGTTCATCCTAACTCTACCGTGCCATAAACTTGGCTCTGTGCTGCTCCCTCACCGTCTGCTTCAAAGGTGCAGTCAATGCACCTCCATTAGCCCTTTTCAAAAGGAAACTTTTAGCTCAAGGTGTGAGTTAAGTCGTGTGTTCACCATGAAGTAAGAAAGACTGCCTTAAGTGCACTGCTGAGTGTTTTAGCACTGCTCATCAGGTAGCATGGGTGTAAATTGCTAGAGCTTATGGAGTAAACTGATGTGTTGAGAGCCCTTAATTCCTCAGTTCATTCCTAGCCTTAGCTAGTAAATAAGTGCCACCTTATAGAGTATTAACCATCTCATTTGACACATAAGCAGTCCTCGTAATTATTCAGTGCCTTTTTTATTGATATCTTCCTCAAAACTCAGTTTGACCAGTACAAAATAGCTTGGGGTGGGGACTTTGTTTGTTTGTTTTTTCCTAACTAGCTTGGTCACACCTTGCAAATTCTTGATGATGTTCAACTGTAGCTGCTGAAATGCCTAAACCTTCCTCAGGTTGTCAAAATCAATCATTGGGAGGTTGACATCTCCCTACCTCGCTCCTGTCTGTGCTGAGCTGCTGTGGTTGCTGGTCTGTGGGTGCCCTATGCCACCACGCCTGGCTCCTCTTGGTGAAGGCTTCCTCCTGCTTCCCAGAGATAGGACAAGGTGGCAGCCGCTCTGACATTCTGCATTTCCAGTGTCCAAACCTCCTGCTTTGCTAAAGACCTTGCAGAGATCAGGCAAGGACAGACAATATGGTATTCAAAAGAATTCACCACTTGGTGTGATTCTAATATCTAGTATTCTTCAGTCATTGGGATAAGTTTTGAAGATCTCTAATTTTCAGACATATTAAATTGTAAATTACTTCTGAACTGGAAATTTTATGACCTGTGAATTGGAGATGTGCTGTTGGCCACACATAACTGAAAGTATTGAGACACGAGCTTGTTCAGGCTGGTAAACATAGCTGCTGCCTCACCAACTGGTGACATTATTTCCTTCTGGATATTCCCTGTTGGCCTGCAAGTCACTGCCAAGGTATATAGAGTGACTCACTCCTTGTAGTGCTTCCAAGATGGAAATTCTAAAGTCTAAGCTTAGAGGTGACAATAGTAATATTTGTTACTTGTTAGGCTAGGGATGAGCCCAAAGCGGCACATCCATATCCAGTAACTCTCCAGCTAGCAACTACCTTTTGCTTACCGAGTGGATTTTTGTGAGGCTGGCTTTCTGTTTGGGAAATTTACTCAGACAGGCTTGTAGTTTTAGGGAGGATTTTTTGTTGCTCTTTGGCAGAAAGCTCCCATTGTGAAGGAGCTGGGGCTGACGCTGCACAACGTGAGGAGTCTCCTACGCAGCATCCTCCCACAGCCCACCAGCCCGAGAGCACGGCGCTGGTGCTGTGCGGAGCAGCGGGGAGAGCGCTGGGAGCTAATGGCTAACGTGCTGATGGATTAGGAATCTCCTCCTCACTTCCTGTGGGCTGTGTAACACGAGAGCGAGACTTTTTAATTAACACAACAGTCTGGAGTGAGCAAAAGAGCAGAGCTCAGCTAAAACAGTTTCCCAGCTGTTTGGGCAATGTGAAGTCTGGCATGTTAACTTTACATTGGCCTTTGACTGATCTGACATGAGAGGCATAAAACCAAACAGGACAGTGGTGCTTTCCCAGGAGAAATATGTGTTACAAATGAGATTCTCCCTTCTGTTGACTGGCTTTTTGATCTCTATGATGCCTAGCTGGTCTTGAATGCCTCGCCACTCTTTCACTATACTTTAGGTAGTCTTAGTATCAGGATTTTCCAGATTTTTTTTTCTGCAGGCAAACAGGTGGTTCATAACCATAGCCCTTTTCCCAATTTTCTTTCTTAAACTTTCAGTACTGTATCTGTGTATTAAAAAGTGAAGACTAAGAGTTCAAGTGGATTCCTTTCAACTAACATATCATTTGATTTGCCATGGTTGAAGGCCTGACTTGTGCGGAATGAGCTGATAAAGACAACGGCAAGATGAGCTGCCTTGTGTAGAATTTTAGCGTAGTGCTGTGGTTGTTAAATTGCATCCACGCAGAAGGAAATACTGGAGCTGAGCAGATAAATACAATCTGCCTGGGTAAGGAAAAGAAGGCCAGAAAAAAAAAATTCTACTTCTCTGGGGTTTTTTGGGGTTTTTTTTGTTTTTTTTTTCCACTGCAGCTCCCTGAATTAATGTGGTGTTAGCTGCTAAGCTAAGGACAGGTGTTGTTAACTTTGGAACTTGTTTAACCTGTCTCTTTGACACTCTCTATCTGTCCTTCAGCATGGGAGGAAGCTCTGGGATCTTCCCAGTTTCTGCAGGGGGTGCCCTGCACTGATGCTTGTACAGAACAAAAAAAGGTGCTGCACTTTGGTTCTTGGCCACCTTTAAACATGTCCATAACATTTAACTTAAGCAGAAAGAAAACTTTCTTAACCCTGAGAGTGAGTTTTTGGTTCTTAATGATGATCTCTACATTGCAGCTGCAAAACTCTGTCAAACTGGTAGACTGTAAATAAGATGTTCCATTAGCTAGTGTGCTAATGAGCACGTTAAAATACAGTACAACTTAGTGCTGAGTGTTTGTATCCCCCCAAGAGCATCTTAGCAAGAAGGTATTTTAATTACATCAACTTCTGAGCCATTGTTTTGTTTTATACAGCTATTTGTCTCCACTTTTCATGTCCCTGGAATGTTTTTCTTCTGAAGATGGAACACATCATTGAATAAAAATTCTTGTCTTGGTCACCATTTGGCTCCTGTTGTGGGAATTTAGTATGGATTTAGTAATACTGCCTGATCTTATTATTAAAGATCTTGCCAATTCCTGATGCTGTCTAGCAATTTAAGTGAGGTGAGGAAAGACAGAAAAGGGACACTGGGCTTTTGTCTAAAGAAAGCAGAAGGTGTTTTTAATTCATTCTTGTTTCATATGGGAGGTGAAGATGTGATCTGGCTGCTCACAGTAGAGCCCCCGAGGGACTGAAGGTGGAGAAAGGTCTCAGAAGCAGCCACAAGAAGTGGTGAGCCAGGGTTACTGGTAGCAGTTCACTGTCTCTGGGCTGGGACACAGCTTGTGTCGAAGCTTGTCAGCTTAACAAGCACTTGCCTTTTGTATGGAGAGGATGCTTCTGTTGAAAGCATTCTTGGAAACAAACTATGCAGTGTAATGAAAATAAGTCATAACATACCTCATCTGTTCTTTCCTGCCTTTGAACCCTGCAAATCCCTCCTCTCTCCTTTAAAGCTGCTGGGCTTTGCGTAACCTCTGATGTATTCTCCAGGTTTTTAGTTTAACCATTTTAATGGGAGCTTAGTCTCCCATGAACAGTAAACTTTTATTTTTAGCACTTCAGGATTCACAGACGAAAAGGACTTTATGTAATTAGTTCTCTTGTGTGGGATGCTTTTCTTTAAGGTGTCTTTTCTGGAACTTGAAATGGTAGTAAATCAGGAGGAGCAATTCCACACTAAGGAGTTGCACAGCAGTAGTCTGGCCACAACTTAATTTTCCAGCTACAGTAAAATTCATGTCCTAACATAGTTTGTGCACTTAGAGCAGGGATCAGGCTGTGAAGGCTGTATGTTCTGTCAGGTAGATGTCTGCCCCTACCCCCCAACAATTAACAGGCAAATGTGGTGATGACTCAGTGTTGTTATCTCTTGTGTAACAGGAAAACTGAGATCATTAAGGGAATTCCCAGTGGCACAAATGCTGGGTGTACCCGTGGCATTGGGGACCTCCATTCTTTGTGGCAGGAGATTGTTAGCAACAGAAATGAGGGCTGAACTTGAGCACTGTCTGTGTTTAGCATATCTGGAGCAGGAGTGCCAGTCAAACCATGAGCAGGAGTGCCATCACTTGCTGCTGCTACCGGCAGAGTTATGCTTTCATTCAAAAAAACTTGTTTGGGTAGAAGCTGTGGGTCTGTATGTCTGAGTTAGGTGTAACTGCTGGTGAAATACATGGAGTAACTGGTGCTCCCAGGAGACATGTCAATGCTCACAGCTGCCAACACTGATACTCATTAAGGAGGCAAAATGCTTGCATGAGGCCTGAATTATATTTAGTAAGTAAAGTTTTCTTACATTTGAGCCAGTAAATGTCAGCTCTATTTGCCATGTGTCATGTTTTGTTCTGATATCGTGGAACCTGATCTAATTCTTTAATTTCTGAATAATCACTTCCTGCCTGCCACTCCCTTGTTTGTATCATGTGCTCATAGGAAGAAGCACTTTTTTTAAAGGAAAAAGTGCACCAGCCACGAGCTTACGACACTGACATAATGATGGAGCATCTCAAGAATTGGAAGAAAGAAGCCAGGTTTTAAGCAGTGTAAACATACGTGTGTAGTTGGGGTTTTTTTTCTCCTGTTTGTTTTTTCAGTGTTGCAGATCAGTGCTTAATGTTCTAGGAGAAGAGAAACTTCACAGTCCAGTTAGTGGTCATCTGTGAGATATGCCCCTCAAGTATGCAGGTGCTGTGAGTGTCAGCAGATCTTGGGGAGTCTCCTCAGGTGCAAAGTTTGGCCAAGCTGCAGCCTTTAATTACTTTGTGTGCATAATTGGGTATGGAGCTGTAGCCAGTGATGGAGAAAGGAATACAGCATTATAAAAATGTCATGGAAATCACTTAGCCAGTAACTCTACACAGCTGATCCTTCTGCCTGAATCACCATGATCCTTTAAGCTGCTTCTAAGTAAAACATGCAGTTTTTACTGACAGAATTGGGGATGAGAGTTAAGGGCCTCTTGCTTTCTGATGATGGCCAGGAAAGGTTGTTGCTAATCTAACATTAAAAGTAAAAGTTGATTTTGTTTTAAGCAGTGGAAGCCATGACTCCTGTATATTAGGCAAGGCTTCATTTCTGTTTTGAGGAAGAGGGGTGGGGGCATTGCTCTAACCCTCTTTCTTCATGGTGTTAAGGCAGCAAAGGAAACGAGGAGGTGGTGTGCTGCTGTAGCCCAGGTAAGGGCCACCACTGCAGCAGGGGTTATGGGAGCCACATAGTAATGTGCCATATGTGTGTATGAGTGTAAAGACCACAGGCATTATGATAAATATCACACTGAGGACCTGTGAGATAAAGCTTTTTTCTTTAACTATCTACCATTGTACCAGAAAACAAAAATGTATTGTGCAGCCTCTCCCCTCACCAAGATGGCCAGCGTGTCCTTGGCTCTGCAGGGAGGCTGTACATGGGGCAAGACCAGGCAGCCCTCCTCGGAGTGACTTTTTTCATCCCTTCCTTAGCTCGTGGGCAGAGGCTCAGGGTACACCAGTAGTTCAGCTGGGGGCAGCTGTGCATTGGGGTGGGGTTGGCATTTTGTTCCCAAGCGCGGAGTTCTTCCCAGGCTCTCTCTGTAGAGCAGATCGGCTCTGCACTGCTGGCACACGGCTGGGCCTCGGCAGGAGCGACTGAGCTCTAGAGAAAAGTCTCCTTTGCTTCTGCACTCATGATCATTCAGGAAAATTCTGACTTTGCACTCTGCAGCCAGCTTTTACTGCTTTGCAACCTGTCCTCAGGAAAGAGGGCTTCCTGGCTGTTGCTTTGTTTATAACCGGGAAGAAGATGATTTCCATTTGTGAGGTGAGCAGCCATTGTCCACTGAAGGGGGAAGAGTGCTGGCAACTTGGGGAAGTGTTACAGATGCAGTTTGAATTGCAACAGACTGGGCTCTTGACCTTGCTTTCTGCATTAGAAAACCGAACATTAAATATAGTTATATGGTAAGCATTTGCAACTTTTCTGCTTTGCACCACCGGCACTTTGAACTTGCTCCTCCCTTGTCCCCCACCACCTGAGGAGCCCAGGATTTTGCTTCACTCGCTGATGCTCCTTTTCAGTGCCATGGTCTCTGTGTGGGACGCGCGGGTTGCACTGGCTGCACTCCTTGGTGTGGATGGTGGCTGGCTCAGACCTGCTTCTGCCGGGGCTCCGTGCCGCTCCTCCTCCTCCTCCTGCCCGCGGGCTCGCTCCTGCCTGCCCCGGCCTGCTCCAGCCTGGGGAACAGGGGGCTGGAAAACGTGTCTGTGCAGGGGCAGTGCCTGCTCCTGCCCCAGCAGAACACGGGAGATAAGCAGGTTGGGATTCCCACAGTCCCACCGGGCAGGAGGGCATCCCGGTGCATCCGGGAGGCCACAGGTGGAGGCAGGAGCCTGCCAGCGCCCCAGGGCCCGGGGCATCCGGGCCAGCGGCTCGGCAGCGCTGCAGCTGTCGGGGCTGGCCACCAGCGTGTTTATCTTGTGACTAACCTGACTCCAGCCAGCAAAGTTTGGGAGACTCCCAGAGGTCATGACTTGAAAGACAAGTGTTGTAATTAATTTCTTATGCCACGCTTGTTTTGAAGCCTTTTTAATTCCATGATAAGAGGCAGAATCTGGACTTCATTTACAATCCGCTGGGTTGGAAGCAGAAACCAGAAAAGTGCTTTGTGAAGCACTGCAAACGTTTTTCTCTCCCTCTCCCCCGCCTTTGCAGGATGTATGTGGTATTATCACACCACAACAGTGAAGCTATAAAAACATTATTGTGTCCTTTTTTTTTTAAGAGAGAAAACACAAAAAAAAATTTAACTGCATAGAACCACGTCTTTCTCTGAGAAAATCTGGTAGCAACTTCAGAACACTCCAGGACAAAGAGAGCAGAAGAGATTGCCATTTATTTCTTTGAGACTTATATTTTCATTAAATATGAACTTCTCCACAGTTCAGTGACTTTTTCAAAAATCATTTTTTACTGAGAATTCAGAAGAATAGGTGAAAAGGCACTTCCTAGCTTGCCTGTCTGAACTAGCTTGGGATGAATACGGTGTTACTCAGCAAAAGAATGTGTGAGAAAGAATTACTTCAGAACAGAAAACAGTCTTTGTAGTAGTATCCTTAGTAGTATGTCACAGGTTTAATATCTGCAGCAATTGAATGTCTCTACTGCCACCTTTGAATAAGTGCTCCCAGTTCTGGGATATCTTTTCCCTCCAAAAAGAAAAACTGCATGCATGCTAGAGAAACATGATTAGCAGCAGTTAGCTGAGCACGGGGTAATAAAAGAATCTTGATCACTATCAGTTTCTTTTAGCTACAGAGGGAGGATCACCCTAGAGTGGAGAGGAGAAGAGCACCTGGCAGAGAAGGCATGCATAAGTGGCAGACAGTAGCAGAAGGGAGTGTGAAGTACCACACTGGATTCAGGTTCCCTCGAGTGAGCCACAAGCTGTGTTAGCTGGCTAATAGAGGTCCTGCCTTCCTGGCATGGCTCACCTCTGTTGGCTGTTGAAATGATCTTTGATGCTGATCAAGTTACCTCTGAAAAGAGGAAAAGGCTGTGTTTTAATATTTTTGTTTGCAGGATGATGCTTCTGATCAGGTTCAGTATTGCAGCCCTTAAAATATTTTCCTTTCACCTATGGCTGTGTAAATAGTCTTGTCCTGCAAATACACCACATCTATTTTGTGCTGCCTGATGTTGTGCTGCCTTTCCAAGCTACATTTGAAGCTTCTCCTGAGACTGGAATGAGACAAAAATTTTGTTTCTTTTCAGAGGTATATTATTTGTATTCTGAATTCATGTGATCCTGAAGTGATTTTTTTTATTACTTGTGGTTTTTCCAAATATTGCAGGTATGAAAAATGGAATAATATTCTTCTGAATTTGCTCTTTGGCTCAATCTGTAAATATTTCATGCCTTCTACACTTTAGACTTGTGTAAGAAGTAATATTTTCTACTACCAGTTGGGAAACTGTTATATTCAACATTCACTTGATAAAATTTACCACTTTTTGTGTCATTAATGAGATTTTTATTGTATCTGCACTGGGTAATAAGAGTTATTGCAGTTTTGGCTCTCATTTTGTTTTGCATAACACATACATATTTTCTGTTGGAAAAAGTGATTCCTTTAGTGCTTGTTTGAGGGAGCAAATAGTGCTCCCCTCAACTGCCTGATCTGCATGAATAGGACAGTGTTTGCAGGTGAAAAATGGAGTGGTTGAAATAGAATAATTAAAGGTTGCTTTTTAATAACTATAAATCTCAAAGTTTATAATGCTGAATAGATTGTATGGAATTATCGGTTGGAGAGGGTGGTTTTGAGGGTATTTTTTTTGTCTCCCCAAACACCTTTGAATAGGATTGATAGCCCTCCCATTCTGATACCTTGAGCAGAGTGAACACAGTTGTTGATGGTTGCACGGAGTTGTTTGGTATATGGTGATTGGCCTCCTCTGCCAGGCCGGCAGGAGAGCTGTTTGCAGGTGATGCTGTCGCTCTCTGCGTGCATCTCGGATCGAGCACTGCAGCTGGGTGTCCTCACTGCTGACTGTCCCGGGAAGCCATCTCACCATCAGAACCGCCCAGGCAGCACCTGTGACCTGGGGTGAACGTAACAATGAATGATATCTGAGAAGTGCACCAGAAACACTACTCCTCCCAACTTCCGACTGCCCTCCTGCAGGAAGTGGAAAAGATTAACTAATACTTTAAAAAAACCCAACAATGAAGCCAAAGCTCAAACCCCATGATTTTCTAGTGCTGCAATAATGTAATCTTGGCATAATGTGGTTTGTGGAAAGCAGCAAGGGAAGAAAGACTGTTGTTTCTGGCATGTTTTAGGATAGAAGAGAAGTCACATATCAAACTTAGAGAAAGAAAATCCTGACAATCCTAATAATCACTGTCTGCACTTTCACTGTAAAATTTGGAGTCCTATAATTGGCTTATGGGACAGTTTGGAGGGCTGGGTTTTGATATTTCTGAGGACAAGGATAACTTAGGGAGGTACATGCCTGGGTGCTTAATTATATTTGGTAGCACCTGTCTCTTCCAAAGACCTCACTTCTTTCCTGGGGCGAACTTCTGCAGGTCGTGCTTCTGCTCCATTGGAGCAGGGCTGGGAGTCAAAAACGAGGGCCTTCTGCTGGGAAGGGAAGAGATTCAGCAAGGGAACAGTGGCCTCTGATGACAAGCAGTGAGAACTGCAGGAGGCCACACCAGTAGCGCAGGCTGAAGTCTTAAGGAATTGTCTCCATCCTCAAGGCAATTAGCCTAGAAATGTTTTTTATACGTTTGACACTTGTAAAGAGACTGAGATTAATGCAATTCTAGTTTTGACTGCTAAACGAAAGAGCAAAATAACTACCTTCTTGAAAGAATGTAGGATATTACAAGTTTATAAACATGTTGGAAGTAGAGATACATTTGTATTATACATCTGTGTTAGATTTTAATCCTAACCTACTAATGAACACTTCCTAAGTAGGCAGGCAAATGTATCTCTCTAGTACTGACTGAATCACTGGAGAAAGAAGGTTGCCTTTTGCAAAACTGCAGTTTATTAGTCCCTGCTTCATAGTTCCTGTTGAATGTTAATGATAAATTATAACATTTAGGTGGTCTTCTAAATGTTGATGAGATGGTGTCCAGTTTCTTCTGATACAGTGATATGAGGGGAGAGAGAGGAGTGAGTATTTGTGTGTGGGTCTGTGCATGTGTGGGATTCATTACTTGATTTCTGACAGAATAGCAGCCACAGCTACTTTACCTACAGTGTGGTTTTTTGTTTGCTTCACCCAGAGGTTGCTGGCAGCAGTATGGCTGGATTTTTTTTTAATATTCCTGCAACACATACAATGCAATGTTAGCATTCAGATAACCTTCTTTTTCCTGCCATTAAATACTCCTTGATGAGCAGTATTGGCACTGGTCCTCCCCCCAAGTCATAGTTCATTTTATATCTGTTTCCTCTTAAATCCCTTTGCATGCAGTCAGCCTTACAGGTAATAAATGAGAGACTGCCAGCTTATTTGCTGTCTGATTGCTTTCACAAATGCTTCTGGTGTTGATTTTTCTGAGAAAACAGAAAGTGATTGCAGTTTCTGTCAAACATGGACAGTGTTTTGTAGCCAGGATACAGAAAGGTAGAAGGGTTAAACATGATACATTCCCTTGAAGTGACTTTATGACTGCTGCTAATCTGAATGCTCAGTAATAGAGATCTGTTGGATGGAGGGGTTACCCTTCACTATTAATGACTTATTGGCCTCCTTCCCAAGCTGCCTGAAGTGCCGCTCTCCCTAGTGGAAGTACTTTTGTCTTTGAAGTACTTTCCAGAGCTGTCAACTAATGTTCCACAGTTCCCAGAGGAAATAATAAGCCATGAGTGCATGTACACTGAAAATGTAGAGTCTGAAATGAACTGTTCTTATAGGAGCCTGGCAGTCTGCTTCTCTGTGGAATTCAGCTTGTTTATACAATCTTATCTGGCTAAGCTTTGGTATTTTATCTGGCAGGCAGTTCCTATGAAAAGCAGCTGTCCAAGCAGTGGGAGTGGTGCTCCTGGTGGTTTTTTCAGAAAGTCTATAATTTCTTGTTTCATGTAAATTACAGAAATACAATACTCTCTTGGCTACAACCAAATGCTCTAAGCAGTTTTCTTAGCCTTATAAATAGCCCTTTAGTATGCTCTGCTGTTATGTCCTGTGTGACTTAGTGATAGGATTCATGATACCCACTGGAAAGGTGTTTGGTGTTTTGTAAAGCCACAGGCTGACTACAGAATTGTTAGAAGAGCACCTCAAAGTTACAGACTTTACAGGTATGTTTTTAACCACCACCATCACTGTTGTCAAGAAGTGAGCACAGTCTCCAAGTCTGCATGAAGAGATCTGTACATGTATCTACTCTAACAGAAAGATCCCTACGGGTAAGTAGATAGTGACAATGCTATTAGAAAAACCCCCCAAACCAAAAACACCCCACCAACCAAACACATAGTAACGGAAAAGACTCAGCCAAAATACTTCAGATTTTGTGTAACTCATTAATAGAGAAAATGTTTCTTCAAACTGAAAGCTGAAGCTTTTGAGGGAAAGGGTGGCTATTTAGTGCCTACAGAAGAGTTTGAGGTATTTTTTGTGTAGCTTTGGGTTGCAGATTCAAGTAAGAGAAAATTGAAAAGGTCAGGAATTTTTCTCCAACTGTGGTAAATTACGTTCCTCATCTCTTTTTACAGGAACAGTATTTTCAGTCAGAAGCAAATTATGGGCACAAGTAAAATTCAGTCCAAGTCTTTTAAAGTTTAGTTGTTATCCAGGATTATCCATCCAGTTTGTAGTACATCTCATCTGAAAGCATTGCATCTTGCAGATTAAAATGATCCATATAATCTGGTTTATTATGAGAAATGAGGGACGTATTCAAGACCTAAAAGACTAGTTCTCCCTCTCTCATCTGTATATAAGTAACATTTAACTCTGGCCTCCTTTGGGACATAAGAAAATTTGACACCCTGTAAGATTTAGTGCTTTAAGCATTGTTCAGATGTGCCATTTGATGACACGTCTCATGCTAGTGTGCATGCAGAGTTCTATATACCCTTTTTGCAGAGTAAAAGGAGAATTTGATATTGCAACAAATAAAAAATGAAAAATGAGCTCTGTCTGGTTCCATATGGTACATTCTGCTCTTGCCTGAGACCTGGCATCAAGCACAGTCCATTTCTTTAGCTGAAGTGGCATTCCTGCTTGAAATCCTGTATGGTGAGAAATTCAAAACCTAACAAGCTGCTGACCTTCATTAAAAGTGTGTCATCATAAATTATGCACTGATACAGTTACATTTCAGCCTGACACACGCCCCCTGAGCAGTTTAGTACTGGAAAGGGGTAGTGCACCATTGTGTGACCACCCCGCAGTTGATAAAAGTGAATGATGCTGGCCAACTTCTCCCAGTTCCCTTGTGAAGAAGGAAATTTTATTTTCATTGGGGTAGTGATTGATGACTCTCTGCTGCCACAGCAGCAGCTGATATTAAACTTGAGTTGAGATACTTTGCTTTATTCCTGCAGCGGGAGTAATGGTTCTAAATAACATTGAGGGTGTAGGTGTTTCGTTCCACAGGATTTTTGATGTTTTGGTTTGTTTTACTGTTTTTATTTTAAAGTGCTGTCTCAAGCAAATGTAACCACTAGAGAGCAGGTTATCTTGAATTCAAGCAATATAGTAATCCTTGTATTGTCAAAGAGCATGTATTCTGAACTTCAAATCTTTTCTAGAAAATAAAGTTAGTATTTTTTCTTAAAAACTCTTCAAATTAGCTCTCATTTCTCCAACCTGTAATAGCTTGTAACAGTTTTTACCTGTTACAATTAGACTTCATCTTCCTTGTATAGAATCCCATTTATAGTCAGAGTTGGGAACTGCTGCTTGTCACTGTTTTAAAAACAAAAGCTCCAGTCATCAGCAGGACACAGACTTCATTTTTTAACATGGTCCAGCCCTGTAATACTAAATCCTAGAACAGTCAGTGGTCCCATGCTGAAGGTAACCTGCAGCACTTGTAATCCCTGCTCATGCCTGGTTTGTGTTTGGAGGAAAAAGGTATCATTTTTGTGGCGAGATGGGCTTTTTGTTATTAAAGGAGGTGGTTGTTTTGAACCTGTTCAGAGGTTAGGAATGCTGGCAATCATCTAGGGAGACTGGTTAGTGGTCTGAACACAGGTGAGGAGGTCACAGGCACAAAACAACCACTTCTTTTGTGCCAATGCCCTGATGGTGATTCAGCTCAAGGGAGGTGCTCCAGAAATTACTTGGATTTGTTAGGAGGGCCATCATACTTCTGTGACTTTGCAACTTTATCATCACAAATTTGTATCTTGTGAGAATTAACTCTCTAGGTTGTTAATTTGAGGGACAAAAAACATTTTAAGGGAAAATATTGTTTTGTCAACAAATATTCACAGATCAATTATTTGGTAAAGCTTTTGCAAGTTTGCCCTAAAGTAAATAAGTATTAATATACTAACAGAGAGAGGGAGAAAGAAACAGCTACCTGTGTGCTTCCAGGGGATAGATGGCTAACCAGGGCATGCGTTTCATTTAACCTGCAGTGCAGTGATCTGTACTGACCTGCCTAATTTTCTGAGTCTTTCAGGAATTCAGGTTTTGTTTTAAGCTTTTTTGCCAGTACTCCTGGAGACAGTCTTTAATGCATAAACCTATGTGTAATTTTAATTGGCATCTTAAACTTAAAATTTGTGATAAAGGTTCTCTTGGACCTTAAGGCACAGCACTACTATTCTGCAGAACTGTATTTCAAGTAAGGAAGAATTTGGATTCTAGATCTGAAGCCCCAGGTTGTTTCCATAGGACTGTCACAGAAATTGATTCGTGAATTGTGGGGGTGAGCTGGGCAGAGTGTTGGAGATTGTGGTGATGAAAGATATCTCTTGTTCATCCATATTTTACAAGGAAAAGTATTTGTTGTGAACCTTTGGAATCATCCATCAGAAGTAGCTGAATGTTGCTGGTGATCCTGTTGATGGAAGAAGAGAAATAATACCTGGCTTTGGCTGCAGTAATTGGCTATTGTACTCACAAGAGTGGTCACTGCACTGATTGTTCACCCAGTGGACTTGAGGAGGTGCCATCTCTCCACAGTCACTGTTTTGGCTGTGAATGCCCTCCTAGAAACCAGCTGGGAGCTTCTTGTTTTGGGGTGATTTTAAGGACTCCCAATCCTGTGCCTCATGGGTATAAATAGCTCAATAGGGCCTGTGCTGCTGGTACAGCTCTAAACATCCTGGAAGGAGAGAGAAGAGGTGAATGTGAGGTTAAACAACAGATTTGTCCAAGGAATATCTTGATTTTACAGAAACTTTAATATATGTTTTCAGCCTAGGCTTCAGGATGACTTTCCAGATGCCTTGTGATCTCCTCAGGGTTACTGTAGCCAGTATAAGTAAGTTATAGGAGAATGCAGAAATAATCTTTCTGAGGTCTTTAAATGATTTTCTTCCAGCCCAAAGGACTATGTAGGATCATTGTATAACTTAGATTGAGTGGGACCACCTCTGGAGCCCAGCTAATCTAACACCCTGCTCCAAGGAGGCTCAGTTAGGTCAGGTTGCTACTGACCACTTTTTCAGTGTTCTTTAATTAGTGTAACTTAATCTTATTTAATTGAAGTGTGTCAATAATACGTCTTGAAAGTGGGCTTGAAAATGAAACCTTGCAAGACATGAAAATGTGATTATAACCTTGTTTTTACTAACACCCTTTTTCCCCTTCCAGCCTTTATCAGGCAGAGGTATTGTCTCACTCCCTCAAACATTGCTATGCAAGGTTAATTGGTCAGAGAAACAATTTTCTTAGTGGCAGTTCTGTAATTGTACTTTGTATGGTACTGCTGGTCTTCAACAGGAGAATAAACTGAAAGTCTGTTAGTTTATCTGAAAAGCATGCTTAAACTCCTGGTGAAACAGCTTTCCAGCTAGTGCATGGTTCATGATTAAAATATGCACAGTATTTTTATTGTGAGATGCAGTGACACAATCTGTACACTAAAACTTCATGACTTAGGTATTCTTTATGCAAAGCACAACATGAACTTCTTATGTGGAATAACTTAGTTTACTTGGATGAATTTAAGGTGATCACTTTTCACATGCCCTTAAGATAACTGCTACAGAGACTGAAATATTTAAGCAATTCCTAAAACTGCAGATCCCAGAAGGGCATTTTCCTGTGAATCTTGCTCTCAAAGACAGGAGTGTGTGTGTGTGTGTGAATCCATGTCCATTCCGTGATCCTTAGCATACAAACTAAGCAGAGGAGTTTCCTTCTACCTGCTTCTCTTTCTGCCAGGCTGCTTGCTTACACAGTACGTTCTGTTATCTGGTAGTTTTAGCACTTTTTATTGCTGTCAAGTTCAACTGACCTGAAGTAAAATCCTCCAGAGAGAAAAGTGATGTACCAAGAGATGCTTATTAACAAGACTCCCTTTCTAGAAAAGCCTAGACTGAAAACATATGGGTATTAAAATATTCCCCAATTCAGACTTTTAGGTTAGGAATGTGTATAAGCTCCTTGCCTACTTGAGAGGTATGTGTAAAATTACAATCCAGCTCTGAAAATACAGTCTCACGTCCAAGATGGTGTATCAGGCTTGCAGCAAGAAATTGCCTTCTGCACAGCTGACAAGAGTTGAGAATCAGAAGTATCTTTTCTCCAAAACATTGAAGAAGTATGGGGAGTCATTGTAAACAATTAATTCATTCTGAGTATTGTGCTGATGGACATAAAGTGAAGCAAAGATTGGTGTAAATGGAAGAATTAATTTGATTTTTTCCAGTATTAGTATTATTTTCTTCATATTATTACCTTTTCCATATTACTTTTAGTGCTTTCACTGAAGCAATTGGAGGAGGAAAATGCCCTGCAGATTGAATTATTCTGTTTGATACACTGGTACTGTTTCTCTTTCAGATGAAGTGGACTACAGCAATTTCGGGACCAATACGCTGTCAAGGAAGAAGAAGGCTCTGGTGACACTGCGCAATGACAACCTCCGCCGGCGTCCCCACATCAACATTAGCATGCCTCATGATTTCAGACCAGTGTCTTCCATAATCGATGTGGACATCCTCCCCGAAACACACCGGAGAGTGAGGCTGTATCGACACGGGTGCGAGAAACCCTTGGGATTTTACATCCGCGATGGCACCAGTGTAAGGGTGACTCCTCACGGACTGGAAAAAGTACCCGGTATCTTCATCTCCCGTATGGTTCCTGGGGGCTTGGCAGAGAGCACAGGCTTGCTGGCTGTGAATGATGAAGTCCTGGAAGTTAATGGCATTGAAGTAGCAGGAAAGACTCTTGACCAAGTCACAGACATGATGATTGCCAACAGCCATAACCTCATTATCACGGTCAAGCCAGCAAACCAGAGGAACAATATTATTCGGAGCAGTAGGATGTCTGGTAGCTCAGGCCAGTCTACAGACAGCACTGCGAGTCACCATAGCTTGCCTACATCCCACATGCTGCAGAACTTCCATCCTGATGAAATGGAGAGTGATGAAGAGGCTGACATTGTCATCGAGGGTGGTCTGGAGCCACAACACATTCCTAAACTGCACAGCCTTACTTCCAGTAGCCTCTCTCGAATCAATGGCAGCAGCCTTAGCCACAGACTTCAAAGGGACCTGGTGCTCAACAACAACTCTGGCCGAGAAAGCAACGGCAACATCCACAAATTACTCAGTTCCTTAAAAACTGATCCCCGCCACAGTCTGGTTATCCCCAGAGGAGGTATCGAGGAGGACGGAACAGTCATTACACTTTAGTAGCAATTTCTGCAATTCTCCTTACAGTCTTAAGTGCCAATTGGGACAATTGACTCGTGCAACATGTGCACAACACAGGAAGCTGATATGTCACAGATCTCACGGGTGCAGAAAATTGTTGCTTTCTAGGAAATGTGGCATCTGGAATTAGACATAAAACTGTCATGTACTGCAAAATTTGTCAGGAGAAAGCCAGACTGCAAAACCTGGTTTATGTCCCAGCCCTGGAGTGAGAACATAAATTTGTTTTAGTTGGTATAAACCTAAGCAGTCTTACGGCTACCCATGGCAGTGTTGTATACTCGGGTTTGAAAGCATGGGTAGATGTATTTATACCTGCATGTATATGAATTAGATTTTAATAGTAACAGACGTGTCTATTTGAAGTGGAACCTGGTTTTCTTCTAATACCTGCTAAGGAGAGAGTGCTTTTTAATAGCCATCCTGTCTTCCTCTGTTACATACAGCCCTTCCGCCGACTTGTTTACACCATCTTCTCAGCGTTATGTCTAATCCAGACGAGCTCTGTAAAAGCAGCCGTTTCCTATTCCGGTCGTGGCAGCGTTCGGGAGACGCTGCAGACACATTTTCCAAAGGAAACCATGGAAATCTGGATCCATGTAAACCCGCGTGTTTCCCGCGGCCGCCGGGCCTTGGGCGCCACCTGCCGGCCGGCGGGGGCACCGCAGCGGGGGCAGCGCCGCTGCCTTCTCGTATTCTCTTACCATATTTATTAGATAATACCTCTTTGTTGTTGTTGTTGTTGGTTGTGTTTTTTTTCCTCTCTCCACATCATCTCTGTTTTTTCAAAATCATGGTTCGTGTGAGTTTTTAGGCGTGGAAGCCTCAGAGCTGACGCAGGTCCTTGCTGTACTTTCGGGGCAACGCAAATGCACAAGGTCTTTCCTTGGCAAGACATTGCCCTACAGAGGGGAGGCGTGCTGACTGACTCTCAAGCCTAACTTAGAATAGTTCTGTTATTTTTGGAATCCTCCAGTAATAAAGCTTAATGTCTACACAGGACTTCTAGAAAGTTAAAATATACTGGATATTTGTGAAGGTCAGACACCTTGGCTGGGTGGCCAGTGAGTGCCCAGTGACTGAGTCAGTACCTGTCTGCTTCTGGAAACACCATGGGTTTTATGAAAGTGGTCTAATCTAAAATATTTTGTTATATCTTGATCAGTGTAAGGAACAAAATATAAATGTTTTAAAATGTATTTTTCTACTTTTAGCTTGCGTAATTTGCTCTTTGTTTTTAACTTTGTAGAACATTAAAGCTTTTTTATATGGTGGAATAGACATTTCTTAAATATTTTATGAATATGAAAATTCAGGAGTCTTGGTTTGGAAAAATTACATTCCGTTTTGGAATCTGTAATGGCTGGAAAAAGAATGTGAGGACTAATTCATTGTCGCTAATTTAGAATACCTGTGGAACAACCAGTCTTCTGCTCATGGTTAAATATCTTTGGGACATTGAACTTAGTTTATTTCTTTTAGATTTGCTTTAAGAGTTTATTTTAAAAGTCTTTCACTTACTCTAATTAAAACTTTTCTAGGTATCAAAGCAGCTATAGAGCTGTACTTACTTTTCCCAGGACAGTAAGAATAGAACATGGATCCTGTTCGTCTTAAAACTGTGTTTGTACTTTACCAAAGGTTTTCATTTAAAAAAAAAATCTGATTATTGGTGCAGTAAAATGAATGAATAGCTGGATATGCTTCAGTCAATCAGACCACCTTATCTGGAAAAATTTGTTACACCTTAAATAAGACTACTTTTATGAATAAGTGGATTTGTCTGGCTGAAGTTACTTATTTTACCTTCGTTAACCGATGAAAATGTGACCTTGTCTGCAATAAAATGTTCACTGTCTTACTTCTACTCTGTGTTTCTTCCCGGTGCCTCAAGCATTTTATGTGGAAGTATCTCCCCTCCCTATGAAAACAAAGTATCCAGTTTGGGTGGCTCTTCACCTATGCAACCATTTTAGCGCAGTGTTTTTCCTCGGTGCTGCGTTTACTGTTCCTGTTATTTTAAAGGTTCCTGTTATTCTGATTTCCATGGGAACCAAGTAGCTTCCTACCCTCCTCACAGCACGGCCTGCTGCAGACCTCGTGAGGAAAATAAACACACACAACCCAGTTTCTATTTGGAGTGCCCCATAGCCATGAGTGAAGCTATGTCGCACAGTGTCCACTCACTGTGAGCTCCCTTCCCAACCCAGGCCGTGACGGGAGGAATCTGCGTGGAAACGCGGCTGAGCCGCTCGGCTTTCACACGCCGGGGCCCCTTCGGGTGTGGGATTAAATTGTGGAATTAAATTAAGGGCGTATGGCTGAGGGGGCAGCGCCACGCCAGCCCTGCTGAGGCCACATCCTCCACAAACGCAGACGGAGCCGCCTTCTGTCCCACCGCGCGGCAGGCGCGGCTCGGAGCCCGCGTTTCCTCCAGCCAGGCGCGATTCCCGGTCCGGGCACCGGCGATGCCGGCGCTCCGCCCGCTGCCGGGCCCGGGCCCTCCCGCCCCGCCTGCCGGGACGGAGCGCGGCTGCGCCGCCCGCCGGTCATGTGAGGGGCGGCGCATCCCGGCGGAGCGGGCCGCGCCATGGCGGCCGCCGCCGCTGCGGGCGAGCGCGCTGGAGCCGAGCTGCCGGACGCCTGCCCCGGCGCGGACAGCGGGAACGTGTCCCAGAGCCAAAGCAGAGCCTCCGGCCTCGGGGAGGCGGAGGACGAGGACGCCTCGGAGGCGTCGCTCAGCGCCACCGCCGCCGCTTACTCCGCGTACCTGCTCGCCGACCGCAGCCTCTTCAGCGAGCAGGTGGGCGAGGGGCCGCGCCGGGGGCTCCCGCACGGCTCCCGGGCGCAGCGAAGCGGGGCCGCGGGAGCGCAGCCCCTGGAGCCCGACACGCTGCCGGGCTGGGGCGGGGCAGCACAGGCGCACCGGGGGTCGCGTCCCTTGCGCTGAACGACGCCGAGAGAAGGCAAAGCCGCGGGATTCCTGTGGGACTGGCTGTAGTCTGACCCGTGTCAGTGCTCGGTGGTCTTGTTTGTGAGGTTGGCCGGGGTTTTGTGAATGTACGTGTGTGTTTTCAAGCACTTAAAGTGACCTCTGTTTTGCAGATAGAAAGCTTAGACAAGAATCTAGAAGACTTACTGACCAGGGTGGATGAATTTGTGGGAATGCTGGACATGGTACGTGTAACTTGTATGTGGCTGTGTTTTTGAAGTCAGATTAAACACACTCTTTGTAAGTAAGATGCAGCGAGAAAGAAGCCTTTAGTCTAGGCATGTATGAAAATGTCTACGTATGAAAACACATTTGATAATTAGATGACTTATTTTAGTAATCAGGTAACTCATGGATGAAAACTATCAAGCTTTCATGTCATTCCAAAATGTGTCCATATAGCTATAGAACCATATAGAACTTACTAGGTTGGAAAAGACCTCCAAGATCATCAAATCCGACCATTAACCCAGCACTGCCATAGTCACCCCTAAACCATGTTTCAAAGCGCCACATCTTCTAAATACCCCCAGGAATGGAGACTCAACGCTTCCCTGGGCAGCCTACTTCAATGCTTGTCAACCCTTTCAGTGAAGAATTTTTTCCTAACTGCATATTTATGTAGTTGGATTTGTATTCTTGTCTATATATATGCACAAAATCCCATTTTGAATGGTACAGGGACAGAGGTTTTAAAGAACAGTATGATATTCTACTTATCCTTTAAAATACATAAAGACATCCTTTGTTGATTTTATAGTGAAAGTATCTAATCAGAGTTGCCAAACCACCAAAGCTAGATTTGTCTTTAAGGGATCCTCCTTTCAGAAGGGCAGCTTTCACTTTTTTCTGTTTTCACTTTTCTCATAGGGTTAGATGGGGGAACTTAATGGAAAGCTCCTGTTAGCTGACGTTGGTAGATAGGCTGTCTTTTAAAATGTAGCACAATTCTATTATAGTTTTGGGATATTTTTTTAACACCAGTAAACTAAGGTTTTTGTGGCCTGACTTTTTCAACAAACCTGAAGAAAAGTACAGGTAGTAAAACTTAAGACAAAATTTTAGCTTAATATATTTAATTCTTTAGTTTGTCTTAGCAAATGTTCCACCTCAGTTTAGAAAAGATTGTATTAGCCTATTTTTAATTTAATTATAAATGTAAATATTAGTCTTTGCAAAATACATTTTCTTCAAAGTTGCTTAGAAACTATACAAACCAGCTATGGTGTATTTATTTTAATTTAGTGTTTTTATACTAATTTATTGCAGTATTTTTAAACTGTAGATTTTAGTCTGTTCATTGGAACACATTTCTAGTATCCAGAATAAAATCTACTAAACATTTTGTTTCATTCATTGATTTTTGTATTATTTCCTTACATTGTCTTTAGATTCGAAGTGATTCCTCTCAAGTTGTCAATGAAAGCATACCTCAAATATACACAAAAGCTACAGAAATGAGGCAGATATATAGGAAGATTGACAAACTAGAGGTATGTATTTGCTGTCTTCTAGATGCATTTTGTTTCCTAACAGAGGGGAAAATCAATGTCTGCATATTTGCGTGTATATGTGTACACACGTGGAGTGAGCTCAGGTGAGTTGTGCTCTCCATGTCCATGCTGGGTTCAACACTTCAGGGTTAATAAAGAGGACTGCATTTATGAACAATTTCTGGGGACTGTGGGAATTCCAGGTGTGTTTTAGATTTTTTTGTAACATATTAAAAAAATTGTTCACTGACTGTTTGAAGCAAGGCACTTTTTTGTGTTAGCTCTCAAAGTTTCAGAAACAAATAGCATGAGAGATCTCTTGATCCCTAATAAAGCTTCAAACCCGTGGTTCAGATCCTTGGTTTTTCTTTTGGTAGTAGAAAGGCAGGTAGAAGTCTAGATTCTGAAAACTCCAAATTAATTATTTGAAAGGTCAGTTGGAAAAGGAAGATTATTTTATTAGATTTAACCTGGTTTTCAGCCTTTTAAGTATTTCAGGTAATTTCTAGCATTAAAATGGACTTGTAGGTGGAAGGGAAATAGAGCACAAAGTTTTTGACTCTTCATTTAAGCAATGGATCTTTCATCTGTTTGCAGTACATAATCCTGTTTTATTTTGTTAGTGAAAATGTCATATATATTTTGTTGGGTTTTTTTTCTTTTTCACACGAGGCTTTTGTGAAAATGATTGGGAATAGCGTGGCTGGGCTGGAAGAACGGGTCACTAAGGCAGAAACAGACCTGGGAGCTTTTCCAAGCACTTTCAAGAAAATCTTGCACACAATCAGCATGCCATCCTTCCTTAATGTAAGTAAAGTTTTGGTGCCATGTGACCAGCTTAGTTGCTCTGCATACTAGAGCAGATGATTAAAATAGTAGTAAGTTTGTTACAGATGTATCTCAATGCAGCTGTACATTTTTATATACATTTTTTAGGATTTTTACAGAGTTCTCAGGCTTCTTTAAAACAAAAAAAAGGGAACAATGAAACTTAAAAATTTCATTTCTTGCAAGGACTTGTGTAACATTGCAAAAGAAGGCTGAGCACACAAAGAAATGAATTTGAAGGACACAAACAAGCACATAATGCACAAGGCTTTATACCAAAGCACCCTCGATCTCTGGTGGTATGCAGAGCAAGTAGGAAGAGCCTGTACAGGCAACACTGTTAAAGGACCCTTCTACAGTGATAACATCACTGCACAAATATTACTGAAAAAGAAAATGACAGCTAATCTGCACTGTATTTGTAAAATAAAGGACATGTTTATATTCAATTCACACAGTTTGATAATCATGTTACCACCTTGGTAAACTTTCTAAGGATGCAGTTTTCTCTGTCTTTCCTTGTGGACTGTTCCTTTACAAAAGACTTGAAGTGTCTGGTATATTTCAGAGATGCCTTACCTAACACTGAACTGTCATTATGCCTTGGGTTTAAAATAATCTTTTGATTAAAAAAAAACCAAACAGCTGAATACCTAATGCTTCTTGACATCACCTGGCAGTACACACCATTTATAAGTTCTACTCTTTTGCATCTTGTCAGCTCACAGGTTGTTTTATTTTTTCATATATTCATCCTGTATTAACTGAGTTTTCTGTATTCCAGTAAGAATGAAATAAAAAATAGCTTTGTAGAGGGGGAGAGGAAGAAGGCTGTGGCTCTTTGAGATGTCTTTGTTCCTACATCTTCCAAGCATGTATGGCAGCAGAGGAAAATACATATGGAAAGAACATGTGTTGTCTTGTTAAGGCTCACTTCAAGGAATTTGTTCTTCACTGCTCTTTACTGTGCAGTCTTTAAGTTATTTAATTTCTCATCTCATTCTTTCGTTTTCCTTGGTGTTTAAGTTTAGAGTTCTGTCGTTTTTTCTTTTAAAAAACCTAAAAACAACACAAAGCTGCACTTTATGGGCTAGTTACAAAACCAAAAAACAGCACAAGTTGCCTTGATCAACAGTGTTTTCCATTTTTTTTCTATAAACAGTTATCAACCAAGGAATTACAATTTTCACTTGAAAAGTTTGATAGTTCTAAGAAAGTTTTTTTTTTAGTGCTGTATGAGAACCCTTTGTCAAATTAGCACTTTTTCCACAATTTAGAAAGGTAGAAAATCTTTGAAAGGGTCATGAAAATGAACCTGGTATCTCCAGTGGTTTCTTAGTTTGATTATGGATAGCAATAAAATAACACTCAGAGCTTACTTGCATTATTTGATTCACTAAAAGGCAGGTTACAGTTCCACTGTGGTTCTAGGTATTGCATAGAAAAATACCTACTTTCAGTAGTAAGCACAAGCATATGTGAATGAAAATGCCTGTAGAGACTTCTCCACATGCCTGATATTTAATTAGCTCAATACATCATTGGTTAAAATACATGGTTTGGAAAAGAAGGTTATTCTGATGTCATGATCTTCACTGTAGCTGTAGTTCACATTTTACTGCTAGTTTTAATTTACTCATTCTCTTCCCATTTAAATGTATTCGTTTCTTTACACAAAGGCTGTATTTTCTATTTCTCAAGGTGTATATTTATTATCTCCTTTTCAGATTTTGCCCAAAATTCTTCCCTTGTGAGTATCAGGCAGTGTAAAGAACAGTACTGTAAGACTTGCAGTATCACTAGGAATGTAGACTGCCAAATTTTGCTAAGCAGCTGCAAAAATAATTAACCATAAATGTGTGCCTAGGCAATTGTGGCATCTGTGCCTGCCTATAAATTTCCTCACTGGACTGAAATTACCCCCTTCTTGCACAGAGGCAAATGCAACTCCTCTTAAATCTGTGTCAGGAGTTGCAGAAAACCTGTGACCTTAGTTTCCCATGCTTGCAGGTTGTTATCTGATAGGATAGTACAGGGTTGGAAATGATTTTAAAAACCAGAACTTTGATCTTGAAGGTTGCTTTTACATTTGGCAAAATTAGTGATACAGAGAACACTGATGATATAAACTGTTTATAGATCAGATCTTTGTTTATATTTTTTAATTTCATTGCAACTTGAATGGCAAAACAAACTTGGAGAAATTAATGGTATTGTAAAGTTAAATATATAAATTAATATATCAGCAATTTTGTATATAGCAGGAAAATATGTACTTACTTCATATGGAATACAAGTATACAGCTCAACTGAATATTGAGAAATTTCCACTTTGTTTTGTAGGTGCTATACTTTTAACTTTATTATTGGTGAGGGCTGTTTTCCTCATTCCAAACTGACAGGGCTCTACGAAATAGTTCATCAAAATCTTTTTATTAGTTGAAAAGAACTTTTAATGAATGAAATCTTGATTTCAGGTATTCTGTTTAATGCCAGGCATTGAAAACATGCCCTGTGTCTGTGTTGTGTTGCAGCATTATTTACACACAGCAAGGCTGACACAGTAGTCACTAATGGTCCTTGATGTTGTCTCTTTCAATGAGCCATTTGATATAGCAAAACAATGTACAGTCAATATTTAAAAGAAACATGTACACCTTTCATGAAAAACAGTGTAACAGCTCTTTTCCAGTCCAGAATCAGATTATTTTTAACAATGTGGCATATGAAGAAGCTCAGCAGGAGCAGCAACCTTCTTGAAAGATTATTTTTGCTAGGTGTATTTCCATAGGAAGATTTTTTGAGTAACTAAATGAGAACCCAGGCCCAGAGTTGACTTAGAAGAAGCAGCTGGGGTGAATTTGTAGGCTGGAGCAGGAAGGGTGAAGGTTACAGTGACTCTTCCATCAGCTGGGTGGTACAGTTTGTCTCCTGTGGTGCTGGCATATCATACCTGGTCCAGGACTGGGTCTATTCAGGTGCTGGAATGGCAAAGGTCAAAGGCTGCGTTTCTTCACTAACATTAAGAATATGCCAGACTCACCTGAACTGTGATTAGGAATTTATTTAGCTAAGGAGACAGGCCTTAGAAACTTTCCTTATTTTGCATTTTAGCTCTGCAGGCTTTGTTTTAAAATGCTTTATGAAATATGCAAATAATAAACTTGCCTAATTTGCAGAAATCATCTTCGTCACGACAACAGCAGACCCTCTATGAACCTCCAGTCCTCTTCAAGACTGAAGACTATTTTCCATGTCTTAATGAAGCACCTTATTAATGATTTTTGCTTTGGGATTGATATGAATCAGCTGGAATAGAGAGAGCCAAATGAACAAAAGGAATGCCAACCTCAGAACAGCTGCATTTTCTAAGCACTACTGATGGCATATTGCCATTGTGATTCTCATTGTCTTCCTTCAGGCAATATTTTCAGGTAATTTTTGTTTGTGCACATTATTTCAAAAGCCTTCCTAAAACACCATGGATGTTTTCAGATTATATTGGGGAAGGAATTTAAAAATATTTTTGCATTACATTTTTTTTAATATGGAAATAATAGGAAACATACTATTGTATATAAGTTTTTTAACACGTAAATATCTGTGCTGCTGCAAGTGTAAGCAGCTA
Organism: Prinia subflava; assembly: GCF_021018805.1. Taxonomy (NCBI): domain Eukaryota; kingdom Metazoa; phylum Chordata; class Aves; order Passeriformes; family Cisticolidae; genus Prinia; species Prinia subflava. The sequence continues at coordinate 60,826,570 of NC_086247.1, forward strand.
TACCACAAGGATGGGGGTTTATTTGTCTTTTTTCATAATGTGCTGATTGAGGTGAAAGCAAAACTATGCATAAAATCAACTATTCCAAGGTTGTAGGCCTGATCCCTGCAGTTTGTACAGAGAAATGCACCACACTGGGATGTACTTGTTGCAGGGGCAGGACGTGGAAGATCATCAAGGAATCAAGGACATGGCTCAATGGATGTGATGTAGTCCCAGTTCAGAAAGCAAACATCCTGCCCCCACTGATGATCCTCAGGTCACAATGACCCAAGCTTTTAATTATTGCATTATTGTATTGTTTGATGTGTAACCAGGTGGGCATGAAATAGATTTATCTGTAGAGATATACAGATGTATAAAACCTGCTGTCAAAAAGAACAAGTGTCTTAAGTTGAGGGAGGGATGACCCTGGACTGAACCTTGATCAGGTACCTGACCAGATTGCTTTTCCTTCACAACTTTCTGTGGTTACTGAGGCTTCCCGTGCTGTTTGCGATTTATATTATAAATAAACTACTAGTTGGCTAATGCCTGTTGTGGTCTTGCATTTCCCTGGACAGTACTGACCCACCTAGCAGGTGTTAATCATTAATTGATGTATTCCTCTGAACAAGTTTTACCTTTGCTGCTCCATTGCCAATGTAAGTCATTAGAGATACTCAGTATTCAAGTCTGGGAGAAATGCTTGAGAGAAACAGTATTTCTCTAGATTTTATGTTGCATGCACAAGATAGGTATGGAGCTGCAGAGCAGAGATTATATATTAATAGATCCTGTCTCCAAAGACCAGCAGGGATTGGGTTTTAAACATCTTCAGTATCTGAAGCAACATTTATTAAAAACCAAAGATTTTCAAGTCAAAGTTAGTGGGCTGCACAAGCAGTTATGAATGTAAAACTTACCTGAATTTTAACACCAAGACTCTAGAAAAATAGTCACATATAAACATGCAGAAAGAAGCAGAAGTGACTTTGAAGAAGGGCTTCCCTCCCATTCTCATTGTTCTCATAAATAATTCATTATTCAGGTGTCCCACTGGAGCAACAGTTACATGTCTAAAAAGCATGGTGCCCTTCAGTGTATGCATGAATCATGCTTGAAGGTTTATCCCTCAGTGAGATCTAATAAACTTACATACTTAGTGTAGCAACATAAGGCTACTGTCAAATACACTTAAACATACTAACACTGGTATGAAAAAGAAGTTACCTGTAGAAGAACGTTCTAATTAAATATATCACCTTCTCAAATAACTTTGCCCTCTGCTGCGTGGAGTCAAAATGCAGTTTCTTTTAAACAGGTGATGTTTGAAATATTAATAAAGATTTTCGCAGGTTTATACAGCTGAGTATTTTGCATACAACATTGTTCATATTAATAAGAGTGGAAGTTCATATATTCTGGAGTGAGCATTTTTGTTGAACTGTTGTATGGAAAAAAAAGAGCTGTATCTTCAAGGCACACCACAAACAAAAATCAGACAGTTCCTATAATTAGGATATTTCCATGTTGGAAATTCTCTAAAATATTTTTATTGCTGAAAATAATGGACAATACATGGGAATTTTTTTTAAGGAGATGCTATAAAAGTACAGATGATAAATAAATTATGTCATTTAAAAATACATGGTACAAAATACGAAGGTCACAGTTCATCTGGTTTGAAATTAAGCTTATGGTTATGAAATTAGGGCATTCTCATAGTACTGACAAAGTGCACTCTGCTGTTGGTTTGTTTGCACCTTGGCTGTCTCCTTATTCGTGGTCAGTTTCACGACACAGAAATAGCATAAAAAACATCCCAAGTTTTCACACTCGGTAAAGAAAGATTCTAAATATTCTTTTATTCTGTCTGCTGTTACCTTGGATTAGTGTCAAACCAGTAATAACTATATTATGAATTAGGTTCAATATTTGCTAGGTTTTCTAACTGTAAACAAAATCTGAGTCTCAGAATCCACTGAAACCAATATTGACAGCCCTAGAAAGCTGTACTTGCATTTTTCCCTACACAATGTTTGTCCTCTTGCCTGATTTCCAAGATACAAGCCAGTAACTATGGGGCTACATCACCTGTTTTTAACATGAAGAGCTCTTCGTCTAGAGCTGGTGTAAAGCAAGATGTGGTTACTGTGCTGAGCTGCTAAAGGCTGAGTATCAGGTACATGAAATGAGCTAATATTTAATATCAACAGTGGAGTCTGCATACAAATCTTTCTTTTGTCATTAAGCAAACATTTTAAAGCAATCCTAGCAAAAGTAATGCTAAGAGTTTTTATATTCTTATAGTTACGTACATTTTGGGCCAATGTTAATTAGCATTAGCCTAATGCTAATTGAAAGTAATGCTGCAGCTTTCTAAAAATTATCTGTTTGCTGTACAATGTATGTCAATATGTCACAGAAGCTGCATTCACAAGATATTCACAGTGAGGTTATATCACAGTCAGGTTGGACTGAATGTTAGAAGTCTACACTTTTCATAGCTCCTGGACAAAAATCAGCATGATCTGTCTTACATAGATATTTAGTTATATGATAAACTATGCCTGAAGTTGGCACATAAAGATTGATATTTGTATTTAATTATTTTTGGACTGGCAGATTTTGTTCCAATCAAGCAGCGCTGCTGCAACTGCAGTAAAGCACCCAAAAATTACAGAAGGATTCAGATGACTGAAATAAAAAGATACAGGTTTGATGATTTATCTGATCAAATACGATAAATGACTTCAAGATGCACCGGATTACCTTGACATCAAAACCTGTGGCATTTCATTACTTATGCTGACAATAAACCTTCGAGATTAAGTAGTTTTACCTGCAATACTAAGAATTAAGTCGCAAGCTTAAGCTGTAAAGAGTGATCCTGAGTGAAAGACCTCCCAGAATGAGAAGGAAGAGCAAAATAGTTTGCACCTTCATCTGTGAAAAGAACTTTATATTTGAAATTGGTTAATAATGTTCCTGTAAAAAAAAGAAAAGAAAAAAAGAAAAAATTTTAAGTGATTACTTTTTTAAACTCCCTCACATTTCATAGAAAAGAAATCTAGTCTTGGACCAGCTACCAAGAAAATCCTTGAAAAGCCAGAATCCCTGTCAGACATAGCTATGGTCAAAGAGGACCATAGCAGGAGTCAGTACCTTTCTGGCACTGCAGCTAAATCCACCAGGGATGAGGAGTTTGCAGCCGCTGGGATTCACGTTCCTGTGGGAGCTGAGCTGCTGCAGGCTGTGCTGCAGCGGCAGCGCAGAGGCTTTGTCCTCTCAGCTGCTTTTGCTGATTCTGCTTCAAGCCGATGGGTGGTGGTAGAACCTAAAGATGGCAGTACTGACTCCAGCTGATCTCACAGACTTCAGGAGTTCTCTTGACTTTCATGCTTGATGTTATCTACTCACAAACTCTTTCAATGCTAGCTTTTTTAAATGATTTTGAAAAACTGGAAGGGGTATGTGAATGGTGCATGATGTCTTAAAAGTGTTAAGGAACAAGGAAAACAGAAAAAAAAGGGGACAGAAGGTGTTGCTCATGGGCTGTACAGTACAATGCCAGGGAGACAGAATGCAGTCACCTGCAGATACTGAGTGTGAAAAGGAAAAATTGAAATAATGCCTTTGGAATTACGTCAGACTAAAGGATGTGGTAGGAGAAGTGACATACTCTGTCTAAAATCTACATGGAAGACCCAAAATTGTATTTCATTTTTGTCAACTTTAATATTAGCTATATATTCTCTGGTGGAATATTGAAGTAATAAAAATACATTAAAATTGCATTAATAATAATTCCAATGTGCTATCTATATGGGATTTTAAATAGCATATTTTAAAAGTATATTGAAAATACAGATATATAAATGTGCTGACAGACATAAGAAAATTAACTGAGTATTAGCCAGGATTTTATCAGAGAGTTCTGAGTGAAAAGATAAAGGGACAGAATTCATGTGGGAAAGTGCACTCACTGAGAAAAGAAGGATAAGTATCCAATTCAATTTCTTATCTCCCACTGTTTCAGAAGCTGTAGGTTTCATGAGAATAGCTCAATGCCTACATTATTTTAAAATAAATTAATTGCCATCTGTTCCTTACAGGTGACACTGTCAGAAGTTTCTTTACAAGCAAGAGGCCTAAAAAGCAACCTTTAAGAAAAAACAAAAGCAGAAGTTTCCACAATCCTAGGACATTAAAACTGAGGGCTGGCACTGAGTATGACAGAAGCACCTGAGAACTGCAGACTGGCAATAAAGCAGGTTCTGATTGATTCATTAAAAAGAAGGGGGGGAAAGGAATGTTAAGAGCCTTATGCAGGAGTAGAAGAGGCAGGAAATAGCATCACCAGGAGATAAGCCAGGGCACGTGCCAAGGTATGACCTCGTGGTGACAGGGCTGTGAGCAGCATCAACAGACAAGGGCAAGATCCCTGAACTGGGAGGTGTGAATGGAGATCCACAACAGACATGACATATATGTGTGATGTTGCTATTTTTTCACAGTTTAGGAGTGTTTTTGTTCTTTCTCTCCAGTGTGCACTGTTCCCAAGTAAATAGTTTTAGGAGGGGCTATAACTGTACTGGAACTGTGGACCAGTTCTAGTGTGTGTGTCTGGACCAGGCTGCTGTTACTGCCTCTGGTTACTGCCTCTTTCTCAGAAGCAGTAGGACCTGCAGGTAGTTAGCCAGGTCATTGGACAGGTCTGGCTAAAAATCAGTCCTGCCAAGCCAAACAGTCCAGGCCCAGCACTGATGTCCTGGCACACGGGTGAGGAGTGACACTCCTCTGCTCCCAGCCATCCCCCTGAGAAGGCAAGCAAAGCACTTACCCTGCCTGTGTCTCCCCATGTACATCTGGGGAGATGCCTGCCATGGAATTAACAGCTGTTTCCCTCCTGTTTCTTTGATTAGCCCTTTTCTCTACAGGGATAGCTTTGCAATTTGATTGGAAACACAGAGGGAAAGAAGAACAGGAAAGAAACAAGGAATAACCTTCTTGTTGTCCGTACAGAGATGTCTGTGTGTCCTGCTCAGATGCCTGCTTCCAGCACAGTTTTATCAACTAAAATGTGATAATTCATCTGCTAGTGATAAGCAGTGTCCTTATTCTTGGTGTCAGAGGTTGCTGGGAACTTTTTTTGGAAGTGTGCCTGTTGCATCTGAAATCCAGTGTATTATTAAGAAAAAAAAAAAAAAAAGGAAAAATACTTAACAATATAATTGAACAAAAATCGTATTTTCTTATTTTCTTTCTGGATTTATTAGCCTGACTTCTGAATTTAATTGTGTTTCTGTAGTTGAAGGACAACACGAAGCAGTAATGCCAGAGGAATCTTGCCTAAGGAAAATCAAGTGTGATGTTGTTAGCTAACAAGGTAAATGAGCAGTGCCACTGCAAACTCATTACATGTACCAATGGGATAAGTCAGGATTCTGCAAAGTGAGTTGGATGAAATTATGAGGACACAGAGTCAATAACAGAGGTCAGCAGAAGCAGGGTTATACAAGATACCACTGCCCATCTTGAATAGCTTTCTGGCTCTCACTCATTTGCATGGTGGGACTGCCTCTGGGTGTAAAATGGATTCTTTAGGGATTGAATACAGCCTGAGACTTGCTTAGGAGTTTGGCTGACTTGCTGCAACTGCTGTTGGGTATTCATTCCATGCTGCTGGCCATGCACTAGTTTTAGGCCAAGATGAAACTCAATGAAACATTAAGCTGCAAATCTGCCTGAACTGCTGTACTGAAGTACTTGCTAACTCAATCATAGGCAGCCCCAGGGTGGCAAAGAGCACTCTGCAAGGGTAAAGACTGAACCAAAGTTCAGTTGTGATGGTGCTTGAGTATGGACTTTGTGAGAATTGTGACAAGCCTGATGTAAATCAGGTACGAAGGCTGCTGCTGGACAGGAGATGATGGAGGGATAGATACAGATCTTCTAACTGGAGTAAGCTCAGTTCAGGTGCACAAAGACAATTAAGGGACTGGAACATGTCCTGTGAGGAATGTCTGAGAGAACTGGGATGGTTCATCCTGAAGAAGACTCAGGGTTGTTATCATCAATCTATATAAATACCTGAAGGGAGGGAGTGGAGGAGAGGGAGACAAGCACTTCTCAGCAGTGCCCACTGGTAGGACAAGAGGCAGTGTGCACAAAAATAAAATCTCCTTGCCAAAGCACCTTCTCTGTTGCATCCCACATTCATATTTTTGAACCCTGTTCCCACAAACTTCTTTTAATATCCTCTAATTCTTGTATTGGAGGACACAATCAACAGTTGTGAGCCATCTGTGTTGCTCATCCTCTTGTAGTAATGTCTGTTATTTCCTTTTCTATTATCTCTTCTGTGGGCTGAAGAATCATAGAATGGCCTGGGTTTGAAGAGACCTTAAAGATCATCTGGTTTCATCCTTCACCGTGGGCAGGGATACCTTCCTCTAGAACAGGTTGCTTAAAGCCCTGTTATTTTGTGTATGAAGCTTCTGTGTCCTTGCTGCCTTTCTCTGATCCTTTCCAATTTCTGCTGTATCCTATTTGAGATCAGAAAACTAGGACTACCCATGTAATTTAAGGGAGAAGCCAATCAGAGGTTTAAACAGTATCACAACCTACCTTTTTCTTGTTTCTTCTCTAGTTATTTCCCTGTATCAGATGTGCTCTCTTGTCTTTTCTGAATGTTTAAACTGATGGTTTCCAGGACCTATCAGAGTTGTGTGATCTCATTTATGAGTAACTGCTCAAATTTACTTTCTGACTCACAATGTGGTTCAAGTACAAGGATATTTTAATGTAATAGCTAAATCTGTGGCTGTCAAGCAGGAGCTACTTCCAATCAGTAGGATGAGGTTTTGCTAAAACAAAGGGTGTGTGGATCAGATATAATAAGTAGTAGATTGTGAGGCAATGCAGAAGGTGGTAAAATACAGGTGCTGCATTTGTCAGCATGTTTGTGCGGATACACCACTACTGGTTGTCAGCAACTAGACTAATTGTCTGACCCCTCTCTGTATTTGTGCTCACCTGGGCTGTCATTTACCTTTTCTTATCATAGCTGCAGAGCAGTGGTCCTGGTAAATGGTCCTGAGGTACTGTGCTGAAGCAGAGAGCCCATGAAGCATGCTCCAGATACTGCTCAGCCCACTGCAGCCTTGGAGGAGACAGGTTAACACCTTGAGGAAACAACTGAACTCTCTTTCTCCTCAGTGCTCCCAATTCCTTCTTTGTGTCACAAGTCTGTCCAGGGTACCTTCTGCTGCTCTGCCTCTTACAGAGCCCCTTTTCTCCCTGGTAGGGTGGAGGGGAAGCACTCTGAGCATCTGGACAGGTGGGAAGTGGCATTTCCTATGGAGGCTCCTGCTTTGAGCTAGTTGAGAGCAGCTAGAGTTTGACTCTGATTCTTCTGTGAAGCGAGAACCCCTGTAGTTCAAGCCATGTTGAGGAGCATCCCAAGTCCAGAGTGGGCCTTTCACTGCCCTGCTCTGGTGAGATTGCTGTATTGTGACTCTCAGACGTTTAAATGATCCTGAAGAATGTCAGCTGGGCCTCTTGAGAGGACGGCAGTGCTTGTGCTTAACTCCTTTGGACAACAATACTCACACATTTTGTTCCCCAAACCTTTGCTTGGAACCGAGTCCTTGAGACAGTTGCTAGTTCTAACCCCCACCGTGGCAGGGGGATTGGAACTCGATGATCTTTAAGGTCCCTTCCAACCCAAAGTGTTCTGTAATTCTATGATGATGATTAATCACGCGCTACTTTTATCTTGCAGTGTGTAGGAAGAAGTTGAAATCAATGACTATTCTGCAATCACAGTCTGCTGTTTTCTGTATGAGGGTTTTCTGGATGTGGCCATGTGATAACAGCACAGTGCTGACAAAAGAGGTATAGCCTTGCTTTTGCACTCTTCCTCTTTTCAGCTCAGTTCTTTTCATTTTCTTCAGCAACTGAGCATTATGGTCAAACTAAAAAGCAGTATCTTGTCTTGCAAGGAAAATTAGTATCTCCAACTGTGTTCAAGTTGACTTTTTGTGATCTGCTACACAACCTGGCTTAATTCACAGGTGAAATGGCAATACCAATATAGAGCCCAGAAGCAAAGCCTGGCATAACTGTAAGAGAAGGAATAGTCTCAAATATTGTACCATCATTTTTTTGCCCCATTTTCCTTTTACATTTTTAAAAATAAGCAGTTTTCTTGTTGCCTGGTACAGCTTTGTGCATAATTTTACAGTTTACTCATGGTTCTTGTAACTATATGTGATGTTATTTCTGTGTGATGATTTTGTAGTCATATAAATACTGTTGGTCCTTAGTGTCACTTGTTAAGGCTGTCTGGGGAAAACAGATTTGTCACATTTAGAATTGCTTACAAACTTTTTGTGTGCATGGTTTGACTTGTGGACAACACTTGCTCAGTGTTGTATTTAAAAGCAGGACGGGATGCATCCACACCTCCCTGGCAGGGCCTGCATGTGACAGTGTTGCCATATGTCTGTCCCAGTCTGTGTAGACACCTAATTGTTCCTGATAGATGCTGACTGATGGGATGAAATAATGACTCAAAACATTGATGATGACAGGCATTTGCATCAGCTGGACCCACCAGAGTGCACATGTGGAAAGGTTCATCTCAGGCTTCCCTATATGTGTGTAAACCTGCCTGCCAGCAGCTGGGGATCTGCACAGGCAGCAGCTGGCTGGCTGTCACTTCCCCACTTGCACTGCTGCTGGGACAGAAATGTGAAATGTGCAGGCTGAAATCCATGGTGGTCCCGGGGCCCTCACAGCAGGCACACAGCTGCTGGGGAGCCCTGCTTGGGGGGTGCCCTTGCCAGATGGAAGGGCAGACCTCTGGGAAGGCAACAGGTAACCTGGGATCTGCCTGGGGCTCCTTGCTCTATCAAAAGACATCTGTCTAATCCTGAGTTTCTACAGATTTGGCCATATATGGCTGGCTGGGGGAGGGTCCTGGAGGAATATCGAAGGCTGTTGGCACACGGCTGTGAAGACCGAGCTGGATGAGACAGCAGGCAGCAGCAGAATCCCAGCTGAGCCCAGAAATCCACACTGCCACTTCCACCACTGGCCTTGCCAGGTCCACAGCCCTGGGGCAACCTGTGGGGCAGCGCAGGGGTGCCTGTGGCTACCCAGGGCTGGTCACAATGCAAGCAGCAGGTCAATGGGGCAGGCTGGGGAACAGGAGAAAGGATGGGAGATGCAGGAAGCTTCCAGAAGAGACAGGAAAGCAAAGAAGGGAAGTATCTGGTGGCACCACAGGAGGTTATGAGACTGTGCATAAAGTCACATCAAGATAAAGAGAAGTGGCTGATGAGGGCAGGTGAAATGAATTTGCTTTGTTAGGAGAAAAGCGGACACAGGATAGAAGGAGGAATGTTTTGTCATCTGAATGGCCTGGTCAGTCTGACACTAAAATTTTGGCCACAGATTTTCAGGATGCAGATGAAATAGCTCTACTGTAGATGATTTATCACTAACTCCCTGATTGTAATGATTCATGCACTTCCTTTCAAAATCCATTTTTCCTTCTCATGTGCTTATAGCCTATTTCCAGAAAGAATATTTATTACATCAGTCTTTACTAGGTAAGTATTACTTTTCTTAGTCAGCTTTTTCTGCTCTGCTTTCCTTTTAACAGGAAGATGAAACAATTAAAAATTGGTCAGTCTACATTGTACTTTTTTTTTCCCAGAAACATTTAGTAGATGTGGTCATAGGAGGCAGAATACTGAACAGTTCTGACTGCACAGGGCATTTCTGTAGCTGTAATGTAGTTTCCAATGTCCACTATTAGATAATACCAATGTCATCCTAATATTTTTCTCGGTGTAATGGAGTCATGCTTTTGGAGGTGCTTTGACACATCATAAAGCAAATGGAAAATCCTGTTTGTTACCATTAACATTTGTTTGATACTGCTTGAAGCTGGTAAAAGGATATTAATGACTTACAGCTTGAAAATTATTACTAGCACTGGCTTTTATTTAATCACTCTTATTTTTTTCAAATCACTTATATTATTCTGTTTGCATTCTTAATTAGTGTACATACCTCCTCTAAATTTCCATCTGATAATATTCTTCAGTAATACTCTTTAGTGTGGAACTTTCAGTGGGTGATGTTAAAATAATAAAAAAGCCCAGCCCCCTCCTTCCTCTTTGCTTTTGTATGTCTCAGCTTACACTGCTTTCCTGTCCTTGATGAGTCATTGCATTTAGTTTGTACTGATTCTTCTACTTTTCAGGCCACTTTTGAAAATGCTTGGTGCTCTTTCCTACTAGTAGTCCAGGTTACGGAGGGATGTTGCTTTATAATTCAGCTGAATATTATAAAGATCTAAAACATAAACAGTATAAATATAACAATCAAGTATGAGAATATAAATGACCATTTCAAATACCAGAGACTCCCAACTGTACAAATATAAAATCCCTATTCCTCCTTGTCACGGCCATAGGGTGGCACTGGCTCTTTCCGAGCACGGATGTATGTCCTAGGAGCAGTGCAGCCCAGCATTTCAAGTTTAGCAGAGCATTTCCAGAGACTAGGGAGCTGGTTGATTCAGGCTGGTCCATGGTCTGTTCACTCCTGCAAGCAAGTGAAACAGCAGCATTTTCCTGATAGGGCTTTGATAGCAGCAACTCCAGCTCTCCACCCTCCTGCTCAGCCAGCTACTGCCACTGGCAGCAGAGAGACTGGGAAGAGATTTCCTTCTGCACCTTCTCTGACTTCCTTCTCCTGTTCTGCTGTCTGCCTTGCTGCCAACAAACGAAAAAGGCAGCTGTGAAGATAAATGTGGTCTCACACCCTGTGGTTTTCTCCTCTGGGTGGTGATCAGCTGCCCTCATGCCTCTTCTCAGTGAGCCCATCAGCTGTCAGTGACACTCCCTCAACCTGTGGTTCATTCAGCCGTGCCAGTGAAACAACCACAGGAGGAGCAGTGTGTTGGTGAAGGGATATTGCCTTTCCCCACCTGCTGCTGCTTACTTGCATAAGAAGAAAAAACCCCAACCCTTGCATCTTTTGGGGTTTTTTTCCCTTTTCTTACCATGGAGCCAAGCCTACAAAGGTGGACAAAGGAGAATTAAATCCTGCTGAGCCAGCAGACTTGGCACAAAACCAAGAAGACTCTTGAAATATTGAAAGGCAATGTAAAAAACTGGGAAGCATTAACCTCAGATGATTTTTGTGATGATGAGAAGATGAAAGTTGGAAACACGTAACTGAATTATTGTTTGTAGATATGCAGCACTTCTGAAGTTAAATCAAAGTATCATGTTTGCTGTAGTTAAAGTAGTTAATATTTGCCAGATTAGCTTGAGGCATTTCGATGTTAAGTGAAGATAACAGTGGCACAGCGTGCTTACACAGATAAAATGAGACATACTCACATCCAGTGCTTTTCACAGAAACACACCATCAGCACAGTTCCTCTTTAACCTGCAAAATCTTATTTTACTAATACCTTCTACAGATTATGTTGTAACAGAGCAGGAAGTGAATCATATTAGACATACAAATGTAGTTATATTTCAAAGTGCTTTATCACTTTTCTGTTTCAACTTTATGTACAGCAAGTGGGTAAAACTTCAACAGCAGTTAGCTGTATGAATTAGCCCCTGGGCTATACCACTGTGGCAGCAGAACTATTTGTCAGCAGAATTTTTTCTCACAGCCTACTCTTATCAGAAGACAGATGCGATTACTAAGCTAAAATGGTATGTGAAAACATATGGTGTTTTGGAGCTGCTTGGTTACTGTGGAGGATAAATAGCTCCTGACCCTAACCAGGATCTTTTCATGAAAAAAGAGCAGTGCCCATATGCCTTATAAAGGCATGGGCAGGCTTATCCCAGCGCTCAAGAAGGGGCGGTCGGTAGCGGGTTCGTGCTGCTGAGTTTTTTTCCTGCAGCGGTCGCAGGCGAATGAAGAAGTTGAGCTGAAACTGCGAACACTTCATCCGGCGCTCGGCGGCAAAACTCAAGCAAGAGAGGAGGAAGCAGGTGAAATTAAAAAAAAAGAAAAAAGAAAAAAAAAAAAAGAAACCCACTTGGTCATGGGGAAATCAGGTGAGCAAATGCCTTCGTGCAGTTGGCTGTGTGTCCGCACAAAGTCCATGCCTGGTTTTGTGCTTGGGAAGCGTTGCTAAAGCGTTCAGTGGCTTCCCTCGGAGGAGGCTGCTTTCATTCGTGCATGGCACAGCCTGGGAGGAGCTTTCTCTCTGACAAAGGGTTGGATTCAAAAAAAAAAGAAAAGAAAAGCGACCCCCCTCCTCAGCCTGCACGGTGCAGAGGTAGTTGTATTTCATATTTGTATTTTGTAACCTAAAGTACTTTTGCTTTGCTGTAAAAATGACTATGAAACCTGTAGCTTTAAAGTTATTATTGCTGTCTGACAAAACTTACTAGCTTTGCAGATAAGCAGCAGGATGCTTAGAGGGGGGTAAGTTTTATCACCCTTCCTGTTGGAAGGATTTAAATGTAAAATTTGGTTACCATTTAACTGAGGACAGCCCTGCTCAGCTCCTAAGTCTCTCCCCAGCTGTGCAAATATTCTTTAACCTTTCCCCGCTGCTGCTGCATGTGCTGTCATTTCTTTCCTCACTGCTGCTGGCTGTCTGTGTGCCCTGCTCAGTTTGGACTGGGAGACTGGGAGAGACTTCTCCAAAGTTTCTCCAAAGCTGCCAAGGAGCAGAGACCTTTAGAAGGGCTCGGTGCCCCGGGTTTTCTCCACCTTTGTCCTGTTAAGGCCATGAGTGAAAAACTGTCCTGAATTTCTGAAACAGCTGCAAAACTGGATGGGACTTTTTATTCTTGTTCTTAGAGCATTGTTTCTGGGGTAAATCAGAGCCTGGTGGCATGTTGTCTGTCTGTCCTATGTGTCAACAGCACATATGGGGACATGCTCAGCAAAACCTAGTACTTAAAACTATAGGCCTCTTCAGGGAAACTTAAGGAAAATCTTTGTGTGAGTAACACTTTAAAGGGCCTCAGCATGGGTGTATTGAGGTTTTTTTCTTTATTTTTAAAGGTCAGCTTGCTAGATGAGATCAGAGCTTTCTGCAAAAGTGACTGTAGAGGGCTTACTGGTGTGACACCCAGTCCAGACAAACCACCTGCTTTTTTTTGGCAAGTCCAGCTGCTAGTGTCTGAGTTTGGACTCATATCCTGGCAGCTAGATTGGGATAAATAACCATATAACAATTTAAATAAGTGTAGTTGCTGTGAAGTATCAAGTTCAGCACTTCCCATGGTAACATAATAAGAAGCACAAATACCAAATCACTGTAGTGCCTGTACATTACATTAGCAAAGCACATTGGGCAAAAGCAGTAGAGATACTCCACTGTGCACCTCCCAATCCCCAAAGAAATAAAAATCTCCTTTTGTTCTAATACATGCAAATTGCTGAATCAGTCATAAGGCAATTACCATCATGTGGGGGTTTTTTCCTGCACATTTATTGCTGTACATTAGTTGATTTTTACAAACTTAGGAGCAATGACAGACCAGAAACTCCCTTTGCCAAGGCTTGGGTAATGTTTGCATCCTTAAGTGGTTATACAAATAGAACTTGAGATCTAGGTTCATGTTAAAAATGTTTTGTCAGTTGTGTCACATTTTTCAAGCCAATGTTAGACTGGGTCCAGGTTATTGTCCTTGAGCTGTGTGCAATATTTTTAGATGAATCATAAAACTGTCCTGACAATTGGTTTATTGACTAAATCCCATCTGCCCTTTCTAGTTCACTGAAGTCTTCAAATTCCTGTCTGAGATCATTCAGTGTGGCTTGCCTTTGAATGGGGAGAGCAGCTGTTTTACAGAGTACTGCTTCCTCTGTGTTTTTCATGAAATACAGAGTGGGTTTCCACTCTAGTACTCTGAAGGTGTGGTGCAGACAAATTTCTCTGTACTAGGGTACATGAACATGTAACAGGTTGCATGACAGATCTGTCTGACCTCAAAAGAGATTCCTTGCTCCTCTCCTGGGTCAGAAAGATTAAGGGAGAGATTACCTGAAGGTTCAATTTAAGGATGCTCTAATTCATGACAAGTGGGGCCTCTACTTTAATATAAATAAGCAGTTTCTTTAACTTTTTGGTTTTGGTAGATCTATCTTGAGGTCTAAGTATCCCCACGCAAAGAAAACTTGGTATTGGAAATCTCAGTTCTTCGATAAAAACTCTGCAATTATGTTGTATTACTGGTTGTTAGATTATATTTGAAGCAATGTTCATTCCAAGTGTCAGAGCTGGAGACTTAGCACCGCTGAGTTTCATTGGCTAGAGCTGAGTTTTGAAAGCATCGGCACCTCTGACTCAGCTTTCTTCCCTGGAAGCTGCATGCTGATGAAACCAAATTCATACCGAAACTTCCTTGTCAGGGTTAGAAAAATGCCTCCCGTGGTTATAACTCCTGCAAATACTTAAGCCAAACACAGAGACCCCCTCTGCTCTCCCCCAGCTCTTCTCTTTTCAGACACCATTTGGATTAGTGGGGGATGCAGGCAGCCGTCCCCGCAGACCCCAGAGAGCTGTAACCAAGAAGACAGGGATGAGCATTTCTGCAGGAAAGGAGGGGATGGTGAGCTGGCAGCTCCTCCTTGCCCTGTTGCTCAGACGCCCGGCCTGGCAGGGCTCTGACCCCGCTGCAGCTGTGCCCGAGGCCGGGGCTCTGCGGGCAGCCCCCACCGCACCGGGGCCATCCCTCCCTCCATCCATCCATCCATCCATCCATCCATCCATCCATTCATCCATCCATCCCTCCATCCCTCCCTGCCGGCAGCTGCAGGCCAGGCTCGGAAAGCAGCTGGCTGCGAGCTCCACTCCTCCGCTCCGGAGCACGTGGATGTCTGCTGAGCAGTGGGAGGCTCTGAAGAGGCTGGGATGGCGGTAGGAAAGGCTGCTAAAAGTCTCATTTCTCCCACTTGCCCCCGGGTTCAACCTGGTGGGTGAAGGAAGCTTGCCTCACTTGCTCCCCACGGGGGAATAGCCCTCTTTATTCTGGCAAGTGGGTGCAGACAGTGTCAAAGTCGAGGTCAGGCTCAGTAAATACTTCTGTCATTTTATAGAGTTTGGTTTTCTTTTTATAGTTTGGTTTAAATTTTTTGCCGTTTTTCCTTTTTATTCCCTCTTCTGCAAATGTGGGTGGGACTCCAGAGAAAGTGCTGGGAGTTAGACTGCTCTGCGTGTTGAGTCAGTACGAAAAAACAAAGAGGGGCTGAGAAAGAGTTTTGACAAAAGGAAAAGAGACAGGAACCAGACTCAGCACAGTTTTCCATGCTGGTTTCAATCTCATTTAGAAGCATGTGCTAGATTTTAACTCTTAAGATGCCTCTTCAGAGAACAGTAAAAAGGACTGTGTTTTCTGCAGAACGAGCTATATCTTCAGCTGAAATGCTGACTTGTACTTCAGCATACTGGTAAGAGACAGCTGTGGCAGGTCATGACAAAAGTACAGGCATAGTAGACAAGTGACCTGTTTGCTTTCTAAGAAATTATATTCTCCCAAGCTGCCAAAATGACAAAGAGTTGTGCTGTCTGGTTTTACAGGACTGGTGGGAATAGGGAAGATGGATTGTTCTGAACTGCTGGAAACAGAGCTTTTGCATTTGGTAATATTGGGACATTTGCAGAACTTGCCAACATAAGTTACTGTCTTTTTCTTGACACCAGAACTGAACTGGAGGTGTGGTGGGGAAATGATGTTTCAAAACCAAAGTTAATTCAGTTCATAACCCTGCATCTCCAGTTTTTGTCTGCAAAAGACATTGATCGCTGGGTTCAAGTTCAGTAAGTAGCAGATAAAAAAAGTCTTCCCGGAATGTGTCAGGCTTTGGCAGTGTTTTCTGGGCCCAATTTTTACCTGTCTGTTGAGCCATCAGGGTTTTGGTGGGGGAGCAGAATGCAGCAGCCATGCCCTGCAACAGTGGTTGCTCCTGTCCACTGCTAGATTATACCCTTAGCTCCTCATGTTCAAGGCAGATAAATACCAAAACAAGAGAGGAGGGCTCAAGAATAAGATAGAATGTCATGGTCTGCAGTAACTGAGATACCAACCAAGGTTTCCCATGCTATTGTGTTGACAAAACAAACAAACAAACAAAAAGTTGACCATGAAGAAAGATCTTATTACTGGAAACATGCAAACCCTGCATTTTCTATCAGTACAGTTGGTAGTGTCTGTCTTGCCTGGGTTTGAATTTGCTTCTGTTGCTGCTCTGTGTGCAGGAAAAAACTATGAGAAAACAAATATTTTGATGTTAACTATTTTGTTGTTTATTATTTATCTCAACAGGCCAGAAGGCTATGTCAGATCTCTGTTTCTGTAGAGGCTGTACTGTTCTCTGAAAGATAAGTTGGAGGCTGTCTCTACATCTACATGTAGAGGCATGTCTCTACAGGCAGATGTAGGCAAGTTCTGCCCAGTCTGTGAGGGTCTGAAGACCAGCCAGGGCTGGGCTGAGTGGCCCTGCAGAGGGGGATGAGGTGAGGCTGTGTGGGTGCCCAATCTCCCTGGTGCAGAACTGGCTCCTGTGCAAGTAGATGTGAGGAGGTGATAGGAGTCTGGAGTGTTGTGTAGGAAGATAATATGGGCCTGTTTAGGTCGCTGTAAACATCATTTAATGTATCCCTGGAAACATCCAAGGTCAGGTCAGATGAGGCTCTGAGCAACCTGGTATAGTTGAAGGTGTCCCTGCTCATTGCAGAAGGATTGGACTAGATGACATTCAAAGGTCCCTTTCAATCCAAACCATTCTATTAATCTGTGATTTTATGAAATTAATACCTTTAAAAAAGATTTTGAATTGTGACAACTGGAATTTAACCTGTTGAGCAGAGGGATGAAAAACATGTGATATAATTGGTAGTAAATGTGAGTAAGGAAAACTTTCTGTCCCTCCCTGCCTGACTTTGGCTACTGGATAGGTGAGTTCACACACATCAGTGGTCAGAAGAAATGTGCATGGCCGTATTTCCATGCCTCAGGGAGGTGCATAAGTAAACATACTTTGAGCATTGCCACAGCTGTCTTGGACGTCCTTGGCAGAAAAGCAAGGTGGGAGGATATTGGAGCTAGTTCAGGTATGCCTGCCCCAAACCATGATAGAACATGAATGGTAGAGGTGTAAAATGAAGGAGCATATCCCAGGGGACATGAGATAGTTCTTCTATCTCTTTTTGGTTCTTGTTTGCAAAATTCTTCACTTGCCAAAGACTTTGGCTGGCGTCACAGAGCTAGCAGTGCTATGTAAAATGAACTTGGCACTGAGTAAAAACCAAGTTTTGTCTGTTACTGTCCATCCACAGAGCATAAGGACATGCAGCACCCAAAATATGAATAGGTGACCAGAAAAAAGTAGCTCCATTTCAATTACTTGTTTTCAATTACTCATAACAACTGATTTCTGACTCAAAAAACTGATTGTTATTCATTAATGAATATAGTTGTGCCTCATTTTCTTCAATAAATTTCTGTAATTATAAACTCTAAGCAGATACAGTGTTGGGGAAAGAAGAGATGGAGAAGATTACATGAATTACTTCTGTGTAGTGTGATTATAACACAAGAAGGTCACTTGTGGCTTTGTATTTGGAAGTGCACATGCCCTAGGAATTCTGTGGCAGCTGGACTTAAGAACAGAAGGTCTTTCTTATGGGAGGGTCTCAGTCTTTTTAAAAGAGACAGCAGCATACACATTAGCTGCCTACAAATGTTGTCTCTGTGGATGTGTGGCATGATTACAATATTCAGGTGTCCTTCCTGGCAGAATAGTAATAATAACACCACATTTGATTGTCTTTCATGCAAAGCCAGGAATGGCTGCTCTGGAGAGGATGAGCAGTGAGTTCCAACCATATGTAAGATGAACACTCCATGGAGGTGACTGCTTGCTGTTCTGACTGTTGGTCAGTTTGGAGGAGTCAGGGGCAACAAACCAAGAACTTCTTCTCACAGCCCTGCCTCCAGTGAAAGTGAAAACTTGCTTCTGTGGGTGCTCAAGGCCTCAAGACTGCTGATTAGTGCTGCTTGTTTTTTAAATGCCTGTATCACTGAAGGCTCTGCTGCCTCTCAGAGCTGTGCAGTCTCCAGTTTCCCAGGTGTTCCTTTTTAATCAGGGCAGTCAATTGCCTTAGTGTTTATTAAAGGCCTTAAGTGAGGAAATAATCAGCACTCTCTATTATAGCAAGAATAGGATTTGCAATCAAATAGTGACATGACTAACGTCACCAAAACATCCTTGCATTGGCAGCTTCATATTCTCAGGCCACGTGCCCCAAATTGGGTATGTGGGAAAAGAGTGTTTTACATCACATGGCACAGGTAATGCAAGGTTAAGTTGCCTGTTCGCTGTAGAGCAAGCCCAGATACTAAAATAAGCAGGATCCTTGTCCATCAGATCCAGATAACTCAGACATCTCACTGTTGTCCTGAAGCTCACTGCAGTGATAAGCAGGTGTGTGAGAAAAGTTCAGGCAAAACTGGATCCTGAAAAACATCACAGAAACTCCTCCCTGAAGAAAGATCTCCTGAGCTGAAGGGAAAGCTATTTTGAGCAGCAAACATAAGAATGTAGTTCCAGGAAACTACTCCCATTTAAACTAGTATCTAATTATAACTCCCAATTCCTTTCACTTCCATAAGCAATACTTTCTCTTCTAGCTTTTAGTAAAGTTACTGGGTAATTCAGCTTGGAAGGGAAATCATGTACCAACAATTATGATACCTCTCATAAATCCCTATTGTATAGGATGGAGACCTTGCCCCTTTATTGAATTCTTGATTGTGTAAAAGGAGACAAGGAAACCCCACCCAGGATACAATACTTTCTAAACACAGTATGATTTTATCTTTCCTTTCCCCTGGGATTTATACGTGGCTTCATTTCTTCTGTATATTTCTAAGCAACCAGCCAGTTATGGTAGAGAAAAAGGGAGTTTAACACTGAGGGAGATCAGTTTTTATGGCTGGAAATGATTCATGAGCTGGAATGTCAGATCCATTTTCCCAAATGATATATAGCATTAAGGGCCAGTCTTGGAAGATGTTATATTCCCAGATGGGGGGCAAGAAAGTGCAGTTAAATACGTGGAGAAAGAAGTGTGGAACATTCACTCCCTGTGTTGCTGCAGACACCAGCCAGCATGAGACCACCCTGAAGCATTTGTGGCTTCAAACTAAAGAGCTGAGCCAAAGTGCAGTAGAACATGCCTGTCTTCTTAACATTTCTCATATCAGTTTGACATCCATCACTTCTCCATAAAAGGAGAACGCTATTCTGAGAGTGAAAGATTCAGCTAGGGATGATTTCCAGACAGTTACATTTCAAGTGTGGATAAAGATTAATAATAAATGACTATTAGAAGAATCTAGATGCAAATGTGGTCTTTAGAAGCTGGGATCTGTTTTACTTAAGAATTTTGTTTGTTTCCATTGGTTATATACTTTGAGAAGTTTGTCACAATAGAAGTATCAGTTACCTGGGACAGTAACAAAGGACTTTTTGATGTAATTACTTTACAGTTCCCTAAAGCTTCTAATTATTTTTTTCCACAAACCTGTTGGGCATACTAAAAGCTGTATTTGCTGCATTCTTATTCCATAACCCACTTCTACTTCTATAGAGTAGAGCAATGCTGCAGAATCAAGGGAGACTGAAGGGATTTCAGTTTTAAAGCAGAGCTTTAAACTCAGTGTTTAAACAGTTACTTGATTACCTTTTACGTGTTTTCTCTCTACTTTGCCTGTGTCTTCTCCATGTATTCTGGCACTTGGCTTCTGTTGCAGTTTAGGAATGGTATTCTCCAAATTAGTGTTCCCACTGAACCCACCCCAACTGATGCACTGCTCTCTCAGTCCCTTCTCTCCCTACCCATGGGTGGCTGGAGAGGAGAACTGGAGAAACAAGAAGTAAAGTCGTGTTGAGATAAGAACAATTTACTGGAAACAGGAAGAAAACAAAGAGTAACAGCAACAATATTAATAGAAAAATGTACAAGACGTGAGCGATTCATATGCAAAGGCTCACTACCACTCAGAGCCTGAAATACCTGATCATGCCTCGCTACCTTGACATGGAAGAGACCCCTTCCCCCATCCCTGTAAATGATGAGAGGTGGTACAGAATAATTTCCAGGTCCTAGCTGTGCTCCCTCCTGGCTACTGCAAAATTAGCCCTGGCCTGGCTAGAAGCAGGACAGTTCCTTTCTGCCTGGGTTCTGGGCCTGAAAGAGTAACATAGAAGTAACACGCAGTGTCCTGTTATGAGCACATTTCTAGTTATTTACTTTTGGGGGAAGATTGAAAGGTGGAGTCATGATCTCAATTTACCCCTAATGCACCCATTGGGTGGAGAGTTTGAGGCCTCTGTCATGGTTCAGAGAGACTGAGACACTCATAATGGTGCCGTTCTGTGTAGGATTCTGAATGAGGTTTGTTTCATAGTAACATAGGACAATTTGGGTTGGAAGAGACTGTTGAAGGTCCTCTAATACAACCCCCAGAGCAGGTATATCTTCAACTACATCAGGTTGCTCAGGGCCCCATCCAACCTGGTCTTAAATGTTTCCAGGGATGGGTTCTTCACCACCTCTCTGGGCAGCCTGTGCCAGTGCTTCATCACCCTCATCATAAAAAAATTCTTTCTACATGTGGTCTGAATCGACTTTATTTTATTTTAACCTGTTACGGCTTGTCCTGTCACTACAGGCCCTAATAAATTGTCTGCCTCTATCTTTCTTTTAAGCCCCCTTTAAGCAGAGGGCACAATAAGTTCTCCCCAAAGCTTTGTCTTCTCTAGACTGAGTAGTCCCAATTCTCTCTTGTTCCTAGCATTATATATTAATTATTTGAAGGCTAAATAGAAAAATTTAGTAGTTTTGGAAAGTAAAACATTACCATTGAAGGTTAATCCATAAACAACAGGACAAAAAGCACTGAGAAGAAACAATACCTCTAGAGATTGGTGCAGGGCTCATTTTTGAGTCACTGGTGTGGATACTTAGGCATAAAAATGTATGCCTGCTTTGCTAGTCATGTGTGTGCCTGCTATAATGTGCCTCCTGAGTGCTGAGGTAAAGGCTACCCACAGCATTTCTGCAGTGTAGGGATTTGGTGCTTTGTGGAACAATTCACTGTTACCAACTTGCGGCTCCACAAGACAAGTGGAGGAGGTGCAGATGACAGCTGCAAAGGTGATGCAGGGCAGCTCGTGTTGTGGAACACGTTTGGGTAACTCACCACTGTTTTGATGCCCAAACTAAGGCAGAAATGGCAGGACAAGATGGCTCTAAAAAGAGGCTGTATGGATTCAGGCATGAAGAGCTCTTCATGCAAGAAAGACTGAGTAGATTGGCACTGTTTAGAGACAGTGAGAACAGAGAAATAGAATTCTCTGAAAAACAAATATGATGGGAAAAGACAACTTAGATTCCTCTGCTTATTTTTCCCTGTCACACAAAGTTGATCAATGAAACTGGAAGTCCAAGAGCATAACAGCTCAAAGGTATGCTCTGTACCACATCATAGCCTAGAAATTCATCGTCACATGCTGCCATTATCTTAGTCAGTGTTCCAGAAGAAATAGAGGCAAATAATTGAATATTGAGAAGCAAGCAACTGTATCTAATACCTTCAGTTGTTTTACTTATTAAACTGTGTAATGATTCATGACCAAACTTAACTCTCTGGCAGTAGAAAATGATCTTTTTCAAGAAGCTTACATGAAAGGAAAGAAGTATGTCTCCACAGCTGTTCCCATTTGGGTGGGAGCCTGAAAACTCCCATTAACTCTCACTTTTAATGCCTGGCTTCTCAGTGTATGGAACACTGGTGAAATGGAAAAACTTAACATGCACTCTGAAGCAAATCTGAAATATATCTGGCACTTGGGCGTCCCTCTGCTCACATCATCAGGCACGGGAGAAGCCGTACAGAGGGAGGTGGTTAGCACATGAGCCTGAGTCACAGAAGATAAGCATTTCTGTAGCAGCCACCTTTGAGGGAAGGGGAGGATGGAGGTTCTCCAGGGACAGCACAGAAGTGCCTGCTGTAGCTAGAAGCAACTCGGTTTTGTCCATGACCCTTTGTAAGTCAAAAAGTTAGTACAGAGTTACATTATTATACAGAGCAGTATTTCTGTTAATGTAGGGACTGAGCACTGACAAAATCTGTATTTCATTTGACTTTTTTTTTTAATTAGAATTTCAATTTGATGTTGTCATTGAGAGCAAACGATTTGGATATAATCTTCCATACTTGCAGGTCAGATTGTTTATTTACTATTCAGTGCTGAGTGGGTTGGATATTAATTCTGGGTGATAACAGCCACAAGTTTAGCATGGTCTAAAGCAAAAAAAAGTAGTCTGGAGTATGTGATGCAACTTTCAAAGCAGTGTTTTTCAGTGTCTTAAATTTGTAGGCTTTATTAACATTGTTGGAAACTTGGAGCACCTGCATCAGGAAAGGGGGTGAATTGGATGTAGGCTTGCTTTCCTCAGTGACTTCTGATAGATGCTGCAGAAATTGACTGCCTCTGTAGCAGAGCAGATGAGAGGCTTGGGACTTTGGCCTGACAGAATCAGTGAGCTGTGGGCAATGGTAACAAGAGTGAAGGGACAGGCTCATTAGCAAAAAGGAGTTTGTGTGCTTGAATACCAGAATGGAGGTACCTGTTTTTTTGATGATGTGCAACTTGTGATACACAAAATTGAGGGAGGAAGGTGGTGAGCAGATGTCACCTTGTTGCTGTGTTATACCAACAAACTGATACCAAAAAAGTGAGCCTGGAAGCATGTTATGGAGAATGTATTAATATATGTCCACAATGACACTTTGGTCAGGAAAGAGTCAACCCAACTTCAGGCTGTGTTCAAAAGATTTAAAGTACTGCATGAAACTGTAAGGGCTTTCTTATGTGCATTGGATACTGAGATTATTTTAGACTGCTGTATTATCCCAGCACTACTGAGGAAACTGGAGAGAACTCCAAGAACAGCCTAAAGCATGAGAGTGAGCTGGGTAATCACCTTGGGAAAATGTTCTGAGAGCAGTGTGTGCAAACTGACAGCTCTGTTGTGGGAAAGTGCATCATTACAAACAGCAGAAGAGAATAATGCTAATGCAGCAGAGAATGATTGATTGATTTTACTTGTTAGGATCAAGTAGTGAGAGGAAGTTGAGAAATCTAAGGTTAACAACAGGAAACACTTTCTAGTCATAGGTTCTGTTTGGGTTTCTGAAGGGTCTTACAAGGAAAATGATGGTAGTCATGCTAATTGGGATATTCAGAAATGAAGCTGATGAATCATTAATAAATATAAAAACTCATGCCACAGTAGTTGTTTCTTTCCTTACCACTTGCTGTTTGTGAACATTTATTTGTCATGAGCTAAATAAACGTGCATATTGAGACTTCTATGAATTTGTACAATAAAATGATTTAGAATAATAGAGCATGTTTCAATATACTTGCAAAGATCTAAACATTTTAGTATCTTCATTCTCTTTAGGTGGTGCCCCGACTAATACAGACAATTCTGGCATAGAGGGACAATAATTTGCAGTTTTAATGCATCTCCATGAAGGATTTATTTGTTGCTTACTCTCAGATTGAATTGGTGATGCAGTGCCCTGATAGCTTAAAATGAAAGTCAGTCACACTGATTTCTGTTTTAAATTGACAAACTGACTGACTACCTTAAATCACCTTGCTATTGAGGAAAGCAGTAAGGATCATAGTTTTCCTCAATCTTTGGTGAGTCTGTAGCTTTCCAGAGGGAGTGCCTGTTAGAGTTTGTTTCTGGATGAAGTCTTCAGTGGTTCATTTCATCCTGCTGCCAGGTAATGAGGGTGGTACTCTTGTGTTCTCCTGTCCAGCCTGCACCAGTGGCTTAAGTACATGATATGCTTTTTGTGTCTTCACAAATGTCTGTATTTGACAGACCTTTCCAATTTTTTTAATTTCAGCTTCCAAACAATTTGCTGAAGAAGTCTTGAAAGTACACAATGACTACAGGAAGAAACATGGAGTCCCCCCATTAAAACTCTGCAAGAAGTTAAACAGAGGAGCCCAACAGTGAGTTCAGTCCTTTCCTCTCTCTAATGAGATTTGTGACACTTTTGTCTGTTAAGTTTGACTGTGTTTACTGCAAAGATATTTGCCTTTTGACATGCTGATAACCAGAGAAGACTTACTGAGTAGAAAGTGAGGGACTCTACTCTTCCATCCCCTCATTTTTGATCACATAGCAGTAGCTGATCACATGGAGACTTCTGTAGTCACAACTGTGTAAGTCTTTCTTGGAGCCTTTTGCAGCTGTGGGCTACATCTGTCTGCACTGGTAGGCATCCTCTGCAGAGGGCAGTTGTTTAAAACCTGCTTCACCACCTCTTCTCTCAGGTCAAGAATTGTCATCTGCTGGAGAATACCTACTCCTGCAGAAATAGTGAGAAAAGAACTTTTTCACGGTAAGAAGTGATGACTGGTCTAAGATCAGTAGAATCAGGAGGAAATAATTTCAGATTAATTTATCTATCTCCCAGCCCCGAAAGTAAAAACATTGTATGTTCTTTGTTCTGTCAGGAAGGAAACATCTTGCCTCTTCCCCAGTGTTGAAGTCTGCACAATTTCTTCTCAATCTGACATACAGTGGATCCATCTTCCTGCTCTCTGACTTGAGTCTTCCTTACAGAAATTTGAGTCCAATACTGCTTGTCCTCTTTGCTGTAGTTAAAATAACCAGATTAATTCCCTTCTCTTTACAGCAATCTTTTTCAAAAAGGTAGATTCAGAAATCCTCAATTTTTTTTTTCATGTGATCCTCCCAGTACCAAGGAGATAACTGAAGGAGTAAATGCTGATAAACTATTCAGAAGATAAATTATACTACATGGTGGGCAGATTGATCCCTACTCTAGACATAAGATCTCCTCCCATTAGCTTTCTACCACAATCTTGCAGACTTCTCTGTGCTGGGTGATTGGGAGACAGAGATGCTGTAGTCTTTCCAGGACCTGATTTATTGTCCCAGCATGATGGGACACAGATGTCACACAGATGAACAGGTTCCTGGCTCCTAGATTTCTCCCAGGTGCTGTGCTGTACAACACACCATGTAAATAGTATGTGGATATGACCTCTGACAGTAAGAAAAATCTTGGTGTTTTCCCTTTTTCCTCCTTCTTTTTCTTTTTTCTTGAGACACCATTATAACTGGATACAGTATTCCTAGGACATGGAATGCCAGTGACTCATTCACCAACCTTGTAATCTACAGGGGCTTTCCTTCTGTTCTTATAAGGTTGTTTTGTTTCTGTTTTTCATGCTCACAGTGAGGAGGAGATTTCATTGACTTGTCAATAGCACTTGTTGGGTCTCAAAAGTGCAACACTTGGTTTGAACAAGTCGGCTTGTATGAATAGTTCAGATTATTCTATCAAATTTGCATTGCTCCACATTTATCTCCAAGTGTGCTGTTGCCTTTGCTGGGTATTTTTAGATCCTTCAGAAATTCCTCACAGCCATCTTTGGTCTCAGCTGATGCCCTGCTGTGATGAACAGCAATAGGAAACCTCTCTTTGATTGAGGTCTATAACTTAACTTGTAAGAATTAAAAGACATGTTCAGAGAGAGGTAAAACTGATTGATAACAAGAACAATAAATGTTTTGGTCTGAATAAAAAACATGAAATTTAAGAAATCTCATATTTGTCAAGACAGATTTTGCATATTCTTGAATTAAAAGAACTTCACCTTTTCTTTGGGTATATCCTATATATACAGACCTTTGTAGGTCTGTATTTGATGTATCTCTGGGTGCTTTTCTGTGCTTCTGTACCTGTGTTGAAAATGGTATGTTTCCTACTATTTTCAGGTCCAGTTATTGTGACAGGTGAACTGACTATTGGATCCCTGCTTTAACACAAGATGACTCAGCCTCAGCAGGTGTCTGTCTCTGACTGTAATGAAGCATAGGGTGATGATCTCAGATGAAAATCTCATGCTTTCAACTGCCTGAGCTGAGTGAATTAATCATCCTTTGTCTCAAATCCCTGGTAGCTTCATCCATCTCCAATATGTACTTTGTACCAGTCCTACCTCTAACTTGGGATATGAGGATCCTGAGAAAAATTACAGGACTGTAGAGATAACATCTAAAGATCCTCTAGTCCAGGATCTGGCAAACTGACAACTGACAAGTTTTCATTATTTCTAAATTAATGGATGTAGCTAAATACTGTTTTTTGTTTGTTTGTTTGTTTTGGTGGGAGGATTAGAGCAGAAAGGAAATAGAATCTTTTATGACTGAAGTACTAGCCTGGGTCAAAATGTTCAGCTGGACAAAATTAATTTCTCTGGCAGATGCAGTAACTTATCACCGTGGAGGCCCAACCAGGAACACAGACTGGGGACACAGATCTGGGTGCAACAGAGCAGCAGGGCAGAAGACCCTGCCCTTAGTTTATTTTTCCATTTTATATCTGTGTCAAGGTGACCATGGATTGGAGAAGGGTATTGCCACCTCTCCTGTCACATTGGTCCAGGAGGCTGTCATTCAGCCTCCCCTTCTCTTGGAGAAAGTATTCATAACATTGCCAATATTTACAAAACATGGTCCTGTGTTTACAATTCACCAGCGTGAGAAACTGCACGTTTCTCCTTTAATATGAACGCTTAGCAAACCAGGAAAATTCATGGCAACATCTCACCCTTTTAAGTATATTAAAAAGAAAACAGAAAAAGAAAAATGAACAATTCTATGACAGGAAAAAAGAAAGAAAAAAAAACCTGTATAAAGTTCACCGACCTTCATTTAGGTGACGGTGTGAGGGCTACATGTTGGTCTGATTCTGCCTTTGCTACCCAGGGTTTCACCCTGAACCCCTTGCAATAACTTGCTCAAAATATCTCGAGCATAGTCTAACATAATTCAACCAACACCCTCATATTTTTAAATTTTTATAAGATACAAGGGAATATACGGTGCAAAAGGCAGGAGCATTCCAAGAAAAATCTAACCACTCAATTGAAAATTCTGAACCCCAAAAGTTCTGTCCCAAAACCACAACCCCCAAACAACGTGCCCTTTCCCCACAGAGGTCACAATGGCTACCATACATAAAACTGAGCCATAGCAAACAATTCCTCTGAGTCCATGATTAACAGTCCGCTGGCTCTCAGCATCACACTGCTTCAGTCAGTCCTTGTCCAGCAGCTCCACAGGATCCAAAGTCTCTATGGAGGCCATATAGGAAAAGAGAGGATGCCAGTCCGTGTCCATGTCAATCAGATCTCGAAGAGGCTTCTCTGATGGGTGGCACTAGGGTGGCACAGGATGCACAAGGTTTCAGGATCAAACAGGATCAGTCCAATGCACCTGAGGCAGCTCAGCAGACTTTCAGCGGCCACCTCCATGGCAAAGATCCCAGAACCTGAGGATAGAGAACTTAAAAAACACAAATTGAGCAATTGACTTTTTCTCAAAGAATGCATGCAACATAGGATGTGGACGTAGAAACCCACTGCAAGGTCCAAGGAAAACTGACCGTAGCTATGTGGCAACATCAACACTTCCTACACTTGAGATGATGGCTGTACACCAGCCAGAGAATTTTGCTCTTGTTCTAGAGCTTGGGAAACTGTTTCGTCCCCCTGACGTCTTCGTCTTTTTCTTCGCCTCCGAATTTTCGGGCTTGGCGTGGGCTCAGCATGACCCACTGCTTTACAAGTTTCTGCAGTATGGTCTGGACCCACACCTTGTGCGCAGAAAAACAAGGGAGTCACTTTCTGTGCCTCCTTTTCCTGTTCTCCACTAGGCTGAATATCTGCCTCTGTCTCATGTCCAGCATTCTGCCTCTGTTCTGCCGGCTGTGAAGCAGCTGTTGGGGTAATCACCATAGAATCACAGGTGTTTAGAACTGCACAGGTCTGGACCATCTCCAGGACAGTAGAAGTCTCTGGAATGGTTTCCAGGAGCCTCTGGCAAGCAGAATTAGCATGGCTTCTTGCTAATTGCTCCAAAATTATCATTCTTATAGTGCTATCCTGGACTCTCATCTCTAAAAAATCCATCAGACGCACTATAAATTTAGGAAAAGCTTCCTCTGGCTTCTGTGCTATGTCTAAGAAGTCTTCCTTTGGGGAGAAGGATAACTTGGTTTTTATCAATGCAGATATCCCTATGTATCTGCACGAATCTAAAACCATGAAAGAAAGGCCAGCTTGCACATGAGGGCAAGCATATTGACTCCTCCCCATAAGTAGGTCAACTCCGACCCCAAACAAGGGATCGTCTCGAGGCAGGTGGCTATTTTCGACAGCCATTTGTCCAGCTAGGAATTTCCAATTTCTTTCAAAGGTAAAAACCTGTTGAGGTTCAAGCATCATTGTTGCAAGACCTCTTATTACATAAGGAAAGATCAGATTCTCAAATTCTGCACTGATCCATTGAATTGCCTCAGTGAAGCTTATATTATCTTCTGCCACGTCCCTTGATAAGGGAAGCGGGACTGCCCATGATGGGTCATCATGGCTATGATGCTGCGGACCCACGTCCACAGGTCCCTGAACTGGCTCGGGCAAAGCTGCATCTTCAGGCAGCAGCTCTCTTAGGTCAGCAGCCTGGTTTGGCTGGAATGCAGGACTAAAATTCTCATCCGATTTCACGACAGGGAAAGCGTGCACATCAGACAACGCTTTTGCCCCGTTATCATCTCCCACAGCCGACCCGGCCCCGTAGGGGGGGTGGGCGGGGGACAGTGACTCGCTCAGACTCCTCTCTGAGCGGGGGGGCGATTGTCGCGCTGGGCAGGGAGGCGTGGCCGACCGGCCACAGCCTTCAGCTCCTGTTCCATCAGCCGATGGGTCGGTGGCCGGGGCCAGAGCCGGCAGCAGCTCTGCGGCTCCAGCGCTCGGCCCCGTCCCCTCTGAACGGAGGGGGCATGCGGCGGGGCCGCGCGGCGGCGCGGGGGGGCTGTCCATCGCGGGTGGCCCTGCAGCAGCGGGCAGCGTTGCGCCCAGCCCTCCCCCCGCGGCGCCGGACCGGCACCGGACGCGTGGGGCGGGGCGCGGCGCGGTGGGCGGCGGCGGCGGCGCCGCTGCGGGCGCCGCACGGACCGCCGGCGGCGGCGACCCCGCGCACAGCATTTGGCGCGGCGGGGGGACGGGGCAAGGAGGGGCCGTCCCCGCCGGGCTCGCCTGCCGAATCCATCGCGGAGCAGGTCGCGGCGGGGCGGGGCGGGCCGGGGAGGCGGCGGCAGGGGGCGGCGCCGGCAGCGCCGGGTGTGGCGCGCACGGCGGCCCCCCCGGCTCCCCGCAGGGGGCCCGAGGCGGCGCGGCTCCGCGCGGCAGCTGCAGGGCGGACCCCGCAGCGGTGGCGGGCAGCGGGGGGGTTGCCGCGGCACGGCGGCCCGGGGCGGCGCGGGCGATCCCCCGCGCTCGGCGTGGGACCCGATGCCGAGCGCTCCGCCCCCTCGGCACCCCAGCTCCCCGCCCGGCAAACCGCGCGGGGAGCGGACCGAAAAAAGCTTCCCAGCCCTTCCAAAAACCCCGCTGGGCGCGCCCAACCCCCGACATGGGGGTGGGGGTCTCCTGCATCGGCTCTAACCCTGCATCAGAGCAATCCTCGTCAGAAGCGACGGAGCTCACAGGGGAGCCAGTCCTGCTTCCTGTCGAAAGCCCAGAATCAACTTCAAAGTCCTCCCCAGCCTCTTTTAAAAGTGGGAAGACTGTTGTCCATGCCCGTAAAAGAGTGCCTGCCTTAGAGTTTCCGTCAAGGACGGCAGAGAAAAGGCTTTTTCCCAGGGTTCTCCATGGGCCAATATAAAGTGCCTTTTCAGCAGTATAAAAAATTCCAAGTTTCTTTCCCCAGCTAAGCAGTTCTCTCACGTGTTTCCTGGTTAAGTCAGCGTCACAGGACAACAAAAAGGAGTGGAGCAGTTCCATCATCAATCGTTCCTCTGAGAACATCGTGGGTTTCTTCTTCTTGCAGCTGTAGAAGGCAGAATTTTTTTTTTTTTTTTTTCTTCTTTTTTCTTTCCTCACTAGCTTGCAACTTGACCACGTATAGGCGCCAGTTATCACCGTGGAGGCCCAACCAGGAACACAGACTGGGGACACAGATCTGGGTGCAACAGAGCAGCAGGGCAGAAGACCCTGCCCTTAGTTTATTTTTCCATTTTATATCTGTGTCAAGGTGACCATGGATTGGAGAAGGGTATTGCCACCTCTCCTGTCACATTGGTCCAGGAGGCTGTCATTCAGCCTCCCCTTCTCTTGGAGAAAGTATTCATAACATTGCCAATATTTACAAAACATGGTCCTGTGTTTACAATTCACCAGCGTGAGAAACTGCACGTTTCTCCTTTAATATGAACGCTTAGCAAACCAGGAAAATTCATGGCAACAGTAACTCATGATTAGGGAAGGAGTAGAACAAAACAAATGTGATGCTTCTCCCACTATCTTCTGGAAATTACAGATTTATCCTGGAAATTATGGTTTTTCTAAGCAGTGAGTTGTATCCTCATTTATTTGTTGCTGTTGTTTAATATGCTGTGAAGATTCCTCTCCACATCCATAAACTGTGAATTTGCCTCTCTCTTTTTCAAACTCACGTGTGCTTTGGTGTCTGCATTGTTCTGTGGCAATGGCTTCTGCTGCACAGTGTGGAAGCAGTGCTTTGTCTCACTTGAATTTTAAATCTACAACCTTATGACTCTTTGTGTTGCCACTATAAGAAGTAACAAATGGTCTTTCCAATTTTCCTGTCTCTGTACTGAAGCCTTTCCAATGCTGAATAAAGAGAGAGTAATCGTTTTACCCATTATGTTCTTCTTAACCCTATTGTTCTGAGAAAATAAAATACATCCCACACTTGCAGACATGTCAAATTCTGTAGAAACAGTGCTGCTTATCCCTATGTTGGTTTACACAGTTGCTGCCTCAGAGTCTCCATGTGATCCTCTTCTCTTCCATCCTGTTGCCTGATATGTTTCTCTTTTTTGCATTTGGCATTTTTTTCTTTCATTTGTAATTGTAGGGGGTTTACACTTGCTTTGATTGAATCCCCACTTCTGGTTTTTTCCCAGTCTCACTGAAAACATTTAATTTACTCCGGTGAGAGACCTAGAAACACCAGGAGGTGATTCCTGTAGCAATTGCTGTAGGTACTTCCCTTTCCACCAGCAGCTGTGGCTAAGGATGGCCGGTGGATTTCCAGGTGCTGGTTAATATGTGGTGCAAGGGGATCTGCCTTTTGATTTCTTCTAGACCCTCCTCAGAATTTATATAGATGCTCATGAAGGACAGGGAAGATGTTTTTCCTTTGTCTAACTCATAGATCTGTGTAACCTTAAAGCATCTCTGGCTTCAGGGCTTTGCAACCTGACTTAAACCCGTCATCTTCCAGCACAATTCCTTGCTTGCCTATCCTTCTCTTCCTCCTGTTCCTCCTCCTTTCTGCTCATTGCAGCTGTGGTCCCTGACCCAATGTGTGTATTCCTGTGCTAGGTATGCAGAAGAACTGGCTACCACGAGGGTCCTCAAGCACAGCTCCGAGTCTGCTAACGGGAATTGTGGAGAAAACCTAGCATGGGCATCCTATGACCAATCAGGTGAGCTCTCTTCTCTTCTTGTCTCACATGGTAAGTGACTTGTCTCAAATACTTTGGGCTCAGAGCATCTGGTTGCAAAAGTGCTGATGTTTCCTCAGCAAAAAAAAAAAAAAAAAAAAAAAAAAAAATCAAAATCAAATCAAATCAAATCAAATAAAAAATCTATCCAGCATAGCCCAGCCCAGGCTCCCTGGGGACAGGCTGGTGGTTTGCAGTCACCCATGTGTGCTGAGAGCAGGAAGCATATGTGGGCACAGAGGGAGTAAAGGACTGTGGTGGTGTGTGCTGTCCCTTTGGAGGCAGGACTTGGCACTGGGCTGCTCCCTGTGTCCCTGCTGTGGAGCTGTCTTTAGTGGTACTTGTGGGTCTGTGGCAGGAGAGAAGGAAGCTGACAATGCCCTCTGCTTCACCTTTATCCTTAGTTTGTCCCACCCAAAGAGAGGTCTGCCCACAGCCCAGCTGTGGTGAGGGAAGTGGAAAAATGCCATTTGCACTCTGCACAGCAGTTCCTCTTTGTGGGGGCAAAAGCAGGGGGCTGGACACCAAAGGGATGGTGGCTGATGTACTTCCACTAATATCTCCCACTCTGTCAGCAAACAGGCTTTCAACCCTTTTCCATTATTACATTTTTGAAGACTATTTTACTCCATATATTTTCTGATTGTAAGTGTAGTATGTAACTGAGAGCCTTTGGTTTGGGTGCCCCAGGAGCTGAATTTTGGTCAGGCTGACAGCCTGTAGTGAGCCCTCAGCTGGAGAGAGATTCAGCAGGCTCTTCCCTCCTGCCTCCTTCCAGTGAGCAGGGCTCATGCCTCAGCCTGCTGGGACAGCAGGTGGGATGTATTAAAAGTGACCACTTGTTTTCTTTATTCCAATCTAGCCCTGGAATTCCCACAGAAGCTCATTTCTGCAGGCTGGAGGCTCTGTTTGAAGGACCTGGAAATTTTAGTGAATAATTTTAGTCCCAGGGATGCTGTTTGGTTCCTCTTCAAGTGCCAACTCTAGTCCCAAGTGGGTACAATTTCATGTAGAAAAAGAAACCCATGGTGGAAAAACACAATTTGATCTGCTCATATTTGGCATCCTGTCCTTTGCAAGGGTATGAGGAAAGGATTTGGAGCAGCATGGGAAAACACAGATGTATGGCAGAGTTTGCATAGTGGCTATGACTCACTGAGCTTAGTTCTTTCTTCTTATTTGTGTTAATGGCCTGTGCTCCTTCCCTCGAGGTTAAAGCCACAGAATTCCCATTCAGAGAGCTGGAAACATAACACACAAATCCTTCTACATTTTGTCTGCCTTTTCTGTGGATCTGGTGTGTTTTCTTCAGTGCAGTTTCCATACGTAACTTTCCATTTTGAGAAGTTTTGCTGTTTTTTATCCACAGGATTAAATGCCATGTTGAGAAAATTAGGCTACATCCTCTTTTGTTCTGAGAAACATTTCTATATTTCCATTGCAGCAGGATCACTCATAGTGCCAGAATGAGAAAGCTAGTTCTTCAAAGGAAGTTATTTTCTCATCTAGGCTTAGGAGTTGGTTCATTCTTCCTCTTTTTCTCATATAGTTCCCTCTGGATAGTTAATTTGTACTCTGCTCAGTGAGGCTGAAATTTGGATTAAGACATCCATTCAGGGGCTTAACAAAGGCAGGCAGTGTCTTCTGGTTTCTTTCCCAGATAAAGCAAGACTCAGTAAACTCTAGAATACTCTGTATTCTCTCTCAAAAAGTGATGCTGTTGTTTATTTTGGCTCTTGCTGAGTTCTGTAATAATACCAGAAGATGCATTTCTTGTTTCAGGGAAGATTTAAGCTTTCAACTGTAAAGCCTTCTAATATCACTCCTCTCCTGGTACAAGAATACCTCAAATTCTATTCAGGATTTTAGAGTTACATAGCCTAAAGCTGTTGCTAGAAATATGTTTATCCCTGTAATCCAAGAAATAGTTGACAGCTGTTTCCTCCTTCCAGTCCTGCAGGAACTTTCCTTTGTCTGTGTTCAAATAAGTGAGCTGTCATCTGCCACTAATGGGAGAGCCCGCAGCCTGCCTTGGCAGCTGTGCTGTGTCAGGCTTCTCGGGATGCCTCCTCTCACTTCTCGTGTGTCAGGAGGCTGGAGGCAGCACTGCATGTGTGGATTCTGGTTGGGATGGCTGGAGTGGCTGAGGAGAACATGCCCTGCTGCTGCTGGGAACACTGCGGCTTATGAACTCTCCAGAGAGTTCCTAAGAGAAATCAGCTATCCCCCAAATCTGTCATGGGAGGAGTCTGGGTCTCCTAGTGCTGGGACTAGAGTGCAGAACAGCACAAGCACTATCTGTCCAAATCCTGCCTTGATGTATCTCTTGCTGTGTAACACCAGGCTCATACAATACTGTTAAATAAACTGAAAATAAAATAAGGACTGCATGAGGGATGTTGGAAGTAGAGAATTACTTCCAAAAGCTCTTGGTATGACTTTAGTCTAGGTAGATATTTTATTTTGAAGGCAATGTTAAATCTACCCTCTTTTGCCTCAGACTGGTGGAAGGAATGTTGTGAAAACTTAGTTTTTAAGTAGGTCACCAAGGTGCTGCCCATTTGCAGAGAAATATGTTCTATGGGAGTTTATTAGAATGATTTTATCAACTTAGTGGGATTACTTGAGGATTTAAGTGTTCTTTGGTATGAGGAGAAACAGTAAGGCTGGGCCCAGAGAAATTACCTGGTCCCAGCTGAGGGGAGCTGAATACAGGAATAGGGCTGCCAAGGCATTGTGTTCCCAATGGTGAGGCTGGGAATATGTTTCCAGCCTTGCACACACAAACACACATATAGCATGGAAATGTGTTATGTGCAGAGCAGCACAAACAGATGCAGTCAATATTCAATTGAGCAGCACCAGTGGCCTCTTCCTTTTCCCTTTTCCTGCTGATTCCAATATATGTTCCAATATATGTTGCTGGGGTATATATAAGTATATTAATGTGGTGTAAATATAAGTAAATTAATGTAGTATATAAAATACAAATATCTATTTCTCAGTAAAAGATTTAAAAGCAGATTTAATGTATATTTTATAGTGTTAAGTTACATATCTATCTATCTATAGATACAGAGTCACAGTGGCACAGTCAGTGTGGCCACGTTGCAAGCATGTAGCTTGTGTAAATAAAATCAAATCACTGTGCTGATTCTGATCCTAGTCTTGGGTAAAACTATACTTGGACACTACTTCAAGTGTTATTGCACCAAGTTTTCACATGAGGAAGATTTTCCATCACGCCTGAAACCCATTAGAGTGAGATTCAGCCTGTTCTGAAATGAGCATCTAGTAAGCCTAGCTGAGCAGGTCATCAGTGAACTCTCACTGGGAGAAGAGTGGAGTCAAACTGTGTTTCCATAGTGAAGGTGTTGAAACTCTGAGTGTGGTTTACAGCAGTGCAAAGAGGAAAGGTCATAAAAAAGACAGCAGAATATTTATGAATTAGTTCCACAAGCAGAGCAACAGAAGAGAAGCTGCAGCTCTGACTGCAGGGCAGATCCATGTGCTTCTTGAAAGGAGAAAACTTGATCATTTCTTCTCTGATCAGGAATGAGGGATGTGAGCAATTTTTTTTCTGTGGGTTTTTTTTCCTTCTGACTGAAAAGCATTTTGAACAGCAACCAACTTCCTCTGTTTTGGGGGAACTTTGGGAGCAGGGGAGGCTGTTTTCAACAAAACATTGAAGAGCAATGAAAACAGACCCTAACTATGACTGCATAATTTATTCCATAATACATTTAAATGGAAATATTGTGGTCAGTTTTCTGAACCATTAAGTCTGAGGATGCAAGTTGCTGCTAAAGCAGGTAGGCTCAGTGCACTCCTGCCCCTTGTGCTGTTTTCTCTCTGGAATCTGGGTGTCACTTAGTTCAAAACAGGGGTTTTCCTTAGACCCCTGTGTGCCAGCTGCCACTTTCAACACTGGTTTGGCTTGTGTCCCACCAGGGCATTGTTTACTGTTCCACAGAGGGCAAAGAATCTGAAGAAAAGTATTTCAGAGGAAAGAGAGACTGTTTAATCACTGGGTACCTATCTGTCTTCTCACGTGGTAATAAATTCCACATTGGACTCCCCCTCATGTCCTGTGCCATGTGACAGATACAACTCATTCTCTTCATTTACAGGACACTTCTTTGACATGATTTCAAGACAGAGTTTGTCCAAAGTTGCCTAGTCCTTTAGTGACCTTCTCTTTTGCAGAAAAAAAGTCAGGTTTTATTTTCTCACAGCTTGTGAGGCCATGACTCTTTTCATTCAAGGATGATGACAGCAATGCTATGTAATGAAAACTGGATCCTGCATGTGAAAAATGGAGAATAGGATCAGCTGCTCAGCTTTAACTGCCTGGCCTCAGTCAGTTGAAAGCTTTCATCCTTGAAATCTGGGAATTAACACATGATAGCCCAACTATGCTCTTTTTCTTTTAGGTACAGCATTGAGGGAGTCTTACCTGATTCTGTTGCTATCTCCCTTGAATTAAAAAGCAAACAATTTTTCAAATTCTAGTATTCTTTAAATTAAAAGCAAATTAATTATGAAGAGATAGTATTTGTCAAAACTTCCATGGTGCCCTGCAATATTTGAATTATGGAGATTTTAAGTTCTGTCACGTGCAGCCTAGGCACACTTCTCAGAGCTACAGAGTGGGGGTGACTTTCTCTTTAAACACTGTTTATACTATATCACACTGATACATTAACAAGGGGAATAAAAAGCTGGCAGCAGTGAGAGTGCAGTCCTACATCTGCTAAAATCCTACTTATGTACTATAGTCACTTCAGGACTTGTACACATAAAATACATGGGCTTCATAAGGCCTGATACATCAGCAGTCACATTTTGTACTTCTGTTAGACCCAGCTTGCCACACACCCATCTAAATTCTTCATAGCCATGAAATCTAGAGTGGGACAGGATGATCTGGGTGGTTTGTTGTGTGGTTTTTTACTATGTGCTTTTTCTTTTCCCCTTGTACTGCATAAAGGTCACTATTTCCACTTTCTTTTAATCTTCATTTTAGCTTTAGTGTGACAAAGCTTCATTTTAGCTTTAGTGTAAGAAATGAACAAATAAGTATGTGTAACATACTTCAGCCATTATACAGGTCTGCTGGGATTGTTTTCTTGGTGCAAGGAGAGCAGGAAAAGAAGAAACCAATTGTTATTCCTGAAACTTTTACTTTGGGAGGCAAGAGATGTTTTGTTATCTTTTTACGTAGAAAAAATAATTTACTCTACTAAGCACTATTCCTGACAAGCAGTGTGGCATATAAGTTCATAGTACTTCCAGTTCCTGAGCTTCTCTAGAGATGGCATCTCATTGAATATTTGCATATCAGCTAGGGCTCTGGCAACCAGCTTGCCAGGCTAACAGCATCATCCTTTTAGCTGACTTCAGTCATAACAAACTGAAGTTTAAAGAAGTTAACGCAGTGTCTGACTCCTAGAAGTGCGCAAGTTTAAGACTTTTTGTGGCAAAACAGCAAAACATGAGTCATTGCTCTTCTGCAGCCAACAGTCCACCAGGGACCAGCATTCTTCAGGATAGCAGGCTTAACAGCTTTGGCAGCTTGCTTTGAAATCTCCTGGCCTTGCATTGATGATACATCCTGGAATGCTAAGCAGAAATTTCATTATTGAGGCTGCTCAGGGAAAAATCTGACCACTCTCATCCCCCCAGTGTTTGACACAAAATTTTCCTAACAACCAGTAATGGAAAACAAGTAACATTTGGCATTTGTCTGCACAGCATCTGCAGATTTTGTCTGAGCTACACCCCTGGCCCTAGTCATAGCCCTTATACAGCTGTTTTCAGGGAAAGCCTTGGATGGGATGAGACAGTGCTGAACACACAGACTTCCACACAGAAGCAGCTCCCAAGAATGAATATTTGAGGTTTCTGTAGTACCTCAGATTATAATGCCTCAAAATGGACCTAGGTAGAAACCACTAAAAATAAATGGACTCAGAAATCTGAAATATTCAATACTGGTGAGAACATGGGAAACTAAAAGACATCAGAAATTTAATTTTTCTTTGGTTTACCTGGAGCTGGAAGGGATAAACATTTACAGGTATGGCCTTTTGCTTAGAAAACGTGGCACACTGGCATTTTCAAACACATTTCAAGAGGAAAAAGCTGGTGAAAGGTGTATGTATAAGCCTGATGACAGGAGCACTTATCCAAGATGGGGCAGATGTGTCTTCATTATCTTCCAAGCTGAAAGTTGCAGAAGATCTTACTGGCCAGGCTGTAAATGAACTACACTTTTGTGTTTATGCCATGATTCTGCAGCACATTTCTTTTGTCTTTCAGGAAAAGATGTGGCTGACAGATGGTACAGTGAAATAAAAAATTACAGCTTTCAAAACCCAGGATTTTCTTCTAGGACAGGTAAGTTCAGACTGGGAACTGTCTCTTCAAAAACAGAACTTCTACTATGATGCTAAAAACTGACAGAAGTAAAAAAAAACCTTGAGAAATTAGAAACTAAGCAAAATTTGTAGGGTTTTTTTAGTGCTGCATTTTTCCTCCAACTTCAAAGTTTTGAACAGGCAATTTATTTTTAAGGCAAATTAATTTTTAAGAAATACTAAATTGGAAACATAGAGGATCTTTATTTAATATACTGTGTTGTTGTTTACATTGACATGTGACTTCTGATGAATTCTATCATTCCACTCACAGCGATCATTTCAGCTAAAATTTGGAGATTGAGAATGAGTCATTGGCTGCATATTGACAATCTAGTACAAAATTAATTTGAGAACATTGTTCCTCAAATAATGCTCAAGCAGGAGAGAGACCTGACCTTGTTTCAGATTAAGAAAATCATGTTTTTCTCCCCGTTTTTGGGATTTGCCTAGGCATAGTGGGAGCAACAATGTAGGGGTGGTTATTAAACTAGGCAGAAGAAGCCACAGAAACAGTGTGGTTTTTGAAGAGCTGCACATGCAAACACATGAGGGAGTATGAGGTGGTTAAAGCAAATGAATAATAGTCACTCTCAGAACTGCTGTTCATGCTGCAGGGAGTCATGACTGTGATGTCTTTGTCAAATTTTAGATCAGAAACTTACAAAACTCCTTCTATCATGATTCTCCTGCTACATATTCTCATTTGGATATAGGACATGGAATTGGAAATAGATCAGATTAGTGGTTTTCAAGACAATGCTAGAGGTAGGGTTCCTTTTCATGTCCTTAGCTTGTTCACATGTTAGACAAAGAAGCAGCTGCATATTTTTCTCCCAGCACCTCATGTATTAAAGGGAATGTTACAGATTTAGTGTCTAAAGGGAATGTTTATGTTTCTCTCTCTTTGTGCAGGCCACTTTACAGCAATGGTGTGGAAGAACACAAAAAAGATGGGAGTTGGAAAGGCATCTGCTAGTGATGGCTCAACCTTTGTGGTGGCCAGATATGATCCAGCTGGAAATGTAGTAAATCCAGGCTACTATGAAGAAAATGTTCTTCCTCCAAGAAAATAACTTTATTGTTTTTTAAAGGTAGTCTTATTGCTTAATGACAAGTGAACGTGAATTTGGACCTAACAGTGTTTGAAATGAATCCCCATTCAATGAAATCTCCTGTTTGATACTGCTGTTCACATCTCAGTGTGGAGGAAGCAATTACATGTTGCTTGAGTCAATCTCCACATCAGGCCCCTGTTGTTTCTGAGGGGAGCCTCAATTTATTTGAGGATGAACTATATGCAGCATTTCTGAAGGGTAAAATGGGTAAGACTCTTTTTTAATTGTTTGTGTGAACTCTGTGTCAGCATGTGAATAAGCACATGTTGGATGTCTATTTTTTTTTTTAACAAACAAATGTATCGCTTTCAGTAAACTGAAGATGCCAGCTTGTAATTATATTATGTACTCCCAGCTGTCCAGTACTTTTTAATAACTGTACCTTTGTTGCTCTGTCTTTACCTCCTGCTGTTATGGGACCTACTCTCTGCAGATGGAACACATGCAAAACTTCCAGTATGAAAGGTACATGTGTAAAACGTAGTGGAGTTCAGACCTGTGGGTTTTTATTAAGAGGATCTCGCAGAACACTAAAAGGCTGCTGGCAAAACTGCAATCATCGAGCAAGCTGTAACTAATGCATGATCTAAAAAAAAAAAAAAACCCTAAAATTTTTTAATCCCATTTTAGATGCTGATATATAAAATATGTTTGAGATGAGTGTATTTTAAGTTCAAAGTACATCCTACGGTTTACAGTATTTACCTTGTATTATAATCAAATTGTTTAATTCTGTTACAGAAAAATAAGGTTCTACTTTTTTGATATTTATGCACGAAAAAGTTCTTTGATGGTGCACTTTGGATTTTATTTCTCAGTAACTTATTCTTATTTCCTAGGGAATATCTTTTAAAGCTATCATGCTAAACAGGTGATAACATTCCCAAATCATCTCATCTCCTTTAATAATGTAACAGTAGGGGTATTCACATTGTCATACTTAAGGGATGTTGGCTCTTTAATCATATTATTCAATAATAATACTATTTCACATTTCTTCATTGAAAACAATGAAGATTTAATTTCCTTAAGAGCAAGCCAAACAAAAAATCTGGGGACACCATTTTCTCTGATTAAATGTGGATTGGGACCTGGTTCATATACTGTTTAGGGGTTTGTTTTCCTTGTAAAGTTTTCTCTTAACTTTTGCTGAGATTCTCTGTGCCATAATCAGGTTCATGGACAGTGCCATTACAGAAAAACTACTTTTTGTTTACACAGTTGTAATGAACTGCACTCTTATGGCTTGATTATATGTCACTGTGATGCTGTTTGTTACAATTTTTTTGCTGTAACCAAGAATTTGACACATATCATGAACAACTGAAAAATAAATATTTTTGAATATGAACTACTCATGCCTTTGCAGTTACCTGATTCTTCATTGAATAATCCTCAGATTTTGTTTCCAGGATGCTAACATATGACATTATTACTTTTGCAACAGGAGGGGAAATAAAAGCAGCAACTATTCTAGTCCAGGGAAAAAAGAAGAGACCTTCTAAGGGAGGGCTAAATCATACAGCAGACCATAAATGTGATGCTGAAGAGGCCTTCCTCTTTTTCTCCTCTTTGTCTCCCGAGCTCCTGCTCTGTACCTTGTTTCATTCTGCTGCTCCCTCTCTCGGCTGACGTGTTGTCAGTAAAGAAAACCCTCTGGACTCCCACTCCAGGGGTGTGTGTGTTTCAGGAACTGCAGCCTTGGGGCCTTCCTCCCCTCAGCCCTCAGCTGACAAGAGAGATGGTAATGAAATCAGGACTTTCTAAAAGAAATAACAGGCTTGCAGCAACTGATGTAAAATTAAAAGCTGATGTTAAAGAAATTGCCAGAGTTAAAATACTGGTTTTTTCCTAATGACTTTCATGCTATTGGCCCTTTGATTCCTTGAATGATTGATGCAAAAACTGTACATACTGTACATAGTGAGTTAAGTCAGAATATTTCTCTGCTGCCACCTAGGTTTAAGTTCAGAGAGAACTGGGAAGGTAGGTAAAGAGAGGACAAACAAAAACAAAGCTTTGCTTATCTTTATTTTAATTGATAACATCAAGTGAACTTCTGGAGGTTTTTAGACCATTTTGAGGGGGCATCAGAAGTAACTGGACATGGAAGCAGCACAGAAACACTCAGATCGCCGCAGTGCTTGCTTCATGCACTCCACAAAGACTTCATGTAAGTATGACTGTAACAATTAAAAACCCCAAACTGTTAATTTAATTTTTCATGACCCAAGATTATGATGCTGATACCTTCTGCAAATGAACCCTGGCTGTGCAGCAAACCATGGTGTATGTAGGAGTCCAAATGCAAAGGGAAGGGTAACATTGCTGATGTGACTCACTCAAAAGCCACATGATTTTTGGGAATTATACACTGAACCTTGACTTGCCAGTATTAAAAGACGCTGTGTTGGTGTATTGCCCCACTCTCTACCACATCTTGGAGAGTTGTGGAGATTGGGAGGTGGCAAAGAAAGGTTATGTCCTGTCAGGTTAGGGCAGAACAAGGTGCTCCTCAGACAGAGTTTTAGAGGTAGAAGTAACATTTGCCCTGGGAACAAAGAATAGGCCAAACTGAGAAAAATACCTATTTTTAGAGGCCTGCTGATGATTTCTAAGGTCTTTTTACAGCAGGAGAAGGAGAAAGAGGAGGAGGAGGTGGAAGAGGAGTAATACATGTTGGTCTGAGGCTTAATTTCTTGTCTTCTGGCTTAAATAATAACAGAGCATTTGGGGAAGAACTGGGATTGATCTTTAAAAGGTGCTGCTTTAAAAAGAAGTCTGCATTAAGCATTTTCAATTGCCAACTTCCCTCCTTTACCTTCCCAACAGGACAAAACCTCTTCCTGAGGAGACTTGAGGCTGTTGGTTGAAAAGGAGTTCATCATGACCTGACAATGTGCACTTGCAGTCCAGCAAACCAGCTCTGTCCTGGGCTGCATCGAAAGCAGCGTGGCCAGCAGCGCAAGGGAGGGGACTCTGCCCCTCTGCTCTGCCCTGCCCTGGCGGGACCCTCTCCCTGCTCCCAGAGTGCTGCATCCCTGCAGCATCTGGGGGCCCTGGTGTCAAAAGGGTGTGGGCCTGTGGGACTGAGCCCAGAGGAGGCCATGGAGATGATCAGGGGG
Organism: Prinia subflava; assembly: GCF_021018805.1. Taxonomy (NCBI): domain Eukaryota; kingdom Metazoa; phylum Chordata; class Aves; order Passeriformes; family Cisticolidae; genus Prinia; species Prinia subflava. The sequence continues at coordinate 60,868,881 of NC_086247.1, forward strand.
CTGAAGCACCTCTCCTACAAAGGCAGGCTGAGAGAGATGAGGCTGATCAGCCCGGTAAAGAGCAGGTTCCTGGAAGACTTTGTAGCATTCTTCCAAAGTGTAAAAGGGACCTGCACCAGAGCTGGAGAGGGACTTTGTACAAGGGCATGTAGTGATGTGGGGAATGGCTTTAAACTGCCTTTAAAGAAGGCAGGTTTAGATTAGATATTAGGAAGAGATTCTTCACTGTGGTGCTGGTGGGGCACTGGAACAGGTTGTCCAGAAAAACTGTGGATACCCCCATCCTTGGAAGCGTTCAAAGCCTGGCTGGATGGGGCTGGCCAGGAGGGTTGTAACCAGATGAGCTTTAAGGTTCCTCCCAGCCCGAACCTTTCCGTGGTTCTATGGTCGGATATCCCCTCAGTCTCGTTCGTAGCTTGCCGCTTTGGTCCGCTTGCCTTCCCCACCGCTGCACTCCCCTCCACGCCGGTCCCGCTGGAGCACAGCCTCGCCCGGTGTCCCGCCGTGTCCCGCCGTGTTCCTGCGGTGTCCCCGCGGTGTTCCTGCCATGTCCCCGCCGTGTCCCGCCGTGTCCCGCCGTGTCCCGCCGTGTCCCGCCGTGTCCCGCCGTGTCCCGCCGTGTCCCGCCGTGTCCCGGAGCGCCGTTCCCGGCGCGGCCCGCAGGGGGAAGCCGAGCCCCGCGCATCCCGCCCGGCCCCGCCCGGCTCGGCGCTCCCGCCGGCTGCGCTCCAGCCTCCTCCCAGTATTCTTAATCCCACTGCACCCGGTGGAATCGGTCAGGCTGGGGATTGGGGCTCTGCCGCACGGATTCGACTGAAAATGCGATTTGGAAGCGGTTTGACTGAGCCTGCCCAAATACGCAGTGAGATAAAGTGATGAGAACAGGGAGAGTGGATTCATATTCTGTCCTTTTTTTGGTGAGCCCAGTGTCTGCACCCAGTGTCTGCATAATGTAGCTATGGCTCGGGGGCTGCAGGTCCACCCACACCTGCCTCCAAAATTCACATTAAGCTGCCAGAAAACAAAGTAATAATGTAGAAAATCACAAAAAGCTTGAGTTTATTAAAGTGTCCTGGCTGACACCGTTCTCAGTGTTGCTTTGTAGTCCTGACTCAATATCTAAACATTGTCTCTGGCCTTAGGCACAGGGTGGTGCTGGGTACCTGTCCGTGTACTGATGGGTGTCTGTCCATGCATTGGCAGTGGCAGAACACAGGGGAGGGAATCACTGCCTGGAACTCTGCTTCAGAGCAGCTTGGTTGGACCTGTAATGCTTCCTCCCATCGGAGGGAAAGCAATGTCATTCCAGGCTGCAACAGGCGATGCAGATGGCTTCCCCAGTCCTCCTGCCTCCACTTTTCTTCATTTCTCCCCATTTTGTTAGGCTTTCTGCAAAACAGAGAGGAAACCCCCTGCAACAGAGAGTTGGCCTTTTGTGGGATTGCCAAGAAGGGTTCATTTGCCTTATGACAGTGGCAAACTCCTGCACAAAATTACCTATCCTGTGTGTTTCTTACCCAAAGCAAATAGCTGGGAGTGCCTGGCATGCTTTGTGTCCAAGCTGTGCACCAGCTGAGCATCCTCTTGGAAGCTCAATATGAAAGCTATGCCAAGCGCAAGGAGCAGGAAGGGATTCCCCCTGCCCTTCCATCCCAGATGCCTTACCCAATGCCTTGATCCTGACAGAGTTAAACTGTGGGAAAGGTGAGTCACCGTCCCTAGAGATATTTAAAAGATTCCGAATTTCAGGACATGGTTTAATGCTGGAATTGGCAGTGCTGGATTCATGGCTGGATTTGATAATCTAAAGGTCTTTTCCATGGTAAAAGATGCTATGTTTCTCTGTTTCTATGAATTGTTTCTCCAACAGGCCAGCTATTTCTCTCCTGTATTTGATAATAACTTTTGGCTGCTTGCCCACTTCCCTTGACAAGTGCAGAGCTTGCATGTAAAGCTCAAAGAGTCTTATGCAATTATTTTGGTTTGTGTTGTCTCTCTTTTCCTTGGTTGGGAATTGCTAGTGAACACAGTGCCTTCAGGCTGTAATTTCCTGTTGCATATTTTCTGAAACCATGTGAGGGATTGTTCCTGATGAGCTTTCCAGGAGCCTGCTACAATTGAACTTGTCTAATTATCAGCCAGTTATAGCCTTCAGCTTCTTGCCACCCTTTTTCTCTTGTCGTTCAGAATTGTTTTATTTTCCCCTCCTGGGATTTGAGTGCTAATATGGATCATGGAGTCTCTGACAGTAGGTGTCACAAGTTTGTCTGGGTTAGCACAGAAAAATGTCAGGAACAGAGGGCTCTGAGCAGCAGGGATGCTTCATTAAAGGGTTTATATGGTGCCTGTATCCTACATCAGGGCTTACCAAAGGACAGTCCAGGAGACAGCAATGACTGTTCATGAGAGTGCATCACCCTTACACTACTCTTCAGTAAAGACTTGATCTGGTGGGCAGAGGTCATTGGGAAATTCCTGGGGCTGAAGGTGCAGGTGGCCCAAAGAATCTGGGAGGATTGACAGAAAGGTCTGCAGGACTCCAGAGGATCGTCCTGTGCACGTCTGGCTCATGCAGCAGAGCAGACGGAGGGGATGCCCCAGCTGTGCCTGAAATGAGTCGAGGACTCTTAGGCCTAGAAAGATCATTCAGCAGCACAGGCCTGGCTTTGACAGACCTGTGTACAAATGCATCCTGCCTACCACACTGTCAGCTGAAAGGTACATCATTTCAAGGAACCTGATCATAATTTCTGGAGGCTGCTTTATTCCTGAGCAAAGCAGTATTGTGTGTTTCTGTGAGCTTTCTTCCTAGCTGTCTGTTTTCCCAGCCTCCTGCATGCAGTGCTTCAGGTCCTTGTGGAGCCAGGCTCTAGCCTGCAGAAACCTCTCTAGGAAGACTCAGCCTGAAGGTGATGTTTCCTTGTTTTCTGAGGACTTAGGTAGAAAAAGGCAATTTATGACTGTGTTTGTGGAGCAGCATCCAAAGGAGGATGCTGGCATCCTTGCCCCGGTTTTATGTGGTGTAAATGGCCAGGAGTGGTCTGTAAGATCTTTGAATTCCCCTCTTCTAATCGTGGAGAGATTTTCTCCCCAAAACTTCAGTTGGCACTGTGGCACCCTCAGGGTCTGCAGCCACTCTGGGTAAGGAGAGGTATTGTGATGAATTCCCAAAAGGATCACAGTCTCCTGGAGGCAGTGGTATTCAGAGCTTTCAAAGATCAGAGGCAGCTTGAAAGATCATCATTCTTTTCCTCAGCCCCTGGACAGCCAGCTTTGTGCTGTCACAAGGCTCCACTTAATATTGCTGTGCCTTCACAAGCAAAAACAGGGTCTGCTTGCTGGCATGGTGCCTTTCACACAGCATCTCTGTCCCTCTCCTCCTTCAAATAATAGGATCTAATGAGCAGAACTGAGTATTTGTGTTTATGTATAAAACCTCCCATGCATTTATCAAGGAAGTGTCCAAAAGCTTTGGAAAAACAAGAAAAAAAAATCTTTTCTTTCTCTGTCTTGTAAACTTCTATAAAACTGATTTCAATAACAACTAAGTGATTGTTTTTCCCTTGCTATAACTGGTTTCAGTGTGCCACTGTACTCAGAAAAAATGTATTATATGTGTTAGCAATTGTTTCTCTATGCCCATCACAATAGCTGAGGAGTTAAAATTGCTAATGATCCTTCCAGCAGCCCAGCTATTTTTCAGCTGCTCACTGAGGCTATTAATCAACATACCCAGGACTGCTTGAGCAACATTTGCTAGCAATTAACCTATGGTATGGGATTTTTTTTTCTTTTTGCTATTACATTTCTGTTCTAGGCTGCACATCAAATAAAAGATGTATCCTAACACTGCTTTTGTTAATTATAAAGTCTAGGAAACAAAAGTTCTCAGGCGTACATGGACCAGATGGATATGAGAAAAGAGGGCATCAAACATGCTGGGAAAATGTTACATGAGTACTTTCTCAGATTGCTGAACATTACCTGATCTCTTGTTTTCTGTTTGTTCTTCCTAATATTATATAGGTGATAGAATTGACATCCAAGATGTGTTGTTTTTATTTACTATGTATTTTAAAACACTTTTTGAAATACTCCCTTGGGGAGAAAAGGAACTGTGTATGTACTCCCCCGACCTTTACATTGCTTTTACACTCAGTGATGCCACTGAGTAGCGATCACCTCATTTTTCACTAGCAAGATGCAGCACCAAAATATTTCTAGTATTACTTAAGTGGTGTCAGCAAAGCTACACCTGGGGAAATCTCCCCCTCTAAAATATTCTACTCTCTGCAAAATGTATTTGACTGGAAAGTGTCACTGTGTGACTTTGCAGAGTTTCTTTATGTCATAGGAGAAAGGAAATGAGAAAGTTAGTGAGAAATTGAAGAAAGAGTTTGCCTCCAAAATTATTGCAGGGGACTTTTTGTGGATTGCAGGGCTTTGTGAGATGGCAAATTAAAGATACCCAAAGGAACAAACACACACGGTAAGCAGAGCTGGTGCAGCACCCTATCTGTGTTGATATGGCTGCAGAGAACCAGTATCTCCCATCCTAGCATCCACTGGCAGTTCCCTGTGGAGATGCTCTAGAAGCCTGAACTTTGCCGAAGGCTGGAGTAACCTCAAGTCCTGGAACTGTGATCAGGAGCAGCTTAGCTAAAGCAGCACATGCCCCAATGGCCAGGTTGCACCAGACTCACTTCTGCTAGCCCTGGTGATCAGTGAAGGGAGGCTTTTCTACCTGGAAAGGAGTGCTTCTCATGTGTGCATCCTTCTGCTGGTGATATTTCAGAAGTGCAAGAGGAAATTGTGCAGTCCTCCAGCACAGCCAGTAGTAGCTTTGGATCCTGGCAGCAGAGGAAGGGCTAGTAAAAGAATTGAATTACCTGCCATGCTTCAGAGCCTGTTTGCATCACCAACATATACTTTTTGGTTAATAATAAAGACAGGAGGGTAATAATAAACTTATTACTACAGTACCCACATCAGAATTACTTAATTTTCTTGTCAACCCAAAGTTTCATGTTTGCCAATCATTTTCCTTCACCCCAGACCTTGCAGGGAATGTGTTCATGCTCCATCTTAGGTTAGACTGAAATCCAGCATCACCAATTTTGGCAACATTTGTCATCCAGCCATGCAATTCTAACACAAAGGACTCTAAGAGAAGCCTAAATATAGTGATTCTTTTGGCCCTTATTTATGTCAGAGACAATGCCAGTTTCTAGCCCACATCGTTGTGGGGGAAGGAGGCTCCAACATGTGACACAAAAGCAAACAAAAAAAAAAGTCTCCCAACACACTTAACATAACGCTTTTGCTTTCTTTTGGAGTATGACTCATGTGTTTTAAATGATTAGTGGAGCCTCAGCCTCAATCCCCACTCAAAATAGCCCTGTTACCTCTGATAAAACAGGAGGATGTCACTGAATGTGGCAGCCCTTCTTATCTGCACTGGAATGAAAAAGCAGGCAAAAAGTGGGCAGGCCACATGCCTGAAAAAGAAACAGTTTCGTTCCCCTGAGCTCATTTAATATCTTCAGCTCTGGCAAGTGTGAGGTTTTGGGCTCAGGGACAGACCTTTCCAAGGGAGCAGTACAAGCTGAGTTAAAAAAAACAGGAGCTGACACCAGGTCTGAGTGTAATGCAACCTAATTAAAATTAAGAGTGGTTGGAAATGTGTTTGGTTATATTCTGCAGGCAATGAAAGGCCATTTTCCTAAAAATGCTGTCTTAATGATTTGCCCAATTTATATTCTTGTCTTTTCATTTATTAGTTACCTAAACCTTATAAAGCAGAGCTTTCTCCAGCCTCATGAGGCAGGTGTGTATACAAATGGCAGGTACTGATGAAATGTTTACTGAAAAGATTAGCTTGTCAATGAGGCAAAGGATGGATATTGATCCCCCTTCTATGTTTGTCAACCTGTAACCTGTTTAAGAAATGGCCTACAGCAATGAAATCCAATCAAGCACTCTCTGCAGCTCCAGTTTTCTTGTAATATAGGGAGGGGATTCAATCACAATAAAGGAAATGAACCACTTATCATATAAATGAGGGTAAGGCAATTAACAGGTTACAGGTTCCAAGTGAGGAGAGTTCCGACTGCAACATAGGATTAAACAATGGCTAGTCTGTGCACCTGAGCTTTCCTGTCCTTCTAAGGGGAAGAGTTGTTATCTAGCAAAATATTTTGCAATGGTGAGTTAACAGGTTTAATAGAAGAGAGCACATTGCTTGCCTCTCCTACCTAGATCACTTCTTGATAACTTTGTAATGGAAATGTTTTCAGAGGTGGCCAAAGCAGCCTTCTAAGTAATTAATGCCACTTGTCAATCCATAGGGCCATCTGAAAAACAGTGTTTTTAGCTCTGTGACACTTGTGAGAGTTCTCAGAACTTTTATTTTATTCAACATCAGAAGAAAATTTTCTAATATGATCCTCCTACCCTCAATAATATGTCCCACGATGAAGTTGTGTTTACGACAAATGTTGGAACCACAAGGCTGCAGGCAGAGCCTTCAACAGCTTGTCTTTATTTATATGCATGAATGAGTAAGAGGGCAGCAGGATCTACAGATAGGCTGATGTGGACCTTCTCTTCCCTCCAGCAGAGTGGGTTCCCATGCACAACACCTAATTTGTAGGTTCAGATCCCTGCCCTTAAACAGAGAACAGCAGCTGATGTTGAAGCATTGCCATTTGGGACAAGCAATCAGTCCATTTGAGCTCTTGGAGTTTCCTTCTCCAGGAATACCATCCCAGACTTTGTTGGGAAAAGATGAGATCAAGTAATCTTTCCATTAGAAGTTTGGTACTCGTGGTGGGTGGAGTTTGGCTGGATATCAGGTGCCCACCAAGCTGCTCTCTATTCTGTGTCCTCAGCAAGACCAGGGTCTTGCTGAGGAAGGGGACTGAGGGGAAAATAGGACAAAAAGAGGGAAAAATAGGACAAACAGCTTATAGGTCAGGGTAAGGACAGGACTATTCTATCCAGAACCTTGACATGTAAATCCAATACAGTGCTCCAGCCTTTTCCAGCGAAAAATGGGTGTCACTGCAAGCATCTGATCAGTGCTTAACCTAGAGAAAGGTTTCTTTCTAATCTTCTATCTCTATCTCTTCTTTTTTCTTTTCTAAATAATATTCCTCCTGATGGATATCTTTATTGCTTCAAATGTGCACTGAAATAGACTTTAGATAAGCAGCCTTCAGAGAGGAGATCAGTGAAAGATTATCCATGGCAGTCAGCAAAATGTGGGAATTCAGTGGACTTGTGGACTTGGGGAAGGCGAGGAGGTACACAGTCCTCAACCCCAGCTCCCTGTGTCAGCCAGACCATGGCAGCCTGTCCAGTCTGACCCCACAGCCCCTGAGTTCAACCAACTCAGCTGCAAGTGCAGAGAAACCACAGCTGATCTAAAAGCCTTTCTGAAGAAGCAGCTTGCATTGGCCTGCTGGTGGTACCTCTGGCCAGGGAGAGGAACAAGCTCCTGTGGCAGTCTGCCAGCAGTGGAGGGTTAGCTTCAATTTTCCAGCAATTTACCTTGCTGTGGTAAATTGTGCTTTAAGTGTTAGGAGTTGCTGCAGGTGAACAGTTACTGTGTTTCTTAGGCAAATCCATCCATCCAGTGATGACTACTGCCATGTTTAACCCCTTCCAGTTCCATCCTTTAAAAAGTCTTTCCAGTGGTGTAGAGAGTCCATTAACATTGTCTCTTCTTTTGCAGAATCATGGAATCACGGAATGGCTTGGGTTGGAAGGAACCTCAGAGATGTCCCTGCCATGGGCAGGACCATATTCAACTAGACCAGCTTGCTCAAAGCCCCATCCAGCCTGGACCTGAACACTTCCAGGGATGGGGCATCCACAGCTTCTCTGAGCAACCTGTTCCAGTGTTTCACCACCCTAATACTTAATCTAAACCCACCCTCTTTCAGTTTAAAGTCATTCTCCCACGTCCTATCACTAGATGCCCTTTTAAAAAACCACTATTAAAAACAAAATAATAATTTAATTATTAGAATTAGTTAAATCAATGACTGGAGCTATCTCTCATGAGCCTGAAACCTTAGTTTTGTGACTTGGACTGACTCAGACAGCAGGAATAAGATCTCACTTTAAAGGAAATTTTAAAAGTTAGAAATAAAGGGCTAAATCTTTCATACACAAGGATGCTAAATTTTTCATAAGTAAGCAGTCTCATTGAAATAAAATGCTGAAATGAAGCTGTGACATGGTGGTTCATCTTCCTAAGTACAATAAGGATGCCCAGAAATCAGTGTAGATGTTGGAATAGCCAGGACAGAGGTGAAGCCTTTAAGATTCTCATGTGTTATCTCACCATGCAGACACCTCGCTGGTACCGGGACCATCTGGTGCAGTGTTCCCAGGTGGAGGTGTCTGCCACTCACTCGCAGCAGAGAGCAGAATCCTACATCTGGTTCCCTCACTTCTCCTGATACCACGTCCCCCAGAGATTTTCTGTCTGCTTTGTTAATGATTAAGAGCTAACTACAGAAGGGCACGTATCAAGTGTGGACATATTACATTGTGCCAGAATCGAGGAGGGAGCCTCAGGCTTGTGTCCCATGTGCCTCTCTCCAGTATTAATCTTCTCGGTACATGAAATATTTTTCACCAATACATAACCTCACTTATTACTTCCTGCCATTAAGTGCAGCAAATACTCAGACACTCTTCTGGAACATCTCCAAATGAAATCTCAGAGTCATTACATTAACCTTTTCCATTATGGAGCAGAAGGAAATTAGCTATTGGCACACAGAGAAATACTTAGAAAGTGGTACGATATTTCGCATAATTGTATTTTTATACTTTCCAACAATGCAAAGAGTTAAACAAAAGCATTAAAAATCCTGCATGCTTCATTAAAAACTCTCAATTTCTCTATTTTCAGCAAAATAAGCCATCAGAGTTAGATTCTATAATTGACACCATTGCTTAGGGAACAACCTATGAATCTTATTAGAGACAAATTCATTACTTTAAGTCCACCCTTAGGATGCAGAGCTCATAAAAGAAACCTCTGGAGGGTTCAGCTTAGGGGATGAGATGATTTCAGGCTGCAAATCTACAGATTTGCTGTAATTAACCTGAACTAATTATTGTCAGGCGATGGGTCAGACATCCTGGATAAAAGCCTCTGACTGGTTTTGTGGTCTACTGGGCTTTCAGCAAGAGAGCTGCTTGTTAAACAAAGAAAAAGTACTGAAAGCACAGCCCTATATATTCTTAAAGTAAAATAAATCTTTCCACTAGGAGAGAATACCAGAGTCTATTTAAAATGCACAGTCAATTGGCACACTGAAATGTATCAATGTTTAATACTTTTGTTAGCTATCTCACTGCAGGCAACCATCGCTAGCTCTGGTCAAAAACAACTCCTGGGTGGGCTATGCTGTTCTCCCTCCACATGAAGAGAATGTCTGCCTGCCTGCTTTTGCAAATATCATGAGAAGAGATGCATTAAACAGTTCTTTGTGCACTGCAGTGTTCCAGTCCTGTCATGGATGCTGCCCTGTCCCTGCTCTGCTGCTGCTTTCAAAGGGTAAGAAAGATGCACAAGTGCAGCTACAGAATCTTCTATGGCTGGCATAGGGCAGAAGGAGCTGGCTGGCCTCTATGAGATATGCTGATAATCCTGTAATACAGGTTACCCTGATTTACTTATCACAGCCTCAAAAAGCAGTGACTATTTTTACCAATGGTGGAAGAACTGTTTAGTCTTATTGTTTCAAACACAGATTTTTGAATGCATCTAAATTTCTAAATTCTGTTGAAATCAGTGGCCATGACATGAAAATATCTCAAGGTCTCTTTGTCCTTTGAAGTTTTCAAGACTTGGCTGGGCAAAGCTGACATGATCAACTTCCACCTTGAGTGGGACACGACCTTCAGAAGTCCCTTCTGGCCAGCATTTCTGTGGCCCAGTGTGGTTAAGACATGGTTACAAGGAGAACTCTGTGCCCAGGTGCTCTACCTTCTCAGAAGGGGATGCTTACTGACTGCCCCTTGCTGAGTTCTTTTCTCTTCAGTCCAAAGGTGCAGTGCCATTGCTTTTTGTCTCATAAATACACATCTTACCTTCCCTCTCCCCTCTGACGGTGTTTCCTGGCAGATGGTCACATTTTTTACTGAATGCTTCACTGATATTGGGCAATTTGTTTTCCATTTACTCTGGGTGTCTCTGATGCTGTGGGACTGAGTTTCTAACAAAGGACTCTGAACAAGGGAAACTTGTGTATGAGTGCAGCACAGCTCGAGCTGGTTTTGGCAGCGATCACCTGCAGATCCTGGGACACACCAATGAGGGAGCACAGGGTCGAGCAGTGGGGATAGTCAGTGGCTCCTGTCACATGAGCAACTTAAAAAATGTTGGTGACATTTTAACTCACTTGAATGTGACTTAAATGACTTTAAATTTTGAGCCTCTGTGAAAAACATTCTGTGTCAGTGCCACCTGATAAACCCCAGGTCCCTCCTCTGCTGAATAGCCGTGGAGTTCCTTCAGGTTCCTCATGCACTCAGGTGCTCCCAAATAAAACCTTCTGCCTCACAGGAGTTTTGTGAGTGTAAGGTAGGCTCATATCTGCTAACCTAATGGGATCCATCGAGCTTCAGAGGTCTTGAAATTGAAAGAAATTATGACTAGTGCCTTTTTTTTTTTCCATCCTCGGTGTATTACATTGATGGGCTTGTTATTTGCCTTCACTATTCATATTTCTTATGTTTTTCCCAACATTAACGGTTTTCCTACTGGTATAAAGACATTTCCTAGCAAACAGAGGAATAAAATTTACTGGTAAAACAGCTGGAAATCTAAACAATTGAACTGAAGGAACGTATGGGAGGGATTGATACTGAGCATAACACTACTTTTATGTGGTGACAGCAGCAAATGAGCTACTCTGTAGATTTGAATGTCCTAGGTGAATGGATGCTTGTAATCAAAGTCAGAATCAAATCAAAGTCAGTTATTCCATACCTGAAACAGATTTTAAAATGCACAAGTAGCAGCATTTAAACTCTACTAATATTCTGCAGGAGACAGCACTTGAAGTGTATGACATTCTCAAGTATTATGTTTTGTGAGGACATTGTGCAAACTAAGATCATTAAAATATCTCCCCTCAAATGATTATCAGGGTTTTTAGTGGTGGTGGGTTTTTTCTCCTTTTTTGTTTGTTTGCTTGCTTGCTTGCTTGTTTTGGTTTGGTTTTTTGATTTTTGTTTGTTTGTTTGTTTGTTTGTTTGTCTTTTGCTAGCCTACTTTTCTAACTCAGGTGTTTTCATTTTGCTACCAAGCATACGAAGCTCTCCTAGATTTTGCTCGCTCAGGCCTGCAGAGGAGCAGTGGGATGCACATGTCCTCCCAGTGTGGGCACAGGTCCCTGTGTGACCTGGAGGACGAGGGGCTCAGGCTGCAGTGTCCTCACTGCATGTCAGGGCCTGGCAGGGCCTGGGTGTTGTGAAGGGCTTTGTTGAATGGGTCTATCTGAGCTCCTAAGGATTAGTGCTTAGTGTAAGATAACCTTTTGCTGCTGAGCATTTCTTGTTTAACCCTCTGACCCTGTAAATGTCAAGTGTTAGTTCACTATGCATTGTTTCTCTTTCCTGATTTGGGCATCCCATAATAATGATGTATCTTCCTGTTGGGAGAGCAGGGAGAGGGATGCCAGGTAAAAAGTGCCTTTTTGCCATGCTTCCATGCAGCTCCTCAGCTATACTCCAGGCTTTCTCAAGCATCAGACCTCTGATCTTGATGTAAACAACGCCTTCTCCAATGTCAACAAGCTTGCCCACCTGTTCACAGACAAAACCTGCTCCTCTAGCAACAGGAGGAAAGCCTCCAAACCCCTCACCTCACTGCCCTGCTCAGCTGCAGCTGGTGCCTCAGGTGGGACTTTTGAGAACTGGTCTCTCCCTAATCAGCATCAGCTTAGGGCAAAAGCATTGCAAGCTTGCTCTGTGCCCGTTTATGAAGATATTGCAAATTAAAACCGTTGGCCGGTGGATGGAAAATCCGAAGTGTGGCAGGAAAAGCTGCAGTTATCATGCATCACCACTGTATGCCACTGCAGACTAATTACTCTGGTGCATCCCAGAGACGAGGCACCGCTACAGCAGACCCTCAAGAAACACTTAGTTAATATTAAATTGTAATCCTATTACCTTTAGGTGTTCTCAGTGCTATTAATCTCACAGTTTCCAAGTCAGTAGTTTAAAAACAGATTATCTGAAAATCACAACGGCATTAACCTCTTTGTGCATATACCATTTTTAGGCACAGGAGCCAAGAGGAGTATAAATAATAATAAAGTTACATTTTCAATATCTTTCTACCTAAGAATATTCCACATATAATTTCAAATTCATCAAAAAAGCACCAGCCATTGAAACAATTATTTTCATAATCTATTTTTGCTAAAGACAAAATAAATACGAATAATCAGAAATAATTATCTCATCCACTGTCTTTGATAAGTCCTCTATTGTACTGGTACAAAATTACCCTCAGATTTATATCCTAGCACTAAAAAGTGTAAATAAAATGTACTACAGAAGAATTATTGGTTTGATATCTTGAAACAGATTTCTAGAGTTAATTTACACCCTAATAATTTTTTTGTTGAAAATTCACTGATGCTTTTGCAAAAAAGTCTGTGCACCACAGACTACTGTGCCAAAGTAAAAATTAACTTCTTGCTGACAGAACATGAAGGACTTCTTAAGCATTTGTGTATAAATGCTTAAGGTTATAAGTACATAACTTAGCACTTACATGCTTTTTGAATCATATCCTAAATTTGGTCTCTGATTCTATTGCTTTCTCTTACAGGGTTGATATCTTAAAAAATATTTTCCTTTTTGGTCTCTTCTGTTTTCTGATCATTATCATTTGCTGTTGCTGTACCTGGTTATTAATAGACTTAAGCAACTTCTTGTTTCTGTAAACTTCTATTCTTATGCTTTCCTCAGTTTTTATTCTGTCTGTAGTTTAAATTATTTTTTGCTCTAGAAAAATCCCTGTAAGATGGGTAGGAGGGGGAGAACCAGGGCAAGGAAATTCATAATTATAAAAATTGTCACTTTGACAAAATAAACTATTCCTCGAATTTTTAGTATTTCTTACAGAAATTATAGGGAATGTCTCCTTCACCTTGAGCACAAAAGCCAAATAATGTGAAATTGTGGTCTGACCAAGAGTGGGATGTTTAAATTCAAAACTTCACAACAGATTAATGTGGTATGGGCTGCATATCTCAGGGAAGTTACAGACCCTCTTGGGCTGCATCTTTCCATGCCCTGGTCAGTGGGGAGGACGGGTGGTGCAAAGCTTGGGGAGTGTTTCCTTTTATGGCTGGGATATTTGCTCACCTTTGAGCAACTCAGAGGTGTCTTTTTTCTGACCCGTTCAAAGGAGTTGTGTGACCTGTTTACAAAATGGATTAATATGAAAAACTGCACGAAAGAGATTAAATGGCAGGGGAAAAAATAAAACAAGAAAACGAAATCTCCCTTGAAAGTGTACTCTTAGAAGGCTGAGAGGTGCACTTGGTGGCTAAAGTAACAGCCGTGAATTGTTTCAGTGCTGAAGATCTTTTCAGCTGATTTCACAAGAGCTCCTGCTAGAGCCTGGTGATGCTACTTCTGCTGCAATGCCACAGCAGCTTCATGGAGATGGTACAAATTGATGTATTATTTCTAAAAACCTTTCCTTGTCCTCTGGGGTTTCTCTGGGAATTGTGACCCGTGATTGCTACCGGGAAACTGGATCCAATCCAAATATTTAAATCTAGATGTGACTTCAATCATCTGCTGAGTTTTGTCTGCCCAATAATTAATAACTACTTGTATATTTGACACTGTAGTTTGCAGTCCTGTAACCACTCCTTTTTCTGGCTGCAGTAGGATATTTGAGCTCTGAAAGGGGTTATTCCAATCCCAGAAGTGAATTAATCCCTTCCACAAGTGCTAGCCTCTTAAAACAATTATTGGGAAAAATGAAAGTGTAATCATTAGCCTAATAATGGTTCTAGTGGAAGAAAACATAAATTAAGCCATATTGGATCTCTGAAACACTAAATTAGGAAAATTAGGGATCTGATTTTTCTTTAAAAGCCTAAATCTAAAGTAGTATTACAAGAGGCCAGTGCTGGATGTGAGAGGAAAATAACTATCAGTTGTGAAATATCTTTGGACTGTTTAGCAACATTACCATTCACAGCCACGGAATACATTACATTTTATTGTAAACTTTGTTCCTAGGAGAAGTATAAATCTTGAAAGTGTGTCAATACTTGGCAAAGTAAGCAGTCTCTGGAGGCAAAAAATGTTTAAGACCATCTATCAAGTATAAGAAGTTGATAGCAATTAAAATCAGAGCTGTTTATGTACAAACATAAATTGCAGAGGTAGCTTAAAACTGGCCAGTAAAAATCTTGGCTGGGTGAAAATTCCAGTAGCAAAAGACTGCAAAAAGCAACAACTGAATTTTAAGAACTGTCTTTGTGGCATACATAATTTCTTTGGCAACATATTTTCTATGAAATTTTATTATATTGAGGAAAATGCATGTGTTTATTTATTTTCACATCCAGGTATTCTTTAAAAAACACCACAAACAACAAAACCGAAGCCCCACTGAACAATGGATAAAAAGAAGATATCTTGGATAAAATATTACTTATATTAGGTAAGCACTAAACCAGGTTATATTTCAATGCTTGCTATTACCCCAAAGAGATACAGAGAAGGATGGGCAATGATTTAATGTTAATTACTATAATAATAATGATGATTTTTAAAAGATGATTGTGTATTAAAAGGGAATTATTAGTTGTGTCTCTTTAATGTGTGGGGTTCTCAGGAAATGGACCACTGTGGGCAGTGAGCACAATTTTATTGCTTTTCACAACAGTTACAACACTAAAAGCTTCAGTGGAATGAGAGCCCACAGAAAGAGCATTGGAGGCTTTTCCTCTCCTGAGGAGGAACGGGACTGACCTGTGTAACCCAGCCTCTGGGTACCCAGTGGCTGGTTTGAAAAAAATGTGTTGGTCTTGTTCCAGGTTTCTGGTCTGTCTTGGATCTCTGTGTTTGGGTCAGTCCTTGAGGAGATGCAAGGGGCACAGCCAGAGCACCAATAATGCAGTGCTGGAGGGATGTGCTGGGCTGTAGGTGGACCCTGCCTCTTCCGCCATGGCTTCCAAGAATTCAGAGAAGGTAAATAAAGTCCGAGAGGCTGTTTTCTTCCCTAAAACATGGGGAGGTGTGAAGAAGACACCAATTTCAAATGTGACAGTCCTGAGGAATCTTGAAGAGCAGGGGTGCTGTGCCCACAGTGGCCTCCCAGCCCATGCCAGGGATGTGGGGAAACTTGCTGGCAGCAGGAACTGTGCCAGGCTGCTGGGTGGAAGGGAGAGACCATGGCTACAAGAAGTGGGATTGAATGCTGTTAAACAGAGCATAATGTACAATGTTTATTTGAAATTAATGAGGCTTGCCTGTCTTGAAAATGCATTTTAATATTTAAATTGCTGCAAAAGTAAATTATTAAAATAAAGTGTCCATGAATTATCACCCTTGATCTCCCAAGCTGCAGTCCTAGAAAATGAGAAACAAAGAGTGCCTAGGTCAGTGAGGTAAAGGAAAGGCTGTCCCCTTTTCATCTTGAATTTTTTACACTGTCAGATCACCTCTTTTCCTTTCTGTTCAGCTGTGGCAAAGATGACTCAGGAAGGAAGTCTTAAAATGGGACCCAAATCAGTACCTAGTATGCAATTGAGAGATTTTGGTTTTCCAGACACCAATATCTACCACTGAGGAAACAGAGCAAATCCACCCACATAAGTGGATTAATTCTGGCATTAGACAGAGAAGAAACAGCTATGTCAGGACCTTCCTCTCATCTTCCTTACCTCCAGCAGAAGATCAGTCTAGCAACTACTTCTACATCTCCTCCAGAACAGTGCAAGAGAAGAGGGTTTTGTTAGGTGCTCCCGGCTTTCTAGGGGAAAAGAGTGTCTGAGCTTCTTCCCAGATTTGCAGGGCTCCTGCTCTATGCACACACAGTGAAGAAAACCAGAACAAGTGAGCTGGTGAGAGAGCATTTCATTGCAGAGGGCTACTAGACCTTGGATCTCTCCCCTCGTTTGTTGGAAGAGTCTTTGGACAAGGGAGTAGTCTTCTTTCTTTTACTTACAAGAGCAGGGCTCCAGATGGATGCCTATTAACACAAGGAGTAAAGGGATGCCCCTAGGAAATAACAAAAGGTTTTTTTGGTATTTTTAAACTTAGGCTTTGTCTTACACCATCTCTGCCAAGAATTTGTGAAAATTTCATAGAACAAGACATAAACAAATCAATAGAGGAAGCAGCATCTGAACCACAATGCAGGCATTTAATGTCTCCTTGTGTAATTACCCAATTAATGTTTCCTGTTGCCTTAGCCTGTTCTAATAAGGCTTGACTGTCGCTTATCAGCCTCTAATCTTTTAAATGATGAGCAAGAACTGCAGCTGGATTTACAAGAGCCTTTGGGGCACAATACCAAACTCCCAGAGTGCCAAAGATCCATCCTTGGAATTATGCTTATTAGGGTTTCTCATTCATTATCGTTTACTTCACACAGATATCCACTAATAAGATCAGATTGACTTTATTATTTATTATTTATTAAGTACTATTAAAATAGATACACTGGACAATCAATTTCTGTGTATAAATAATTCCTCAAAAAATAAGAATTTTGTTGTATAAAAATGTCATTTTAGATACCAATACTCCTTTGAGTTAACTGAGTTTCCCTGCTATGTGGGCTTATCTTTTCTGAAAGGCTGATATATAGTTTAGAATGTTTGGGGGTATGAAAAATTTTTCCAGAGTAACTGAAGGTAATTTTCATGATCTGTGTCCATGAGTTAGCTAATTAGAATAAAGATGTTGGGGAAGAGTGGTAGATAATTAGTAACTAACAGGGATAAATTATTTTTAATAAACAATGACAGTGTCTTCAGGATGATAAATATTTTCCCATTGTATTATAAAAATAAATAAATCTCTTTTACTAAGAGAGACTTCTTATGAACTGTGGAGCCAGTTGGGGGGAGGAATAGATTCATTTAGATAAAACGCTATTAAATTGCCTGCATAGTGTCCTGTCAGGTGACTATTGATCCCATCCCATGGGAGAAATTGATTTCTGTGCAGAGAGCTATGTGCTCTCTGCAGTGCCTTGCTCCAGCTCTATAGCTCGGGTAATCACATGCTGCTGCCTCTTTTCCTTCCTCTCTCTTTCCATCTGTTTGTTGTGCAAAGATTGATTGAGAGACATGAAGGACTCAAATTGCAGTATTTGTTGTTATCTGACCTTTCCAATTATATTCTGTTAAATATGTAAATAGTTCATTTGTAGTTCAGTACATATGAATTTGCTGAGGCAGTCTGCGAGGAGGGCTGCCAGGGGGATGCTTGTACCTTTGTTCTCCTGTAGACCTCTTAGGGCTGACTCAGTGAAGGGATTTCAAATGCAGCTGAGAATTCTCCCTGCTGCAGCAAAGCCAGCTAGGGTAGTTCTAAAAACAAGATCTAAACGGGAAAGTTAAGACATCAGCTCTAGCCTATGAAATGCTGCCCTTGTTTTTCAATTGCCTTTTAATGCTTTGTATAGCATAGCAAATGAAGATACATTTCTTCTCCTCTTCATTAGTCTCTCCTCCATGCTAGCATTTCTCCACTTAACGTATAATTCAACTCTGCTTCAACTGGAGGCAAACGCTGACTTCTCGTGTGCATTCTGGAAGGTGCCCAGGCAGCAGGGAGAAGACCATATCTGACAGCATGAGGTGCATGGAAGCAAACACATTTCCCAGCTGTGGAGAAATGCAGCTGAGATGGGAATGCTCAAGCAGGGTGACAGGAATCATTGGAGGAGATCACTGACTGCAGCTCCCCAAATCCAGCACCTCTTAACTTCTGGCCCTGAAGGTGTGAGATTCTCTCCCTCCATCTTGGAGTGGAGAAAGGGAAAAGGGAGCTGAGCTGTGTGGTTTTGTTTGAAATACAGAGAGAGGGAGGTGATAGACTAGGGTGGGTGAGGAGCCAGACAGACAAAAGGAAGATGAAAGTGTGGGGTAGCTTTTCTGTGGGAATTCGCATAGGGAATGCACAATGTTATGTAGATTTGGGGAAATGTCACTGTATGAGCACAAATGAAGGAGTCAAGTGTGAGGAACAGCAAAAAGCCTCAAGAGTGAGAGCAGTATCAGAGAAAATGGGCTCTCTTCCTTACCTACTCACACCTATCATAAGTTAGTAGGGGACGTTTCAGTCTGATTGGGTCAAAGCTGACATCTTGCTGCAAGTAAACAGGGACTAGAAATTACTGTGAAAGAGACCTTAAAGATTCTAGAGGTATACAAAATTCAGTCCTGGGACCTGTTTTTATTGTCTTATGTGTCTCATTTATTAAGTAGAATTTAATTTGATAGCCTATTAGAAGTACATTTAGAAGGAGGTGCTGGCTGCCCCTTACTGAGTGTTTCTGTGCTTCTCTCTCACAACAGGGTGACTTCTGCACTGTAATTACTTTTTGTACAACAAACAAAGCAAGCTACTTGCAATTGAAGAGCCTGGTGTTGCTAAACCCAGAATTTTCCTAAGACAGCCTTGCAGTCCAAGTCCTAAACTTCCCATTGGTTTATGTTTGTCCGTGCTTCAGGGAATATTCAATCAAGGAAAGAACTACCCTTTACCCCTCATCTCTGTCCCCATTAATTTAACACAAGAATCCACAGTTTTAACAGAAGCTTTATTTCTACATGTAGAAGGATTTGCCTCTCATAACAAGGAGATTATAGGGGGGAGAAATTGTCAAAGCCAATGGTGATCATAGAAGGTGAGAAATTGTCAAAGCCAATGGTGAAGGATGAACTGCTTGCAGAGCTTATTTCTAGACTGATGTTTTTCTTCTATTCAGCGTCTTCCTCCTTTTCCACCCATGGCTAAGGAGAAATACAGAGAAATTGTGAGGACAATATAGGCAGATTTGCAGTACAGGAAAATATACAGACTGTACAAGCATTGGCTACAAACCTTCCCAGGTCAGAAATCAAAGGTCCCTGTTGTTATTTGAAAGACACTGTTTGAAATTAAGAACTTCAATCCTGTCTCCTGATGCTCTTCCTAACCCCACAGGATCCTACTAACACATTTAGCATCCTTACTGATGCATTCAGGTATAGACTAGGCTCTTTCATAATTTGGTTTGTTTTATCTGGGTGTGCGCTGCATTAACCTGGCAGAGTAATGAGAGAGATTTCTGTTGTTCTTTGTCTTGAGCTGGTAAGTTCGAGCAGATTCCTGTGGTTTTGACCCAATGAATTTCCTTTAAAGGAAAGAAAGATAAGTTGTTCTGAAAGGCCCCTAGGAGTAAAGTAATGATTCCTGTCTGTCGGTCTGATAACTCCATTCTCATGTTTCACTGTTTTTTCCCACTATATCTGCTTTGTATGTTCAAGAGTGGAGCTCTTGGTTTAATCCTAAATTTGTGATTGAAAAAGAACTATTGAACTGCCACTGTGGTGCTGATGAAAGCATAATTTAAAAGTCCATTGGGCCTTTTTTTCTGTCACTGTGTTTCTGATTTCTGTCTCTTCTGTCCACTCATAGCTTTGCAAAGTTGTGCAAACAAAACTATGTTTTGCATAGTTATTTTCACTAACTCCCCAGTTTCATCTTCCCACCAAGTTTGAAGAAACAAGCAGTAGAAATATTGCTTCAAGTACAAAGCAGCCACTTCTGTCACTTGCATCCCTTCATCTAGTGCATGTACAGTAAATGAGCTGAAATACTGCTGACTGCACAGAAGTCGTTTGTTAATTCATCTTTATGGAGAGGACTCTCACTTACAGATGGACTGGACAGTGGAAGTGGTGCCGCCTCTGGGCACTCCTCCCCCGTGAGCTGTGGCCTCCTGGGACATGGTGCTGGAGGCCCTGGATCCACCAGAGATCCCACTGCTGGTGTAACCTGACGAGTGGGTTGTGCCTCTGGCACCTAGAACAGTCACAAAGGGTATGTTACTGACAAAAAAAGGGAAGGATCCTTACAGGACAATTATAAACTACTGTGTTTTAAAACAATTCAAGGCTAGAAAATGTATCAAAAGACAAGGTGACTGATGGTTATTTGACTTGCTCTTGCACTGCTTTTTAGCTGCCACCTTGGGGAAAGGATATTATCAGTGCTGTTGTGGTGTTCCCAGGACAAAAAGAAAATCCATGGCTTTTGCACAGACTGTTTTTGATAAACCTGGATCTCCAAAATAGTTTCAGTACAATTTGCCTCTGCTGAACTGGCACATTTCTGTGGAGCTGCCTAAAGACTGTGGAACAAACTTCTGTAGAAACTAGCAATTGCTGCACTTTCTGTCCCAGGTGATGAACATGTTCCTCTCATTTCGCTTTCCCTCACATAAACCTGTAACAGATACCTGTAAAATTCAAGTGCCACAAGTTGTAATAGCCATTGACAAATTTATATGTATATCTTTGTCTCAGTCTAAATAAGCCCCAAGCAAAACATTCCTTTGCAAACTCTTCTTCTCCTGGGAGAGGAGTAAAGCATTAGTGACGACAAATGTTAGTGATAATGCTTAGAGCATTCCTGGAGGATGCTCAAATATTTTGGTGATGAGCTTGTTATAACATCTTCTGTAAAGTGATCCTGAACAATACTCATGCCCCACTGCAGAATCAGCCGCTCCTTGGAGCATGTTTGTTCTGGGGGGAGGAAGGGTTACAGTCTGAATGAAAAGGTTAAGAAGATGTGTTTGGAGAGACTTCAGCGAGCACCTGCGGAAATGAAATCAGGCCCTTTTAGCTCTCAATCAGGCAAAGAATGTGTGGCAAGCTCTCCTGCTGCAGGGAGCCAAAGCTCACACCTGTCTTGGCAATGTTACAGAGCTAGCATTTTCCACATGGGTAAAAGCTCTTTTGGAGTATCTCCTGTCTGCATGGCTAAGGTTTCCTTGAGTCGTGCAGACTTCTCTTCACCAAAATAGTGGTTTTCATAAAAGTCCATAGTTAACACAGAGGCTGCAAGAATAAAACTTGGCGTACTTAAATGCTTATTTTGCTTCTGTTTCTTATAAAAATTCTCAGCACACAGGGGCATAGAGGTCTTCAGTGTTTTAGTTTAGAACTGACAGCTTCATCCTCTCTGTAGAGCATCTCCACTGAAGAGTCTGCCGCTGGTTCTGAGTGTGCTGTACCACCCTGATCTGCAGCAGAAGGCAGCTTGTGCAGCTGACTAACCCATAACTAGAGGGAGCAACTGGAATCTCCTGCATACCAGGATTGCTGCTGCTAAGGCAGCGTGGTGCCTGAGAGCAGCTCTCCTCTCTGCTTTTCACTCTCTCTGTCCCTCTCCTCTCCTGACTTTCTCTCATATTCTGTCCCTCGGCTGCTACTATCCCTTAAGCTCTTTCCTACTGAATATTCAATAAACACTGTGTTCAGCAACCTAAACTCACTGATCAAATCAGACAAAGTGAAAATTAAAAAAATGCCTCACAGGAGTCACATGCAGTATGTCTCTGAATGACCCTTGTGTCACCTATTCCCTCACTGCCTAGAAGGCTTCACTCTATAAATATATTGGCAGCAGAGTAAATCATATCTTTTAAAAAAAATCCAACTTTTTTCCTTTCAATCAAGCTTAACACACTTTTCAATATTAAAAGATGCCCAGAATCTGGACCCTGGACATCTCACCTGATCAACCACTCATTTTATGGCTGGAGAAGTCACATTCAGCTCCATCCTTCAGATTTCTACCTGCTGATTATGTCTAAGTAGTAGACCAGTGGAAGACCAGTGTGGCAGAGATGCCCACCTATGATCAGCCTGCTGGTTGGGACATGTGAGTCCAAGACCTCGAAGACAGAAGGGGTTTGGAAGCCTCTGTCCAAGGTCAGAGAGCTAATTACTGAGCTGCTGGGTAAAGCAGGATTGCATGGGGCACTCTGTCCTGTGGAGTCATGCCTGTTCAGAGGGTGCCTGCTGAGGCAGGTCACACAGGCAGGTCTGGCAGGGAGAATACCTCGTGCACAGATCCCATGGGATCTGGGGTTGAACAAGTACCAAGCTGGTAAGGGTCATCTGGTCAGGGACTACTCCGTGCCAGCAGCAGGACAGCAAACACCTGCAGGGTTAGCTCATGTGAGAGGCAGCTATGCCTTATACTAGATAGGGGCTGTCAAGGATGTATATACTTTCCCTTCATGAATTCATCTCTTGGACTGCAACTAATTCCTCTCTACAGAGTTTGCATAAGGTTTTAGGAGTTCTCCCTGTATGGATGAATGTGAGACAATAGCAAGGGAAATCTGATCATTTATATGAAATGTAGCTACACAGATCATATCTTGCATAAGTGCATCATTGCTTGTTGTTACCATGACTCTTCATATGGATGATTCCTGGCAGCATGGAGAGAGCATAAACTTGAAACAAACGCTATCCAAAACCTCTTGAGTACCACATATGTGTATGTTCGTTCATGCATAGTATGTACGCATACAGAGAACACCCCCAGTAATATCCCACTCACAGCACACAGTTAAATAGGGGAGTCTTATTTCTTCAGTGCCATACAGGAATGTAGGAGAGAAGAGATAATTTGGGGAGCTTATTTTCAAGGAGAAACAGCTGTCTGATCCTATGCACTGAACCAGAAAACCACACACACAGTCACACACAGAACTGCTCATACCCATTTCCTGGAGAGTAGAAGTGGGGCCACCAGAAGGCACACCTCCCCCAGAGGCTCTGGCTTCATGGGACATCAGTGATGAAGCAAGGGATCCTCCAGTGATCCCAGAGGGAGTGAAGCCGGCATTATGGACGTTCTGGTCAGACATGGTGCTTCCTGCTGGGGAAAATTCCAGTGAAGCACTCAGAGGCTGCTCAGCCCATCTTTTATACACTCTCCAGCTGACAGTGAAGAAACGAAACTGCTGCCATGGTAAGGAAGAATAGAAACTGAAATTTATCCTCAGCCAGGAAACGAAACTGAACTTTGTCCATAGGCCTTTATATTGCTGTTGCCACGACGGAATTTAGGCGAACCAAATTATTTCCTCTTGTGATACTAAAACAAATGACTAGTGCATGAGTCATAGTTTGGCAACTGATGCAGCTGAAAGCTTTCCTTCTTCACTCTTCTGCACTGCACTCTATTGCACTGAATTGCATCTGTAGAAGGTATCTTTGTTTCATCCTTGTATCAAGGATTTGTACAACTCTAGGTAAAGATAAGAGACAAAAAGGCAGTAAGGTGGTGGCATGCAGAGACTTCAAGTGGGTTGGTTATCACAGACAGAGTTCAGCTCTGGTACAGCTACCCCTGGAAACACTGGTTTACACAGAGCTGGAAATCAGAACCCAGCTAACATTGGGTGGTTGGAATGAATTTCTATATGGAAGGAGCCTTGAGGGAACCTTGTGGTGTCTGAGCAGATTGACACAGATGCTTTGTTCTTCTTCATGCAAGTCCCTCTAAAGCAGAGCCTCTGTCTTTAATGAACAGGCCTTTGCAAATGGCACACATGCCTTTATCACAGCTTTTCTTAGCCAGGAGTTTAAATAAGGCTCATTAAAAATCCATGGACCTCCCTTAGGTAAAGAAGAACATCTGATTAGGTCACACTACCAGAGGAACGGCTCTCAAAGAGGAACTACACAGAATAAAACATATGTTATATGTTTTATAAACAAAATATACAGAATAAATATGTAAATATTTTCACAATAGTGTGATACCTACATCTTGTACATGGTGGATTATAGAACCAAGGATATGAAATCTGTTCCTCTCTTCTTATATGTGCTATTTATCTGAGCAGTGGAATATCTGGCCCATGTACCCCTAAGCAGCAGTGATCTTTCAACTTTTTTCTTTCATTCAACTTATCTTTAATTCATATATGTTAGATTTCTTTAATTCTAATGTCAGTTATTTTTGTTATCCACTCTGCTTGTATTAGGTCTTCTGTAATTATGATGTATCTTCAACCACACAATTCCTCAGGTTCCTCGATTATCATTTTAATTACTTGATATTATAAAATATCTACAGTTGAGGCTTAAATGCAGGTAAAATTCCATGTAAGAACAGGACAGTGAATGCTACAGGCCTTCTTCAAAGTCACAATAAAATCAAAAATGTCGGTTTATTTGTACATATTGCTGCAGATCCCTCCTTCAAAAATTGTATAATCTTTTGGTGTTTTGTTAATATAATTTATTTAATATTGCAAAGATGGACCATTAGGAAATGATGGTAAAGTCTGGCAAAGCCATGGAAAAGGAAGGCTTTACAATCTGCAGAGACTCTATATATGAGATTTTACTCAGTCCTAAAGCAAAAATCATAATGGATACACACAAAGTTGTTTAACTAAAAATAATTTAAACTAGGAATAATAAAAGTTTTATTGCAAAAAAAAAATAGTCTCAAGGCAATTCAGACTGGCAGAGAGATCAGAAAATAAGCAGGGAAAGAAGAAATTTCTAGAAATCTCGTAAAAATAAGATGATACACTCAGTGCAATAAGGAAAGGGGAGCCACTGAAGGGATTCAAGGGGAGCCTTGGACTTGCCCCTACAAACTTGTCCAATGATTTGGAACCTTGGTTCAATCTGCTCATCATCTCTGGACCTTGCTGTGACCTGGCAGCATGTGACATTGACATCACAGCCTTCAACTGAGAAAGACACAGTGTCACTGCTGAAGTGGGATCGGGAACAAGAGCACAGCTCTTGAGCCTGCAGCTTCCAGTGGACCTCTCTCCCCGTTAGTTCTTCCAGAAAGGTGTGCTTCTCCTTTCACTGTGCAGCTTTGTGTGAGACATTTTCCTAAATGGTTCCCTACCCTTTTTTTTTTTCCTTGGTTTTACTGGCATTTATAGTTAGAAAGGGTAACTTCCAAGATGTTAGACAAGTGTAATTAATGTTCAGCTGTGTTTCCAAGGAGACTGGCCCAAAAGCAGTCAGGCAGTTGTAAGTCTTTGTGGACTATTTGCCAAAATACAAGCAGTGATACTTTAAGAACTAAATGGATACAACTGCTAGGTAAAGTATGGAAACTTTATTTATTTAAACCAAATTTATTTTTATCACAGAGCTTGTCATTATAACAGTATATTGTACCTGGGAGAATATCTGGGTAAGTTAGCTTCCCCTTTCCAGAAATTAAAAATCGTAGAGGAGGTGGGTGGTGTGAGCTGACCTGAAAAGCATCCAGTGGCACTTCTAAGCCTGAGAGAACAGAGAGTCAAAGCCATGAATAACAAGAGTATGACTGCCTTTATTTTCAGTTTCACTACAGTTTCAGTAGCCTTAGGTGCTGGAGCACTTAAACACAGAGCTAACAGTTTAACTCTGAGTCTCAAGTAGAAATGAAACCCATAGGTGTCAAAAATCTAGACTATGTGCTCTTTGAAAGGAATTGGAAAGCCAGAGGCTGAATTGGAAGTACTCTGAAAATTTGAGTGGTTGGCATTCTTCTGTTCTTAAATAAAAAAGGAAAAAAAAAAAAAAAGGAAGGAAAAAATAAAGCAAAAAAAGGAAAAATAGGCTAAGCTAAATCACGAAACAAACCAATGCAATCCAATGTGCAGGTAACTCCTCTATATTTTGCTTGGAAGGACCTTAATCTCTCATGTTTGTGAATATAAATTGTTGTGTCTCTTTGGTATGTTTTCCTTGCAGTCCCCACTAGTGTGACACTTAGAAATATTTACCTCACAGTGAAGCTGGGCAGCTGATCAGAGACATTAATCTCTGCTTTTGGTAGTCACCTTTTTTATTTCAATAATGTGTTCATTGAAGCCACTTTTTCATAACCATTTTCCCATAAACCTCTGTTTCAAAGGAGATTATTCAAACAGCTTTTAAACAATTAATCTTTTGAAGGGTCTAATTGAAGGAAATAAACCTGTAGAGAATCTGACTGAACCAAAGATCTCCAGCATCCAAGATTATCTATCTGTCACCCTCTGACCTATTTCCTTTACACTACTTTTTAATTTTTGTAGCAATTACAGTTTATATGGATAATACCTATTAGCATATTTATGGTCATTGCTTCATATTTATTGTCTGCACAACTCATTAATCTTCATCTAGTGTGTGAGGCTGACAGCTCAATCTATTTTGCAATCTCTGGGCAGCAGCCATATCCAAAAAGCTTTTGTTTCCCTGTAAATAAACTGTGTTCAGGACCAGAGGACAATGGTACATCATGCAGTGATTGACACAAGCCATGGCTGCTAATCAAAAGTAGATTTTATTACCAGCTGAGTCAAGTGCATTATGGGGCCATTGTTCTAGCACTGTCAGGGCAAGAGCATACGTAGTCAGTCACCTTCTCAAGATGGGTTGATTGTTCTCCAAGATTAGACAGAGTTGCCTTATTATCCATCCCAGACAACAAGGCATCTCACCCAAACAGACGCCTTTACAGAAACTGCCTGTACATTGAATTGATTTGAATTGCTAATGCATAATCTGTCCAGCACAGATGTGCAATGAATATTTGGATGTTGTTTTGCATGTCAGTTGAGAAGACTGAATGATGAGGTGATGATCGTTCAGTGATGGGTACTGGACATTTGCCAACAATTGAGTTTGAGCACTTTCTCTGACAGTAATCAGATCAGCTTCCAAAACGTCTTTTCTTCAATTCACTGACAATTTATGTTAGAAGATAATGCAACTCTCTCACAGTTAACACAGTTGGCAGCAATTTGCATTTTTTTCATATAATTAAATTTTTCATTTCACCCAAGAAGAAATACATGCAAGCTGCCTACAACCGATACAGATATTCCAAGATGCTTCCAAAGTATCTCCACGGGAATAAGAGGCCATCTAGATGGGCCAAAAATGGAAAAACTCTTCACAGTGCAAGTAGGACTAGTTTTATTAGTTGTAGAGCCACATTTGCTGTGACAAAATAGCAATCTTGCTATCAAGCCTTACTAGGTAAGGTCTCCCGAAAAAACAGTTAATGAAATCACATTTAGCATATGTCCATTGTCGTGCTTAGGGTAGGTCAGCAAACACAATTATCTGATTTAAAAATTTTCAGTGGCTGTAAGGATTGACATAGTGTAAAATAAGAACAGAAAAGAACCCCGCAAGACTGATATTATGTATCAAGGGACTGACACGAGTTCACACAGTGACATCACAAGATTCATGTGAATGTGAAACGTGACTTTAGGTAGTCATAATCATAGAATCATATAGAAATTTTGGTTGGAAGGAAGCTCTGGAGATCATCCAGTCCAGCCAGGGAATTATCCTGTTATTGCTCAGAGACACACTTGGTTGAGTTCTAAGTGTCTCCACAGATGGTGATTCCACATCTTCTTGTGAAACTTGGTCCATTATTTGAGTATTCATACAGTGGGTATTTTTTTCTCTGTATATCTAGTCAGAATTCTGCAAATTATACCTGTTTTTGTCCTTTACCTATGGACCTCCAAGGAGATACTTCATCTTCTTCATATCCTTCATTATTAAAACCCCACCAGTAGGCTATAAGTAGCTAAAAAGGTATTGTTAGCTTACAAAATCAGAGGATTGTAGGGACACGTCTTTGATATCCAAGAAATTTTACCTTCTAACATTATTTAGGTATGTGTCTTGTGAATATTTAATCAAATAACCAATCACTTCTCCTCAGAAACAAATATTAATGCTTCTCAAGAACTTCTAGAGCTCTTTTTAGAATATATATTAATTATTGCATGGTCTTCATCTGTCTTTCAAAGGCATAGATGAGTACTGAGTGTGTAACATAGGGAAGAATCACTTCCTTTAACTAATGAGTCTTCTACTAGCCAAATTTACTATAGCTAGGAAAAGACTGGGAAATGATTGACACAGAAATTTTGTAGCCAGGATCCAAAAGAACTTTACAGGTAAGTTATACAGTATTTTCATATGTCATCCTTTTTCAGCATTAGGGGGTGTGTGCCTCATTTAGATTTTTATTGTCATTTTCATCTGCCAAAGGCAAGATATCATCATCCCTGCATTACAGATGAAACAAATCACAGAATTGCATTGGTGGCTTTTTGGGGGAAGAAAATCCTGGGTTTGGAAGTTTTAATTTTGTGTGCCATTAAAAAGAGAACTAAACACATTTAACACCTATATACACTGCATACTCGTATCAGCTGAAATTCTACAGAATTCCCAGATAGAAATCCAGAAAAAAGCATCTGAATAAGTAGCCTGAGAAGACTAAGTTTAGGCCTTAAATGGAGTTAGGTGGCAAAAATGTTATTAATGTCCACTTTGCACATCCAAACTGCAGCTTGTGCTCCTCAGAGCTCCCCACAATGGCACCTCTGCTTTTGACCTTAATATTATGTTGGAGATCATAGTCACTCTTGACGTTGTAGTTTACGCCAGGACTCTACTCCATAGTCCAAACACATGAAATGAGACCCTGCTCAAAGCAGACTCTGGAAAAGAGGGAGTAGTCCTGCCTTGGATGCTCAAGCCCAGAGGATTCACCCAGTCAGGACTTGGCCCTTCAAGAGCAGCACTGTAGGGACCAGGAGTAGAAGTGCCACTCAAACGTGGAGTTATGTCCCATTTGTTTCCCTTCAAGGAAGTCATTATTATTACAGTGGGCTTCCCACTGATCCTTTAATTTCCTATCCTGACCTGCCACATGCCTTTGACAGACTGAATGGATGCTTAGGGTCATCATTCTCAAGGCTCTGGGGAAAGTGGTACTTGAAAGACGTCGTGGAACAGCCAGTGCTAATGTTCTGAGCAGAATAATACTTTTATTCCAAAAATATTTAACATATTAGCCATGATTCCTGCACTGCAGAACTTTTCCCTATGTTTAAATGTTTTACTTTACAAATCATGAAAGTTACTTCAGCTAACACATAAATGTCAGCAGCAGGGTCTTTGATTTTTTGAGCCTGAAAACAGAGGGTTTTGATGAAATTTCCTTTACATATTATTCTATAAAACAAAATGCATACATAAGTGACAAAACCGTCAATTTAGAGTTCCATTTGAACCTGAGGTTGCAGTCTTTTGTTGGCACAGTTGTACCAACAAAACCTCAGAGTACAGGAATAAAGACTATTCTAGCC
Organism: Prinia subflava; assembly: GCF_021018805.1. Lineage (NCBI taxonomy): Eukaryota > Metazoa > Chordata > Aves > Passeriformes > Cisticolidae > Prinia > Prinia subflava. Next base: position 60,898,105 of record NC_086247.1, read on the forward strand.
TCTAGGAAGGAAAAGAGTCTCAATCAGTTCATACAGTCTTCAAGACGTATAGATTTGAGGGAAAATTTTAAGTCTTTCTGAAATCTAGGAAGTAGGTTCATGAAGATAATAGACCAAGTATACCAGCCACTAATAAGTTATACCCCTCTCTTAAAGGAATATAAGATGATATATTTTTCTGGAAGAAATTTATTGAAAACAAAAATAAAATGCGAAGCAATAGAATTCATGGTTGAAGTCCTATAATTAACAGCACTGAGTTCTCACTGCTATTCATATATAATAACAATATAACAACACACAATCTGCGAACATTAAGTCTATGTAAGTATGGGCACCTTTTCTAGTTTCACACATGGATAAGAACAGTGTGTGCTCCAGGGAAAGTTCTGAGCAGTTCAGAATGGCTCAGGTCCCTCAGGGCAGCTGCTTCCCCAGCCAGGGAACCAGATCCAGCAGATCCTAGGGCAGGCATGGTGGGTTCAGTCCACATAGAAGCTGCTGGCAGAGGAAGGAGGAGGAAAAAGAGTCTGTGGTGCCTACCATCTCTAGTCCAAGCCAGAGGACATTAATTCTGTGATGGTATCAGCTTATGTGACTTGCCAGATCTCTTCCTGATGTCCCAGACTGCAGCCTCTGCATCCAACCATGTGAGTCTGTGGTCAGCATTGCAGGTCCAAGGATCAGAAACAAAGTACTGTTTTCAGAAATGAAGGGGCAAGTCTTGTCAAAAGACTGAAGCTGAGCACAGAGAGCTTCAAATATATGGACTTCTCCCTGCTTGTAAGTTGAAGAGAATATTATTTTCCTGTTTCCAGGAGATGTCTGAGACTATACGCAGTATGCTGCTTAGGCATTATGTTAATAAGCATATATAAGCAGTTAATAAAGACAAAGAGGTTTCAAACACTAATACAAGTGAGTACCTATGTAAGCATAAGTGCTGGAAATGCTTTTACAGTGCTTTGAAAAGCAATTATTGACAAAGTGGTCAATCTATTACATAGACAAGGGCTCTGAAGACCAGATGTCCTGATTTACTTCTCAGTTCCAGCTGCAAGATGCATGGAGAGGTTTCAGACCATGCTTAAAAGGACTGAGAGGCTTCCTTGGAAGAGCAATGAGTTCTGAGAGCAATGCTTCATTTAGATTCTTCTAGGCCTTAACAGCCTGTTTCAATGAAGAGAAACCTCTTACTTTCTGGAAAGTTATTGCATCTGGAGGATGTTTGGATTTGGCATTAATCTTCTGGTTTGAGAATGGGGGGTAAAAATAAATGCAACACAGCATCTGAGATATTGTGAAGGGTAAAGCAGCAGGAGTAAGGTTAGTAGGAGTAAGGAAGTACAGTAAGAAAAGCACACAGTGGAATCCCTCTCTGGAAGGATCACAGAGCACATCCTCTTGGCAGCCACGCCTAGGTATATGAAGTAGAAGGAGGCAATCAGCATGACTCAGCATGGATTTGCCACGGGCATGTTGTCTGTGGCCAACCCAACTGCTCCCTGCGCCTAAGTGCCTGGTATCCCTAGTGCCATGGAAGCTTTTGTAACAGAAAGAGAACAAAATTTGTCAAAAACCACCCAGCTGTTTTTGAAAAAGCTTGCAACTGTAAACAAAAGAAAAAACTTCCTAGTCTCCACAGTATTTAGGGAAACATAAACATACCTGTCCGTGGATAAATGCCTTGAAGTAATAGTGCCTTCAGCAATTAGGTAACTTTCCTTATAACAGAGAAGCTGGAAATCTGCTGAACATCACCCATTTATGACAACATGATGCAAGCCTTATGGAAAGGTTCATCAAACAGATCTAAGTCCTTGTGGCTAGGTCTTAAATGGGAAAGAAAGTGCTTCTCTATTTATAATGCTAAAGCTTCTGGGCAAGACACAGTGAAAGACTTAAATTAAATGTCAAATCATGAGGTACTAACAATAAATAATGAAGGGATTTCTGTTGCTTGTGGTGGCTGCAGATAAGACACTGGATAAACTATTTACTGCAGCTAAGTTGAGCAGTCCTAGATGGATCATTCTGTCCTAGATAGATTGTCCATGTTTTTGTTACTTGAATGAGTGAGCAGACTGGTGTGAGCCTGTGCTGCCCACATCTCAGGGCTTTTATGGTCCCAGGCCTTGTAGTGTACTATAAATTAGCTGAAAGTGTGCCAAAATTTCAAGAGCAATTCTCTCTCATCCTTTCTCCTTAAGCAATATACACCCACCCGGTGCACTCACTGCCCCTATTTGTCTGCACTCTGTGATGATGAGAGGAACTACAAGAAAGACACCCTGTAGTGTGGTTCATCTCTATCATTCAGCTAGACATTATTCTGGAAAAAACAGGCCACAGGACCTGATTAGTTGAAACAGGTCACAGTACCCTGCAGTGCAGTATGTGACTGTGAGGGGGAAAAAGCTGGAATTTTCCCCTTCTCTGCACTTTGACACCAGGATCTGGTTATACCTACATCTATCTCTTACCATTATCTTCCCTCTGTGCCAAGGTTCACGCTTGGCTGTTTGTTCTATGAAGACACTGGTGTGCCATTGGAACATTGAGGTTGCTTCTTGGGCTCCAGAATCTGCACAGAAACCCCAGTCCTGATGACAAAGCATCGAGCAACTATTTATTCCCCACAGCAGAGGGATATTTAGGAAGATGTCTCTTTGGAAAACCCGTGAAACTTCAGGTTAAATATCAGCAGCTATTCTAAGTAAACAAGAGAATTGGATGTGCTTACAGAGTGCCAATGAAGCTGCTCAGAGTAGTTAGTGCCATCGGAAAAAGCAGAATAAATGTATAGCATTTGCTGGCTCTTCTTTGGTACAGAGGAATAGGACTTGAAATCTTATTTTTTCCACAAGATTTTGACACTTGTCAGTTCCTGCCATGGTTATGTCACAACTCATGTGAAAGTGAGTTTCATCAGCTTAAATGAGATGTCGTCTGAAAGTCTATGGATAACTTTCTGGCTGTAGGCCCACCCCCATCCATTTCTCCTGCTCTTTTCCTCTGTAGGGGTTGAAATATTCTTTGCAATTAACAAAGGGAGTCTGTTACAGAAGGAATACAAACAACATTTCAAAGTTGAAAAACCGGTTTTATCCTTGTTGCTGTCCACCAAGACCAGTACCAAGCACAGTCAAATGGCCTATTTGAGTGTTTTGGTGAGGTGAGAATTTCAAATGTGAACTTAGTTACCTTGCTCACCTTGTAAAGGCCTGGAGTGAGCGTGATGTAGCCTGTCACTTCACAGGAACATTGGGAATCAATTGCTAGGCCTTTTATGCATCAATGTTTAACAGCACAGTTCTAAGGAGAATTTTGAGCCCAGAATCACTATGGTGGAGCAAAGATGTAGAGTCCTACAGGAAGGAAAAACATGAAACCTACTGTTGGAATCAATCAGATTTAGATTCTGCCTTAGTTTTGTCCATTTAATGCTCTTAAGGGTTGGGGGTTTTTTTGACTTGCTGAAACTACAGCCTTTGTTATTTGTTTTAATCAACTTTCTATTGCCATTGTAAATGACCTTGATCTTTGCCTGAGTGAGAGAATCTTATATAAAGGGGTTCTTAAAGGAGAAAGGTGAATCCTGTAGGCAAGAGAGGGGAGATTTGAATTAAGTTGTAAAAGGGGTTGATCTTCCTGCCTGTTTATCATCTGTTTATTATCCAGAGAAGTTTCCATGCAAGCAGCTGTAATATTGTAGTGACTCAGTACTGGTATGTGAGCACCAGGGATCTTTTTTTCCAAATTTATACCATGGTCATTGGAAGAGGTCTCACAGAACACAGTGTATTGCAGATTTGAACTTTCTTTCACTCTCTATAAGGCTTTCACATGCTCATAAGAGAATAGCATCTCAATGCCACATACAATTACATGAAGCATTAATCACCACTGGCAGGAACTTCTGCTCCTTTCTTCTTGCACATGCCAACCACGAAGGCCATTCTAGGATGAAAAGGAGATGAGAACAGATTTCTGAGTATTTCATAAAAGAAAGGTGTCTCTTTTATCACAATTAACAGTACAGAGCTGAAGTACAGAGGTGAATAGATTGAGGAAATGAAACCTGATAAAAGCAAATAGTATTGAGCAAGGGGACAGGGAGTGCAAGAGACAGCAAACACAAGCTATTGATGCCAATATAACCTTTCTAGACTTGAGGTGTGGCTGCTTGCAGCACCGTAACAGCTTGGGTTTAGAATACTTCTTCCTCTCTTCTGAACAACTCTTCTGCAAGTCCAAAGCAATTACAAAGTTGTTCACACATAAAAGAGATTTCATAATTGGCAACCAAACTGGTGATACATCAGATTCTAGATGAAGACATGAAGGGTATTACTGTATCAGCTGGGTTCATAAGAAGATATTCTACCACATATTTTCTTAAATCAGAGTATATTTATCTACTTGGAATTTAGGTTGAAGAGGCTGTGCCTTCCTACAGTTCATTAAAATAAATCACGTATACACACATGTATATAGATTCTGATTCACATTACTGTGAAGAAAATGAGACATAATTTCTTGCATATCTCAGGGTTATCCCTCCAAGTCGGTTCTTTAAGAAATGTATGGTTTGGACCTATGTTATGTCTGATTGGGAAAAGTACCTTTTGGGAGACTGTTTCCAGGAGGAAACCACCTTGTTCTGGAGAAAAGCATATTTCTTGCTGAAAATCCTGCCTTTGTTACAATTACCTGGTTTCTCCTGGGTCTTGATTTGAAGACGATCCTGGCACAGAATGGTTTATTTCAGGCCTTTGCATAGCCTTCTAATCCTTTTTATTAGCCATTTATTTTAATATTTTTGTGACTGTTTTGCTCTAGTAGATCTGCTTCTTCAAAATGGATCTTTGAAATGTGCAGCTCTTCTGTGTGTGGTGGTCTCAGGATTCAGTTCCTCTCATGCTGTTAGTAGGATTGGCAGAACAATGAATCATTTAATGGAAACTGCAAGGAGCAGATGAAACTGTGTCCCTTGCTTAACCAGAGATTTTTGCTTTAAGTTACTTTTGGGGAAAATATTTGTTCTTGGAACCAAATAAAAATTAAGGAAATTTCTAAAAGTGTAAGTACCAGGTTCTAAAGAAAATAATGTTTATGCTTACTCATTCCTATCAGATTGACACATATTTTCTAATACTTCTGGACTGTTGCCTATTAATTTTTAAAAATTCAACCTGTATTATTCCTCATCTTTATTTTAGATGACCACAGCTGCAAGTTCTTTTCATATTATGTTGTGGAGAATCTTTTCACCTGTATGAATCAGAGTGTATTTTTCCTTATTTTAAACAGGTATGTGATCAAAATCTCTTTCCTTTGTCAAATACAGAAGTTTGTTAGACCTGCAGGGTTAGACTACTATGTCAGATAATTGGCAAGTGCCCTTACCCATTGCAGAGAATATTCCGAATTTAATTCTGATTGACATCTACTTCAGCCTCTAGAAATGTCTCACTAACAACCCCATAACCCTCAAGTTCTGGGTACTGACTTCCCTTTAAGAATACACAGGCAGAAGGCAACCTTACTGCAAGCATTTTTATCCTCATGGAGGACAACCTGGACTGCACCTCTTTCACTCAAAAGGTCAGCTCTCCACAGTGGGTTCATGTATACACAAAGTACTTTGAGACTTGAGCATGCCAGATTATTTATGAAATGGAACAAGAATGCAAGATGGGTGTCCTGGGGTGACAGGACATTTTCATGCTTTGTATCCCAATCGTGTGTTTCTGTTCCCATGTTCTCAGTTTGTTTTGTCTATAGCTGAGCCCCTCCCCCGGCTGCTGGCTTTTGGCTTGCTTGCTGCTAGCTTTAGGCTGCTTTGCTGGCTTTGCTCTCTTGCTTTCTGCTTTTTTTTGCTTGCTTTTTGCCATTTTTCTGCTTTTGTGTTCCCCCTTCTTTCCTTCCTCCCTTCCCTGAAGACATCGGACCTGCTTCGGGCCCTGATTCGGGAACGTCAAGGGACGCCCCCCCCCCGGAGTCTGCACCTGAGAGAAGCTTTGGCACCCTCCCCAGCAGAGACTGCTCACCCTCTCTTGGACTGGTGAAAACATTTGTTGTCATCTCGGACTGTTTTTCTTGTGTTGGGGAGTGGGGTTTTTTTGTTGTTTCTTAATAAACAAGTTTTTTCCACTTTTCCTCTGAGGAAGTTCCTCCCGAACTCGGTGGTGGGGGAGGGAGTTGTGGGGATTTTCCCCTAAATTTGTCCTAAACTAGGACAATGTGGAATTTTACCCTCTCACCTATCATGAACTCACATATAGCTTTGGTGATTAAAAATTCATAGATGAAGATTTTATTTACAGTAAATCACAAATTGGTAGCTTAAGTTAAAAGTGCCAATTTCTTGTCTTGAATTCCCACTAAAGTGTAAGAAGAATACTTCTTTGCAGAAAATTATATGCTGCTGGAATAGGTGACAAAACATCCTTTCCTTTAAGAATTGTTAAATCAGACACTGGTACTAGATGAATGAAATATCCCCTCTTGGCAGAATTCTCTTAGTATATCGCTTTTAATGTCAATGCATATATCTTTCCTCAGACAGGAACCATTTCAGGAAGAGAGCTGTTTATTTTCATGTCCTTCAAGCACTCTATGTGCTCTTTAGGTGGTCTCTTGATTAATTTTTCCATGGTTTGGGATTCCACCAAAGAACAGAAGAGGTCCAAATATGGATCAAGAATCAGATTAGATTTATGTTCTGTTTTCAGCAGGATCTGTCTGAAAGCAAATGCTTATGTCTAGTATTACTTGTGTGCTAATACAATTTCCAGCTCCTAATCACAATTATTGATGGACTTTCTAAGCAATTACTGTATTTGGACCACCACTTTTGTTGTTTGCATGTTATAATCCATGCTGAGTCATGCTGGTGTATGTGTGTGGTTTTTATTAAACCAATAAAACCAACAGATACACAGCCAGAGCATTCACCCAGCTGATACAGTCATTTACCTGGAGCAAAGGCTACTTTCTGGTTTCGTTTCTTCTAAGTTCAGAGCTGGGCAACAGCTATGATCTGTAATTCACACATCTCCAGGTCTGCCCACCTTGCCTGGACACTGTGGGATGCCCCCTTTATGGCACACAGCTCCTGGTTCCCTGGTCCTTAGTGACCAAACAGTCTTTCCTGCTCCCTGGGCACTCTATGCTGGCTGAATCCAGACACGTGTGACAGGTAAGAGAGAAGTTTGACGGGAGAGAAACTGAGATCCCTGGGAATGGAGGTTGCCCTGGATTTCTCCCTGACCTATTTGAACGATGTTTCCTTTGTCCACACCAACATGGTTTCATTCTCCCCGACCACTGCTGAGCACCCACTTCATTCAGTGGCTCCCCATTCTGCACCACTCTTGTAGGAGCTCTGCTTGGACCTCTCTCACCTTGGTGGGACATCAAATGTCCAGCCAGACTCCAGTCACTAGGTCCCACCGAGATGTCTTTTGTCATGTTAGGCTTCTTGATCTTCAGTTTGTTAAGAAAAGAGGGCTGAAAAGGGGGATGAAGGAGGTAAAAGCTCTGTCTCTTGCCAGGTGCTAAAAGAGGGGTGCCAATGGGAGACAGATTCCAGCTAGGTTTCATGCCTCCACAGTTCTCTGTCCTCTTGTCCTGTGTTCCTAGAAAATGTGATGGTCAGGATCCCTTCCTGCACTCAATCATTATGAGGTTTGTACTACACACAGCACCTTGTTCAGCTGTAGGTTTGTTTACAGGGCTCATCCTAGCCAGGTTGAAGATTTAAAAGAATAAATCAGACAAGATTTTTGTCTTTCACAAAGCTTGCTATACGGTGCAGGAGTTCTGTGCATAATCGTGAGGGGAAAAGTTCATTAAGTCAAAATATGTGCCTGTAAAGTAGATTATTGAAAGACCAATTCCCCAAGACTGATTACCTTACAAATGGATTTTTAAACTTCTCAACTTTTGCTCCCCTTTGCCATGTAAAACCACTCCAAATTATTTCTATTTTCATTTTGTCAGTCATTATACTTTTTCTCTCTTTCAGTGCACAGAAAATGGGGTCATAAAGATACTATAATGTTAATAGATCTGTCTCAAGAGTTCATGAGGTGAAACTTGTTGGTCTTCTCATATGACCAACTGCAAAAATCTAGAACCAACTCAATTAATCTATTGGGCATAGAATAATGGGCACCAGGCACTAAAGAACTGCACACCCATAAATCAATAGAAACTAACCTCTAATTTCTTTTTGAGTCACACATTCCACTTTCACCATAAAAGCAGATAAGGATAAATATAATTAAAATGCCTTTCCTTCTCTACTGTTTGTGTTAACATTCATGCTATTCAATATACCCCTTCCTTAATACTATATTTTTTCAGTATTCTACAGTTATTGTTTCATTAAAAATACCCCTGTGATACTAACTGTATAATAAATTACAATTCAAAATAAAATATCAGCCATTTCATCCATGAGAGAGAATAAAGCCATAATAAAAAATAATAAAGTTTACCAATATGATAATGTAGCATGAGGTTTTTATAGACTCCATGCAAGTGTTAAAATCTATAAATTTTTTATATTGTGCAAAATTGTAAAAAATAGCAGTGAAGGGGGAGGGGAAAGGAAAAAAACAGCAGTGTCAGGTTGGCTTAATCACAAAATTTTCAGATTTGTTTTTAGATTCTAAAAAAGAGTGTATAAAAATATACATATTAAATTATTTGTTCATGTCATGTCTTATAGATTACATTAAAGGTAAATTGAAGAAGGAAAACTCTGTCTTTGCACTTTCCAAGCCACAGTACTGGTAAGTGAAGAAACTAAAGCCTAATCACCCCTCTCCTTGCCCCTCTTTGCTTACACCTAATATCCTGCATATCCTCTGCCCTTATTTTTCCAATTATGTTTTTAACAACTTCTTTATTTGGCTTCTTTTTATTCTTTTGGGGTGTTAAAGAAGGTAGCAGGATATGTAAATTTGGGGAGGAGAGGTTTGGAGAGGTTCGGAGAGGAGAGGTTCGGGGAAGGGAAGGGAAGGGAAGGGAAGGGAAGGGAAGGGAAGGGAAGGGAAGGGAAGGGAAGGGAAGGGAAGGGAAGGGAAGGGAAGGGAAGGGAAGGGAAGGGAAGGGAAGGGAAGGGAAGGGAAGGGAAGGGAAGGGAAGGGAAGGGAAGGGAAGGGAAGGGAAGGGAAGGGAAGGGAAGGGAAGGGAAGGGAAGGGAAGGGAAGGGAAGGGAAGGGAAGGGAAGGGAAGGGAAGGGAAGGGAAGGGAAGGGATGAAATCCTCCTTGCTGCCATTTTCTTTTTTGTTGCATCATCCTTCACACCACACTGGTGGGATATGAATTCAAAACTTTCATTTACTTGTAGACTATTAATAACTTATTTAATAATACTAGTCCAATATTTACTATTTCTTCTGAAAGCAGATTGCACAAGGCATATGCAATTTAATTTAAAGAAAACTCTCTTAAATATTTTTTTTATTTAAATAAAGAGAAGGGAGGGGAAAACATGGATTTCTGGAACAGGTTCAAAACAGATACAAAAAAATTACTGTTTAAAACCCTGCCTTTTTGGAAATTCAGCACTGGTCAGCCTTGTTTTATCGTATTGTGTTGGTCTAGAGACAGCACAAGAAAATGTACTTGATATATCCTAGAATACACTTGTAAAATATGGGAGTACTGACTATTCTCTCATGATGGAGCTGCTTCCATTTAATTGGCAGGAAGCTTGTCACTGACAAAAACATCCTGTATTCTATGTTTGTAATCAAGATTCTTGTTGGATTTCCAAAAAAGGAGGAGAAGAAGTTGAGAGGAAACAAAGCTACACTGTGATAAAATAAGGAGCTGAGTGCCTGCACTTCTGAAATGAGAAGTCTCTTTATTCTGTAAACCTAGAACTTTGTTTTCATGTGTGGGTCTTAAAAACAGCAGCAGGCAAAGACCAGGTTGGATGGAGCTTTAAGCAGCCAACTTTGGTTTGATGGTGGGTGACTCTGCCCATGCCAGAGTGGTTGGAACATGATGATCTTCAGTACCTCTTCAAACCCTCACCACTCTATGATTCCATGACAGCATGAGACTAGATGAAGAAATGCTCAAGAGAACAGAAAAATACCCTCACAGGATCACAGAATAGTCTGAGTTGGAAGGGTTCCACAAGGATCGAGTCTGATTCTTAAGTGAATGGCCAATGCAGGGATCAAACCCATCACCTTGGCATTATTAGTACACTCCTTTAATTAAATGAGCCAACCTCAGGGCTCATAAGAACATAAAAACACAAGTCACCGCATAATCTGAAAACATTTAATTACAATCACAGATTTAGTTTCTTGATCTGATCTCAGGGTTGTTAATTCCCTGAGATTCTCCTTGGGGCTGGTGTTCCCCAAGGTACTAAGGTTCCCCCAAGGTTGCTGTTCCCTGGGAGTTTCCTCTGGGTTGCTGTTCCCAGAGGTAATAAGGTTTTCAGTCTTCTCTTTGCCCTAAGTGTTACACACGAGGTAGAGGCGACAAGCTGAGTCCGCCAGTGCACATTTCCAAGGTTGTTTATTCTTCATTATCTCAGTCCTTTTTCAGCTCTGCCAGGCCTCCCTGGCAGGGTACCTTATCTTAGTTCTTTCTCAGCTCTGCAAGGCATCTCCAGCAGAGCAGGACACGCGGCAGACTGGGCGGATCAGAGAGCCCCGCACCTTATGTACAGTACCCCTGACCCAACCACCATCCACAACGTACTTTTTATTTACAAAATTGTACCAATGCCTACTACCTATGCTAACATGTCAGTTCTACTCTAAGCCAATCTCTAAAACCCAACTCAGCACAAGATGGGGGACGAAAGCAAGAACAAGGAGGACAGGGGCCACTCCCCAATTCCTCCATCTTGTCTCTTCAGCCCCATATGCTAAGAATCCTAACTTCTATATTTATATTCTATAATAAACCATCCACTACTTATTTTAAATTCTTAGGATTTGTGATTCTTCCTGCATGTGAGTGTTCACTCCCATGGGCAGGAATCAGAGCCAGTGTCCTCCTGGGATCTGTGTGGGTCTAACTGACCCCCCTGTACAGATCCCAGACCCCCCTGTCTGGTCTCCAAACCCTCCAGGGTGGCCAGAGGGATGTTCTAGACTCCAACAATCTGACACTCTACCTGCACTGCCACTCCACATTTTTTGTCAAAAAGAGGTATGGGACTTTCTGACCCTTCACTGGAGCCTGCCATTTTAAGGTGGCTTCAACCTGTCTGGGATCAACATGCCAGTAGTCAGGGTCCACCAGGTAACCCAGGAACTCTGCTCTGTGCTGTTGAAAGGAGCTGGGGTTTGACATGGAGTCACCACTGCTGCAAATTACTCAGGATTTCATAGTCTGTGTGCCTGTTGAGTGCTGGAGAACACGAGAATATGCTGAGAATATCACTACACAGCTATCAAGCAGACTGTGCAGCAAATTATGGCCAGAACCATGGAAGGTGGTCAGAGCCAGGAGAGACCAAACAGTAACACAGGATCCTCATAGTGTCTGTATCTGCTTCAGAAAGCACTTTTCCACTCATTCCCTTCTAGCATGCAGGAAGTGCAGAGTTTCTTGGAGTTTGCCAGCTTCTTTTGATAATTCAAAACAGGCTTTTCTGGTGGCATGGTTCTTCTAGTGGTACCTGCTTGGAAGGGACCTCACTTCCTATGGGCATGAGAAGCACATGAAGCTCCTGAGGAACAGAAAGAGTCATTCACCACACCCTGCCTTACTGTCCTGCCGAAGTCTTGGCTGGCATTTCATTATTGAAGCAGATGTCTCTGGGCCATAGGGGCTATACTGTCTTATAATCAAGCCCAAAGCAGGAGCCACGCCTCCATGTCTTTTTCTTTAGACCAATCCCTCCCACAAATAGCAGTTTTACATCAGAGACAAACAGGACCTGGCAATCTGAGCTGCCTCTGAGGAGTGGTAGCGCACTCTGGAGGCAACAGAAGAACCAACAGTGGTGCTGGCCTGCAGCAACTTGAGGTTTAGATGGAGGTTGCTGGTACCTATTTCCCAATAAGCATCTCCTGCAGAAAAGCCACTTGGGTAGGCATTCAGGCAAAGCAATCAAGTCCACACACCACATACACGATGGCTATCTCAGCAATAAGAGGCAAGAAGGGTCTTTTGTATGATAAATTCCAGCAAAGGTTTATTCCAACACACTGAAGAGGATCAGGGACAAAAGTCCCGACCATGTGGTGTGCACAGGCTAAAGTAGGGGTCAGGACCCAATGGTCTGAGGGTACAGGGTGGTACAAAGAGAAGGGCAAAGGGCAGTGCCCTACAGGGAAGATGGGGCTGGCCACCAGGTATACCACAACCAATGGGGAAACAAGGAAAAGAGAAACCACGAGAATTAGGGACGTATGGGGAGAGCAAATTGGGGTGGATCACAAAGTGTTGCAAAGCACCATAGGGAAAGTCTTTTCTTTCAGCCTAGGTGGAGACACTATGGTATATTCTTCCAAGGCAAGGCTCTAGGGATTCCCCTGAGGGATTTAGAGATTCTACAATGGCCTACCACCAGAACACAACTGATAGCTTGGCCCAAGCTCTGGGACCCAGGCTCTGGGGTAAACCAGGCCTAACCGTCTCATTTTGAGGGTCACAGACAGACATAGAGTTTGAAGGGCCTTACTTTTCACACCCAGTTTCCAGAGTCAACAGTTTGTGTATTTACTGGCCAATTATTTCCCCTGATGGAGCTCAGGCACTCCAGTGCTTGCCCACTGCATTTGTGGTCCCTCCAAAATCTGTTTAAATGAAGTAAGTCATCTTACTGTGGTTTTGGACCACAGGGCCGTGTCTTCTATACAGTCACAATCCACATTGCTTTGGGGATTTACTACTGCTGATCACCTAATGTCCCTTGGGATATATGGTGCTTGGATAGGCTGTCAAAATTAGCCATTATCTAACTAATAAATCCTACTATAATTGTGCAGTCCTCACTGAATGGTTCTGGAAGACCATAAAACCACAGAAAGGTTTGGGTTTGAAGGGACCTTTAAAGACCATGTTGTCCAACCTTCCTTCAATGGGCAAGGATATATCTTACTAGATCAGATTTCTCAGGATGGAAAGCTAGAGACCTTGAAGCAGCCTGCAGTGCCCTGCCACACTTCTACACATTGACCACAGCTTCCTGCAGGAATCTGAGTCTAATCTGCAGCTGCTGGAGAGCCTGAAGGCCACACTCCATGCAGTCAGTCTCAGGCTTGAGGTGGTCCAACCTACCTGCCATGAAGCAGCAAGGACTGGGGCTGCTCTGCAAGGGGTGACAGCAAAACATCAGGGGAGACCACACCACGGGACAGTGACCTCACCGACCAGGACACAGTACCTGAGCAGGGCACAGTACCCGAGCAGGGCACAGTACCCGAGCAGGGCACAGTACCCGAGCAGGGCAGCCTGGTGACAGCAGCAGCTGCTGACAGTCACAGTGATCACCAAGTAAATGTGAGATGGCAAGTCAGGTCCCAGTGGAATCCATGAAATTCAGTGAACAGAAGCTGCAGGATATAGGGCTAGGCATGTGCCTGCCAGCAACACAGCTCAGGAAAGGGCTGGAGGTCAAGGATGGAGCAGAAACAGAGCCACCCCTGCAGCAAGGCTGGCGAGCAAGCACCGGTGTGTCTCCTAAGGCTCCAGGTTAACTCCAGGGCAACTGAGAGAGGAGAATGCAACACAGACTAAGCAAGCACAGGAGCTGGCCTCAACCATCTTGTACCTTCTAAATGGAACTTAAAACCAAGGCCAAACATGTCTTGAGGGCGTTTATCTGACCACAGATAGTTTTCACTGTCTCTTCTGGTCCTTCAGTCATCCATTGCCACATCCATGATGAAAAAGTTGCACAAAGATTTAGGAACACTTTTAAGGGTGGAAAAGGAGCAGAAATACAGGAACAGGCTACAAAGAGTATGGATTAAAGCTTGCCAGTTTCTCTGATTGAACAGAAATGTAGAAAATAGGGCCTGTGAGACAATCCACTCTCACTCAGTAATGAAAAAAATTAGAGTATTCCAATTTCTTGATTAAAGACAAGGACAAACTTTGTGGATTTTTGTTTGTTTTACTTCAAATAAAAGCCTCATAAGTATACTAAGACCTGGGTTTCGGTCCTAAGCAACAAAAAGAATGGTCTCTCTGTTGTGAAGTACTAATGTGGAAATGCCTGAAACTATCTTAGATATTGCAGAATTGAGACTACAAATATCATACCACACTACAAATTGTATTTCATAGGTAACACTGGATTTCACTGGATCTGTTTTCACACTTAAAATTCAATTGTATGGATTATGTCTGTTATAACTAAACAGAACCATCACTAATAAAGATGCGCTGAAGAGAGGTAGATAAGCAAAAAAATATATTCCTTTCCCCAGACCAGCTTGGAAAAACAATCGCAGTACTGTCACACATGCACTCACTGCATTAGGAAAACGTGAAGTTACCATTAAATTATGCAAAATAAAATGTCTCTATTGTCTGGTCCAGATTACGTCCTTTTTTAAAAGTGTGCTGTCATTTGAAGTGAAATGTTAAATATAGGGGAAATCACTTAAGTATCTACAAAAAATTCCCAAAGTAAAATTAAATCTTGAAGCATTGCAGGTAACAAACGAACATAGATTTCAGCATTAACCTTTTTGCCTGAGGCAGTCTGATATCCTTGGTGTTATTTGTCTCACTTCCTCCTGCTCACACACCTGTATGCTTTTCTGACAAACAGTGTGACTACACAATGCAGCTGGACTAGCACAGTGAAAGGTCAATCATTACAAACCATACCATTCATATTCCTAACACTGCTGGGATTTCGAAACATGCAGTTGGTTGGACTGTGCAATTCTCTCCATAGCTCAGCTGAGATAATGCTTTTACTTACAAATTACTGATGACCATTTTATACACATAAAAATAAGGCTGTGTGTGTCTTATCTGGACGAATGCAAATTTTGTAAACTGCATCAGCCTTTCCATACAGAATTAAATAAAACATACAGTAATTTTCCTAGTAAGTTACTGCCCTTTAACTTTGCATTTTTCCGAGGCACAGTACGCAAAAGAACTGCAATGGCAGATCAGTCCACCACATGAAAATTTTAACCTTCTAATGACACAGTGGGACCTGTTTTGCTCCTTCGATGAGTCAAGTGACATAAGGCAGCACATGAAGCAAAACAAGGACATTCAGATATCCCTGGTTCTTCATCAGTCACAATGAATACTGGTCCCCTGCACAAATGAGACACAATCTTGTAAAATATAGGAATATAATTTTATTCTGTTAATCTGCGTATGTATTGGTACAGCTGTTCTGAGAAAGCTTCTGAAGAAAATTTTTCCATAACTCTTACTCTCCCAGCTGCTCCCATTGTGTCCTTTAAGAGAGGATCTCTCACAATTTTTTCCATAGCATCAGCGAATTGGGTTGGCAGAGGATCACACAAAAATCCTGTGACATTATGTGAGATTGATTCTAAGGGACCACCTGAATTAACTGCTATAACTGGACGTCTCATATACATTGCTTCCAAAGGGACAATGCCAAAATGTTCATTGCTTGGTGTATAAAGCACACATATCGAGTTTCTAAAAAGAGACATTTTCTGTTCATCTGAGAATGATCTCAGAAAAGTCACATGGTCATTAACACCAAGTTTGGCTGCGAGTCTCCTCAGCTCTTCATAGTGCTCCACGTTTTCCAGAACTCGCTTATCATAACCACCTGCCATAACCAGGTGAACTTCATCCCACTCATGAGAGTCAAGTCTCCCTTGAAGTTCGTGCAAAGCTTTGAGAGCCAATACTAGATTCTTTTTTCTCTCATACCTATTAATGGAAAGAAACAAGAACTTTTTATTTTTCGGTATCAGATCAGCTATGTCTGCAGGAACAATTTCTTCCAAGCTACTCATGTTGAGCGATGGGTAGAGGACATCTGGGTTTATGTGAGACAGGGACTTAAACGTGTCCTTGAACACGCTGGCAGTGAACTTGCTGTTCACAACGATACAGTCTGCCATGCCAGTCGTGTACTCTTCCAGCCAGTCGAGCGGCAATCTGTAGAGGCGCTTCAGGAAAGATTCTCTCTTGGTCAGAAGTTGATCGGGAAAGTGGCAGTAAAACAAAACCTTCTTACGGGTTCTGGCCAGTCTAAGTATAGGAATGCAGGCAGACACCTAGTGCAACGAGAGAGACGGGACAAGAGGAGAGGTTAATTGTATGTCAGTGCCACCAGTGTGTACATGTGATTTCAAAGCCATGCTCTGAGAGCCACTGCTTTGCAAGCCAAGTGCCATCTCCTCTTCGCACACACCCCTTCAAGTTGTACTCCCTCATCCAGGACCTTTTGTAGCCCTATAATTTCTACCTGCTCCCCACCAACATCCCATCAAGCTCCAGGACCCCTCCAAGCACCTCCTTCTGCCACTACCAAGGGTGCTGGGAGCAGAGTCCACGTGGCAGTGGCGTCCTCTCCCTCCAGCTGCTCCAGAATGTAAGAGGTAAATTGCAAAATGTGGAATATGTCAAAATTACCTAAAGTCAGGATATTCTTTGATGTAAGATCTTTGTATACTTTCAAGCCTGATCAGCAAGAAAAAAGACCTCATCAGTGGCACTAGAAGCAGCTAGTATCCCTTAGTAAATGACATCTTGGAACTAACAAGCCTTAAGGACGTAGTAAATCAGGATGTTGATTTGTCTATGTATATATTGCTAATTTGGCGAAATACTCAAGGTCCATGTATCCTGTAGCTGAAGTATGTTCATTATAATATGAAAAAACACCTACAGGTGAGAAAGACCTCTGCTCAGGTGAAGACCACCTCCTTGAGCAAGTGTAGAAGTTAACTGTGGTTATGTAACTTGTATGGAATCACAGAATCAATTAACTTGGACAAGAGACCACTGAGTCCAAATGATGACCCAACACCACTGTGTCAACCAGACCATGGCATAAAGGGCCACATCCAGTCTTTCCTTAAATATATCCAGGGACAGTGACTCCATCACCTCCTTGGGCAGTTCAATTCTCCTATACACTCCCATGTATAATCACACTCTCTGAAGAAATTCTTCCTAACGTCCAAGCTAAGTCTCCCCTGGTGCAACTTAAGACTATGTTCTCTCATCCCATCATTAGCTGTCAGGGAGACTAATCCCCACCTGCTAGAACATCCTTTCAGGCAGTTGCAGAGTGCAATAAAGTCCCCCTGAGCCTCTTCTTCTCCCAGCTAAACATCCCAGCTCCCTCAGCCATTCCTTGTAAGACTTGTGCTCCAGACCATCCCCAGCTTCACTTCCCTTCTCTTGAAATTAATAACTAATCATAACATTACAAGGGACCATGCTTGGGAAGTTACTAACTCTGAATTTCTGTTTATAAAAGATGGCACAGAAAGCCTGATGGGGTGTCCTTGTTTTGTGGAACACCATGGAACAGTCAGGCTGGCACAGCTCTGAAATGAACCATTGCTGTCTCTTTCTTGAATGTGTCATTGTTGGCTTGTTGCACACCACATAATGAATCTGATTTTGTGGGGATTTGATGCTCCAGGGTTCTGCAGCATCTCTCTTATGAGAGGAACTGGCCAGCTTAGTCTAGAGAAGACTAGAAAGGGATCTTATTAATTCATATAAATATTTCAAAGGTGTCAAGAAAAAGGTGTCAGACTCTTTTTAGTGGTGCCCAGTGACAAAATGAGGAGCAGTGGCCATAAACTAAAACACGAGAACTTCTGCATCCACATGAAGAAGAACTTTACACTGAGAGTGGCAGGGCACTGGAACGGGCCGAGGGAGGTGGTGGAGACATTCCTCTGGAGACATTCCAAACCCATCAAGACGCGTTCCTGCATCACCTGCTGTAGGTGACCCTGCTTTGCCAGGGGAGTTGGAGTAGATGATCGCTAGAGGCCTCTTCCAACTTTAACAATTCTGTGATTCTGAGAAGAGCAGCCCACCAGCATCCCAGCATCCCGGCAGCGGCGCTCCCGTCCCCATGCCCTCGTCCGTGCCCGCACCTGGTCGCACACGAAGGCGTCGAAGGTCTCCCCGCTGAGCAGCAGCACGTAGAGCGCCACGAAGGCCATGCGCAGGGCGGCGCACACGGCGTGCCCGCGGCCGCACACGCTGCGCGGGATCCAGCCGCCCGCCCGCCGCACCGCCAGCCCGCGCGTCTCGGCGAAGCAGCGCCCGGGGTCGTAGTGCGCCGTCCAGATCTGCACCCGGCAGCCCCGCGCCCGCAGCGCCAGCGCCGCGTCCACCACCAGCCGCTCCGCGCCGCCCAGGCCCAGGTCCGGGTGCAGGAACAGCACGGACGGGCCCGCTGCTCCCGCCTCCTCCGCCTCCTCCATGGCCGCTGCGCGGGGCCGCATGCGCCGCCCGGCAGCCGCGGTGGGACACGTCAGCCTTGCTCGCCTTCCTGCCGGGCCTTGCGGCCCGCCCCGCCCGCCGGGCGGCCCCGCCGCTGCCCGACGCGCCGCTCCCCGCCGGCCCGCGCCGGCCCGGCCGCTGCGCGAGGCGCGGGCGCGCCCGAGGCGGCACGGGGGGCCGCGGTGCCGGAAAGCGGCCGCCGAGCCAGGGGTACAGGGAAAAGGGGCTGCTGCTGCTCAGGCATTATCCGGGAAAGCCGCGGGCGCCGGGATGCGCGGCGCGGAGGCGGAGCTTGATGCGGGCAGGGCCGTGGCCGGAGCGGCTGTAGCGGAGCGTGTGTGAGACCGAGCCGGAGCCAGTGCAGCCGCCATGGTGAGAGGCTGGCCGAGGCGGGGCGCGGCTGAGGCGCCCCTTCCCCGCCGGCACTGCCCGCCGCCTCTCACCCTCTCCCGCTTCTCTCCTCTCTCCGCAGCCCGGGCCCAACCCCAGCGCCACCAGCGTCGGCTCCTCCGGCCGCTCCCCCAGCAAGGCTGTGGCCCCCCGCGCCGCGGGATCCACCGTCCGGCAGAGGTGCGTGCCCGCCGCGGCTCCCGGTGCGGGCAGGCTTCCCCCGCCGTGCGCTCCGCTTGCCCGGCTGCCCGGGCTGCTGCCCTCTGCTGACGTGGCAGCACAGGCTAGTGTAGGGAAGGGTCTGCGGCGCAAGTGCTATGAGGAGTGGCTCAGGGAGCTGGGGGTGTTTAGCTTGGAAAAAAGGAGGCTCAGGGGTGACCTTATCATTCTCTGCAACCACCTGAAAGGAGGGTGTAGCCAGGTGAGGGTCTGTGTCTTCTCCCAGGCAACTAGGGACAGGATAGGAGAACACAAGTCTTAAGCTATGCCAGAGGATGTTTAGCTTGGACATCAGGAGGAAGGGGCGATTAGACATTGGAATGGGCTGCCCAGGGAGGTGGAGGAGTCACTGTCCCTGTAGGTGTTTAAAGAAAGACTGGATATGGCACTTAGTGTCATGGTCTAGCTGACAAGGCGGTGTTGGGGCATAGGTTGGGCTTGATGATCTTAGAGGTCTTTCCCGAACTAATTGATTCTGTGAAGTTGTTTCTGCGGAGTCCTCTGGGCTGCTTGGTCCTAGAAGCTGGTGAAGTGCTAACGTGTTGTTGGGTCTTTGTTTCCTTCTGTCATGCCTTAAAGGAAAAATGCCAGCTGCGGGACAAGGAGTGCAGGCCGTGCCACGTCCACAGGGACTGGTGGGATGTGGCGGTTCTACACTGAGGACTCTCCAGGGCTCAAAGTGTAAGTCGGGTTAATGCGCTGAGGGCTTGAGGGCTGTAGAATTCCCCTGCTTACGTTGTCTTGCAGTCTTCAAATTAATAATAATCTGTCATTGTTGTGGGGTGCATGGGAAAACTTGCTGAGTTGATGGTTGGGGTGATATATTTAATCTGTAACCCTGGAGAAGTACTTTTAAAGTTGCAGTGGTTTTAAAAAGGTAGGTACAAGTTGTATTTTGTAATTGCCAAAGCTTACCCTAAGTGGTCTTCGAAGGCTGTGAACAATCACTTTGAAGTTGAGAAAGATCACTTGTCTCAATGAATTTGTGTCAAGCATCTGTGTGCATGTTTTCATTCTCTTTGAAGTAAAAATTTTGAGTTTTGTCTTATAATAGCTATGTTATGATCCTGTGCATCCCTTGTAAAACAACATAACTGATACACCATATGCTTGCATCAGGATTTTTTATTTAAAAGCTGCAGATAAATTACTTTAGCTGAACTTGCCTAGCAAATAGCATGCCAATACCTTGCATATCTCCATTTTCACAAAGTGAATATTCCAAGATTATGATCAAATACTTAGTAGTGTCCCTTAAACTACAAAGAGAGCCAAAGTTTTTATTTTTTTCACCAGTTCGAGTAGTTCAGATGACTTTCCAAATGAACTTTGCAGCCTAATACTTGGGTAACAAAGATGGAAGGTGTATTTGAGCTGATGAGTGCGTGCTAAGTTATATCCTCAGTGGAAATTTGTACTCTTTGTGCAATTACTGTTCATGAGCTCTTGTTCTTGCTGGTTGAAAAGTCTTGAGATGCTCAGGGCTGACCCTGTTGCTTGTTTGTTTGGGGTTTTTTTGAATCCATTAATATTTTCTTATGGAGCTCTTCAAGAGCGCTGCTGCTAGCTGCACAAATGGAACATTAGGGGAAGGGCTGGTGATAGGCTACTTAGTAGTGATAGTTCCATGAGTAATTCTGCCTTTGAAGTTGTCTTATGTGTTTTCATTTTCATATGTACGTCAAACTTTAAAAAACAAAATGTATCCAGCAAACCACCAAAGCATTGCTGTTCTGCCTTGCTTACTCCATTCTGAGTCCAGAAAGGAGAAAAGACAAAGAAAAGACAATGAGCAGCAATAGTGTTCTAGAGCAAATCTATGCAGATAGGCAGGGCAGCTGTTTTTTCTGTTGTTCGGTCTACTAAAGTTCAATTAATAAAATTAATTACATCAAACAGAAAAAACCCCAGAAGGGCATTATGATTTTATCAAAGACTTGCGATACAAGCTTTAACAATTTTGCTAAGTTTCCTTGTGAATCCTTATATGTCACTTTTGTTGCTGAGTGGCCACTCAATTATTCTCATCTTCAGTGCAAGCAAATCAGTAAACAGATTTTCCCATCTATTATGTTGTGACACAGTCGTTCCTGATTTTAAGGTTTTGGAGCGCTGGGAGTGGTTTGTTTTTTTTGGAAGCTACTTTGGGTAACTGTATGGTCAGGCTTTTAATGAAAGAATCAAATCTATAAAATCGAGTTAGTTACACTAGATGGAACATTTTCTGAGCCATGGCTTGGTAGCAGCTTTCTTGCTTACTGCTTTCTAGGTATTTTTCTTAATTTTTTTTCCATAGCAACCAAATATTATTATCTCTGTCCTGTTTAGTAGGCTTTAAAGTGAGAATGGATTATCAAGGGTTTTTGATTGCCTCAGTGAAGTGCTTCAGCTGAAGTTGAAGTTTTTAGAAATGGTTGTGATCACTACAGTGTAAAGCAATGGGAAAGCTTAGCCTGGTAGTGGTGGCGGGTGGGCTTTTTTGGTGGTTGTTTTTCATATTGTTTAAAATGCAAGCTCTTAGAATTACTATAAAAATACATAAAGCCAACTGAGAACAGGTTAATCCATACTAGCTACAATGAGGGGAATTTAACTCTAGATAAAAAGTTTATATATTTTATGTTGTGCAGAATTAGATTGATGCTTTGTATATTTTGTATCTGTATTCAACATCCAAAATAATATGTTGAACAGGCACGTAGGTTCCCCTCAGGAAAGATCCTTTATTTGCATTACAAGGTGCTTCAAGATGTGTATGCCTTTAAAAACAACTATTAGCAAAAGGGAGTTGTGGGGGATATGTCTGAGAGGGAATATGATATTTTTCTCTTTAAAGCTTGGAGATTACATGCTTTGAAAAGAAAAGTAAACCCAAACTTTTTCATGTTTTTGGGTCACTTGGTACCTGTAGTTTCTGTATCTTCTGTCTTGAGCTTTCCTGCTCAAAGAGTTATAGGCAGCTTTCAGGTGGATAGAAAGTCAAATTGAGCTTGTTGTACAATATGCAGCCTTAGGAAAGACATTCTGAGAATGTACAGTACCAAATCTTTAGAGGTGTCTGACTCCATTGATTTATTTGTTGTGGGCTGCGAAGATGCAGGTGTGTAGAGGAGAATTGCAGAGTTTCAACAGGTTTTCTTTGGGACTGGAGGAAATGAGATATATGTGTCAGTATTGGAGAGCTGATTATTCTCTAGGGGTTCAATGTCATCTGCGTGTCTAAAAGAGACAGAACACACAATCAGTCCCCACTGTTTATTTCCATGTAGTTCTGTTCTGATTAGTGGTGCTGCTTTTTTCCTGTGTGCCTTTGGCAGAGCAGCTTACCTATTCGTACTACTGAAGGCTCAAATGAATTAAATAGGAATTCAGATACAGTGTAAGGACTATAAATTATGATTTCTATTATGTAAGATGTAAACTTACATGTATACATTTATAAAAATAAAAAATACTAAATAAATAAATATATTTATATGTATAAAATGCTGGCATTTGAGAAATACACTCTGTTGCTTGGTGAAATACACCCCTTGAAGGGGTTGTTTGTGTAATCACAATGTATGTGGACTTTCTTTATTTTGTTATTGGTTTATTTGCAAAATGCTTTATGTCTGTGTTTGGGATTCTTCATACCCAAATAAGTCTGATAGATAAGAATTGAGTTTTAAAACTCAATATAAGATTACAGTTGTGATCATTTCTAGTATGTGGATCATGAGCTCATAGAAAAATATGAGAGTAAGCTCTTTAAATCCCTTTTGAGTTTCCTTTTTTTAAAATTTATATTCAGATAGCATTTACATGCTTATAAACAGTACCCTGGAGGGTAACACAGGCTGGATAACAGATTTCCCAATGGCATGTTGAAAATCAGAAATCAGGTTGTATGAAGTTAGTGGTATGAAGGCGTGTTGAGTGTGTGTATTCATGTAATTGTTGCATCTCAGAACAATATGAAACAGCTGATTGAAGCTATCAATGTGCACCCTAAGATTAATCTGTTTTTTAAAAACATTACTATGCAATTTCTAAACAATACATAAAAGTAAGAAGGAAAAAAATAATTTATTCATTTTAGGTAAAGGTTGAATGATGTAGCTTTGCCACTTTGTGTATGTTTTTCAAGAAATCAGAAGTCCTTTTCTCTCACCCACTGCTGCCATTGTTTTCAAACGAAATAAAACCCCTAAAATAAAACAGCTAATGAGAATTTTTTGCCAAAATTTTAGTAGCCGCTAGAGGACTCTGTTGGTTTTTTTATCGGACTGCATCTTTGCTCAGGTGGCTATCTGAGTTGTAAACACAGAGGATACTTTTCGAGGGACTGTGGAAAGTGATGGATAGTAATGAACCATTAATAGCTTTTTTAACAAGTGGGGGTTTTGTTACTCTGGTGTGGTTTTTTATGTAACATTTAGGTATATTGAACTGTCTTTAAAAACAGTGGCAGCAGCAGCAGTTTTTGATAGAGATGGCTATCTCATTTCTCTGTGCCTTAAGGTATTTCTGTGGGAAGGGAAGAAGAGTTTTCTTGTACAGTTTTGTATGAACTGATGAGCTCACTTGGCTGATAATGACTGGCCTTTGGGCAAGACAGACTTCTTTTTTATGTTAATGCATTTTCTCTTTATTTTTAGTGGACCTGTTCCAGTTTTGGTCATGAGTCTTCTTTTTATTGCTTCTGTGTTTATGCTGCACATCTGGGGTAAATACACTCGTTCCTAGACTCAGCTGCCAGCTTAAAGCATACATCTTGGACCAAAACTATGGTGGATCCTGGTTGTTCTTGGAGAGAGACTGGGGAAGCTTCCTATCACCTGTTGAAGTCCTGTCAACTTTGGCTATAGTACCGAATTAATTTCTCAGTTCGCTACTTGGGCAGCTTTAAAGCCTGTCATGGGTCATTTTGTATTTGTATCTGTACACCTAGAATACAGGTGTTGCAATAAAAGTTGTATATGGAAATAGAAACAGTCTTAACTGTATTTTTTTCCTCTTCCAGTATACCGCAGCTAACACATTTTACTAGTGGTTTTCATAAATAAACATTTCTGAGTAAATGCTCTTTGACAGTTCAAATCAGATTCTTCTAAACTATACATTGCTATATAATTTTATGCTAGAAGATCTTTCTTTGTGGATGAAAGAGACAAAATCAGGTTCACAAACATAAGAAGGTAACCAACATCCTTGTTGAAATAAAACTGAGGTACCTGTGTTGAGATGGTCATGTTCTTTTAAGTCCAGAAAAATAGCTGGATTTATTTATTTTATTTCCTAAACGCAGGTTAAACTTTACTCAGTGCTTTTTATACATAAAAGTTATATGGTTTTTTTTTTGAGCTGCACTTGAAGAACAACATGAACTAGTATGTAACTGATTTTAAAAAGAGTAATTGCATGGCTGTCAAAGACATTTTTCACCCTTGGTCACACAGTTTGGTTGTTGTGCCTGTCCTGTGCAGGGCCAGGAGTTGGACTTCAGTGACCCATGTGGCTCCCTTCCAACTTAGGATATTCTGTGATTCAATGACTGCAATTCTGCACTCCTTCAAGGAGAATTAAATGGAGTGGGAGGACTGAAAAAGCAACGACTGCATTTCAAATAATAGGACATGCAAATAGGCTGAGGTACAGTTAAGTGTTGCTTCAGATAATCACTCCAGTTTACTTCTGGATGTTTAGTATTTTCCTTTTGAACAGTCACACTGCTTTTCCTTCTCTTTTTAAAGGTATCAACATATTTGTACATTAGCATTTTTCACTGCTAATATGGTCTTGAAATTGGATAGAATTATTTTAGCCTGCTGTTCATGTTGAGTCCTGGTTGAGTATCAGCTTGTCATGGGAAAACAATATTCTTATGCAGGCTTGACAGAAGTTTTTGCTGCATGTTATAGAAGCAGCCTCTCTTACCACCTTCCTTAAGGTAGTTCTTCAATTAGCATTATTTCTGAAAAGACCAAACTGTCCAGAACAAAACCAAGAATGAGGAATGCGGTCTCAGGGCTATAGAGGTAGTTGTTTTGAGCTGTGCTAATGCCATAGTACTAATGTAAATATAGAGGGGAAAATAGAAGACTTGGAGCAGAAACTGAAAATTATCTTAGAAAATGTAATAGAAAGGTGTTTTCAGAGGTTTGGAAGTTGAGGAACAGGGAATTTTGGAGACTCAAAGGCGGTGGTGTAGCAGAACACTAAATGGGTGGAAACTGATACAATTAAATCATGTATCAAAGGGAAAAGGATCCATAAATCATTTACCTCTATGCATATGGAAAGGAAGTTAAAACACAAGGGAAAATAAAGTAAGTAGGGAGAGTAGCTCACCGCTTCAGAAGGTGGAGATAAGGATCTTTCACTTAAATCCTTTGCTTAGCAAGAAGATAAATTCTCTACAGTCAGCAATTTCATTTTAAGGCGAGAAAATGTAAAGAGAAGACCAAATGCAGGTCAGTAGTTTTGCTGGCCATGTGAACAGACTGTGCTGAGCTATTTTGTGGTGCTCAAAGGAAAAAGAATGGAATACTCTAAAACAGTGTAAGGGTAAGGAATAAGGAATAACCGTAATATCAAAGTAGGTAACCTCTTTTTTACTATGTTTTCTAATACACTGTTTGACTGTTTTCTAATACAGCTGGAAACATTTTTCTTTTGAACACTTCCAGTCCCTAAAAGCTGTTTTCCCACATCAAATAATTCCATTTAAAGCCTTCCGTATTTTGGCTTTTTTGGTGTTCCACTGCTTCTAAAGACCAAAATTGATGATGATCTTGGAAAAGTGATGGGGGAAGGCTTAGTGCTGTACAGCCTTTTGGTAATTTTTAATACATTCAGATACATTTTAATGCATTTAGTTCAACTGAGTATAAAAATGTTGACTATTTTGGCAATGATGCCCTTGCTTAAATATTTTGTTTTCTAGAATGGCCTGTATAATGGATTTTTGTGTGCACAATCAAAAAAGCCTAATATCTCTTGTTTTGCACAAATTACTTCCCACCCTTTCTTGGTTTTGTATTTTGTGTCAGCTTACCTCTGGTGATACTTAAGTTGGATTCAGCTAGCTGAAATACTGGTAGTTTGCACTACCTTAAAACCCAGATTTCTCTATTGTATGTTTCCAAGCTGTGATTATTTAAATTATTAGCATTAATGTGTTGGATATTCATGCTCATTTTCTTAGTGTTTCATGTACACAAATTCTAGTGGAGCCTTGCAACTGATGTTTATCAAACTTCAGCTCCAGAGAGGTACAGATAAAGAAATGCAGGTTGGAAAGACTTACGGAATTTTGGCTAATAATGAATGTGAAATTCTGTTTGGCCTGGGGAAATAAACTATTCATACTAATGAACAGCAGCTAATCTGTGATAAGGCAAACTAGTCTTTCAGTAATAGGTAGAAAAGAAGAAAGGACAGTAATTTGAAAAGCTTTAGAAAGACTTTGGATTTTTATGCCTACTAGTGTGTGATTGAAGTACAAGCTTGACTAAGCTGACTGTTGTAAATATCTTTACTTAAGTTCTGCAGAAGGCTCTTAAGTCCTCAGAGATCTTTATTTTGCCTCTTTAACAATAAAGATTCAAGATATCTGGAAGAACTTGTATTTTTGTAGAAGAGATACTGAAGTACTAGAATGTTTTATCCTTGACTGAAAGTATTTGCGACCTCAGACTCCATTATCCCTCAGCTGAAGAAGGGGTTTTATAAAGAGATGGTTCTTTTGCACATGAGTTCATCTGTGTCTTAAGGTTTTCCTCCCCTCCAGCAATAAATCTGAGAATGTGAGCAAGTTCAGTCTAATTTAAGCGTGACTTGGAAGCTGAAAGACAGCGTTCTTGAGGCTTGGATGGAATAGGTAACTGATAGAAGAGGGAGATGGTCAGAGCTCCTGCTGTACAAAAGCCTTGTGCTTTTAACTTGTTACCCAGGAAGAAAAGGGGGAGAGAGACTTCTTTAATGCATTTATGATAGGGAAACATTAACCTTTGCTCTTGCACATATTTGCACACTGAAGTCAATCACCCATAAGCTGTTGGTCTGTAGGTATATCGGCTTCATTAGTTCTGGTGTTTTGGAATTACCTTTTACTTTTGCCTTCTGTTTAGAAGCCAGCTCTACTGCTCAACACACACACATGCACACACACGTTCTGTTCAGTGGTTTTTGGTTTTGTTTTTTTTCTGGAGAGAGATACTTCAAAGTCTAACTTCTTGTATACTTCCTGCTTTGGTAATAAGGCTGCACTGACATCTTTGTATTAGCTGTTTATATAAATGTGTTTCATAGAAGACCTTTCTAAACTTGGCATTGTTAATAATATACTAAGAGTAGTAATGATTCTCAGCCTAAGATCTCAAAGGAGGGGTTTTGCCTTTTGGCTGGTATTTTTATTGAGGGGAAACTTGTACAACATTTGTGATTTCTGCTATAATTTCAGAAGTTCATGAAAGGAAAGGCAGGCTAAGCAAGAGCAGGCATGAAATTACTGAGTATATCTCATCCCTGTTGTGTATTGTTCTCTTCTTCCTTCTGTGCTCTAGTTATTTCTTTCTCTGGACACCTCCAAAGATACTGAATTGTGCCATGTAGTAGGATAATGCTCTGATGCAGAGATATGCCAGGCAGTAACAATAATGAGCAGGACAGACCCATTTTACTTTAGTCAAAAATTGAAGTTCAGATGTGTATCACCACAGATTTAATACCACTGTCACACGTGGCAGCAGGTTGCAAATAATTATCCTTGGTTCTTATTTTGAAAGATTTTTCATACAGCTGCCTTTCAGAATAGAATCTGTGACTTTTTTACCAAACCAAAAATGAGAAATTCTTTGAAGAGATGCTATTATTTCATAAAATAGAACTAAGCAAAACTTCCCATGCACTGCTTCCTCGAAAGAGCTGCTTGTCTTAAAAAGCGAAAAATGTAAAATTCCAGATTTCTAATTTTTTTTTCTTGCATTTATCACTGAGTAAATATACTTACCTGTTTTTTTTTCCCCAGGTACTACAGAGAGATAGAAAATACACTTACAAATGCTCAGAGGTTAGACATTATCTGAGAGAAAAGCTTCCAAAATCAGAAATAAATTTGTGGTTAGTGTGCTCTGGTTTCTGAGCGGCTGCATTCCCACCATCACCTAATTATCAAGCACTGTTCTGTGAGACCTCCCGGTTTATTAGCTACTGTCTTGGCTGTTTTTCTGGTAAGGTAATACGAAAAGAACCTAAAGCAATGTTGCCTTAAATTCCCAAGATTGGCTGGTAAGTAATGTTACTCCCGACTTACACAGAAGCGCCATGCAGTTGTTGTAATCAGTGAAGGAGAACAAATGTGTTCCTCACCTCAGGGAGACATCTGTGAGGGAGAAAACGTAACTGCATGATACAACTGCACAGAAATTTGTAAAGGACAAAACTATTCTAATTCAGTGTGAATCTGAACTTGATGCAGTTGTGGAGTTTGGTAGACCTTGCTTTCTAATTTTGTTCCATTTTTGTTTCCATATTACTTCTTTTACTTCAAAAAGTAATCTATGAATAATATTAATTAAATGTAATATTAATTATCTATTAAAAATTAACACTCTTAACTTTCTTTAATCTCAAAGTAATTTTTTTAAATTGCTAATGAATTTTTTTTTGTTTGATTGAAACTATGATGAGAAGTAGTTGCAAATGCCAACATTTTCCATGAAATGGAAATTCACATTGAAACCAACTGTTAACACTAGATAGCCATGACAGTGTGAAATTGTATTGGAAATACAGGTATATATATATATATATCAAAATGTACTTTGGTAAGAACTTGTGAATGTCTCTGATCCAGCTCCCTGCTCAGAGCAGAGTAATCATCAAGGTTTGGTCAGGTTGCTGAGGGCCTTCGGCAATTGCATTTTGAGAATCTTCAAGGAAAGGGTTTCTCTGGGTACCTGTCTGTGCTTAACCACTCTCTGGTGAAGATATTGTTTGTTATATCCAATAGGAATTCCTTTGTTGGACCTTGCAGTGATTGCCTCTTGTCCTTTTGCTGTGCATTGCTGAGAGGGCTCTAGCTCCACTTGCTTTCTAACCTTAGCTGGGGACAGCAGCTTGTGTTTTACCCGCAGCCTCTTGAGCTAAACAAACCTGGTTGTCTCTGTGCCTGTGTGTCATGTGCACCAGCCTCTGACCATCTAAATATCCCTCTCCTAGATTCTCCAGTTTGTTAGTGTTTCTTTTGCACTGGGGGCACAGAACTCACTTTTCCAAATAGTGTGTAATAAGGGAGTATCTTTATGAGTGCTTCGCTTGACATGCCTGTTGTGCATCTTGCCCCATGGTTAGCCTTCGTCGCTGCAAGGGTGTGCTACTGGCTCATGTCCACTGTGGCCACTGGGACATTGTGTGCAGATCTCTGGAGAGTCAGGCCATGTCTCACTGAATGGGGTTGCTCCATCCATGATACAGGACTCAGCATTTGTCTGTCCTGAACTGCAGAAGGGTTTTTTGGCTCATTTTTCCACACTGCTAAGGTCCCTGAGAGTGCAGGGCTCTTCTCCACCAGCTACCACTTTGCAAAACTTGGTGTCCGTGTAAACTTGCTGAAGATGCAGATAATGAGACCAATCGCCTTCCTGCCAGCAGCACGACAGTGGGTTTGCATCACTGCAGGATTACTTTAAGCTTCTGTCCCTGTTTATGGCCATCCTCAAAAAACCTGATATGTCTGGGCTTGAGCGTAATCCTGGCACTGAGATACTGGATTTCACATAAGGACAGGCTCTAGCCTCATGCACGGAGGATGCAAGTGAAAACTCAGACGTGCTTGAGAGTGCCTTCCCAAAATTCACTAGGCACTGTTCCCAGGCCTTCTGCTTATTCATTTCTCACTCACCACCTGTGCATTCAGATCTATCTGCTGGCTCATAAACTGATTTATATAAAGTTCTAACTTCTCAATAGCCTGCACCATTTCTGTTACGTGTAGATCTCACACAGACTTTACTAGAAGATGCCTACAATACGCACTAGGTGGCCAGAGCAACACATAAAAGTTAATTTCTGGTATGATTTCACTTGAAAAGTGTGTTTTTCTGAATTTTCTCTTAGCATTCCCAGTGAATCTAGATGAAGGAAGAAAACTTCTAAGTATATACTCACCCTGTAGCCTTTCTCCCCTTGAACTGACTATTCTCTTAAAGGAAAAGGAGCTCTAGAAATACAACTGTAACAATTCTTCTAGGCATTTCTTTGCCAATAAAAAAGGATCATTAAGATATTTTGCTAAAATGAGTTAAAACCACTGCATACCTGTGTGATGCCTGTGTGTCCAAACGCTCCATTTTGTGAACAGCTTTTTTAGGTAACTTTACCAGTGATCCTGTTTCCTATCCCTCTTGTCTGCTCTCTGGCTTAAAGACCTCTGGCAGGCTCATTGTTGGGATGAGAGTCCTGGTTCTTTATCCTGGAACATTTGTCTGTCCAGAGTCTCAAGGCTGGATGGTTTTCACCTTGTTCTTGGGTAGACAAGAGGCTAGACATGTTGAGGAGGAATTGCCTTCATATAATCCCGGGTAATTGCCAGTGCTGACCAGCCAGGTCCTGTGTAGTGGCTGAAGCGTGGATGTTTTCCAGCGAGTTTGGGTACAGATGTCTGAATGTTTACAGCTGGCTTATCTTTGCCATATAGGTGTCAAAGCTGAGTGCGAGAAAATAATACCAACGTCTCAAAGTTCACTTTCCCTGCTGTTGCAGGCAGCACAGCATTAAAGCATTTTAGAGATTGATCAAACTCCCTTCATTTAAAATATATGAACTTCCCATGTCTTGTCTGAGAAGGTACACTGCGATATGTACAGCAGTTAGCTACCTCCCTGTATAAAAAGACACCTCTTGGCAGAGAAGCTGTAGGTGTAGTTGTGCCAGATTTAGTGAAATCTGTAGCTGATTCACAGGCAATGTAACTATGCCTGTACTTTAGGAAGATGGTACTGGTGGAAGTCAAGTGCCTTACCCCTACAGTGCACAAGCATCAGGTAATGAAAAGAGATATCTTAAAAAGCCACCTAATCACCGTATTTTGTAGAAAAGTTCTGTGAGACAATTGTATTCATGCTCCAGACCCTGTTTCTCCACCATCTACGGTAAAACAGTGGCTTTCAGATAATGCTGAAGTTGGCAACAATACTGATAATTCATGGATGAGATTACAGGGAACTTTGTCATAAAAACTGGCATACGTTCCAAACACAGCATCCTATCTTACTCTAAGTGTCTTTGTGAAGTACCCAACTGTGAAAAACCTGCAAAGGCAGATTAACGTGGGAGAGAGATGGCACCATGGGTTCTGGCATTCCAGTGTAAATCCATTGTGCTGTTGTAAACCAGCAAATGTATGGAGTCAAAGCCGTACTTTCGCATACAAAGTCCCATTTTTCACTGCGCATTTCACACCATCAGGTCCCAGATTTGAAAGTGTAACTGCAATGCCTAATTAGCACGCCCATGCTAAATATTTCCAGTACCTTCTGTGACAGAAGTGCTTCCCATCCTACATTTCCCTCACTTGATGCTGCTGGGTAAAACCCCTGTAGCACTAAGAACCATGCTACTTACTAGCTATTAGTATTAAGCTATACCAACGTAATTTCATTATTCTCCCAGTTTTCTGCCTTCAAGCTTTGGCCAGACTAACCCCTCAAGTTCTTTTCTGTTCTTTTAAGCAATTGTAACACTTGTGCTTACCTCATTATAACAGTTTGTCCTCCTACTTTGAAGAAGGACATCATTCATGTGTCAGTGGTGAGGTGGTTGGAATTAGACGCTCTTTAAGATCCCTTTCAATCCCAGCCATTCTGCAATTCTGTGATTCTCTGTAGCTCAAGTTTGGATGCAGTTCACTGAAATACTGACTTGGCCTTGGTCTTGGTTGTTCTTGCAGAGGCAAGACTTTCCTTCTGCTCGCTGAGAAAGGCAGTAATCGTAGGTCATGTTCTTAATTGCTGTGTATGAGATAAAGCTGTTGCCATCAAAGCAATGCCAGTGCTTTGCTCCTGCTTTCATTTCTGCAGTGCATCAGTGCCACTCCCAGTTTCTTTGTGTATGTGCCCACCTTCATTCCTTGCCAGAATGCACTGCTTGGATTTCTGCTGAGGGGATCTAGTGTCATCCTGCCTTTTCCAGGAAAAAACAAATTGATATGAAAGCATTGGATTGGTCCCACCTTATTACATCTGCTTCTAAAACTGATCTCTGTGCATTAGGGGGTGTATTCTTTTGTCACATTAATGAAGAACTAATAGTGTTTGTCTTAGGTCAGACTTGCTGAGTTGGGCTGAACCTTGGATATATTTATTTTCTGTGAGATGTATGCTGTCCTTTCATGGAAGCAGTGTAGAAATTAAAGAATTTAATCTTTCTTAGTAGTAATTCAGTGACACAGGTCAGGCTGGAATTCAGGATTTCTGGGGTCCTTAAGTTATTGATATTCCTCTATGTAATGCTGTGCTGGCATAAAAATATAAAGTCCATCTGAGTTAGCCTGTGCAGGAACTATGAGCATGAGGATATACAGGAGGATAGTGGCACACTGTGTCAGTTTACTGTGGAGATTGGCTGTGTCCACCTCTCACCCTGTGTTATCACCTTCATGATAGGACAGTGATAAATTCAGGCTTGATAACATCCTTCCAAGAGCTATGCTGAGGCCGTGGAGAAGTTGAAGGCAGTCTTTTCATGGCAGTTCATGGCAGGAGGACAAGAAACAATGGCGTTGGGTTAGAACAAGATCTGTTGGATATAAGGAGGCTTTTCACCGTGAGGATGGTTGAACCAAGGTTGATTCTAGAAGTTGTGCAGGCTTCTTTCTCCATTGGATGTTTTCAAGATCTGATGGATAAAGGCCTGAAAAGCCTGGTCTGATCTCATGAGTGACCTAACTTTGAGGTGTAGGTAACAGAGGGTTGCACTAGATGACCTTTCAAGATCTCTTCCAAGCTGACTTATCCTATGACTGACCATATGATTCTTGTGGAGCCTTTTTGACACCTAGATGAATGTCTGCATCCTTCGAAGCTTGTTATGTTTCTGCTGCTCTGCTTCACAGCAGGTGATGCAAAGAGCTGAAGATAAAGCAGAACCTCAGTAAAAGTTACGTCGGATTTTCAAAGGTCTTGGAGAGTTTTGCAGAGAAAGAAGATTCTTAGTTTTACCAGTTACATTATTCAATCTTTGGACCTTGATTTTTTGACTTGAACCAAGTAGAGTTCCATGATATTAGGTAAAAACATAGTATACATTGCAAATAAATAAGTCTCATAAATAAGTAATCATCAAAACTGTACATGCTACTCCATCTGCTGGGGAAATCAATAACAACTTCCAGTATTTAAGAGATGGAGACATTCTTCAATCATAAAGGCAGGGTTTTTCCAATCTGTTTTGTATCTGTAGGCAAGTATCTTTGCTTTTGCAATACTTACACTACACAGGATAGAAAGGAAATCTTAACTTGTTTGGGGAAATTATGATTTTTGAAAAATTCTGCAGGTATAATTACTATTTTTTCTCCTGTTCCCTTTATTTTGAGAAGAGTCACTCAAAACCCTGTGCTTGAGAGGTTGCAAATGAAAGACAAAGCCCTGAAAAGTTTGGCCTCCTTTTTTCTATGCATTGTAGGCTCAGAACATGAGAATGCTTGCTAAACTACCCAGAGCAGGTCTCAGAAGTCAGTCTGCATAGTCCAGGATTGCATTCTGTGTGTTTGTGAAGGACTTAGCTCAGTGGTCTCTGATTAACACCTCTCTCAGCAGCATCGGCTGCTGGAATTTTTTTCACCAAATTCTGTAATGACTGTGCTTAGAGATAAATGAGAATGATGGTGCTGAAGCTGCCTGAAAATAACAGAAACATGTTAGCATGAAATTACAGTCTCATATTTTTGGAAGGTAATATGTGAAAAGGTCACATAGCCTCTTCATGAGCTGTGAGACTCCATGTCTGATAGTAATTTCTCTCTTGAAATAAGAGAAGTTCACAAGAAAAAATCCATGAAAAAGTAAAGGCTGAGCTAATAATTATGTGTATTCCATAGGTGTCTTTTTCTTTCATTACATAATCAGTAACAACCATTCTTTTCAAACTAACACACTTTTCAAAGTAATACATTGAAATGGAACCAGAGAGGTCAGAGACAGTGAGCTTCAGCCTAAATCTGCGTTTATGTTTTGATATGCGAGCAGAGACTGAGGATTGTGTTTACTGTCCTGAAGACTCACATCTACTTTTTATTTCCATATTTTTAGCTAGAGAAAGAGCAGTGAGCACCTATCAGGAGTACAATCACTTCGTTCTGGTGAGAAGTAAGCTTTCATTTAGACCAAAGAGAGTGTTAAAGTGCTCTTCACAGCCATGAAGTCCTGTTCTGCTCTTCTTTTGCAATGAATAAAAATGTGTGTTTGTTTCCTGTATGATGGCAAATTTGTAATTCAGACATTTGTCATGGAGACTGACTGATGAGTAATGAAGTCTAGTCCCTTCTAATCTAGTCTGAATTGAATATTTGATCTCAAAGAGAGCATTTGCATCACAGTCCGTATCACTTCCCAAAGGTTCACTTGATTTGAAGAGTTCTTGAGAGTTCTTGAGAGGTTTTTTCAAGCTCAGAGTTTTACTGGACACTCTTCTGTTACATACTTTCAGATCTCCATCATAAGGCCAGGGTTCAAGGAACAACTGTGGCCTTGTAGCCAAGTAGATAGAGTGTTTCCATTTATTGTAAGAGGCCACAGGCTTTGCCTCAAGTTATCAGTGGAGACTTCTGAAACTGCTTGGCTTCGTATGGACTTGTTTTGGACTACTTGTGGATTTATTTTAGCTTGTTTACCTGTATTAGTGATTGTCCAATGACCACATAACTATTACTGTGTTTTAGCTTTTGATCACTTTATACAACTGTGTAGCATAACATCTAATGTTGTATGTTTTTGTAACTAGAAGATATTAATAACAAGTACTTATTCTCTGTAGAATGAATTATGTATGACTGATCCTGGAATAAAGCACCTTGTGAGTTACAGGGACAGGCTGATACCAGAGGTCCCAGGGCTGTGAAAAGCTCACTAGAGGTCCCTTGCACGCATTGAAGAAAGGCAATATTTAGAAATGGGTAAAACCAATTAGGGATAACAAAAGAACTAATACCAAGTATCTAACATATGTACTACACACCATATGTAACAGTGTTACACATGTATAACATAGAGTTGGAGAAGAGTGAAGAAAGAGCAAGGTGCAGAGGGTGTTAGAAAACATGTGAAAAGGATTCCAAGTAGATTCCAAGCTGAGAAGGAAGAAACCATCAACATCATACTGGCAAAAGATCTGAACACCAGGAGCTCACTGTTCTTCTCCCCCTGCTCTGAAGCTGTCTTTTTAAGACCCAGAGTGCAGAGGCAAGGGAAGCACACCACCAAAAAAAAATGGGTTGGTATTTCCTGGGCATAGTGATCACAAAATGATAGTTTTCAATTCCCGGTGAAGTAGGAGTGGTGCCAGCAGAACTGCCACCTTGGACTTCTGACAGGCAGACTTTGACCTGTTTAGGAGATCAAAAGGAAGGTCCTGCTTGACCAACCTGATCTCCTATGACAAAGTGACACACTTAGTAGATGAGGGAAAGACTCATCTATCTAGACTTCAGCAAAGCGTTTGAGACCATCTCCCACAGCGTTCTCCTGCAGAAACTGGCTGCTCCTGGTCTGTATAGGCATCGCCTTTGCTGGGCAAAACTGCCGGGATGGCTGGGCCCAGAGAGGTGTGCTGAATGGAATGGCATCCAACTGGTGGCTGGTCACAAGTGATGTTCCCCAGGACTGGGACCAGTCCTGCTTAATATCCTTATTAATAACCTGGATGAGGGGATCAGGTGCACATCAGTAAATTCACAGACTTTACCAAGTTAGGTGGGTTTTGAAATGCTGATGGGCAGGAAGGATCTGCAGAGAGACCCAGACAGGCTGGATTGATGGGCTGAAGACAACTCCGTGAGGTTCAACAATGAGAATGCAACAACTCCAGGCAGTGCTACAGGCTGGGAGCAGAGTGGCTGGAAAGCTGCTCAACAGGAAGGGACTTGTTTGGCAGTGACTGAGCATGGTCCAGCAAGGGCCCAGGTGGCCAAGAAGGCCGATGGCATCCTGGCTTGTATCAGAAATAGTGTGGCCAGCAGAAGAAAGGAAGTGATTATACTTCTTCACTCAGCACAGTTGAGGCTGCGTCTCAAATTCTGTGTTCAGTTTTGGGCCATTCTTTTTAAAAAGGAAGACATTGAGCTGCTGCAGGTGTCCAGACAAGGACAGCAAAACTGGTGAAGGGTCTGGAACACAGGTCTTATGAGGGTGAGCTGGGGGAGCTGTTGTTGTTCAGCCTGAAGAAGAGGAGGATCAGGGAGGATCTCATCACTCTACAACTCCCTGGAAGGAGGTTGTCATGAGGTGGGGATTGATCTGTCATGTTTCAAGTACAAGGATGAGAGGAAAGGGCCTTAAATTGTGCTAGGGGAGGTTCACATTAGATATTAGAAAAAAAACTTTCACTGAAGGTGTGGCTAGGCACTGGAATAAATTGTCCAGGGAGAAGGTAGGATTGCTGGTAGGTAGGAAGTGTTCAAGATGCATCTGCATGTGACTCTTGAAGCTGTGGTTTTGGGGTGATACAGTGGTGCTGGGTTGATGATTGGGTGAGATGATCTTTAAGGTCTCTTCCAACCTTAATGATTCTGTGATGCTAAAATGTTTGTGTATATACAATTTTAAGTAATATAATTTGAACTGTGGAGCATTACTGTTGTTGTAACTGGATAGGTAATTCTTTCACTAGACTGTTAAGTCTTCAGCTAGACTCACAGTAAGATCATGGCTTTGTATACACACTGTGTTCCCTTTGCCCGTAACTTTTCAAGTTTATCAGACTGATGGGAATTCAAGCAGTCTGTAATATAACCTAAATGCAATTATTTGGTAGCAAAGGTTAGGGAACAGTCATGAACTGTGTATCCCTGACTGATGTAGCAAAAGTATATTGGGGTGGCCTCTCATGAAGGGGTACATGCCCACCTCTTGTTATGCTTAGCTAGAGCAAATGAATCTGTTTCCAGGGATTTTTTTTCTTTCAGAAGAGGGTAAAGGTGAAAGCTGCATTCAAGGAAGGAGTGCGGTTATGAGTAGACCTCATCCTAGAGAGGCAAGCACTTGTTTGAGTCTTTAGGAAAATACAGCTTACACACTCCTCTGGATGACACTACTGGATTTGGCCTTCATGGACTTGACCCAAATACACTGAATATGTGGTTTGATTTATGAGATATTATTGGGGGATGTTTCAAGCAATCATCATCCTCTGATACCAGTATTTGCTATCTTTCAAGATAACCTTTAGTGCTGCTAGAGTCAATCTGGTTAGGGCATGTGAAGTCTTCTGTCCTCTGCTGTTGAGGCTTCTAAGAAAGAAGAAGGAAACCTACTATATTTAGAGCTTATTTACTTTGTCTAGCACTGTGTGCCGTGATTTAGGTAGAATAGTCATCACATTTCAGAAATTGTACCAAGAGAGCTTAGCTTGGGAGCAGGTCTGTAAAGGAGTCTGTGATGGTATTTAAATGAGAGCATCAAAGACAGAGGAAATTAAGCTGCTACTGTGCTGTTTTAAAAGATTGGAGAACAAGCCACATGGATATTAAAAGGCGATATTGTAAGCCATAGGCTGTTTCCTGTGAGGCCAAAATGCAATCCCTACAATTCAAACTGCTCTTCATATGTGTGAAGGACAGATTTAGACCCACGAGGGAAAGAAAAGCTGTGAAGAAGAGGAGGAGGGCTAACAGCTTACTTCTTGGCTGTTAACATTGAATAATTAAGCACTAACAGCCAAAAGGAAAGCTGTTGTTTTCCTAGTCCAAATACCCAGCCAGGAATAAAACATTAAGCAGCTATAGAAATGATGTCTTTCATTTTCTTTTCGTAAAACAAATGACTAAGTGAAACAACATATACTTTGGATAGATGGAATAGAAGTGTACTTCATATAGCCAGAATTTTAATTTCTGGAATTTGTGCTTTGCATTTCATGGGTAAACTGAACGTGATGTGCTGACTTTTCCCCCTTAAACTTCATTGTGCATCTGGGGAAGTAGTAAAGCTTTAAACCATGACCGCTTCATGGTAAAGAATCATCTAAAATTCTTGTGGTATACCAAATCTTACCTGTTTTGGTTTTTTCCAGCTGTGTTCTTTGGTTCAAAAGTTTTTTTATTTAGAGAGGAGAATAAAACAAGTTTTTAACTGGTAGATTTTACTAGGCCTAAAGTGAGGATTGTAAAAATTTGAGTGAAACAGAGACATCACATTCATGATTTAAGAGTACAACCCATACCCATTCACACGTTTTATACTGTAAGAAAACTCAGCAGGGGAAAAAAAAGCCTAAGAAAAAAAGACATATGAAATGAAGGAGATATGGCATTTAACATGTCTGACAGAAGAAATAGCCCCCAGAGCCAGAAAATTGTCATCAGGTAGCAGTGATACCAGTCTAGAGCTCCTTCCAGCTTTGGATCACAGGGCCCATCAGCAGAGCTCCCTGTATACAGCACCCCTTCACAGTCACTCGTCAATCAAACAACTCTGAAAATAAAGACCACATGTCATCAAATTTGCGGAATTCTTCTCTTCCTGTTTATGCAAGAACTGCCAGATCACTTATGTTGCTGCACCAGCTTTCTGTCCTCAGAGAGGTGGGTGATTTTCTTTTCCTAGTGTCAGCATAGATACGTCCTTTCACTTCTGGTGTGAAAATTAAATGTTCTTGTAAGACAATTTCATACTGCACAGGACACTGAGGACCTTTGTAGGGATGCAAAGGCAATAGTTTGAAACGCTGTTTATTCACCTGTGTAAAGACCCTCTGCCACCATGGATAAAGAGAAATAGAAGGATGGATCCAGAATACCATGTTTGCCTGTGGAAAAGGCTTCACATTTGTTTGTATTGGTTGGATTCAAGCACTGGAACTGGCAAATTGCCCCAAAGATGCAGTGTGTGCTCGTGTGAAGGCCACAG
Organism: Prinia subflava; assembly: GCF_021018805.1. Lineage (NCBI taxonomy): Eukaryota > Metazoa > Chordata > Aves > Passeriformes > Cisticolidae > Prinia > Prinia subflava. The sequence goes on from NC_086247.1 coordinate 60,937,249, forward strand.
GAGCAAAGTAGAGAGGCATTGACCTGCATTAGCTCTTGAAGTGTTACCAGAGATCGGGATGTCATTTGGCCTGGGCCAAAGATGTGCAAGATGCATTGCTCATGCTTTTGTGGGAAGGCTGATTGCTTGTCAATGCTCAGTTTACTTGAATAGGTGCAGCAGAAACAGGACAGAACAGTCCCATTTCAGTGAATTGTCACCTGTATGTAGCTCACTCCTGCTCAACATCCACAGAGGTGCCATAAAAAGTGGAGACCACTCCTTGTAGTAACCACCACTCCTTTCTCTAATAAAGCTGCACAGACAAGGAAAAGGTTGAAAATTACATTAAAAACATCCAAAAATAGCCGTGGTTTTGCTGGCGGATTTCCCAGCAGACCATATGTCGACCTTTTCTGGTCAATGTAAAATCCACAATCAGCGGTTACTGGATTAGTGCCTCGCCTCAGATGTATCACCCCATGTTTTGCTGTGTTGCTGGTGCCACCTTGCCACCCTTTCCAAGTGTCTCCAGGCTCCCTTTGTGTGACCTTTTGATCACAACGTGTGTTCTCAGAGAAGCCATCACAGGCTCACAAAGTATAGTCTGAATGTTCCCCACAGCCAGGATATCATTTGTTCCTCTGCATTGCCTGGGCCAGGGCCCTGTTTTCTCGGTGTTGCTTGGCCAATCTTAAATTTTTTTTATAAAGCCTTTTTTGATGAATGCTAGTTTTCTTTCTTTGATTATCAGAGGAATATTCCCTTCCTCTTCCACATCTGTCTGTGTTTTCATTCTCTTTAACATACGAGGCAAGTTTCAGGGGGCTTTCCACCCTCCTGGCCCAGGAAGACAACCTGATGCCTCTTCTTTGCAGGTCTTTGCTCCATATGCTGAAGGGGTAGGCTTTGTATATTTTTTAATGTTCTCCCATAGCATTAATTCTTTATATCCAATATGAATTATTGGCAGATTAACAGCAATCTGGAAAAACAGATGGTGCTTTCCAGACCTCCCTCCTCCTTCCCTGTCATGGTTGAAAGGAAACTAACATTAATTCAGCCCCAGCCTTCAGTGAGAGTGCAGGCCTACTCAGTGTGCCAGGCTGCCAGATATTTACGTACAGCTTTATCTCATGTACGTACGTCCTATTTCTTCTGGATATAGAAAGAAACCTCTAATATATATCAGTGTTTTTATAATGTGCCAAAATTTTATCTATAGTTACAGAGGCAAATATAAAACCACCACTTAACTACGTCCATGTCACGTAACTATATATTAGTGGCTCTGCATTTGTGCTCCTAAGTATATGGAAGTCTGTTCACAGAAATACATATGTATATATGTGCATACGTGATAACATCAGGTGTGTGTTTCCTAAATCCATTGGGCATCAATATTGACATTTCTCAGTGGAAACTCTAAATTAAGTCTGATTAAAAGTTGTTATTATGGCTTGGAATGGCAAATGTCCACCAGCTACTGGTTAATCACAAATGTCTTCCCTAGCTAGAAACAGATCCTTGTATCACTTTCTCTGCACAGTTGCACTATGTCCTGGCTTTATGTATCATGTTTAGCACTATTTCAGTCTTTCTCTGCTGGACCACACTCCTCAAAGATTCCTTGTCAAGAAAATTCATCATGCCAGTTGTATGTTTGACTTTTCCCTGTACCACCAGTATTATTTTTCACTGATTGTACTCTTTAAAAACAAGTATGAATACACCCCAAGATCTTTCTTCAAACTTCTTCCAGGAAAACATTATTTTTTTAAACAATTCTTTCATTTCATAGGAGTAAGATTAGTAAGAAATGCACTGAAACCAACGTTAGAAAATAATACCTACACATGTCTATGCGCAGGGGTTTCAGTCTGAGACATGTAATCTCTTTTTGGCAGATGCTTTCCCTTTGTTTTGAGTAGTTTATATTTTGACTATCTTTTCTTCCAGCCTACAATTAATAAAACCAGTCACCACAGACTGTGAAATTCTTTCTTCTTGATTCTTCTGTATACAAACAACCTGTGCTGTTCCTTACTGTGAAATTCTTTCTTCTTGATTCTTCTGTATACTAATAACCTGTGCTGTTCCTTACTGTGCTATCTGTAGGTTTCAATGGAAATGTTTTCAAGACAGGAAGGATCCCACAGCACTGGTTAATGAAGCCTGTGACACCCTCTTGAATTCTGCACCTCTGCACCACTTACAATATTTATTTTTTCAGGTTTTTGTAAAGCATAGTGTTTAGTCACTTGATCACAGCTTACACTGAATGGCAAGAGGCCACCTTGCCAATGAATGAGTATAGCATCTTTGATGGAAAGCACTGCAGGGAGAGAACATCAGCTGGGATGTGATGGAATTTTGTGAGGTGTTGTTGTGGTTTACTTTGGTTTTGTTTTTCTGTTTCATTTGTCACATTTTGGATGTTTGGAAGTATCAAGTGTACTTAAAAAGTAATGGTATTTTCCTCCATCCTTGTCCAAGGGCCATCTCACTTAAGGTCAAGCATATCAGCAAAAAGTTTACCAAGAGAATCTGGAGGCTTGTGATGAAAAGCAGAATTTATTTATTACTAGTGGCTTCTGGTGTCATTTCAGACTGTTTCATGCTCATCATATAAACAACCCTTTGCATTTACTCAGCTATATACTTATGTTCCAAAAGGAGTAGCATATGGTGCGAAAACCAGATGCCCCTGCCCACATAAAAGCTCTATACATTTGTTTGAATGTAGTCAGGAAACAGTCACGATCTTCTTCCCACTCTCAGAGGAGTCAGCTGAATGCAGCCAAGACCCTGTTTAGCTCTCAGTGACTATTGGTGTTGGCTAAGCTGTCCTGGGGGATGAAGAGATGGACTGACTGTCTTGTCTCATGGGAACGTTTCACCATGAGAACTGAACTTCCTATGCTCTGTGAATTAATTCTCTCTACTGAGATAGTTTTTCTCTTCCCCTAAAAGGCTGTCTGGATTCCTCCACAGAAATTTTTAACTCCATCCTTCTCCTGCTTCTGTCTCTGCATTTCATTCTTTGCTTCTGTGGAGTAGTTAACATCATTAGGACCTCCTTCCTAGTTGCATCATATATACAGGTGTGTCCTCTGCTTCCAGAAGCCAAGTTTGCATCCTGTCTAAAACCTGTCTTTAATTCTTGATATTTTAAAATCAGTACTACAAATGAGAACCTGTCACAAAGCCTGTAAGAAGTCACAGATTTCACTTCTCTTGCATCTTTCCTTCTGAGCATTCTTTGTTTGGAGGTTGGTATTTGTGTCAGCCATTAATTTTTTGTAGGCTCCTTTCAGCTGCTTTGCTCCTACAGTTTTCTGGCATGTGCAGTGTAAGAGCACACGGTGCCCTGAGCAGTGACACGGGTCCCTTCCTGTGGCATGGAATCCTTGGCACGCTGAGCCGTGAGTTGGTGGCTTTGTCAGCGTGCGGCGAGGGCTGGCTCCGCGCTCTGCCGGTGACCTGCCATGCGGGGGCACAACTGCTCCACCTTCCACGTGAAATGAGTTCTCCCAACGAGAGCTGGGGGCTCTGCAGCACTTCGCTCCACAGAGGCAGACACTCCACCGAAGAAACCTGCAGGATTAACTGAGCTCCCTGGAAGACCCTTAGGTTCAGGAGATTCTCATCAGTCTTGTGTTGTTCTTCTTCACATTTGCAATAGCTGATTTGGCTGCTCCTACTGTAGTCCCAACTCATAGGAAGCCCGCAGTCATCAGAAATTTCGTATCTTCTGCTGCACCTCAGTTGTCAGACAAGCCAAATTCAGCTCCAAATGAAGATCAGAATAAGGTAACAGTACACATGACTACTGTGTGCTGGCAGCATCCTTGTGTAGACTGGGTCAAGTGTGATACCAGTGGGAATTGCATATGCAGAGGAACTGCATGGCATGCAACAGTGGTTCTTCTGCATGGCATGCAGAGTGGATGGACCTCTGCATTCTCCCATGCAGACTCCAGTTGTAAGCTGCATGCAGAGGCATGGCTTTTGTTAGGACCTATATTATTTTAATATTCTACTTTTTTCAAGATTTCTGGGCATGGACAGTAAGTCTTTCAAGACATTGATTCTATTTTTAGTGGTGCTATTCTGAAAGTCTTCCCTGCAGAAACTGTAAATACTATTTTAAAAAGTCTTTACAGCTCAAAGTCATATGAGTCTCAAAAAAAAAGGGTTTATATCTTCTTTTTTGGATTTAAAAGGAGTTTTTTCCTCCAGTAGATAATTTGCTCTCCCAGGAAAATGGATGAGTTATTTTTTTCAGTCAGACTAGAAGGTGTTGTTGAAGATCCTTTTATATGTTTTTCTCATGTACATCAGATGATGCATCTAATGAATGGACAGCACTGTGCCCGATGTGTGACTTCAAAATACCATTTAATACTTGGCCTGTCATTTCTGTTAGTGAAACTGCACTTACAGCATGCCACTTGGTCCTTCTTTGTTAGCATGTGTCATGCCATTAAAGGCCAGAATTCAAGCAAAGAATATTTTTGGTTTTGATATTTTATTAAAAAAAAAAAAAAGATCACATAAGCAAAAAGGTTTACATGGGCATGGAGGCAAGGATCTCTGCTCTCTCCTCCACTTCCACCTATAAAGGAGCTTCCCTTCTGAACTGAGTAACTGTATTTCTGGTAACACCTGAGTTTCTCTCCTCTCTATCCTGCCGTGGAAAAAATTCCCACTGAAATTGGTGAAAACCTTGAAAAAACTACTTTTTTCAAAACCTGCAAGAAATAGTGCTAAGCCTTTAAAAAAAATCTGAGTAAAATCCAATTTCTTAAATCCCTGATGGAAGAAATCTTATTACCGTCAATACTATTATATACAGGACAAAGCCTGTAAGGCTTTGCTGAGAGATTGAAAAAGGGAAATTAATGACAGCACTTGAAATTACCTGTAATTATCAGTGACACCAGGTCAGCATCATTGCACTGACAGTCTTACAGAGTGATGATTCTGACTGGTTCGGGATTTATGCAAAACTGCCAAACAAAACGTGACCTCCACAATCAGTATTAACGTATCTCTGGAGCATTTAGGCATCTGAATTCACAATCTACTGTGTAGCTGCTTTCATCTTTTGAAGAGCAGTTAAATTCTGAAGGGTCCCAAGCGTTTTCCTGGTCAAAATCACCTCTCCTTTCCCATTCATATTTACTCAGGCCTCTCTCTTCACTGTCACCATCACACAATGTCTCTTCAGCAGCTATAACAACTGCTTATATGGAAAAGTAATAATAGGAAGGCGTTTAATGAATTTTAAGCTGACTTTAATGTAATTTAGCAGCTGGAAACAAGGAGAAGAGCCAGCACAGTGTGACCTGCCAGCTCTCTATGGATTGTCAGTGGTCAATGTAGCACATATTTCAGCACTGCTCTCCAGGGTATGCTGGCAATGTTTCTTTTCTCCAGCTACATTCCTGATTTCAATTAAATCAGCATCTGAAGTACTCTTTCTGATGTAGTTAGTGCCTTCCAATAAATGCTTCTGGCTTTGTTTCTCCCCAGATGCTGTCCTTCCTAACACTTCTGTGCTCGGTGAGTGAAGCAGATATCACCTGAAAAGCAAAGATGTTTTTAGAGAGACTAAACACAAAGTTTTGTCTTGAGAAAGCAGGGAAGGAAAAATAGCCCTTTGGTTATAGAGCCATAATTCCTTCCTTCCTGGGGAACGTCTCCAAATCTGTCTTTTGTTCACTCCCTGTTACTTTTCAATATTAGATCTGGAGTGGTGTTGGTTTTTTGCTCTTCCTATAACTATAAAGGAATTTCCAACATAAAACCACTCATCAAACTACACAGCTGAAGTTTTAAGTTTGCAGTGACCAAGCATACCTTGAAGTTCTTTTCTCTTTATTTTCCACTATGTATATGAACGAAATTGTTAACACATTGACTCAATGCCTTTGAGGCATTGTAAGGGTTTTTATGACAGCCTGCAATTAGTATTATATAGTTTCTTTTGAAGGAGGCGTGCAACAGGTGTCTTTGCTTTCTGCTCCTTGCTTCCGTCCCCTCCAGTTCAATCAAAAATATGCACTTTAACACCATTTATTAAGATTACCCTTGCTTCTGGTTCAGATGTGTCTGTGCTAGGACATGGGAGGAAACTACATTTATATACTCAGCTGGACAAAGGACTGTGTTTGTCTTCAATTTTGCAAAACTTTATTTTGATACAAATTCATTTTTGCAGTTTTCAGCTGTTTTGACCTTAAAAAAAAAAAAAAAAAGGCAAAACATAACAACAACCAACCACAAAACCTCTCTGTGACATTGTGATGAGCTCCACAAGGAGTTCTTTGTGACCCCACTACTGATATACAGAACAGGACAGAGAGTCAGAGAGTTGTGATGGTGGCATCTGAAACCACTCTGCTTCAGAGCTTTGCAGAAACCATCCCAAAGAAGACAGCAGCCTTTGGATAGTTTCCTTTGCTTGCTGTGGAAGGGTCTTCTAGATCACTTCAGGCTCATTTGGCCAGGTGACAGTGTAATCCTTCATTGCTTGTTGGCACTCTCATTTTGCCTGTTGCAGTTGATCACGTACAGTGATAACCCGAGGCTGCTGAGCCACAGCAAGCAGTCCGTCCATGGCAGCGTGCAGCAGAAGGCTGCAGTTCTGGGGATCTGACTGCTCATGGCCACTCTGAATGTCTCCAGAGGCATTCAATCCTGTTGCACTGGCTGGACATTTAAGGTAGGATGAGGATGCCTCTAGCTCCCAGCCTTTACAGGTTTGTGCATTGTAGGACTCCCAAATACCGGCAGCTGTTGTGCTCACAGCTGCACGGTTGGGCTCCTCACAGCCAAGCAGCAGAAGTTGTTTAGGGCTTCTCGGCACTGCAAACCAAACACAGTGTTGCCACCTACAAAGTGGGATGCTGGGGTAGGACCCATGCTGTGGGACATGAGCAAGGAGAGGAAGGAGCTGGCTCAGAGAGAGAGGGGAAAGCTTAGGGAATTCAACTTGTTGCTGTTGTTAAATGGGATGAGAGTGAAGACCTCAGTTGAAACCTCTGACTCCACCCTGTCAGTAGAGTCAGAAACTGCTTTGGCATGGCTCTCACCAGCTCCAATGTACAGAGAAGGCATCAGGGCTGTGGTTGGTTGTCAACCTGCTGCCCAAGGCAGCCGTGTCCTCTGTGCTTAAGATTGGCCCTGCTGTGTATGAAAGTTGAAGGCAAGCAGGCAGAGATGCCTCAGTCCCCAAAGACAGGACACATAGAAGCCATGGAGCACTGACGTCTCACTTCTATCCCTTCACTGCACTTTCCTGAATCATTTCACCAAGTGTAGATAGGCTGCAGATAAACAACATTTAAGTCAGGACCACTGCTGACTATTCCTCCCCAGTTACACATTCTTGTCACTTCTGTTGTGGTGTCTCTGGCACCCCGACTCACAGTCAGGAGATCAGAAAACTGACCGTGTTATGGAAGTGAAGCCAAGAGCAATGGTATGACACTTGTCTGAAAAAAAACCCAAACCCCAAACCATAATATTTCCATTCCCTTTGTCCTTTTCAGATTGGTCCTGTCTCCTCTGACATTTCCCTTAAGCATCAGTGACATGTTGACAAATTCAGTGATTGTTATAATTAGTACCTGTAGCCAGAAAAGAGCTTGATGCTTACAAAACATCCTTGTGATTCTGGTAGTTACACATATACATACAAATTCCATGGCAGACTAAAAATCCTACATGCAAATTTTTAGAGCAATTTATTTTGAAATCTGTAAATGCATATGTGCTTAGAGTGTCTTGTACTATTACCTCAATGTTGAAATATTCAGTTAATAGATGGGTTATTTTCTTAACTATATTCTAAATTGTGAGCATCGTGTTCTAAAAGAAGTTCTTATTAATATAAAAAAAAGAGAGTGCCTAAGCCTGCGGGGTCCTGAGGAATGGTGTCTAATTCAGGGCTGTAAGAGCCTAAAAACATTGTTTAGATCCCAGACCTGAGGTGTGAAACACACCACTAAGTGCTGGGGGATTCATAGTTACTTGCAGACCACAATGTGAGTGGGCAGACTTATGAGCCTTTCTGAAGGGAGGCATGATGCTTTGATGTGCCCAGTAATGACATTATGAGTTCTAATTGATGTAAGCAGTAAAGACAGAGTGCCTCATGGCATGGAAAAAGAGACTAGCAGATACTACTAGTTGGTTGCTGAGCTTTGGTAAGAGATTGTCCAAGTGAACATCTCTCCATTCAATCACATTTTCCACTGGAAATTCCTCTTTCCTTCGGGTATCTTTTAACATACAAGACTCTGTGGGCTCATTTGAATAGGTTGCCACACAGGTACCTCAGATGAAACCACAGGCTGCAGCCTCAAAAGGAGCGGAAATACTATTTTAAAGATCTTGTCTCTCTGTGAGAGTCAGGCTGGCACTGTCTGTTGCTTTCCTGCATTTACATGTACTTGCCTAAAAGCAACTCTACTCCTTAAGGACTTAGAAACCCCAAGTAAATAAATAAAAATCACTTTCAAGGCCAAAACATGTGCCAGCCAGAATTTGCCATGGTTGTACTGCACCCTCGGAAATTCAAAGGTTATTTCACAATATCCTACATGCAGGAAGGTTGGAGCAGTATTTAAAGCCGGAGGTGTGACACATGTCTAATTACTGTATCTGTCGGTGCATAAGGGTGCTAGCTCTGTGTGAGTAACTGGGGCAGGAGATGGTGTCTAAGATCCCCTTTCAGACATCACACAGGTAAGGAATCAGTGACAGTGTGGGAAACATGACTCACATCAGCAGCGATCATTGAGATTAGATGAGAGAACAAACCTTCCTCTAGCTGCTGTGCTGGATGATGACAGCAGGATCTCTACAACATTTGGCTCTGTTGTTTAACAGGTTAATAAATCACCTTTTGGGGCGTACAGTTCCCCACCAGTAAAACACTGGGCAGGAAAGAGTGTGACAGCACTATTCATCTTGGCAAGAGCAATGAAGAAGTGCTCTGCACAGAAGCCATCTACATACTAGAATTGTGTCCTTGGTTATTAGTCCTCATCATGAAGACTTACTGGAAAAACTGGAGTGAAAAGCTGCTTCTTTCAGGCAACAGAGGAAGGAAAGAGAGCTTAAGATACAGACACATGCGAGTCACTCATGGTTGTGACATCATGTTGGCCTTAATGTTGTTCCTTGAAGAACCATGTCTTAGTAGACTTTTTACAGTGGAGATACCAGTTATAACTTGACAAAAAAATCTGAACAGTACCGTACTTGAAGTTTTTAAGAAGTAACTTAAAATCTCAGTATTGTTTTGCTGCTTATTGTGTATGAGAAATGTCCTTCATAAATATAATTATCTGGGATGTGGCAGTTCAGCTAGACAGGGATGATTCCCTCCCCAGCACCTGAATCCAGCACCACATCTCCCTGGACAAGTAGGTGTGGCTGCTGGCATAAGCAAGCATCAGTATATGTGAGTAGAACATCTGGATAACACAGGATCAGTCAGGAGTCACTTAAACCATCCTGTGATTCAGACACCTTGTTGTGACAGGCTATTCCTGGGCATGGCGGGTCATGACTGTCTTAATAAGAGCTTCCCCTGATGCTGACAAATACCCTCTCCTGTCCCTCACTCAGGAGCTATTGGCAGGGAAAAAGACTTGGAATGGGAGGTGAAGATGAGCATGGGAGGATGGGTTCAAGAAGAAGCCTCACTTCCTGAACCCTGCAGGCTTTTGGAGGTCATGCTTCTGGTCTGTGGCCTCCTAAATCTTAAAAAGCCCATTTAGAAACAGCACAGGATAGGGAGAAGTCAGAATACAGCATTCACCCTCTGGAGACCACAGAATTGTGGCTCCTTTGGGGTCATTAATTGCTGTTCAACAATAGCTAGCAGGGTGTTCTGTTGGAAGATTAGCACAGAAATTTTGGTGTTTTTATCTGGTTCTATCCTTTTCCTATAGAAAGTATTGCAGAATGTAATAAATGTAAGTAAAGGATATTTTAAAATTCATTTTTGGTTTCAGTAAAACAGTTGCATAATTATTGCACGTAATTTTGCAGTGAATTTTTGAATAAAAGTAGTATAATTACAGTCTATTCACTCTTCCTGATCACCTATAGGTCTGGCTCCCTTTCATTTGAATGGATTCAAAATTATCTGTTTTTCCTGTTCCTAATAATGATAAATGACCATAAGTAGATCATATAATTTTGCTTACATTTGTAAAGGATGCTAAATTGTTACGAGTCTTTTAAGGCATGTTCATATTTTTTTAATTTAATGAATTGCAAATTACGAGTACTGGGAACCTGTTACTCCTCTTTTCCCGTGCCTCAACCCCAACACTCACCCCAGTTATATTATGAATCACTTTTTAAAAGATAATTGTTACACTAATGCCGGGGTTGATAGGAACTCAAGTGGGTGAAATACAAATGTAGAAGGAGAGCTTAATCCTAGAGAGCTGAAATACTAGTTAGAAGGATTATAGGAAGAAGTGGTATAGAAAAGATGGAGACAAAAGTGAAAACAGCAGTAATATTTTGTGTAATATTGTCTTACACAAAATGCATGTTATCAAGACCTCTGGTGAGAGATCTTATGAAAGATACATAAGCTGTTGTGTTGGATCCTGACCAGAGTGCTCTCACGACTGAGCACAGTCTGCTTAGGGAAGATCATTGGAGTTGCTGTCCCCTCTGTAGAGGTGCTCCTTGACTTGGCAGAGCTCTAGCAGAAATCCAAGGATGTATCAGCCAAGAGCCAAGGCCTATGGGCAGAGTGCCACTGCAGATCCTGGGGTGGGGTCTGACCAAAATCTCCTGAACAAGATGTAAAAGAGGCTTTCCACAGAGAAATACAGAACTCTCCTGACTGTGCCTTTGTCTTCCTGGGAGATCTCAGCTGTCCAGGTAGGCACTGCTGAGCTTGCACCATGTGAGCAAGTAAAGGAACTGTAGACCGTGCAGCTCACAGGTTATGATGCAAATGCCAGAGGGGCTGTACTTGAGCTGCTGCTTGCAAAGTGGGAAAAACTGGCCAAAAGTATGGCAGAAGTGGCAACCTGGGCTGCAGTGACCATGACATGACTGAGTTCAACATATAGAAGAAAAGTGGGAAGAGAAGTAGCAAAATTAGAACTCTAGACTTTATAGCGTTTGGCTTAGAGTTAGGAAATTTCCTTAGGCAAAATTCCTAGTGAAGATGCCAAGGAGGAAAGGACAAAGGAGGACTGGCTAATTAAAAAAAAAAAAAAAAATCAGTTTTCTGAGAGGTGAGGAACCATCAAGCATCCCATTGTGCAGAATGGGATTCCAGCAGAATGGGCTCTGGAGTAAGCATGGAATTGCATGGCGAGCCATTAATGCAACCAAATAGCTTACAAGAATTGAAAATATGAACAAAGGACAGATATAAAGATACTTTTCAAACATTTTTTGATAAAAATGAGTATGGTCGAGGCCCAGCTGGAGTTAAGTCAAGGAGAGGCCATTAAGGGTGACAAGAAGGGGTTCTACTGGAACACTAATTACAGAAGAAGTTCAAAGAGAATGTAGGCCTGCCGAAGAATGAGAGAGAACAACGTAGTGGCAAGCATTATAAAACAGGGTCCTCAATGTCCCTTTTGCATCAGACAAAGATTTACACCAGCACTGTTTGTTATGGAGGATAGCCAACTGGGGAGGAGCAATGAGCTAGGGATAACCACAACTGGATGTATTCAGATCCATAGTGCTTGATGAGATTAATTTGACACTGGAAGTGTTATCTGATGTCTATCATATGTGAAAAATCAGGGTGGTCTGCAGAAATCCTTGAGGGCTGGAAAAAGGCTAAGGGCTGAAACACCTGTCTTTCATAAAAGCAAGAAGGAGAATCCAGGGAACAATATGATTGTTACTGTCACCTCAGTCACTGGAAAAGAACATCTTCTTGAAATTCATTTTCAAACATAGCAAAGACAAGAAGGCAGTGGCCTGTATGAGGAGGCAGATGGCACCGTTAGCAAATTTGCAGACTGTGTTAAGTGGGGGGGCGTGATTGACACACAGAATGGCAGAGCTTTAGTCCAGAGGAATCATCAGAAAGTTGAAGAGTGGGACAACAGAAATTTCATAAGATTGAGCAAGAAGAAATGGGAGTTTCTGCATTCATGGCAGAGTAACTCCAGCATTAGTACAAAATAGACACTGGCTAACCAGCGGCCTGGCTGTAAAGGGACCTCAGGGTTGAATCATGTATGGTTGAGCCATAATTCATTGTAAAGTAAACTACACACTGGGCTAGAAGGAGCCTGCTCAGAAGGTCAAGCAAAGTTGTTCTCATCCACTTTTGCTTGGCACTGGTGAGGCTGGATCCATGTATCCTGCTGTATGGCCCCACTTCCACACTGCCCTGTTACAAGAGGACTGTGAAGAACCTGGAGGGAGCCCAGCAGAGGGCTGCCAGGATAGCAAAGGGTCCAGAACACATGCAGAGTTTGAGGGATTAGTCTGGTGAAGAGGAGCCTGTGGGGTGATCTTAGCAACAGCCCACAGCAGCTGGAGAGGGAAGAACAAAGGTAACGGAGCTAAACTCTGCCATTTAGTGGTAGACAATGTGACAAGGAGTAACAGCCGTGGGAAGGTTCCAGTTGCATGGTTGGGAAAACCCATGAGGGGGGTAAGGCAGCCCTGGAACATGTTACTGAGAGTGGCTCTGCAATCTCCACCCTAGGAAATTTTCAAGGGTTGGCCAGACAAACCACAGCTTGACAGGAGCTAGTGTGGGGAATACCCACAGTACTAAGGAAGAGGATGGACTAAATCATCTCCACAGGTCCCGTTCAAACAACTTCTTGTGATTTTCTGTTGTAAACATCATCTGTAAGTAATAGGAGATACCTGTGTGATTGCACAGATGCAAAGCTGAGTATTATCAAGATCAGACAGACTGTCTTCTGGGTCAGGACAAGAGCAAAAATCTCTGGAAATGTTTTAATGATGTTGCATTCTTTTTTTACATATGTCCTGACAACAAAATGGTCATGTTTTTTCTGCTTCCAGGAAATGTTTCCTGAAACATTGCTCTTCCTGTTCCTGATAGCCACTGAGAAAAGAATTAATTAATTCTGTTTCCCAGTATTAGTCTGCCTATTTTGTCTTTGTACAGGTTCTTTTCATGCTTTTTCAGGAAGTTTAAAGTCATTTCTGCTGAACTTTTCTCTGTTTTACACTTGTAAAATCATTTGGTACCTGAGTCATAACTCCTGAAACTTTCTCTTGATTTTTGCCATTGGGTGTCTTTATTGTGTTTGGTTGGGTTTTGTTGCTGATATTGGTTTTGACCTTTGTCCTAGATTATACAGCTGTAATGAGCATAACTTAGAGAAGTCTAACTTGAGGACTTCTCATTTACTTTGCTTCAGTTTCCTTCATGTTAGGAAGTACACAGTCCATGTCCTTCCACAAAAAGAAAACAACAGAAGAAACAAAGCCAAGCCAAATTTTTAAGCAAAAAACCAACTTCTTTCAGCTAATACATTCTTCCTTTGAGCTCACAGAGCAGAGCAGGTTTGTAATGGAGCCACCAGGATTGTACATTTTTTGAGGGCTGCAAGAGAGGAGGACCATGAAAGTACATGCAGAATAGCCATCAAACTCACTGAGGATTTATAAATACACCCTCTGCATTTCAACATAGTTGTGAGGTAGTTCCGTGTAGTTGCAAGTGCCTGCTCAGCTGAAACTAGGCTGTGGCCTTCCTGGTCTCCAGACAGTGCCTTCTGCAAGGGAGTGTGTGTGGGACTTTCACAGGCTTTCCAGTTGCGTCTGTTCTGTCTTGTATTAGTAGTCACTGAACCACAGAAAGACTGACTTGGCTTCCTTCATATTCTTGTTGTGAATCAGGCAGAGCTGGGACCTGTGTTGGGTTCTCTCACATGTGATGTGAATTTCCCTCACAAGCAAATTACTCGTTATCCTGGCATTCCTTTCTTCCTAGTTTTCACCAGAACTGGTGGCCCTCCTTGTTGGTACTGTCTTATTTTTCCCCAAAGTTTGCATTTGACTAAACAACATTTTCTAAGAATAATATTCAACAGATGAATTGCCCATCAGCCCCTGAAGACAACAAAGGGTGTAGGGCATCTCCTTCCAGAGATCCAAAAGCATATGATTTCAGCTCAATTTTATGGTAAATTCTTGAGGTATACTGACCTTTCAGTCTCTCTTTCAGTGTTTGCTGAATTTCACCTTTAATTTGGTCTATGTAAGTACGTTTTTTCTGTAGCCACATGTCTAGGAATCCTAGAAGCTTAATTGGGCTGATTATTTGTACACAAAAGGAACAAAGACTATAGGAGATCCCAGACAGATGATGAGAGAGAGAATTCAAAAGGTTGGAGCAAGGAAAGAAATGGACAGTGTTTGTATGTGTGCATGCATAAGAGAAGAAAGATGTTGATGCAATGGTGAAATTAATATAGAAGATGGGAAAAGTTGTTCTTTGTTTTTGTCTGCCTTTCTACCTGTCCTACTTTCCCCAGTGTGCCATTGATAATGAGCAACACTCTGAATTCAGCTTCCAAATGTTGTATACAGTTTTCTGAGACTGCCTTGGACCTTTGATGGGATTATGAAGATCCTTATCTTGAATTTTCTTTTGTATCTGGTGGTTTCTGTTCCTTTATATCATTATTACATTATCTTCCTTGGTTTTTTCTTTTGTTATGTGCTATTTCATATTTAAATGTGTGCTTCTCTCTCACGTGCCATCTGATTCTCTCCTCTCTATCTTTTAATTTTTACATATTGCTCCAACTTTACCTCCTGTTGATTGGCTACTACCTGGATTATAGTTTTCCTCACTTAGTTGCTGATTTGAAATTTTTCAACCATGATGAGCTTTTTTCAGCTGCATGTTTTGGTTTTAATTTAATACTACTTCTCCACTTTCTATCCCTAAAGAATCTGATCATGTAGTGTCTTCTGTGACTCAGCTACAGAGAAAATATTGCTGTCAGTGATACTGAAAGCACCCGTGGTGACATATTCAGAAGAAAAAGAGCTGTCCAGCATGTGTGTCATGTAGTTGTCTAAATGGTGGAAGGAGAAGAGGCTGTTAGACAGCAATTACACAGCAGCCTCTCCCTTCACTGTGGGAGAGTGAGCCCAAGTATGGCAGTTTTTACCATCTGAGGCAATCTCTTCCTGACTCCAGAAGAAAGCAGCAAGACAGAGCTGTAATTGTGTCTGGCTGCTCTTTTGAGGGTGCATGTGGACCGTCAGTGGGCTTTGCACACTCCAGATTGGAAATCACAGTTTTAGAAGAGTTGGCAGAGGAGTGCTGCAAATTTTGAGCTGAAGTTGCATAAGAAGCTATTCTTGGCTCAGCGTTGCTCAATACCTTTATCAACAATTTGGAAGGAAATGTATAATCGTCACATAGATGCAGATGATATAAATTGTGACCCAGTAGGTGGATGCCAGCATTTAAGACCTTCCGGCACTGAGTTCAGTTTGTTCTGTTCAGAAGAAGGGAATTGTTCAAATTACTTCCCATAACACTTTTTTAAGGGAAATATGAATGACATACTTTGGCATTCCCCCCACACCTATCTACACTGTTCTACTGCAGATTATTCTACTTTCATGCAGTGCTGTTTTATGAAGAAAAGGGTTGGGTTCATTTTGTGAGAGCTAACAGATTGTAGGTAAGACAAGTTCACTCTCTGCAGGTGCCAGTGGGTGACCGCTGGTGTGAAGCCAGTATAGGTGGGGTTATGGATCCGCCCCTTCCCTGCTTTAAGAAATCCAGTATTGCTTGGGATTGACCAACACACATCCACACAAAATGTTTCATAGAGTCAGTGCTGCAACAGCACAACAGCAGAGCCAGAGAACAGGGTGTTGTTCACACTCTTCTTTCACTTACCCATTATTAATATACACAGCCAAATGTGGTTTTAGCAGTTTTTCCTAGCAGTTAATACCCTCTGGTCCTGGTAACCACTCACCTATGGCAAATATGATTATGGCTGATTCCACATACTTAATATTAAATGCCAGGGTATGGATGGAAAAATGTAGAAGCAATGAAGTTTTGATTCAGCAGCATAGCTACAGCTCACAAAGCATTGGATCAAGCAGCTTAGTACATTTTCTAAGATTAGATCTTTTAGAAGGTTTGCCTGTGCTTGCTGTCAAGTTTGTTTGCACAAGCAGAGATTTCTGGTGGCACAGTGGTGTTATCCTACCAGGGCAATATTAGGGAGAACTCTGCATAGGCTTCTTGCATTTCCTCACACAGATTTATAACTTGGGAGTTCTGTGGTTTGGTGGGCAATTTCAGCTAGAAGGGTGTCTTTAAGAGACTTTTTGTCTCCTTTGGCAAACACAGAAAACAATCTGTTGCTCTGAAGGAAGAGTACAATCTAAACAAATAGATATGAATTTTAAGCCTTATGAGGGCATAAGAGAGAATATAATTGACGGAGGGCCCTTTCCCTTCCCCTTCTCCCGTTCCTTCATTGTAATCAGTCAGGTAGAGCATAGTTAGATGGGCAAAACATTTCTGCTCTTTTATTGCTACTCCCATCCCTTTGCATGCTTGCAACATCTGATCAGACATTGAGAGTTACTGACACAGAAGGGAAAAGTTTGATACTTCTCCATCTCACTTTGACTGTGTCTTTGTTAGTATCTCCATTATACCTAAAAAAAAAGTAAATATATTATTAAGATTTTAATGTGCAGTTGAGTTTCACTCAAGGTAACTTAAAATAGGTGGGTTACCTCTGACCTAATCATCTTTTTCCACTGGAAGAGTGTCCAGCAAATCCTTAGTTTCTAAAGTGTCATCTTTTTTTTTTCTTTTTCATTTTTGCACTGCTCATTTTAATAAGTCTCTGATATAAACCCATGTTCTACTAAAGTATTAATGCCATTTTTGTTAAGAAAATCAAACATTAGAGCAAGATCCAGCCTTAGAGAAGCCAATGGATTTGAGTGGGCTTTATAACTTTCTTGAATAATCACCGCACACCTAAATGTATATTTTAAAATAAAATATCACATCATTAAGTGAGAATTCTCAGACGTAGTTAAGAAGCATTCTAGCATATAATTGCTGAAGCTGGCATTGAATCTCTAACTTCTTTTCAAGGTGGTGACTGCAATATCAAAATATTAATGTATTTGTGTGGATAATGCCGACCATTATTACAAGTCCACCTTTTGTCGAACTGCACAGTCACTTCACGAAACAAACGTAAAAATTTGATTTTGTCAGGAGATTTTGCCAAACATTTTGTTAGTTGTAAGTGCTTGTCATCTTGCAGTGTTTAGAAAGTATAAAACTTGTGAGACACCACATTAGTCAGGACCACTTACCAAATTTCCTGTCACTGCATGTTCTGAGCAGCCAGCTCATTTTTTGTCTACCTGGGCTTACACCAAAACTACTCTTCAGCAGATGGTGCGATAGTTACGACACTGAGAAACACTAAGGAAAAAAATACCCATGAGAGAAGAGCAGATAAAAATCTTTCCTTTCTGTGACATTTTCCATGCTTTCCTCAGTCTTATTTCTCTGCCATACACACAGGCACAGACATGCATGTATGTCTGCCTGCGCCACTCTCTGTGTCCAGTGCCCGGCTGCCAGGCTTGCTCCAAGACAAGCAGCTGGCATTTGCTGACTCCTGCAGATGGGTCATGAGTGACACACACACACGGGGCAGCTGTCTGGATCTGGCACTCAGGTGATTATTTGTTTGCTAATCAACCAGCAGCTCCCTTTGTGGAGTTCGAGGTTCAGAGAGAGTGATTAAATATACAGAGAGGCTGTTGTGTGGTTGTGGGTGAAATGTTGGGTGGTAATTACAAGAGATGTAAGGATAGTTATTGTTACCAGGGCTGGAGCAAAAATTAAATCTGTCTATTCAAACTGCTTGTCACTGAATATCCAATAGCAGTTTCCTAAGGTAGAACAGAAAAACAAACCCTCTCTGTTTTCCAGTGAGAATAAAGAGGTATCTGCATGTTTACATTAAAAAGCTGGAGTCACCTGCAAAAATGATCAAATTTCAAACTAAATCAAATATGCAGTTTCTCACAACTGCTCGCAAAGGACGTCAGGAGTTATGTGTGAAAAGAGAAGGAGTGAAATCTGATCACTATGTGCTGCTCAGTTCAATTAGTTTAGCTAGCTGACCAAAATTCCAGGTATTAATTCTGCAGGTGCCAGTTGGGTCTAATCAATCTGCAGGTTTTAACTGATGCTTAGTGTAGCTCAGCTGGCCAAGCAGTGGGCTTAATGCCTAGCAGAGAGGGATGGTCACCTGCTAGGGTATCATTTGTTGCTGTATTTCATGCAGCATGTAATAAAACATTACTCTGTGTAATTTTTAATTTATTGTGGGGTAATGTGAGCATTTAACATATACTGAATGAAGAAAAAAAATCTTCAAATGATTTTGTCACTGGAGTAGTTGGGGTGGCATCCTGAGGTCATTGGTTTTGACGTCTGCAGGAATGGAGTGGTGTCATTAATTTTGACTAAAATGCTCCTGTGCCTTAGGCTGGAGTGTAACAGTGGGGTGAGCTGAGGGAACTGGGGGTACTTGGCTCACAGAAGAAAAGGAGAAGGGGAGATGGAAGTGCTGAGCTCAACCATCTAAAGGAGGGCTTACAGAGAAGATAGAGGCAGGCTACTATCAAAGTTGCTGAGCAAAAAACCAAGAGGCCGTGGTCACAAGGTGCCGGGTGGGAAATTCTGATTGTAGAAAGGAAATTCTTCACAGGAGACTTAGTCAAACACTGAAACAGGTTTCTTTGAAGCACTGTAGAGTCTCTGTCCACAGAGACAGTGAAAGTCTGCAAGCCAACTTGGTCTGCCTTGAAGCTAGCACTGCCTTGAGTAGGTGGTGGAAGTGGAGACCTTGAGATGCTTTCAAGCCAAAATCTTCCTGATGTCTCAGGTTGCACGTGGCCCTGCTCTCCCCTCCAATCTTTTACAAGGAGGTGAAGTTTGTCCTCACCTCAGGATCCTGTTAAGAATTCAAAATGGACAGTAGAATAGGCTTGCTTTGAAAAAGAAGCTTTTAAGAAGCGATTGTGGCTTTGTTAGTTTACTGTTTCTAATTGAAAGCTTATGAGGAGTATGATTTTGCTTTCTAGTGGTTAGCCAGCTGACTCATGTGCTGTCTCTTGTAAGGACCACACAGGACAAACTGCCCCAAATCACACTCCAGACACCTCATAGGCCTTATCCTATCTGGGTCTGCAGTTGGGACTGTGAGCAAATAACTGATTCAAAACCACTGTTTGTTTTAAGTTAAGTAATTCCAGACTTTTTGCTAAATAAACTTGTCCCTTGGGTTCTTGTGAAAGCAAGAAGGCATCTTGGAAGTAAAGAAAGCCTGTGGAAGCTGTCCCCTCCATTTCCTTACAAAGTCTGGACTCACACACAGCCTGCTTGGTGCTGGAGCCACTGGTGTCCAGGACAATACTGTACACAGGTTTCCTACAAGCTTGCCTGTCACAACACTACAAATAAGCCAAATCCCACTTTTTCTTTGGTACCTTCAAAATTAGTGTCTTAGGTATATATTGGGGAATTGCAGGATATTTAAAAGACAGAAAAAGGGCTGCACAGTTGTATGTTCATTCGGCATGCTTTGGTCAGATCTTGCTCTTCAGCTTCCTCTGCTTTGCTCACAAGGAGGAAGACAAGCCATCAAGATGCCCTGTGTTCAAAACACCTTCTGTATACGATCTCTTCTTTCTGTTCAAGCCTGAATGCTCCTTTCAGAAAAGGTGGATTTTGGCCCTTAGTTGGAGGCAATGAGATGATGGGTTGAGCTGCGTTTGCTCCAGCCCTGGCACGCCTGTGTGCAGTCAGCTTTATCTGCTGCTGGGTGATCTTGGCTACCATTCAGTAATGCAGGACCCCTCTTTAGGGCTTCCTGTGGAGATTTTAACATGGCTGTGGTGCATTTGATTTCAGGATGAGATGACCTGAGGACCTCCACAATGGATGTCCTACCTCCTGGAGAGCTCCGGAGTTTGACTTTAGGCCAGAGAGCCCAGAGCTGGTCTCTGCCTGAGGAAGTATTTAGGATACCTGAAGACCTTCAGCATGGACACAGGCAGGTTCCTCTGCTATGGGGCAACCTGATTCTTAGGAGTGATCTGGCAAAGCTCTGTAAATGTGGTCAACACTGTCCTTCTCACCTTACGTGCACAACTATGGAAACCTCTTCCTCTGTAATCCTTTCACATGTTTCCCAGGCTCTTGTGCCTTGCAGAGGTTTACAGAGCTAATCTGCTTGGAAGGGTAGATTTAGGAGGGATACTAGCAAGGTTCCAGCCCCTCTGCAAAGCTTCTGTGCCTGTGGTCAGTCCTGTAGCTCACTAACTGCCCTGGTCCTTCCAGGCCTCAAAGGGCTGCTGTCCCTGCACACATCTTCATTTAATGAGCAGTAGCTTCCCCCCGTAGCCAAGCCATTGGGCCATCCACTATTCTGTGTTGGCAGGGTGCCTGGCAGGGCCTCGCTTTAGGTTGGTGCTTAGGCAGTATTGTAGTAAATTATAAAAGATCCCCTCTTTGATGCCTTGTGGGAGAAGGCACTGGGCCTGATTTCCCCCTGCCTCGTTCCTTGTATTGTGATTTGCACAAGATGCTATAAACTGCTAACATGCTGGTTTGGTAACCACTTTGCCACAGGTATAAATTACAACCCAAGGTGCACAGCAGTGGGGGAATGAGGCCAACCATCTCTAAAGGTCAAAGGAGCATTCATCACACCAAGTCTGCTGTGACTTCATTGTGACTTTGCATCAATCAAAGTCCTGTTGTTGTTAAAGAATCTCTAATCAATACAAAAGAAGTAATTTTTTTTAAAAGCCACACTTCCCTTTTCTGCTCCTTTGTTCTGTGCAGAAATGTCTTGTCCTCTGGTCTTCTTAAACAAGAGCCCTTGGTGTACAAGTTGCAGATATAAATGTATTTAGCCAGAATCAGAGCCTAAAGGGATGGCATCCTTCTCAGCCAGCCTAAAATAGAATGGAGCAGTGGTTAGAAACAATTGCTGCAACTGTGACTTCCTCAAACAGCATGGCTCTGATGTCAGATACCGGGAAAGAGGAAGCAACGGTTAGAATGCACGATGGTTTAACCAAAGGTGCAATTTGTTCCAGCTTTCTGATTAAGTCTGTCCCCTGTAAAAAGGAAATATGAGCAGAGCAGGCAGAGTACTCTTAGACCTCTCCAGCTGTACAGGAGTAAATGAGGAGCAGATTCGGTCACCCTCAGCTGCCTGACACTGACTGCAAGAGCACATGCTTGCTCTCAGCTCTCTCCTTGTATGCCTCTGCTTTGGTCTGGAGAGAACCTGTCCCCACCAAAAAACCCAGAAATTCCTACTTAACAAGGTTAAATTACAGTTCCTAAATAAAAGATATAAAAATCTGAAAAGCCTTTATTATGTTGGATAATGGTATCAGGATTTAAATCTGCTGCTTGTGTTTGGATTAAAGCATTAGGTTTCCTTTGCTCAATTTGTTACTAAATTTGAACGGCTTACAGTTGCTGTTTTCTATCAGCATTTACCTAAGAGAGCTGGCTGTGTATCAGTGTCCCATTAAAAGATGTTTTTAAAGTACTTGTTAAGTAAAAATGTACTTATGAATTTCTTACGAATTCTCCATTTGATGCTGTACATCCAACACAGATACTTACCCCTGGTGTTTCTGTTGTGTTTCATTTTGTTGTTAATCCGCCACTGTCTAACTCTGAAGTTTCCCTTCTTGAGCAGGGTGCTGGAGTAGGTGACTCCCACAGGTCCCTTCCAGCTGAAGTGCCTGGTGCCCACACTGCTGATGACTGGCAGACCAGAGAGGCAGGCAGGAGGATCTGTGGTGAACCTCTCCGTCATTTCTCTTGTGACCCACATTCAGCTGATCTCGGTGCGTGGTCCCCACACAGTAATACAAAGGAAAGTGAGAAACCTGAATCTTCCTCTCCATCAGTCCTGCAGAATTGCGTTTATAACACAGGGCAGAAAACGGTAATTTTCCTGCAGTGTTTATCAACCATGTGATTGAATTTGCATGTTTTATAGACAAGTTGTTTGGGAAGTTCAACAGGAAGGAGCTCTTTCAGTATCAAAACATAAATTCTACTAACTTTTCACAAGTCTCTGTATGATCACACTGATCTCATCCCTGCTACATTCCTGAAGACTCATAAATTTGCTGGGCCTTCATGACATGCCAAATAACTGAAACCATTCTGCAATGCCCAGATTGGAGGCAACAAAACATGGTTTACATGGTTTCAGTTTCTAATGGTCTGTTTTAACACATTTTCTTGGTATCACCTCCGATTCCTTTCTCTGCAGCAATCTGAGTGTTAATTATGCTCAGTGGACAACCAGGGGACAGTGACCCTGATGCAGTCACATGCTGTGAATGATATAAAAAAAGGTTTAAAAAAATCAGTAGGAGATGGGAAAGGGAATAAAATTACAGTTTGCAAGCATCTCTGTTTTTACTTCTTTTTTCCTCTTGTCTGAGGAGCCTTGGCAAGAGTTGTGTTCTCTTACAGGTGTGCCTGTTGTGCTGGCCATAGGACTGATGGACAGGCAGATGAGCTGTCCATGGAAGGGAGTGTCTTAATTTTGGGAGTGCGTGGCACATGCAGAGTACGCTGCTGTGTGTAGTCTGTGCCGTGGAAGTGGAACTTCAGTCTTCATTCCCATGAACAGCAACACCTTGTCCACCACTGGTCATAAATCCTAGTGGAGTAACCAGTCATCCTCAACTGCCTGTTGCTTCCTGCTTCCTCATGCCATAGCATCTTTTGCAGCAGCCCAAGCAGCTTTTCAGAGAGGGGACAGTGATAGCAGCAGGACTGAATGGACTCCCTGACACGGCAGGTGTTGAAGAGATAAACAGTTTGTAAATCTAGAATGTCAAAATATGCCAAAGAAAGGAAAATTTCTGGCCCTAGTTTGCAGGTTTACTCTTTAAATTTAAAACTTAATCAGCACTTGGTACAAAACACTAATCATAGAATCATAGAATGGTTTGGGTTGCAAGGCACATTCTAGTTCCAACCCCCCTACCGTGGACACCTTCCACTAGGCCAGGTTGTTCAGAGCCCCATGCAGCCTGGCCTTGAACACTTCCAGGGATGGGGCAGCCACAGCATCTCTGGTCAACATGTTCTAGGACGTCACCACCCTCACAGTAACAAAATTCTTCCTAAGATCTAATCTAAACCTACCCTCTGTCAGTTTAAAGCCATTCCCCTTCTCCTACTACCATTTGCCCTTGTACTGGCTATCAAAAGCATTTCTGTTGTGCCTCTCAAGATAGCATTTAGTCACCTGTTCCTCATTTATAAACATTTTAAGTGGAGTCCTGGCATGAATTAAGTGGGGCTGGAGACTCTACCACCAGTGACAGTTACAGATGGAGATCCATGGGCTTTCAATGAAAATCAAAGGTTTTTATTTAAACTGGAGTGTCATTTTTCCAAGGTAAAGGCTACTCATCCCGAAATTTAGAAGCTACTGTATGATCAGGTTTGCAGCCCATAATAATGGCTTCTCCATTTTCCTACGCATGGTTTAAAAAATTTACCTGAATTTCTCTACTAATGTGAAGCTTCAGTTCAAACAGAACTCAAAGACAGTGTAGCATGTTATCATGTGATGTTATAATTATCAAAAAATCACGCATAAGGTCGAGAGAAATGTGCTGAGTGCACTGGGACATTTGGAATCCATAGGCACACGGCCTTAAGGCTGACGGAGATTAATGCTTTTGGCATCACGCAGCACCAGTATTATGTTCATGCTGTGGTAGGGATTTCTTTTTCCATAGACCTCCTGATTGTGAAAGGGGATTCCAAACCTCACATGCAAGCAGCAAATGTCTCCAAGTACACTGTGGCACCCTTCCAGGAACAGAAACCCCCGTTACTGTCTGCTGCCACAGTACACTGATTGGAAATGAGATAGCCACCCGAGCGCGGTGTATCACGGCTCTCAGCAGTCATGTGAGGGAGACATCAGGAAACAGTAGCTGACAGTCACATCGCTGCCAGTCAGAAAGGGATCGGTGCTTAAAAGGAAGCCCTGGATGCTTTCGGCATGACTGAATACGCTGCTAATCTGCATATGTCTGGATTAGAAGTCACACCATCATAAAGATGCCATGAGCCAGGCAGCACCCATATGTCATGCGTGTGGTGACAATTCCTAAATATCCCATCCCACACAGCTCTATTCCTAAGCGTAAACAACAAATAGGAGGCAAAAGGCAAAGCACACAGGCTGTAAAGCATTCCTGTCCTGATCCCAGGATCCTGTATCATAAGGATCGCTAGGTTTTTATACTCCGGTGTATTTGCATATCCTCTTCACCATTTGAAAGAAAAGATTATTGCATCTGCCAGTAGTTTGTCATTTTAGTCCTAAAACAACGTTATTATGTGGGTTGACTGAATATATCATTCTTAATCAGATGCAGAACGGCATTCCCTACCTTCCTGACAGTGTTATGGACCCCATACAGTTTGATTTAGTCTGGTGACAGGGTTGTAAATGTGGAGCTTCACATCAAGCTCCCCACCAGGGTGATGCCTCCTCTTCCAGCCTGAATGCAAATACTGCTGGAGGTGGAGGCTTGGCTCAGAGTGACCAGAAGATGAGGATCAGTGCCGGTATGTGTGTCTGGTTCTGAATGCAAGTGTGAGCTTGGCACAGAAGGGCAGAAAATTTTGGACAGATTAACATGGATCATTTTGACCATGTGGCTAAAATGAATCAAAGGTCAATTTGGATTAATCCAGCTCTGTGAATAAGGGATAAGCAATATACATGGTGCTTTCTTTTTTTCCGTGCATTGATTTGTGGGGAAGACCTGTGTGATGTGACCTCCCAAAATATTTTTCAAATGCCAGTGATGAGTTCAGTGGTGAACTGTGATTTCTACAGCAGGCTGAAATTAAGAGACGGAAAAGCTCTTGTTTAATATAACATTTAAGGTAAACAAAAGTTTTGCCATGAAGACAGCTGTATCATGCGTATATGAACAGATACTTCTAGAATCAGAGCTGACTTTACTGAAAATTCACTTCTTGCAAGTCTTTATTTATCTATCTGTGATGGCAGGGGTAAGAAAATCTTTGTTCAAGGGTTGTCAATGAAGAGTAGTCCACCTGCAATGCCTGTGGAGTGGCAGGCAAAATTGTGCTGACCAGGTTTGTTGGCACTCCCAGGTGTGACACTGTGGACACTCCCAGGTGTGAGGAATCTGGAATGCAGCTGCAGGTTGCAGGCTACCTGGAAGAGATGCTCCAGGTTACCAGGGTAGGAGGGGGGAGCAAGTTGTGGAGATGAAGAGCCTTTCTTTCTTCCCTTTTCTTTTGGAAACCAAGTACATGGAGCAGCTGTTCCAAATGCAGGTGCTTTCCACTCATCACGCCAGCTTTGCATTCTTGTTCCTGTTTGTATGTAGGTGCTTTGAAGATGATCAGGCTTCACTAAAATAGTGCTACCCCCGTTTCTGCTGGGTCTGAATCCAGGCTACACAGCGTATGGAACCAAAGCCAAAGCTGGTTCAGTATGTCTTGCCTGGAGCTACCCAGCTCTTCTGAGCACTCTCATGTACTAGGTAGGCTCTAACCAATTTTGGGAAGACTTTTTGTTTGTTTCAATGTGTGCCTGGGCAGACCTCATCTGTAGGTAAGGGCAAATGTCCCAAAATTCTTAGTTTTTCACAGATGGTTGTGGCAAGGTTTCCAAACATGACTGAAGAAGTTAGGTACTCGACTCTTACTGATTTCATGAAAGCAGTGGGAGTCAGCCAATTGGCCTGTTTAGTCACATTTGAAAATCCCACAAGATACTATCTATCTCCTTCAGCTGCTTTGAAAACCTCTCTCCTAGTGCTTTCTAGAGTGTGTTGTCACTAGTATTGAAAGGTCAGGCAGGGTTGCAGTATTATTTGAACAGGACTGAAGTGTGTGGAGGAGACACATGCACATCATACAGGAAACATGAGTCCTGGACTGGAATGCACAGCTAAGGCTGTATTGGGCTTAGCTGTGTGGCTTGAGGCAGATGGGCACTTCTCGCTGGAGATGGAAATGCAGACGGAGGGAATATGACTTAAATACAGGCATAAATCCTGAATCAGGACTGAGATACTTCAAGCTGAACTAACTGATTTGACTCTTCTATTTAGAGTGTAATTCATGGCACTGGATGCAAAGTTTACTCTAAATTATTCAGCAGTTGTGGGCCCTCGGTATTATTACACTGTAACTAGCTTTCCTGAATTAATGTTGCTTATTCTACTTTTGAATAAAGCTAAAAAATTAATTGTTACAAGCTCAGAATTTACCTTGTTTGATCTCATATACCCTCTGTGTTTTAGAGTTGGAGCTAGTGACTTTTGAGCATTGGGTACAGTGCTTGTCCAAACTCATGAAGATGAATAAAAAATAATATATGTATATACCTCAAGGA
This sequence comes from Prinia subflava, assembly GCF_021018805.1. Taxonomy (NCBI): domain Eukaryota; kingdom Metazoa; phylum Chordata; class Aves; order Passeriformes; family Cisticolidae; genus Prinia; species Prinia subflava. The sequence goes on from NC_086247.1 coordinate 60,963,762, forward strand.
CACAGTAACAGGAGGCAAGCAAAGTCACCATGATGTTGACACAGATGCTCCTAGCTGAAATGACATTCTTGGGCTTAGGCATTTATGTTTACTTTATGGGCTGTTAAGCAAGTACATAATGTTTTGCCCAGAAAAAAAGACTTACATGAGCTGGATTGCTCATTCTCTGTCTTCCATGACATCAGACAGCTTGAAGGAAACAATCCTTAGGAACCACTAGAGAAATTCTTCCTTTCCACCTGTCCTTCCCAGGGCAGCCACCTTTTAGCCCCTCTCCTTACTCCCCATGTTGTGCACTTGATTCTTGAGAATTGCCTTCTCCTTCTCCAGCCTTCCACCATAAACTTCCTATGCCAGAGAAGGAAGGGGGAGACAGGGAACATACACATAAGAAGGAAAATTAGTGTAAGGAAAAAGAGGGCCTGCAAAGCCTAGGAGAAGGGTGGTATCTAGGAAAAAGGCAAACCACTGGACAGCAGAGAAGGTGAAAGGGAGAGTTGACAACATGCAGATCCTAGCCTAGAACAGCAGCAGTATTGTTTTTGTTTGTCAATACCTGTGCAGATCCTTGTGACAGACCAACTCAGCTTGAGGGTGAGCTCAAATTGTCATCACTCTTCATTTATAGAATCACAGAATGGTTTGGGTTGGAAGGCACCCCTAAAGGTCGTCTTAGACCAACATCCCTTACAATTAGCAGGGACATTTTCAACTGGATCAGCATAAGGTCTGTGTGTGTCTTAGTGGTGCATTCCCTACCAAACCTAATCAAAAGGACATGTGATTCTTCCCGTGTTAGCATCTCTCACCTGATCTGCCTGCACACCTACCAGTTGTTTTCACCACCTGCAGGTGATCCCCTGAGGGCAAGGTCCTGTCCCAGCATTTCTGGATGAAGGGCATGTGTGATGATGGGGTGCCGGTCACAGAGCAGGGATGGGAAGATGTACAGCAGCATTTGGGATTTTTTTTCTTTAACAATTGCTACACGGGGAGGCTTCATTGTTGTTTTTCCCAGAATCACAGAATATGCTGAGTTGGAAGGGACCCACAAAGATCATCAAGTCCAAGCTGACCCTGCATAGCATCATCCCCTAGTTAGAGGAAGGAGGGTGCTTGTGATCTGGTCTGTGGTGGCTCTGCGGACAAGAAAGTGGAAATTCCAAAGGGTGAGCTCTGTGTGCACCTCGTGAGAAGAGGTAATAGGGCAGAGGGATGTGGTTGGGGGGCCGGGGTGGGACGGCCCAGCTCTCGCAGGCTGCGGGAGGCTCTCCGGAGGGCGCGGCAGGGGCAGGCTGCGCTGGCAGCAGAGGGTGCCCGCGGCTCGCTGTGCTCGCTGCAGCCGTGCCCCGGGCAGCCCCCGCACATTCCCCTCCGTGCTGCAGCGCGGTGCAGCTTCCCTTTGGGTTTCGGGGGGTTGTAATGCTTTTTCTAAAAGACGCTTTAAATAAATACTTTTATTTTAATTTTTAAAATACTTTTTTCAATACTTTTTCCCTAATACCTTTTTAAAATAATTTTTAATATTTCTCTTTTTATCACTCAGACTCTCGCCCCCTTTCCTTTCCTTTCCTTTCCTTTCCTTTCCTTTCCTTTCCTTTCCTTTCCTTTCCTTTCCCTTTCCTTTCCTTTCCTTTCCTTTCCTTTCCTTTCCTTTCCTTTCCTTTCCTTTCCTTTCCTTTCCTTTCCTTTCCTTTCCTTTCCTTTCCTTTCCTTTCCTTTCCTTTCCTTTCCTTTCCTTTCCTTTCCTTTCCTTTCCTTTCCTTTCCTTTCCTTTCCTTTCCTTTCCTCTCCGAACCTCTCCTCTTCCCCTTTGTTTATTTTTTAACATAACCTGGAGGCTCTCCTTTCTCATCCCTCCTTCCCGAGGAACATGAACAACAGCTACAGAGTTAGCCAGGAGAGTGAGGCAGAGGACAGAAAGGTTTGGGCAATTTCCTTGCCCAGACAGAATGGCCCCTTTTTCTCTAGCCCATGAACAGAAGCTCTTCCCAGAGCTGGCCCATATAGCAGAGCCACCTTCACACACACTCTGTGTTCATTCACAAAAGACCAGCTTGTTTTCAGAAGTTGTCTTTTCACCCTGCAGAAGGGCAGTCCCAAGGAAAAGGGCAGGGGATCAGCCACTGGATCAGGGTGCCCTAATGTCAATACCAGAAGAAAAGTAATGACAGAGAAGACAAAGGGGTGAATACATACAAGGAGTGAAAAGGAAAGTGCTGGACACACTGCAATTGTGAGATAACGGAGGAAATGTTATTTGCTAGAGAAATGTGAAACCTGAGGTTAAGGGGCAGCAGATGTTAAGTAAACAAATGCATCTGAGCTTATATTCTTCTTGCTTTTCTACCATCCACTGAAGAACTAATTAATGAAGAATCTGGCAGCTTGGATTTCATTGTCTGGGGAACAGACCACAGGAAAATGTGTAAAATTTTGGCTTTGTTTTAGTCATGAGGTCAGTCCAGGCAAAGGACTACTGCAGCCCATTTAGTTACTTTGCCCAAGGAATTTACATTAAAATTATCTGCATTTTTAACAATCAGCAGAGCTGAAGCTATGCCCTGCATTCAGAAGGTCAGAAATCAGCTCACAATTCTAGGAGGGTTTTTCACCTTATATCAAAATAACAATATACCTACCTAACAAAAATCTGGGTTTGTTTGTATTATTTTAAGCACTACAGTAATATGGCAAGAAAGGAGAAAAAATAGTAGATATGTAAACAAGAAAGGACTGATATATTGTATTAGTGGAGACAATGCAAATGGTCAGCAAGTGAGAAGAGAGGCAGTGTAGAGAGCTCATACTTAAACCTAGGAATGAGGACACATTATTAGACCAGTTTTTGTTATAAGTGCTTTCTCATCATTTTAAACAGTAAGGTATTTTCATAAAGTACCCTGTTGATTTTGTTTGGGGGAGAGTGTTTTGTACAAATGCCACAATGCAGGCAAAAGCCACTGATGTAAAGAACCCCAGCATGGATATTCTGAAAACTGAGGCTGCTAAATAAAGGAAAAGGGATATTTTGGGGAGTAACAGAGAAACCATTGCACTGTCCCCATTGTTAATCTTGATATTTATTTAATTAAACATATCCTTTGTTACAGCAGAAAAGAAGCAGTGGCAGAATTGGCTTTTGCCTCCACCAGATTGTTGCGGAACCTGGGAACTTTGCCAGTACAATTACAGTGAAGTTGGCTGTGGAGTATGTGATGCCTCAATCCCAAATCTGGATAAACTGAGGCATAACTATATCCTCAAATGGAGGATGAGGCAGTCTTTCCATATACTTACTATAGAATTTTCACTGGGAATTATAATACATTGTTTTTGCTCAAAACATTAAGTCTGAGTGCAAGGTGCTGTACCTGGGTTGGGGCAATCCCAGATGTGAGCTGGGAGAAGAACTCCTTGAGAGCAGCCCTGCACAGGACATGGGTGTTCTTGACAAAAGGTTTAGAGGTGTCTTTTTATAGGTAGAGAAGAACACACAAGATGGAAATTCCATGTGTTCGCATCTAAGAACAAGAAAAACATATTCAGCCTTTTCTGTAACATACCATGAAGGCATCCCTGACAGGAGGGAAAGGGGAATGGGCAACGGTAGGGCAGGGATTTCTCAAATGTGTCAATGTCCCCTAACAATTTTAGAATTAAAGGGGAAAAAATGGGAAAACCAAGGTCAGTGTCCCTCTTGGAGGTGTAAAGCAAGCAGTATTGCTGTGCTTCTGCTCATTTACTTCCAGCTTTCTAAACCAGTGGCCCACAACAATGACCTGATGCTCTCAGTGTCACTAAAATGGAATCCAGATATTAATGCCTCATGTGCACAGGGTCACATGTTGGTTTGGGGACACCACTGGTAAGGTAAAGATGGACAAGCCTGAACAGACTGCAAAGCTGAAATACAACCCTTTGTGGTCGTATCCATCACATGTTTTTTCCAGGGCGAAAGGCATGATCAGCAGGGATGCTAAGCTTTTTAACCTTGAATGACATCCTGTGATAAGCCCAGACACACAGGAAAAGAAAGAGGCAATGGCTTCCACCCACCAGAAGTCTTATATTTCCACAGTGCTGAGGCTGTGATAATTATGATACATCCAGCTGGTGCTATTATTCAACCATTCCTGAAGGAGAGGGCTAGTCTTAAGCAGCATAAAGAATTGCTACAAAACTTCACAGTGGCCAAAAGTTAATTAATAAAAAGCAGTTAGCTATTCATATGAATGGCAGGAACAACTTCCAGAGCCATGTGATTATATTTGCATTCAGTGCAGTGCTTAAGATGCCTCGCTGGTGGGCCAGAAGCCCACTGTGCTAAGTGCTGCATGAAATGGGTGAATGGAAAAAGGCTCAACTCGTAGTGGCAGTTGTCAGCCTGCTCTTGGAGGAACAGTTGTTGCAGTTGAGCCAGTGCCAGCGTAATACTTGCAGTGGGAAAAAGAGGGGAAAGAATCACAGCAGCAAGAGAGCATCAGCAAAGCTGTCAGTAGGGGAAAGCACAAGAGGCTGAGTGCAAATACTGAAGGACTGGAAGACCCCAGGTGAAGGGTTGTACCTGAGAGCAATGGATAATGATGAAAAAGACTTGGCCACAGCTGGAATTTAACACGGAGGGAACAAAGAGATAACATCGTTCGAGGAGTGGCCTCTTAGGTGAGAGGGAAGGTTGCATGGATGCAGAAAATAGAAAGACACAAGTGCAAAGAAATCAACACCTATAGGATGGGCTTGTTATTAGCACACAGGTATCCACATCCAAGGATGACTGAGAGTGGAAAGAGGATGTGAAACTCCAAAATTTCTCAGGAGACAGTCTGAGGAGAGTTGTGGCTGACAACAATGTTGGAGCAGAGAAAGGGCTTGGATACAGGGTTGTTCAAAAGAACAGAAATGAGAAGAAAAAAAGGTAGAGATAGAGAAAGGGAGTGTCAGAGAAGAAGAGAAGGTGGTTTAATTGGCATGACAGCAGAAAAAATCACATCACTGTTAGGGCTGGGAGATGACGGACAGAATTGTTTGGCTGTCTGAAGCAGGGTTAGAAATGGTACAATCATGGAACAGATTGTCAGAGAAAAGAGGTAAAAACTGAGTAGAGAAGCATGGAGGCTGGATGTATTGCCATGAGAGCTTATAGAAGGAAAAGCGTGTGTGGGCAGCAAAGAGGAGGTGGGTGTAGCCAGGCAGTCAAGATGGGTCAAATGTCATCAGAGATGAGACAGAATAAGACCAAGGTGGACTCCGGGTTTGTGTTACTGAGTGAGGTGAGAAGTGGGAAGAGCAGCAGACAGAAGTGTGAGTGGAACAGAAATCAAAGAAAAGGGCTTAAGCTGAGCAGGCAGGTGTCCCTGCCTCAGGCATTGAGTTTGTAAGTAGAGTTCTTGGGGAGTAACAAAAAACTGAGAAAGCTGAGTGAGTTTCATCTGGGGGGAAAAGGAGAACACTGTGAAGATTATTCTGATACTTGTATAGCCAGAAGGTAGCATTTTCTTTGTAAGAAGAATGGAAGTGGCATAGAGTAAAAAAGGTAATGGAAATTTCTTAGCAGGGGCATGTGACAATTAAACCTGAGGTAATAAGTTATATTTGATAATTTTATCTTAATGGTATGTTCTGTTACATTCATCTTTGTGGCAAAATTGTACATAGTGACCTTTTCTACAGTGTCCTGTCTAGCACTGGGCTTTTCCAGTTTTTAGAAAAAAGGAACTTGGCTTAGACTGGCCACTCCTCAGTGTTTTCCTCAGCTTCTGGGCTTTTGTAGGATAGCTGGCTGTAGTTATTTTTAGGTGACAGATAGATTTGCCTTTCTTCAGCCGGAGTTTCCTTCTTGTTATCAACCATGGTTTTCAACCCTACTAGGTTGCCAATCTCAGATCTTCCCCAAATACCTGAAACTGTTCTTAAAACATGCCCTAAAGACTTCTCTTAGATCCCACTGTTCATCCAGCTTCTCCTCTTTCTGCCTGTAGACCAGCCGTACTGGCTAGGATGTCATTATCGGAATCATCACACCAAACTTCTGTTAACACTCATAAAAATGCATGTTCCGTCAATGACTAAAAGTGTTCATTTTCCTTGCCTTTGTGTTCAGACAGCTTCCTACATTCATACTTTCCTTTTTCTTCTAAATCTTTTGCCTCAGACAGAGTTCATTTTTTGTCTTGCTTTTTATGTTAGAAACACACACCATGTCATTTGAGTTAAACAAAAAAGTCCCCTATTCCTCTTCCCCTACACTGTTTGAATAGAGGCCTGTGTAAGAAGCCCTGCCAGCTTTGAAATGAGAAGGCTGGTTTTTTGTTTTTTTTTTTTTTGCTTACATGGAGATCATTTTAATCCAAACAGACTCTCATTTCGAAAGATATAAAGGACATTCCATTGCTTCTTGGGTCCAAAACACTCCTAAACTGACACATTTACCACTTGGTCTCAGTTTGCACAGCACAAAGCACATAAGAGTGCTTTGTCTGTGGTGTTATAATGCTGTTCTTTCAGAAAGCTGATAGTTCTTTAGCCTGAGCTTTGGCACGATCTCACTAACAAAGCTCTGCACATGGGCAGCAGGGTATGTATCTGAGGGATGCCTTATGTCAGAGGCCTTAGTTTGTGATAGCACTAAGTGACCTCTGTCCTTTCCACATGCCTTCAGCCAGTGCAAGACAACGTGAGCTACCATCAGTCACAAGCATCCCTTACATGCCAAGACTTCAAGCCCAGATTACTATCATCAACAAATGCTTGAAGAGCCATTACAGGCTAATTGGGCTGCAAACACTACTTTCCTATCTGTAGGAGCGTGAGAAATTCAACCTCAGCATTGAAGGCCAAAACCAAGGAAGGGATCTGCTCAAGACACCATTTGTCTAGTGCCTGGCTGCTCTCTCCATGTTATTAATTGTAGTCTCTAAAGTGAGCATGATTTGGACTGTCAATCTTCCTGAAGAGAAAAAGTAACTTTGCCTGTCTGAGACTGCTTGACAGTTTCTTACCTGACAGTCGTACTTGTGAGAAGGTGATCCTGCACCTGTCTCCACAGTCTGCTCCAGCTCTGTGCAGCCTTCATTAACACACAGAGGATGACACATATGTGCAGGAGTACTGCACACAGCTTCTGAACCTTACCAAGTGGGAATGTATTTGAGAACAGAATGAAAGGATTTGGCCAGAGAGCTGCTGAAAGGCTATCTTCCCTTCGAGATGTGTGAAACACCTGGAGACACCTGCCTGTCATGTAGATGGGGCAGGAAACCTTCACGGAGAGTCTGCAACATTGCTCATTCTGAGTGGTGTGAGTGTCTGCTGCTAGACCTTTCAGCTGACCTTGCCTAGGAAGAAGTCTGAGCCTAGCTTGAGGGAGGCTGTTTTATCCCTTCACTTCAAGCTTTAATGCATTCTGAGCCATTTTACCCATGTGGCATGGATTTCAACCAGTTCCCAACCCACTACATTAAATGAGATGACAGTCCAGTGTAAAATAAAATATTTTTTTATCTCAGCCACTCCCTATGATTTAAGAGTAGATGAATATGGTTCAAAATATGGGTTTAAATGGAAATGAGAACAAATTTTCACAGTCAGGACACCCTAAAACATTGTGCCCCAGAGTGTGAGTTAGATTGGTAGAATAGGAGCCAGAAAACAAAATTGTATGGAGAAAAGGAAAGAAAACAACCCTGTGGTTCTCTGAAAGGGGCAGTCCCCTCTGATAAAGAGACTCTGGAGGCAGTTGTCTCCCCTATCTGCGCCATGAGTAGGATGCACTCCTACTTCCTGTCTGAACAGAGAGATAACATGAAAAAGCCACTGTGACATTTGACATTTCTTTTAGTTTCCCTTTTCATAGCCAAACAGTGTGATTCACTTGGGTTCTTCTTGAAAGTGGAGAGCTGTGAAAAGAAAACTCAAGCACTGGGCTCAGATATAGAAAGGTGACATTCCCACCCTTGTGACTGTCTCAAGAAGGGCTGAGGTTATGTCTGCTTTGTAGTAATTACTACCTCATCTTCTGCCCCTTCATACAAACATGACAGTTCCCTTATGATTGCAATTCTACTTCCTTGACCCTTGTTGCACAGGAGTTTAATCTGGGCCAGACATATAGGAAAAGATTGGTGTCTTGGTTTTTGTTCTGGTGCATTTGTTTCACAGTGCTCTGGAGCGAGCTCAGCGCATACCCTGTCCTTTCAAAGTTATGTGAGTGGCAGATGAAACACTGTGGAAGATGGCAGATTTCAATAAAAGAAGCTTACATAGGTAGTCTGCCCGCCAAAGCTTTTGAGTTATATACAGTCCTTTGATGCATATAAAGTATTTAATTTAGCTAAGCAGATCTCAAAGATCTAGTCAAGACTGGGCTGGGAGACACAGACCTCAAGTATCCATGACAGGTATGTAGCTGGAGGGGATTTCAGGAATTAGAATGTCATTAAAACTCCTAGTTGTGAGCAATTCCCATATGCAGCACGCATGCCCATCACATAATACCTCAATCAAGTCCTTTAAAGACAAGACAGGATGGGATGAGCTGCCCAGTGTGCTGGGATTGTCAGAGTGAGGAACGGCATGACCTGTGTGTGAACATTTCTGTGGTGAAGCTGTGCCCTGTGGCTTTGGTGCTGCTACATTTTGCTTGAGCATGTTGAGACCTGTCCAGTCAATGCCACACACAGCCACTCTGTCTTTGTTCCCAGACACATCTTTTGTAGCTTTGCCAGATATTTTCCCTCTGTGGAAAAGCTGTGGGTATGTGCATGGAGCTACTGAAATGTTTCATGAGTGTGGAACAAAGCAGGAGGCTGATGAGCTCATGAAATGGTTGAATAATTTAAGTTGGATGTGACCTCTCCTGGACACAAGTCCATCCTCTTTCTCTAAGCCAGGCTGGACACCGAGGAAGGCAAAGTTGATCAGGTCCATGTTCTACTGGGTTTTCAAAATCTTGAAGGATGTAGATTCCCACAATTAGCCGGGCAACCTGTTCCACTATGCTCCAAGTCTTCCTTCTGTGTCTGTGTGTGTAAAAGCAGAGAAAGGCAGTGACAGGAAGAGCAGGGAGTACACGCAGAGGTGTGTGTGTGCTTATTCATGTACAGAACTGTGTTCCCAAATTCTGTTTCTTTTTTGGCAGGTGAAAAAAGCACACTGCCACTGGCAACCAGGCAGTAGCTGGATGGATTTAAAAAAATCTTCACATTGAGCAAAATTGTATGTTGTGATCAATGAGATAGTTTTTTAGAGAATATGTTTTTAGTTTGAGATTAGTCTTGCAGTTATGCAAGGATTCACTGCTTTTAAATAACTGGAAAAATTAGTGTCTTGAATCCTTTTCACATTTAAATCTATTGTCAGTTTATTAAATTCAGATTTATTGCCAGCTTTCCTAGCCAAAAAATAGCTGTTAGCACACTATAACAGAGCATAAATTTGAGTTCACTGAATCAAAGACATTATTAAAGAAAAAAATTACTTAATGACCTGTCTGATCTAATAAATCCTGCCATTCGCATAAAACAAAATGACAAGAATTTATGTTCACTAGATGTGTAAAACAAAGGCAGTCATAGTGGTTGGGGGTTGCAATGGTTTCTTCAGCCAGCTGGTCTTTACTGTAGAACCTTGTAGGTAAAAATAAGGTTAGGATAGAAATGTCTGACTAAGCTGCTATTGAGATGATAGAGACATCTTTGGTAGCATTAAAATCAAAGCAGCCAGATGGTTTGAGACTTCTGCGATTGTCTGTGGGCCACCGTGCTTCATGCCTGGCAGACTCCTGTAGACAAAAGACCTGCTTTTAAACAGCAGCCTTATAGTGAAAGGGAACTGTTTAACAGTTTGACATGAACCTGCTGATCACCAGCACTAGGTACTGGTAAATCCATAAAGTCACTTTCCCTCTTATTTATCCGTGAATAATATCTGATTGAAAATGTCTGAGTCTAGCCTACCCACCACTTGTCTTGCAGCTGCTCCTTCTAACTACTGCAGTGGCCTTCATTTGTGGAAATAGAAACCGCCTTAATGACAGCCTCTTCAAAGGCTGGCTGAAATTTGCCTTATGCTGTTTTCTGACCTTCAGTGAGCCAGAGAAGAGCACAGGGTTGTCAGTCCCCTCCTGTCCTTGGTGAGCTGCCATTTGCATGGCACACCAGTTCACATGCTGTTTACTTTTCTGTAATGAAGTAAAAATAAGAGAAAGCTTTTGCATCTGCCACTTTTGCATTTACCTATCATTCATTGTCAAGTCAAATAATTAGCTTTCTACTTTGCCATTAGGCTTGATTATACAAATATAGAATTCAGATTTCTTAAAGTGTTTGTGTATATACACATATGTATCCATATTGTGTTGTATATAAGCAAAAAGTAATTCTGAAGACCAGTTTCAGTTTAGTTCCAAAGCTTTCATATGCCTAGAAAATTTCATACACCCATGGGCCATGCCTAAACTTCAGAGTCAGGCATGTACTTGCTCAGACTCAGACATCAGTCTTGTAACAGATGCCACAGAGAATCAAGTGAGTCTCTTCTGTTCTCCTGGAACAGCACTGCCCCAGGGCCATCCTTGAAGGCATCAGTAGAGACCCAAGTTTCTTTGTTTGATTCAAAGCATATCAGCATCGTTCCATTGATTGAAATGTACTTTAGTCCCATTCATTCCCACTCATGTAGTGCTCCCTCATGGCAAGGCCTTGTAACTATGGCTCAAGCATCATTGTTTCTGCTGTCACATCTGGGCTGAATTTTCCCAGTAGTATAAACACTCCAGGATGGGTTTCCTAGCACAGCTTCAAAGTGGGCATTCCCATGACAGCATTTCAAAGCACTTTCCTTTTTTTTTTTTTTTTCCCAAATTCTGAAACTTATGTGAACAGCACAGTAATTCGAAAGCAAACAACATGCAGCCCTCAGTTACTTCATCAAACTACACCCATGGAGCTTTAGCACCCTTCCCATTTATTCCATGCTTTACAGCCTTCAAGAAGACTAATTCATCGTAATATCTCCTCAGGACTTCTCTGTGTGTGTGTGTGTGTCTGTGCCTGTGTCTGTGTGTGTGTAGGAGTGATGTGCCTGCAATAAGGGGTAATGGCAAATCAGAGGGGATATGCTCAGAGAAAATGAGAGAGGAAGTGACAGAGTTTTGTGAAGAGTCACGGGAGGTAATAGTGAGCTCATCATGACTGGGAAGAAAGAGGAAGCAAGTGGATGACTTCCTTCAGAGAGATAGTGCAAAAAAATCTCCACTTTCCTCAAGAGTGCAGACTTTTTGTCTGGGTGATTCCTTGCAATAGCTTTATTGCTTTTAAGGCAGGGTATCCCCCATTTGCCCTCTTTACTTCTCTCTATACAATGCTGTAGGACATGTGGGAGCAGAGAAATTTTCCACCCATAAGAAAAAAGCCCAGATGGCCTGGCAATGTTGAATTCCCTTGCCTCAGGGGCTGCATTGCTGTGTCTTTTGTGGTGATAATATGTCAAAATGCAAATATAGTTGGATTTCAGGCCCCCATGTGGAGCTTTTGCCTAGGAAATGTAGCTGATGCTCACATCATACTTTCATGTATTTATTTTTGTTGGTAAGTTTGAACATATTTTCCTCAGCCTGTGGTTCTCTCCCTGCTGGTTGTACACATGTAGTGAATAATTCATTCCTGAGAATATAATTTCACTTCCTTTGTCCTGATGTTTTTCTTCTACATATCCAGATGTGCTGCTCCATTAGTTAAGTTCTTAACATTAATGATAACTGGATTTGCCACTGGTGGCAGCTGCATTTGCCTGTTTCAGCTCAAGGTTATATCAGTGGACATCTGTGTGCCTTGAGAGCATGCCCCACAGGCAGAGATGTGATTTTAGGGTTATACTAGCTCTGTCTGTTGGCACTTGTGCAATAGCAGACTTTAGGGAGAGAGCCCAGTTTTTCCTCTGTGGCTTTCTTGTTTAAGGTTAAGATATGGCCAGCTGTAGAACTGACAGAAAACCTCATTCAGGTTAGTGTTGTCTTTTGCCAGTTAGCTCCAGCATACCTTCCCATATTTGAATGAGGGAGGGAATATCTAAATTTGTGATACACAGGAGGGCAGGGAAAGTGAAAACATTTTAGGAACTAACCTCTATGAATTTTTAGTTGGTGGAAGTGAACATGAGCATCAAACATCTAAGTCTGAAAAGGCATGGCCCAGCATCTGGTCCATTTAGGTCTCTCCAGCCCTTTGCTGGAGCATCCATAAATCCTTACAGCGCCTTGTCCCTGGACATGGGCTCCATCAAGCAGACTGGCAGCCATAGATGGCTTCTAGGCCTGCCATGCCAGCAGCACCAGAAGGAGAAGTTGAGAAAAGAAGAGATCTTCCATGCTGGGAGTCTGTCAGGCAGATCTAGAGAGGAAGAAGATGCTGCCCCTGAGAGCCAGAAGATCTGAGATTTTTTTCCCCCACCATGAAGGCTTGTCTGGCTGGGTTTAGGGAAAATTTAGAGAAAATGCATCTGAGGATCCCCCCTCTTCCTTTGGTGATCTTGAAAAAAGGACTCCCAGACCACTCTGGCCCTCTTGAACCAGTCACTGGTTGTTGTTCTTCTGTTATAAAAAAGAATGCTCTCACAAATTAGAAATAGCCCCCAAAAGCCATAATAATTTCCTTTATTTGTTCTAAGAGTTAAATGTGCAGCAGGATTTCCAGGTCACACATACATTTAGTAACATATAGATGTATACTAAAAATATATGGTTAAAGCTTGATTTTTTGGTGCATGTAAGCTTGCTGTTTCTGAGAGGGAAGGCATATGGGATATAAGGAACATACTGTGCATGAAACATGAGTAAATAAGGAGTTTTAAGACTTACCACAAGTCTGATCCATACTCACGGGGTGATCTTTAACTTTTAATGAAAATAAAAGCTCTCCTCCAGAATTATCTGGTCCTCCAGTTAACAAAAACCACAGGAAATGAAAGGATAAATGTAATGTGTTTCAACAAGAGTGCACACAAGCTTTGTGGGTAGCACTCTGCTCTGGCCCTGGGAGAAAGCGTCAGTGGATGCAGAGTACAATAAACGTGCAGAATTGTAGAAGTACTGGCAAAGTCTCAGCAGCATCCCCTACACTCACCCTCACTCTTTGTATTACTAGTGAATTGAAGTGTCTAAAGAAAAGTACTAGAAAAGAAAAAAAAAAAAGACTGTCACAAGAAAGATACGTGACAAATGGAAAGCATCATCAGGTTTCACAAGCTTGTACCAATATTCAAGCCACTCAGCCTATCAAAGGATTCTTGCTTGCTTTAAAAAAAGAACCTCTATTAAGACATCTGACTTCTCAGATGGTCCGTGCAAAGTATTCGACAGAGAGTAGGGCTTTGCCTTTCGAATCTGGCATACACACTAAGCTTATGACATACTTGAAGACACCCTGTGCATCACATAATTCATTTGATATGGCTCCATTTAAACTGTCTGACACCCAGAGACACACAGTTGATCAGGTGCTGAATATGCATTATACCAAGAGGAATTGCAGACATGTCACACATCTAGACAGCCTCCAAAGAATAAGTGATGAAAATTGCATGCGAGGTCAGATGGGGGAGCAGTTGGATCATGGGCAGCAATTAGAACATCAAGAGAGGAAACAAAACATTCTTGTTGCAGGTCTCCTGTGTGGTTGCAGTTGATCTGTGAAATTCAGGTCACTTGCCAGGTTTGTGTTGCTACATTAAACAGCATTACAGGAGAAGCAACATTGTACTGCACAAGGCTTAAAAATGAAGTTTGTTGCAATACAAAATGACTGTGAGAGCCAAAAATGAAGAAAGGGGACATGTAACCTTTTGAAATAAATATATGATCTTCATTTCTAAATTAGAAGCAAAACAAGCTGGGAGGAGAGTTTCAATTTACCTTTCCCCCTCTTTCTGGGAGAAATTCTGACCGTTGATTGAAGGGGCCAGAACCTGGGCCAGAAATGATCACAGTTAAACCGAGAAGCATTGACCGAGCCAGAGTGTATCCAATGGCAATCGAACAGCAGTAAAGGAATTTAAAACAAAAACTTCCAGAAAGAAAAGAGAAGCCAGCTGTGTCCACTGAGCATGGCATTAAGGAGAGAAAGGCTGTGAAATTGGAAGACTCAGAAGGTGGTGTGGCAGTGTGTGCAGGGCTGGGTTTCTGAGGGGACCTGACGGCAGGATGCTGCCCTCACAGCAGGGAGGGAGAGCGGGAGTGTGGGCTCCGTCCGCTCAGCGCGGTTCAGCGGGATCACAAATAATAGATTATAGACATCTGCCTGTTTGATGTGGGTGTGAAATTCTAAATTAGCTAACAAAATGGTGCTTTGTATTAATAACATGCATGCAATTTAGTCTATAATTTCCCTGAGAGAATGGCAAAGTTAAATAATTAATCATGCCTCAAAACAGGATTATTATAGGGATTAGGAGGAAGAAATATAGCTGCTAAAATTAAAAAAAGAATGTAGAAACAATGCCTCCAAACCATGGCTGTTGTACATAGCATTTTACATGTTAGTTAAACTAGAAACAGCTGAAAATGAGTAATCTTGGATGCATCTATCAACCTCCCTCTTTAGTGAGGAGACTGATCTCTAAAACATTGCACAAAGATCAACTGATGCTATTGTTAATCACTCCTAAGTGTCTGTGTCTGGGAAGTTTAGAGCATCTTCTCCTAGGGAGAAGGATGGACTTTCACATGTTTTTCTTAGCGATGCACCAGGTCAGATTCAGTTTTTTTGCATTGATTTGAGTGGATCTACTGATCTTTTTTTTTTCCTCAGAATAAATGCACATATTTCCTTTGTGTTAATTTAACCCCTCTGATCTGTCCTATTTACTTGACTATTTACTTCATGTTTAACTTTCAGTATTATTTCATGTATCTCTTAGTTTTTAACTGACAGGGGTTTTTTTCCATATTTCAGTGAATCTGAAAACAATTTTTAAAATTTCCCAAATGGGTAGAAGCCAAACAAGATAAATGCAAATCCAAGATGAATCAAAACCAGTTACAGAACAGGTAGATTTGAAAGCCATAATGCTCAGGTTACCCAGTCAGTGTGCATACTTCCCTGTTCTGGCCACTTTGTCTTTACTTCTTAGCTCTGTTTACTGCAGAATGACAGATAAATATTCCCTGTTGTCTTGTGCTTCCTACAGTGTGGATCATCCACTCAGTACATGTAATTCACCTCCAGTGTTGCAAAGAACAGCAGCAGAACAAATTTAATTTGCGGTGTATGTCTCTAAAAGAAAGTATTTTTAAAGGAGAACAAAAGGGAAAACATTGAATTTAGTGAAGGCATATACCAATTAACCCATGGCAGTCTCTTTCGCTCACATTCAGAAATCATACAATAGATGCTCACAGTTGCTTGAGCTGCTGCATGCACAAATTCCTCAGCAATGACTGAAGTCAGTGGAAGTTTTACCATTGATTTCAATGTAGCCAAGATCCCATGCTATGTTTCCCAGGGCTTTTCTTTCCTCCCAGATGTAAATCTCTAGCACATACATTTGCAAAAACAGTTTTATGCAGGGAGCAGAGTGTCAATAATGTTGGTTCTGACTTTTAGATAATAGAATGTTTCCAAGAGAAAAATGTATTTGACTCAGAGCAGTGTTAATTCTGAACATACTCACATGGTCATAAATATTGCAGGTCATGAAGGCCAATAGTTATTCTTCCAAATTGATCTACATAGCCCGAAACACAAGAAGAGGAAAGGATCTGCCTGGTGCATAGCTGTCTCATTAGTTGTGCTCATGGCCAATTCTGTTTTGAGCATGTTCCCATCTCCTGAGACCTGCTGTGGTGGGAGCTCCCACGTGTGACAGCTGTGTGCTGTGTGCGAGGGCTCTGGTGGGGGCCAGTTTCACTCCCAGCCCCTGTCTCAGGCACCAAAAAAGAGCAGAATCTTTTACCTACCTTGTGACAAAGCTCATCCTACCAGCATCGCTGAATAGGATGGCACAGTCTCATATGTAGGTCCATCTACCAACAGGATGTGCCTGGAAACGCTTTTCCCCAAAGAGAATGTTTGTTTTACAAATCAGAACAGTGTAAGGGAAGGACTCATTCAGCTGTGACCACCTAAAACTGAGCTTTATTGCATGCAAGTGACCTCAGCTTCCTCTTTAACTACTGCAGAGAAACAGGAGACAATTCTGCATCTCGCTGTCTAAGAGCTGAGAGGAGTCAACCCCAGGAAGTACCTGTTTTTCACTATGGACTCCAGCAAATTAATATTTGACTTCAAGATCTGAGTGGGCCAAGTAATTTTAATTTCTGCTACTGCACACATTTAAACTACTTTGCAAGGTTGTTCCAGATAGCTCTTTTAATATTCTTTGACAGATCAGAACATATCCGCTTAAATTATTAATCATATAAGCAAGAAAAGTTTTCCATACATTGCATCTTTAGGAAAAAAGAAATTTTCCCTTTGTTGTGTGCCATGACAGGCCAATATCACAGGCCCAGAGGTGTCATGTCTTATGGAAACCGAACCAGCCTAATTTGGTTTACAACAATTAAGTCAAATTCATATATTATGACTAAATTTCACCATCATAATATTCAAATTGAGTTTAAACCCTGAATTATTAATTTAATTATTCCAGTCTGTAAAGACCTAGTTTTGATATCAGATACATTCACCTCAGAAAACTTTTATTTGTAAAATCAATTGAAACCAGCAGGAAGGGGTCATTGCTTCACGTGGGAAGCAAATCACCTCTGTGGAGTTTTAAGAATGTACAAAAATGTCTGATAGTTATATTTCCTTTTCAATATTTTGTTGCAATATATTTAGGCACTTCTATTAGAATTTAGTTCTTAAATTACTTAAACTATTATTCCTGATTTCTATTATTTTCCATCAGTGATATTTTCTGGTCAGTGTCCACATTTCTGCCTCCAGTCCACAAGACTATAGTGTGTTTTTCCCCTCAAGAAAATTGTGTATAGTTTCTGGAAAAATCAACCTTCTTATCAATCCTTTTTGCAATGTGGACATATCTGAATATTTAACAGAAAAGCTGAAATCAATCAGTGACTGTCACAGGTAAATTCAAAGGGGAGAACTACTACCTACTCCAGAAGGGAAACATGCAGAAAATTATGCCCCTTGACACTGATTGTTTATAAACAAATCCCAAAAAGCTCTAATGTAATTCAATGTCCTATTCTGAACGGCTGGTAGCAACACTTTCTTAGTTATTCACACACTGAGCATAATGCTATAAACCAGATCAAAAAGTGTATTTGTAACGAGATCTTAAAATGACCTGTCAAATCAAGGGAATAATTGTTTGTTCATTTTATCCTTTTTTGGCAGGAATGACCTGTTTCATTAGTGTATGAACACATGTTCAGCCTTGCCTTTCCATGACCAAGTTCTTTGTTTGAGGTAGAGCCAGTCTGATTATTCCTACAATCTTTTCTTGCTGCAGAATTCCAACTGTTTGCCACAGAGAAACACGGTGGGGGGAGATTCAGCTTGCAGATTTAGACTTTAAATTTTAATTTAGCTTTGCAGCTATTCGGCTGACAAGAGTAGCAATTGAGTTTTAGGTGTGTTTAAATAGCCGTTAAGTTTCCAGTAACTGTAGTGCTATCTTGGGGAGATGTGAAACCCTAAGTTTAGATATCTTAATGTGGATCCAAATTTCTCGTTGGATGCTGGATACAGTATTGTACAAAGAAAAATATTCTGCATGCTATTTGCTTCTTCAGTTCAAGGTACAGTGTCTCAAAGGACTAATTCTCAGCAACCAGAGTACTTTTGAGCAGCTGCTGGTTTTACACTTAAATCTCATCTTTCCACATGGGTATGGATGGAAGATGGAAATTATATTTGGCATTCCACAAATACTTGCAATAACAGATGACCTGGCACCCAGGCTCCTCATGCCTGACAAACCAATGTTTCAGCTCTATTACTATGTTTACTTATTTGTTTTCCAGATTCATTAAGTTTACTCTGTAGTTGCGAGTGAGCAGGAATTTTCCCATGTGAGGGTGGAATGGTCTGAGCTGCACAGTAGGTTTGACCCCAGTGTTCCTCTAAGACTAGAGATTTTAAGCCTGTGTCTTTGGACAGAGCCTGGAGTAGCCACTCGTTCATAAAAAGAAATGGAGATGTAGGCAGGGCTCTTTTTCAAAAGACCCAGGAGGAAATAGCTGTTGTTGTAGACACTGTTCCTCAATAAACCAAGCACACTTTTTGGAGGACACCCTTGTTGATATTTGGTCTATGCTTTTTGTTGTCAATAGAGACTCTAAATCACCATTTATTTTTGTGGAAGCTTTGCTGTCGGATTAAGTCTTCCAAAGGGCTTTTCAGTCTTGTGCAAGAAATTGAATTCTTGCACTTACTTTCCTTCCCAGCTCTGCTCTAAAAGTTGGATTTCACAGTAACTCTGGAGAATTGCATCTGTGGAGCAGAACTCTTTCAAAGGGTTTATTTTTCTGACTCATATTCTGTATAACCTTCTTATCCCTCACAAGGTTTGGCAGAAATGTGCATTTGGAGTCCCAGCCCAGCATTCCAGGGAGATGGATAGGCCAGAAGAGCAATTCCCAAAGTTAACGTGCTAATGCGACTGCTGTCAGCACTCAAGAGTTTCTTGTAAGGTTGCTGGCATTGATCTCACCAGCTTTTTAATTAAATACACTGGTCAGTAAGGAACAAGTTTTGACCACCAGCCAGTCCTGCACTATGGCTTAATGTGAGTGGATTAGAGCAATACACCCTGTACAACTACTGTAGTGGTAGAAGTGGGCTGAGAAAAAAACTCCAAACAAATAGCACAGTGTCATGGAAGAACTTCCAAACCCTGAAGCACCTTAGATGGTGGTGTAAAAGTCAATAGTGGAATGAGAAATGCTGGATCTGTGTGAAACTGAACCAGAAAGTGTCTTTCAAAACTTGCTGGAGGGAGCAGTCCAACAATTAATGGGGAAACGTGGGCGGATGGAAAAGGCTTCCCATGTTTCTCTATCAAAATGACAAAGGACCAATTGTCTCCAAGGACTAGTAGTTGCAAGCTTGGTATGCATTAAAAAACAATCAGTAATACTGGGACTGGTATATATGTGAAATGTGGTGTTTGTGCTTTTATTCCAGTCTGTTTCCTTATGCTCAAAGTAGCATTCAACTTTAAATGCTTCATTTGTTTTGTTTCATCACTATGTGAAACCAGGGATAAGTAACATGTTCTTAGAGGCTGGGTTCTACAAAGTGAACATCACTCCTCCACTTGCAAGTGCCCTTATTCATCTAATTGCACACCTTAATGGAATTTTGCCATCTAATCTAAATTAATCAAGTTGTAAACTACAGTATCTTAGAAGATGAAAACATCAGTTCAAATTTCATTTGAAATTACATGACAGGCCATCTTTTTGCAGTTTTTATTTACCTTTTCCAGATCCTAAAGTGGCCAATTACTCTAAAAGGTGCATGCATCTACCTTGTGTGTTTTACAAAATATATCCTTGCTTTACAAGCTAATTTTCATTGTAACACCTGCCTACAGCGTGCAGTGAAACATGCATACTAAGTCATGGAATCCAAGGATTATCCTCTCCAAACAATGCTCAGTGGAAAATCTGGCACTTGATCAGATTAAATGGTTAGTCCAGTTTTAACCAAATGGCACCAAATACTGTGTGCCTGCCGTGGTGTTCCTCTGCCTTGTGTGCTGCAGGGTCTGGCCATGTGCAGAGAGGTTGTTGATCAGCGCGCTCGTCCAGCCATGGCAGCCAGGTGTGAGAGGCTGGATGGCGTGCGATGGATTCTGGAGAGACAAGAGCAACTAAGAGCTGGCAGAGGGTCAGGCACTGGAGGGTCCGTAGGTCTGGACCTGCTCCAGAGAGACCTGTTTGCTCATGTGTGTGTGTCTGTGCATGTGGGGCCAGGGAAGCAGGGGGATCCAGGGGCCAGCCATTGGATAGCCTGAGTGTCCAAGGGTAATCCGTAGTGAGTGTGTGTGTGTGGGTATCTGTCAGAGAGGGGTTGAGTACCAGCAGGTGGAGGAGGACTGTGGCCCTCAGGCACCTGTATGTGCAAGTGCCAGCCACTGAGGTGACCGGGGATCTAAGTGCCAGCTACTGGATAGACTTGGGTAGCTAAGGAAGGATTTACATTGCATATTTCTGTATATATGCATAAATGGACTACTGAAGGACATGGTTTAATGGTGGATTTGGCAGTGCTGAATTAATGGTTGGACTGGATGATTCGAGAGGTCTTTTCCAATTTAAATGATTCCATAATTCTGTGATTGTGTGTATGTGTCTGTGTGTGCACCTTGGGAATAAAAAATACTCAGCCTTACTTCTGGCAGGACCTGGAGACACGGAGCTGCAGCAGCCTCCCCTGTGTTGGACTACTAGATTTTGGGTAACCCCTAACATAGAGTTTGTGGTGTTCATGTTAAACAAATGAGTTTGACTAGCCTTATATTTTGTGCATAGCATCTCTGCACACTGTAGAAACTTCTGTAGAAGTTTTGCAGAAAGGAGTCAAACTTGGAATTTCAGCTCAGAATGTCTTCCAGAAGAGGAGAAAGAAATAATTTGGGAGCCTCACAGCCATGGGCTTCTTGCCTATCTTCTTATGGCAAAGGAAGAGGATCAGAAGTCCATGCTGATGTGAAACAAAATCTTAAACATTACCCATCCTGGGCTGTTGGGGAGTTAGGGTTAAAGACTCTTTGTGGTTGCCCACAGAAAGCTAAGTGTCATGTTCAGGTGACAGTCGGGATCTGCTCTGCAGTGAAGACACTTCAGAAATCTGGGGGGTTTTTTGTGCTGAAAGCTCCTCACAATCCATAAGTCACTGTCATTTCAAGTATATTGATCCAGTGCTGACATGTGTTGTTTACAGAGACTGGAGCAGGCACTAACACTAGCAAAGACAGATCCATACTACTGCTTCAGCCAGTCTTGTGTGTAACATGTCAGCTGGCACGTGTTATGGCCATGTTGTAGAAACTCATCCTCTTTCCTAGGTCTGACGCTCCTTTGCTGAGCAAGACTGTGATATCTTCCCAGGGACTCTGTTCCTTGCGATTATACAAGGCTTCAGCAGGCACAAACAAACACAAGTGTTGTTACCTTCAATCTTCATTTTCACAGCGCTGCTCTCATGATGTTTAGCTTTTATTTTGAGCTGTTTTACTCGTACCAGTCAAAAGAAGGATCCTCATAGCTGATTAGGCCCTTGTGTAGGTAGTCCAGCATCCATGAGCGGGCTTGATTTTACATTCTGAGGCAAAGTATGCAGTATTTCCAGTATGGATGACTCCGTCAAGCAGAAAACATCTTTGTTCTTGAAAGTCACCAACTACTGGCTTACACTGTGAATTATAACAGGTGGCTATGCTGGGTTTGGATAGATGCATGTAGATACATTACACATATTTAATATTTAATCTAAGTTTGGTTAACACATGTACTAATTTATGAATGGAAATCAGACAAGGATTTTGGAAAACAGCCTGGTTTTACCCACATAATAGCTAACCAAATGGCCAGCAATAGAGTTGTCAGAGATCTTTGTCAGAGATGCAAAATCCTTACAGTGGAACTAAACTTACTGAAGTAATTCGTATTAGTAGCCACACATCCTTTTTTGTTTCACACTCAGGAACAAGAGCAGACCAAAAGAAACTTCCCACTTAGGTCACTCCACTTGTCTTTTCACAACAAAGCCCGTATGTCCATTTTTCAAATATCCAACAGTTTTCTCCTTCTCTTTATGGAAACAATTCCTTCCTCCCACAGAAAAAAAAACCTATCAAAAACCCCCCACTCCCAAACAGAAAGCTAGTACTAAATGATCAATAAAATACTCACATAAATGTGTGCCTTATTACATTTTATGCTTCATCCTGAAACCATTATAAAAGTTCTTACAACATTTTGGCAGTAATTTCTAAAAAGCTGCTCTGTATTGGAGAGGGAGCATATGCACCATGTGATATGACATCTGCCGCAGTAAGTAAGCTTTTAATTGAATATTTGAGGAAATAAACATGTAAAACCCATGTAACTTGATGTCAAATAAGTTATTGTTGCCTCAAGGCTTTCTTGATTTTTTCCATTTTTATTTTTGGCAGGAAAGTTTGAAATATTGTACATATTGGAGACAGGAGCACTGCACATACAATCGTCCATCAGGACAGAAAACATAACGTTGCATTATTGTTGCTACAGCAGCCCCTCCCAAATCTTGGCAGTTATCAGAGTGGCATTTGGGATCTGAGATTAACGTTTCTGCTCACATCTAAATATATATATTGAGCACACAGAGGAAGAAAGGGAATTGACACACATTCAATTGACTGCTGTACCAGTACTAACTAGAAACATCTTTCTTACATTAACTCTGTCTTTCTTTTTACCCCTGTAACCTTTCACCACAAGCAGTGTGTTGCTTTCTCTCTCCCTCTCTTTTACACATGCAGGTGTGCAGCTCAGAAGGGAGCAATGTGGATCCATCCCTTCCTATCCTCACCATCTTTCATAACCTCTCCTCTCTGTTTTCCCGTGCTGCACACTGGCTTCAGGTGGAGCACGTGAACAGAGCCCAAGACCAACTCCTCAGCAGGGAACACAATCCTCTGAAAAGACCATCCTAGGTCACCTTTCAACTTTCCATTCACCTACAGTAGTCAGTTGTTTTTTATGTCCTCAGTGAGACACCTGTCAGTGCAACATGCTTCAGTCATGTGGTAGGATAACAGATCTGGTTTTTTCTCAGCCATTTAATATTGGTTAGTGCTGAAGATCTCACAGTCTCATTTGAGTAGCCTGTGCTGGTGGCACCTGAGGGTCTCCTTGGGCAGTGTGCTCCACACTGGGAGTTCCCTTGACAGGATCAAGCTTTCTTTTACCCTTCTCCAACTCACAGTGATGGTAAAAGTGATGGTCTGTGCAGCTTCTTACAGGGTGATTCCCTGCATCATCACTGCATTTTTATCTGCATGGCAAATCAGCACAAGCCCATTTGAATTAATTTAGTGGGTAAGACTTTTAGAGACCAGAATGCTTTCCTAAAAAATCCCCAGGCTCTTGGTATTTTAAGCCTGCTTCTCACTTTGTATGTGTTATTCTGTTGTAATTCACTTGGGTGAGGTCTGCTCACTTAAGAGTACTACAGACTTTGATTTCCACAAGCTCAGATGCAACAGGAATGAAAACTTGGATCAAGGGAGTTCCTCCTCACATTAATTATGCCTTTCTGCCATAGAATTTCCTCACCCTTATTTAGCGTGGATTTATCTTTTACACGTCCATAACATTGACTGACCATGAACCTAACATCTCCTACCTGTTTAAGAATTACCACAAGTAGATACTCCATTTTTTTGCAATGAGCTGTGAAATAAGAGGGCACTACCAGGCACTGACAGAAAATCAGACTGTGATGGCTCAGTAACAACAAAAGAGACTCACTGCAGACAAGACATGTCAAACAGATCAGTGGAAGGTGAGGCTCTGGTTAGAGTTCTCTGGAGCAAGGTCTTAGTCCTGCAGCAGGATCTCAGTATGCTCACAACATGCAGGATCTCCCTGCAGAAGAAAACATAGGGGATCTGTCAGAGCTTCAAGGAGGCTTAACAAGACGACTGACTTCAGTCTGAAAATGGGAAACCTACGCACTATGGTTCCCTCTGTAGTATGTAATTGGTTATGAAATTCCATCTGTTTTGCTTCACTTCGTATTTTCAACTCAGCTGATAAGCTTGTAGCAGGGTCACATGCGTGTTCTGGAAAAGCAATTAGGTCTAGAGGATTTGATAAGTGAGTAGGTGGAAAATGGGATGATTACGATGGAAAATGGGTAGGAACGGAATGAGAATTTTTAGGATCATAGAATCATAGAATGTTTAGGGGTGGAAGGGACTTTAAAGATCATCTAGTTCCAACCCCACCACTATGGTCTGGCCTTTTTTAGGAAAAGGCCATTAGTAGCTGCTAGGAGGTTCTATGGTGAGAGAGACACCTGAGGTTAGGGATTTAGATACAAATACTGATACTGGGAAAACCAAGCAGCAGGATATGACCTCACCATGCCCACTGTTTCAGGTGCCTGTCTAATTATTTAGGCAGCATCACTATGACCAAAATGGGTCGTAGATTGGGGTTTTTTTGTTGTTTCTTCACAGTAAATTGTGGTGTGAATGGTCAGTATGAGACATGGGCTAGTACCACCACCTGGAGAGGCTGGGGATCAAGGGAGTGGCACTGGAGGGAGGACAGAAGGAAGGACGGAAGGACGGAAGGAAGGACGGAAGGAAGGACGGAAGGAAGGACGGAAGGAAGGAAGGAAGGAAGGAAGGAAGGAAGGAAGGAAGGAAGGAAGGAAGGAAGGAAGGAAGGAAGGAAGGAAGGAACGAAGGAACGAAGGAACGAAGGAACGAAGGAACGAAGGAAGGAAAAGGCCATTTATTTCCATTGTGCTTCTGTTGAGCTGGGAACTCGGAGCTAATGTGTAAGTGGAAATCATATGAGGAAGGACACAATGAACTCAGCCTTCCTGTAGTTCATTTGGGGTCTCTTGAGAAATGGGACTGACAACACTGTCAGAAATGTGCTTGGAAAGGTGTGCCTTTGGCAGTCTGTTAAGTTACTGCAACACAGATATCTAAATACCAGAGGCAGCAGAGGGTGAACCAAAAAAATATTCTCATAAGCCTTAAGATCAATCCTGAGCTGCATTACTGGAATGAAGAGCAACTTTTCTGACGGCAGAAGCTTTAAAATTAATGATAGAAATCTATACTGAAAATCATGGTGAGACTTTAAATGCTAGACTACTCAGCTAAGAGGTAATTCTAAGTGAAGAAGAAAAGCAGAATTTTTTCCTCAATTTCATCATTAGCAAGATTTTGAATTTGAGTTATTTTTATTCCATGGCAGGTTTGTGTTGCCTTTCTTCTGGCAGTCCAAGGGTTGAGGATGGCTATGTTGAATCTTTGAGGACCACCCTATCTACTGTATCAATCAGGGACTTGGCAAACATTTCAAATGCAGAAAAAAAGTCTCAAATATGCTGTTGCATTGTTCAGTCAAGTGTATACTTTACCAAGTTTATTTGGACCCGCACATCTGTTTATTGAGCTCTGCTTCAAAGCAATCTATTTCTGCAGGACACAGTTGGAAGTGTCTAAGTGTATTGTCTACTGAGAGGGAAGAAGACATTGGAGTGTTAGTTCGTCATTAAGGGAAACACTCAAATAATTTTCTTTAGAAGAAAATACAGATGACGTAGCAGAAGCTGCAAATGTCCCAACTACAAAATAAATAACACAGTCATCTGCAGTACTGATAAGATCAAATAGCCTCTCTCTCAAACACACACATTTTCTTGCACGATACAAGAGTTAATATGCACTTGAACATCCTTGTATGCCCTCTGTAGCATGCTGTGGAAGGTTACAGAAGCCTCTGTGTAGCATAAGCAAACAAACAATAGCCTTATCCCTTTTTATTTTCAGGAGCAGTATGAAAAAAAATCTCCTTGTCTGACCCAGTTACAGTTATTTGTCTTTCCAAAAATATTTTCCATATGGACATCTCCAAGTCTGAGTGCCATCTGTGAAGACTTCTTGGGTTTCTTTTACAGAGAAGTCTCTGGAGAAAGCCTGAGTGCAAGGCTGGGCTAGGCCAACAAGATTTTTTCAGTGAGAAACAAGAGCTGTTATGTGTGGTACGTCCTACTTCCCTGTCATTGTTGAGCTAACAAGTCCTAGTGAGGACACTTCGTTGTTGTTGCAGCAGGGCTGTGCCTTTTCTGCTCTGTCACTCTGTCCATGGTGGAAGGCTTGGAGGTGCAGGAATCTTGACACCCACCCTCCTCACACAAGGTGGCCCAGCCTCTAGGTGTGCTCTCAGCATCCTTTCCTCTACCTAAGTGGATGAATTGGTCTCTTCCAATGGTTCAGGTACTGTCCCTGGAACATGACAGCTCTGCTCTTCTCCTGCTGCCAAGTGGCCTCTCACAAAGCACATTTACAGCTGTAATAAATAATAATGAATTCAGATGGACAGAAAGATCACTCTGATGTCAAGTAAAATGAAAGGTACCCCAGAAATTTGGTGGGTTTTTTCTATATAATGTTGTAGATGCTGGTTTGCACAAATTAAAGCACACTGGTACCACAGAAGAGTAATGATTGCACTTAATGAGGGGCAATTGAAAGGTATGAAGTAGTTCTTCCAAATAAGTTGTAATCGAAGCTGGAACCATACAGACACTGAGCTCAACAAGCTTTCCTATGAATAATGTACCTAATTACCATCTGCTTTTTCATAACATGGATAAAAATGTGATCACATATAAAATTCTCACTGTGTTTCCTAGGATACAAGGTGATCCTCATTTCAAACTAGCTTGAAAATGGCAAATGAGCAAACTTAATTTTAATAAAAATAAGGAAACTCACACGTGTGAAATATAATCTGGGCACTTCTGATTTCATGAAGAAGTGTCTGATTTTCATACAAAACCTGCTGAAGGACTTGACAGTATAGCACAAAGGGGCACTTCACACCTGTGGTTTAGACAGTCCATGTGAAGGATAGCAGTGCTTCTCCTAATGGACAGTGTGAGAGTAGTGTGAGAAAGTTTCTAACAAAACAGTAAACCCTACCAAAAGCCGATTTTTCAACAATGTGAGTCAAAAGATGAGCATAAATGGCTCTCATAATGCAGCTTTTTCTAATTACCCGCATAGCTAGCTAGCTTTTTATGTAGTGGCAAGTACTCTGCTGAGTGAAAACAGAAAGATAAACTTATACTTCTTTTACTTGCACCAGCCTCACTGTAAAGGATTTGTTTTATTCTTTTATTACAGAATAAAGCTGCAAGGTCCTTATTCCATGTCAGAATTGTGCCCTGTGCTGGATTAAGGCGGGATTTTATCATTTGAGCTCCAAATCCCTCCAACATTTGCTATCAAGCATAGCACACACTATCCACTAAAGCATTCCCCTTATTTCAGTGATGCCCCTCAGATGGATTTCATGGGATGATAGAGAAATGAAAATGTTGTCTGCTCATCTTCTCATGTTCACCAGCATAACCATGATAATTTATGACGTGAGAAACTTGTGAGAGGAAACACAGCTTCTTGGTGTTTATGGCTTGTATGCAGCCCTAAAGGTTAACAAGCATCTCACGGCCTGTGTCTTCTCAGTACCTTATCTGTTAACACAGCAGACTGTGAAGATGTCCAGAGGGATGGATGGGAGTGGCTTCAGACAATACAATCCCTCCATTTCATTCTCTCCATCACCTGAGCCTGACAAACAGCACTAAAAGCAGTTGGCTGACTACTGATGAGCCCTTTTGACTTCAAACATATCCTAGTATGACATTAATCTCAATTACCAAACAAGACATGGTTGGATTAATCTGCTCTCTTCTGCTCTTAATTAGCAGGAAGCCTAACCAAGCCATTCCCACACTGAAGCTGCAGCTCTGGCCTTGGGGACTTCCAATGCTGCCTTGGGGCAGAGGGGGAGCAATGGGGGAGAAAGAATAAAGTCGTTTCCTTCCTATAACTGGAGGGAATCTCTATTTTGCAGAGTCTGGGAAGTGCTCCAAAAGCCACATCTCTTGTTCAGAGATCAGTTGGTTCTGAGGCACCCATGTGATAACTTCCCATTCCTTCAATTCTCTCCATTCCCTGAAGTGGAGAGGGAAGGAGGGAATTACAGCAATGCAGTAGGGCTGATGGGATTACAGAGTCTGCCAAAGGAGCATGTGCATCCTAAGGGCAAAAGGCTCATCAAGGAAGGTGTCTGTGTGTATCTCTCAGGGAGGTGTTACAGATAATGTGGGGTCTGGTAGCATTCCAGCTCTCCTCCTCCCACATTCTTCAGCCCTGAAAAGCCTGCCCTTCATCAGTCATTCTGGAAAAGGACTGAAAATTGGGCTAATTCATGATGGTGAGTGTTCACCCTGGTTTTCCAGGACACAGTGGTCCTCTTCTCTCTCCTCTGACCCTCCCTACATAAAACCCCATGAGGCAGGCACAAGATTCATGTGCACACTTTTGACACTCCTTTGCCAAGGACTGTGTATTTGTTTTAGTTAAAGAAGCTTGTGACTGAAAACAGCTGCAGACTGAGTGGAAAAATAACACCTAAAAATAGCCCCAGCCTGAGAGCACAATGTGCATCGATTTTACTATGCAGAGTACAAGAGCAGGGAGATGGTGACTAGGCTGGTATGTTCTAATACGCCTCACCCTGCCATATTTAGAGTGCATGTAGTAAGCCAGGCAGCCAAGTTGGTGCATGTAGGTATTTGACTGTTTTGGAAGGGTTCCCAGCAGAGCCACTCCAACTACAACAAATTAGTGTCGTATATTTATAAGTTGACAGTGAGGAAATCACCCCACAATATTACCATGTTCTGCAGAGAACAGAGAATATGTAACTGCTGAATAAGGAAGACAAATATCTCACTGATTGTTGGCACTCAAAGCATTTTCCTAGAATAAATTATCAGGTAGCTATTATAATTTCCTCCCATCTGCTGTAGGCTGGGATGTGACCTGAAGTGCAGTCCAGTTCTAGATGCAGGTCATGGACCCAAATGCATTAATTTCTCTTGCAGTTTGGCCAACTTCAGCAAACTGAGCCCATGCAGCACTTCAGTAGAAATATCTGTTCAGATTCATTACCACAGGCAACATGGGTGCTAATAGAAAGCACAACTCCACCAGAGATGTATTTTTTATATTATGACCATTTTGAATATGTTTTTTGAAAAGTTAACCCAAGTAATGAAACAAACCCTTGTTTTAAAGCTCTAAATCATGTCGGTTCCTGCACTTGTGCTTGATAGGGGCTCTAGTCCTGCCTTTAACCCTCTTTTCTCCTTACCCTTTGAAATGTTACTGGGTTATTAACAGAACAGTGCAAATCCATGCTGAGAGGTTGAAGAGTGCCCTGTCAGTTTTCAAATTGCTTCTGTGTCAACTAAAGGTCTAATAGCACCCTAACTACTAATAGAGGGATCTGCTCCCTAGAGAGTGTGTCAAGAGGACACCAGACTCAAACGATGGGTCTGGGTAAAGAAGTTCAATCCTGAAAACCTTAGTGCTGTTAGACACCTTTAAAATAATGTACTTGTTACGTATTTGTCTGCATACTGTGGCCAGATTCACATATCCTTTTAAACAACTAACTAAACTGCACTTCACAGGACTTACTCAGATTTTTTAAAAATTTATTTATTTAGAAGACAAAATTCATTTGGTCTTCATGATGACAGGAAGCTGAGAGAAGCCCAGCACTTCATCTGTGATTGGCAGACTCCTTCACCAAAGGGATATTCAGGGTGGTGCTTTTGGAGAAGCACCCCAAACTCCTCTCTGCAATTGGCACAAGGGAGACTGGCTGAAGTTACGAACATCCAGGATGGTTTCTGACTTACTCACAAGTAGACTGGAGCAATTTTCCTGAAGTGCTGCCTTCAGAGGGGCCAGTAAGGAGGCATTGCTACCTTCGAGGTGCTACCCTTCGAGGTGAACTGATCCTGGTGGTGATCTTGTTCGGGGGTACCAGTGGCAATGTTGATCTTTTCCAAAGATAGTGTCCTGATGTGGGCTGAGGTCATTTTCTTCACAGTGGCTGGTATGGGGCTGCATTTTGTGTTTGTGCTGAACTCAGGGTTGATAATATAGAGATGGTTTCGTAATGGCTGAGCAGGGTTTACACAGAGGCAAGGCCTTTTCTGCTTCTTGTGCTGACAGATTGGCGAGGGACTGGAGGTACATGGGAGGTTGGGATGAGACACAGCTGGGACAGGTGATGTGAACTGACCAAAGGGATAACTCCAGGCCATATGGCATCGTGTTCAGGATATAAAGTGGGGGAAGAAGGAAGAAGGTGGGGATATTTGGAGTGAAGTCATTTGTCTTCCTGAGTCACTGTAACATGTGATGAGGCCCTGCTCTCCTGGGGATGGCTGAACACCTGCCTGCCCATGGGAAGTGATGAATGAATTCCTTGTTTTGCTTTGCTTTTGTGTGCAGCTTTTGCTTTCCCTGTTAAACTGTCTTTATCTCAACCCACAGGTTTTTTTAGCTTTTGCCTTTCCACCCTTCCAATTCTCCCCTGATCCCACTGATGGGGGAGTGAGGGAGCAGCTGCATGGAGCTTGGTAAATGGCTGGGGTAAAACGATAGCAGAAAGATGTGCCCTGGTTTCAACCACGTGGTGCCTGAACAAGCACCCATAGCTCAACCTTGATTTCACTGCAGTTTTTTGAAGGAGGGTGAAATCTGAGACCCACACTTGGGAAATGCTGTATATTGAGTTTTCTGTCACTCAGACCTTTTGCAGATACTAAAAAGAGCCTCATACCCCAATGTACAAATCAAGGCCTCACTTCCATACTGCACACTTAGCATCCTCACAACCTGACAAATAAATGTGAATGAAAATTGTTATCCAAAACACAGTCAATTTACCTGGAAATAAAAAGTTTGTGTATTTCTGTAAACATTTACAGGCTGTCCACTTTACTGGCACTAGTATTTTCATTTTTCTAAGTAAAAAATTCTTGCACATGTCATGGCCCAAGGATCTGAGATAAAGCAACCTGACCTGGCTGACTAATTATAGAATGAAGAGAATTAATTTCTGTTTAGGATATCTGTAATTAGTCCATATAGTAATAAATGAATTAGTTGGTGTTGGAAAGGTATAAATAATTAATAATTGAGGAATAAGTGCAATCTGGTCAGAGATTTCCCAGAAGGAGAAGGAAGATAAAGGGTTTGATGTAAATTATTTGCTCATCTTTACCATTTTGATAAAATATTTTTTTACTAAGAGCAAAACCAAGTGAAACAGAAATGTCTGCATGGTTAATGAGTCAGACATAAATGATATAGTACTTATTGGAATAGCTGATTGTGAAAGATGCACCAAAAATGGCAAAATGTGTGCACACAGCAGATAAAATGAAACCATGTGACAACATTTGTGCTGTAGGAGAGACAGCTTTAAGCAAAATTGCTAAAAGTAAGTTAAAACTCATACAATACTACAGATAATTCAATGCCTAAGGCTAAAACAAAACAAATCTAAGAGTGTTATATGTAGCCAGAAAGTTTTTCTGTATATAATTTGCATGTAGGCACATCCCCAGAGTTTCCTACAAGGCTTGTAGATTACTTGAATTTAGAAACTATCACTACAAACTGTTTTCTGTGAAAATGTCATGAAGCCATTGGGTTCCTGTGGTCCTTGATAATGAAAATAAGTGGTGGTTTGGGTTTTTATGACAGGACCAAGTCCCTGTAAAAAGGTTAATGAATCTTAGAGAAACTTGGATCTCAGCCTGTGGTGAAACCCAAAGGCATCTAAGTTTCACACAATGTTAGACTTTTTCTGCTAAGTACATCAGACGAACATGCCCAAGGACGTAGCTTCAAAGCTAAGTACCGGGGAAAAAGGTGTCTCCAAGAGTAGAGACTTGTGAAGCACATGAGAAATGGTTGTCTGAGCAAGGAGGTGGGAAGACACAAAGATGAAGGGACAACTGTCAATAACAGTAGTGGCAGGTTAGGGAAAGCTTCGTCATAACCACAGAATTCAGTGCCTGAGAAAATAAACAGAAAGTTCAAATTATTAAAGTCCTATTTTTAAGCCAATAATGATTTTTTAATATGAGAATAAATACATTTCCATGTATTTATCTGCAATAAAGTATGAGGCGCTACTTCCACAATGCACTAGACAGTACACTAACCCGAATATTGAGCATCAAGGTTGATCAAATGCATATACAGCATGAAATTCCCATGTTCTGAGCTGTATTTAGTCACAGAACACAAGTTTGCCCCTTGGAAAGGTTGTCTGGTCAATGGGAAATAGATCCTTGTTCCAAGTCCATGGTTTCCTATCTTGTTTATCCCACACTGTAGAACAAGCCGCGGGCTGGGCTGGTGTCCAGAGGGTGCTCCCTTGCCACAAATAAAGGACAGTCTTCAAAAATGCAAAAGGACTTGGGTGGTGGCACTGGAATGCGAAAAGACAGCCCTTGATAGCAGCTACAAAGTCAGTTTCCTCCAATTCTTTCCCACAAACAAGGGACTCCAGAAGAAGAGATGGCCTGTGGGCAGAGTTCCTCACCAAAGCACCCCAAAAACCGACAGGTTCCCGTGATACCTCCAGGCACTCCTGAGCATGGATGCCTGATCATGCCCTGAACTCGGACTGTGGACTGTGGCAGAGCTAAGAGAAACCAGCCCTTGGCTAAGGTCACTGTCACTGTGCTCCATCTGGTGTGCAGGTGGAAAAAACACCAATTTCAACATCTGGTGAAGAGTCCCGTGAACTGAACACCAGCTTGGTCAGCCTGGTTTGTTTAAGTAGGAGACAGGGAATTTCTGGTGAAATACTATGTTAACACTTTTTGCTCTGACTTACCAAGGCTCAGATTTTCTCATAAAAATGTCAGATTTTAAAAGAAAATCTGGAAAAAAAATTAAATCATTTAGATTTAGCTTAATATCAAATAGAGGTTTGTCTTCTCAGATAACTGAGTGAAATATTGGAATCTAATACATGCCACCAAAAATTTTCATGAAGGTAAAAAGAATAATTTTTTTTCCCCATAGTTTGTCTACATGGTGCTTTTAGGTAAACACTACATACACTTTGCATTGGATATAACTAAAGAAATTGCATATATACCTATATCTATTAATTATGTTCTTCTTCATTCTTCCTGAGTTCCATTTTCATTGACCTCTCATTAAACTCATTTCTATAGACTTTTTTCAAAATGGATACCTATTTTCTAAAAAAAAAAAATGACCCCCTTGCTCCTTTATATCCAATATATCTGTAGATTACCTATGTGCTTTTTTTAAAATTTACACTGTCTGTAATCTCATCTCTTGTAACTTTTAATAGTTTGTTATAAGTTTCAAGACTTTTATTTTGTCAAGTTTTGTGCCAATATTTTAAGGATTTTTTAATCAGTTTCTTCAAGTTTCAGTAATCAGTCTATTACTACAGTACATCATCTTCCCTGATAATAACAAATTTCCCCAAAAATAACTCTTTCTTCCTTCCCTGTAAGCCTACAATAGCCCTGGACTGGCTTTTTCCAGGCAAAAAAACCATGCTGCTGTCTTATAGAGACCACACAGACTATGTCAGAATTGCTCATCCTTTAGGTGTAACACAGGTCACTGAAATTCCCTGTTGTCTCAACACAGAACCAGTGAGATGTCGGTAGATTTTGAGACCAGGGATCTCTTTGGTTCAAAGGGTTTCCTTTAGTTTCAGCTCTGCTAATGTCAAGTCTTCTCAGCATATCTTCTCTTTTTCTTTCACTTTTTCTCAATTTGCTTGCTGTCAGTTTGATTCTATTTGGTATATCAAAATCTTCTTAGTTGGTCAACATTCACTCCATTATGCTGAGCAACATTATACTGATACTACATCTTTGTTCTTATCTGCAAAGAA
Organism: Prinia subflava; assembly: GCF_021018805.1. Taxonomy (NCBI): domain Eukaryota; kingdom Metazoa; phylum Chordata; class Aves; order Passeriformes; family Cisticolidae; genus Prinia; species Prinia subflava. The sequence goes on from NC_086247.1 coordinate 60,997,300, forward strand.
ATATGAAATTAGATGTTATTTTTATAAAAATAAGCTTCTCAGATGATCTGCCTGATATTTACTTTTCTTAATTTGCAGAGTTAAATACAAGGGACTTGTAAGGGGGTAAAAATTAAAGCACACCTGAAAATGAAATAAGGGACTTCTCCAGCTATGACAAGCAGGTGAGGTTTTTAGAGATGGCTTAAATGAATCCAAAGCCCTGAAAAAGACTCTTCCCACGATTCTTTGATCCTGGCCATGTGTTCTTGTCTTTCTCTGGGTTAGTGCAGCAGATCATAGAAGTGGATGGTGAGTTATACTGGCTTTCCACTAAGAGGACCTGGCACAACTAGCCTGGAGAACTCATTCAAGTTTTGGCAGACTAGGTAAGATTAAATGCATATCTGACCCAATTAGTTGTCTTGTGCTTTTCTGAACTTGTTTTCATAACAGACACATTCCAAAAGTGTCAGCATTTCCAGGATGGGTGAAAGGATTAATATTTGTAAAGTCATCTAGATTTCAGATTTGTTTGGAATTAAACGTACTGTAACAATTGAGTCATTGTTAGTCTTCCACTGAGCACTCCCATTTTGCTTCACAGCCTAATAGCCACCAGAAAAGACATCTGAAAACTTATTGTATTATTATTTATGATACATACAAAACAAATAGAGAAGAAATGCCACAAAAATAATTTAAACATACTCAGCTTTAGCACAGAAAGCAAGATCAAACTAATTAAATCCTTATTATCACTTTCTGTACAAACCACACACTGTTTTAATGGGTTGGAAATTCAACTCCCATTTAATAAAGGCCTGATTGTGCATACATATATATGTATGAGAGGGTGGCTGGAGAGAGAGGAGATGTCAAGGGTCCTTCCTTCTTCTGGGATTTGTTGGAAGATCCCTGTTCTCTCCAAGAAGCATTGGGGCAGGGGCTTGCATGCCTTTGTGCAGTGTCCGAGTACAAACATGCCAGAGTAGTAGCACTGCTGTCCCTGCTGTTTCCTAAAAGAGGTCTGCTGAGACGGAGGAGGTGAGAGTTAATGACTGGGCACAAAGCATTCTTCTATGTTCTGCTCTGAATCTCCAAGAGACATATTGGCTCAGCTGATCAGATTCCTTTAATAACACAGCTTCCCGGTCTACTCGTGCTGATCCTTCTCTGCTTCATAGCCAATGATGGTCATGGCTTAAGGCCACAGTCTAACACTGTGAGTCCAGAAAGAGTGTTGTTTTTAATGTCAATCCAATGTTATTTTAAATGAGAGACAAAGAACTAATGCATTTCCTGGGGTTCCCAACTTTCCTGGATACTGTTCAAGCTGTTTCAGAACTCAAGTGCTTCCTAAAAGCTGTCAGTAAGGTTGTGGCAACACTGCAGTGTCTCAGATGCAGCAGCTACAGAGATATTTGACAGAAATGTGCTGAAAAATGCCAGCTTGCTAAACTTTAAACATTGCCTTCCAAAGACATCCACTAATATTTGCCACAGTGACAGACAGGTATCAGTCTTGACCATTTCCTCAAGCATTTGCCCAGCTGCTGGGGTTACTGAAAGCTCCAAGGAATGGAGCAGATCTGCCAGTCTAATCTTTCTTGTATTCAGTTGTGTGGCTGGGAAACTCAAGTCAGAAAGAGCACAATAGATACAGAGATGGCTGAAAAAGAGCTCTAAGGGAATACCCTAAAACACTGATAATTTTTCCAAAGCATCCCAAATTATCCATAGATAATTTGGAAACAAAGTTAACACTGGAATTATGTAAATTATGTACTTGCTGTAAGCAGCTTACTCATTTATAGACATACTTCCTTTTCCCAAGCTACACAATAATAATGGCAGTGCAGAAAAACACTCATTCACATTATCTGTATGCTTAATACATTTCTGCAGTCCTGGGCAGACAACTCTTCAAGGCTAAAAATTCAGTTCTTCATTATTAAAAAATACCAGTCTTTGCTATAGGAGTTGACTCAGTGAGAATTATAATTATAATCAAAGCATAATAAGCATTTTGAGCCCCTTATAATTGCTGCCAAGAACTATTTATTCAGCTAAAGAATTAAATCTTTGTTTGTAAGCTCTTTCTTGTTCACAATAGAAATAAAAGTGTGTGACTTGGCTCATGAGCAGATACCAGTCTGGCTATTTTACTCAGAGTGAAAAATAGGCCCTCATGCAGAAAGACTTGGGATACTTAAAACAATTATTTATACATATTTGGTTCTATAAAATCCAGTGTTTAGCTCCAATGATGCCTCTGACTGCTCAGCTCCTTTACTGCATGTGGAAGATTCTGTGATGTGCTGTATGTTCAGTGTTGCATGTATCTCTGGCATAACTCCCAAAGACAACTCCCAAAGCTAGAAAATTATTTAGGAAAATTTGAATGCTGTATGCCAAGGAATGAATAAATGGTACAGATTAACTTGGTAATTTTTCTTGGGCCCTTACCTTTTGCAATAACAATAGGGTTCCCTGGAAACACTTGATGATCTTTGTCAAAGACAGAAAGAGGAATGAAAATGACACATCGAATTCTTCTGCTTCTTACAAGCCAATACCATAGGAAAAAAAGACATTTCAGGCAGCCATAATCAATTCATATCAGCAGAAGAAATATTCTGACTTGCTACAGAGTCAACTGTCTTTACTCTCTGTTTTCTCTAAACACGTGAGTAAATTCAGCATGCAGAGTCTCTTAGTTTTAAGAAAGCTGGGCGGCTTCACATAGAGTCTATTGGCTGAAAAAGGCAAATTCTTCAAAAACAACACAAAATTAGTTCTCTTCAACCTAAATAAGTATTACAAAGTTAGGTTTATTGTCAGTTGGTATAATGGAAGCCATAGCTCCATGAAAGGAGACAACATCAATGAAGATACCAACATGCATGATGATCATACCAAGCTAAGGCAGCAGAACACCTCAGCAGCTGACCCTTTTCACAATGTCTGCTGTATTTATCTAATTAGGTGAGAGATCCTGGTTTAACCCAGCTGGTGTTTAGAGTGATTCAGCCTTAAAATTAGTTCTTCATATGAGGTAAGAGGCCATGGCATAGAGGATTCCTCATATGATCACATCTTTCTCTGAGAGTTGTGTTCGATCAGGGAAAGGAGTGCAAGGAGTGCACGTCACAGCATAGGCACAAACATAACTCAGTTTGACTCTATCTACACAGGTATGCCTAACAGGGAACACTTTTATGTTAGGGATCCAAAGTTACAGAGCTTTGGCCAGCTGCTAAAAGGAAATAGTAATTTGTCCAGGCACTGTCGTAAATCAAGAGTCTTTGCTTGTGTCTTGTATCATATGTGCTTTGTACAGATGTAACTTATTTTAAGGTAATTTATTTTAAAATAACCATGCCAACCAAGTGTTTCCATGAGTGAATGAGCATGTGCGTTGTAAATCCGAGGAAGAAAAAACGGTGTGAGAAAATGCTGATTTAAAGTTATTTCTTTCCCAGTAAAATGAGAGATGCTATAAGGTTGCTTTTTATTTCAAGTTATCCTGCTGTTTGGGTCAGATTCTGTGTCAAGTCAGTGAGAATTCTCCCTTTAGCTTCAAGAAGATCAAGATTGGAGCAGCCACAGTAGTCTTAATAAATGTAAATCTTATTAGAAATACCCTCTTTTATAGCAAGTGCCAAGCTGTGCAAAGCTCCAGGCTACATTACCTTACAACATTGACTGAAATGGCAGAAGAATTTACCATCTTCACTAATGAATTTTTTTAATTACTCTTTGCAAACAGGGTGATACCAGTGAGAAGATACCATTTGCTTCTAGTGAGAAGCAAATTAATCCTTGAATTGAAATACACTAATAAGGCTTAAATCATATTTTAAAAAGTCTTTTCTGGTCAGCAGCATTACTTTCTAAATCAGTCTAGAAAATGCCAGATTTTTTTTTAATCTTTTTTTAATCAATCACTGAGTTTTGGGAATAGAGCTGCTAACACTTGTGGAGGATTTCTGCTTACCCATCACAGACAACAGCACAGACATCAGAAATTAAAGTTTCCCTACACCATCAACTCTGCTTGTCATCCTATTAGCTAGGGATGCCAGAGGTCTTTTAACTCCACCTTCCCTTGGGCTCTTACTGAGAAATTAAGCTTCCAGGATGCATTACAAGCTTTAATCTTCCTTCTCAAGAGATGTTTATCTATACAAGTGGGTGCTGGGATGGTAAGCACAATGAAGGGGCTGGAGAGAGGTTAAACTCTGGGAGCAATGAGCTGGAGAGCAGTGGCTCCTTCGGTCTTAGACCTTCCCTGTGAGACACTGTGGGGGCAAAATTACCACCAGTGATGACAAACCAGTGATGAACTGGCTTTCCAGACTGATGGTGTCCATTCCTTAACAAGTGGCTAGCTGCTGGAAAGATCATTGGGTGCCAACTTTTAGTGTCAGAAAAAATGGTGAGAACTGAGCCAGAGGAACATGGCCTTCCTACTGTACTTCCAACAGATATCTCCTGGGAAATTCAGGTAGGCTGAATTCCCTTACAAAGAATGGGTGACCAGGTGGAAGACAGGCTTTTTGCTAGGGAGACACAATATAGAGAGGGTTATAGACAAATGTGAAAGTTAATATGTTTCATTTTTAACAAAAAGGGCAAGTGAATCAATGCAGGATCATCAAGAATGAGCCTCATTATTTTTTCCCAAATGTGAAATTGATTCATGTAGTAATTTTTGATGTTTTAAACTTTTTTTCTGAATTTTCTGGTAATAGAAGTCTATATGGATGCAAAGTACCTAAATTATTTACAGTCTCATTAGAACAAGAAAGTATCTATTTTAATTTACCTTCTCCTTGAAAACATTTTGAGGCAACCAAGAAGACTTTGAAGTCTCTAATCTGTTTTCTAAAGAAAATAACATTCATTCAGCTGACTGAATTAAGCTAGCACTCATGCATGCAAAAGCAGGAAATGCTTCATCATGTTACAAAAATATACTGAACATATGACTAAAAGAAACAACCACTGCTTAGGTAATTGGTTCAGCCATGAAAGGTTCTCAATTTTTTTTCCATGCTTCTGTTACATACAACAGAATATTTCTCTTGTCCAGAACTGAACAATAATCACATACAGATCATCATTTAAATCACACCAGCCACTAGAACCATAATAAGAGTAACAGAAGCAGAACAATTCCATGGGAAAATATTTCCTCCTCTTTTAGTTTCATAAAAGAATATGTATCTTAAATAGACTGCATGTCTGCAGAAAGGATGGTCATGATACAAACATGGGTTCAAAAATGTTTCTTTTTTGGGATGTTTTGGATGTTTTATTTGCATTCAGTTGTCCCTTTTTCTCCAGTGGCTCCAGATGTTCCCCTTGATCTAAGCATTGCCACACAGAGGACAAGGGAAGATCCACTTGAACAGGATCCACTCTGAAACTCTGGGTTGGCCTTACAGGGCCAGAAGACTTGCACCCCCCATTTCAAGTAATCTGACATGCAAAGACAGGGACACAGGATGCTGCAAGTGAGGTCTGGTTCTGCTCAGCTGCAGAGCAGGTTTCTATGATGTCATGATGACATCATGAGCCATAAATACTGAGGAAAGGAGGAACAAGAGATGATCAAATGGCCACAAGGGTTAGACAGATCATGAAAAATATCAGAAATAACATTAAGTGGAAGGTGAAATGCCTGCCCAATCATCCTTCAATGTTATTCACTAGTACATGTCTTCATATCTTGTCCTAGACCGTGAAAGTGTGGTCAAGCAGACAATACTAGGGACTTTGATTTTGCAAGGGCAGACTAAGTTTCTTCTGAAGCCTGCATTCATTCTGCTCTGAGGGTAAAAGCTTTGCTTTCCCTCCTTTTCCCTCTGTTCATCCCTGAATCCTTACAGCCCTAGAAGGATCATCTGTCCCTTCCATATAGGCCCAGGAGAGCTTGGACAGTTGTGAAGACCCAGGAGGCTGCTCGAGCCAGACAGGCATTTACATAACTCCCATCTTTCCCAAAAAAATGTCTGAGCTCCACAGAATGTTCAGTACATATCTTGTTTTGACCAATGTCCCTGTATCATCATTATGCTGTTTATTTCTGCTCATTCTGAATTTTAATATGAAGTGTTCATAAATAAAGGCACATACAGATGTGTTTTAAGATAACTGTGCTTTACTAAATGAAGATTGCATTAAAAATTTTTATGACTGTTTAATATGTAGACCATTAAAAAGTATCTGGAGGCTCCAGGATCTTTTGGAGGGGTAATTGTTTTGTATGTCGCGACATGTTTTTACAAATGGGTTATGTTTTATCCTGCTGGTCCTTTATCCTGCTCCTGTCCTTTCCAGTAATTCTAAATTTTAAATGAAAATATGTGACCTGTATATGATGAACTTTCATTACTTTTGTAACTTGTGCAGAAAAGTAAGTTAGCCACTAAACATGACAGGTTTATTTGTTCGTTTATTTATTTTTAAATTCTAATTAGAGAAAGGAAAAGGGTGTCAACAGTCTTTAGTGATTCACATTTTAACAACCAGGTTATAATTTATTAATTCCCAACTTATAAAATTTTCACAACCTCTTTCCACAGGAGTCCAAGAGCAACTCAAATTTATTTATTGTTTCTACATAGGGTGTCATTAAATATTTGTTATCTCCTAAAGTTTGTTGGGAAGCAGGATTATTTTCCACATCAAATCACACCAATGCTAATGGGAAAAGCATTAGATGTTGACCCAGCAAATTAAACTGTAAAATATGAAGCTCATTGTTATTATTACATACAGACACATTTTCTGTGCTCCTTATTAAAACCATCTTAATCAAACTCATTGTATTTTAGTCATGTTTTAAAATAATTATGCCAGAATACAAAACACATGAATATACAAAGAGAACAAGTTCCACTTGAATATGTTCAATTTAACTCTTTAAAAGAATTATCCAGTTGGTCTCTTTCGACATTTAAATTGATCAGCTACCAAGAAAAAGAAAAACACACTGAGGGTTGTTTGTGCTTTTCTTAAAGCTTCCTAAGATACTCCTTCTATTTTGTTTTGTAACAAAACCAAAAATTAATTCTGCATATGTGAAGCTCATCTAATGTATATTTCCTTAAAATCTCATTTCTAACCCTTTGTGCTTTATTGCAATTTTTTTTTTGTAAGCCTGAGACAGTCCTATCATGGGGTTGAGTGTTCTCTCCCTCTGGTGGCTGCTCTTTCCTGGAGAATTACTGTGAAAATGCTCCTTCTCCTCTGTTTCCTTTATGGATCCTCTGTTTGCCACAATGGACACTGCCCTAATTCACAGGACTCTTGCTGGGACAAGGTAATTTTTAATATTTTAAATCCAGAAATAGGATTCCTTTATTCTCAGTGTAGATTGAATCAACATAGAAACTGGGATTTAGTGGATATGTCATCTGGCCAAGCATAGATATTTGCCTCAGGATGAGACAGATAATGACCTGGGTTCTGTTGATTAGCTCTGAGCTGGATTTAAAGAGAGTCTAAGGTCTGGCTCAGATGGTTTGCGTTTGCAGATGTCACAGGTCACCCATGAAATCAGATCATACGTTCCATGTTGACACTGTTTTCTGTATTTGGTGAGAAGTGAGAGCTTTCTCTCCTCTGCCTTTCTGTTAAAAAAAAAAAAAAATAGAAAGAAAGAAGTAAATTTTTGAAGACTAAGATTTTTTGTACCAAGTAAGATTCTTGGTAATTTTGTGTTGGGAATCAGAGAGCCAATGACTACAGCAGACTCAGCTGGTTACTCATGCTACTCCCATTGGAAAGATGGAGCTTTGCCCACATACCAATTCCTTGTCCAGGGATATAAATGATTGACTCTTTATGTAAATTCACGTTTAAAGAACTCAAAGCAAAGATAATTTTTTTCTGGTGCCTTATGGTGCACCTCTGCATGGGAGGAAATGGACCATCACCACAACTCCTGACGCACAGCACACACTGGAGCATGTGAGCTCACCAGTCACAATGCTTCTGGTCCTTTTTCACTGGAATAACTGCACACACTCAGCAGGCAGCTCTATATTCACTGCTCTGGCTATGACATGGGCCAGCACTGCTCTTCTCTGCTTCCCTGGTGCTGAGATGTCTCTTCACTTGCTCATTCACTCACAGTTCTACAGATGCAAATATCTCACTTCCAAGTCAGGGCGTGAATCATTTGCACTCTAACACTGCTGGACTTCTATTGGTTGTAGTAAAGTGGCATTCCCTTTCCTTTCTTACCAAATACTTCATAGAGTTGCTTAATTTTGCTGAATGAAGAGCTCTTCTTAAGAATGTAGCATAACTCTGAATTTCCACTGCTACTTGAAACGTGTAATTTTTCAAGACAGACCCTTAACTGTGACAAGGTTGAGAATTCATTATGTTTTGTGATAGACTCCAAACTGAGCTCTCAGGTCAAGCATTGGTTCAACAGTTCCTGAACAAGAGGCCTGTGTGACAGCCTTGTGTGGGACAATGGGAGGTCCTGCCTTCCTGGTGTTTGAACTTTCTGCCCTGCTCCAAAGGAAAGACAGCACTCACCATATTTTGTGATCTTTTTAAGTCAGCAAGAACTAATAAAGTCTTCTGTAATTCTGAGTTAAGCAACTAGCTCCTTGAAGTTCAGAAAGTCTACAAAAAGGGTCTATGCACCCACCTGTATGTATTTCCCATTGAAAGGTCCCTAACTCTTAAAGAATTAGGTGGAAATTCAGTATTAACAGTGGAAATACTGATATAAGACAGAAGAATAAGCCCTGGACACAGGTTAAGGAGTCCAAACATGAAGTCTCGAGAGCAGGTGTTAGGGAGTAGGTAGAGGAAACAAACAGGGGCATTAAGGGGCATTTGCCTGGGCCCTATTCCTACCTCATAAAAACTCAGTGGAAGATCAAGTGTTTGGATCCTCTCACAGCAAGCTGGTGAATTTCCAAGAGGTGAAGCTAGGCCAAGAGGTACAGCTAGTCCAGATTCTGTTACGTAGGCATACTAACACTGTCCTCATAACTGCTAGCTTTCTAATCCTCTGGCCTTGGTAAAAGCTTCAGGAAAACCCTCTGGAATTTAGGCACGTTCATTTGCTGTAGTCACAGGAATAACTTCTGACCTGAATGCTTGCATCTGAGGCACTGCATAGTTCTCCAAGCAGAGGAGCAAAGTATGTCGTACTCTTATCTGAAGACCTGAGACATACTTCAAAATTGCACATTGATTTTGGGAAAATGCATTCAAAGGAGCTGGAAAATTTCTGTCTTTGGAGGCTTCATCTTTTCAACCAGATGAAGCCCTGAGCACCCTACTCTGGCCCTGGCCCAGGCAGGAGGTGGGACTAGAAACCTCCAAAGGTTCCTTCTAATGCAAATTTCTTCTGTGGTTTTATGACCCTATAGCTCTTTTTTTCTGGGGACTAAGGTTCTTTGTTGCACTAGGTCTTTTCCATTAAGGCCACTTCAGCTCATAAGCTCTGCTGTAATGAGATGTGCCCCAGCGTGTGCCACACTGCTGGGGCTGGCAGTCCCAGCCTCAGTGCTTGCACCTACTGCCTTTTAACAAGACATTATAAAACACTGAATATCTGCCTTCCAAACAGCATTGGTCCTAGCAGCAGCAGCAATCCAATATGGTTTCAAAGTGCAATGCCCAGACAGCCTGGATCTTAAGAACCCTTTCCCAGAAAGGAATCTTTTACCAAGGAATGATCTGAGTCAGTGAGGGGTCAGTGATCAGGCAGTCCTGCCAAGGCATGTTCTGCTTTGTAACGCAGACTCCACGTGGGTCACACGTCCCCCTGGCTCAAGCCACCACCCTGGCCACCGTCCCTCCCTCTGTCACTCAGCAGCTCTTGGGCAGCCAGCACAGAGTGTACAGGAGGGGCACACAGAGGCTGTAAAAAAAAAATCCATCATAAAAATAACTCAGGAGACTCCTCACGCCAAAGCTGGAAATAGCAGAGAAAACACCTCCTATACTGGTTCAGGGGTGGCTGCATGGTGGGGAGGAACCTCTCCTTGAGCTACAGCTCCCAGATGTCAGTTTGCATTTAGACTGAGCCACCGCAGGCTCCCGAAGCTGTGAGTGTTCCCTCAGAGGCACCACACGTTTCCTAGCGGTGTAACAAGGTGATCCCATCAGCCATTTAGTGTTCGCAGCGAGCGGCGGGGGAAACAAGCATCACCATGTGCCTCCTACCAGGGATGAGCTGTTGAGGTGGAAGGAGAAGGAGACGATACGAAAACCCTGATGGAGAAGTTCTGGGAGGGAGGAAGAAGTGCAGTCTTGTCCAATTTGTTTTACTGCAGTTATTGAGAAACAGGTGTATATGCTGAAATTCAGAATCTGCTCTAAATAGAGAACAGGTGTCATCTTTAAATGTGCTTTCCAGTTCAACCTCGTGGTGCCCAGGAGAAACACTATATTTTTTTTATAACTTACATGAGAGAAGACAGAGTGGGCGGGGGGGGGAGCATTGAGGAATCAGGCCAGGAGGCAAATAAAAATTTGTGTGTGGTTTACAAGGAAGAAGGATGCATTAAGAAGGTTTTTTTCCTTCTTTTTAACCCCATAGCAGATGAGGGATAACACTACTGCCTATGGATCTTACCAGAGGAGTGAAGGAATGCATTCCTAAGCCCAGGTTTTTTCTGTAGTTTCAGAAAATCTATCAAAGTGCCGGGGTGTCTGATTATTCAGCTCTTGCCTTGGCGTCATACAACACAAATGGGTGCCACACAGCATGGATTGAAGATTCATAGAGAAAAAGCTGTTGGAGTTTGATAGTGTTTCGGATCTCAAAGAAATCTAAAAATACCGAATACAGCCGACAAATACGGCCGACACATGTGCAGTGCTTTAGCAAGCTGAACATCTGGGACTATTTCAAACATTCCTCTTTTGTGTTGCTTATTATGCTACCAGAGAGGAGAAAAGTGCAAATAAAAACTTAGCAGATTTTTGCACTGCTTCTAAGTTCAGCTACAAAGATGTTAAAAACAATAACAGGGAAAATTAATATATGCTGGTTTACAGCCCCAATTATTCTAGACTTAGAGGATATTTATATGTGCTCTGCTGCATCCCTCTCTAGTTTTCTGGATTAATTACTATATTGTACATGTATATGAGCATTTTAAATGTATAAATCGATATTTCCCTTATGGTGTGATTTAACTGAGACTTGCAAACTCTTTAACTGATTTTGCAAACTCTAAATGAACTTCACATGACAAGGTAGAAATAATTATCATGTCACCTACCATTCAAAGACATGAGTTCTGTTGACATGGTATTTTTATAATGTGATTAATCTTATATATATTATAATGGTGCAAAAAGCTTTCTTTTAAGTCAGAATCGGCAAAATAAAGATGGAAGTCCAAAATAAATAAAGCAGTTTTGCTCTTCCACGGAAGTAGCTTTGCTACTCGCTTCAGTGGGATGAGGATTTCACTCAGTCATTTCTTTTTGCTTATTGATTTATATTGCACAGTCTGTTTTAGTAAGACTACTTAAGGGAATAGCCACAACTGCATGTCTCTGGGTGTTGTGCATGCTTAACAGATAGGGGCCAATGCACAAGGCTGCTTACAATTTGAGACAAATAGCATCATTTTGGAATCTTCTGGGTCAAACAAGAACTTTCCCAGACATATGAATATTAGAAGTTTTTGTCAGAAAGCAAAAGAATTTTGCTGGAATGGAACAGCAGCAGGGCACAAAGGGTGTAAAATGGCAGCAGCCATGGCCAGAATCTGGTTTAGGCAGCATGGAGTTCATTCAAAATGAAGAGGGGGGCTGGGAAACCGTTTGTTTTGGGTTTTTTTAAGTGTATCTTTTCAACTGTTCAGCCACACGACTGAGATTTAAAAAAGGAATACATCAATATAGGGTCAATAGTAAACAATCCAATTTAGGAAGGCAAAACAGGGATGTTAACAGCTAACTGAATGGATCTTTTCTTTGGATTGTGTATGTCTGCATATCCTCAGATGGGAAGTTAGCACTGTCTCCTGGAAATAAACTTAAACTTATGGAAGTACCACTCAGAGTAGCACAAGGTCAGTACAAGTTCACACTGTGTTGGGCTGTAGGTACACACAGAGCTATGAAGGCCAACCAAAGATCTACTGGATGGTCTCTGCTATTTGTTTCAACAAAGAAATTGCTTCAAACATCAGAGGGAGGAAGACAAGGTAAAACGATGAAGAGTATCCTGTTTATCAAGAACTTTGAATTCCATTTGGCCAAAAAAGTGTGGTAAGAAATGCCATCATCTTGTAAAGTGAAAATGAACCATATTGGGCAAAATCATACCAGAGAACACTGACCATATAAACTGGCTCATCTTTTGGCACATGGTGACAGCCTGCTCACACACATCTAGGATTTCCTTTTTGAAGGATGTCCAGCCTCCCTGGACACCTTTGCCCTTCACGACTGCCTCCCAAGGGGCTCTGATCACTGGCCATGTAAACCCGCTGGCTCGTCTTTTGGCATGTGGGGACAGTCTGCTTTGTACACCTCTAGGATTTCCTTCTTGAAGAATGTCCAGCCTTCCTGGACACCTTTTCCTTTCAGGACTGCTCCCCAAGGCACTCTGACAACTGGCCTCCTAAAAACAGTCTGCCCTCCAGAAGCACAAGGTGACAGCTCTGCTGGCACCCCTCCTTACTTCTCCAAGAAGTAAAGTCACTATCATTTCGTGATCATTTTGTCCAAGGTGGCCTCTGACCATCAGAGCACCCACCAGGCCATCTCTGTTCACAAAACCCAGGTCCAGTGGGTGCCTGTCCTCCTTGCCTCCCTCACCATCCATGTCAGAAAGTTATCTTCCACACACTCCAGGAGCCTCCTAAACTGTTTCCTCTCTGCAGTACTGTATTTCCAGAAGACACCTGGCATGTGGAATTCCCCCAGAGGAACAAAGGCCAGTGATTGTGAGACTTCTCCCATCTGCTTCCAGAATATTTCATCTGCTCCTTCATCCTATCTGGATGGTCCGTATCAGACTCCAGCCAGGATATGTGTCCTGTTGGCCTTCGTTCTGACTCTCACCATACAACATTCAATCATATTGTCACCATCACTAAGCTCCAGACAATCAAAACACTTCCATCTGCCTGGAATGGACTTTCCAACACTATTTGCCACCTATTTGTTTAAAAATTTCAATTAGATGTCATCAAACAGTAACTGGTTTGAAAAGTGAGGAATACACAAATAGTTTATGCATGTTCATCCTTACCATGGTGACTGTGGGCACCATTTACAACAGTTATTTTGCACCACAGCCACCAGCACCTATCAGAACCACAGAACTCCTCCTGCCATCAAAAATGAGGAGGCTCTGGAAAGCTGTTAGGACCAGCCACAAAGCATACATTGGATATTGCATCCTCACACACTAAACAGTGGCCAGGGAGTGAGTAATCATTTTGTTTTCTCAGTCACTTTCCCTAAAATGAAAATAGAAACAAACAAACAACCTTTTACTTTCTCACCCCTATGCCCCCAGTAAAGACAACAAAGTGGGATCAGCACAAAACTAAGCAATAAATGAAATGGAATATTTGGGGGTGAACAGGTGTTCCACTTCCAGATTGTCCTTAAAACCTCAATAGGGAGAATTACAGGCAGGCTGCATAACCTGAAGAATAGCCAGATCATAGGATTTGTAATTAGAGTGAGTACATGGTGCTTCCTCACTGGGGAAAAAAAAAAGAGATGAGCAGCTGTCTCAGCAATATTGAAGTCAGTGAGGACTCCCAATGAAATCAGATACTCATCTGCAGAGAGAGCAAGTCCTGTACATCCATCAGGCAGGCATGTGTCACAGCCAGTTGAAGAGAAATGGCTTCTAGAAAGTTAAGCTTCCTCTGAAACCTCAGTACATCTATTAATAAGGGAGAATGAAAAGAAGGCTAGAAAATAAACTAGAAATACAAGCAGTAGTCACCTGAGGCGGCACATGATTAACTTCTCTAAAGCACATTACATGCCTCTACAAGGAGAAAAATTCAAAGAAATACTTTATTGCATTAGCTAATGGTAAAAATAAACTAGTGTGGCTTATATACTTATGTGTAACAATTTCAAGACTTGAACAATTATTTGAAACCTGATTCTGACTTTACACCCGTTCTGTGTTGGATTAACAGCATTTATATTGAGATAAATTTTAATGGAGTTGTTCACACATCCATCAGTTTAAACAGACAGAGATGCACCCAAGCTTTTGTCTAAGCTCAGAAAAAATACTAGGTCTTGTCTGAAGAACTAAGAGTTCTGCACTATGCAAATATTATTTTACTGCTGCAAGGCAACGTCTTAAAGAGGATCAGTAAAGAAGCCTGGGAGCCAGAATAGTAAGCAACACCCTTTTCAATAGATGCTGACCTGAGAGGTCTCAGAGACAGAGAAATTCACACAACTGGGTCGTTTCCCTCTGTTCTGCTGCTAGCACTGTGCCTCATATCTGTTCTGCAGAGCAGCTCAGCTTTGCTCTCACTCCAGGACCCCATCTGCCAGACGCATCCGGTCACTGCCACACCGGCAGCTGTCCCTGGGGACAGCGGGGACAGCACGAACCTTTCCCCTGGCACTTCCCAGGTGAGACCTGCTGTTATCACCGCTCGGCAGGCAGGGCAGCAGCAGGAGGCACAGAGCTCACCTCTTGCCTCACATGCCCTCTCTCTTGGTGTTTCCCAAAGTCTCCTGGCCATTTTGAGCCATGACTCGCAGGTCTCCTTTGCTGCCGCCTGAGTGGGTCCCATAATGTGCCGACAGCTGCATCCACCCTGTGAAGTCAAGCATGGGCACCAGGGGCAGAGGTGCTAAGAGCTACTCGGGCCACTCTGCTGGGTTTCCTCAGAAGCCAAGCAAAGGGGCCATCAGTGAGCAGCAAAGATAAAAACCTCAGCTCTCTCTTTTTTTAACCACAGAGAGCACTTATTGTGCCTGTGGTTCCATAATGTTTCTAAACAATATTATGACCTGAAAGTGAAACAGAATTAGGTTGAATCTAATTTAAAAGTGCTTTAAAAACAGGTAATTGGCATAGCAGACTAGCAAAATGACGTGCCTGCAGGATAAGGTGCCTTTATTCCTCCTCAGTGGAGGAACAGGCTTCTGTGGCAGTACCATGCCTCTTTCTTCCTCCCGCAGTCAGGAGAACCAGAGAAGTAATAGCATCAGGCAAATGTTATTCTTCCTTTGGCTTGGAACAGGCAGTGCTTCCCAGGCAATTGAAATTGGTACTGTTCTGTGACAGTCAGATAGCAATTAATCTGCACTCCCTACACAGCTAGATCCAATGGGGCTTCCATCTGTCTGCCTTAAAACTGGGCTGGGCTGGGCTCTGTAGGGAGGTCAGCCTTTCTCACGGCTCCTGCTCGTACAGACGGCATGGCTGCAAAGCCTTGTGCAGCAAAGATGGTGAATGGGCCATTGCAGCCCAGCCCTGCCCTTCTCTGTCCTGGGAATGGAGGACTTTGTCAGCAGGACTATGCCAAAGGTCTGCTCTCCCTTTTGATTGCATAATGCAACTGTTTGGAAATGGGTGCAGGGACATAATCTAGGCCCAAAGACAGAAAACTACCAGCACTGCCAGCACGTGCCTTGGGTGCAAACTCTTCCACCTCAAACACAGGCGACAATACACTGAAACTCTGTACACACACACACACAAAAAAAAAAACCCAGTGACAATTTATATCCTTCCTGAGAATGTCTAAGTTAGATTTACAACCTAGTAAAATTCCTGCATCTCTGTAAGAGAGCTGGGAGAACAGGCTCAGGTCCAAGGACAAAGGATTTGCCCCACAGGTTAGCCATGGGAAATCTTGGTGTTTCACCAAAGCCAGCAGCCCTGTGGGGTGACCCATCTCCTGGGGATGGCTTCTCCAAGGGTTGAGTCAGCCACACTTCTAAAGGTGACCTTCTCTCACTTGCCATGACTGTTTCAGATCAGAAACCTTATTTTCTATGGCTCAGACCAGGGGAGGTGGACCCTCCTCTTTCTTCTGCCTGAATTGAAGCTTCTACAGTAAACTTTCCTTTCTTTCACTGATACTTTTTGACCAGGTCAGTATTTTTGGTCTCAATTTGATAAACTGGCATGGCTTGATAGCAGAATTTTTGCAGGGCTTTTTATTAGTAGTTCTTTTTAATGACTTGAACTAATAAGATGTTATGAATTTACACTGCATGTCACAAATTTTACACTTTTGTGTTTCCAGCAGAACAAACATTCTGAATTTCCCAGGCAGACAGCTGTCATCTAACTCACAGGTCCACCCATGTAGTCCACCCTAGCAGCAGGCATAGTTACAACGCCCCAAAGCAGCAGAATTTTTCGGTTAGCACAATGCAACCACTTTACTTCTAATGATCTTGTAATGCTCTGCTCTAATTGAATTTTTAATTTCTTTTATAGTATTCAATCCTGCAAACTGCTGAGTTATACACTCAAAGAAGCTGCAAGATGAGCATATAAAGTTTTCTACGTTTGCCTCTTTGTTTTATAAAAAGAGTGTATAAAGACGTGTTCTTTGAACCAGTGCTTAGCAAGTGAAGTTGTTTGCTAATAAAAGTTTGTTTCATAATACACACAGAAAATGTATAACTGGGCTATTCAAGCAAACTTAAACTCCTACTTCAGGCTGATTGTTTGTGTTTCTTACTTCATCTGTAATTCATTCTACAAAATTCTACAAAATTCTACAAATTAAACTTGACATATATAAACTTGTCGAAAAACTTGACATATATGAAGCTACAAAAATGCTATTAATATTAATATCAATATTATTATTAATGACTCATTGCACAATTAATAATTTTTAAAGTCAGCTGTATGAAATATCATAAAGATGCTGCATAGACGAGTTATCAAGTTGATAGACTTCCTTACAGGAATGGTTTTTTGAGAATAAAAGCACTTACTGCAGCACTGGTTTTATCAGCACTGTACTCTTGCAAAATGAAAGGATGGAGAATCTTAACCCACACGACAAAGCCAGGCTGAGAAGAAACTGTCAAGTGAGAAGTTTGTAGAAAAAAACCCATTGAAAGAAAAGGCTTCTAGTGAGACATTGCAATGAAGGGGAACACCTACATACATCAACTAACTGAAGGTTTGTTCCTTTGTCCAGCAAGAAGAGGGCATGTTTCAGAAGCACACTGCATAGTCAGCTGAAGGAAATGCACTAGTTTGTCTTCTTCTGGATGAATAATTAACATGCAGTTAATTAAAAGGAAAAATGTACGCTAATGCATTCAAGTGAAGTTTTTAGCTACTCCTATATATGTTTTAGAAATCAAATGTGTGCAAAACAACTTATTTTGCAGAAAAAGGGTACTAGTGGAAAACATCAGCTGTGCTTAAATATAATGCCCATTATGTTATCATTCCGTGACTAGAGAAGACTTGTAGTTGCAGAAAGTGTATTACAAAAATTCTGTATCCTCCTGCACTGAGTTACATAAAAGTGAGCAGAATCCAATTGAAATTCAATTAAAAATGAGATAAAGCAGAAGCATAGACCTCGCTTATATATGGGACTTCCTCCAGCTTCATCCTTTGCATTGTCAAAACTCAAACAGACGGAGCAGAAGGAGTGCATTCAGTTCTGAAACTGAAGCCAGAACAACAAGCAGAAGATCCAGGCAATCTGCTGTGTTCCTCACAAGGAGAATTTACAAATAGTGGGAATGTTTTTAATTGTCCGTCTCACAAAAAGAAAGAGAAATAGCCTAATGGCAACACAAAGTTTTAAAGTCAGGTACATCTGGGAGTATAGTGTTAATACTCTGTGTGCAAACAACAGGTGTGAAAGTTCAAGCACCAAAAACTAACATACTGTAAACTCAGGAGGGGAATTAAAAGGAGAATCAAACTGAGAGGAAATACTGGGGCAGGTCTACTTCTGTCAGTATTGAGTGATGTGGTATGAGTTGTGTCAGCCCTTCTTGTTCACCTTTCTTCCTCACCCCCTCCAAGGCAGACCCTGCCACACCTGGGACCTGTACAGATATTTTCCATTTGGTATGTGTAGTTAATGGACACATTAACTGCATTTCATGCATGCTCTCAGTGTGTGTGGTTCACCAGGCAGGTGTGACACTCTCTGTCTTCCTGCATAGGTGGGCCAATCCTTAAAACTTTACAAAACAAAGTGGCTATCTGAAATCTGATTCAGTAGTCCATGGCGCCTATAAAATGTCCTCTGGCAGCCAGTGCAGTTCCCCTTCCTCTTACTGGGTGTAACCCAATTAACCCAGTGCAGCATTAACTGTGGGGATGGGGTAAGTTTCTGCCATTTGCAGAGGTGATGGGTTTTGCAGCTGTGCTGCTGCTGAATTTTGATATGACTGTGACACATAGCAAAGAACGGGGAAACAAAACTTCCCCCCAAATCCTATTCTGGATATTTTGTCACAGCTACGTTCACATGCAATCCACGTGATTCCTGTCTTCTGTGGCACGGGGCAAAGCATATGCAGCTCACACACATGTGACCTTTTGTGCCTAAGCAAATGCATATTGAAGAGGGAGCAACTATAAAACCTATATATTTAAATGCGAATATTATAATATCGTCTTCGTAATCATCATTCCCCTTGCTAGTTTCCAAGATGCTCTGGGAGGATCAAAACACAGCTGCTTCCCTACTGAGAATTTTCACACTTATCCCAGCCCCAGGTTTGTTTCTGTCCCGGCCAACAGACGGCTCGGAGCTGCTGGTCCCCGGGCATGGCAGAGCTACGACTGTTGACTGTTACTTCTGAAAGAAGGCTAAAAACTGACAGGCTGTTTGAATACAACCAAGGAGGGGAAAGGAAAAGGACTTCGCTCAATCCAAATGATGGTCTTGCGAATCTTGACTGTTTTCCTTTAAGTCAACTCCAACTAGAGATTTTTTTTTTTCCTCGTGTCTACAAGAACATCAGCATTTGAAACACCAATGTGGGCTTAAGGAGAAAATGGATTTTCACCATATGAACTGTATGCATAATTTCCAGATAGGAAATGGCATGTTACTTTATTCACATACATTCACATTCATTTATTCACATGAAAAATAGTTCATATTCTCAGCTATGATTGACATAAGGTACGAAGAGGATTTCTTCTGTAAAAAAGCAAACAAATTATGAGGAGTAGGAAGCAATAAGGTTGTTTATTAACACTCTTCTATCTTCACCCTCCTGCCCACCCCATCACCCATGAGATGGCATTCCAAATCCTTGACACAAAATGATAATATGTAATATCAACCATACGTTCTCTGCCATTCCCATCTGAACCTCCAGCACTGCAAATGTAGTCATCTTTCCACAGCGGGAAATAGCAAACATTCATACTTGTGCATTACCTTTATTTGGCACTCAAACCCCTGTGAAGTAGAAATTTTACCATTTAGCGCCATCTCAGCCTCACAAAATACAGCCTTTCAAGGGATAAAGATAAGCCTACAATGTCTGAACAGATTCAAGGCTCTTTACTAGCATTCTCACAAGGCTCGTGTTTGATTTGCATGATTATTCGGGTGATGGAGGTTAACTACCCTGAGTAATGGGAGGAAATCAAACCATGATCTTACATGCACAAATATGCATAAGTTGAGGGGTTTCATTTAATTTCTGCAAGATTACTGGCAATGCCTACAGTAACACTGATTTCGTTAATTTTAGCTTTTATTACAGCCATCTCCAAGAAACAGCAGCATTCCCAGAGATAGTCCTTGAGCAGAAAAGAAACTACATTCACAGAATATGCAACATTTCTTGTTGCAAATTATTTACCCAAGGCAAAAATGTTTATCAGCCTTTCTAATTTGGTGGCATAGTACAGCTCCTGGTGCATGGTGAGCTCAACAATTAACTGGTTGCACTGACGTTCAAAAAAAAATTATACAAGCAGTGCTGAATGCAAAGGTAGTTTTCCACCATTTATATCAACAGACAACGTTGTGCTTATTTCATTTGTGGAAGTTCTGGCACTGAATGAAACAAGACTGATTTTTCCCATGGTTTGGGTCAGAAATCAGGAAAATGAAATTTAATGAAAAATTTGGTCAAAGCAAAACTTAGTAGTCCATCACAAAGATCTCAAAGTTTAAAAATAACAGCAGGTAACTTCAAAGGATATCGAGTAGCTGTGCTGGACTCGGTGTGAATTCCCTGTCACAGCAAGGCAAGAGGAGCAGGAGGAGCGATATCTGATCCTTCAAGGTTCAGTAAACGTGGAGCAACTGTAATTAATCCAAAGTGACTCGTGATGCAGGATCACTGTGGCACAGGACTGATGACAGGGAGGTGTTCCCAGGAGACAGAAGTGAGTAATTTGGTGCCTCATGGACAGTGCTCAGAGACACGAGAGAAGTCTGACTTAGCAAATGTCAGGGTGCATCTAGAATGACCAGAGGTGAGCCAATGTCCTGGCGGGGACACAGAGGACAGGGTTCCCTCCTGCCTGTTTACTGGCAAAAGACACAAAGTACTTTCCCTAGCCTGCCAATCAGGGGAAGTTCCTCTTCAACCAGCACCGTCCCTTCCTCTTTGTTGTATAGAATTTAAACACATCAAATGAAAAAAAAAAACCCAAAACTGTTCACATGTCTATGGAGCTTGTGAGAAAGCTTGCAAAGGTCTGTGCCAGCTGGGTCACTTTTGTGTGGATGCTTATGGCACAGAGGACATGTGTGGTATGTCTTCAGGCATGAAGCTCCCCAAAGGGATAGAGGAAACAAGCATGGGATGGAGGGAGTGGGCTCAGCACCATGTGTGAGCAGCCTGAGGTTGAAATAGCAATTAAGGGGTATTGTCCTGCAGTGGGAGACACTGGGATTAGGTACTGACAGGGATTTGATGGCTCATTTCCTAGGAAGATTTTCCTTTCATATGAATTGAATTTTTTTTGGAGGTAAATGTGTGATGCTTGGTAGAACTTAATTAATTAAAGTTGGCCAGAAGCCAGGCCATCTAGCTCTGTGATTGTTTCTGCTTTTGTTAGTGGAGGAACATTGGGCTGGCCCAATACTTCCAGTGAGGGAGTACTGACACACATGCCAGGTGCTTGGGGAGGTGCTGTTTGCAAGAGGGCTCTTCCCAGCGAGTCTGAAATGGATCATGAAAAGATTGAGTAGCGTGGGGAATCACTGAGCCACCGGGCATATCCCCTTTCAGAATAAATGCCCTCTGTTACTCACAGTCCTCATTGGTGCTCTGGCTGTTTACCCATGTGGATGAGAGAGACCCAATTCTGACTTCAAACAGCTTTAAGAGTAAATTGTGGTATGGTGTGATGTGGTGGGGTGTGGTGGGGTGTGGTATCATGACAGAATGGGTTTAGGGAGGAAGGGCAGGGACAAATCAACAAGATGCTCTATCACTCATTAAAAATACATATTTATGTAATGTATATACATGTATATGTATATATATGTATATATGTGTGTATAAAAAAGATGTCTGATCTATGCATAATGTATACAAAGAGTTATGCAATTTAGCTGTTTAACTTCCACTTCCTCTCCCAGAAACTGTTTGTGTGTTTCTAAGTGTGGTTTCCCACTGTTTTCCAGGGGGCAGGGCCTCATCACATCTGAAGAAGTGTCTTTTCTAGCTCAGAGAGCAACTCTGCTGCTTCTGAAGTCAGTGTCCTTAAACTCAGGGCCCTGCTCACGGTGAACTCTCACCCAGAAGTTTTAGGTGACCGCTGTTGCCTCTCACGTGTCTGTGGCAGCTGTCACAATCAGCCACAAAAGTACCTGTGCTCCAGCTTGATCTGAAGCGATTTAAGTCAAATCATCAAAACCAATTAAAACAAATAACTATGCACATAGAAGAATGCACTCAGCCTAAGTGCTCCAGTAGACCAAAGCATCTGTGCACCCAGCTGTTTGGTGTACAAAGCAGATGTGACAAGATGTTTGGACCTGGTGTTGTTTATGTATCAGGAGACTTGGGCTGGATGGATTCACAGGCTATAACAAATGTCCTCATTTATCCTGGCTTGTTCTTATGCTACAGCCTATTCCAGGGGACAGACGTGTGGCATACAGAGAATCCAATGTGTCACAAGCACTGAAATCTTGTATATTCACTGACAGGTCTCTATAAAAGCCAGATCAGGCAGTAAAAACTCTTTTTTGGAGCTTCTAATTCTTAAAAAATATGTTTTTAGCTCTTGTTGAGAGCATGTTCAGTAATATGGAATATAACAAAATTATTCTTGGTGTCCTTTCACAATTGTTATTCAATAAAATTCCCACAAGCTTATTGTAATGTGTTCTGACACATGGGATTTTATAGCATGGATCTCCTAATATTTGGGATTTCAATTCAAGCACTGATTTTGGAGTCAAATGCTTTGTGAAAATCTCATTCTTCCCTCAACTTCTTACCCCCAGAGTTTCAATCTCTTCTGGTTGCAGAGAAAAGCCTGGAAACATAACCCATATTAAGTCTCAAACACCAGACGGCAAACAGAAATATACAACACTTATTTTATTTTTTTACTGATTTTTAACAGTTAGAGTTGGCAATATTGCAACTGGAATTTGGTTTGAATGAAGACTAAGGGCTGAATGCCAGCTTACTCTCTCTCTGTCTCTCTCTGAAGAAAAGCAATGCTTGGAAATGCCTGGAAATGAAGGGCCTTGATTCATGACTTTCTTCCACGGCAGCTCATGCTGCCTTTACCCTGCATGTAAGCCTAGATTCTAATATTCATGTATATTCCTAACTGTGTCCAAATCCAAACAGTACATATAGTTTTTTCTTTAGAACATGATAACTGCAGGCAAAAAATGCTTTGATCTCTGGGATATGTGAAATCTGGATCTATTTTAAATAAGGCCAACTCCACTTAAAACTCGTCTCTGAAACTCCTAAAACAGGGTATGTCAAATAATCTGAGAATACTTTTTAAATAATGGTTTTACACTCTTGTTCTTCTGAAAGTTTTTTCCACAAAAAATCACTGATTATACTCTCCAAGTAAAATGGCTTCTGAATTCACATGCCTGGACTGTAATACTTCCTTAAAGACACTAAATACTAGAATTCAATGCAAAAAGAAAAGTTGTTTCAACTGCTCTGAAAAATGCCAATAACTTTAGTGAAAGCAGTCTTTTCTACCAAAAATTTCCAGTCTGTTGGTTTGCCTACCAATAATGTAACTCTTCTTTTTGGACTGAAAAAGTTGAATTTGTCAATTTCTTATTAATTAATGAGAGATTAGTGTGAGAAAAAAAATCCTTACATCTCTCCCATACCATCCCAAATCCTTTGTGTACCTAAATATACCAGAGCACCGAGGATGAACTGTTTGTGTGCATGTTCCTGTACTGCCAGCAATATTTCTTACACTGCTCAAACAGGAGAGGCTCACAACTCACAAAAGGTAGTTGGCACAGCTTTCAGGTCTGTGGCTCAGTTTTGGGGCTCTGCACCTCAGTGTGCTCTGGCAAACCATAATGAACATTTTGAACAGTACAAATGAAACACTCTCCTTGCAACAAAAGGGAGTTGTTGACAAGGTGACAAGTTTGGTCACGTGAAATGGAACTGGTGCTACAGGTTTTGAGTGTTGTGTCCTGACAACTCATGCATTAAGCCACAATATACTCATATATAGATTGAAGGCATCCAAGAATCAATGGGGAAAGCAGTAAAACATCTGTGAAGGCTCAAGTTTGACTGAAATGATCCATAAGCTCCTCTCCCTAGTGAATAACATAAGGGACTGCTTGTCATGCCTCAGAAAGGCTCTTCATTGTAGCAACAGGTAAATAATCTAAATTTGCCCTGATCTGGTGCATTTCCCAGCACAACCTGCCCCACCAGTCCTGCAGCACGCACTCTCACACCAGCAGTGCATGGCGGGGGACAGAAGTCAGCCACTGCTGTTCCCAGAATTCTCTCACCCATTGACTTTCCATGGCAAGCACAAGGTTCCTGCAGCAGCACTGTATTACCTCAGCTGCCAGTGTCTTCTGTCACTGAAATATTTTCCATCAAAGGGAAACCTCTGCGAAGCAGCAGAGCACCAGGGCTGGCTGTCAGCTTAAACTCTTGTAATGCTTAACCCATTGCCTCCCCTCCACAGTGGCTCTTCAGATGAAAAAGATTCTCTTTGCTTTTGGTTAAGTCTCCTCCTGACATAGTCTGCTGCAAATATTTGATATTGTAGAAAATCAGATCTACTGGCAGCAGGCTGCTGAGGCTCTCTTATGAGTCTATTTTCTCTTTTAGTAACCTGCCTGCCATTTGTGGCCACAGAGTAAGTTCTGTACTTCTATAAATTGCAAAATTTTCTGCTGTTTGCTGGGGAGGGATAGAAAATTGTATCACACAGAGCAGTGAGAGGGTGTCACTGAAGCTTTCTGATCTCTACAGACTCCTTCACACCCACCCTTTCCCTTGTGGAGAACAGACAGGAAAACACTCATTCATACATGCATAAACATAACGTATCTTTGCATACACTACAAAAACTTGCCTGGGCACAGCAATAAAAACATTGAAGAAAGTACTTTTGTGGAAGAAATATGAGGATTATGCAGGTGCACCTGAAGCAAAGTTACTGCTACTTGTAACTTGTGACAGCAAATGCTGATGGCTCTTTTAATTAGACACGTTTTTGTTGTCCTCGTATCTTATCGGTGCAACGTAATCGATGGATTTACCTTCAAAATACAGATGAGCTCCCCTGTGCTCCTGATGGCAGTGACACAGCCACTGGTGAGCCATGTGCACATCACATGCTGGTGGCATGACAAAGGCAAGATGGGTTCTGCCTCCCAAAGCATGCTTACATATGCGCTTTCTCGTACAACTTTAGCTGTCATGTGGCAGAGGATATCAGAGACGCTGCACGTGGGACAGATTGTTTACAATTACACGCCCAGCAAAGGACCAGAAGTTATAACAAAAAAAAAAAATGGAATGTGATTTCTCATCTCAATCAGCCAGATCAGCAGATACCCTTTGCTACTGTGCCCCAGCAGCAGGAACCACGAGAGTGCAAGACAGCCACACAGATACCACACACTGTGCCGGCCTGGGGTGACCCTTAGGTCCAGAATCCATTTATTGTCTAAAGGTAAGTTTAAAGCCTAGCAGGAACTGAGGGGGCTAAAAAAGACAAGCTTTTTATGACACAGTTTTTAATAAAAGGTATACAGTTACATGGTGTTTTGGTGAGTTTTTTAAAAACCTTCCTTTTCCTGGCATTTAGTTTCAGGTTTGAGTCTCCAAAACATAAAAAAAAAGCATCAGCTAGCAGTAGAAAAATAATTTCCCATGGAAAGAACCCCACATCAGGTAATATCATTAGGCTGACATGGTTTTAGATAAAGGACTCTAAAGGCAGGTATGTAGATTCATTTATGTTTAGTCACCTAAGTAAATGGATTAACCCATAGAGCATTAAGCATGTGCAGGTCCCACTGCATCTGAACACCTGTCCATGACTTAGTGGGGATTTCACTGCCCTGTTCTGGAAGCACAGATGTGAAATTAGCAGTTTTGATTTTAAAACCAAGACCTTATTTTACCGACAATCAGAAGTTATTGGGGTTTTTTTAAGAAAATGAAAACATTCACTGTAGGAGGAAAAAAAACTGCAGTGCAAAAATTAATTACAGGAAAACGTAAAAGATTTGATTCTGTTATGATCATCACACAGAAATCTTGACTTATGTGAGGCTTGGTAAGTCTCTTTCATGTTGAAATCAGTCTGAAAAGGGAATTAATGTTGAGAGTAGGAAGTACTGAGAGAGATTTTAAAAAAACCAAACCAAACCTGGAAGCTTTCCAAAACATTTCAAACTTAAACAAAATCCATCTTAGGAGGTTCCATCCTAGCTTTCTTCTGTAACCTAATTTCCTGCTAAAACTTTCCAGTTAAGTATGCTGACAGCAATGCGTTATAGGATTTTCCCCTGACTTCCACCCCTTTCTAGGAATTCATCATTTGCTGTGACTAAAGATGCCACTTGGTGTGTAGACAATGACCTATTCCCTACAAAAGCATGTGGGTAGTGCGTATCTCAAAATCCTGGGCATATGATGATGACAATATCAAGTGAATCAGGCGTCCTGAGTCAGCATGCCGAATGAAGTGTTCCAAACCTCTGTAAAGGGCAATTCCCTTGGGTCAAGTTCAGGTCACTGGAGCAATGCAGGGAAACCCGTACAGAAAATGCTGTGTACAGGCCCTGATTCACAGGCTTGATTTATGGCTGCAGCACAGTGCTTTCAGCATTTTCAGGGGACTCTTACATTGAAAATCTGAACTAATTATCTGAAAATAACATCTGTTGCATTCAAGTTCCAAAGCGTGCACCTATTAACAAGGAGGATCAGAAAAGCACTGATTATTTACACATCATCTATTTTAACTACCTGGTAGCAGTACTGGAATCATAATAGTTTCCTGATCCCCGGCATCCCTAATCACAGAATAAGAGCTCATGGCTCCTCCAGGAGACACCAGAATAATTAACATGCCTTTGAAACATCTTCACCTTTTAACAAATGCAGTGGGACTAAGAGCACAGCTCTGTGACTAGTCCAAGAGGTAAAAAATGCCAGCCATTAAAAAGCAGGTTTGCCAAATCTACTGCTGAGTTGCTTTTCCTTTGCTTATCTGTGTATCTGCTGTTGTACAAAAGAGCTTTCAAGAACTGGCCTGAAGAAGCATTCTCATTCTTTCTTCCCATAAAAAAGCAGACCTGGCACAGGCACAGTAAATAAAAATAACAAGCATATGATGCCCAAGATGCATGTGAACATTAAGTGACGTTGGCAGCCCCCGCAAATAGAACTCCAGTTAAAAATAGCCTTTGTCTAAATGTGGAAAGTGAGTAAATATAGTAGCAGTTTCAGCTTACTACAGAGGCTTACAGGCTCCAAGTAACAGAGCTTATTATAGTGCATGTGCGTCAGCAAAGGGGAGAAAAGGGAGAAAAGAAAGACGACGCATTCTGCAATTAGTATCTACAATGAGACACAAATTAACTTTTCCCCTCGTTATTTTTCTTGTTGTTTGAGAATTGTTACAGTGCTAAAGTGGAAAAGAGGTGGGATTGAGGAGAAAGCTGAAGCTAGCACCAAAGAGCAACACAGGGAGCTTTCAGCACAAAGGCTGGTTGTACAGAAAATGAGATGTAAAAAGAGACAGCAGGACAGACTGTGATCTCAGGTTCTCTTGAGACAAATAAGGAGCATCATAACCTGGCTAGAGGGAGCTCTCCTGGATTTGCTTCCCTCATTTGACCGAACATAAGCCAGTGAGCCAACTTTTGAACTGACTGAAAAAAAAAAATACCAATGCTTTCCCCTGCCTCTATTCACTCCCTTCTTCCAAGGAACCCTTGCAAGTTTTTTTAGTGATTGCAGAACTTGCTTCACTGAATCAGGAAGTCCGCTCTACCTCAAGTTTCACTTCATAAACAATTTGCTGTGCACCTGAGGCAGGGAAAGCCCACAAACAAAATCTGTGGGATGTCTTACACCTGAGGAAGAGAACTGCTGTGTAGTGCATGTGTATATTTAAGTAATCTCCCTGTGATGTTATCTCCAAGCATGACATTGCAGGCAGAGAATTCTTCAGTATTTTTAACATTCTCTTCTGGATGAATTGACAAAAAGGAGACTAAGTTCCCTGGTTTGTGTCTCTGATCTCCTCAGATCAGAGGGAGAGTGGGAAAGATCCTTTGTATTTCTTTCAATGCTCAATTCAATTAAAGCACAACTCTCAAAAGTCCAAAGTCCTCCCCTCATCCATGCAGAAAAGGACACTTTTCACAGGGTTCAGTGGGTTTCTGCTTCTGTACACAGTTTCTTATCTTCTCACTTTGCACTGAGAAGGATGGGGTGACAGTGCATAACAGAAAAATAAATGTCCAGGAGCATTAGATGAGATGCAGCATGATATAAAAGTTGTGACCAGCTAAGACTTGTCAGAAAAGTTGCCTTATTCAAATGGCATGGTAAATAAATGTTATAAATTCCTGAGTAGATCCTAAATTAGCTTTTGGCATCACTATAACAAGTTAATTTTGCAGCTCCAAGGAATAGCCTTATATGGTTCACTTAAGTAATCATGCTAAATGAATGTTTAAGTGAGAACCATTTGCCAAATGCAAAGCAAGTACCATATATAACCTCTTACACAACTACATAACACAGCAATGCTGGCTGGTGTTCAGAATTCTGGGGTTTGTACAGATTATACCTGCTAACTCCAACCAACACCTGAGCCAAAAGGTAGCTACCTGGAATATACTACCACGACTGTTTAGGATTAATAATTTAGCATTTATCCTGGCCTGTCTTCCTCACCATGAAGGAGATTCCCTTCCCTTCCCTTCCCTTCCCTTCCCTTCCCTTCCCTTCCCTTCCCTTCCCTTCCCTTCCCTTCCCTTCCCTTCCCTTCCCTTCCCTTCCCTTCCCTTCCCTTCCCTTCCCTTCCCTTCCCTTCCCTTCCCTTCCCTTCCCTTCCCTTCCCTTCCCCCAGTATGAAAAACAATACTTTTGGCAATCTTCCTTACTTTCATTGTTTTGCTAAGATAGAGGAAATAAGGAAGGAAGGAAAGGAGAGAAACAATGTGCTAATTATTATCTCAAAGGAATTTAAGCCTCCTTCTAGTGTAGTGCATCCTTGTCCCAGTATTTGTGCTGTTTCTCTGGCTTTCTTCTCTTACAGCCATCAGTGGCCAAAAAAATGTATTCAGGAAAGGCAATTACAACATAATCTGTGTAAGCTTAATACTGATTGCTTGTGCCTCCCTCCCCCACTCTTGCATCCTCCACCACCTATAAATATGGCAAGCTAAAGTATTAGGGATAACTGAAAAAGTTCAGACAGACATGCCTGTGTCTATTAGTCATCATTCATGCATTGTACCAAAATAACCTGCAATAGATGCCGTCTTGTTTCTTGCTAGAGAGTGCTGTTGAGTTCTTGCATTCACAATAAATCTGTTTGGAAGACTGCCCTTAAAAAGTTGCCATGGTGATTATTTTGGTACCATGAAGTAGAAGAAGCTAAAGTACTTACTAGCCCTATCCAAAATCTTGTCTTTTGGAGAGGAAAAAAAGAAGAAATTAGCAGATGGCATTTGTCAGAAATTCAACATTCTGATTATTACTGATGTTGTGTTTTTGGAGGAATTCTCCAAAAGGAGAATGCATGGGGTGAGGGGAAGGGAACAGAACAAAAAAAATTACGTCAGTGTATCTGAAATCCCTTTAACTTGCACTATTACAACAGTTTAGGAATAGTTGAAACCGTAGGTGTTAAGTAATGAAAACCTTCTAAGGAGTCTCCTTCCAGACTATTTACTAAATACTTAACATACTGTAAGCAGAAGAAGAGGAAATTGTTATTTCCTTG
Organism: Prinia subflava; assembly: GCF_021018805.1. Classification (NCBI taxonomy): domain Eukaryota; kingdom Metazoa; phylum Chordata; class Aves; order Passeriformes; family Cisticolidae; genus Prinia; species Prinia subflava. Next base: position 61,026,704 of record NC_086247.1, read on the forward strand.
TGAAAACCTCACAGACTTCCAAATGGTTAATTACAGCTCCCTTTTGCACCTTTCTTATGATGGAATCTCAATGGGAACGTGAGAAATGTCCCAAAGAAATCCATGTTTCAGTCTTTCTACTTTGCATAGTAGAGGCACGTGAATGTAGCTCTTCAAATTATGCAGTGCATTTGTTGTGACTGTAATGGAAAAGGTGAATTTAGGTGGATTTAGAGGAATCAGTGCACCATTTCACTACAGTAAAAAAAAAAAAAAAAAAAAAAAAAAAAAACAAGCCATAAGCTTAGCTGCTCAAACACTTACTTGCTGGATTCTCCATTCAGTCTAGGGCCTGTATTTGGATTATGCACAGATTTAAATTCCAAAGTATGGCCTTAAACTGGGACAAGCATGTGTGCAGGCAAGCACCGGGACATGATGCTGGTGTCTGCGGAGCATCAAGGAACAGGGGCTGGTCCCACCATCACAGCACAGACACCAGCTGGTGTCCTCCTAGAGGCACCACAGCTGCATCAGGGGGGAGAGAGGTGTCCCAGGCAGGCTGCTGTGCTGACAGGTCTGCAAGGCTCCTTAGCCTTGGAGTTAGCTCAGGTATTACTGCGGGAGGCTTCCTCGCACCACTTGGGGCAGCTGCAGTGTGTCCTACGGCTTTCTTCATTCACAAGCTCTACTTCTGCTCCTTTCAGCTGTCAGTTCTTCTTTGAGGCAATAGCAGCCTCCACTTCTTCACATACAAAGACTCCAGAGTTTTGGTGAAAAACAGCTTTGTTTGCTTTAAACTTTATTTACTTAAAACTGTAAAATTGGCCCCTTCCTGGCGAAAGGTGCCAGCCGAGGCGCTCCAGGAACTGAAACCCTTTGTTGGCTCTGGCGCTCGTTCGCAGCCCATTGCAGTCAGTGACAAGCCTTTAATTGAGCGGGTGCTGGCTCCTGGGCCCGGCCTTCCCAGGGCCGGCAGCAGCTGTGCAAACTCCCCGCACCTCCGAGGGAGAGCTGGCTCGGCCCGAGATCCCACCCCGACACTGCAGCTGCCGAGCAGCCACGGACATCCAGCGAGCTGCCCACGGGGGCTGCCTTCTTCCAAAGGAGCTGCCTTCGGGGCCGGGCCATAAAGGGAGTCCTTGCTGCCTCTGGCACCTCTGGTGTGCGTTCCCATCTCTGCCCTGTGCCAGGTGGGGGTACGGTGCGAGCAGGACCAAGGTGAGAACGTCCGAGGCAGCACCTCACCTCACCTCATCTCGGGATGAGCCGTGTTCAGCTGCTGCTCAGCACAGCTGGTCACCACTGCCTTCGGGATTATCCTTGTTTCCCATCTCTGTACTTAGTTTGGGGGTTTTCTGCATTCTTACTGCCAAAAACAGGAACCTGGTTTATGTGATAAAATGTAAAAGGTGGGGAAAAAAAAAAAAAAAAAAAAAAAAAAAAAAAAAAAAAAAAAAAAAAAAAAAAAAAGACAAATTTTCACCCCTACCTCCAATTAGGGCACTTTTGGGGAGGGAGAGATTTGTTGAAAATTTTCCAGTAAAACTTTCACAGGACATGCTCTGTTAAGAAAGAAGAAAACCCCACAAAACCAAAACATCACCAAATAAAACTCATAAAAGCGTAACCAAAACCAACCTTACAAGCTTTAGTTTTCATTTCTGTAAAGCTGCCAAGAAGATTTCAGAAATCACTTCTGGTCACTTTTGACCAACTAACTTTGGCTCCAGGTTAGTGACTGGTCATAAGGACACTTCTGCACCATAAACTTAATTAAGGATCCAGGCCCTGTCAGCATCTTCTCTCCCTGCAGATCTGAAGAGTGACCCAACACTCCTGATGATGACTCTTCACAGGTAAAGGACAGACCACGTGGGGATCTGTGATCAGAAACGGCAGAGGTTTGAAGTATTGTGACACAACAGGAAGCTCAAAAGGTCAGCTGAGGATTGTATTGTAAGACTGAATCTGAAGGTAATTCAAATATATTGCACAGCTAGTAGGAGACCTAAGAAAGCAGGGAAAAGGGAAAATTGAAATAATTTTATTCAGTTTGTTTTCTTAATAGGAAGAGAAATTGCAAAGAGGTAGCACATGCTAATAATTTATTGTTCAAAAGTTTTGAACAGCCCCACGTCAACTGTAAAGACAATCATTAAGCACTGTGTACATGGTTAAAGTTTCCTGCTATAGTAAGAATGTCATGTGTGAAAGCTTAGTTTCACCATAACTCGAAATATTTACTGACATGTAAAAATACCTCTCTGCCTCATGTTATTACTACCAAGATTTCCCTGTGGAAAAAGTTTGTTTTAATAATTGGCTACAACAGATGTTAGAATGAATAATAGAACATTCACCTGGACAATTTTGAGGTGGAAAATCTGAAATGGTGCACTAGAAGTTCCAGCAAAGAGCAACTGCAGAGCTCAAAAAGTAAGAGAAAAAAGGGAAAGCCAGTGGCACTGTAGAATAAGCACACTCCATGGATGTTTTCATTCAAGGCAGGGTGTAAGTATAAGTCACCTGGAGCCCTGGTTCAAAGTTACCTGAAATTACAGAAGTTCTCTGTGAGCTGGGATGGGAGACATGACAAGTCCAGTTCTAGAGGGCTCACACATGTTACCCTTCATTTGAGGTACTGGGGAACAACATTTGGCAAGGGGCGTAGAAATTGGAGGCCTGGGGAGCAAGATGCTGAGTGAAAGCCTGTGCTAGACAGCAGCAGTGTTTTCTCATTTGATACCTCTTTCTTTATTGTATCTATAATTTGGATGGACTGACAAAAGAAAGCCTGGGTCTGCTGATTCTCTCCTAGGTGCTGTTTCTCTCATAAAGCCTTACCTTAAAGTCCTTACAATCCTGCACTAAATTATTAGTGTGTTCACTTTTACCTGTGTCAGTCTTATTTCCTCATTTCTTGATGTAATGAGTTGTCTAATTACTGCAACATCAATTCCTCCAGCAACTTCAAATAATTACATCTGTGTCTTTCAATGACATCCTGAAGAGTTTGGGGGAGGTTTGCTTTAGGCTCAAAAGCATCAGGTGCCTCCTGATACACACACTTTCTGCCAAGATCTCCCTTCTTCCCTACTTTCTGAAACATCTAGAAACAAATATATGTCAATTCTAATTAAAACAATCATTGTATCTGACTGAGGGATTATCATTGTGATTTCAAGAGCTGCTTTCTCTGCACAGTTGTACAAAGTGTCTCATTTTGTTTGTAATCTTCACGTTTCAGTGATACCATATTCCAGGTTTTTCTTACCTACATTTTCAAATAAGTTATACAGTTTCTCTTGCTGCATTTATATGTACTCGAAGGAGAAGCAAAAATTGTGATGAGCCAGAAAAGTTTGCATTGTTCTGTTACTGCATTGTTATTGTCTGCCATGTGTTTCCTCTTGCCTAATGCATAAGCAGAACTGCAGTCCTGCCTGGCTCTCACTGAACCAGGAAGGGGCAGAGGGAGCTGCAGGAGCAGCAGTGGAAGGGGAGCACCACACTGGTGTCTAAGAGCAGCTTTTGAAACAAAGTGCCTTTCCAAAGCAGTGCCAGTATGGAATGAGGACACGGGCTGCTGTCTCTGTATCCTGTACCATCACTCTGCATTAGTAGAGAAAAAACACGGTAGGCAGGCAGGCCCCCACCCCCAAAATGAGCAGCCACAAACCATCTGAACAAGACATCAGAATTCACCCTTCCAAGCTTCACATGCCCACACCTGTGCCAGTCACTAAATTTTGAGGCATAAGAGACGATGCTGGGGTGGATTCATCTCATCCTAATAAAGCCATGTAAATTCAGGTAATTTATGCCACAATTTAAACCCCTTTCGCCCTCTTCCCAGAAATAAAAGCTTACATGTTGTAAGGTTCATTTTATCTCTGCTAAGAGCATTTGGAAAAAAAATCTCATGCTCTTGGTAGAGAGAACTTGAGGGAAGAAAGATGTAAATGTACCTAACTGCACAGTCAGAAGACTACACTTACAATAACCTTGGGCCCTTCTTAGCAGAACATTGCACAGGGATGTGGGTGGAGACTTTTTTTAAACATTAATGCTCTTTGGCATATGTTCTAAATAAATGAGTGGAATGAAAAAGCATGGAAAAATATTTTGTACTGGGATTATTAATCTCTGTGGTATTCAGCCACTTCTTAGCAACAAACATTCCCCTGAGGAATTATTTCAATCAGAACTCACATCTTGGTCTTCAAGTCCTTTTGGGCATATTTAAATTCCATTTGGTGCATGAAATATATTTTGGGGCATAACCACAGGGCAGTTTGTAAAGACCTTGGGGATAGTTTTGTACATAGGCTGTGAGCAGATAAATTGCATTTAAAATCATCCACTTGGAATTCCAGTGTTTTTGAGATAGTGGCTGTTTGAGAGCAGTATGAGACATCTCCTGGCTGAACAGATGCAAACATGTTATCAGGTGCATGGAATCCATCCTTAATCACACTGAAATCGGTGATTAGAAAAGTTATGGAGAAGCTTAATGATTGCAAGATTAGGTTATTTCATTAATACTTCAGAGATTGTAATGAACTTTTTTTTTTGCATGGGAAGCAATAGTATATTTTTTCTTCTAAAGGATGTTGTCAGCTTGAGAAGCTTATTTCATCCTGCGGAGTTGTGCAAAAGGCTACACTGAAGATAAGGAGGGATTTTATAAGTAGTTTTTAACTACACATTTGGATAGTAACTTGGAAATTGCATATTCGGTGCTCACTCCAGTGGTCATTTATCAGAAAATGACCATGACCCTGTGGCAATTCAGCACATTATAGGGTATTCCTGCATAGAAAAGTCACAGTGGATGATGCAAGGAATAAGTTCCAACAAGTCCCTTAAACCTCACACTTCTTTCTGGCATTTAAAAACAAAACCTGTGTAAACAATGAGCATTGGGGTTGCTGGCCATTGTCACTGCTTCAGTTCCATTTCTGTGGAAGCGACCTTGAAGCTGTAAAAATTCGATTAGCAATGTAATACCTGCAATACCTGGATTATTTGTAGGTGTACTGAAAGAGTGACATTTGGAAGGTCAAATGTAGCCAAGTGGAAGTATTGCTGTAAGCCCAACCTTTTGCTGCTGCCAGGCTTGGTTCCTGCACTGAGCTTTCCACATCTGGATCAAAGAAACCAAGCATGAACGTTTTTCCCCTTAGAGCAACGTCATGCCAGATCTTTGACACAAAGCCAGAATGGTGTGTGTATTCAGAAGTTCATAATGGCTACAATTCACAAAGACTGTAAATGGGCCCCTAATCTCACCTAACTTGCAGGTATTTTTACATTGCAGACACACCTGAACCAGTCACTTAGCTCCTCATTTTAGGCAGGGGAAAAAAATGAGCATTTCTGTTGCACCATTTTTTTGGATTAAATTAATTACGATCTTACAGTTCTCTCATGCTGGAAGACCCCAAAGGGAATTTCTTTATAGTGATCTGAGACTATGTGGGATTGACTGGAGACAGAGAGCTACATGGAGACCCAGTCTCATCACTTTGACACAGAATTATCCCATCTAAGTCCAGATATGTGACAAAAGAACGTGAGTTCAGGCTACCATTCTTCAGAAGCCATCAAAGACTGATACCTTCCAAGATCAAGACACTATGCTGGACCCTAGTATTCCTATCCATTACTCTTAATCACCCCCTGACCTTCTGCTGAGATTTGTAGACCAGAGGCATATAGTGGCCTCCCATCATGAAAAATACGGTGCTGTTTCTGCTGCCATACCTTCTACTGTGTGCTCCTTCACCAAGCCCTGAGCCATCGAGCTGCATCTGCTAGCACAAGCTGCCCAGGTTTCTGCACCTCCCACAGCAGCCTTTGGGTTCTGGGCATCTCACCAGGGGCTCACCCGACTCATGCAGCGGGAGGTAAAGGCAGCAGAGCACTCCATCCCTCTCAGCACACCACTCAAGATTGCCTTTCCTGGGTAATTTCTATTGTTTTATCCATTTGGTAACTAATTTTCATTGTGTATGCCAAGCTTCAGAGGCCAGTTAAACATTTGGCAACACTAAACAATCAGCAGATTTTCATTTACGTAGCAGTAGTCTTTTGGCAATCGCATTGACTTACAGAAGAACTCTTCTTTGAGGTTTATTGGTATTACATATATTTCAGACATTTCCTAAAATAAATACTAATCCATTGCTAGAGAGAGCATTAACAAGAATATTCAGTCATTGCTTCTCAGTATCTATTTCCTGCACCTGCAAAGTCTCCATTAGTCTGCCAGCAGTACTAACACCTATTTTACTTCACTGTGCCTGTCCTGGAATAAAATAAACAAACAAGAGGTAGAAATGTCAGATATGGCCTTGGAAGACAATAATTTTTGTAGTATCTTTTCCCATGCTGTGGGGAGATGGGGATTGTTGTTCAGTCACTCTTTCAGAATCAGCTCACATTTTGGTCTCCTCTAAGAATAATAGAGAAATCTATTTTGATTTCAACATCTGCTAGGCCAATGAATAGGAGATTTTCCATAGCTGAGATATTTTAAAAAATGCAAAAGTTTATGTGTTAAATTCTGCTTGTTACTCAGTTTACAACTGTTAGAATTGATAGATTAAAAATCCTGATTCCTCTGTGGAAAATTCTCACCAAATAAAGCATAAAAGGGAGGAAAGAATGAAATGCTGTTTTGTAAATATCCTTCTCTGGTTCTCTTGTAATTTGCTACCTGGAATCTAATTTAAAATATGTAAATACAGTAAAATGTAACTTTAATCATAATTATCAGTCACCAGGTCTGGACTGCATAGCAAACACAGCCTGACAAAGACCATTTTAAAGACAAAGTATCTAGCACTTCTCTAGCAGGTCTAATCCTTCATATTAGAGAATGTGGGGGGGACTTGTTATTTTGATGAGGAGCATTTTTTATCAGGAGCAGTTCACAATGGAGGGGAAGACAGGCTTTCTTGCTTTGCCTGCATTTTTCTTCATTTCCTTTGTTTTCTTTAAAATTAAACTCTAGTAAACCTAATTTTTAAATGAAAAAACCCCATTTGTCTAAAGAAAAATCTAAGTATAATTCAAAAGCTTTGAACTGAACTGTCATTTCTTTTTGAAAGAAAACAATGTAATGAATTTTACACAGATGTTTCAATTAACTTGAATAGATATTTCTTAAAGGGAAAACATCCCCTCCACATTCTACTGTTAGAAACAATCACTAAAGGCTGTTAGCTGTTCTTGGTGCAGAAAGGGATCTCTGCCCTGATCTTTGCTTCTGTGGCAAGGAGCTACAGAGGTAAGCCTCCTCCACTCCCAAATACAAGGTCATTGTTGAGGGTGTCTGTCAGATCGTATCCTTTTTTCTTTCATCCATTTATGTTCAACCTGGGAACAAAATCATCTTTTCACCACTTGTATCCCTTGTACAAGCAAGTGGACAGGAAAAGTGGAATGTTTCCAGCTGAAGTTGTTGCTGCCCACCAGGGTCGAGTATCTTCTTTCTCAAAGTGCAAGAATGGGAAGGTGACCATGGAGGAAATTACCCAGTACTCTTAGCAGGTGGTAGGTTAAAGACAGCAGAAGAAATGACTGTTTCACATACCACAGAACCATTATGGAGTGTATTGACACCAGATATCGGAGGGGCAGGAAGAGAAAAAATAATTCAAAGGGAGATTAAAACAAGTTCACTGGCAGCCTATACAGCTATCATATGCTAAAGCATAGAGACAATATCTGGCTCAAGAAGTGTCCACATTCCTGGTTTCCCGGCAAACCACTAAAAAGTATCTCTCTGTAATTGCCTCGCTCTGCTTCTCTTTCTCTAAACCTCTGCTGCAGGCCCCTGTCAGGAAGGGCGTGTGGGGCTGGCTGGGCTGTGACCCTCTGCAGCAGTTCTCGTGGCATTGGCTGAGGGGACGAGGCTATCGCGCCCCTCACACCAGCCACGGAAGCTGACAAGATGCAGAACAGAGTGCAAGCAGAGCCCTAATTAATAGTGATGCAAGAGCAGCTCTGCAGGCACTGTGCCCCCCCAGACGTGACAGCTCCCAGGACTGGCGCAGGAGCGATAGGGGCTCTACACCATCCCTAGAGCGTAGCTTCTTGCTTGATGCCATAGTTTAGTACTAAGTATGTGCTTGCATTTTCAACATAGCTAGTGGCAGAAATTGCACTTCTGAGCTGTCTGGTGGATTTATGTGCTTAAAGGATTATGAATTACTGCAAACCAGTACCATTTGCAATGTTTTGCTTTCTGTTCTACAGATCCAATTACTTGAGGGCATATTTGATTGTATATGTAGTTAGAATAAGGGTTTGCTCTGGTTATTTTACATTTTCATTACAGTAAGTTAATACAGACGCAGACCCCAATCAAGAGATTCTTGCTAAACTTCAGCAGTATTACTTTACTGAGTAAAGTTAAGTATAAGGGTAGGTAAAGAGGTAAAGAATTATGCACAGATCTCAATAAACATCCATGGAACCACACCACAAATGAACAAATCTGGTAGCATATAAACCACACCTAATCCTGCATGAATGGCAGCAATTGTTTGTGCCTGAGCACTCACACGCAACCAGATTGGAACAAACCATTCCTGGGATAGGAAGCAGAATCTACTGTACATGTTATCATCCAGGTAAATATGAAAAGACTGCCAAATTTGCTTGAATACACCACTTGATCTCATTCAGGGAGTTCAAAAGATGTGAAATGCAATTGCACAGAGCTGCTCATTCTGGTGCTGATCTAGGAGGTGCATGTAGCACATATCTTGCCATGGAGGTATGAAGGAGGAGAGAGCACACAGTGTGAGCCAGACCGCAGAGACAGACCAGAGATACGGGAGAATGCACAGGGACCTCTGTTCCACCTGCATTCCAGAGAGACTCAGACCTCAGACCTTACCTCAGGGATCATTGTCCAGTACCAATACCAGCCCTGTGTGAAACTTTGAAATCTCTAAAGGAGGGATTTTACTCTTCTCTAGTTTTCACATTAGAACTAGCACAGGACATGCCTGCCCAGGTGGAGTGAGCAGCGCAGTGGATAGGATGTGCTCCAGTGTGTCCACCATGGGTTAAGAACAAATTAAATGGACAAGTATGAGGTATGGCTCACACACATTTTTGATAGTTTTGAACAATTGCATCAATTTTCACTAAGGAAAACCCACCCAAAACCACAGAGAGCAGAAGGAGCCCTTCTAGACTCCCAGTAAGACCTTCATTATGAAGGTTCATAACAAATCTTCAGGGTGCATTAAGGACCAAGTTTGTCCAAGCTACCATTTACTGCCTTTTGGAAAAACTATTAAGTGGCACTAGTGAGACAATTCTCACACAACAAGCACAGGGGGATATTTTGTCTAATTGTGAGCAAGCAGAGCCATAGAGAAGCATTTTGGTACCTATACCACCTTTCTTTTTGTATTCCCAGGTAAGACCATCAGCACTTCATCCAGCCACTCAGACCAGCTGTACCTCTTTCCTGACCTGCAGCAGCCTCTGCCCAGCAGGTTCCGATTTTATTTACTTCAGCCTGACAGCTATTCAGAGTATTTGTCTCTCTTCAACATGCCATTCATGCAGATCTGTAAACAACTGCAGCATAAATAAGTAATGGATAATAAGTAATAGACAAGACAAACCTTTTTGGAGATGCAGAGGAATAAGAAAATAGGCAATGGACACCAGTTGCAACAAGGGAAATTTCAACTAGATTTAAGAAGAAAAAAACTGCATGATGAGAGAGGTCCAGCACTGGATCAGGTAGCCCAGAAAAGGAAGTAGAACCTCGATTCTTGGAGATATTCAAATATCCACTGGACAAGGCCCTGAACAACCTGCTCTAGTTTTGGAGACAGTCCTGCTGAAGTTGAGTGTTGGACTAGAGACCTCCAGAGGTTCCCCTCTTCCTAAGCGATTCTGTAATGCCAGTAAATCTGCATCAAATAAACGCATTTTTGTAACTAATTACCAAAGGAGACATTATCTTATTAAAAGGGAAAAAAAGGTAATGGAAGAAGTTGATGTCCTTTAAGAGTACAGAAAAGGCCATTCAGTTAGAGTGAACACCGCTTTTAAGGAGGAGGAGGAATCATATTAACACACAGCTGTAATTACAAAGCATAATAGTGTTCTTCTGAGAGCCCAGGGTAAGGCTGCGCTTAGTTATTTATGGAGGTATAATATGGATGCACGAAAACTGCACTATACATGCAGTGAGGGTTTTGATTACTTTTGTGAAAGTAGGCATTCTTTTGCATATATTCCCACTCCCAATCTAGTATCCATTTGCTGCATGATGTAGCTTGATTCATCACTGAATTGGCCAAAAGTTTGGCCATTAGGTAAAGCAAGCACTTTAAACACAATCTGTCCAGATTATTCATACTTGAAGAATGTAAAATCAGAAAAAAATAGTAAAACACCAGCCTGTAAGTTCAGGTGTAATTTTCCTTCACTAGTAATGTTTCAGATAGAGATTGGTCACTAACTCCATATCCACTGTGTCTGATCAAAACTGATTTAGATCACTTCAAAAAACTACAGTGACTAACTTCCCTCTCATGATCCTGCAGTGCTACTACTCCAGTTTTTTACCTTTCATCCCTCCTCTCCTACCTGACACATCATCTCTATTTTTTATCTAAAAGGTTTCAGCGCAGAGTGACAAGCACTGGTTTCAAACCATTCCAGCCCAGGAAAGGCGCAGGGAAGGTTGCAACCCCTGTGTACAGTGACTGCTACTCATAGCAAAATCAGTAATGTGGAGGGAAATAAAGGAGAGATTTCCCATTAATTACTTAAAGAGGAATTTCTATTTTACTAGGATCCGTTCCTGTTGATTAGCTATAAAATGTATATACTGAAAGACACTACTTCCTAGTTCCAAAAACTGCAGGAGCTCTCAAGACATAGAGAGAGTGCCACAAAAAGCAAGAACAAAAATCAAGGGTTTGTGCACAACTTGCTAAATCTACAGCAACTGGGAACACTGCCAGACCAAACTGCTCCGATGAAGAGAGGCATTTGCCACAACAAACATTCCACTCCACATCCTGGATCACACAGTTTTAAAAAGACATATTTGAGCAGCAAATAAAATGCAATGACGATATCAAATTTAACATCAGAGAGGAATCTTTTAGTATCTGCCAGTCCTTTGAGTGTCAAATAGAGGAGGAAAAAAAATCAGAGAAGCTGAGACTCTGATTTTTGCTTTCCACTGTTTATGATGAAATGACTTATTCAGAGGACAGATACTGTGAATATGTGAGCTGTGCTATGACCAGCTGGCCTATTTTGGATTTCAGCCGCAATACACAGATGGAAAGTATGTTTCTAGATTGCATGATTTCTTTCTAAAATCTGCCTTTTTTTTTTTTTTTTTTTTAATCAGCAATTACTGAGGTTATGGAGAAAGTGTGGCAGTTCCTTTGAAGCTTAAGGAGAGTTCAAAGATCATTCAAACACCATTTTCTGAATGTTTTTCTGGAGACCTGCATATTTTTTTGTAACCCCACTGCTGAAATCTCAAACAGGTGACAGAAATTATATGTTGTTTCACAGTCTGCCCTATGGAAAAGGCTTGAAAAAGTCACACGATTTGACAGAGAAATATGAAAGCTACCATGTGTATTTGCTGTTTCTGTCAACATGAGCTGCGTTCAGTTTGGGCAGGAGTCTTTCATTATCAACACCTCAAGGAATATAAGGAACTGGAGAAAGCAGAAAGTAGAACCATTCTTGGTGCCTTGCAGCATTGCTAGAGTCAAGTTGTCAAAAGCAATCTCCCTTCTTTTGCAAGAACAATTTGCATACAAAACTGCAGAGGCTGAATCAGTCCTCTCTTCTTGCTTAGAATGCTGCAAGGCAACATTTCTGGATTAACTTCCATTAATCATTCCTGGATCTCAGATTTCTATTTTTTCTTTTAAATCTGCACACAAAACCTCACAAACTCACTCAGACTGATGTCTTATTTCAGATTACAATTGCTAGATATTTTACTTTGATGTTTATAGGGACATATTATCAAGTAGGTCTAGTCCTTCCAAAATGTAGTGTCCACACACAACTAAACCAGGATCCTCTATGTGATGGAAACAGGAATAACTCCAGGCATATCCACACAGCCAGCTGATTTCTACTCTCCTCCAACAAGAGATGAAAACTATGAAGCTTCTTAAAACCAGGAAACACAACTTCCTAAAACCAAAGCACTATCTTTCCTAGGAGCTCTCTGCAAATCCCAAAGGTGACAATTGTCCCATAATCTGCATGTGAAGGAATCTGAAGCTCAAGACTTTATGTTTTCCCTGCTTAGGGAATTCAAAGAGACAGCTCAGGCCTCAGCAAATGAAGACTAGGTCTGGTTATAAATAATTCCTTCTGGAACTGGCTTCTACTTAGATTCAGTCCAGGCTTTGTTACAGTGGACATGTAACAGCTGTTAAAGCAGGATTTTATTCCAAAACCCAAAGGTGTACAGGTCACTGGTTGTCACTTGCTGGTTAAACAAGCGTATAAATAGCATGATTTTATTTTAAAAGGAGAAAAAATCCCAGCAACTTCTGGACTTCCCCCATTCTCCCCCTCCCCACACGCAAAGCAATTTACAGCTGTAGTATTTTTATTCACCCATAATCAAATCAGTGGTTTAGCTCTCTTCTTGTACTGGCAGGAAATGGTCTTCTGTGACCTGGAAAACTCAGCAAGTTTCTGAACAGAAACATCCGTATTTCTGTGGTGATTTCTTTACTTATTCTTTAAGAGAAGCTTATGAATGTATTTTTGTCAAAGAGCTTGGTGATCTCTTCAAGAAAAAAACCCACACTGTAAAAATTATTTTTGGGAATCACAAAATCATCTATATTTATCTTTATAATAAGTCATTTTCTCTTTCTGTACAGATTGACTGTAAGTCAAAGAAACCTTGTGTAAGTAAACCTGTGCTGGAATGTTTTGCTGCATTTTCATGCACCCTTTTAATGTATTTTCACTGATCTCTTACTAAGCAAAGGTAGCCAGTGACCTAGAGAAAACCACAAAAAAAACCCCACAGTGCCATATGATAGAAAAGATCTTCTTTATGTGCTCCACAATAACATGTTGCAATATTCCCAAAATGGCAGCTGCCCCTTTGGACAGCTCTCTAAAGAGGGGAAGACAGTATAGACATAGCCACAAAAAAATAATGTATTTGATTAAGTCATATACCAAAGGATACCTTTCCTGTTCAATCAGATTCAACTCTGTTGAAATAATATGACAGCATTTTTGCCTCATGTAGATGCAAACAGGCAGTGTTCCAGATATCTCCACTGAGAATATCATTTTAAAACTAGGCAAACGAACAAAAAGAAAAGCCTCTTGAATAGTTTTAAATTTCTAGAATTTGCCAAGGCTGCTTTCTGCTAGGCTCTCTCCCTGCAGCACTATTTTGTTGGACAGAGAGCCCAAGCCCCCCAGTTTCTTCAAGCCTTCTGCCTTGTAAGCATTACGCCCTCAGAGTGGGCAACAATACACAATTATTTGAAACGTCAGAATAAAACCAAACAATTGACATCTAGAGGATCAGGTATCAACTCATAGCAAGCCATTTGTAACTAACCCTTACAAGAGAAAGGTCAAAGGAAAATTAACTTCTAAAGCATACAATGTGAGGAATTTTTCTTTCATTCATTCAGCTTTGTAATTCAAATTTTCTTTAATTCATTTCAGAAGAGTTAAGAGAGCCCTAATATGAAGAGGAACAGTTTCTCTGAAGAGTAACTCTTCCATCAGATTCTTTTCCCCACACTATCTTATGGACATATCTGCTCATTTTTGTACTTTCAATAATTTTTAAGCTTCTCAGCAAAACATTTAGAAGTGCTAGAGGTATAATACTCTGATGATTTTTCCTACAGTTAGTCCAGTAACTCTAATTTTTTCAGGAATGTAAGAGGTCAAGGTAGACTCAGATGGGTTATATTTTCCTTATGCATGTTCAGCATAGTTGCCTTTAAGTTTCGAGTCAACGTTAAGCATGAGAGTCCCTTAATGGGCAGGGCCCCATTTCTGAGTCCCTTTTGGTCAGGTACATAGAGGAGCACTCCAGCGTGTAAGAAAAATTATTAGATTGTTCTGGTTTCCAATACCTGTATCAGTAGGTGTTTGTGGTGTTTCCCTTCCTAGGACTCAAGTACCAAGGAAGGATTTGAGTTAGTCTGTAATATTCATCCCAGGTCTACAATCTCCTGTGGACTTATATGTAAGGTTAAATAGACGGAAATAAAAAGAGAAAAGGGACAAAGAAATTAAGTCAAGAGCACAAGACATACATTTCATACTGATGAAAGATTAATATGTTTGCTCTCATCTCCGTATAAGCTGCTTGGGAGCTCTGGTAAGTCACTGGGAAAGTTTTCAATCTCAACTCTACCATTTCTCCATCCATTTGTATGAATACCACTATTAGTCATATTTTAGTCTATTAGTCCTGCTGTCACCATATTGTAAATTAACCTGAGAATGATATGAACAGAGGTGAACTTTTTTTTTCCTATGAAATAAATTTTAAAATATTTGAAAATATGCCCTTTCTGGGTAGTTCTTTCATTTACGTAATTCAAACATGACACAAACCTGACAAGCGGCGCTTGCACAGCGCTTGAATCTCAGAGCCCAGGAGGCTGGAAGACCCCCCCAGATTGTTCTGTGTGCATCACAGAGCACTGGATACACGCCAGACCGGGCTCCCAAGGGCTCCCTTTTTGGCCCTCACACCCACATCTCTCCAGCCTCAGGCCCATGCACTCCCGGGGCTCATCCCTCTCCTTGCAGGGATGCTCCAGCCCTGGAGCCGGCTCTCCCGCGTGCCAGTCAGAAGGTGGCACCATGGAGATGCGGATGTCCCCGGGCGGCCGGGCTCCTCCCGCTCCTGCTCGGTGCCAAAGCACATCAGTTACACGTTAATTTTTCAGTGGGATCACAAGACGCTAATCCCGGTTGCTGGTTGGGTGCATTATCAGCATGATCGCTTCTCTCATCACGAAACAAAAGGAAGAAAATACGCTGTCGCTGCCCTTCAGTACTGGGTGGCCAAGCTGAGTGACTTTATTCTCCATCATGTTGAGAACAAAAGTTCAAGAAATCCATATTCTGTGGAGAGAAAAAAAAAAAAAAAAAAAAAAAAAGCACAGAGAAGGTAGAAACCAGGTCAGGTTAGTAAGCACAGCCATAACAAAATAGTTTAAGTACATATAGTTAAAATTAGAAATGCCTACGTGAGATATGAGTAATGTCTTGTTATACTTTCTGTAAACTATATCAGTGCAAAGAAGATGATCAGAAAAGTTTCAGTCTGGTTGCTGGAGAATAATAAATGAGATGGGTAAATGAGACTGAGAACAGCAGCATGTTTAGTTTCTTGTCTTTTTTTTTTCTTTACTCTTTTCAGCTGCAAGCCAATGACTAACAGATCAGAGACAAAGACTAAAACATGTTACTAGAGCAGGTTTGAAAGAATATATTTAGTAGTTTTCAGATCAGCTATGCCAAAAAACATCCACTGTGGACTACTCTGGGTCAGATATCTGTCAAAAAACAAAAACAAAAACAAAAACAAAAACAAACCCCCACACCTATTATATTTAAGAACCCAAAGAAGAGAGGGAAATGCCAGAAACCAAAAAACAAAAATTCCTCATTTAATTTCTGAAGGGAGAAGGTGGTGGTGGCATGGTAGAAATCACAGACTTACCTTTGCTCCTGTTTTCAGAATAAAAATCTCACTCAAAAAGAAAAAGAAGTATATGTGATATGTTAATAGTTAAGTAATGAATATTAATTTTGTAGGTAGAATGATGACTTGTGCTAAGAACAGATCTGCAGTAAATATCTCTTGGACCACTTTGTATCCAATATTTTTGCTAGAGATATGGAAGATGAGCTGAAGAGTCTGCAAGCTTAAAAAACATACAACACAAAGCTGGGAATGACTGCAAAAATGGAGAAATGCACACTTGGAATACAATCTTGACAAAATGAAGGAATGCCTAGAAAAAAAGACTGGCTGCAGTTCATTTAGAACAACCACCAGTATTTATATTGATTAGGAAGACAAAGGGCATAAAATGGAGGGTGGATACCTGGCTAACCAGGGGTTTTGCAGAAATGGATCTAGGTATTATAGGAAATCACAAGTTGAATTACGTGTCAAAAATGTAATGCTGTTCTGAAAATGGCAAATCATAAAAAGACAACTATGAAGAAAAATGAAAATAATTGAACTTTTGAGAGATTTGAGAAACACATTTGACTGTGGTAGAAAATGGATAGCAATGGGGGTCTTCCAACAGAGAATGTGTGAACATATTTTATTCTTAAAAGAAAAGTCAAATAACAAGGGAAATAGGAAACAAACCAGGCCAAAAAAGGATAAATATGTGATAGCAATCATTTTCTTAAGGGAATTTAACTAATGGCAATTTCATTCTAATGCTGTATATCAGAGGTTAATATCTGAGTAAAGATAGTTAAATTGGCTTTTTATTATTGAATTATAATCACTTGAGCAATTATAAAAACAGGTGTTGCTGATTGAAATAAATTATTCCTTCACCTGATCACTATAGAGCTGATAAGAACTCAAGATTGCTGCACAAGTACTCTTTTATTTGTGCTGAAGCCTTCTTCAAAGGCATTTATTAAGCCAAGATGCTCTGGAAAGAAACTCCACAGAAGGACAAGGACAAAGATTAAAATCTTTCAAGAAAGAGTGTGCAGGCTGTGGTGTCTGCAGATCTTGATTTGATCATTAAGTAGCCTTGATACTTAGGTGACTGTTGAAAAGAAGTGTTTTCAAAATGTCTACAAGAATTTTCTCAGGCTTCTAGACCCATCATTTAATCTTAAATCCTTCAGTCTATGAAGTTTGCAAGAGTACAGTGTAATAGTGTGTTTAATGTCTCAGCTAAATACAAGTTAAAGTAGTAGATAGTAGGTATTTGGTTTAGCCTTAGCAATAAGACGCCTGGAAAAACACCAGGGGGTTCAGCAGAAATATTTTCCACAAGCAGCTGGAAAATAAGCTTGCCTGCAAACCCAGTGGATATAGCTGCAGCTCTAAAATGAAATACCAGTACATTGTATGAAGCAGCAGGCATTATCTGAAATACTTTAATGGGATTGATGTAATTCTATATGGGTTATAACAACTAAAATGCCTACTCTGAGATGGTTTATCTGCCACGTAATGGGTGCTTATTCTGATTTTCTCTTTGACAGAACATTCCCTGAACTTTTTTCTAAACTGGGGTAATTTAAAATTTTAATGTGGACTCTCAGTCATTCTTTCTCATTGATCATTCATCCATCCAACAGAAGGTTTCACTATATTTGTCTCACTATTGTAAGCAGTGTTATACCTCATGTTAGACATCACTGACTCAGCAGCCTCTGTACTCTGAGTAAATTCACCTTTATGTACTTCTGTGAAAGTCCAGTTTCCTCATTAATGCAGAAATCCTTTGCCTTTGGTGGCATAAGCATGCATGGAAGTCAGAGGTTTGATTAATTGTGTTGTGAAGCTGAGATAAATACAGTATTTTGAGGTACTTAGATTTTTCAGCCTCTGAAATACAAGTCTAGTTTCCACTCTGGCAAAATCTCCTTCTTCCTATTCGATCCAATTAGTTTGCAGATGGAACAGCTGTCCAAGCTTTATCGAGTACAGAATTCATAATAGGGTTTGTACAAGTTTTTACAGGAAGCCAAATGCAGAGTTATAGTTTCGGTGCTTTTATTGAGTTGCTTCATTCTGCCTTTGCTCACTGTTGAGTAGTATGACCTGAACATTTGCTCCAACTAAGGCTGTCATGGAGACAGCAACTAAGTTAGAACTTAGCAAACGCTCTTAGCACAGTCTGTCTGTCCAGCTGCTTTGCCTTTTGTCACTGACAGAAAACTTTCTCCAGAGGCTACCGTAAATTCCTTTCTCAGTTGATGATCCGTGTTGCGCAAAGAAGATTAATGCTTTTTGGGACAAGCCAAAATATCCACTGCCAGATGTTAAAAGAATAAGACAGCCTTTAGAGCGAAGTCTTTCCTCTGCTGAGAACTGCTTTTGAGCCTGTGTTTCATGAAGAGATGTTCCTAGTGTGTTTCTGAACTTCCTCTTACCCCACCTATTCAAAGAGGCTCCCAGGAAGATGTAGGCAGCTGGACACAGGTCTCCTAGAGAATCTTTTTCAAATCCTCAAACAACAATGGAATCATTACTGATAAGTATTACTAGACTTACAAAGAATAAACCTCTTAAAAGCAAAGTTGGCTGATCTTGTGATGAGAAACACAAAATATGCAGGGAACAGAAATGTAGAAATAATTGACTGATATGAGCAAAACAATTGATGCTGTTTCATGACAACTTCATCAAAACCTGTAACTACAGCACTGGCATGCAGAATAAAAACTCTTTCTGAAAATCCAAGAAAATACATTTAAGGGTTTTGAATTCAACCAGCAAAAAAACATGCTTTAGATAAGTCTTCTTTAAAGTATCAGTAACTTCAAAAAGAATATAAACAAGTCATTAATAGCAGAAACAATATAGAACAGTTTCCAAAATTGTGAAATAATGTAATTTGCAGTCAGTGCCTTAGTTATCTCAGAAGAGTTAAGATTTTTTTCAAAGGCACTGACTTCTACAGATCATTTCTGGAAATAACTTTTAGCATGTATATTGTGTGTACACTATTTTTGACAGTAAAAATTTGAGCTGCTCTGGATGCATGGATGAAATTGTATGCTTCTCTCTGATACCTGATTTCACATACATAATCAAGTAAAGTTTTCAGGTAAAATTACTTTATTGAATTCCTATGATGCATTTCTGTTTAATCCAGTGAATTCACTACTAAAAAAAAACAACATGAACACCAATCTGAACCACATATTCATTTAAATATTTCAATTATCCAACAATTTCAGTCATATATGTTAAGGCTGAAAAAACACACCTGCAATATTTGTGTGGAATTAGGGAAACCTGTCTCAACTTTACAGAAAGGAAGAATATGGCATTTCTGATACTAATCTGGTCAAAAATGAGAGAAGCTGAATAACAAAAGATGTCTTGGGCCTTCAGAGAAATGCAGTGGTCTCCAGGCCTCCGTTTTGAACCTCAAGCTGTCTATGAAGACAAAGGCCCTGCTCAGATTATCTTTGCTGGTTGACATTTATTGCTACAATTTGCTAAAAATTACCTTTGATTTAAGAAGGTGCAGCTTCAGGCAGATTCTGTGACCACCAAGCTTTACCTGAGAATGTTCTAGCCGTGTGGTCCCAGCAGATGGCACGTATCACCATCTTTCCACAGGACCCATTCCATCTGGCCCCTTCCAGTGAATGACTGACTCTTCTTCAGGTTCTGCTGCTTTATGTTAGTTCCCAAGAAGAATTGCCTGAGCATTACTGGCTAGAAAAGTCAGTAAGAGTTTTCCAGCTTAAGCTGGTGTTTTATTTAATGGTGGTTATTTTTATAACTTTATATACAAAAATAGTCAGTGGTGAAATATTAAACTATTAAAAAAATTGAAAAGCCAGTGTACACTCTTTCATTAAAGAATATTTTGATGATTCAGGCCATGTAACAAACTATACGGGAGTTCTAAATTCTCTATTCTGTAAACAGTATCAGATGTGGAAAAAAGAGCAAACTTTCACCATATTAGAGACTTAGATGTCGAATTCCAAAGTGTGAAAGACCAGCAAGAACACTAAATCAGATGACTATTGAAAATGGATCCTAACCTTTCACCAAGGGGCTTCTCTTTAAAGAAGTTTTGTTCTTCCTAATTCTTAGTTTTGAAGAAATTAAAGATGCTTCCTTTATGTTTGGGCCTTCTAACTCTAGCTGAATAGTTGTACTATCTAAAGTACTATTGCAGGAGAGACATCTGTGTTTTTAAGAGCTGGTTAATGGGAGAAAAGGCAACTGCTTTTGGAACTACACGTTTCCTCACATACCCCCTTGATGTCACAACACAACATCCAGAATTCTCAATTGCTATTATATTTATAGAGAATGATTCTCATCCCACAAAAAATGTGCGTATCATATTTGGTTAGGGATGGTCTGAAGTTCCTTTTGTGGTCACGGTCTTCAGGGCAAGTTGTCCAAAGCTATAGCCTAAGTGAGGCAAATCTGCATTGGTAAAATGCAAAAAAAACAGAAGAAGCATATTTGTATTTCAGGGCTGGCCCAGTGATCACTGGGCTACCAGATTTTCTCCATATGAATATATGATTTTAGAAAAAATGTCATCATACTAAAACTCACATTTTGTTTGGTGCTCATTTAGGGAAGTTATTCAGCTTTATAAGCACCATTTCAAACAATCTAGAAAAAAAAATCCTCAAGTTAAGATAAATATGGTACTATAATCATTACCAAGCAGTAATCTTTCATAACAAACCCTAGACATGTTTCTAATATTTGGCACAGCATATCTGTCGGGACTCTCAGTGTGCCAATAGGCCTCAATGGCAGTGTCCAGCCTGGCCTGAATCACTCTATTCTGTGCACTTCTGTTACTAATACTGTTACTATTCCTTTTCTTATCTCATTGCTGTTTCCAGTAAACTGTTCTTACCTCACCTAATCTGTTTCCATCTGATCTTCACCTTTTGTGCCTCTAATCCCCCTCTCAAGCCTGATGCAGAGGGGAGAGGGAGCAAAAAAGCAACACATGGCTGGGAGAGTCTGAGCGGGAGAACTAAACTGGAGAGCAGCATTCCTAAAGCAGGACACGGTGCCTGGGCACCGTGGGATGGGAGCTCAGGCAGGGGCTGAAGGCCCCAGGCTGGTTCTGGGGTGCCAGGGCAGGCGTGTGCTGGGGACCCTGGAGGGACACCAATGGCCCTGCTGGAATGTATCTCCATGACAAGTGTTTTGGTGCCTGCGCAGGACAACTTCAGCTCTCCAAGGGCTGCTGCCGATGGAAATGTGAGACAATAGGACTTTTTTTTTTTTTCCTCATCCATGAGAACCAGCATTAGCTCTTAATGACTATACCTGTGTCCTGCCTTGTAGGTTTCTACAATCATTTTCCCATTTTAGCCTAAAATGTTTTCAGTTCACAGATAACATCAGAATGGAGACCAAAACACTGCAGGGGAAAAGTAACTAAACTGTTCACTTCTGATATCATTCTCTGTGGCTCCTGTTAATCAGACAGTGGAAAAAGAGCAGAGTAATTGGGACTGATGGATTGCAGATACAGGAAAAGGACATATTCAGGATACATACATTGTTTTTCCACTGTGTTTTATCACCAGACTGCTTCATTAGAAAGCCAAAATTAGCTGTCACTATCAAAACTAATGATGGTGATGTAATTTGAAACATAAAAATATTTTAAATTTGACTGATCAATAAGAGTATTGTCTGCTTAAGGGACATGTTGTTAAAAAAAAAATGCCAGTGGAGCTTTTGTTTTCCAAAACAAATTTAAATTCTTTTTGTAACTCTACATGCTTTAAAATAAAAAGTTTTCAGCTCCTTTTCTTAAGGAAAGTATTTAAATTACTAATATTTTTATTTTCAATTTTATAATCTATAATGTGTACATTTACAAAAAGTACAATTACAAATACTAGGCAGTTACAAACAGTGCAGTTACAAATGCAAAGTTTCCGTCCTTTGCCGTGATCCAGTTACATACAAGCTCACCTTTTTCTCTGCCAGGGAACTCACATCTCCATCACTCTTGGAAAGTGTCAACATCCAGAAGCTTCACGGAACTTGCTGCAATTCAGAGCTAATTAGCTGCAGTCTTTCCCCCTCACAGCTTTATCAACACAGTGCAATACGCACCATGATAACTCACGATTGCTGGGGGCTAATTAAAAGGCACTGATATTTCTAATGACAGACTAGATTATTTTCTCCTTTTCCTATCAATAGATTATTTTTGCAAGAGGAAGGAATATGGCCATGATAGGTAGATATATCCCTACTTGTTAAAAAACTTTACATCTTACCTATTTCTCAGCAAAGAATTTCTCAGTAAAAAGCCTCTCATTTGCAAAATAGCAAGCAATGCATTACATTTGCTTCACAGGGAGAAAAGGTGCAGAGCTATTTATTCTGCTGATTTGAGTCATAACTGAGTGTGATAGGGCTGGGCTCTAATTTTTTTTAAAACAATGAGCAATGGATTAGAGGCTTGCTTAGCAATTTTTCATTCATTAACACTATAACTGTCGAATAGTCTGTGCTTAACAAAATCCGATAATTGCAGATAGCATTAGTTCTGCATCTTTGGAGAACAGCCAGCACAGATTCTAATGAAATAAGCCGACCATGCATCAAGGGATTTAGGAAGTACTGCTATGCTGCCTACAACAACATTTTATTACTGATTAAATAATCTCTGAATCTGACTGTTCTGCAGTATTTTGCAACTTTACAGTGGCTAGATTCAAATACTTTATGAAAAAAAGAATAATGTGATTCTCAGTGGGTCTAATCTTTCATAAATAGAGTCAAGTTGTTCAAAACCAGAAGCTCATTAGCTAGCTCATTGCAAATTGTATTGATGTGGGAATCAAGCTGTATATGCAGGGAGTTTTTGAAAGCTTACTTACAAAGTAAATACATTCAGGCATATGCATTTTGAAAATTAGTACATTCATTCAGTAACATGAACAACATTTTGTGTTCATGCTTCATAGTCTGCTGATTTTTTTGAAGCTTTCTGATTGGAACTTTAGGCTGGAATTTTGGCTGTATGAAAGATTCGTCCTCCCTATAAGCCTCACTTCCATTATATCTCTGAACCACTAGAGCAACCACAGTGTTTCTGCTCTTTGTTTTACTATCAAATCAGGCAGCTCAGTCCTTACAAGAGAGGATGCAACAGTCATAGATGTTTCTGTAAAACAACACAGATTGTAGCACTGTGCTACAGAACCTAGTGGGCCACCATTCCTCCAGCTGCTGCAGAGGCCTCCTTTGAAGAAATGCAGTTCTATAAATCAGTAGTAAGAAAAGAACTGCAGGAAAATGTTAGATGTTAGTATCACTAAAAAAATTATTCATTCAAATAAAATTTATTCATTCAGTTTAAAAATTAGTCTTGCTATCATATGGACTCATGCACTACTGTGGTAGAAGTATCAGATATTTTCAACAGCATAGATCTCAAGAACAATATATATTTTAATCCAGAGGAAATACAGTCTGTGGTATTACTGTTACGTTTCCGTTTACTAAGAGTTCCTTTGGCTTCCATGAGATCTATCATTTTGAAAGTGTCTCTGTAAGATCAGGAACTGTGTTGAATGGCCTGTGTGCACAAGGGGTAAAATGTTCGGAGGTTCTTGCAAATAAACTGGTACAGGACTTGGCAGGACATATTCTTGGACTTTTTAAATAAATTCTTTTATATACTTGAATGTTATATTTGTCCTGGTTTGGGACAGATTTTGGGAGGAAACCCGGGACGACATTGTTTTAGGGATGCAGTGAAAAAAAATTGAGTTTTGGTGACTCTGACTGGTTTATAAATCTTGGTGCCAATGAAATGCAATCTATCATCAGGCAGCATTATTTAAAGTATTTTGGAGGAATTTTACTTTATTCAGTGCAGACTCCTTCTTAACCATAACTGCAACTTTCTGGGACCTCTTGTCATATTTATGGTTCATACCATGAGTGAATATGGTTTGTATTTAACAGTTATGATGAATTGTTTTTATGCATCAGAGCAAAACTTGATATTTTATAGTTGCTTTGAATTTGAACTATGAAATATTCATTACATTTTCACAACAAAAACTTCTTCTAACAAATCACTCAGTTTATTTTGTATACTAGTTTCATGTAGGTCTAGAATACAAATTCTGTGCAGAAGAAGGAGCACTACCACAACAGGCAGCTGGTTACCAAACATTTGGAATTAAGAGTATTTCAAGAAATAATGTGACTTCAATTATTTTTTCTTTGTCAGCTGGGGTGGAGTCAATTCTTTGTGTGGGAAACACTGCTCAGACTCCATAAGTTAGTGATATTTTTTGTAGGCAGAAAACCAACACTCCCTCCTCTGACGTGTGTCACTGCCTCTACCCATGGAAAGCTGATATAACCCCCAAACAAGTTTTCACTAACAGTATTTGGCCAGCAGGTCGAGGGAGGTGATCCTGACCCTCTACTCTGCCCTCATGAGACCCCACCTGGAGTCCTGCAACCACCTCTGGGGTCCTCATCCCAGGAAAGATGGGAACCTGTTGGAGCCGGTCCAGAGGAGGGGACAGAGGATCACAGGGCTGGAGCACCTGTCCTGTGAAGACAAGGTGAGAGTTGCGTTTGTTCAACCTTGAGAAGAGAAGGTTCCAGGGAGATCTCACTGGGGCCTGACAGTACTTAAAGGGCACTTAGAAAATGAGGGAGAGTGACTTTTTATGTAAGCAGATAGTTATAGAAAAAGAGGAACAGTTTTTATACTAAAAGAGAAGATATTCCAGCTAGGTGTTAGGAAGAAATTCTTTGATCATATGGTGGTGAGGCACTGGAAAAACTTTTCCAAAGAAATTGTGGATGCCCCAACCCTGGAAGTGTTCAAGGCTAGGTTGAACAGGGCCCTGAACATCCATGCCCAGGGATTCTGATTTGGAACTCCATAATCTTTAAAGTCCCTTCCAACCCAAGCTATTCTATGATTCTATGAATCTGTGATATCAGCTTCAGATCTATTTAAAATACATATTTGTTTTACCATACCTAGACATCTCTGGTTTAACTTTTATGCACTTATTTTTCATAGCAAGATGAATCATCATAGAACATAGTCTTATATGAATAAATGTTTTACATGGTTTTATACCAACCTCTGAAAATCCAGCACTGAACACTTTAATGCTTGACTTAGTCCTCAGCAATTGGTGGAAACCTGATGACTTTTTCCATATCCATCCAGCCCAGGTTAGCAATGCTGGAGTGAGAAGGAATATTGCACCTTCCTGCTTCAGATTTTGACTACTGGTGATGGCCAGCCTAGACAAAGAATCAGGGGAGTCAACCACATTCCCAACAGCTGGCACCACTTTAGCTTAACCATTGGCTTCAGTGTCTGCAAAGGAAATGTAGAAAGCCTATACTAAGTTTGTCACAATTACATCACCAGACTTTTGTTTTCATTGAGCATGATGATCATTGAAGTCATAGTGATTGACTTTTTAAAAATCAAAATTTTATAGGTAGCAGTGCTTTAGGAATTTTGAAACTTTGGCCAAGGTTCCTCCCCAGAAACTTGCATGGATCAGTGACTGATACACTAAAATTACTGCCGTTCTGGAAGCTGGTTCAATGAGAATATTTAAGATTTGTATAAGACAACAGTCACAGCTCCTCGATACTATTCTGTCAGAGGACTAGCATTTCATATAAAGTAAAATTTGTAAATTTTATCAATAACAAATTTGCTGCATTTTAAGTCAGATAATGAAACACAAAATCATCTGTTCAAATTCAAAATGAACCCAGTGTCTGTTTCCCTTCCAAAGCAAACAAAAAAAAAAAAAAAAAAAAAAAAAAAAAAAAAAAAAAAAAGACTTGGCTTTGTGGGGTTTCATTTAAATTTTAAAGAATATTCTAAGTTAAATCCAGGCAAATATTGTGATTAAAGTAATTTTCATTAATAATCTGAATTTTCTAGAAAATTATCAGAATCAAACCAATCTATTTTAGCATTTTCTTCAGACTTTTGGCTGGTATGTTATGGAAATTCTAAATGGGTAAGTTGTTCCAATCATCTTAAAATCTGTAGGATTTTTTAAAATGTTATAATGACTTTTGAAAATATGCTTATGAAAATTTTTTGCTATGATAAATAAAATGTATCTTGAAATGCAATTTTTCTTGATTTTTAGTTATGTGATGCCTCTTTTTAAAACCAATTCAAATGAGGAGTCTGAAAACTTTTTAGAATAAGACTCCAACTATTCTCCAAAGTCCTTATATCCAGACTATTCTGTGGATATATAATGAATGTAGACAAAGCAAAAAATAAAAATCATTAAATTAAATGTAAACCAGAATATATTAGTTTAATTTCTGTGATGCAAATGTTTTAAAATCCAAATTTTCCAGACATTAAAATAACTGTGCAAAAATCTACGTGTTTGACAGAAATGCTGAAGACAGACCCTGACCAACATGCCTGTAAGCAAATCCTTAAAAGATCAACATTAGTATCAGATCCAGACAATAAGTGATTTGAGCCACAAGATGCCAGAGGAGGAGAGAATGGAGAATTGCCACTGTGGACTGAGAAGGCAAAGGAAGTGCTAAGAAAAATAAATACAAGTTTGTTAATTACGCCAATAAAATAAGGGGAAGAGGTTACATAAAAGAAATTAAACTAATTCTGAAGCATAAACACAGAGATAAAACTGGAAATTCCATCATTAGACAATAGAATATGCAAGAACACAAACCTTAATCTCTGCTGTTTCTTCCATATAAACAAATCTGGTGGTTGCTAGCATTA
Source organism: Prinia subflava (assembly GCF_021018805.1). Classification (NCBI taxonomy): domain Eukaryota; kingdom Metazoa; phylum Chordata; class Aves; order Passeriformes; family Cisticolidae; genus Prinia; species Prinia subflava. The sequence goes on from NC_086247.1 coordinate 61,053,232, forward strand.
TTCCTGAAAACAGATCTCATCAAACTGTACACAGAGAATAATTTCATCTTTTGGAAATACAGCTATTATTTCCCTATACCTCTTTGTCCAGGAAACCTAAATTTAAGTCTAGATTGAAAACAGTCAAAGACACAGTTTCTTATTAAGTAGTCAACAACCTGAAGGCACTGCTTTCTCTAAAGGCTTAAATAAAAAAATAAAAAAATAAAAAAGTAAATAGGGAAAGGGGTCCAGAAGGCAGGATCTAATGTAATTTAAAACTGGAATTACATCAGCAGTTTCAAACAGATGGCAGAATGTAGAGATAAATGTGTTAGCTCTTTTAGCTTATTTGGTCTCTTCATTGTTTGCATCATTAAAACATGCAATTGTTTACAATTTTAAAATATACTGTGCATTAGACACTGGAAAAATGGACATGCACCTACTGAGTGGAAGGAGGTAAGATTGAATTAATTTGCCATACTTTAATGTATAGTATCTGGGATGCTTTAGGCAAGTCTGCAAATAGGTTTCCTAGGAAATGAGATGAACAAAAATATAATGACCTTGAAATTATAACCCCAAATGTCCCAAGTATTTAGCAACCTAGCTCAGAAGTGGTAATTACATAAAAAATACAAAAGATCCTTAATTGCTTCAGTTATAGTGTATCTAGGCAGGTCAGTTACTGTACACAGCTGCAAAAAATGGAACGTGATTAATAGGGGGTTGCTTATGATAGCACTAACTAGCTAGTGTGTAGTGCAAAACACTCATTTCTTTTCCAATTAAAGAAAAAAAAATCTGGTTTTGATTAGGCTCTTCAGAAGGTCTAAGTCTAGCAGCAAAATACTCCACTCTTACATTATTAAATGTTTTAGTTAAGGACTAAGCAGCATATATGCATCAAAACCAGAAAGATTTATATAAAACATTGAGGTGAAAATGCTGCAAATATCCAAATAAGACACTTCAGACCATTTTGGTTTTTCTAGTTCATTGGCTGTAAAACTACAGGGTAAACCACTTCAAATAAATAAGACTGATACAGGTGCATCTCCAGAGCTGGAACCAGGCATCAACTTTTCCTGTGATTCATTAAACTGAAATTAATCATTTTTCCACGTAGCTCTAAACTCATTCCACCAAAGTTTGAAGAAGGAAGCATTCAAAAATCACGTAAAAGAAATTGCAACACTCCCACATATTACTGATTTTCCAAGAGGTCCAGAAGAAACACTGAATTTTATGGAGAGCTCTCCAGATTTGTGAACATACCATGGTTCACCTGCCAACAGGTTGAGAAAAATGCATGGTCCTGATCTTTGGAGCATTGCTTCAAAACCCTGCCCTGCAGAGGAGTCGCTACAGTGGTCCCTGCCCAGATCAGGGTGTGCACATATTGGAAGTATGCCTCAGTCCTCTGGCATCCCACAGGTTGACTGTGCCCTGGTCATGCTCTTGGTACATCCATAGGCTCTGGTGTGCTCTAGGAATGGCTCCACCAATGTCTGGGGAGGGGAAGGAACCAGGAATCAGGGGTACAAATGGCAATCACCAGTGGGAATTAAATTCATAGAATTTGTGGGTTTCCTCTTGCCTCTAAGGAGGAGTATGAAACTTAACACTGACAAGTCAGCGTTCATTCCTGGGGAGTAACACTCAACACTTCAAAGGCGTGGATAGAGAGGTTTGCTCCGGCATTTATTAGAGACTCACCCTACAGATCTCTCCATATCTTGGAAAACTTCATTCATGTGTCTGAGGTCACCACAGCTGCTAGACAGTGATGATTTTTTTAGGCAGTGAAAGCTGAAGATCCAGGAAACAAAACAAGATAATCAAATACATATTGTTGTGGGAAATGGGATTTTGAAATTGTTCTCCAAGTCTTGGTCATGCCCATGGCTTTCTCTTCTCATGAGGAAAAATGTTAACAGCTACTTTTCAGGTTTCTGCTGAGCATACATATGTGCCTCCAGTCAGTGAATTTAAATCCTGCCTAATCTATAGTTAACAGACAGATTTAAAAGCCCTTAAAACAACTGCATTATCCCCTGGTGGAGGAGTAGATTTACAGACAAAACAGAATCCTTTTGTGCCATGATTTGACTATTAAATTATTCTGCATATTGAGCGTGATCAGAAGCTATAGTGTTAGATCAAGCACTGTGAAAATAAATCTGTGGAGAAATTTTCAGAAATTAATACAGACCTACATTCTTCTTTGCTTTTCACTCATATCATGGAAAGTGATAAAGGGAGATTTGGGAGGCAGAGAGATAAGGCAGCTTTGGGTACTCTCTCCTGGGAGAAATCCTGAGTTACCTTACCAGGGAATCCCTCTTGAAGTCTCACTGAAGCCATTTGTGGCAAGCCCTTTCCACTGCCCTTAGAAGTCACAGCTTGCCAAGCTCTGTGGCCACTTGGCTCTGGTGTAGATTCACTTTGTGCCCTCATCTTTTTCCTGTGCAAGTCTTAGAGAAGAGAGCAAGCTAAACTCTCCAGTAGATTTTGAATTTGGTACTCTATAGTCTCATCTTTGGCATCTCACAAAACAGACAAAAAAGATCATTCAGAGAAAGCAGAATTTTGTACAAACAAATCAAAGTCACACTGAATGGTCCAGTTTCTTTAAAGGGTCTGATTTCACAAGTTCAGATTGTGTGTGAATAATGATTTGCACATGCTATCTTTACTATATCATTCCTACTAAAGATTTCCACTCACCAGATAAAAAATAAAATGTTCAGTGTTTAGAACTGAAATGCAGAGCAGAGCGGGTATCCCCCCAAGAGAAATTTGCACAAAAACAATATTAACTGCAAGGCAGGTCAAATGTTCACTGACACATCTTGACAATGCCCCTTTTCTTTACATTGACTCTATTTGATTAAACTGATTGAAATGCATTTCATACTTGTGCTTTGTCAGTCTATATTTTGGGCTTCATGAACAAAATGATACTAGATTGACTTACCCAGATACTTCACAAAGCTTGTCATGTTGAATTAATTAATGTTGCTTGTATAGCGTGAGAATATGGAGATTCATCTTTTCAATTCTGTGTTTGCTTTGCCACCAAATAAGGGGGTGACAAAACATTACCTTGGTAGTTAATAGACATTTTAAATGTCTTCATTTATTTGGAAACCTACAGTGGAAATATTACAATATCTGTCGCACTAACATTATGTAACATTAGTTACATAAACCCAGAAATAATAGAGTAGTAACCAAGAGTAAGAGTGAATAAAACTCATTATGCTTACTCTTTTTTTTCTTCCTTTTGGGTAATGGGTGTTGCAGAAACATACATACAATTGCTCTTTAGAAACCTGAACATAAAAATTTTTGTTTGATCTCCAAAATCTTGGGAGAATATTTTGTACTGCAGTCTTGGAACATTGATAGTGAAGTCCATAGAATGCTGTTAGCTTTGTTTACAATACAGTAGTGATTCTCCCATCTCACTTATAGTATCCATTTGGGATTTTGTAGGCTTTTTTATGATATCTATACCCCTTGCTGTGAAACATCATGCCTTAATAATGCCGCAGTCCACTTTAGTGCATTTCTTTTTGCACTAAATAAAACAAGTAAGCAGTGTAAAACATGAAGGATGTCAATGAGTTTTACAAATGCACTTAGAGCCAATGATGTGAATACATTATATTTTTAGGTGAGAAGATGAGAAAAACATTTGAAAATGTGAATGTCATTGGGATGTGAGACAAAGCCAGCAGACAAAAGAGGGGATGAGGGGATGAGGGAAGGAGGGAAGGAAGGAGGGAAGGAGGGAAGGAGGGAAGGAGGGAAGGAGGGAAGGAGGGAAGGAGGGAAGGAAGGAGGGAAGGAAGGAGGGAGGGAAGGAAGGAGGGAAGGAGGGAAGGAGGGAAGGAGGGAAGGAGGGAAGGAAGGAGGGAAGGAGGGAGGGAAGGAGGGAAGGAAGGAAGGAAGGAGGGAAGGAAGGAGGGAAGGAGGGAAGGAGGGAAGGAGGGAAGGAGGGAAGGAGGGAAGGAAGGAAGGAAGGAGGGAAGGAAGGAAGGAAGGAAGGAAGGAAGGAAGGAAGGAAGGAAGGAAGGAAGGAAGGAAGGAAGGAAGGAAGGAAGGAAGGAAGGAAGGAAGGAAGGAAGGAAGGAAGGAAGGAAGGAAGGAAGGAAGGAAGGAAGGAAGGAAGGAAGGAAGGAAGGAAGGAAGGAAGGAAGGAAGGAAGGAAGGAAGGAAGGAAGGAAGGAAGGAAGGAAGGAAGGAAGGAAGGAAGGAAGGAAGGAAGGAAGGAAGGAAGGAAGGAAGGAAGGAAGGAAGGAAGGAAGGAAGGAAGGAAGGAAGGAAGGAAGGAAGGAAGGAAGGAAGGAAGGAAGGAAGGAAGGAAGGAAGGAAGGAAGGAAGGAAGGAAGGAAGGAAGGAAGGAAGGAAGGAAGGAAGGAAGGAAGGAAGGAAGGAAGGAAGGAAGGAAGGAAGGAAGGAAGGAAGGAAGGAAGGAAGGAAGGAAGGAAGGAAGGAAGGAAGGAAGGAAGGAAGGAAGGAAGGAAGGAAGGAAGGAAGGAAGGAAGGAAATATCAAAGGAGATGGGCATAGGTAACAGATTGCAGAAAGAATGAAGTTTCCAACTTAGCAGCCACAACTAACAAAAAGAACTTTTTCAGGCAGCCCCATAGTACGAAAATTAGACTACAGGTTGAAGCCAATAAGTCCAAGGAAGAATATGAAAATAAAGTACAGCTGCACATCGTATTTGTAATAACACTGCTTAATTAGAAAGTGATTAGAAAGCATAATGGTTATCAAATGATGCTTATGCCGGAGATGCATTGCAACTCAGCTGCAAGTGCTATGAGACCCTTTGCTTCCGCACAAAAGCTAGATGAGATTCCTCTGTTACAGGCAAGCTGCCAGTTATTATTTTTTACTGTGGTAAACGCTCAAAAATTCAACATTGATAACTTCCTTACTGTTCAGTACATAAAATTGTTCTGCTCTTATATATAGCATTGTATAAATCTGTTTGCTGCAGTCCATGACTAATATTTCCACTTGAGCGCTTTCCAACTAAGTTTTTTGAAACACATTCTTCTTTTTACTGGGTCTTTGGGATTACTTGATTACTGACCTCTTTGATCCAACACCTGAAAACACTTGCAAACTCATAACTCCTGACTGAGATGGAATACAAGTTTTGTAATATATCCAGTATTGGCGTACAGATTTCAAATGACAGGAGCAAGGTTCATGTCTAGGTAAGTAGTTTCCAGGGGTCAACTAACCACACCAAGAAGTAGGCACATAATTTCTAGCTTGATTTATATACATTTACTTTCCAGAAATAGAAGCGTCATTTCTGCCATTTCTTTTAGTGTTCAACAGCTCTTTTCTGGCATGACTCTTCTCTTAAGCTCTTTCTTAATAGCATATTGCCTCCCTCACACTTACATACTTGCACAGATTTTCCAGACTTGTTACTCTCTTCTGAACCCTTTCCTAATGACAGGCCTAGATAGGATTTCTGTGGCAGTTTCTTCAAGGCACTGCTTTTTACAGAGCATGCTCTGGCACTCTTAGACCACACAGAGACCACAGAAGTTCACATTCACCTGTTTATTCATTTACATTTGAGTATCCCTCAGAGTCACCACTCTCCCGATTATCCCTTGTGCAAATATGAGGCTACTCTCTTTCTGCATGGATCATCTGAGCAGACACAGCCCAGGCATCCATAATTTTATAACTGCTATAATAACTGGGCAGTCCTTGCTTCTATTATTATTTTCTGAGCTGTATCTGCAAAATGGACTTACACTACACTCACATTTTTGTCCAGAGGAATACACTGCAACTACTCAGAACAGCCAATGTTTCACTGTTGTGAGTGCCCCCTGATGATTTTGATTATCCACTGGCAGGATTGGGATGAAAACAGCAGCAGTGATGCAGCCTGTGCAGGTGTTGGGAGAAACAAACTGTAATTGCCATGGTCCAGAGGGTCCTTTATAGGACCACTTGTGTCCATTTATTCTTCTGATGGCTGCTAAGTGGCACTCACACATTTCACACCTAATTTTTTAAGTGGAAAAAGGCACTTGTTCACAAACTGAATAATTTCTTATCCCCCCAGTCTTTTTAATTAATTATTTAGTATTTTTCTCCATTAAAATCTTCATCCTGGTTTAAAATATTTTCAAAACAGTCACATAAAAAACATATTAGACATGATTCCTCAACAGTCAGAGTGAATGTATCATGAGTGGCTCCCTGTGTTTACAGGAACTACCCAGCAGACAGCAACCTGCAGCAAAAAACAGTTCAGTACATCATGAACAATATTCATTTATATGTTGCAGATGAATATTTGTGATTGATTCTCAAACAATAGAACAAGGATAAGTTTTGTGCAAATGAATAATTGAACCAATCTTGTATTATCTTCAGTACAGACTTAGTTTGAAGCAACCACTTTCATCTGGAATGAGGGTACTTAATGGAATTCACATCACTGCTTCATAGCCAAAATTGTCTTCTGGTTGAATTGGCTGGTGTGTATATCATGGACAAGCAATGCCAACTACCTTCTGGTGGAATCCCTAGAAAGGTTTTGGAATATCTGAGAATGTACAAAAGTTGCAGTGAAAACAAAACAACCATGAAGTCATTCTTGTAGTTAAAACACTGTGAAGTTTTATGGCACCTTTTTCATCTTCCAAAACATTCAGGAAATTCCAGCTTAAAAATCTCTGTAGACAGCCTGCCTGTCTGGGAGAGGGTGGGAGAGATAATACTGTGGATTTGACTTTCCACTGTGTATCATAGTGAAGAGTAAGAACAGTAAGTATAACGTTATGTACCCTGATAACTGGAGGCACCAGAAAGATGAAGAGCAACAAACCCATCAAAAAATATAAGGTGAGCTTGAGGGAATCACATCCCCTATCTAATTCCATCAAGATTTCACACCTTCCTCTCTGGTCCCTGACCATGAATACCAGAACCACTGGGAAAAATATTTGGTGTCACAAATGGTTAGCAACTAAATACAGCAAAAACAGTTATTCAACATCATCTGTGAATCAATTGGATCATATTGTAAACAAACCTGAGAAGTTTGCAGATTTTGTTTGTCTTCACTGTGTAATGAACAAAGGCTCGTGCATTGCAAGCAAATCACTAGGATACTTGCCTACAGCTTCATACATCAGACAAACAATTGGTTTGGCATTTTCAAAGGAACTTCACTGGTTGCCATGCCTCTTCAGTTTATCTGTATTAAAAATATACTTATCTATATTTATAATGTGTTAAATACTTTCATATTTCGTGTTACATTTAGATCTTTTTTTTGTGATATTGCCAATGTCAGAGAAGGATGGATTTCAGTAAACTGTCTTGTGCTCTTGGATGTAGATAAAATATATGTAACTGAAAATGAAACTTCAGATTTGTTTCATGAAGAGAAGATGTATTTCAGTTTTAAATCTTAATGTTAATGTTACAGCAAAAATGGATATTTTTTTCCCCCAGTGTCATAAAAGACCAATTAATAAAGTGGTCAGTCTCCTTGCTCAGCTAACACAGCAAAAAGAGAGGGATCCTTTAGAAATACTCATATGTCAAGAGGAGTTTATATATGGAATTTACATTTTAAAAAAGAGACATATTTTACTCTGTAGAAAATCATATTTCACTGCAGAAAATAACAGTTGGTTTCAGTGCAGTTGCCTTGAGACTTGCTTAGCTCTCATTATCTTCAATGGAGATGAATATGTATATCTGTGGAAATATTTTGGCCTTCAGAGAAAGAAAGAGGGAGCATTTGGATTTGAGTGTCTACATAACTCTAACTTTTCTTGGTACAGTGAAATCTATTGTGGCTCTTGGGAGAAGCTGGCTTTTCTTGCACTGAGTACATAGCCCCAAAAGAGACTTTTGTCTGGTGCTTGGTGTACGACTGAAATCATGGAATCAAAAAACTTTGTTCTCTTGAATGTTGTCTGGTGGGTGGAAAGGTAGAAGAGAGATGCTTTATCCTCAGTTTGTGTTTATCTACAGTTTGGGGTTTTTTTAAACATCCTGAGCTAACAAACTCTTTTCTGGTTGTGTGTCAATCCTGCTTCTTCAGAGGACTGTGATGGGTCTTAAGATTTCCAGTCTACTAGGGTAGGAAAGATGAAAAAGACAAAAGAGTTGTTTCTCAAGAATGCCCTCTCAAGTCTTTTCTGTTGATACGACACTCAGCAGAAGATTCCCTGTAGCGTAGTGCTGCCTGCTTTACTCCTGTCCACTTTTCCTTTTAAAGTGATATTTCATCTAAACTCCTCCTCCACTTCTCAGCTAAATCTGCACCTGTGTATCAGCAATAAGTATATTAAAAACAACAGGCAGATGTGTTGACTCTCTTCTCCTCGACACTTCTTTTTCAAACCTCTCTTGATAGTTTCCTCCCAGAAAGAGAGCGAGGAGTGTGTGCAAACACTTGTTCTCCACATCAAGCCTGACTGAACAATTTCTCTGCTATTCTGAGTTTCTGGTGAACTGAAAACTACCAGCTGTACTGAATTGTGACAAACACTGTGTATGTGTGCCTGTGTCTGTGCATGGAAGAAAATATATAAACAGAAACTATCATATCTAATGACAGCAAAATAGGTTTCACATTTATGACCCAATCTAGCATTTTAATTCCATAAAATACAAATGCAACTTTAATTTCTAACTATAGCTTATTTCTTCAAGCTTTTACAGAAGCATATATAGAGCATATGTAGAACAAGAATTCTTGAATGCCTTTCTGGGTTGAGACATACTCAACGAATAGGACAGCAACCACATAAATGCAGTCATCATTGCACAGATTTGAGCAAGAAAATGAGATTGCACTGGGGAAGAAGACAGGTATTTTAGAAGTATGCAGGTTCCACTTCATACTTCAGGATGGCTGATCCACATCCAGATATACTCAAAGCTGATCAATATCAAGTTGATTTGCAATGACAATAGAAATTCACTGAACTGCAGTAACATATTTGCTACCCTTTGATATCTATAATTTTAGCATTAACATGGTAACAATCTTAAGCTTTCTCTGTGTGTGTGCCATGTCACTCCCTCCATGTCAAAGTAAACCACAGTAGCTATATAAAAAGTGTGGTCATAACCCAGCTAGCTAAATTCTTGCCAAAAATTGACTTCAATAGCTGTCTACAGAGTCTGACAGAATACTGTTGGCCAACTCATACCATGTGTGCCTTTTAGGGTCATGGCTTTCAAAGGACAACAGAATTGCTAAAATCCATCATTTCAGCTGGAACCCTCACCATGCCTGATGAGTTATAATCACATCTAATAGGAAGGAAATAGACAAAAGCCATCTGCAGAGAGCACACCTAGGAGAAAGTAAATAAAGCTTTCTGACTCTGAATGGGAGCACTACATGTTGGCAAAATTGGACTATCCAGACTGAGATGCATAGTTGAATCCTGAAAATAACAGGTTTAAAATGCTTTCTATGAATTGCACCTACCTGAGAACCTGGGAGACACCAACTCTTCTTAGGTATTCAGTTAACTGAAACCCATACCTGATTCTCTCAAAGGACACAGTAAGAAATACCACTTTTCTGAACACCATGGTCTGGCCAATCCGTTCCCTTGACATGACTGCTCTAGCAAAAGGCCTCTTGGCAGAAGCTTTTCAATCAAATATGGTCTCTCTTTCACTAAAATTTACAGTTCTGGGCAGGGATACATGCAAGAACAGCAGACTTTGAAAGTCAAAGACGTGATGGTAATTTCATCATAATCACGACTATATGACCACTACATCTGCACAGAAAAGCTCCACACTGTAAGTGCAGCAATGCCACTACACCTGACAGGTGACCTGTGCTATTCAGGCACAGCAGAATTAGTGAGACTGTGGGAAACGAGATCCCTCCAATGTTCAGGTGTGGAAATTGGTGGGTTTTATTTTACCCAGCAGAGCTCACAGGGATACAGATCAACAGTGTGCTCACAGGTCCAGCAGGCAGCAGAAGAGATGGCTTGCCACAGAATCCATTCGGGTGGATTTAAGGGATACAGTCCTTAGGTCTCTTCCATAGACTCAGAATCTCAGGATTATGGGCTAGAAGGAGATCACTGATGAACTAAAAAACCGAGACAACCTCTGACTGCCCCCTCTGTCATGGCTGTTTGTTCTGGTCTGAGTATTTGCCATATCCATGCTTGCATGAAGATTTGCATGCAATGTCTGTGTGTCCAGGATTACTCTTATTCAGACAGCATGAAGGGACAGCGCTCTGATCTGGCAAGATGAGGGAAAAGCACTGGAGACCTGCACTTTGTGCAGAATGGATAATGTGAGATAAACTAAAGAGGATGTAAGCTGAAAAAGGAAAAGATAAAAGATCCAGAAGGAACAGAAAGAAAAGAAATAAGAAGAGACTGGACAGAGAAAAGAAAGACCAGAGTGGACAAAGAGAAGCAGCTGTAAAGGAAGTAAAAGCAGATGAAAACACCTTTGGGGGCTGAAATACCCAGCTCCAAAGGGCTGCGACTGAACATGAGCTCATTTCACAGTAAACTCCAACAGCAGGAAACTTTGCATGCCCATGTGCAAGGGGAATGGTGGTGACAGGGAGGTCACACTAGTGAGTGGTGGTGCTAACTTTACTCGCCATTTGGGATGTGGGAGATGGCACAGGGTGAGGGGATGCAAGCAGCTTCAACAGAACACTTCCAGGAGAAGAGAAAGTCACTGGTAGAAAACTCCCCCGTTCTCCATCTTTCACCCATGAAGACTGATGAACCTCTCTGCAGCTCTGTTTTGGTCTTTCAGTGAAAGAATCCTGCTAGCTTTCTCATAATGGCAAAAGTAATTAAAAAAGGGATCAACTTCAGAGGAACATAAACACACACCAAAAGTCTGTCTCTTTGATGATATCCCCTCCATACTTCACTGGCAGGCATTTTGCTGATCTAATACCTGTTAATTCTATTTCTAATTAGGGCTATAGCTCACCAGAGGCTGTTTTATACTTAATTTGTTGGGCTTTTATTATATGGCTCAACAGTCAGCCAACCACTGTATGCATCATGTGATCCTGGTTGAGATCTTTCAGGCATTACTGCACACTGAGGCCCTTGGAGAGAACGTGCCACTACAATTTGTGAGTCACGCGTTCTTGCTCTGCCTAGGTCTTGTCATGTGTGTGCTTGTCAGGATTCATCTCCATCTCAATTACCCCTGGGGCAGAAGTCATAGTTTGTTTCTGCTCACTTGTCTGATTTTTAGCAGATCATATTCCCATCTTCAGAACCTTAAGCAAGTGCCATCTTTGTAGAATTTAAGGTGGAATTCTAAGTAGTGATTTAATTCAACTCAAACCCATCTTCTAATTGACAGAAAATATCCTCAGTTCATTTTCCAAGGTTGATGTAGACTGCTATAAAAATAAAAATAATTAAATTAAAAGCATTCTTCATTGTTTCCAAAATGAAAACTAATTTTCTTAAGTGTTTTTCTTGCAATTCTGTCATTTTTAAAATACTTTCTTTTGAGAGTTTGAAATGAAGATCTGAGGCAAATTTTAAATGTTTGAAACACATATCTGAGAGACACAGCTTCATTAATTCAATTTTTGCCGGAAAGGATTGTAACCAAATTATGTACAAGTTAAAGAATTAGTGGGGAAATTACAAGGAAAAAAATAAGAGATCACAGACAAGCAAAGTCCATGGGGCTTTACTGACCAGAACAGAATATAGGCCAGTGAAGAAACATGTTCTTAAGCCACTGGAAGCCAGCCCAGGGGACTGACCAACATTTGTTTTGCCTCTAGATCATCACCTGCCAGGTAAACAAGAGTATTAGACCATCATTGACTCCAAATTGGTGAGCAAAGAAGGTCACCAACAGCTGTTAAATAGTAAACCTCATCCTCTGTCTCTGTGGGTGCCAAGAAGGATGACACTTAAAAGTTGTTCAGTCACACACTGAGAGTGATGGTAGCATTTCTTATGTCATCCTAAAACAACACATCAGTTCCAGAGAAGCACTGCCCTTCTTATCTGAATCCACAAAGGGCTTAACAGTCACACAAGCAATTCCCATGACTGGGAATTGCAGATCTTACATGAACAATGCAATGGAACTTCTTCCCTATCTCCAGACAGCAGAAAATAACCTCAGAAAATTGCTCCATTCTCCACTGTCATCTGGTAAGGTTTTACTGGAAGAGATGGAGAGAACAAATAGAGATAACATTGGCTGTTATGGAAAAACTCCAGAAACAGTACATTAAATAAAAAATAACAAAGAATTTATAAATTTATATATTCCATATATAAAGATAAATAACCAAGTCAGCCCGTCTAGCCATACATCTAGTAGCTTTAAAGACGTGACCTAGCTCCAGCCAGCTCAAAAGAGCAGTTGGTCTGGATCTGGTTTTGTCTACAGAAACATGGTTAGTCAGATAATCTTGCGCAGTATTTCAGTGGGAAAACTACAGTAATCAGAGTTCCTAGATTGAGAAGTTCATGGCAAAGTGAAACAAGGAAGCTGGGCTTCTACCCACTGCCTGTGTAGCTGCACAAGTCACAGTTGGCAATTCAGAAGTGTGGTCAAGTTGCCCTCCACCAGCCATGGAAGATTACTTGTTCTAGGCACAAGACAATGTGTTGTTTCTTTTCCACCCTGAAAAAGAAATAAAACAACATATATCAGCTGAAAAGGTTCCTCTTTTCCATCCCATGGTAGAACACAAAGCCCAGCAATACAACCCAAACTTTACCAGCAAAACCTCACAGAACTGAAGAAACCTCAGGCTGTGAGGGGACTTTTATTGGAGATTTGATAAAACTAAATTTTTCTTAACATATGCTGGCAGACCTAGGTAGAAGGCAAGACCTTGCATGGAAATAAAAGAGAGGACAGATTTGCACAATGCATATTGAAATCATGCATCTTGGTGTTACTCTGTGCTAGGCAGGCATAATAAACTTCTCTGAAAGACAATGAACACAGAATCATAGAATCATAAAATGGCCTGGGTTAGAATGGACATTAAATGTCATCTAATTTCAAGGCCCCTGCTATGGCTAGGGATACCTTCCATCAGACCAGGTTGCTCAGAGTTCTATCTAACCCGACCTTGAACACTTCCAGGGATGGGGATCCACAACTTCTCTGGGCAACCTATTCCAGTGTCTCATCACCCTCACAGCAACAAATTTCTTCCTAAGATCTAATCTAAGTCTTCTCTCTTTCAGTTTGAAACCACCCCCCCTTGTCCTTTCACTACATGCTCATGTAAAAGGTCCTTCTTTCTTATAGGCTCCCTTCAGGTACTGGAAGACTGAAATTAGGTTGCCCCAAAGCATATATGGTCATGTCTCTGAAGACTCCTGATGGTCATGTCCATTAGGAGTCTTGAGACAGAACAACTTGGATTCTTGACCAGTAAGTCTCTAGCCCAGAGACTGCTGGAGATAGGAGGGAAGGATGTAACAAGGGAGGAGTCACTCCAGAAATGGCCAGTTCCTTAATTCTTCTGCAGGGATCTGCTGCTGGCTCATCAGAGAAAAAGTGCTAGGCTGGATAGAACTTCTCCACACAGAGAGCAGCTCTTCTGCTCTCTACTCACCTGTCACCAGTATTCCTGCCTGCTTTCAGCCCTATTTCCATGCAGTGCTACCCTCTCTGGACTCCTTAAGAAGGATTGCAAGCATCAAGGGACATTACTGCTGATGCATTCATCAATGACTGCTGCTGGAAATCCATGCAGAAATATGTGCTCTGCACAGGGAAGCAGATAGCAACAACACTCAGCTCTCCTTCCCCCTCTCCCTCCACCTGTAATTGAAATTCCAGGACTGTAAGTCCCACTGTCTCCTGTCAGGATAGTTCCAGTCCTTGGGGAAGGGGTTAGCAATAGCAAGCCATGCCTTAGCAGCAGTGTGTGCACCACATGTGTAAAAAACCAGTATGTGCAGATAGACATATGATTTTAGCCAGGATTTTTTTGGATGTGCAAGAATGAGAAGTAAGAGAAAATCCATGTGCACAGGGTGACCAAAATAACAATGTTTTGCTTGATCTGATTTTGAGGCTAATTTTCCTCACAGAAGAGACAGTGGAGAGAAGTCAGATTGTGGAAACACCTCAGTCCTTTCAAGATAAGCCACAGCCTTGCACTTTTGAAGAATGAGGCTTCCTGTAGTCCCAAGCATTTTGTAGTGACATTTATATACAAATCATCAAGTCAGGGTCAGGCCAGGTCTGACAGCAGTAGCCAGGGTCAAATACATTCTCATGATCAGCATGCAAGTCCATAGTGACAGGGCAGGTCCCATGTCAAGCTAGGAGCAGGGGCCATGGCCAGGAGTGACTGAAACACAGCTGGAGCTGGAGCAGAACTCTGCAGAGACTGAGCTCCAGTGGAGCCCCGGAGCAGAACACATGAGTGGAGGCCCTGTGCGAGTTTGATGAGAGCATCTAAGGCTCATTAATGCATTCAGGACCCTGACACAATTTTTCTAGGACATATGCAACAGGAGAGGTGAAAAAGTACCAAGGAACTTTGGCCTGAGCCAAGGGTTATCCACCAAAATAAGAAGCCCAGCTGTTGCAGTGTGGTCCATGCCACAGGAGTATCAGACAGACTCAGACGTTTCCTGTCTCATCATTTCGCCCCAGAACACTTGAAAAATGAGCAAATAATGGTTAGCACCAATCTACAGTGACCATGCCCAAAAGAAGAGGTAGCCACCCAATGTCACATTTGCTTTCCTCACACCCAGAAAAGCCAGCAACAGACAAACTTTTAAGGGAGGTTAGGAAGAACATTAAAGGCTTTGAGTTGCAATAGATTTTTAAAACAATCACGGTAAAATTCAGCACAAAGTACCATATCTGTAGTATTTTCACAATACATGATTTATATGCAAGACTACAGAGACTTACCTTTGGATTTCCCAGCTTCTGCTGCTTTCAAATTCACTCATAGGATTCTGATCATTACTTTTTTTCAACTGAGCTTCTGCACAAGAAAAGAAGTAGGTGGGTGAGCCCATGAACTAATGCAGCCTAATTTTGAACAGCTTTTGTGCTTGTGATACCTGACATTTAAACTTTCTTTATACCTTTATTATTGACCAGAGACTAAGTCTATACATGAGCAAAAACCTTCCTGCACAGCAAGTTCCCATGTTACCTGCAAGGAACATTTCCTGCGGCTGATCAATCACAACAACTCCTTTCCAAGAGTTTCTCTGGCAGATAACCTAAGCAGCCATTTCTCCCTCCATGAAGATTAAGAGTATGACCCTTTCCTACTCTGTGCCTAATTTCACGAAGCTTCTAGGAACAGAGTATGCTGAAGATCTCTGATCCTCTATCAGATCTCATTGAAACTAGCCAGCAGACAAAAGAGGGAGGGAAGAAAGGAGGGAAGGAGGGAAGGAGGGAAGGAGGGAAGGAGGGAAGGAGGGAAGGAGGGAAGGAGGGAAGGAGGGAAGGAGGGAAGGAGGGAAGGAAGGAAGGAGGGAAGGAAGGAAGGAAGGAAGGAAGGAAGGAAGGAAGGAAGGAAGGAAGGAAGGAAGGAAGGAAGGAAGGAAGGAAGGAAGGAAGGAAGGAAGGAAGGAAGGAAGGAAGGAAGGAAGGAAGGAAGGAAGGAAGGAAGGAAGGAAGGAAGGAAGGAAGGAAGGAAGGAAGGAAGGAAGGAAGGAAGGAAGGAAGGAAGGAAGGAAGGAAGGAAGGAAGGAAGGAAGGAAGGAAGGAAGGAGGGAAGGAAGGAGGGAAGGAAGGAGGGAAGGAAGGAGGGAAGGAGGGAAGGAAGGAGGGAAGGAAGGAAGGAAGGAGGGAAGGAAGGAAGGAAGGAAGGAAGGAAGGAAGGAAGGAAGGAAGGAAGGAAGGAAGGAAGGAAGGAAGGAAGGAAGGAAGGAAGGAAGGAAGGAAGGAAGGAAGGAAGGAAGGAAGGAAGGAAGGAAGGAAGGAAGGAAGGAAGGAAGGAAGGAAGGAAGGAAGGAAGGAAGGAAGGAAGGAAGGAAGGAAGGAAGGAAGGAAGGAAGGAAGGAAGGAAGGAAGGAAGGAAGGAAGGAAGGAAGGAAGGAAGGAAGGAAGGAAGGAAGGAAGGAAGGAAGGAAGGAAGGAAGGAAGGAAGGAAGGAAGGAAGGAAGGAAGGAAGGAAGGAAGGAAGGAAGGAAGGAAGGAAGGAAGGAAGGAAGGAAGGAAGGAAGGAAGGAAGGAAGGAAGGAAGGAAGGAAGGAAGGAAGGAAGGAAGGAAGGAAGGAAGGAAGGAAGGAAGGAAGGAAGGAAGGAAGGAATGTAAAAGCACCATTTCATAGGAAAGCAAGTTAAAAAGGAAAAAACTCTTATAATCACTCTATTTTTTACATACTGGTTGTAAAACCTCTATTAGAAAAAGCAAAACTAGAAAAACAAGGGAGGTTTTAGGCATGTTTAAAAATACTAATAAGTAAGATACTAATATCTTATATTTTCTTGAAATACCATAGATGAATCTGTCTATATTGAATAGCTTATGCCTCATCTGTAAGGCAGAGGAGCATTACAAATGTTTTGAATCTTGCACATGATCAGAGTCCATTGCAAGGCTGACAACACTACCTGAGTCTTAATACCTAAAACACCAAGAAGATAAATATTATAACTTTATTCAATTGCTCTTTCAGTAACAGAGAACGGAGAGAAATAATAACAAGGCTATCAATTCCTCACATTTGTCAAAACAAAAGAACAGACAACTACTTCTATAAATCTTCATGTATCAGGGAAGATACAAATAATTCCTTTACTTTTTATATGTGGTATTTGACAATGAAAGAATAATGTGAAAGATCATAATCTTTGGATATTTCTTCAGGTTTCACCTCCAAACTCTATTACTTTTCTCCTTCCCTATTTCCAAAACATAGAAAATATGGCTGGAAGTGTTCTCAAAAATCAGCTTAGTTCCTCCTTTTAACCCACGTCTAGACATAACTGAGAAATACTTGCCCAAAACAACAGCAACTATCTCCCTTAATGATGGAGATTTACAGCTATCTCAGGCAATATAATTCAGTGCTAGGGTACCCTTTCATACTTCACCCCTTGATTTGGCCATGAATCTCCTTTACTGCAGTTTAGATCCATTATCTTTTGTCTTATGCATTGTGAATGCTCCAACAACAAGCTATTACTTCCCAGCAAGCACTTGCATACCTAAGGAATATTTCTCCTGCCTTCCTTTGGAGTTCTCTTTTTCAGACTAAATAAACCTAATTCTGCTTTTGTTTTCCTTGCTGATCACTGTTTCCAGTTATTCTTTTTAATCTCTGCAGAGTACATCCATTTGGACCACATATTTTCTGAAGTATGGTATCCAAAATTGTATGGAACAATCCAGCTGAGACTTCCATTTATCCACATTTTGACATCTCCAGATGTTTTCTTTTGGCTTGATTTAGTCTTGTGCAAGCTCTGTCAGTGTATAAGGACATGAATATTTGGAAAAGAAATAAGGCACCAAATTAAAAACTGAAGGGTTAAAGCATATAGTACAGGAGTTTGAGAGACCCAAACAGTGAGAAGTGAACACAATTACAGTGCTGGAAGGTGTTATTATTAGGAATAACCAGAAGTTCATAAAGGAAATATACAACCTTATTTCCACCTGATTGATGCCCTACATTACTGTAAGCATTATAGAAGGCCATAAAATCCTTTAGAATTCTAAGTACTCACCAGGCACCTCCCTTCTTATAACCTCAGATTCTGTTCCTTAGAGAAGGCCATCCCCAGTGTGATAATACTTGCAAATTTTCTTCTAGTGGAAGTCCTTCAGTGAATCCCTGAAGTTTGTTCCTCATGCTGTGCAAGCCAGCCCAGCGTGACCTTCCCAGGAGCAGAACAATTGTGAAAGTACCATATACTAATTTCATATAGATATGATATATTAAGAAACTATCTCTGCAAATAAGAGGATGAAGACTGCATACCTTGATTTTCCAGAACCAGTTTCAACGAGTCTCTGAAAAATTGTGGGAAATTGTTTTTTCTTGACAAGACTGTCATCGATTCTCCTTCAATACAAGTTTGGGATGATCTAGATGGAATGTGTTCCACAGTACAGCCCTGACTCCTGAAATTCTAGTTACTTACATTACTCTTCAACCTCACTGAAAGCTACTGCTCATGAAGAATTGCAGACAGGATTATGACCAGCCACATAAAGTGGAGGTAAAAATAGACAAGTTTCTGTTAGAAAGGAAATTTTAGAAGGCACATGAAGCCATATCAGTGCATTTGTGAATGGCCTGGTTTTCAAAATAATATAATCACCGCTGGATACATACTAATCTTATTTCAACACAAAATCTGTGTTTGCATGCCCCTTTCTATAGGCTCTGGGCAGCATATGTGATTCACAGGTCTTTGATAATTTCATGATACTGTGATAACTTCATGAGAGTGCTCCCGCCACAATCCCTGGAAGCTAACTTCAGGATTTGCAGGACCTTCTGTGATGGGGAACCTTGCAGCTTTCAGAGCCTCCTTCCTCCAAGAGCCTTCAGGCTTACAGTTTTGGGAAACTTCAGGCTCTACTGAGGAACCCAAAATTTGGCAATATGCCTTCGGATCTCCCTTGAACCCAAGTGATGAGTGACCCTCCTTTGCCAGGAATCCAGCAACTCAGACAGGAATTCTACAGGACACTTGTGTTACAAAGTAATGACAAATACTTGTAAAATACTCACCCTCAATTACATATTGATTGATCAAACTATATTTAATTGAAAAACTTTGGCCTAACTTGAAAGAGGCAAGACATTTGTCCTCAAAAGAGGCAAGACATAGGGATACATAGCTGCTTTTCAGAGGCTGTCTTTCCCCAGCAGCCAGGTGTCCTCTTTGCCTCATTATGGTGATGGAGGGGCACTCGGAAGTGAGAATGATTCATAATTCCATTCTGCCAGCAGCATAGTGGCCCTAATTTGCTGAGTTTTCAAACATTGCAGGAAACATAGCTGAATGAAAGTTAGTATACTTATGACTACTTTGAACTTCGTCTCATTGAAACCCACTGCTGTTCAAAGCAGCATAGTTTCCATGCATGTTCCATGGTGGTTTTGAGCAAAGATAAAAAACTATTGAAATTCCGGTGCCATGTCCTTCCAGTCTCTTCTAAAATCGCTTTCCATAGTACCAGACTCTTTCCCCAGCCAAGGATTAAACCATTAAATGTACTTATGTTAGATATAAAACAGCCTTTGGTGAGCCATATTAGACCTGATTAGAAATAGAATTAATAGGTATTAGATCAGCAGAATGGCTGCCAGTGAAGTATGGAGGGGATATCATCAAAGAGACAGACTTTTGATGTGTGTTTATGTTCCTCTGAAGTTGATCCCCCTTTTTAATTACTTTTGCCATTATGAGAAAGCTAGCAGGATTCTTTCACTGAAAAGACCAAGACAGAGCTGCAAAGAGGTTCATCAACCTTCATGGGTGAAAGATGGAGAATGGGGGAGTTTTCTACCAGTTGCTTTCTCTTATCCTGGAAGTGTTCTGTTGAAGCTGCTTGCATCCCCTCGCCCTGTGCCACTCCCAATGGTGTGTAAAGTTAGCACCACCACTGATGTCACTATCGCCAGCAGTGGACACACAGAATTCACTGTGAAATGAGCTCCCACCCAGCCTCATCCCAGGTCTCTGAAGCTAGGTATTTCTTCATTCATTTCCCTTCCTGGAAAATTCATTACACATATCAATCTGATTCTATCTAGAAATTAGATCTACAAAATTGTAATGGTTTATGTCTCCCAGCATCACAAATTTTCCCTTCCTTTTGCCTCAAATGTTTTTTTTTCAAGGTCCGAATGGAGTGAGACTGAATTCTACAACTTGTTTCCCTGCAGACAGATCTGTCCTTTTCATTTTCGTCTGCTAAACTAGAGATGCAAAAGACAGCAAGTTACATTTGGACATTCATCTACAAAAGAAACCACTCAGTCATCAGCAGATGAGAAGGTTGTTTCCTACAGTACTTCCCATTTAAAAGCCTTTCAGACTCTTTTGACATTTTATGTGGAACAGATCCTTCAACTTCCCTGCAGTTACATATCTCTTCTCTAAAACACCTGTTCAGAACATCTGATCCTCACTTCACCAACACCAGAAAGCAGTACATCCATGCAGACATGACCTCCTAATCACAGCCTCCGGTCAGAGAACCACACTGGGGAGATGGTGGCAAACAAAAGTGAGCGCACCAGAACGATTAAGCAAGCAAAGCCAAACATTCATCAACTACACTTCCACAAATGCATGTATCCCTCTCACAGCATAGAAGAAATTGTGCAGGACAGCAGAAACAAGGAACAGTGGGCAAGCAGTTGGTGCACAGAGAGAGGCAATGTTGGGATTTAGATGAGCAAGGTGCTTTGATTAAGGCCTTTTATCTACAGGCCTGTGGGAGGTAGGGTACCACAAGAATGAAGTAAGAAAGCACTGCCAGCCCTGAAAAATGCAGGGTAGGGCTCAGAATACCATTTTTCCCCAGTCAACACATTGCCAATGCAAATGCTTTCTTCCTTGGAAAAATAAACCATAGAGCTAGGTAAATAAAAATGAATATTCCAAATCCCCACAACTCTCTTTCCTTTCCTTTCCTTTCCTTTCCTTTCCTTTCCTTTCCTTTCCTTTCCTTTCCTTTCCTTTCCTTTCCTTTCCTTTCTCTTTCCTTTCCTTTCCTTTCCTTTCCTTTCCTTTCCTTTCCTTTCCTTTCCTTTCCTTTCCTTTCCCTTTCCTTTCCTTTCCTTTCCTTTCCTTTCCTTCCTTTCCTTTCCTTTCCTTTCCTTTCCTTTCCTTTCCTTTCCTTTCCTTTCCTTTCCTTTCCTTTCCTTTCCTTTCCTTTCCTTTCCTTTCCTTTCCTTTCCTTTCCTTTCCTTTCCTTTTCTCTTTTCCTTTCCTCCCAATTATACAACATTAAGGAGTTAAGATAAGATTACACTTCTGAAAAATGTCTTAGTCTATTATGTTCTTTGTAACCCAACATTTTATTGAAAATTATAATCCTGTCCATTGTTCCCATATTTGTACCATAAAACATCAGTAGCCTCCTAGCTGACACCAGATAGGTTCTTGAATAGCTCAGTACTCAATGGAAACTCAGTACTCAATGGTAGAAAGCAACAGCTACTGTCAAAAGGTGACTGCAGTGTTCTGATAGATATCTAATGGTTCAGTGCCCAGCAATCTGTAACAAATATAGCTTAGACTGCCTATCAGTAAAGAAATTGAGGCCAGACAGACAAATTTTTAAACACTTCTTACCAATGTCACCTACTAATAGAGGAGAAATTATCACAGACTCATCCCTCTCTTCCTCATATGTTAATGCCAAGAAAATACAAACCAATCCAAAAAGTCCAGCAAGTAGCATGGTATGGATTCATTTTTATGCACACTACAGCTCTCACTTCAGAAGTCAAAGTGCTTGGTTGAGGTCCAAGATCCATGCCAAAAAGTGATCTCCCTTCACAAGGGAGACAGTGTCTGTTCATTTCTGTTCATTTCTTTGTTTCAATATCCTGTGGTAAAATCCTTGACCCAGTGAAGTCATTACAACCTTTGCCAAGGATTTTAATCTTGCCCTATATTAAGTATCTACTTATAACTAAGGGAAGCTTTCTTGTGCAAGGACAGAGCGTTCCCAAAGTGCCATCTAAGGCTGAAATAATTCCCCAAGGAACTGGGTATCATCACAAATCTCATTACCTTCTTGTACAGGGCACTTTGAACTTGCTCTCAGTAACATGAATAGCAATATATATTTTAAAGCAAAACACATTTGAGCATAACGAATATTAAAAACAAAAGTTAAGGCAGTAAAACCTTAGTGAAGCCAATGGTAATATCACATAGTGCTGCAGCAAAATTCTTAATTAAAAATAGAAAAAAAAATGAAATAAGGTACACTGCTCCTGTTGTAAAAAAGCCAAACCCTCATTTTGGAAGGGCTTTTCATCTTAAACAAGCTACATGGAGCAGTGACTTTACAGTTGACAAAGACTTTGAAGCAGCAAAACCCTGCTGCATGTGACGAGATGCAGGACAAAATGGTGATGCAAAAATAGAAGGATAAATATAACTAAATGTGCCACACAGAAAGCTGAGGCAGGTGTTGTCAGAGCTGTCAGTTTTCAGGTTCCTTCTTTCTTCAATTTTTTCAAATCATATCTTGATTCTTCCATAAAAACCGTGGAAAAGGATCAGATATGAGACTTTTGGATTTAAATCCATGATTCCAAGTGTTTTGAAAAGCCATCTAAAACTGCTGTATATCTGCTAAAAAACCCAAACACCTGCAACCCAATAATCTTGATTTTCTTTTCAAACCTTTGTTTCGGAGGAATTAGGGAAGACAAGTGTTTCCAGAGGAAAAAATAATAGTTTTAAAATATTAAAGCCTCAGACAAAACACATAAACTACAATTAAATATTTTATAAAAACGGAAGTACCTCTTACTTGTAAACAAGTAACCTAGAAAAATTGTACCATGAAAATGCAGAGTTTGCACTTCTTAATGAAGTCTCAGAGGCAAAAGTATCCCAAGTAGTGTCACTTCTGTGACACAGTCCGAAATGAGAAAATCCCCACCGCTGTGAGACTGTTACAAAAATAGCCAGAGCTGGCAAGGGAGCATCAACTGACTTCAGTAAAGCAGGGAAACACTGGCAAGCTCAAACCTTGACCTCTAGCAGTGATATTCCTGTTTCAAGACTTGGAGATCTACACACATATCCACCTATTTCTGTCGGAGTCTACCCTTGCTGCAATCTATCCCTGGGCAGAGAGCCAGTGCAAAATCTCTGCAGCACAGAAGCCCCACTTGAGCCATGGGTTTAACAGGAACATAATGAAGGGAGTGGCTGAAAATAACCTGCCCTTACAAGGCCATCACATTTCAGGATTCCCATGCCATAGGGAAAAAGCATCTGTAAACAGCAGGGTCTCTGGGTCCTGCCTTTCCCATCACCTTCTTCTCCTTGGAAAAGGAAACCTTGAGAAACTTCTGTGAAAGCAGCAGTCCCAATGTGGGAAGGAAAACTTTCAGTGGCTTTGTTCTCCCTTGAACTGCCCCTCTATGGCTATGCCAACTGTAGGCCAGCAGTGGAGCACACTTTTCCCCAGCTCTGTACAATGTGAGAGCAGGGGAATGTGTGCTCCAGGAGCCTCTCTGCAGATGGTGAGGTTTTTTTCTTTACGCCTTCGTCTTTTCCGCTAGCTCGTAATCTGCCCCCGGCTTCCCTGGGGCCAAGGGGAAGAGGATGATCTTTATATAGCTGTCCTCAGGGACTGGGTGAATCACAGAGTAACATCTAATCCCTCTTGCACTCCGCAACTGTATAACATCCCAGCTGAACATCAAGCCAGGGAAAATAAGTTGCAGTTTGTATGTACAAAAATTAGGGAGAGATATCACAAGCACAGTTAGAGGAGTTATCAGTTCCCAACGTAAAATTCAAGCTGAAAAATTAAACAAAGGGAAAACAACCAGAGATCAGGGAGGGTATAGAAAGGCCAAGATAACATGCTCTTTATCTTGGCACTTAATTTTTCGTAAGTTTTTGAGAAATAATATTCAGTAGTCACTGTGTGAATCTCTCGTATGATTTTTTTTAAATTTTTTTTAACGGAGAGGGCAAGGAGCCATGTTTTTGTAAAAGCTTGGCCACCATGTTTGGTATCTGAGCTGTATATCATGCACTGTTTGTCATTTCATGCCACTTAGAACAAATCCCAGCTGGCTGGAGTCCTAGTCCTGTGGACTGTGAGTCATGGATATTAAATGACCATCATGTGAGCTCCTGCATGCTGCTGTGTTCAGTGTGTGGCACTGTAAAGTTGTACAGTATCTTATCACAGAAGATCATCAGCATGCATACACAATTTGAGCGTGAGCACTTTCATAACAACACAACTTATTTGTTTAGCAAGGGGCAAGAAAGGGGTAGAGATGCATGAAGGTGAAGCAAAGGTACAGCATTTATGTGATTTTTGTAAGACCAGTAAGCCACAGAAAATCAGTTGCTGGTTCTGCCGCAGCAGATCTGGGAAAGAATTCAAAAGGTACTGTCTGTAGTGGAAGGGCTTTCAAACTTTAAATCTGTTCAAGGAAATCCTCTAGCACTCTTTTTTTATGGATGGTTATAATCCAGTCCACACCCACCCAGGATATCCAGCATCCTAACCAGGATAAGGAAATGAAGACAAGAATTTGTCATTTAGGAACCAGAACAAATTTTGGGTTTGACTAAAATACCAGTCCCAATTCAGAACTTCCAAACAAGCAATGAGATCTTTTTCACTGATGTGATATGGACAATCCTTGAAGTGGATGGTTTTAGTCAAGCAGAAGCCCAAATTAGAAGATTTACTCAGCAATCCATTTCATGTTAATGACATGCACGAAATCTGTACTACGAATCAGATTGGAAAAAAACTTAGTGCTAGTGGAAAACATTATTTTCAAAGAATACCGTTTCATACCTGGATTAGGTAGGTTTATTCCATCCTCGTTATGAGCTGAGTAATTTCCTGCCATCAGTGGTAAAATGAAAATCCATTTTAGACAACACACAGGAAAACCCTGTGAGAGTTGGATGTGAAAGCTCATTTCCATCCTCATTAGCATGGGTAAGACATTCAGGCTAGAAATTGTTGTTATCCAGTCCAAAGTGTTATCCAGTTGCCTTCTGCAGGTTACTGTGAGATCACGTACTGTTTTCAAAGGTTCTTAGGAGTCTATAATGTTTCAGCTTTCAGTCACGGCTCCAACAAAACTACTTCTCTTGCTGCTGGTTCCAGCTTAGGTCTGTTTTTCTGTCTTTGCATGTGTTTTTCTTCCTGGTAGCAGCTACCAGCTTCTTCCCACTATCCCAGCAGTTTCCCCTACCTTTGCTTATGTTTCTACCACGTCATAGCAGTGTAGTTAGCTCTCCTTAGGTCAGCAAAGCCAGGCGTTCATAGCTTGCACTTTCTAACACTTTTTAAGCACTGAGCCTTTCAAAATTTACTGTATTTCTTGAATTAAGCATCAAAAACGTTGCATTTGAAGTCTGTTCATGGGTCAAAATAGACAGTTAAAACCCACTACTGATTTTTTGTATAGAAGCCAAGGGTTTTAGAGAAATAAATCTGACTTGAATCAAATGAGGAAAATTTATTCACATTGATGCAGACTTAATCAAAATCACCATTATAAAGACATCAGCAACTTTTATGAGAGGAAGATTAAAACAGTTAATGCCCTGAACTCAAGTTACTGTGACTGTCAGAGAGAAGTCAAACATTATGTTGGGTAGCGTTAATAAAAACAGCATGTTAAATATACAACTATGTCACTACATATAGCTCAATTCTTCCTTGGTTTTTTTTTATTCCTTTATTAGTACAGGCACAATTTTTTTAAATGCTGTTTAAGAGAAAAATATGGAGAAGCTTTCATGGAAAGAAAAGACCAAGAGGAAGAAAGTTATTCACAGACATATGTATAGATATCAGATAAAAGATAAATCAGTCTTATCAACCCACTAGGAAGACCAGGAAGTCATAAAATCAAGCATTAACAAGGAAAAAAGCAGATTAAAAATTAGAGAAATTTTCATAAGTATGTGAAGGCAAAATAAACCCAGATGCAAATTCAGAAACAAGGTACCAGGAAAAGCTATGAAATTAACTTCACAGGGGATATTGAAGATATTGGTCTGTGGGGAGTCACTTCAGCATAATGAAATCAGAGCTTTCAAGATGCAAAGACATGAACTGGGGAATCCACTCGCTAGCTTCTAACCCAAATAATCAGAAATAGCTTTGGTGAGCTAAACATTGTGTTGTCACAATTTGTTCCCATTTATTACAACACAGTTTTCTTGAATACGTGGAACAGACAAGTATGCTGACAATGGCCTCAAAGCCTGAATGTGACAGCAAGACCAGACATGGGTATCTGACTAAAAGTCACTGATATTTTTACAGGTCAAATCTTTTTTTTAATTTAACCTGCTTTAGTGAAATAATTTAAAAGCTGTTACTTGAAAGCATAGTGAGATAAATTCTTGAGGAATTTTAATGAATAGATGTGTCTTGCTTTGTTTCTAGCAAAGATTAATGCTTTTGCATAAGGGTTGGAAAGCAGTTTTACAGTCAGAGGAAAACAGAAGTCACTGCTGCTCCCTCAAAGACAGCACAGGCCTGTCAGCCTGATTCTGGTGTTTGGAAATAGAAATATTTTCTTCTTTTCTTTACAAAACTGTGATAACAATCTGTAAGCCAATGTACAACTAAAGTGTCTCCAGGAATTACACTGTTTGGAAGAAATGCATTTTAAACTTATTATAATAGTGTACTCAAGAGCTTGAAATTTCCATGCCCACAGGGCAATATAGCACTACATTTGTGATTTGATGTCACAAGCATGTAGACTTCAGTTTTACAAATACTCTTCAAGAAAACATTTAATTTTTCTCTCCGGGGAAAACATTAAACCCTACCTCAGAAGGAAGGGTTTGTGCAGAAGGAAGGAAATTTGGTTTGAGATGGCCATGTTTGGGCTTCCAGTCACCAAAATCAAATCCGCTCCCCACATGTATTCCAGCTTTAGTTTCCTAGCCCTGCTGCTCTGAACCTAAATAACAAACCTAGAACATATTTTACCCTTTATATTCTATTCCCATTTTTAACGTTCCAGAGAGTTTTTCTTATTTTCCAGAATTCTGAAGGTCCATAAGTACTTATGGTTTCTAAGGAAATAAGGTTTAGATGATCACAATCTGCCCACTCATACATTTCTCTTTCCTTCTCTCTTTTGGAAAAACAGAGTATTTTTATTCACATTTGTCTAGATGATGAAGATATCAAAGACAAAATACTTTATTGGGTGAAGGAAAAAGAACCGAGCTTGTTCTGCCAGAGGGATCCAGCTACTGTGTGGCCAGAGATTGGAGCCAGATTGCCAATCAGCACATGTGCATTGACAGGGCAACCAACACCTTGCTTGGTTTTGCCCTTGTCACACTGTGTGCTTCCACTTACCCATCTGGTTGGTAAAATTCCCTTCACAAAGCTGGGACATCAGAAATGATCCACTAAAATCCTGCTTCTCTTTTCGGAGAGTGGTGTGGATCCCAGGCTCCAGAAGGACGCTGCTGCACAAGATAAAACAGATCCCAGCACTGACAGAGTTACAGGAGTGATGAGCCCTCAGGATTGCCAAAGCAGAGGCAGATATCCATAATTATCTAATATCCCACATTACTGAGGTCCTGCACCAAATACTCACCCAGAGCACGTGCAGGGGCATGGGTTCAGATTTGTTTCTCTGCCAGAATTCATCCTGCTGTGCTCAGTAAGGTGCTGCTCAGCCTGGAGTGTAAGATATAGATGTAGGTACCCACACAGGTGTCCTGCCCAGTGCTGGGCAGTTCAGCACAGTGGGAAGCCTACCCACTGAGTACTGGGTGGCTGTGTTGACAAACAGGCTGAGTGGTGGCTTTGCTGCCTCAGCTCTCATACCTTGTTTAAAGGTAGTTCAGGTATGCATTGCCCCTGCTTCAAATGCATCCAGCTCATCATAAGAATCAGTGCATACACAGAATTTATTTGTACCTCATTCTGATCAGCCTCAGGTTGTGCTGGGGGAGGCTTAGGCTGGATATTAGGAAAAACTTATTCACTGAGAGGATGGAACAGGCTGCCTGGGGAAGTGGTGGTATCACAGTACCTGGAACTGTTTAGAAATTGTGTGTATATGGCCTTAGACAAATTATTCAGTTGTCAGCCTGGCAGTGTTAGATTACTGCTTGGCCTTTTGCAACTTAAACAATTACAGGATTGTGTGATTCTATAGGATCTAGAAAGATTGAAATCAGTTGAGCAAACATGAGCAGAGAGCATTTACAGAACAAAATTCCAAAAGGCTTAAAGGTGCTACATAGCCACTTGCCTAATTAAAACAACATGGTATTTATGTTGACATTTGCCCTGTTAGGTTACAAACCACTGCAATTCTCACGTTTTACACACACAACATTGAAACACTATCTGCAGTGTGGATACCCACACATGAACCCTTCCAATTCCAAGGAGGAGAGTGGGCACTTAGAGGGCAAGATCTGCCTAAGCCATTTCAGGCGTCTGCCGTGTGATGGGATCAGCTCCTTTCTGGGAGACTGGCAGCGCATTAACACCGTGCAGTGAGTCTGGAGCTGGCTCTGGCATCCAGAGTGTGGGCACAGCCTTGGTCACAGGGCTGAGAGGAGAGGGGGAGATGAGACTGACAGCTGCATGACTGGGAGCTGAAGTGAGAAAGGCTAAAGGTGAGGGCCAAATTGCTGTGGGAGCAAGTGTCATGGTATCTGGTTTCAACCAAGCAAACTACCTACCTGCACTTAACTCCCTTACACATCCAGCATGTTTGTTAACATACTGATTTCTATCCACTTCACACACAAACAGGCCTAAAAGTCACCAAAGTTGAGAGTTAATTTTCTCAGTCAGGAGAGCCCTGCAGAATGCTTAACAGAGAGTAATTCGCAGATCCAAAGGAATAGTATCTAATTTAATCAAGAAGAGTGGCCAAGAGATAATGCAGAGTAGGCTTTGTGGTGAAAGAAACTGTTCAACAAGAACGTCTTCAAGAATCTTGCTCTAAAAATTATTGTGTTTCATTAAGGTAGAGACTATATGAAGGCCTGAATGGGATAACCCTTTCAGTGGAAGCAAATTAACTTCAGCAAGTTAAATGGGCAGGGTTAATGTACTGGGTCTGGCTGAGCTGGAGCTCATTTCCCCACAGCAGCACTCACTCATTGCTCTGTGCTGGTGGCAGGAAGGTGTTGATAACTCAACAGACCTGTGCTTTGGGTCCTGCTGAGCAGGGATAGCACAGCAACAGTGCTCTGTAACCTCCTGCCGGACGTCCTGGGACAGGACACGGCTAGGCCAGCTGACCCAAATTAACCAAATGGATACTCCATACCTCATGGCATCAACTTGGACATAAAAGCTAAGTAAAAAAGAAAGAAGGGGAAGCATTCCTTATTTACAATGTTTGCCTTATGGAGCAACCACTCCAAGCACTGTAGCCTTGCTTCCCAGGAGGTGGCCAGACATCACCTGCTGATGAGAAATAGACGATGAAACTTTTTTCCTCTTTCATTGTGTGCACCCTAACTTCCACTTTTGCTTTGATAAGCTGCCTTATCTCAATCTGTTAGTCGTTTTCTATTTTATTTTCTGTCCCTTGTCCAGCTGAGAATGAGGAATGATGGAGTGGTTTGGTGCACACCTGGCATCCTAGTAAGGTCAATACACCACAGGGAAGAAAGAGTGGAAAAAAGCAACCTTTCTGATATAATTTTTAATGGATTAAGCCTGAATTTTCTTCCCTGTGTATTTTAAGATCTATTGTAAGAGAATTATGTACAGTGCATATATAAATGCGTGACTCATGTAACCCTAACCTGACCTGACATTAGTGAGTTATGATTTTATATGGATATCACCGGTACATTCCTGACCAACAAAGGTGGCAAATCCCTAAGCAGGGCCCCAAGGCACCTTGTCATGTAAAATCACTGCCCAACACAACCTCCAGAGTAGCCAAAGAGCAGCAGGGTAGATCACATCAGGTAACACTGGAAACAGATGAAAGTGTCTTCTACTGTCTGGTGATAACCAGGACAGCACTCTGACATGCAGCAAGGTGCCCAGGACACCCAGAAGGCCAACCAAGTTGTCAGAGCATCCCTTCTTCCTCTGTGCAGATGTCTGGGAGCAAGACACCCTGACAAGCTGACAAGCCAATCAGAGACTCTGTGCAGAGAAGGATATTTACAGATGTCCCACCTTTGAGGTCCTGAGGAACCTGAGAGAAAAAGTGTCCCAGCTTAACAGTGTTGCCTCAGTTACCTCAAGAAAGGCGGTGGTGACAGGGAGAAGCCTGAACAGCCAAAATAAGCACACCAGTTTTGTTATGAAGAGCTTGGCCCAGGAAAAAATGGATTGTCCTTAGAGAAAGCTGTTGATGTATAAACAGAATCTAGCCATCAGTCTCATCATGAGCTTAAGTGCAGAGGCAGAAAAGGAGACTGAACTGAGAGATGTATCTGGCACACACCACGTACCCCTGAGGCCACCCCAGATAAATGAAAAGTACTCCAGACTGAGACACACAGCTGAATTTCAATTCACATATCAACATCTGTGAAAGCAGATCAAATACACAGACGGTGGGAGAGTTGCTGTGGCAGAACTGGATTGCAGCAGGGATGAAAACAAATAGGACCGAGGAGAAAAGAGGCCGACCTCCATGGAGTAGTACCATTACATCTGCCTTATATGTGTCCTGAAAAAGGTGATTCCAGGCTGGTTTATGGCGTTTTTCAGCTGTCTATAAATGTGCAAGGGTTGGTGTGCATGGGTGCTGGCAGTGGGGTCTGCAGAGAAGCCTCTGTGAGGAGAGGTTGGGCTGCTTCAAGTTGGACAGAGCCCATTCCAGACGGCTCCAATGGCCCCACCACAGGGCATGGCTGAGCCCAGAAGCCAAGGTAGTGACACCTTGGGGAAAAAGGAGTCTGTTTCAACACAAACCATTTTGTGATTTTATTATTCTAATGCCAGGGTCCAAATTTGCAATATGAACAAAATATCGGTCATGAATTATAGTAGTTTTAGACAAGCTGAAGTGGGAATTGTGGTGGCTTGTGCATCACATTTGGCCACAACAATTCCCATGCATCAGGAGAAAGAAGTAGTGCTGAGTATCTTAGCCAAGTAGGGAAGGCATTTGAAGGGCATTTGTGACTATCTCTGTATCTAAGTTTTCTTCAGACTGTAATACAGAGGAAGTAACAACAAATGAGTTACTAGAAAACTGCTAGAAACAAAGCTAACCAGAGAGCTCTCTAAAGAACATTTCATTTTGGTTTTGGTCAATTTTATGAGGTCTCAGAGTCAAACTGTGTACTTACATATACTTATCTACATTTGATTCAAATTCCGTTTCGTATTCAATACAGATATTAAGGTTTGTGGAATACACAAAGTTTAGGTTGTTTCTTAGGTGGCATGAGTGCCTTCTTACATCTAAATGCATATACATTTTAGAGAAAAATTCAGACAAAACTGCATAGAAATGTTTCTAAGACATAGAGGAACTTTCAGCATTTTCATGTTTTTATTGCACTGCCATGAGAAGCAGGATTTCAAAACACACTAACCCATGGGAGAATGTAACACAACTTTGACACATCTGTACAGAGGTAGGCACCAAGTACACTTGGCCTGCCAGTAAAATCCCAGTTTATGAGTTAAAATCACTTGAGCAGGTATTGCCTATGAGGCCCTCTGCCAAGCCAAACAACAGCATCTGAAAGTTGTTATTTACATTCTGTGTGGGAAAGAAGGAGGATCACACAGAGGGAGGTTCCAACAAGAATGAGAAAGGAATAAAATGGATTTGCAATGAGTTGAAAAGCTGGAAAGGGAGAATACCACATAAATAGTTAAACATTTGTAATTACATTTGTGACAGTAAGGATGTTATTTGACATAGCTTGACTTGATTTCTTACCTAATGTATTTAACACAGTATAAAATTACACAAGGATTAAGGGAAATTAAAGAGAACTGACAAAGCAAGCAACTACGCCAAGGGTCATCACAGGTATCGTAAAAGCAATTACACAAGATAGCTCAGGGATGTCCAGATGATCTGGAAGGAAAGGGGAGTGCTCAGGTTCAGGAAGGTAACAGCTTCCTGGTGCCCTCCATGTCCTGAGTTGTGACAGCTCTGCAACTTACACTTTTGCAGAGCAGAACAAAAGCATTTCTAAGTGTCCAGTCCAAAGCCATGACTCCACCCAGAGCTAACAGGTTTTTTGGGATTCTGGATTCAGGGACATCTAACAAGGCTGGGAATGAGGAAAGCAGTTAAATGTCAGAGGATAAAGGAATTGAGGCAGAAAGAGACAGATGTTTCTCTGGCACATGGCTAAACTGTCTGGTGGGAGACTTTGGCAGAAGCTCATGGTCTGCATGTTCTTGTTGCTGTTGAGAGGAACTGGGCTTTGTGTACAATTATGTAAACAAACAAATGATCTCAAGACTTTCCAGCTTTGAACCCATTTTTCATCCAGCTACACCCTCTTTACTGCAAAGCCTCAGTGTTCTGTTTGCCATGAAACCAAAAGGGCAATGAGGCTATCATCCCCTGGGTTGCACAGTGAAGTAGCCCAGCAACAAGCAATGTAAAACTAAACTGCACATTGCCCCATCCATTAATCTGCACTCTTGCTTTTCCCTTTTAACAGTGATGAGCCACAGGGAAAACAAAGAGCTGTTCTCATCAGAGTTTGGACTAATGCACTCCTATTTTAATCACAAGAAAATCTGATTGGAATTAACAAGGTTCATGTTTTCAGATGATTTGGGAAATGCTTTAAATGGCATTTCTTGATCTATTTTCTCAGTTTCAGGACACAACACAGAAGAATGCAAAATGAAAATAACAATAGTTGACTCACAATTTTAAACTGAAAGGTACAATTCATTAGTAATCTGAAAGAAGCCCAGGACCACTCTGGCACTATTGGTGTCATTTTGTTGTACTCATATTAGAAAGGGAGAGAAATTCAAGCAGATTAAAAATTGTCTTCTAAATTTTGCAGAAAGCTGGCTTGATGAGAAGGTTTTCATAGGCAAACACATTTTCTTGATTTACTTTCCATCCAACGGTGTTCTAAGGCCGAGGTTAATAGCAGCAAAATAGAGTGACTTTGCAATAGAAATACTTAATGGTCCTGTAGCATATGTGATAACTAAGCAGCAGGGGTTCACAGGAGCTGGCTGACAAAAATTGCAGTGCTCTGCTAGGTTAATCTAATTAGAGCTCTTCCTTGTAGCTTCGATTGACAGTTTGGAAACCTGTAAACTTCTCTAAACATAGACAGCCTTCCATTTGCTGCAGTTCAAGAGAGGACCCTCTTCTTGCACTCTTCCCTTGAACTGTTTCCATGGAATGCTGTCCATATTCAGAAAAATGTACAGGTTGCCAAACTGTCAACTAAAGCTGTAATGAATGGCTCTAATTACATTCAAGTAGCAGAGAGCATTGCCATTTTAATCAAATCTGAGCCTTGTGAGATATTTGGCACAAATACAAGAGAAAGCCTGAGGAAAACACTGCCAAAATGTTAGCAACCTTTTATTCTAAATTCTGCCTGTCGGAGAACTGAATACCAACTGCTTTGCAAAGGTTTTTGTTTTATGGGGATTTTTATTGTAGCCTATATGGTCTACTCATGAATTATTATCCTGTTCTCTACCAACAACACAAAACAAAACACAAATCACAGCCCCACAATTTCAAGACTAAAAATGATGATCAGCAATTTCAATAATCAGTCAGCTACAATCACATTGCTAGTCACAGAGGCAAGGGGGACCTAATAACATCCTTTCATTCAGAGAGTTTCTGCCAGTGCTCAGCTTTGTGTTGTGTACAGCGAGAGTCATACAAACAAATTGCTTTGTCAAATATCCTGTCAGATGCTGCCCCAGCTCCTTTCCAAATGGCACCACTTTATGTTCTGCAGCCCTTTATTACCCTTCATTAGTCTGAAAGAGTTATCCTTACCAGACTCTGGTGATCTTAATACTCTTTCCCTTTTTACAAATCAAAAATCTGGAACCAACCCTAAAGTTATAGGTTTTTATTTATTGATTTATTTGTCACACCTTCAAGACCTCACAGTGATTCAAATGTAAAGTATCAAAACTAGCGAGTGCCTGGAAAGAAAAAGATAAGGAGTTATTCAGTCATTATTTAAGTTAAAGGGACAAGAAGAAAAGGAAAATTTCTAGGATTTTACAAAATCTACTCTGCATGATAAATGAAGGCAACAAAGGAATTCCTTCTTCTTCTTCCAGAGGAATTAATTTGGTAATGTAAGGTTTTCAATTACATTCCCGTTACCTCTCCTGAAAAGCATCTACACCAAGAGCATTATAGGTGAAATGATAAAAGAGGAAGGATTCATATGTCAGGTATTTTTTGTGAGCACAATCAGTCTCAATCCACCACCATTCCTCATTTCAGGAGATGGCTTTCATTTATGTCACAAGGCATTTTGCTAGACTTGTCCTACCAGATGTCACACAGAAATCCTGCTGCTTCATGTTCCAGCAGACGGCCAAATGCCAACCATGCCTCACTGCTTACTGTTGCATTATTGGAGTGCTCTTCCTCCAGCTACCCTCCCAGCAACAAAGATCCCCAGAAGTCTTCTAAGTTCCAAGAAGTTTCCTTGTTCATATTTTTTCATTTGCATGATCTGTGTGGACTCAGTACAGTTTTAAAGGGGGCAAAACCTAAGAGAGGGGCAACCCAAGCCCTTTGCAACTGTGTATCTAATAACTAATTTTGAAGTAGCCTTCAATACATCACTACTCAGCTTCCTGGATAGTGACAGGGGCTGCAGAGAGGTTATAGACAGCCTTACCATGGTCTCCTTCAGTGATGGAGCTTAGCAGCCCTTAGGAAACAACCTCTTGATCTCCAGACCTAATCTCTACCGCAAGTGGAGTTGAATGACTGGAGTAGCAGCCTAAATCAATGGGTTTTCTTTACTTTTTGGTGAGCTTGTTTCTAAAGAAGCATTCTCTACTTATCTTGAAGGTTTGGGGGTTTTTATGTGGTAAGAACTTTTGTATCTTTTTGTATAAAGATAATTTTACTGTTATCTTTTTCTGGAAACTGCATGTTTTGAAGCTGCTAGTGAATTACGTTTCTGGTATACTCATGATCAGCATGGGATATATCATTGGCAATTTCACTGTTGATGCAACTGAAATATCAGATTAGCTAATATAAGGAGAAAAAGGCACTTTTTTAATGCTGGTTGTGTTCTCTATTCTTTAAATATATTCATTAAGTACATGCATAGGTCTTCCTGGCTTCAGCTAATAACAGATGTTTTAAACATGATGTAGAAGCTCCACACAGAAGGATATTTCTCTCCTATCAACTTCAGTTTGAAACATGAAATATAATTATCCTCATATCATTATCTTAGCCTGCATAGTTCAAAGAAATAAGACACAATCTGGAAGTGTTTCTGTGCCAAAAAATGTGCTAGCCTTTTCTTCTTCAAAATCTGAGTAGTAGTTAGGAGGGGAAAGAGAGAATCCTTCTTTCTGGGTAATAAAAATGGGAGTGTTTTCTTTACTTGATGTTACAACACAAAGTCCAGTGTCACAAGCATCCTTCCTGCACAGCTAAAGCCTGGGACAAGAGCATTTAAACTGCATGGAAGACATTTATATTGAAATAATTTGCTTCCCAGACATACTGAGTGCTTTCTGCAGCTGATGCACCACTGATGCCTAAGGACAGCACAGCCTTGGGTAACCAGAACCAAATTTCCTGGGAGAAGTAATGTGCCCTGTTCTGTTCTGTACACCCAGATACATATGTTCCATGTTACTCCAATGGAAATTAGCAACGACAGCAGTATGAGGAGCAAAACAGGTCAGAAGTAGGAGCACCAAGCAAAATAACAGCTATTTTATACAAATCTTTGGATTCTCTAAGTTTCCTCTAAAACCTTGATAAATTAAGGTGGAATCAGCTATTTCATCTATTAGGAACACCATTTGCCTGATGGTTGAAAGGTACAGTGTGGACATTTACACAGGATTTAATCACTGTAAATTGTTCTTAGAGTCAGTGGGCATCTAGTCAATCTAATTAACACAAACTATGGAGATACTGTTCTTCACTTAAGCAGAATTTAAGACAGATCAAGTGGATCCCATGCTAATAGTTCTCATTTCTTTTCACTGCCAGCATGGATGACAAAGTCAGCTGTAGTGAGGTGAGAGGGACATGATCCCAAGAAGTAAGATGTAAAACATCATATACAGATCTTCACCTTGATAAGGGAAACTGTGGGTCATTGCTACTTTGGCAGTGGGACATCTGCATCAGGAACAAAATCAACTCACCTCTGCTTGCTTTGGTAATGATGGCACTCAGAAGAGTTGATAGGCTCTTTACTGGTATGCTGGTTCATGTCACCTGGCTTCAGACAAACCAGTATTATGAGTAATGGCAGTAATGGCAGTCATCTTCAGCTGTCTTGAAGTCACTGAAGGGAAACAGACCTCTCTGAACGATGGCTCACTTAATGTATCTTATACACAACCTATTTCAGGATTAAATTATTCATTTTCCAGGGGTGGTTTATTCTCTGCGTAAATAGTAAGGGTCCTAGATATCCAACACAAACATGGATTTCTGATTTGACAAACATAAGGAAGACTGATTTCTGAGACCACTGTTTCATTGTCTCCAAGATTTGCTGTGACCATTTCTGACCTGACTCTGCATAGTATTTTTATAGAAACAGAGCAGAGTTTAGTTTGGAAGAGACCTTTAAAAGTTGTCTACTTCAACCACCCTCTCTCCAATGAGCAGACTACATCAGGCCAATTTTTCAACTAGATCAGGCTGCTTATTTTACTTGAAGATGTTAATCCCAGCCAATCTTTATGTTATACTACTCTTCTTTTCACCTGTGCTCTTTTTTCTTTCTGTCCCTGCTGTGAGTACAGATTTTAGTAACGGGTAAGACATCCCTCTTCCCAAGGAGAGCAAGAATTACACTGAAGCTTAGCTAGATTTCCGACTTGTGAAGATGGAGAAGTGAAGATAACAACGTTTCTACAGAAGACATAATTTCTTGCACAAACACCAAAACAATTCTGCAAGGGCAGCTAGTCATCACATTTGAGGTTTTCGCTCTCTCTCTCTCTGTTGGTTTTTTTTTGTTTGTTTTTGTTTTTGTTTTGTTTTGTTTTGTTTTGTTTTGTTTTGTGTGTGTGTGTGTGTGTGTGTGTGTGCATAAGGGTGAGTATTTTCAAAATTCTGGGAAGGAATAAGAATTGGATTACTAACCCTTTCTCCAGTTATGAAGAATTTCTGCAAGACCTCTTAGCAAGATGAACGGCTCCTTATAGAGTAGAATAATAGAGTAATTTAGTTTGAAAATTACCCTTAAGATCATTGAGTCCACCCATAAGGCTGACAAATCCACCACTAAAGCATGTCCCTCAGTGCCACATATACATATCTTCTTAATACCTCCAGGGACTGTAACTACACAGCTTCTCTGGCGGTCTGTTCCTATGCTTGACAACCCTTCCAGTGAATAATTTTTTTCCAAATATCCAATCTAGATCTCCCCTGGCACAACTTGAGGCCATCTCCTCTTGTTCTATTGATTGTTACTTGGGAGAAGAGACCAGAGAAAGCGACAGTCACAACATGAAGAAGCCAGAAGCTTCTGCTAAAGCACAATGCAAAGAGCCAAATCATACAGGTTATTTACTCCAACAGGCAGCTGTTTTCCCATAGTTTTATTGTGGAAACTCCAAGCTGGTATATCTTAAAGGCCATTGTATGACCTGCTGATACCAGCCCTCTTCATTACACAGTGTATGCAAACATTATGACAGCTCCATTTAGGAGTGATACAGTGCCTGGACAAGATGATGATGATGAGTCCATGGTGAAGCAACCAAATCCCAGAGAATTGCTGTCAAAATCTAGGGATCCAAAGGGATTGTGGAAAGGATTGGTAATAAATCAGTGTTTCTTATTATTCCTCCCAGAAGTCATTGTAAATGACTACTCCCAGTGTCAAAAGCCAGAAAGCCATGAATGCTGCTCTGTCTGAAGTAATTTTTAAATTTAAGCTGGAAGAGGAATGGTGGTGATGCTCCACCATTCTCAGCTCAGTGCTAGAATTTTTTGTTTGTTTCATTTCGCTTCACTAAGTTTGTAGGTAACATTTGTAGACATTACAGCCTGTTATTCCAGATTTTCTAACATATTTGAACACTCAACGATAGATAAAAGCATAGATGGCACTCATTGCAAAGTGTTTCAGATATGTATTTATATATTTGGAACCTGAACATAACTAATTATGATACCTAACAGAAGCAGCATGAGTCAGGTGGAGCAAGTTGCCCAGAACCAGCAGCAGGGCAGGTGACTCAGCTGTCAACGGATAATATTCAGTTTCAAGTCAAACTTATCATCATATTTCTGCCCACTACTTTATGAAGGCATGGGTCAGCATTATACTTAGAATCCCAGGGGAGCAGATTGGAGTTCCCACCAGATTCCAAGCAGCAGATTTTACTTGAATTATTTCAAGAGTGAATTGTAACCTGTGGAGAATAAGCGCTGCTTCCTCAGTAAACCACAAGTCTTGGTAAGTTTGCTGGAGCATCCTCTCCTATTTTTTTCTTAATATAACACACTGAATGATTATGAAAATAAAGTTATGGGATAGTACATGATTACCTAATATGAGGTCCTTATCTGTATTTAGTGGGTACACAAAAGGATATAAATATCTTGGTTAAAATTAATTTTTTCTGTTAAACCATTCAAATGATGGCAAGAACTCTATGCACCAGTCAACCATGTTATCCAGGAAATGAAATGCATGAAGTTGTGGCACTTTTATCTTACTGATGAAGTGAAAGTAATGACAAAATCAGCTATAGGCATAACCATTTATATGTATTGGAGGCTGACTAAGCAATCAGGACAAATGACTTCATGCTGCAACACTGAACACATAAGAAGTTGTAGACAAGACTGACTGTGATGGTGATGAAAGTTGTGTCTTTGTGTGTGTCCTCACACACACACACACTTTCCCTCTCTGATGGGCCATGTGGTTTGCTCTAAGACAAGAACACTAGGTGAGTATTTCAGGATGAACTGTCTGGATAGATCCCCACCTCTGGCAGGGACATCTGCAGGATATGTCCAGCATGACAATGGGGAACACTCACTTTTGGACCGGTGAGTAAAAAGTACTATGATCTGGTTGAATATGGAGATAAAACCCTAAAGTAGCTACACAGATGCTTCGTTGTTTGGTAATTGCGAATCTGCAAGGCCAAAAATTTTAAAACTGTAAGTTCCTAGCTGGATCTTCTTGTATTATCACCCTTTAGACATAAGTTGTTGATCAAAACTGAAACTAAATGGATCTAACCACACCTAGGCAGCTCTGTGAAATTTAGGAAGCAAGGGGGTCTCAGCAAGAGGGTCATGACACAACAACCTACTAAAAGCCTTTCTAATACTTGATAGAGCTGTTATTTAGATACAGCACTGGCAATATCTAGATACGGTAGTAGCAATATCTAATCTTAATCATCCACAAAATCACTGTGTCCCACTTCTCACGCCCGGCCAAGGGCGTTTTCTTGGCTATTCTGCCACTGTGACAAGATCTTTTACATAGATTTTTCCCTGTTAAAACCTGACATTTCTGAAGATATTTAAAGTTCTGATTGAAGATTTGCTTTTAAGAAATTATGGACCAGCCAGTCTAAGATGCCTACAGATTAAACTAGCGAAGGATCTTGAAGGCTGATACATGAGAAGAAGTCTGAGCCAGCAGGATTTGGACTATAGCTAGACCTGCAAATGTTCTGTTCTGATTGCATTAAGATGTGCTTTGAAGTCCAGTCTACTATGGGATTTTATTGCTATATCTTAACATATATTAACGTCTTACATAAACCAAAATAGAAGTAATTGCTTTCACATGAAGATTTATGGTCGTTAAGTCCTGGAAACCAGAACCACAAGCAACAGTGAGCAATTAAAAAATTGATATGTTACAAAGGATATTGTTTTTTTGCCAATTGCATGATAACCAGAGATTCACTCATAGTCATTCAAAGCCTCCTCAGAAGTATTTGTTCCCTTTTGACTGGCCTACACGACTCATCAGAAACTCTACAAAATGGGCTTTTTATTGCTTGCCCCATCACGTCCTGAAGCTGAAAGATCTCCAGGAGGGAGACAAAGTGACTGCTGCATGCAGTGATAGACCTTAGCCTTAATTAAGACCTTCATCATATGAATCAATGACCTGATGCAGAGGCCAGTCAATTGATTCAATCAGTAATTCCCCCTTGAAGAAACCTAGGAAGATCACTTTCAACAGCCTGAGCTGTTTCTCTTATCAAAGAGTGACTTTGAAAGACACCACACACAGCTCATTGATTGCTGCAGGGAAGGCTCCAATCTCCCAGGCCCTCCTTTGTTCCCCAAGCTCTTTGCAGCTCTTACTGGATCTCATGCTTTACCATCGTGGCTACCATGTGAAGTGATGGCCTGATCTGGGCATTCACACATCTCTCTGGTGACAGCACTTTGAACACAAGCCACTGGGATGGACCTTCTATTTCACTTAGTCCAGACAAGGACGTGAGAGGCTGAGCTGAAGGATATGCCATTTAGGCTGCACAACCAACAAAAACCAAGGAGGCTTGGGCATGTTTGGAGAGGGATTCTTGATTTACCAAAGTGATGGCAAGGGAAGATAAGTCTGTCTGCAAAGTAGTCCTGTTGCCATAGTCACTACTGGTGCTGACACTCTTGTAATAATTCTCAGAGCAGGAACTTCTGGGTATATAAATAACAAAAATATGTGTGGCCTGATTCTCCTCTGGCTTTCACCAAAGGCACTGCCACTACCATCATGCATTATTTCACACTGATGAAAAGCTTAGGAGGAGAATTAGAACCAAAAGCAGAGAGTGTGATAAATGCATGAAAGTTTTTTGGGCAGTGAATCCTTCAATAAATACTACTAGCAAATATACAGCTCTTAGAAAATCAGAGTCAGAGAAAAAAGCAAAAGTTGGCAGTTCTAAAAGACACTTGGTAGCACCATGGAAAAAGTGTAAATAGTATCAAATGGCACACTCTCCGTGGACGGCGCATTTATGGTAGAAGACTGGGCCAGCATCTTGATCACTGTTCAGCTAAAGCTTCCTCTTACAAACTTTCAGCATCCCAGTTCTGCTGGTTCAAGAAAAATTATACTTCCCAGCATGAAGGATTCATTAAAGGTAGGAGGAGGGACAGGAAACTTGTCTTTTCTTTCATTTGTTTCATCCAGTTGCATGCTTTGGTACTTTGCCCTGGAAAAACACATTTTATGAAAGAATTTTACAGAGGCTCCTGCTGCTTAGAAGATCCTACAATTCATTTTACTAGCAGCAACCATGAATGATCAGCTCGGTTTCCTACAAGAAGCTGGCAGCAGACATTCCGACAACTACAGCCTTTCTCAGGGACCAATAGAGATGAAAGAACTTAGTAAGACGTCTTACTAAACATATTCTTTGGCTGATTGTAAAATGGACAAATAAAAGTGACTGGGGGGGGAACAGTTTTGACAAGTACTGTTCTCAAATTGGCAGCCTTCAGAGAGAAAGACCAAAATGCTGTTTCACAAAACTCTGGCTGATGTGATGATTTGTAGCTCCCATGACATATCAAGAGGCAGTTTAGGCATTTGTAGATTTATACTCCTTCAGTCAGTTACAAATTGCAGGAGCTTTCATACATTAAAGAAAACATTCAAGCAAGGGAGTGGAGTCACCGTAGCACAGTTATGGAATCAGAATTATGCCAAAGTATGTTTTACTTTAATAGAACTCTCAAAGTTGTTTTTGATGATAATCTGATAAACAAGTGTGGAAAACATGAGTACACAACACATAATTGACACAACAGGAGCAGATACAACTAGAGGCCTGTGTTCAAAGACACCAAAAGAATCAATCACTAGTTTGGACTCCACCAGTCTCTGCACAGATTTACAGAGCTTTCTTTATATGTCTGGAGTCAAAATTCAGATTTAGCTTCATCTTAAAGGAGTCTAGGTCACACAATCCAAAATCTCCATAAAACTAGATCAGCATGCATAAGCATGGCAAAGAGACTGCTTCTCTTGAGTCAAATCACTCATGTAGACACAGACAGAATAGTTTGCACACAGAGTAGTTAATGATGAACCATTATTAACTAATTTTGGAATATTATTAACTAATAATATTCACCATCAGCCCAAAGAAAGTATTGAATAGAGATCCATGAAAGGCTCTTCTGGATTTAAAGATGTTTGATATTTTGTTAACAGCTTATATGAAGAAACTGATAAGATGCTTGTATTAATTAGTGAAGGACACAAAAGAGGAGAGATCTACAAGAGTGCTGGATGTCTACAAACTGGAGAATTGAGCTGAAAAATAGTCTGAAATTCATGAAAGATACCTAATTGAATTCATCATCTACATCAATACAGGACATGGACCTACTGGGTTAGCACCAGTCCATTAACAAGTACAGGAAGACAGTGCATCAGAAGTTTGCCAGTTTCTGTCAGAGATAAAAACATAGAGTTTTCATAAGATCTGATGGCCATTTCTTAAGCGTTTACCTTTGATAACCTATTTGAGGGGTTGTGTGGGGCCATAAAATGTGTGAAGAATTGATTCATATAATCCCTTACATGCTTGAAGCAGAGCTATTAACTAAAAAAAATGCAAATGGTTTATTAATATCTAGCATGAAAAACTGAGTTCTAATGTGACAGTACAAATTCATAAGTTGTGCTCACATTTAAGGAAAAAAGTGCCAGAGGTAATTGCTCCTAAAAGCCAGTTGCTTTCTGTTTAAATGGGGGTTTTCTTTGTGAGCACTTTGGAGTTTTCATGAGAAATAACAAGCACTTATTTTAGCAGGAACTGTGAATGAACTTTTATATAAACAATGCTAGTTTCTTTGTACATAATAAATATTT
The DNA here is from genome assembly GCF_021018805.1 of Prinia subflava. NCBI lineage: Eukaryota > Metazoa > Chordata > Aves > Passeriformes > Cisticolidae > Prinia > Prinia subflava. The sequence goes on from NC_086247.1 coordinate 61,095,970, forward strand.
TCTTTTCCTCCATGGCCTAGCAGCCAGTTTTGGTCTCAGCTTTGGTCAGGGTGGCTGCATTGTAGTTGTGTCCAGTCCTGGCCAGGGTATCCTGGTCATTTGCACCTTAACCCTCATGCCCTGAGTTGATTCTCTGGCTTGATCATGGACCTACCTCACACTTTGACCAACAGGCTGTGTCCAACCCTGGCAGTGGCATCCCAGCACAGAGTGATCCTACCACTGACTTGCTGACCTGTTGCTAACCTGACCTACTTGCTTGACCTTGCACCTTCCATGTCACTGGGGGTTTCTCTGGCAGTCTGAACTCTTTCTTGTCTGCAGATGTTATCATAAACCATGCTCCATGCTCTTGCCATATCCAGGTGTCTAAGGATAGCATCCTTGTTGATGAGGACAGCATTTCCATCTGTGTTTACCAAGCTCAGCTCCTGGCTCCCCTTCCTGCTAAAACTTGTGATACTGTGCTTTGCCTGCTATTGGGGTTAAAACCACATCTATGGGCAGACTCAAAGAAGCAGGATGAAGTCCTCATGGTCAGGTTGTGGCATGTGTACAACAAAGCATATTGATATTATGAAAAAAGCCAAGTCTGGTGAAAATGGAAGATGTTTTTTGCATGAAAAGTTCAGGGTTGGAAATATCATCTTCAGATGAGAATGAATTCCATTTTAAACGGTCTTGTCTTCAAAAGCTACATTTAATGTGACACTGAATTGTGATAGATACGACTATAGGTATCTCCTAATTTTTCCTCAAGCTTCACTTCTCTCATGAGCCCCTGTGATGCAGGGCAGAAAGACTGCAGTATAGGAAAAAGATCACTTCTGATAAATAAGTTCTACATGTAGTGTAAATTGCCACTTGTTTACAGTCGATTTCCCAGCCGTGATCTGGAAACCATCTGACCAGAGGAGAACTCTCCTAAACACTAAACAAAATGGAGGACATTCAGTTAAACAGTGAAAAGGAGGTGTTAGAAGGAAAATGGCCCCTAAGGGGATTTTCATCTCTGTATGAAGTGGTTGACCAGATAAGAATGCAGATAAGTCAACAGCTATAGGTTTATCTCATTCCTATAGTTACATTTTCTATGAACAACGCAAGCTGGTGTTTCACATGTGAATAAAAAAACTCCCCCAGAACCCCCTGCACCTGTCAGTGCTGACAGGTCTATTGCATCTCCTGATTCCCTGTGTACTAATGCTGGGAAAGCATGGATTCAACATACCATGGCATGGTTTCTACCTAGCGAGTAGCTTGTAGGCTTCTTTGAACTGAAACCTCTGAAAGCTTTCCTGTTTGAAGGTGAATGAATGAGAAGGCGTTAATAATTTTTTGTTCTGTTTTCTGACTTCTCAGACAATTCTCACTGTGTCTTCTCAAGTTTTACTCATTCAGGCATTTTAGCACATAGAGTGCTAAACAAGGAAGGAAAACTCAGACAAGTTGGTCTTTTATTTTGTATCTCCTGAGTTACAACTGTCTTCAGCCTACTGTGGCAAACATCAAAACCAGATTTTTATAAAACAACCTGATTTTAAACATAAGATTCTAAGACAATATAGTCAAATGCTTGTGAACAACCACTTCCTTCTTATCTGAATTAAGATACTTAAATACTAAAAGAGAATGTCAGCCATTCATGTTCTGCCAGCAAGCAAGAAGAGAAAGGTGGTATGAAAAGTAACTGGATTTCCCCCAAGTGTTAATGGGGGAGTATCTGTTCGTACACTTTCAGTTCTATTTCCTTGTAGTATTAATGAATTTTTCTTAGCTTCTGTGTAGTTCTAAGAACAAATGTTGCTGGGGCTGGCATGGAATTGCTAATATTTAACATAATTTTTGATGATAAATTGTTGTTAAGACAGCAAAAGCCTCCACAACAGCTAAACTCTCTCTTCTCTCTGAAGTCACCACTGAATGATGTGTTCTCTAGAAAGTGATTCAAACCAAGAATCTTGTGAGAAATATTAAAGGTAAGAAAACTTTCAGAAGCTGTGAAAGCAATCCCCAGAAACAGCAGAAGAATTTAGAATTAGGTGTAGCTGCAAAGCTTGAAAGTAGGAAAAGTTACAATAGTACAGTAAGCAAGGACAGGAAACAATAGTTTGAGTTTTTAGGCTTGGATAGACCTTAGGACTGCAGAAAAATATGCCTAGCAAGATAATAGAAGGTTTTAAGCTTAATAAGAGTATTGTGTACTGTTAATAGAAAGCATACAAGCTAGCACTGTTTGAAGCAGGTGTACGTGTGCTTTTAGTGATTGGCTAGAACAACGGTCTGTAAGCTTTAGCAATATTCTATTGGCTAGAAAGTTTTTACAATGCCCTGTCCAAAGAGATCTTTGGCTGCTGCTGGCAGACATGAGCTGTTGCCATCTTTCAATTGTCTGAAGCTGTAATGAGGCTGATGTCATAATAAAGGCTCAAGGAATGGCTCCCAGTGGTCCCGTCCCCTTTGTGCAGAAACCTCCAACACAGAATCTAACCATATTGTCATTTAGAAATTTATCAATAGAAATTAATCAGGTTTGGGTTTAATCTACAGCCAGACTTGGGTCCTTGATTACAGAAGGAGCTAAAGAAGTTTTCCCTTGCTAGGCCATAGAGAGCCTTGAAGAATATCCTTATATCGTGCCTGCTGGAGCTGGGCAGTAGACCTTCTTATTAGATGTTCTAGACAGTTGAAAGAAATTAAGGCCCTGTGTTAATGAGCAACTGACACGAGTCCAAACTACATGTGCTCTTTGAGTTTGGTGTTGCGTTTTGTTCCTCCACTTTTTCTGTTTTTTATCTGGGATCATTTAAGCAGAATTACAGGCCACTGAATTTCAACTGTGCCAGGGAGGCAGGAGGAACAGGACATTTCCAATGCGTCTAATGTTTGATTTTGTTCAGCTGAAGGCAATATCTCTTGATACAACTTCTGTTCTGAAAAGTTGAACTCTGGAGGATTGAGTTATGCTTGACGAGTCAAACTCAGCTATTAAGGGTTGTGACAAGTTCTAGTCAATTTTCTGAGGCATGCTCTGAGAGCAGAAAGGATAAAATTACCTCCAGTTCACAGTCAAGGGGCACTTGGGAATAAAACTCTAGGTTGCTTGTGACTCATTTTGAGTTGCAAACCATAAGACACACCTAGAGCAAGAGGACAAGTTCTGCACATCAGGTCCATCACCCAATATACCCAGCAACTGACACCATGAGTGCTCAGTACTAGAGAACAATTGTGAAGTAACTGGGATCAGTCCAAATGTAAAGATGTCTTAAAAAAGGAATCCTGAATTGTGTTGCCTTATATTTCAAGTAGCACAAGTAACTGAGGTATATAGTTTCATTTTTACAACCTTCTTTCTAAACAGAAGCTTCATTTTGCTTTTAACTATGGTAGAAGTAAAAGGATTAACTATTCGTCCTTAATTTTGAGGCCCAGAGGGATTACCCTTTAATGGAGGGACAAAGAATACACATTGTCTGTGGCCCAGGACACCTGTGGTGACAGGTAAAAATTAGTATTATCTGCTGCATGGTGAAAAGGATGTGAAGGAGGAAGCAGAATTACGTCATTGTAGCAGTGCATCTCACCCCCACCAGAGCTTATCCGTTGCTTCTTAACCAGTCAGATAACTCAAACAGGACAAATGTCTTACAGTGAGTTATTTTGTGCCATGGGGTTAACATTTGTCTGGCATCTCCCAGCTGCCAATAAACATCTTACCATTTGTTAAGTCAGATCTGGAAAGATAAGCTGTATTTTTGCCTGACAGACATCTACTTTACACCAAACTTTCAGAAAGCAGAAACCTCTATGCATTTCCCTGGAAAAGTGTGGAGTTTCTCCCATGAGTAGGGATGCCTGCTTTGTGGGTACTCCCCAGGGATTAAGTGAAGGAATCTGTGCATGTTATTGTCATTTCAGTGGCAAGTTATATTTGACTCCTAATCAATACCATTTCTTTTGCTAGCTTTAATATAGATATCTTGATATCATGCACTGTTTTCTGTTATGCTTTAATCTGCTAGTAGTTCTTTTTAGTTTTATACTGCGTAGTAAGAAATTCTGATTAAGATATTTCATCTATTATCTCCTGTGTGTTTAATAAATAATTAATTTTATAAACAGACCTGGTCTGCCATCCTTAGAATGTGCAGGTCAGAGTGATTCCTTAAATGTCAACTCTTGCCAAAACCTGAGGCTAAGGCACGTCTCGTCTGAAGGTCACACTCATCCTGTGACAGTTGTGTAACAACAAAAGATAGGAAGGGGAATGGATTCTCCTAGCAAAGGTAAAATTATTGTGTGAAAGAAATTGTCTTGGTTTGGAAAGACACATACCTGTCAGGGAAAACTCGAGTTTCCCTTGGAATGGAGAATGTAAAATCCCTCCCTCCAAATTATAATAATTTTGCAATTAGGAGCTTTCAGACAAAAATACAGGAACAGGAGTAACAGTTATTTACTAGGAATATTAAAAATGCAAATGCATTAATACAAAAACAAACAAACCCCAACAAAAACAAGCAAGCAAACAAACAAAAGTCCTAGAAAACCCTGACGGAGTCAGGAATACAACCTGATCCTCTCTCGCCAGGGTGTTGGAAGCAGTCCAAATAAGTCTTCCTGGGGCGACAGATGTGGTTCTGTTGGAGTAGAGATGATCCTGTAGACAGAGTTCAGTGGCTGTGAGATGAGTCTGGTCTTCCTCTGAAAATCCAGTGGAAAAGAGGATGTCTGGTGCCCCTGTGTCCCCATTTTTATCTGGGTAGGGAATGGTTGGCTCCTCCCCACTGGGTGGAGCATCTCACAATGGGATGGTGTAATGTGTCATGTCACTGGTGAGCTTTAATGGCCATTAACAGAAGATATCCCCTGGAGGATGGATGAGGTTGATGAAAGAGATAAGAAACACTGCCCCACCTGGTTTTAACAGATGTTCTATTATCAGAAGGCATCCACCCTCTCCCCCACTGGAGTTACAAGAGATAAGAGAAAAAAAAAAAAAAAAATCTCCCAACTGCTTTCTACAGATGAAATAGAATACCCTTGTTTTTTGTTACATAACCCAAGATAGAAATCTTGTGTAAGAATGCTCTCAAGGCCAGGCTAGCTTATGCTGGTCAACATTCATGACACAAACCCCTGCAGTGGTTTGTTTCAAGAAGGTTCCCAAAAGTGGGCCAATCTGGCTTTGTTTTACCCTTGTCCTTGTGGGTCACAAGAAAGAGGGGGATACATTGAAGGTCCTTGTTTCCAACTAACACAAAGGGAACAGGAAATTATAGTAGGTGTGCAATGCCCTTGAGGGAATGACTGTACTGTGCAAGACCACAGGGACTGCAGTATCAGTATCAACTCACTTTCAGTGAACCTGGTGGCACACTTCTGCAGTTGGCCAAAAGTGCTGTCTGCAATAGCAAGCAAAAAATGTGAGGTTTCTCCTCCATTATTGGCTGGGATCAGTGGAAGGTTTGGTTTAACTGAATTTTCAAAGGAAAGGATTGGGTCAAAGGAGAAATTGATCCAGATTTTTGACTCTTTATAGAAATTATCTAGTTTGTCAGATAGATCATCTTTTTGTCTCTCACAGCCCTCTGCTGAAGGGAGTTGCTGAAAAAGGATTTCGTACAGTGATCTGAAGGAGAGTCACATGTTTCAGATACCTAAGAATGTCTGAAGAAAAAAAAAATAAATCACACTACAGAGTTTAGACACTTCTATGAGTTGGTATCAAGTAAGCAGAGGTTTTTTGGATTGCAGTTTTAAATTTGGGCACCTACTTCTTTTTCTGGATTGAATTCCAAGGCACTAGAAGGAGTGAAGGAAACAGACTTCATCGAGACCTCCTAGTCTGAACAGGAGTCTTGCACTGCAGGTGAGATGATATTTATTTAAATTTATTTAAATTTCATAAACTTTGGACAGTCTCCAGTTCTCAAGTCAGGATCTTTTATTTGGTGCTGGTGGGCAGTTACAGCCACCAAGGATAACCCAAGACAAATCCTAAACAAAAGAACACAAACAGCCTTCTGTGGAAATAAAAATCACAGGATTTTTCTTTCTTCCCTACCCCCTTGAAAGTTTTTGATTTATTGCCCTGAATCAAAGCATGTCATTCAAAACCAAGAAGTTAAATACACATTGGATTAATGATTTGTGTAGGAGAACTTGCATCTAGAAATTATGGTAAAATTAGAGAGTACACTGCAAAAGGAGAAAATAACTTTCTAAGAGGAAGACTTACTAAATTTCAAAAGCTAGTAGAAAATGTTGACTCAAACATTTCTCCTCTGTCCCATTAGTATTCATTTCTCCAGATTTTACTAATATGAAATTCATAATTCTCCTTATGTAATAAAAGACTACATTTTCAAAATGGACACTTTACTTATTGCTAGAAAATATGTTTAGTTAAAACTCTATCCTGAGACATGCCAGTGGAGGCTTCATGCATCAGTGTTTGGCCAGGCAAAACTCATATTTGCTCATGTAAATGTCCAGCTAGGACACATAAATATTGATTTGTTTGCATAAGGAAGATATTTTTGCTGGCAGAAGTTTTTCAAACTGTGGCCTGACATCTAGGCCCAGACTATTTAATGGCCTTTGAGGACACAATGTTAGCAGGCAAATTTTTTTGAAGTTTGCAAAAATATAACAAATTTGAAAAACATATGTTCAAATATTCAGGTTCAACCATTTTGAATTTTGAATACAGCATTTCAGACAGAATAAGGTTTCACAGAAGGAAGGAGGGTCTCTATTTAAAGCAGGAGCCTGGGAAAATGAAGACATATGTTCAATTCCTGTTACTGCAATAAACTTTACTGACACTGGGCAAGTATCCTAATCGCTCAGTCCCTTAGTGCCCAGCTGGAAAAAGCAGGAACACTGGTGCTTATTTTTCCTGTCTTGCTTCATTTGCCTTGAAGGTCTTGGAAACAGAATTGCTTCTGATTATGTACTGTTAGTGCTTGCAGGAGTAAGACCCAGATCTCAACTGAAAGCTCCAGGAACCACAAAGAGCAGGACTGGACAGTGTGCAATTGAAAGGGTGAAAACTTTCAGTATGGCATTTCTAAACACATTTCCTTAAGTGCTCCTTAGAAAAGTGGGAAGGAATGGGAAGGAAATATCTCTCTCTCTCTCTCTTTTTTTTTTTTAAGTTTGAATTAATGAAAATATTTATGCTGAAAAATAAATCAATACTCTAAGGATATTGTACGTAAAACTCAAGTATTTTAAAATTTAGGTACCACTTTAGCAATTTTACAAAAAATAAGGCCAGCAAGTTAGCATTGAGAACTGCAATACTAACATCAACTTCTGCTGCTACTCTTCAAACTACGGGTAGAGAAAATTACTTTTTCACATGAAGCTCTGGAAAGTTGTGTCAGATGGGGAAAGCAGGTAGAGGTAGTTCTCTCTTTTATAAAGATTTGTTTATGAAAAAGGATGAACACAGCATGATGTAAGATAGAAAATGTCAAAGAATGTCATTATCCCTTTGCAGCCAGGACTGAGCATTAATCACTTTCATGGATTCACACAGCCTTCCCCAGCAAACCAACAGCCTTGTATCACTAAAAATACCACTTTTGTTCAGTTTCAGGCTTTAATACTTGTAATTAAGCATCTTTTTCATTATTAAAAAATGTATATTTTGAGGTAATGGATAATTATTTTTAGTATTTAGTAAAAATGGGCCATAAGAAAAAGAACATCAAGCATGCAAATTGTCTTCAGTTGTCACAGAAAGGTGATTACAGCTATGGCAGCACAAACATCTGACTTATGCCATTTGACAATCAGCCATTGGCTATGTTTTTCCCATAGTAAAATAAAAGAATGAAAGCCGTTCCATTTCAGATCAAATGAAATTGTTAAGCTTGGGTGGGGTTTTTTTGTTTCTTTTGGATTTATTTAATTTTATATTATTTTTCATCTATTTCACTATTAAATGTAATTAACTTCTAAGACTGAATTTTTTGTACAAAAAATAATTTCTGTTTGGAAAACATCACATTGATATCTTTTGATTTAAAACAACATAGGTTTAACAAATATTTTTGTTTATTCTCTGTACAGAGAAAGCAGTAAAAAGTGTTTCATTCAGCAGCACTAGACATCTCTTGGTTCACACTACTGGAGTAGAAAACATTTGCCAGCTTCCAGGAAACTCCTGAGACTTAGTGCACATCATAAACATTAATATGTATGGAAAAATTGCAGCTCTTTGAAATAGAAGGAAATCTGGCCATACTCTACTTGAGGGTGATATAATTTCAAAGTGACCAAGCCTTATTGAATCTCAGGGTATACCTGGGCTGGCAACAATCTGTACTCACCTACAGAGAGCTTTGCAAAGCTGCAAGATTCAGCCACAAGAATGATTAAGAATTTGGTAACAAAGAGCATTTTCAGGTCACTATAGCTACATGACTTTCAGTGAAGATCCACATTCTACTCAGATGTGTTACCTCCTTGGGAGCAAAAAGTGGTGATGGAGCAGCATACGCACATTGCAGTGGGATAACCAGCATCCTCCATTTGTGTCAATGAAGTGTTCTGATATACCTCTTGAGGTCCAAAACTTCTCTCTAAGTAGAGGCATCCATATGAGCATTGCTGAGAAATCATGGTGATAATGTAGCTTTTTCTTTGCAGCTCTGCTCTTTCCTGGTCTTCTTTACTGCTCTCATTATCAAAACAAGACCTAGATTTTCAGAAAAAAAGGGGTTTCCCTTTTGCTCTGCATACCCAGAAAACAAATCCCTATGCCAATAAATTGACAACCAGCTCCCATGGCTATTTCACTGCAGAACCAGAACAATTTTGAAATTGCTGTTCGTCTTACCACATGTAACTCTCCCCTAAATTATTCTGGTGAAAGCCCCATCAATCTGTTTCCTTAGCAAGAGCAAATCAAGAGCTGAATTAAGTGATTCTCAGGTCAGGATAAGCTTTTGAAGTAGCTGTAATTTTTTTTTTCCTCCTTTCCCCCTTTTTCCCCCAAAAGGGGACAAGTAGCACCAGTCCTGGAATCTTAGGCAAACACTGGAGGCCTTATCAGGCCCCACACCAGACAAGAAATTCTGTGTGGTAGCACTTGACCCTTATTTCAGAAGGGCCGTAATTTGCCTCCTATGGAAAGATCTGTGCCATTTCCAGCCAGAGGTTACAGAAAGTGATACAAACCTCCTGGTTCCCCATGTGTCTGGGAGTATTTTACATGACTAGGTTATACCCATAATTTATTTGTTCTTTTATAGGGCTTTCACTCACGCAGCAATTCCTATCATGCTACCCAGCACTTGCCATTGATCCCAGCCAAGCTCAGACATCCCTTGGGGGGAAATGCAGAGACAGAACTGATGCATCAGTTTAATGGCACCCACATATCCTTCATGTCATCAGGATCTCTGTGTAACCTCTTGGGAGAATCTTCCCAGCCCTATTTTGCTACAGAGCTGTACAAAAGGTCAGAGAAAGAGTCAGCAGGATGTGTCCTGTAGGGTTATTCTCTGATCTTTATTATTCTGATGTAGTTCCTTTGAATTATAGGTACCATTTTTGCCTGTGAAAAGATGAGCTAAGATTTGCCCTGAACCCTGACTTTATAAACATGGCTTTCTTATTCCCCCTTTCCCTTTGTCTAACAGATGGCTTTACAGAACTTCAAATACCAAGGAAATTTGATGTGCTATAAAGAGAGGAACACCATAGAATTTACTTTCTTATTTTTTTACTGAGTACTGAGGAAGCAACATGAAGCTTAGTGCTAGCTAGTAGTGTTCAAATAATAAGATGAACTCCAAATCCCATGAATTACAGTTACTCAGTGTGTCTGGTAAAGGATGCATTGCTTATTTTATCCACAATACAAGGGTTAACCACAGGGAATAGAATTTTGAGAATATTTAAGAAAATTCTCATGCAAGTATATTAAAACCAGATGTATGAAAATATGCCACCAAGGAAAATACAAATTAAAAATACTATTTAAATTTAATAGTACAGCAAAAATTAACAGTTGAATATAATTTATATAATCTTTTTGTCCTTTCAGTGAAAAATTCTGGATCATTAATTTTGGGTCATCTGACATCAAAAGAAATCAAGAAATATTTGCCTGAAAAAAAGGCCTTCTAAGAAATAAAAATACATATATTGCTTGTTACCACATTAAACTGGATAAGCAGAGAGAGTATAAAAGATTCTTTCACATTAGTTTTACTGGTTCCTTCTTTGTTTCATGTACAAACTCATTGGCTTAAAATGCTTTCTTATTGAAAGTTGAATAGTTGAATCCTAAGTTATAGTTGAATTCTAAGCTGAACTGTATCCATGCTATCCATGTCCCACTGTCCCACAAGTAGATGTCTTTGTATCTACAGCAAACATTCTTGGCAACTTGTCATCCCTTATCCCAAATCACGTGAGTCCTTTTTTCTAGAGTCTCTTTCCTCAGAATTATCTGGAATCATATCACAAAAAGTACTGTGAGTTTACAGTTAATTAACTGGTTTTCAGTAATTCAGAAATCTGATGGTTTGCTTGGCTCAGACAGACATCTGGAATTGGTACTAATCCATTGGATATTTTTTAATTTTTAAAAAGTTAAAAATTAATGGAAATGTGATTCTAATAGATCTTCTATTAGTGCACAATGGTCCTATCAAAAAATTCACATTCAAACACTGACTGTTGTTATATATGCAACAACTATGTTAATAGAGGTTTCGGGTAAAGATGTAGTGTGTGTTCTGTAGATGCCAGCTGCTCACAAATCAGTCAGATTTATCAAGTTCTAACCTCCACACACAGTAAGTGAATTTCAAGGCCCAGAAAGAGACAGAAAGTCAAAAATAAATTAGAGCAAAAGAAGTAAAATAGTGCAAATATCTAAGAAAGAAAACTCCGTTCACCTTACCCTGTATGACCTTGTGGGGTCTGTTTTCCACATCCATTCATGACAAGTGTGCTCTAGGAACTTGCTTTGCAAAACAGCAAATTCAGTGAAAATTGAAGAGCAGTTTTAATATGCAGATACTAGACATACACACAGGCAGCATGGTTCACAGATTTTTCCTTACCTGGATGTCACCACTGTCATCTTCTTCCATTAGCTGGGTCAGCATCTAGGAACAGAAATGTTATTAAATTATTCGTACCACGTACTTTAAAAGAACAATAATCAGGGCTGACAATGAAGCAGAAAGGGTCCTAGTCATCCTGGACCAGTCTAACAACTTCCCATACCCCCATTCTTCCTGTTGCAGGTATTTTACATGACACTTTTCAGGCTTAGACTGCTCTGTGTTGTACTTTTTTATCGTGGTGAGCCACACATTTAAAAACTATATAAAAAGCCCACAACAAGATATTCAAGGAGCTTTTATTCTAACACCACAGCACTTCAGCCCACATAAATGATCAGAAATCACTACTTTCACAGGTATTAATCTTCATTAACCCCCTGTCATGGGTTAGCACTCGCTAGATGTTAATGCACCCATGAGTGTATGTTTTTCCTAATGAGCTACTGTGAGATATGGTCAAGAACAGAGCAGAGCAAGCCTAAAACTTGAAAACAGAGAACAAAACTTTATTACATTACATAGGAACAGGAATAGAAAGGAAAACTCTAAACACACACACAAAACAGAAATTAAACCTTCCCAGAACATTTCTTCTCCTCCCCCAATTTCTACCCCCTACACGTTACCCTCCATAGACCAAACCCTTGGGTTTTAAATCAAACAATCACTACTCAAAAAAAACTAATCTTCAATTCAGCAAGGGAGAGAGGAGCCTCTCTCGCACCACGAACTGCTCCTCAGAAAACACGGGTCCACCCCTTATGTGTTTTATGTCACCCGTGGCACCACCCGGAGAAAGTTGCCGTGGTGACACTCTCTTTTCCATGTCCAGTGCTCTCACCACTGCCTATGGACTAAAACTGCATACAGGGCTCTTTTAAGGATGCTTGCATGCTGAGTTCTCCCCTGGGGCTGAGGGTTCCAAGAGCAGGTCTCCCCTGAGGGCAGAGGGCGCCACCACACCCTCCCCCTCTCTTCTCTGCTCGCTCCACTGCAGCAAGTCAAGCCTGCCACATCCACCCCAAAATGCAGTTTATGTTCAAAAGAGACTCAAGTTCAGTCTATGCATTATGCAAGAAAAGTCCAGCTCAAAAAGCTACTCTTCTTCATCCCTTTTATCATCTTTTTTTATCATCTTCTTTTATCATCTCAGTCCTAAACTGTTTCTCTCTTCTGAAGCCACTAGCCATGAGAATGAATGTCTGGGAAAAGTTTCCTTCTGCCAAGAAAGGGTTAACATTTCCTGGCTCCCAGCAGGGTGCAGGCTCAGGCACTCCCAGGCTCCCCAACTCCCACATGGCTGGGCACCTTCTCCAGGAGGCGGTGGGGGGGGGGGGGGGGGTGGCGCGCAGGGACACACAGAAGGCACTTCCACAGTTTTCCACCCCTCCATCCTGGATGGGGCCAGCTCAGCTCCAGTCTCGTTCACTTTTTTCCCCCCGGGGCTCCAGCTTACTTCAGTTCAGCCGCCTGGTTCTCCTTAGCCTGGCCACATGGCTCCCCTCCCCCACTCAGCCTAAAGCTGAGCAGGGGAGAGGAGATGTTTCCCTGCTGAAACTGGAACCCAAAAGAGACAGACCCTCTGGCAGTCCCCACTTTTAACCCCTTGTGTCCTCGGAGGCGTGTCTAACACCTCAGTGGCCACTGAAAGTGCCAACATTCAAACCTGACCAACATTCAAACCTTGATTGGTTTGCCCACAACTCCCTGAAAAATTCACCTCCCCCTCAAACCGAGACACCTCCCGAAATCTTTATCAAAGATTTCATTTTATATATCAGCTGTCCTTCCTCACCAAAAAGTGTGTCTCAACACCAGGTGTTTCTTTTGTATGTGCTCATCCTCATAAAAAATGTGTAGACCAAGATATGGACATGCAGCATTGCATCTCCCTAGTGGTTGTTGGTGCCTAAATATGCTCATTAGAGAAAAGAAAATCATGCTTCTGCTGCACATCCTTCTCAAGGCATTATTAGCAAGAAATGTTTCCAAGTATTACACTGTTTGATTTCTTGATATTATCAGATTATTACCAAGCAAGCTTGTTCAGCATCCCCTCATGGTTTTAGATTTATTTGGAGTTTCTTGCCACTTCAAGCACAGCTTTTAAACGTTCATTTATATCCTTTTTTTTGTCTAATTCATGGTAAATTGACCACCAGCATGTATCACTACAAATTAGGAGTCAATAAAGGCCACCTAAAACAAGGAGAGATTTTTGAAATTGCCATAGCACTTTTCCCCTTCCCATTATAATCATTACTTCCTACCTTACCATGGCATAGAATCATAGAATCATTTAGGTTGGAAAAGACCATTAAGATCATGAAGGCCAACTGTTCATCTAGCACTGCCAAGTCCACCACTAAACCACCTGTCTCAGTGTCACACCCACATCTTTCAGTACTTCCATGGATGGTGACTCCACCACTTCCCTGGACAACCTGTCCCAATATTTGACAACCCTTCCAGTGAATTATTCCAGTGAATAAAGCTTTCATAATATCCATTCTAAATCTCTCCTGGTGCAACTTGAGGACATTTTCTCTTGTCCTATCACTTGCTACTTCCAGAGAAGAGGCCAATAACTCTTCGTTACAACCTCCTTTTGGTCAGTTTTAGACTCTGAGTAGCATCACTTCATAACAAATTAGGCAGAGATCTCATTCCCCTGTTACATTCTGCAAAGACAAAGTTTAGTAATTTTCCTGGGAATCCAAATTTTGCATTGTGACCACAGTACTCTCTTGAGCTATATCATCCCATATCTTCTTGCAAAATCATATATTTCCATCTTTTCTCAAGAAGCTAACAAACTGAAAATATTTGAGCCACAATATACTTGTTTTTTCTGTAATGTCTTCATATTTTCTTACTAAAACTTCTATGTAACTCGTAAGCATATTTAAAACTCTAAAAATGAGATGGAATCTTGTGAGGTAAAAAGTTCCTGTACCTACCAGAATACTACTTTGCATTAATTGTATTTTTTCAGAATTCCTGATATAGAAATAACTTAGATTTAATTTACACCTTCTTATGTTTTAATAATTGGAAATTTTGTTGTACTTTTATTACCTGGTTGCTTTCTTATGCTCTTTTAAAAAATATTGCTTTCACAAGTGATTCTGCTGCCTAGAAAATGTGCCTGAATCCGTCTCTACTCACTTCACCGAGATGATACTAATTAAAACTATTTTCTTAATATGTCTGTATATCTTATAACAGAGTTACAAAATCAGTGCTGTCTGTACACTTCAATCAATGCTTTTTTAAAGCCAGCTCTTGGTGACCAATATAATTGTGTGGTTCTTGCCTGTTTCTGATTCCCTGTTTTAGCTGTGCCTGGTCTCTCATTTTCTTGTCTTTAAAGAAGAGTTTTTCTCTCTTGCACAACTGTGGCCTGAATCACAACTGGGTTCCCTTAGGCTCTGTTGTCTTAAGGCAGCTTGTGGTTGATCTAGTAGGTAGGAATTACATTTCTGAATATTAACATATTCTTGCAAACACCATTGTGAGTACTGTAATGAGCTGATTATTCTGATCCCACTGTAGGCAGGTGTGTCATAGGTAGAGTTCTTTCTTACTTTCCTACTATAATGTCTTAGTGTAAGGATCATTTTAATGTCAGTGCTGAGAGCTGGTATGGGCTCCTTCAAGTCCTCTATAGACTCAGTTTATGTTTCTTCACTGAGAACATACATGCTCATAGCAAGTTTGCTCACAGCTTGTTTCAAAGACATTAACTGCACCAGCAGATTTTCACACTCAGAGGTTCCATTTCTTTTCCATTCTGCTGGGACTAGGATGTACTTTAGAGATAGTTGCTCCACCATATTTGGCTGAGATTTTTGCCTTTGATGAGATTGAGATGTTCAACGTTCTCAGTCTGTTTTCTATACCTGGATAATGTATCTTTAATATCATATATCAATAACATTTATTTGGCTTTATACCCAAAGGAGATGAATATTCAGGCTCTCCCCAAGTGCCAAGCTAAGATGACCGGATCCTGACTCTGGCCCATCCCCTCCAGTCTGTCCAGAAGGCTCTGCTTGCAGCAGGATGTTTGGCACAGCTCCCAGGGCCGTGGGAACACACAAGAGCTGCCACCATGACTGGAGGCTAATTTAGAGTAACAAACGGATTCAAGGAAGACCAAAGCAGCTCACAAACAAGCAGCAGAGCTTGCTTCAGAGGCAGAGCTAAATTTATCAAGCAACACATTCTGTCCACTCATTGCTCATTCATCTCTAACGACTCTGTTTGTGAGCATAATTATGTTTTTCTGCAGTGGTTGTTTGCGAACATTTTTCTGACTATATCATGGAGCAACATTCTAACTCACCCAAAATAAAGCTTTTTTGGTTTGTTTGTTTGTTTGAATAATTAAATTCCAGATGAAAGATTCGGCTTCTCCAAGGAAGGCACAAAAGATCTTTTCCAATAGCCATGAAAAAGTATTTAAAAATCAGATTTCTTCCTAAGTCACAGCATGCATAAAATCATTCTTAATGTAGCTTTCTGGCATTTGTTAAGGCTAAAATGAACTTCAAAACAAATTTAAGGTATCTACGAATGATAACTTACTGTAGCAGGAAACAAGCAGGACACTTGAGTCCTTTGAAAAGCAGAACCATATCCATTTACCATTTTTATTTATGTCTGCTAAATTACTCTTAAGCCAGTCATTATTCCAAACCCAAGAATAATACTTTACTACATGTGCTGCAAGCCATTTTTAAAAATAAGTTGTAATATTAGAATTGAATATTTATGGAAGGTAGTAAGTATAGCTCAGAAAGCCTGAAAAACATACATTTTTTAACCTAAAAAAAAAGAAAAGGACAATTAGATACATCTGAATGAAAGAAAGCTGATGTTTTAAGTGGCCAATGAAGTATCATAAGTAGCTAATGGGTGATGTTCCACTTAGTTTATCTTTGCTTTAGGAAAGCAAAGACAACCTACTCAACATCTTCTATCTATTCACATTAATTTAAAAAATCATAAATTGCTTGTTAATATTTTTTTAATGGATCTGTGGTCATGCTGTTTGAAATTCATGCACAATTAAAGTGTTTTGCTCCAAACTATACTAAAAAAATTCTTGCAGCCCTACTGAAATTGGCAGGGCTACAGATGTCCACAAGTTTGGAATACTGTGTCCCCATCATTTCCCAGTATATAACTTTAAATGTGAGAATGAACTCCAGAATGATTATTATGGAATAAAATTAAAAGAAAATTCATCAGCAGGATATACAGCCAACAACTATCTTTCACTCTGCACTTGAAGGATTACATTCCCCTAAAATATTGGCATGTTTAGTTGTGCAAGTTGTACATACCGAGCTCCTTCTGAAAACTGATATCTGTTTCAAAACACTGGGCTTTTGTGAATCTCCTTTAAATGTTACCTGATCTCATGCTGGGTTATCCAGAAGAATGTTTTCCCTCCAAGACCTCAGCTGCTCTTGTGTGTCTTTGCTGCTCACCACCACCACCACCAAAACTATCAACTCACGTGCTTAAATTAAATGGGAGTTTACAGAGAGCCAGGCAAGCACTGGAAGCTCACACTTAGTTCACAACAACCAGAATTTGTAAAACATGCCGTGCAATGAAATGAACACATTTAGAGTCTGGGCTTTGATTGTGGCTATTTGAGAGAATAAGAAAACACACATATCAGATATTAGTCTTTTGACTTGGAGGTGTATTCATGCTGCAATGATGAGAGAGGAACATTACCCTCCAGACCCTGTTCACACCACCCTCGAAGCAAGTGGCAACAGTCCAGCAGTCATAAAAGAGGCCAAGATGTGTCAAGAACATTTTTCAACAACATGATGACCTTTATGTTTTCTTTCACATGCTTCTCATTACAAAGAAATTAACAAAAGAAAGGGAGCTTCATAAAGTGGTTGGAAAAGAACTTAGGAATTAAATGGTAATTAAATACATAACAAGAAACTATCAATTCATGAAGAAAATGACAGGATTAAATAGCAGCAATATCTTTAAATCACAGCCCTCATAAAGTATTACAAATAAAAACACAGTTCATAAATATATGTTTGAATTCAGAAGCAAAACTGCATCTGCAATGAGACGGTTACTGGATGAGCAGACATATTGTTAAAGTAAATTCAAACTTGCATCAAGAACAATATTTGGGTACTAAAATTTAAGTCTACCAAGAAGCATGTTTTCATAGCTTTTCTTCATGTGGCAGACATGACACAAAACCTGTCAGAATAGTATCTGGTTTAAATATTAGCTATATAGAAATCTGGAGAAGTAAGAATAAGTAGAACAAAGGGAAAGAAAGAAAACAAAGCAAAGAAAATTAACTTTCTCCAAAATACCTCCAAAAATGACAAAAACAGGAGAAAATCTTATATGTAATGAAAAACAGACAGCAGAAAAAAAGCAACATGAGACAAGAAAAAAAGAAGTATGCATATACTTTTAAGCATGTTGGAGTGGGTACTGATAGAGAAATAATAAAATTTTATCAGCTTAATAGGATTTCAGCAGGCAAGTTTAGAGACATTCTAGGATAAGCAAGAAAGAATTTCATGAACAGAAAAGAAATAAAGCAAGCAATTAGTAAATGGTGTCAAGAGCTGCTAAACAAACTCACAATATAAAAAAAAAATTTAAAAATACTTTCCCAGGAAGAAAATTATAACACATCACATATCAAAAGAGCAAAAGACTCCACGAAAAAGATTACATCTAAAAACCTTACAGCTGAAGAACACTGTAACAGAGGACCAAGGTGCTGATATCTCAGAAGATGCCGTGTTGGTACACTGGAAAGAATGTAAAAATTCATCACAGGTACACATTGCTTGTAAGGAAATACTTCAGAAAAATGCTGGTATTGAATAGAATGTATTTCTAATTGAGTGCCAAGAGTTGCCAGAAATCAACTATTTGTACCTTTAAATGTTATGCACTTAAAAATAGATAGATAGATAGATAGATAGATAGATAGATAGATAGATAGATAGATAGATAGATAGATAGATAGATAGATAGATAGATGTCAAATTGTCAAATTTCAAGGAAAATCCTGAAAGGAAAACCCATTAGTGGGACACAAATCAGAACTAAGCTAAAGTGTAGCTCTGTAAAAAAGCACTGAAGGGGAGTTTATGGACTTTATTGCAAGGGACATGCCAGAAGCAACACTGGACACACAGGTATAACAGAGCTACCTTTGTGCCCCTGGCTGTGTCATAGCAGCATGGAAAATTTTCTGCATGCTAGAACATTCACCTTCTGTGCAGATGAAATCTATATGATTTTTTGTGTCATGATAGCATTTCTCTAGGAAAGAAAAAAAAAAAACAACAAAAAACACCACACCACAAAAGCCTTCTTAACTTCTGCATCTGTTTTGGTGTATATATGATACAAAATATGTCATTTAAAAAAATGACCTTACTGGATTTGAAGTGTGCTGTATTCCTGGAGATTGAAATCAAACTCTTGAGAACAGGTGGGAATGGAATCAATGTCTTTCTTAAAAAGCAGATTCAGCTTTAGCTCAGTGGATCACTCTTGCTTTTTTTTCAGATGCAAAAGTCCAGTACTGCATCACCCACAGAGATGGGATTTGTTACAAATAGAATACTAATTTATCTTCCTATATTGTGTACCTTACATATAAGCTTTGCAATTTTACCTCTTCTTATCAGAGCTTTACACATGTAAAAGCTCTTCCATTTTATGTTTGAAATTTTGCCTATTAATCAAGCACTGTGTGTATGTGTTAGGTAATGTCCAGAACACAGTGTTTAGGCACATCCATTAGTGGCATCATTAAATTTGACTGGCTTCTTTAGTTATTAAATGTTACTGTGTACCAAGTTCCCTGTTGAACTGGACCCACAAAGAGGGCTGTGCTTGATGAACAAAGACAGAACAAGATGAAGACAGAATTCTCATTCTCTGTGGAATGTAATATTCTGTATGTCAGGTGAGCAAAAGAAAACTGAGGGTAAAGTTTTTTCATTAAATCATTTCAGCTCTCCTCTCTATATGTTTGCTTTAATACATCAGATCTTTAAATTGTAACTTTGTTCTTTTCTTAAAATAAAAATCAATAAAAATCATTACAAACATCTGTTCATGCTAAAGTTTATGGAAACAATATTTTGCGTACACATTTACAAAACTTCATGCAATGGAATTTACATGTTCCTTGCAGAAATTGATGGTTATCCACAATAAACACATTTTTATAGAGGGAAATGGCCACATGGCCTTCCAGGATGTGACCCAAAGAACATGACAGTATTAGCTGTCATTGTTAATGAGTGTAATTGAAGTAAGGAAAAAGAACCAGTTATGGCATACCATACAGTATAAATTCCTCCATCAAAAGCATTATGAGAATGCTTAAACTGTGCTGTAAAACACCAAATATCTGCATTAGGAGAATAATAAATTTGCAAAGTAAACTTTGTAGGAAGTATATAATGTAGGAAGTAAAATTGCTGTGCAACTTTAACTGAGTCCCATCGTGCTTTCATATAACATTTGGTAAGTGAACTAATTAATTTTGTACCAGTTTTCTTCAGGATTCCTACCTCAGTTCAAAACTAAGTCAGTCACTCACTAAGTGAGGAAATCTGCAACATTTTACAATTAATTTTCCATAAGCTCACTAATGGCATTCATCACTGCAGCTTCTGAATGAAAGTTATTTGAAAATGTCAACTAATTTATGTTTGTAGCATTCCTGTGAAGACACAAGGTTGGCTATCCCCAGGCTGCGGAGCTACACCAGAAACAAAGGGCAATTAAAGACAAAAATATTCAGTAAGTGTGGAGGTCCATTTTGGGATGCCTCACAGCTGGGTTTTTAAGAACACTTGATGATATGCAGCATTTTATGTATCCAACATTAGGATCCCGTTGATCCTGTGCCATCCACAGGCAAAAGAGTAACGTGGTAGCAGAACAACTTTTAAGTGATCATGTATAAAACAATTGACATAGGGAATTCTCAAATGTCTACAACAAATAAAATTCAATTATCAAACAGCATCCAAAGAGGAACTTTGTTTTCCAGGCCACCCCATCCCCTAGTCTCCTTGTGCATCCTCCAGTTTCTGCAGCTAATGAAGGCAGCCTACAGAGAGCAGACTCCTTGGCTGTGCAAGCCTTCTCCCCTGTGAGGACACAGTCCATCCTGAGTAAAAAATGGGAGGGGAGCAAAGAATGGGCACAACATATAATTGGACAATTTCATATTTCACAAAGAAGGAGAAAAGCACTTTTGTTTGTTTGTTATCATAATATTAACAACAATGTGATTTTGCTTAGCTTTGAGGCTTGGAACAATGAATTTACTTAGTTTTGTAGGACTACATTATGTCATTAAACTATATCTTAATGACGGCAATTCATTAATACGACAAATGTTGTATTAAACACATTTCAGAACTGTCTCAACACATAAGGTATGTCCTTGTAAATAAATTAGGCACAGCATCTCTGATATCGTACAAGAGAATAAGGGCTGGTTTACTTTCTTCTATTTACCCTTAAATTCCTAAACGGAAAATTTAGGACCTTTGAATAATGACCCAGCAAGTGGCCGATGCCTTCTGGAAGGAAGGAAACTGCTAGAATATACCTCTTCAGAATAGCTTTGTTTTATATACTGCAATATTGTCTAATGATACTTTAAAACATTTAGGAATCTTTTTTAAATTGTACAAAAATCATACTCTTTATATATCAAAAATGTGATCTAGGATGATAAATGGTGATTTTACAAACATGTCCTTCCCTCCTATTTTGACTATTCCCAGCTATTTTGACTGACGGGAGCAATAACTGGGCAATATTTGTCTGGACACTATAGCTACTCCTTCCAATTCACATTTGAGGATAGATTCTAGCACATTTTCCCTGGTTGATTTTGCAGACAATAAGAGTAACTGAAAGCTTATGAGAGCAATATATACTTCAAAAAATAACTTTGCTCTTCTAGCTGGTTAAATTAAGAAGCAGAATGGATGGTAGAATCAAGAATAAGCCCCTTGATTTTAATCTGTTTCCCTCATCATAGGTCAACGCTGTGGTTTCTTCACACTTCACTCCTGAGCACCTTCTTTTTAAGATGCAATTCGGATCTGCAGCATAGAATTAAAATTGTTTCATTATTCTGTTCTGGAGACTGTATAGCAGCTTCCCACAAAACAATTTCTCATGGCTGCTTTCATACTATTAGGTTCAGGCTGTGACTCCTAGAATAAGGTAACAGGAAATCAGCTTCTAAAGGCAAGAGGCCAAGGGGTTGCTTTAGCCATGTCTCCTCTACAGCTTGTATTGATCAGAGTCAGTAAGGGTACAGAAAAAATCAGCCCAAAATGATCACAGATAGCAAGACCAAGTGAGAAACTGCTTCTATTTCTCCTTCTGCCTTTCCAACAGTGATATTTTCTTCTTTCTGATTATTTAAAAATGTCTAGAAAAGTTTAGGCTGCAAATGTACCATGTAGAGAATATTCTCATGGCAATACCAAATAAGCAGAAAATTCAGATGACCTTGAGGAAATAAGGTTGTGTGCTGGTATTACAGAAGCATCCTGTAACCAGCGAGCAGAAATAATCTGATAGTATGACCTTTGAGAGATCACAAAACATGAGGGTCTTAGATATCTCACTTATCTGCTTTAAAGAGTGGAACTGCACTTTAATGACCCAAGTTTGAATGTTTGTAATCCAGCAGATGTCCGCATATTTAAAATTTCCCCATGGGTAAAAGAGCTATGTGGTTTGAGTACCAGATGAGTTAATCTGGAATATTTTATTATTCTGATCTATCCTGGTGGTCTCTAGAAGACGACAATTCTATTTTCAGCTTATTTTCTTCTTTCCTAATTTTCCCATAACCATTTAAATGAAAATTTCCATCAAATCATGTCTTAGTGTTACTGGACATAGTTCTGGGGTTTAATGTTGTTCTTTTATCTCAACAGTTGTATTCAGATATTTCTCTGTTGTCCTGGTTCTGTGTGTTTATAAGTTTCCACAAGTGCAGGAGTTTTCTACATCTTCATATTGCTTCCTATCCTTGACAAAGACTTAAACCATAGACAGATTGCTGACAGATTGGTTCACAGCCAACATGTAGGCAACAGTGCTAAATGGAGCAACAAACTCTCTATTACTTGTCTCTATCATAAATTTAAAAACTTTGTTGTTTTTGGTCTGCATATGTCACTGAACTCCTGACAGAGCAGTTACGTTACAGGATTTAGTTAAAGTCTCTTTTCTTAAAGTAGTTCTTAACCCCAACCAGGAAGAAAATCCAGATCAGCTGTAGGCTTGGTCATGAAGACGGAGGGGTCCAGAGAACTTCTTTATTTGGGAAGAAAGAAGCCCCCTCTCTCTCTTTTTCTTGTCTGTAATAAAAGTTAAATAACCTCTAGATGTACATTTAAAACAGAAGCAGGGTGAAGAAAAAAGCTCTTTCAGGGTATTATGTGAGTATTCTGTTTCTTAATCTACTCACTGTTTTGAGCAGGAGTCTACAGCAATGACTGTGCCTATGTCAAGGAAATCCATAACCTTGCTTGTACATCTAGTAAGAGAATAAATGAATACAGGAATACTATGTGTCTGTTCATAGCAGAAGGGAAAATGTGAAAGGAAAGGAAATATGAAAAAAATGCTCCTATCTTCAAAGAAACCAAATGTTATTTCAGGAAGGACAAAAAGGAAAATCTGGGGAACTGCAGGCCAGTCAGCCTCACATCAGTCCCTGTGATGATCATGGAGCAACTAATTCTGGAAGTTTTTTCCAAACACATGAAGGACAAGGTGATCAGAAGAAGACAATGTGGCTTCACCTAGTGGAAGTCATGCTTAACCAAGCAGATCTCTTCTCACAGTGAAAGGACTACCTTGTCAGAGGATGAGAGAATAATGAATGTTGTTTGCTTCAACTTTACTACGGCCTTTGGCACAGACTCCCATAACAACCTTGCAGGTGAGGTGACATTGAATAGGTTTGGTAAATTGACAGTGAGGTGGACTGAATGTGGCTGAACAGCCAAGCAAGCCCAGGGGGTGGTGATCAGTAGCACAAAGTGCAGGTGGAGGCACCTCACTGGTGGGGTACCCCAGGGGACAACAGGGAGGCCAATGTTGTTTAACCTCTTCAGCAAAAACCCAGACAGCAGAGAAAAGTGAACCCTGAGCAAGTTCAGAGACAAAAAACTGGAGGAAGCAAACATCGACACAGGGTGGAACTGGGCAGAGAGGAATAGGAAAAGGGAAATGCAAAGTTCTGCCAATGCACAGCAATAACCCCATGCACCAGAACACACTGAGTTTCTGAGGAACAGCCTCTTAGAGAAAGAGCTTGGGATCCTGGTGGACAACAAGTTGAATGCCAGCCAGCAATACACCACAGTGACAGAGGTGACCAACAGCATTCCGGGCTGCATCAGGAAGAGCATTACCAGCAGACTGAAGGGTTTTACCTTTTCTTTCTACCCAGTACTGTCAAGGCCCTGTCTAAAATACTGAGCCCAGTTCTGGAATCCCAGTACTGGAGAGATATGGACTTACTGGAACAAACCCAGTGAAGGGCTGTGGAGATGACTGAGGGACTGGAGCATCTCATATGAGGAGAGCTGAGACGCTTTGGCCTGGAGAAGATTCCAGGGAGAATCTCATCGATCTGTGTAGACACCTGATGGGAGGCAATGAAGAAAACCAGGCTGTTCTCAGTAGTGCCCAATGACAGGATTCAAATATTCAAATATTGGTTTGGACATTTAGAAAAATCTTTTCAGCAACTAAATATATAAAACTCCATTTTTTTAAAATATGTAAATAACTCCAGAAAATGTTTCTAGGCAATTTCCACTCATTTAACTACATGTTTAATTTGTTTTTAAAACTGTAAAACTTTCATTTTTAAACAATCAAAGACTTCTGTCAGAGAATTTTCATGAAAGTAGAATTTCTTTTCATTTCCTGGAAAGCACTGACACAAAATTTCACCTGTCCTGAGTAAATGGTAAGTAAATGGTAGAACTATTGTTTAAATTCACCTAAGCTAAACTTAGATGAAAAGTTTTAATTCTGACATTTTCTTTTCCCCCCAATTTATAATATTGAAGACAATCCTGAATGAAGTGTCTTCCAAAATGAAACATTCAAATACTCTGTCATGACAAGATTATAAAAAAGTTATCAAAATGCTTTGTTTTGATTGAAAGCAAAACAAACAAAATATAGTCAATCCTGACACATTCCCACATAACATTTACAACTGAATTAATTGGCATTTTCTGAAAAACATTCTGCTCAAAATTTCTAAGCCCCTCCACTGACAAGTGTATAGAATCACTGCTCTGTCCCAGGCAACCCCCCACACATGCACACATCCTGTGGCACTGACAAGATATCTAGAGAGAACGCTGGCC
The DNA here is from genome assembly GCF_021018805.1 of Prinia subflava. Taxonomy (NCBI): domain Eukaryota; kingdom Metazoa; phylum Chordata; class Aves; order Passeriformes; family Cisticolidae; genus Prinia; species Prinia subflava. The sequence goes on from NC_086247.1 coordinate 61,120,541, forward strand.
TTGTTAAGGTGGAATTGCCTTGCTATATGCATATCACCGAGGCAGAAAAAGGAGGAAAAGCAGAGGAACCATTCTCAGAGGGGTGTCTCAAACGGATAGGTTCTCCTTGTGCTTCCCCTGAGACAACCTTTTATCCATTGGTTTTGCTCCAGACCATATCTGGAAGCAGCATCTTGTCCTTTTAGAGGTCATTTAATATTATTGCATGTTTATGAGGAAGAATTTGGATTTTTTACTTCATAAAACTAAGCTGTTCAGAACAAAAAAAACCTCATAATGCAGTTAATGGGGTTCCTTTAAACCATTATCTTTAAAAATGTTCCAAGCCAGTCCTAAAGTGTTTTACCAGAGGAATATGAATTAATCACAAAAGCTTCGTGGTTCACACCACGTTTCAGTTAACCATGCAAAAGTATCACACATGTTTTACCATGATTGTCATGATTTGCTGCTCTTGATTCTCATAATCACATTAGCATTTGAAAGGTGATCTACTTTTGAAACTTATTGTTGCTTTTGTTTTAGTCCTTTCAGATTTATTAAGTTCTTAAAAGAAACAAGAAAGTAACTCCCTGCTTTCTCCTTCATTCAACTCATCAGAGAATTTATAAGGCCAGATTTTTTTTCTCCCCAATTCCTTTGGTACAGTGACTTGCTGTAAAGATCTCTGCCTTTACCCCAAGACAAAAAATTTCCTGCAAAGAATTCTTGAAAACTGAATGGTAAATGCTCACAGGGAATCCCTTTAACTGATTCACTTTGTAGTTGTCTGTGGTCCTAAATGCTTTGCTGATGGGAAATTTTAGGTTTTTGTATGACCATATCAGAAAGGAGAGTCTCACAGGAGTGGTAAGACTGAGGATACATATACATTATATTTACCATTCACACATAGTGAATGGTAATTGGTACAAGCAGAAAATTTTAGTCACAACTGAACTCAAACAGGAAACTAAAGCAAAACTTGTGTTGTTTGGGCTCAGTTATAGGCATTTTTACATGAACTACACCAGTTTATTCAAGGAGAAGAGCATTTACAAATCTACAGATCTGAACAGATATGACAGGAAGAACTGAATATACACTGGTAACCACTGTTTGTAAATATTCTGAATACAGTGAACACACATTTACAACTGAGATACAGGTTTTGGAAAATGCTGGGTACTGGGCATATGATCTTGCATTTTATTAAACAGAAACTTTTGACTTAATATTGACTTTATAATGACAAGTAGCAAGATAGAAAACAAGAGTATTGACAAAAGAGCTTTTATTTTCCCCTGATGTCAGCTGGTCATGTCATTCACTGCAGTTAAATCCAATCTCTAATTGCAACAAGCATTATGAACAACATTTGCTAATTTATTATGTGATGCTATGCCAAGCCTGCATTTGAGTGTGTACTATATAGTATTTCTACATCTACAATTTTCTCTGTCTAAAGTCGTCTTCATATCAAAAGGAGTGGGCTTGTTAAATGTGTGTGCATTTTTAATACGTAATATCTTAAAAAACATAAGCACAGACATTTTCCTGTCTGCATGTATACCCTCATCTTCCATTCTGTTTTACAATTTCGTCTGTGGGAAGGGATAAAGTTTGAAAACACAGGAATGTTACACCTGTTGCTCCATTTACACACGTGGAAGATGACTGCAAAATGCAAGCAAAACACATTATTGTGAACATGAAAAGGTTTCACAGCCACATTGTATGAGCAGAGGCAAGTGTAGGAAATGACAGAAAATGAACCACTGTCTTTTGTTCTGCATCATTCACGTATTGGGAAGTCTCAGTCAATATGAACTCATCAAGGCTGCCACATCTATGAAAGCCCCTGCCAAATCTGCAGCTCTTTTACACAACCAGACACTTAGAAAGGAACAGAAATACAAATGAGAGTCAGCCCATAATATTTTAGTGCTAAATAATAGGATTGGATGCAATAACGCATATCCAAGACCAGTAAAGACACAAAACATCTACCAGTTACATGAGATGTAGCTTTATTATGATTATATGTCAGGAATATTGTTCTGAAATATAAAAACACAGGCTACCAGATGCTGAAGTGCACGTGAATTTTCAATGTGTTTCTTTAATGCTGATAAACTAAAAACTGAGGCAGTGAATGTTTATATTTGCAATGATTGATATCAGTCAATTCAGTTCTAAATTTTTTTCCTCCATTTGCTCACATTTTTCTACTTAGATGCGTAGCAAAATCCCCAATTAAAATCCATTATATTAATCTTTGCTCAGGAGATAAAAGATAATAATTTCAGTCTCAAAGCTCATTCACATACTTTGCACACACAAGGCTTAGAAGGAATTGATTTTTGACACCAAAATGGTCTCTGATTTCTCATTCTTCGAACTCCGTTTCTGTGTGAATCATTCAAAATGCTCAAGTGAAACCATCTATTAAACAACATATAGGGACACCACTCATTAAAATTAAAAAGCTGGTTTAAATGCTTCCTAGGTGGTGGGGATCTCAACAGAATCCTTTGCAGTAGGGGTGCAGGAGTATGTACATAAATTATGTGTAGCAGAGCTGTATCTTGTATGACATGAGTAACACAGATCCTAAAACATTTAAGTCAAAAGGTTAACTTGAATATGTTAGACAAGGAAGCATTTACAGAAAGTCTTTTGCAACAAGTTACAACACAAAGTGGTGGCTACAAGGTGTAGCCTTTAGTGAGCTTTTTGCTACTTGTCCTCAGGCTCATAGCATCAGATATAGCAATTCTGAGGAAAAAATAGCATGTATCTGGAAAATGATACACATATATATGAAAAGTTATAAAATCTTTTAAAAGACCATGGCCTGTTTTTAGCTCTGTTGAAAAGTACAGGAGCTAAATAGTTTCAACTTCTTCATATTGTTTTTACAATGAATAATCTGTAGTTTTGTTGCTTTTTCCAACCTTATCTCTTAAATCTCTATTCTGCAATGTCACTCCTACAGATCAGCATAAGAAAAATTAAGAAAAAGGTTGAAGTGATAATATCAGTATCTTCTAAAGCTCTTAGGAATATTTTCCTTTTCTGGAAAAGAAATTTTCTAATCACCATACAGTATTTATAGAGTCCGTACAGACAATATAATGTCCATACAGGCAGAGATTGCAGGCACTCTTCCATAAGTAATTATTTCTTATTTCAATTTTCCTTATTCAGTCAATATTTCCAGAAGAAAAGAAATAAAACCTGAGAAAACATTTCACTAGGGTTTCATTATTTGACCAACTACTAATAAATGACTGTTGACAGACTGTAGGCATTTTTCACCTCATGTCTTCTTTATCATTCCTAAATACCATTTTTAATTTACTCTACACTCATGAAACAAGGATGCAACCAATACTCTCAGGAATATTTTTCAGTACCCTGGCACTCCCATTAGGCTGTATCTTGGCATGAATGTTTAAAGGTTTCCTTATAATTTTAAACCCTATTCCTCCCATTCAACTTGAAAGGGATGCCCACGTTGCCAACAGTTAATATTCTCATAAATGTTTCTCATAAACATTCACTTCCTTGCTTTCAACTCGGCGTTTCTGGGATCTTTTAAAATTATTTCTTCCTCATGTCTACTGTGATCTTGCAAGCTGTTAACAGACTAACTGTGGGCAGAAAGAAAGATCATCGTAGTTTGTACAGCATAAATTCTCCAGTGTCTTTCCTGGCGCAGTTCCATTCGAGAGCTCCTTTGGCACACACAGTTCTCTGCCTCTTTACACCAGACCCCAACCTCCACCTCAACTGTCCTTCCTCTCATGCCACATTCATCCTTTTTATTTTCTTGCTGTTTCTGATATGTAATTTCTTAATACTTTAAGAAATAGGATTAACTGAATGAAGCAATGATTATCAAGCATGCTTCCTTTAGTGAGTATATTCACATGAACATCTCCACAAAAATCAATAAAGACCTATGCACATTTGCATTTAAGGCTTCTCTATAGGCTGTTGAGCTGCTGAAATATCTTAGACAAACAAAAGTGAATGAACTCAAAAGATCTTAGACCTCCCTTCACTCTAACTCTCAGTTCTGGGTTGCTGTCTGGGTTAGAGTCTTCACCTTACTCTCCATGTGTTACATCTTTTAAAACAAGATACTTTCCTGCCTTTCTAGTACCTTATAATTGGCATTAACTTTTCATTTGCAGCAAGAAAACCACTACACAGTTTCTTTAACAGCGTTTAACACTGATCACTTCCCCTAGGCACACAAGTTGCCACTGCTGGTGCCACCCTGATCCCTTTCCCGTAGCAGTGCTTTAGTTTTTTCAGAAAGGCACCTGTGACGAAACAGGCAGAATTCCTTGACACAATTTCCTTTAAAAAGCCTTCAGTTTTCCTTGTCAACAGCTCCTACCTCAACCCTCCTCCTGTTCTTGCTGTAGGTTGCAGTATTTCTTCAGTGACCTCTTTTCCTTGTTACCCTAGGGATGGTTGCCCAGGCTTTTCCAAACAGGGATATAATCATGTTCAGCTGTTTTCTGGTTTTCTTTGTTTAAGGCATGTCCTCCCTCAAGTTAAAAAGTATCCAATGAGCAATAAACCAGCTCAGGCCTGACATACCCAGCCAACATCAGTAGAATACAAAGATTTTGAGACGGCAAAAAGGCACTGTCATACAAGTTTGAAGAGATATGTGCAGACACAGAAACAAAGGGAGTAAGCTCCTCTAGTGCTGCACCACGTGTGACTGCTCTGTGCCTCTGAGTCCAGCAGATACTGGGGCCAGATGGGCAATGCCTGGTGGCATTGATGAGGAGAGGAGATGCTACCATGGGGCCCTAAGCTCACAGTAGTTCCAAAGCAAAAGAGAGGTGATGAGGAGCAGGGAAGAAGCATGAAGTCCTACCAGTCCATACAGCACATATGGCACGTGAGGAACCATGTTAGGAACAGAGTAGGGATCTACAGCTGACAGGACAAAACGCAGACAGCAGAACAGTGCTGTCTCTGGGCAGGCCCCTTCTCACTACTTCCTTCCAACCCAGGTATGCCACATTTCCCTTTGGAAAAGAAATGCTATCTAATGTTTTATTGCTTAGAAAGGATGGGCAGTAGGCTAGGACATTCTTGATTTTCCCTGTTTTACTGTCCTTCTGCTTTTACTTTGAAAATTTGATATGTGCTTCCTTCTGCTGCTACACTGGATCCACTACAATCTAAATTTTCCCTTTTCTCCTTCACTCTTACATGAGTCTTTCTACTGCTTCCCCCTTGCTCAAAGCAGAGTCATGTAAAGAGGTTGCTCCCAGCTCTGTCCAGTTAGATTTTGTACTCCTCCCAACATGGAGATTCCACAAACTTTCTGGGCAACTGCCAAGTGATTGACCACTTCCACAGTAAAAAAAAAAAAAAAAAGGGGGGGGAGTTCTTGTACTACAATATGTGCCCATTGTCTCTTCTTTCACAGGGAACCACTGAGAAGAAGCTTCCCTGAACTTTACGTCCTCAACCAATTCTTTCCTGTTTCTAAGTACAAAGCGCAGAGTGCCTCCTTATGTCATCTCCTTAACCACCCAGGTTGGAAAACTGTTATTGCACTCTACAGACCTCCTGAACCACTGGATCATTTGTGCCCTTCTCTGTTGTCCCTCCAGAATTGTGGTGGCTGAAGTTCCCTTGTGAGAAACAGGGCCTGTGAACATGAAAAAACATCCTGTTGCCTGAAAGGGTCACCATCTACTTCTTCCTTATAGGTACTCCTGGTGCCTAGGAGAGGTGATTTCACTGGTCAAGATTTACAGCAGATGTATCTGTGTGAGCAAGGATGTTTATGTGTTCCTGAGAATGGCCAGAGGGAGGAGTGGTTCTCCAGATCAGAAAGACAAAGGTAATGCACTCTGGTGCATATATATACCCATAATTATAAGGAAATGAAAACAAGATCCACCCATGGAAACACCTGCTGCAAAAACACCCACACCAGAGAGAGAACTACAGAGGACTACATATTTCAGCCCCTAGTGAGGTCTGTTTCAGACCCTTGGCTCTGAAGGAGAAGACAAAGCAGGGAGGAGACAAAGGAGTGGGAATACAAGTGGAACCAGGGGCATCTGGTGTATCTGTCAGTAGTTAGCCTACAAGTGGAGTTCAGAATGAGCTCCTTTACCATAAAATTGCCAAGTATGCCTAATCTACCCCACCCATTTTATCACCTTCAGTAATGGAGCACATCCAGTGCATGCCCTGCATAGCTGGAAGGCTGCAGTGGGTGCAGCAGTTTCTTCCTGACAACTGACATCCTTGGCAAAAAATCGCAGCCACAAAACCTCAAAACACAAATCACAAGCTAGGTGGATTTTTCACCTGTGAAAAGCTTTAGTGATGGTTTCTGCAGTTTGGGTTGGAAGGGACTTCAAAGACCATCTGGTCCAACCTCCCCTGCTAAGGACAGGGACACCTTCCATTAAACCGTGTTGATACAGGTCCCAACCAACCTGGCCTCAAATATTTCCAGAGATGAGGCATCCACAGTTTCTCTGGGTGAAACAGTAAAGATGTTTTAGTGGCAACAAGCAGGGTAAACAGGGGCAGTTTATACATGGAGTGCTCTTCTTAGAGAAAGCCTACAGGTAGAGTAATTCTTACAAGACCTTTTAGGGAAAGTGCAATAATAGTGAGTTCACGTATGTTACATGGGCCACATCATCCTCTTTGTTTTCATGGTCAAAGAACAAAATGCCTGAGATTACAGCTGCATTGTTCCATTTGGTGGACACATGACTAGTTGAACCATACAATGAATTACTCATGGCTTTATTTTTAGACCTTCATTTCAGGTACTCCTGCAACTATCCTTGTCTCTGGCAAGACAGTGCATGTCATGGGGAGGCAAACCTCCAAAAATAGTAAGTATTCTACATTTTTGGTGGGAGAACATGTTGAAGAGCATCCACACTGTCATATCCAATGTAATCCTCCCTCTTGCTGCTCCAGATACCATCTTTGATACCTCTGTCAGCTCCTAAAATGGAACCAAAACTATGGGATCAACTTCTCTGTAAGTTGATCAAATCACAACTGGTAAAGCAGCCTTTAAATTATCAATGCACAGAAGAATTCCTTATTAACTCCTCCACAAATCTTCTCCTTTTTTATTTTCTTATCCTCTTTCCCTATTAATAGATCTCTGTCTCAGTGATTGCTTCTGGATGACTGCAATCCTTAGATTTTCACTGCCTACTTTTGGGTAACTAGAGAGATCATCTTTGGGCTAGAGTGTCCAAAAATGTCCTTAATAGTGGCACCTCAGTTACTTGGGAAATCAAAGATATTTCTGGCTTCATTCAAATATTTTCCTGGAAAAAATATACTGCCTTTCTACCAGCTTTGGAAAGGAGTAATACATGATGTATGCCTTGCCATACCATCTGTGCAAACTTACCACAATATATAGCAGTTTTCACATCTGTACTTCCAATTATCCATTTTAAAACAAATACACTTTTGGTTAAATCCAAAACTTTTCTTTTGTTCAACCAGAATTCTTTCTCTGGTGAGGCAAGGAATGCCTGCATGCCTTACCAAAACATGTAAGTAGTCCCACTGCTTTTCATGGGGATCTTTACACGTATGGGAGCAGGTACCCTGGTAACTGGAACTCGAGGGCCAAATTCTCTGCTAGTGTCATCCTGTAAAGACCACATCCTTCAATTCAGCTCCACTGATTTATATGCCCAAACTGCATAATGAAATTTAGCCAACTGGAAAGTAGAATATAAAAGCATTATGATGCTGTCTGGCTTTACAGTAGAAAGCCTTGTAAGCTAGCATTTGTTTGGAAAAATAACAAGCCCTGAAGATGTTGGCTAGATTTCCTTAACAAGTAGTCTTATTAATGTCAATCCCCTGTATGGAGAACCCTATGTTAATCCAAGGAGTTCAAACAGAAACAAAATTGTATTTTTTTTTTCATTTATAAAGGTCCTTTGAATAAAATTAAGCTCACAGTGACAAGACCAGCAAGTAGGTGCATGTTTCACTCACAACCTGCAGCTCCTCACTGTACTTCCCTGTTCTTACAAAGCCTCAGGATCAAGAGTGTGAAAATGCAATTCCTCATTAGTTATCCAAGAAACTACTCATCCTGTGCCCAGGTAATGCCTTCAAGGAGCATTATTTAGAAGTCAAAACAGCAACTGTCTTGAAAGACTTAGAGAGCTGAAGTCACCCCATATCTTGCTTTCTGTGAGTTTCATTCAGCTGTGTTTTGCTTGTTTTCTTTGGCTGCATTTCTTGCTTGTTTGTTTACTGCTGTACAACTTTTGTTCGGAAAAGCTTCAGACAGACTAAAACTCTGCAGTGTCCACAGGAGGATGGAGGGGAAATGTTTTGAGATGTTTTGGGCTATGCCAGAAGTGCTGTAAGGAATGGTATTTTTGCTGCAGGTTTAGACACGAACGTCCATGGCTTGCCTTGTTCAGAAACCCATCCAGCCCTCACACATTCTCCTGTATCCCAGGTGACTCCAATGTTTAATGTAACTCTAACGTAAAGAATAGCATAGCTAGTTAAACAGAGATGAGTACCACTCCAAAACAAAATCTGTTTGTATTTATATTTAAAAACAGGAGGTGTATCCTCTAGCAGATATTCCAGTCTGCCTGGAAAGCGTATGTGCGCTATTAAGGGAGGCTTACAAAGGCTTTGACGATTCCTATGGTAACCCAGTAGAAAGGCTGTTTCCATGGGGACTAGCCAAGCCTATATAAACCTTCTGTCTTCATTAGAGTATCTCTGACACTGAATGCTTTAACAGTTGCTGTTCTGGAATAGTTAACAACAATCCCTGCTCTGGGGAGAGAATAAATTCTTTCCTTCCGGTGGAAGTCCAGTTATTTTGTCAGCTTTCAGTAATACTCAACTGAACACCTGTCATGTATCAATATAAGGAACATACTAAACAGAGATGTACACTTTAAAAAGCATTCTGATTTACCATCCCCAGCATTACAGTATATGCACATTATACATTTAGAAATGCAGTTATTTTAAGCATAAAGACAGAATAAATCATACTCTTTAAATTACACAAACATTAAAAATATCTGGGTGTATACGTAGTTGATTATCTGTCAAGGTAGTGTTCTGGTTCCCATTCAGATTTCCCTTCTCAGTCACTCATAACTCCTTTTAATATACTCTACCAAAACAAAACAAACCAGAATTATTTCTTTTGAATGTAAATCTTTCATGCTTGATCTCAGCCAAATTTGCTTTTCTCCTTACTTTTTTCCTTTACTTCTTTTTCTTTTCCTATTAACTCAACAGTTTTTGAGTTATGCAAGTAGAAATAAAGCTTTGTTTCTTCCATATGTTCAACACAAAACATTTATACATTCAGAACTCAAAAATGCCTAAAGGAACAAACTTCAAATTTCATCTTAACAATGTCTGCATCATCATTAATTTTGCCACCTCTTTCCTATATATTAATATGACTAATTTCTATTTTGCATTCTCTTTTCGTTTAGTATAAGAGCCTTTCTTAGCACCCTCTCTTCCATGTCTCTGAGATATTATTCTGCATATAAAGATATGCTGTCTAAGCTATAACATGCGGACCTTGGAGTAAATAAATCAAAGAAACAAACACATTAAAATCTCTGAGTAATTTTCAAAGAGTTTAAAAGTATTCCCCAAATTGCCTTTGTCTCTGGATGCAGCCCCACATGTGTCAGTGCAGTATGAGGTCTTGACTGGAGTCTTAGTATCAGCTTAAAATAAACTAAAATTATTTCTCTCTACCTTAAAAAAACAAATATCCAGGTGCCCTTTACGACAATATTTGAGACCTTTCCTTAAAAGTCATATTAAATGGCTGTGGTCCCTTGCAGTTCATAAAAACCTTAATAAAGATTTTCTTCTCTATTTAGTATGTTTAGTAATGGAAAATTCTCTTCAGAGTAGGCATTCAGCATTTTTCAGAAAAAGACCCCAAAAACAAGAGACCTTGTTTATGGCACAACTTTGTTCCACACTTGCAGATTTAAAACCAGCAAAGAATATCCCAACACCCCTCCATTTTGGATGGATAATGACAAAGATGATGATTGATGCACCCAGGCAGGACCACTGTATCTCTGCTCATTTCATAAACTGTTGCTAAGAAGCACCCTCCAGTCTGGGAGGTTTAGAGAACTCAAAGCCTTCATGGATCTATCTCTGAGGCCAAGTCTTGCTCAGCCTCAGCAGTTGTGCAGGCTTAGGTTCTTCAAACAAGACCTTGCTTAGATTAATCTGTCACTCGCGGAGCACATGGGACAAAGCCAAAAAGTACCGTCACACTTCACAGCTTTGCTTTGTGTAAAGATGCTTTGGTTTCCCCCTTGAAGATCAGAAACTGAAAATTGTTCTGATGCAGAAAGAAACTGAAAATTGTCTTGCTATCCCCCATGTTTATAACTCTTTTCCATGCACTAGCAGGATCAGAAGAGCACCATACACACACCACCTGAAAGACACATATCTTGTCATTTGATCATAACTGCTTATTTTCCAATATGTGTTTAGACACATTGCCAAAGACAGTTTCTGAATTATACACTTGATTCCAAGTATCACTTGATTACAGATTGCAGGGTGTAAATGCACCTTCTGGCATGGTATAATCTGATGAAGTTCCTGGATCAGTCAGAGCACTTTGGGTCACGATGGTTTTCTTCTTCACATTAATGCTGAGATCTGAACTAAACTACCCAAACTGAGAGCAAAGCTTCATGTACTCCCTGTAAGTCAGAGCAGCAACAGGAGGATAAAGAAGGCTTATGTACTTAATAGCTTTCTGATTGAGGATATTCAGTGCCTTTTTGAAAATAAATGGTATCTGATTAGGAAAAATTAAATTAAAAAGAGAAAAAGAGGGAATGTTACCTAGAATACACAGTAATGCTAGTTTATTCCTCAGTCTTGTGAGGATCCAAGTTTTCAGAATTACAACAGGATTAAAATCCAATTTCTTGTGAGTGCCCTACTCACTGAATCACTTTAGGCACACAGGCCAATAGATATATATTCCTTAAGTTCACATATTACTGCAGTTGCCACACATTCATGGCTACTGCATATGCCAGCTGGACACACCACCAAATTCTTCCACCACTCTGAAAAATCTGAATCTTAACCTGTTGTGAAACAAGACACAACACTAACCAGTACTCTGTGAACCCACAGGGCACTGCTGGGCAAGCAGGTTCTGTCTATCCCTGTCTCCCTGTCACCACACTCTATGTCTTCACAAGCATTCAGAGTAAGAAGAAATTACACTCAGTAGGCATTGTAACACCTGTGAATCTGAACAATGAAAACAATTCTCTGGAGGATGACCTCTACTAAGGAGATGCCTTAAAATTACACAGCTCTTAAAACTCCAGTGTTTGCATGTTGCTCAGCTCAAACAGTAACATTTAGACAGTGACAATACCACCAGCACCCCTTCAAGCAGAGCCCAGGGAATGCCCCTGAATCAGCAGTGTACGTGCCAACTGGACAGAATAAGGTCACTTCTCTCCCTTACATCTCTTTCACAGCAAGCAATTGCTCAGAGGAGTAAGCCTCACTCAATGCTCTTGTAGTCAAGAAATCATTGCCAATTATTGCAGCTGTGAATGATCCCTGACCAGACCAGAGAAGGCTCCTGAAGCCAGTCCCATTGGGCACAGTGTGCAGACACTACAGTACACAGGGCCTGAGTGCTGCAAAGGGAGAAGGCTGGCTGATGAGTGAGCTCGTTCCTTCTGCGTGGTGAGACTTACAGTTCAGGATGATTCAGTAAGGGAGTATGTCAGCAGAGAGTTTTTAATCTTGTTAAAGAAAGCAGCCTTCCTTCCTATTGGATACCTACCAGCAGTCTCTAGAGAGATGACTTCTTCCCAGTGCTGCACAGGATCCCACTGCTTGCTGTGCTGGAAGGAATGTGTCAGAACTAATCTTACAATAACAAGTTGCACTAACTGCTGACATGAATCTTGGCACTGACGTAAGCCCGAGTTGTTTAATTAGTATTTATGAAAGATGAAGTGATACGGTTCTTCAAAAAACGGTAACATTCTGTTACCATAATCTGTTATCATAAACTGATATAAAGATTCCAACCAAACTGAGATTACTTGGGAAGGAGAACAACTATCTACAGTTTAATAAAGCAGAAAAGGGATTTGGGGAGCACAGCATCATGAAGAAATAAATACATAAGCTTTGGCTCCATTTCCTATTTAGCATATCATTAAAAAAAGAAAAATTAATTTTGAGTTAAAAACTCAGCTTTTTATCTCATGAATGCGTTCTGAAAAATAGGTGACCACCACAAATGTTTTAAATTGTGATATTCTAGCAAGGATGTATTCATTGACCACACTGGCAAAATCAGGATCAGTATTTAATATCTCCCTAATTAAAAAAGAAACACTTCCATGATTCATAGATCACTATTCAAAACGCAGAAATTCACTTTCATAGGCAGCAAAACTTATAAAAATACATCCAATTAGTGTTTGGTAGATTTCTTTAAATTGTTAATTAATGATAAATTCCTATAGATGAATAATAACGTACATATACACAGACACAGCATGTTCTTCCATCTTCAAAGAAGAAATCCATTAAGAAATTGTTATTTAAAAGTTCCTGGGGATATTTTCAGGTGTTTTTCTAATGTAATAGCATTACCTCATGATAAATTCTGCCCATAGCTTCAAAAGCTTTTATTTCCCACAGTCAGATTTCTCTCACCCATTGAAAATTCGATGGCAAGTGGTTTGAATAAAAGGATACTCAGCAACATTCCTTGTATTTTTCAAGCCAATTTGTGTACATCTCTAGGGAATGACCAAGGACACAGGGCTGTCCACAAGGGTGGGAAACATTTGAGCATGAGTATTTAGCACAGTGATATTCCATGTTAGCATTTCTATGAATTTACATTGGGAATGAAGCAGACAGCTCTCGAGTGTTGGACTTGCTCTTCCTTCAAAGCCCCTTCCCACACACATATTTATGGTCAAAACAGAGGGCTAATGGAGGCCTTGCAAAAGCAAGTCTGATGTTATGAAAGTAAATTATTTTCTTTCCGTGTCTCTCATTTTCCTCCCATACAGAAAGAGGGAAATCTGTGATGTCAGGTTTTTAAAAACCTCTTTTGGGAGCCTTCCCTCACGTCTTCACTACCTGGATCAGTCTCAATTCTTTGCATTCAAGCTTCTGCACAATTTGTAAAATATCAGTCTCTCTTGTTACTGTATTCCTTCCCAGTAGTCATCATTCTCCACATATTTGGCACAATTTAATAATGTTGAATTTTGACTCCAAGTAAAGACTTTATATTCACTAAGAGTCTGTTTTTGCTGCAGTATGTGTTCACAATAAACAGTATATACACAGCACTGCTTTGATCTTCTTTTATCCTAACTACACACCACAGTGTAAGGATCATAGAACATATTGAGTTGAAAGGGACTTTGAAAGGCTGTCTAGTTCAACTGCCCCAACATGGGCACGGACACCTTTCACTAAACCAGGTTTCTCAGACTCCCATCCAACCTGGCCTTGAGCATCACATGTTACCCTCCTCTGAAAGACCCTCTGCTTCCCCTAGTCTCTTTTATCCCATTACTGTGTAGTGGGTTTCTCAATTCAAGTTGTTGCCTGCTCTCCAGCTTCCCTAGGTGGGCTGGAAACCACAGTGCTCTTATGATTCATCTATTCTCCATCATTTAGTCCTTCCCTTTTATATACACACTCACATCCATACTGTCCTCACCTCACACTTTCAACCTCTTCATGGTGATCCCTAGCCTACTCAACCAGTCCAGCACTGTCTATTTCCATTCCTTGCAGTGACTTTGAAATGTCTCAGAGTCATATATATACCTACACACATATATACATGTCTTGGACATGGCAGAAAGGCAAAGACTTTGTGCATGAGAGCACAATACTGCACAGAGCTGAGTATGGCCCCTTTAACTCTTTAATGAGATCTATGTGTACCTGAGGTATGAATTTCAGTCCTTTAGCTAAGACGAGAACACCAAAGGGCTAAGGAGAAGACACCTGCATCAAGGTAGTGACGTGACACTCTTCCCTGCTCCTTACTGCTGAACTGATACCAAGGTGTTGGGGGTTAGATTTGGTTTTTTTTCTTCTCACAGAATTTTTTCCCATAAGTTTCCAAGAGGCCTTGATGACTACTTAGTCAGAACAAAAGGGAGTACTTGAGGGACATGGCAGCACGAGGCTACACCTATTGTTTCTGAATCCCTGGGAGTGTCCCTCAGAGGGGAGAGATGACGAGGTTTGGGAAAGGCAAAAAGACAGATCTGGGGGAGGGGAGCTCACTCTTGCTCTCAGCGCCGAGGAGGACGGTCAAGCTGCCCCCGCTACAGGAAGAGTTGGCGGCCCTCACTCTGCCTCTGTCTCATCCTGGGAAAGCTACCGTCATCTGCTCCTGTACCCGGGAATCCTGAGCTCGCTTTCTCCAGCCTCCCCCCACCGCCGCTGCTTCTTCGGAGCTTTGAGGTTCCCCTGCTGCTCTGTAGTCCTGCCCTGCCCAGCCCTGCCGGGACACCCCTGCTGCTCCAGCTACCAGCGCAGAGCTCCTCATCTCATCCACCAGCCCGGGACTTTCCTTCCTTCCAGCTCGGCCTCTCGGAGCCCTGCAGGGGCACCGAGATCAAACTGCTCTGGGCTTTTGTGAAAGAAAACCCTCAAGGTTCCTGGTTCTGTTTATTATTAATGCTATAGTTGTTGTTTGTTTGTTGTTTTGTCATATATACTAGTAAAGAACTGTTATTCCTATCCCCATACCTCTGTCTGAAAGCTCCTTTAATTTTTTTTTTTTTAATTAGAATAATTTGGAGGGAGGGGATTTGAATTCTCCATCTCTAGAGAGGTCCTGCCCCCTTCCTAGCAGATACCTGTCTTTCAAACCAAGACACAAGGGAAGAGGGGCCAGCACTGAACATATCCCATCCAGATTTTTCTCACCAGAAGATAGAAAATGTTTAAGATGAATGCACAGAGGAAAAGCCTGGTTCCCACTGACCAATGAAAGACACTATTGAATGCTGCAGTATCAGTAGGCCTAGACACTATCTGTTACATAGATTTCTGCCCTGCACTACTTCTTCAGATTCTCTCCCATCTCTGATTCCCAGAGGGTAAAAATGTATCAGAGCCCTGAATTTTAAATAATTTTCTGGCATCTAAGGGATTTAGCTGTAACACCCAGCTCAATTCAAAATGTTGAGGAAAAGACTGTAAGGTGACAAGGCAATGGAGCTGCCCCCTCTAACTGTGGGGTTGGGAGCCTATTTCACCTATCTGACAGCCTTCCTCACCAGGACTCAGAGCGTCAAGAGCTTCTCAGAGTCCTTCTGGGTCGGTACAGCTTTCTGCCACCCCCAAACAGGCGGGTGGTTGTCAGGCACAATCTGGCCTGGACTGTTTTTCATTGTATAAAGTTGCTATGGTATCACCAATTAAAAATTCTAAAAAATAATCTGCATCTGTACAGCATGCTAAAATAACCTACCAAATGACACGTCCTTTCGTAGAAAGCGAGTCTACTAATTGCTGAGGGGCAGATTCCTCCACCCTTCCTCTCGCTGAACAGTGCCTTCAAGCTGCAAATACTCCCACTGCTTTCAGCATTTGCCAAGCCTAAGTTTTCCACAGAAACCATGAGTCAGGCTCCAAAAATCAGGAGACAAGCTTAAAAAATCCTGAGATTTAATTACAGCAGGTGAAGTATTTTGCCTTGACGATGGATTTGGCAGAGTGGGCATTTAGCATAAGAGTCAACCTCACAGCTAAAAGCAGGTGATCAGCAGCTTTAGCAGAGTGATCCCATCTGAAAATATGTGGTCTAACACTTCAAAAGCTTTTTGTTAGTGTCTAGCAGGAGGAAACTGAGATCCTTGTTTCCATGATATTTTTCTTCCCTCTCCATTTTCATCTTTCTCTTTTTTTTTTTGTCTCCTTTTCTGTCCCTTCACCTTATTTCCAAATGCATTTGAGTAGATTGGTCATTGCTGGAAGAAGGTGAAAGTCAAGACTCAGGAAGAAAGATGGTTTTGGTAGCCAGGGATCTGACTAAGCCATGGTTGACAGAGCTGGCCTGTGAAGATAGCACCAGGCTCCCTGGAGGAGGTGGACTTACTGACCACACAAGGTAGAACCTAGCATACACCCCTTACCTGGTGGACCTGAGCAAGGGCAGAGTGTCTGGTTTCACAAAACTTTGGTTTCCTCACAGTGACCCATAGGCTTAATATCAAAGACTTGAGATCCAATGACTCAAAGACTAAACTTCAGTCAATGGTATGTGAAATCATGAACTCAAGACCTGTATTCCCTCTTCCATCTCACAAGCTCCTCCTTCATGGTCAAGAACCCAAGTTCATGCCCCCAGCTGAGCACCACTCACAAGTGCTGGGGCACGGGCACAGCAACATGCCATACTGACTCCGACTGACCTCCTCTGGGCCTTCCCTCTAGGCTGAGGGCTCGATGTACCCTTCACTGCAGCCCAAGCTGTGTCACTTGGAAGGCTTGTCCTTCCGACCCTGGCATGCTGACTGGCCCTCCTCAGTGAGGAGCTCAGTGTTCACCCTCAGGGATGCCATTATGCTGCCCAGCTCCAGGTCAGTTGTGTGACAGAAAGGCTCATGTCCTGCCATGGAGCCACCTGGATCTAACCCTGGGCTGGCCTCGTGTTGGAAGTGCAAAGGAGGCTCTGTGGCAAACATGGACAGCAGAGCTGAGGGCCATCACTCTTCCCCTGAGGACAGGAACAAACACGAGTGCAAGTACTACACACTGAACATGCAGACTAGTCAGAGAACAGATTTAGACCTGGTCAGACCTGATGCAGTGAGAACCTCCTACTCCACTTACTTCCTCCCACTGTCATGAGCCTTTTCACACCCCTACGTATTACCAGCAATCTCTTACGCCTTCCACCAGAATAGTGAGCTGGAAAATCGTAGTGCACAAGAAAATGAGACCTTGGCACATTCCCCCCTTCAACTCAGAACTTTCATCCTCCCCACACAGAAAACGCCTTAAAGGTGTGCAGCATCAGCTTGTCAATGAGGAACAATTTCGCTTCCAGAAATTATCACCATGGATTAATTTTATGAAGTCTGAAAGCAAAGCCCAGAGACAAGCTTGATCACATGAGTTTTACAAGGTTATATTAATGAAAATACATGCATTGATGTGTGTTCATCTTAAAAGCTACTTATTAATTTGACTAATTAAATGTATATTTTATTTTCTAGAAATTTATTACACTTTGGTCACAAATAGGTTGATGGTAGCATTTGCACAGGACAATAAACAAGTTCAGAAAGGCTCTTGGAATTTGGCAAGAAAAACACAGATTTGTAATGTCATAAGATCAAAAAGCTGTTGATGAAAAAGAAAGAATGGTAGTTTTCAAATATAAAATATTAGTTCTTTCTTTTTTTTAAATGGGTGTTGAGAAGAGCGAAGTGAATAACTGTCTGTCTGGGTGCTGCAAGTGGGAACATGTCTAGATGCTATAAATTTGGAGATGAATAATCTTTCTTTATAACAAGTATAAGAAAAAGTACAGAAAAGATGCTCCATCTCAAGAAAAGTCCATATAAGCAGAATCAGCTTCCCTGTGAGGAAATAATTACAGCAAGCTGCAAAAATAGAAATAAAATCTCTGACGAATTGCTGGTGTATGAATTCTTGTTACAGTTTATTTATGCAGACAATATAGTGTCTGGGATGAAACAGCTCTGTTGGCAGAACAAGCATGAGCCACTGTATGTGGGCTCTCAGAGCACTGCATGGGAGTATTTACTTCAGCTCTCCTGGAACCATGCAGAAGTGACGTTACCATGCTAGAGCCTGAAATTAGCAGTGATACCACCGGCACCAAGAGAAAGCCAAGTGTGTGGCTGAGATCTCCATCATCTGACAAAAAAAAAAAAAAAAGTAAACCAAAAAACAAAACCCTAAACAAGCTAAGAGGATGTATTTGAAGTTAGTATTTGAAACCTCTTCCTAAACAGATCACACTGAATACAAAGAGGGGTTTCTAGACTCAGCCACATTTTGCCACTGTGATTGCTTACCTGTAATGTTTTCTGCAGGACAGGGCAAATGACATCTGCCTCTTCATGTTTGCATGTTTATATTGCTTTATTCTTCTAAATAAGGGTTCAAACTGTCCTGGATGTTGTCAAAAACCCCGGTAATATTTTTCTGATCTAGAGGATAAGTCTGAAATTAAAATGTATTTATTAAATATGACCACTTTTATGTATGGAAGAGATGCTAATCTATTCTGTTGCAAGATACCATCAGCAGACATTTTCATAGCCCTATTGCTGAGAACAGTCTCAAATGAAAAGAAGGAGGAATTTCTTGTGCAGGAGAGCCAGTGAAGCTGTGGCACACAGCTGAGGGAGCCCTGGGAAGGCTGTCAGCCTGCCCTGCCTGCTCTGCATCACCCATCCCACTGAGCTCTGCGTGCTCTCTCTGTGCTCCTGGACTTGTAGATAGGCAGGGGTTAAGGCCAGCCTTGGAAGAAAAGTGTGAATAACCACCACAAGGAGACTATGGCAGCTAGAAAGAGACAGAGCAAAGAGGAACAGACAAAGGGATGCTGTGAGAACACAAAGAGTGATTCTGTGCTGTCCCTTCATGAGAGAAATTCCCCATCAGTCATCATGCAAGTTTTAGAAACCAATGGATCAGCACAAGGACCAAACTCCAACTCATGGCCCATCTGTTTGGTCCTGCGTTCCTTGAAGGAAATGACAGAAGATCCATTGGCTTCAGGGAAAGAGGATCACACCCTGCCATCAGCTGTTTCCTCAGACACTATCTTTACTCACCACAATTTTCTTTTGCCCTTAGTGTTCAGCTACTGGGAAATTCTTCTGTGCATCCCAGTAATGTATTTCTGAAGTGCTTCATGCAAAGCCTGAGTATGGCCAGAGAGCAGCCACTGCTGGCGTATCCAGAGGTGGGCTCAGCAGTGGTGTAGCTGGGGGAAGAGAGCTATCTGAACTATTTAAATCTTAGAGGTTCATTGAAGTGAGGTTTCATTCCCTTCCATTGAAGTCAGTGGGAGTCCTGTTGACTGAATCCCAGGACTGACCTTTGGGGTTTGCTTAGGCTATTTATCTCTACAAAAGAAATGGTTTGTTAAAGTGTATTCTAGGGGGCAGGTGGCCGAAACAGGCACACTGTGAAGAGCACGTTTCACCTGCTCACAAAACATCCAGTGATAAGCACTACAGCAGAAAATTATCAAAAATTCACGCATTGAATTCAGGAGGAAGGAGGGAACAAGACATGCAAATAAACATTCTGGTGCAGAATATATTTTTTTCTGCCTCCAGATTCTACCAGGAATAAAAGAAAAAAAAAAAAAAAAGCAAGTGGAGGTGTCTCCTTTTCTGAAAGAAAAAAAAAAAAGAAAGCAAAAAGAAAAACCAACAATAAAAACAAACCAAATGAACCAGCACCATGAGGAGAGATCATTTCATACATTTTCAAATTCAAATATTTTATGATCTTGTTTTAGCATCTCTATAAGTCTTCTGAGCACTGCTTTTACATGATATAAATTTCTGGTTGTGTTAATATGTGCCCTGAATATTATTATTTTTAAAATACTCTGATATGGCTTTGTTTGAAGTTGGGAGGAATCTTTCCTGGGGTAAAAGCTAGGATTTATATTCATCTTCAATTTATTGAGCCTAGCAAAAGAATGAAAACATGCAGAACATTTCCTCTAAGGTAAGAAAATATATGTCGCTGTGTTCTCCTCAAAGTAATCTATATTTTTAAACAGTGTCCTCACTAGTAAAGGAGGAAATTCTAAAACAATATCCTCGCTGGTAAAAGTGGAAATTCTATGAGGCTAGGTATTATGGACATGCTGATACAGATGTCAGTACCTGTTGTAAAAGCTTTTTTCTACCTCTTAGAGATCCAAACCAGAACTTATTTCCTGGAGAGTGAAAGATCTTTGTAGTATCTACACTGGGCATAAAGGCAATGGCAGCTGACAACATCAGCCCAAGCAAATTGAGGAGATGAATGGCTAGAGTCTGTGAGTGTTAAGAAATAGTTCACAGTCATTTACAGTAAATTTGATGCAACTGCAGTCTAAAACCCATAAGAAGAAAAGAAAAAGGTCACTTCTCAATCATATAGAGAGCTTATTTTCTTAGTTCCATGTATAGATATCTAATTATGTGCATACAAATAGATGGCAGTATTAAGATACTGTGCTTATTTCAGGATATCATGCAGAGATCCTTTTCAGGCACTTGACTATCGTTTCTGCTTCTCCAAGTGCTCCTACTGAGTGTTAGTACTGTTGAAACTTCTCAGGGAGTTTTTAAAAATTTCCAAGTTCATCTATTTGTAAAGCATGGGATTAGGAATACATCCTCTTTTGAGCCTTTTTGTCATTTAGTTATTATATATACATATTTAGTCATTATGTATTAAATAAAAAATATCTTTTTGCATACCTATCTATTACAAAAACTCATCTGAATCTTCAGAACTGCATTTCCTCTGTATCTTTCATGACATTACAGATGTGTAGTCTCAATTTCTTTGCTTATTTTTAACAACGTTCAGTAACAGAAAAGGCTGTGTCATAATGAGCATGTGGAGTGCTGTGTCTAGCATAAGCCACTGCTTTTCACAATGTGAGTACAATGTTCCCTAAGGCATCGCTTGGTAAATGGCACTAGTACTAAAAACAAAACCTTTAGACAGGAAGGCTGGATTGATCCCTTCTTTTTACTCTTGTCCCTACCATAAGAACCTCATCCATTTCCAAAGGGCTTATCTTAGGCACTGAGTAGTTTTCCATTTTTCTAAGACTATTGTTATAAATACGTAACAATTGACAGGACCAGTAAGAGAAATTACTGATGTAGGTCTCAACTGGCAAGAGATATAACAAGACCACAGCAAGCTATTTGGAAACCCATCCAGGGAGGACTGCTTTAGAGCATTTTAGGGTATTGTAAGACACCCCAGAACAAGAGGAATGACAGCATGCCCTTTGCCAACAGAAGAGCACCCATGGGAACAGCTGACATTGCTCCCATTGCCTGTCCCAGCCCAAAACAGATTGTGCATGGACTAGGATTGTGTATCCAGTTATCTGAGCTGCACCTAGTCTCTGAAACAAAAGGTTTGAAGCTGTCAGTACTGCTAAATCAGGGTGTATCTTCCTACCTTGGTGGATCCTTGGATACTCCAAGTCACTTGCCTGCCCAGCAAGGGTTAGATGTTTCATGGTCCCACAAAAGTGCTGCAATGATCTATTAAAAACACTTGGAAATTGGAGAAATATAAAAGCCTTCAAGACTTATGGGGACTGATTAAGGGACAGGCTGCTGTACTTTGGAAATAGCTCCAGTTGACTTAAAGATTTACTGGGAAATTCCAAGAGTTCTGGAAAACTCATAGTACATGACATAATGGACGGCTGGTATAATATTATTTGCACTTTCACAGATTCCTGTAGTATTATGTTCATACAGCAAAACCATAAGGACTAGAAAACTAGAAGTTCATCAAACCTTTTCACTGATTCCAAAACACAGACCATTTTCTTCCTGGAAGCATAGAGTTGTTTTATTTGTTCCTAAAAGCTGAGATCCTGTTGCTGCATGCTGCCACTTAGGCAGGATAGGAAGCAAGTCAATGCCTGGAGATAACAGTACAGCAGTCACAATCCAGAGGTTTTTTTCCATCTTTTATTTTTAGATGATAGTGTAGTAAGTGGGAGAAATGGTGATATGGTGTAGGATGTAGCTGGGAGCTAAGGGCACACAGACTGGAACAGTGGGGTGGTACAAAGCAGTTGAGAAATGAAAGTACTTTCTGGAAAGGTAATTTTAAGCACTGACCTTACATAATGTATGGAATGTGAGTAGGTGTTGAAGCCATCTAAAAGAAGCTACCCCAAAACAAAAAAAATTAACCTTTTTTTGTTTTCTTACATTACTTTTTATGTTTTAGGCATAGGAATCTATCCAGATCAGAGCAATTTGAGGATAATGCTAGTTGCTCATTGTGAAAGGAGCAGAAATGTTCTTTAAAGGGCGATAAGGAAAATTTAGAAGGATCTGAGGGTTTGTCTATCCTTATGCAGAGGCCCAAAGCACTGCAGGGCTATACCATAAATTAGACCAGAAATGAGGTTCTATACTCTTTCTTTCATGATTCATGCTTTCCTGCATGTCCTACAAGATGTCTTGTCATCAGAGCTTTGTTCACTCCATTCATTGAGGGTTTCACAAAGTCCAGTCCACCTGGCTGAAATCGGAGGTGTCCATGTAAAGAGGGTATAAACACGAAAGGCTTAGATATGAGCATAGATTAGCTATGGGCAACAATTCTGAGAACTAAAAAAGGGAACACTGCATCACCGGATGAGCTCTGAATGGAACAAAAGGATTAGCTTAAACACATGCTCAAAATAGAAAATAATTTTAGCAATGTTGTTCAACTAGGAGGTTTTTTTTTTTTCTCAGAACTGATCTGTAAAGGAAAAACTACAGCAAAGCAACTTCTCTTCCATTGAGCCTCGCTGCTAAATTTTCTTTCAGTACAAGTTTTACAAACTAATTTAAGAATCTCAAACAATGGGCTGAATGATTTGAAACAGTCACGTTATCACGAGCACTGTGAATGTTGCCTTTTTGGTTGGAAAGCTGGCCAATTTACCTGCCATTCCCATGCTGCCCAGAGGCCTGGGTGGCCTCTCAAGCAATGACTAAGCCTTTGGGCAAAGTTTAAAATTTGGAGAAGTGAAAGTATAGTTTAACTGCGTGTATACCTTTCCTTTTCAGAAGGCGTGTTGCAATCAAGCTGTAAAAATCACTTCCTTTCTTGCTAGTGCTGATTTGGACAAGAAGACAACCATGTTTATGAAAGCAAATTACAGTCTGATGTGATACAAGCTGCAGTTCAGAGTCCAGAACAAAAAGCACTGCCCTGTAGATTGACCATATGTCTCCTACAGAATGTTGTTTCACTGTTCATTTGCTTCATGATGAAAAACATCCAGGTACATGCAATTAGGCAAAGCTTACTGAAGCTACTATATTTATCCTAAATAGCCACAACTATTCACTAATAATCACTAATATTCACTAACAATTCACTGGCTGCCAAATGTATGTACAGATAGCTCCTATAACACGCACAGGTTGGGGAATAAGATTTAATATAGTTAATAAATAAAATAATAATGCAATATAATTTTCTCTCACATCCATTTTACCTTATTGTCTGTCTTTAGGAGATGGGCAAATCTTCACAGCCTAATCCCTTCATTTAAACTATTTAGAAAGTCATCTTCCCTTCCCATACTTTCAGTAGCTGTTGAAATAAAGCTCTTTGATAAAGCCAAATAATTTCCATAAGGGTATACCTAGCAGCAGATGTGCATGTTACCAGCATGTGTAACCAGTACTTTGCCTGTGTTACTCAAGTACCTGGTGGTTCAATCAGCCTTTAGAAAGAGGAGAGCATTAATTATTTTCAGCACCTCACTACAACTTGTTTGATAGCTTTTAAGATGACAGCAACTTTAATGGTTAAATGTGGAAATCCAGTTTTCCTGCAAAAGCTCCGAGTGCCTAGGACCAACGTTAAAAGATTAGAGGCTAGATGTCATGGATACTGAACACTAATAAGATTTTTTTAAATCTCAGTAATTTCACGTTTTGTTTCAGCCTTGGTTTGCAATGACTCAACTTAGTTCAGTTTAAAAGGATGTCTGAGAAGGCCCCACTAGGCCCCATTCCAATATCTGAGTTCAGAAAACTCTCTGAACTTGGGATGTAAATTCATCCTTTCCACTTTTTTTTTCAAGTAAACTCAGTCCACCATCACTTCTGGTTTACATTGAATTTCCTCTTCTGATTTTATTCTTCATAGCAGCAGGAAGGATTTTAAAGCTGAACTCTTTATAGGCTTAACCCATTGAATTACTTTCTGGTGAAGTGGTTGAAGTAGTCTTCCTTTGCAAGAACAAGTGACAGTGTGTAAGTATTCCAAATCATAACGAATTCACCAATAAGTTTTTGCGTTTAAAAATGCTTTCCTTCACTTGTGTAGCACAAATGAAGTCAGTGGGGTTTCAAATTAAATAAAACTTGGCACTTCTTCTCAAAAAGCCATATTTTGTTTTGCTAGATCTGCATAACTCAAAATTGCTTAAGTGAAAGTTTCTTGCACATAAGAGAGATGAATTTAGCACAAGAAAGAAATTCTCTCTTAATTTAAATCTCTAAGGCAAACAGGTGTTAGTCTGTGCAGAATTTGGCCCTCTGGGCCCTTTTATTCTACCTCTACATTTATGTTCTCTCTAAAACAATTGCATAATTTCACCATGCAGTCAAAGATAAAATACAACCTGTCACTCTGAGACCAAGGCATGGATCTCCCAGTTCTGAACAATGTCAGTCCTGATAAATGAAAGAAACAGAGAAGAAATGCAATGTCAAAATAGCACTCAAGAAAGCCATCTTCTTTTATTCTGATTTTTTCAATTTTGCCTAAGATATGAAGAAAGGCACGGAAGTGTTGCAGATTTTTTTTTACTCACTGCTCAAATACGTCTAGGAAAAAAAAGCAGTAAGGATTAGTCACCCTGTTATCATGCCTTTTGTTGTTATTTTCTGACCTTGGAGGTCTCAAGCAAGAGTCACTAATGCTTGTAATCATCTTCTCTGAAAAATTTTATTTGCATTTATTTTAAAATAATGAGTTAAGAGTAATTCCAAGCTAGGTAAGTACTGACAATACATTTATTACTCAAGTATATAGAATATAAGTTAAGGTGTAGTACACAGGCACCTCAATTAAACAGCTCAAGTATTCAAAGCGCTTTGGGCTGTTTTGACATTCCTGGCTTTCTTTTGAAGGAAACAAGCAGAAATCTTAGTTCTGGACCACACGAGTGTGGAGATGCATAAGTGTCTTCTGGCGGACACCAGTAACCAAGGAGGCTCTCTGGCTCTCTCCGGGAAAAGATTGTGGGGAGCAGATGCTCAAACTTAAGGCTCCCCAGGGAGCTTGTCACAGCCAGCAATTATTACATTCGAAGAAGAGGGCTAAAAATAAACCTTATTTCTTTCCTGTCCTCTGGTCGAACATGAAAGCAAAATGGTCTATATGAATAGCCAAAAACCCCTAAAACCACAAAAACATTTACCTCCTTGTCTCTGCTGCATCATTAAAACACCATGTAGATAAGAAGGAAGAGAGGGTATTCTTTAGCAAATATTTCATTTTCTTTGTGAGTTCAAGGGAATACACTCCTAGCATGTCCTTGAAATGCAGGGAAATGGGCTGGGATCTGGTGGGATTTGGCACGCCAAAGAATTGACTCTGTTTCTGCCAGTGGCCAGCAGGAGACAATGTTGCAGTGTTAATAAATCATGATTAATTCCAACTCCTGAAAAACAGTGAGCTCTGCTGACTACCTAGCAATTCTCTAATGGTCAGGAAAGAAGTGTGAACAATTCAGTCCTTTAGAAAGGACTGAAGCATAAACAGCATTAAGGTGGGCTTTCCAAGGAGCTGTACTAGTTTCCCTCTCCTAGCACAGATCTAAGCAAATTACTTCAGTTTTTGGAAGCCTTTCAGGAATTTGTAAGAATTATTTTGCAAAGCTGGCTTCTGCGGGTGCTCTTGTGCTTCTGATGACACAAGGTTGCATCATCTTAAAGGAAGGATTTTGAAGATATTCTCAGACTAGTCTTTTGGATGAGATCAGTTTACAAACTGCTTCATAGGGAGTTTTATCAGTTTGAACACAGTTCAAAGAATTCTGATATCCTGTTAAGGTGCAGGGGTGTGACAGATACACCCACACACAGCCTGTGTACAGAGAGAAAGAGAGACAAACACATAGGTGCTCTATTCTGGGGTTGGTTCTCTCATTAGAAGGGTCCAATGGTATTGCCAGTCATTGATCAGGAAAACAGGTATACCAAAGAAAAACATTAATTCCCTGGTCTTCTGGGAACTTTCAGAAGAAGGACTTAACTGGCCTCCATTTTTGGGCTTCATAAGACACAGCCCTTTGTGTAACAAGAATTGGATTTGATCCAGTGTCTTCATAATTTTTATGAGTCCAGTATTTTTCCATTTATTATCTGCACACAAGACAGGCCATGAAGAGAAGTTAACACATCACCTTGCTCTCAGTTGTCCTCTCTGCCATCCCCCTCTATCTGGTGTTATAATGCTGAGACATGCTAGAAGTGGGAGTGGGAAGCCATGAGGTGACCTATCAGCAGTCCAAGTAAAAAAGCAGAGGAACAGTGTGAACAGCTAGACTTCAGGAAAAACGTCATTTGACACTGCATGTTGCTCTGTCAGTTTGCCTTCCTGATTGTTTCTTTTACTCTTTCATAAACTAGTGGTTTTTATTCAGTTGAATCATGCACGCCAAGAGAAAAATAGTGCACTGAACAACAGCTGGGTCAATTTAATTTTCTCAGGGTTTTTTTGGTTGGTGGGATGGGAACAGAGGCTCAAGCTCATATTTCTTTAGTATTTCCTCAAATATAAGCCTAGTCCATAAAGTGGCAAATTAAGACTTATCAGAAGAGTTATAACTAAATGAAGAAAAGCTGCAAGGAGGACAAAGTAGCCTACAGACTCTTTTCCTCCTTTTTTTTTCCCCAGTGAAAGCAGAATGCTGTCACATTCCTACTCATCCCTCTCTGAAGTCCAGGCCAGAATACCAGATAAAATCAGAATACTCTGTTTCAGTCTGATTGAGAACAGCCACTAAATCAAAAATATGCTTAGAGAATAAGAACTGTCAGGGGAAATGCTATCATGCACCCTTCAGGAAGATTCATCTGTCCTGTGATCGAGCATGTCTTTAATAAGAGTATGGCTGCAGAAGAGGGACACTGATGCAGCTATTCTTAGAGATCTGCCAACAGGACCAACAGGCTTGTATGTCATTCCTTATGGCTCAGGAGGGGTTTGGATGCTGAGCTTATCAGTTCTGACAGAGACTCTATGATCTGTGTCAATGTGAGGAGCAGTCTGCCTGTATCTGAAGGCAAAGCAAAGGGGAAATGCAGTGATAGTTAACTGCTGTTCACAGCTGAGCTGAAGGCGCAGACACTAAGCTTTACCTTCAACTACAAGAGCCCAAGTGTCGTAGGAAAGAGCGGGGCTGGTGTCTACAGAAAGCTGCCTAAATTCCAAGGTGTATTGGTTTTTATGGGTATGGAACTTTGTTTTTTATGAAAAAGCAGACAATAAACAACCCAGAAACTGGGTTTAAAACACACAGTTGTTATTATGGCTTTGCCAAGACTAACCTTGAGAGTCCTTGCACTAAAACAATGACAATCCCCAGCAAAAGCAGTTACAGAGCCTTTGGCTAAGTAGTGAGCAGTCAGTATTTCTGCATGACTACTTGCTACCTTATAAATTGTCAGTATAGTGGATATTTATTTGCAGAGCAAAACACTGTCATAAAGGGTCACTCTTGACATCCAGGTGACTGTAGTTACATTGCAACTACTTTTTCTAGAAAAGCATTAATAGTTCATATCTCTTTGTCCTGAATCATCAGCGACAGGCAATTTTGGAAAAGGATTCATACTCAGGAGACAAAAAATGACAACTCTTGATTGTCAACATGATCCACATATCTTGCAAACTCCACAGTGAAAACAAATTTCCATCTTCAGTGGCTGCACTTTTAAAAACAATAGGTCAGCTTACCTCTAAGACAGAGAGGGAGGAGATTTATTAATATTAAACTGTGAAATGTTGCACTAAACAGTAGGACATGCTCCATTAAAAGCAAATTGGAGAATATTTGCATGGGCTACCAGGAGTAAAGCTACGCAGAAACTGCTAATATTTGACTTTGCATTTCATGTAGTAGTTACATGGCTATTGATCAATGCTAAGACTGCCTCAAGTAGTTCTTTTATTATTAAAATAATTTTGTTGTTGTTGTTGTTGTTGTAAATTAAGAGAATTAGGGCTTTCTTCATAGATACTGACTTGCTAAGTTTGTCTGTGCTAACTGCTCTGAGGACCAGTATTGTCTTCCATATTGTCTTTACCACGCCTCAGGCTTTATTGACTTTTTTTCATGCTGACTGGCTTATTCTTAATGGTGTCTTCCTCTTTTGCCTTGTGCCTCATTGTCCAAGCTGCATTATGCACAATCCTTTCTTGGTACCTTATGAGGGATACTTCACTTTCTCACTTTGTGCTAAATGATGCTACACTGAGCCAAACATATCCTCTCTTGACTTTGCCATGTCAGAGTCCTCATGATCAAAATGTGTCGTGCTCCACAGCTGAGGCCCTTTACTTGGGTGGATTATCTGGACTCAGCAAAGAGGATTTTGCCCTCTGTTCATTCAGACTCGAATGCCTGAGGATATGACCAGCTCATTGGTTAAACAACTTCCTACATCACAGCGGTACATGCTGCAAACCACTTCAAGGGATGAGAGGAGTAATTCTTCAAATAATTTCGCACAGTGGTGGAAACATCACGGGATTTATTATGTATGCTATCAAGTGTTTTCCAGTTTGCTACACAGTTGAGTTTTGTATTACTTTGTTGTTCTTTTGCAAGTGTAGTAAGAGACTTAATCTGATTGAAACCAACCAATTTTAAATGGTCTGGATCCTATAAAATACTCTCCTGGTCAACACTTGGAGCTCTAACTTTATGTCACCAAAACAGGGAAGCTCCCAGGGAGTCAGGTCTGTTTTATAGCAGCAGGTTTAAGAGATGAAGAGCATTTCTTCCCTGGCTGTATAGATAATTTCACAAGATACAGGAAGGCCCTCAAGATGTTATCACAATTGCCCAGTTCAGTAACTGAATTCTGAACCACATCCCTCATCTACTTTTGATCCCAAATGTGACACTACCCAGCAAAAAATGTAGCCTGCCATTTTATTTATTATAAATTCTGCAGTCTTAACAGAAAATTAAAGGTTTCATCTCAGATAAGTAAAGCTGCCTCCTGTTTTATCTTCAAGTGACATTCTCCTTAAAGACACAATAAACAGAAAAGCAGTATTTACTGACAGAGGTTGAAAATCACTTTGCTGGTGTCCACAGACATGTGTTAATCTATCATAGATAAAATCTGTCCCTTCTTCCCCCTTCTACTCTCTACAGGTCAGCCACAATATTTTCACTGCTTTTTAAGACCACAGTTTGATTTAATATACCTGATCATCAGTTATTAGCTTCTGCATAAACTCTTTCTTGATGCACTCTATCACACTAGAGATGAAACAAAGGCCACAGGAGTAGTTCTGTGAAGACAGACAGTAAATCTTGGTAGGACAGAAAATGGTGCTCATGGTCAGAAGACAGCTGTACAAGTGAATTTCATGGTCTGTGCTAAGGAGATGGGAGAGTCGTGGCTACAAATCCTTCTCTAGAGGAAACACCATTCAAAAGCATAGGCAGAAAGACAGGATGTCTTTAAGGGAAATTTTTTAACTCTCTTGAAATTTTTAGTCCTAGAACCACAAAAAGACCACAGAAATGATGAAGGCATTAGAAACTAAGGAAAGAGCAAGCAAGAGTAACATAAGGAGCATATGGGACTGATCTCTAGGCTAGTCATGGTCAAAAGAATCAGTTGCCTACGGAAGACAAAGGAGAGAAGGGACAGAGGAGAGAGTGGGAAAGTGAGAGAGAGACACGCTGTAGTTGGAGGAGAAGCTATGAGATGAAAAAAAATAGTATTCTGGATGGCCTACAGGACTTGTTAAGATGTTATAATCTGATGAGGAAGCTGAGAAATATATGCACATTATTTTTTTCTAGTTTTATAGATCTTCTATTCTTTCCACACTGAAATTGGATTCAGAACCTTCACAATTCTCACCACTTGTCTGTTTCTCCCATAATACATCTGAAAATACAGGTGTAA
Organism: Prinia subflava; assembly: GCF_021018805.1. Lineage (NCBI taxonomy): Eukaryota > Metazoa > Chordata > Aves > Passeriformes > Cisticolidae > Prinia > Prinia subflava. The sequence continues at coordinate 61,150,552 of NC_086247.1, forward strand.
CCTTCAAACACCCAGGTGGGTTAGAGAGATGAGAAAAAGTGAGAAATGAGAAAAATGAGAATTTTTTCTTGAAGTTCTGAGAAACCCTGGTCTATGGATTATCAGTCCCATGCAAAAGTGGTAGCCAGAGAGGAGTTTTACCACTGTGATCAAGGTAAGAGACTTCATGGTTGCCTTTTCCAAACACAAGGAGTTCAAGCAAACATGTCCAGCATGATGGCACTCAACCACAACTATTTGCAGCTGTCATCTGGAGGGGTCTCTCCCAGGACTGTATGACACAGTCGTGTGCATTAGGAACGGGAAGAAGAACATGATCCTTCCTCTCTACTCAGCACTGGTGAGGCCATGTCTGGACAACTGCATCCAGCTCTGGGCTTCACAGTACAGAAAAAAAACAGACTTACAAGAGCAAGACCAGAAAAAGGTAGAAAAGATGATTGTGGGACTGGAGGAAAAGCTGAGACAGCTGGGACTATTAAACCTAGAGAAGACTCAGGGGGAATGTTATCAAAGATATAAATATCTGATCAGAGGAATGATGAGGGAGCCAGATAGTTCTCACTATAGCCCAGGGACAGGACAAGAGCAATGGACACACAGTGAAATACATACTTTTCTATCTAGCACCAGAAAACCCTTGTGACCTGGTGGCTTGTACCTATTATTTGATATAAATGAGGTATCAAAGTTAATTCCCAGTCCCATGTGAAGAGTTTGTCAGACCATGGCACATGCCCAGAGTATCCTTGTAGCACTGACTGCCTGGAAACACTCAGGTTTGCAAATCTAGCTTGACCAGCAGGGAAGAGCAATGCATCCAGCTCTCACAAGCTGCATGTGCCTGTGGAGAAAAAATAGAAGAGAACATCTTGGAATGCTTGCTCTCAGTTTTTCTGCTTTTTGGTGCTTGGGACCTGATCTAAGTAATTTACTGCCCAGTGATAACTATTGTCCAGAAGTTAGACCCACAAAAATTAATAAACTATCTACAAGGAGTTACAATTTTATTTATTCCCTATTATGAATGCCTAGCTCTACTACCCAAGATAATCAATTCCACAAGATTAGTAATTCTGAGTTATAGCTGTTTCAAAAAAACACACAAGTGTATTTTGAGACAAACACATAAAAATTTTGATTCAGACCCTTCGGTACTGAAGGCATTAAATGAATGGGATAGCAGTGTCATTTGTTGCTGTTAAATATGAATTAATTATGAATAGATAATTAGAACTGAACCCAGCATTCTTTGTACTGGTTTTGTACCAAGAAATATGACCAATCTAAGGTCATTGGGGTGGCCGGGCTGTCTTGCAAAGACTTTTTGATATCGTGATTGTGGAACCACGTGCTCCCCTCAGCTGCTGTACATAGGCTGCTCTCACTGGATGAATGAGGGTGGAGGTTCTGTCTACGCCCTGTCCAAGGGCAAGGTACAGAGACCAATGAAGGAACCAAAAAGAAGAGTGATAACATGTCCTCATCACCAGGGAGAAAGAAAGAGAGCATGCTGGTGACTTTTCCCCCAAAAAATACATCGTGGCAATGGCTTCCCTCACACCTGTGCATGGATTTCCCTGACTACAGTTACTCCTCCTCTGGACTAGCCCAAATCTGTAAGTATTAAAAAGAGTATTAATGACAGTGACCTGCTGCTAAAACACTAATGCAGTTTATAAGGCAGATCAGAGTCATTCATCTCATTGAGCAAGATGGAAATAGGGGCAGAGGAACTTGCCTAAGGTCTTTCAATATGCCAAGTGGTGGAGATAGAAATAGAAGCTCTTTTCTCTGAATCACAGCTTCATGTTCTCTCAACTGCACCTCAAAAAGGATCCCTTCACATTTAGGAGAGATGTGCAAGTAGTAAACTGAAAAAAACCTGAAAAAACCTGAAAATAGCTATCAAAAGGAAAAAAAAAATTTGTGGCAGCAGGACAAGAAACTCTTCTGTACAGCCGATAACCAAATTGTCATTTCAGGTAAGGGAGACAGTAGATGGCAGTGTCCCCCAATACTTCCCAGGGAGACACAGCTCTCACACTCAACATCCCTGCTACAGAGCACAGACCCACACCGGCCAGTGACAGATGCCAGACAGGACAGACTTCACTCCTCACTGCAAGTTAAACCCAGGCAGTGTCTGGAAGAGTAGTGCTATGCAGGCTCTCAGCTCATTTCTCCCTAGGAAAGCCTTGTAGCTCACTTCTCCTGTCTTGGAAGTCAAGCTACTATAACTGACATCTGACACATGATGGTAGAAGACGATGACCATTCTTGGACTGAAGGAAACAGTGGTCAGTCAGCTCATCAAATATGTTCCACAGTAATAAATCATGACAGCTTTCCATTTCTTAAAGTCCTGACATCTGGCCTTCGGACACAAGGTATTAAAAAACTAGGAAAAAGATCCTAGGGCAGAGCAGAGATCTGGCTACAAACTATGTGTTTCCACTGGCTTCCCATGTCCCAGTGAACAAGACAGTATGTCCCTCTGCATTCTGGTTCCTGTTGAAATGCAAAAATGTCTGCTTTGGGATATATACTAAACATTAAAAAAATCAAAATCTGTTGATTGATTCTCTCAATCAACAAAAGAATTCAGAATAACTCAAATGACTCAAAGAATCAGACTTCTGTGACAGATACCTAAATTTCTACTGAAGCCTTCTCACAGGAAATTGTCAAGATTATTCCACTGATGTTTGTAAGACAACCACCATATAGAAGCCCTAAGAGAAACCCAGAAGTGAGATAAAGGAAATAAATTTGGAAAGAAGCAGCATTTGGTAATGGCTTTCCTAAAAACAGATCAAAACTGAGAACAGTTGTAGGGCAGGTACCTCTCAGATTTCTCTGAAAGAAGATGAGCACAACAAACAAACTCAATGGAAAGGTCAATAATTAATACAGCTGCTATTTCCAGTGTTGTTGGATATTCTGTTCCCTTGTAAAAATCAACATAACTCTGTCAGCATCAATATTGGTATGTACACGCTCATCATCTGGTCTCTTTCTGAGCTTTGGTATGATCTTGGACTCTGAAGACTTTTATTAAAGGACTTTGCAGCAAAACAACTGGTGCAGAGCACAGTGATGTCAACTTTTAGCACCAAGCATCAGACTACAGCAAGACATAGACCTTACAACTGGCCCCAGGTTCAGGGTTAAAGAATAATGCCAAAATAAGCCAACATGACAGGGTATGCCACCAGCATTTAAAATTAGCCTTAGTGAGTCATTCAGACGTGCTAGAAGAGCAGATCCCAAAGCACCCACATTCTTAGCCTTCTTCCTCTCAAGGTCCAGAGAGACACTAAACTTTTAACGACAGCATTCCAGTGAGCTCGTTTAGATATACAAAAAGAGATACAAAACAATAGCTTTAAATATACTCAGAACATACTGTGATGCATCCCATGGTAGTGAAGGTCTTAGAGGGACAGGAAGGTGAAGGTGTGGGGACAGGAACAGATTTATCAGTTTTGATCGCTAGCTAATTGCAAAGCTCTTTCCATTTCCAACATGTGGAGGGGGAATTTCCCTGCAATTACAACAGCACAAGATGAGGAAATTCAAGACTTCCATAGGCAGGATGGGGGAAGAATCTTCTGTAGAAACTGCCAAACAGCTGGATTTGTAACTATGGTCAGTGGGAGGACCTCCTCACAGTGTATCTTGCTGCTTAGTTTTCAATGGTCCACTCAGTGCTGTCATTGCTGTGGAGAGGGGAGAGAAATAAGAAAATAAGAGCCAGGCAGCTGCCCCTGAAGCTCCCTCATATGCTGATTTTAGGTTTGTACATGGTCTGAACTGCTTCTTCAGATCTTTCAAAAAGTGAGGAAGATAGACTTCCCTTTGTGCTCACAAAGATTGGTTTCTATGCTCTTCTCCAAATGAATTCACTTGGTCACATACAGGCATCTCATATTTTGTGCAGTTCAAAGTTTTCCTGGTTTGTGTGTCCAGAGCTAGAAGTTTCAAGGACTAAGAAATCACTCAGAAAGAATCAGTGAAGGACATAGAAGAAGAAGTTGTTCAGCCGTTTAGGAAGAAAATGAAGAATACTTGTACGTGGATCCCTAATTTTAGGAGTTTCCATGGTACACAGGTATCTTTTAATAAGGCACTTTTCCAGAAGGCATGAATGGCAAAGGAAAGCTGTGTCATCAGAGAATCTTGAAAAAAGGACATTAAATTACCTTTGTTTAATGCTTTAGGCCTTTAGGGCATCATATCATAGCTATCCTACCTCTCAAGGCATGCTTCTCTCTTACAATCCCAGTACTATATATGAAGTCAAGAAGGCCTTTACATACTTTATTTAATAAAAAGCTGTCTAGGCCACTCCTGCTTCTCCTGCACCAGCCAGGCACACTGCAGCACATCACTTCTCCTGGACCCTGATACATCCATCCTGAAATGTCCTGAACATACATTCTGTTGCTGTGGTTTTGGCACCAACTTAATGAAAGAAAAAGCTTTTCTCAAGGGCATCAGCAGCAGTACCTCAGGAAGGTGCTGGCTGGTGTTCAGCAACATGGACCTTGTGTAACTCCACAAGATGAATTGCTAAGTAATGGCTTGGGCTGGGGTTCAAAAGTTGTTTCTGTTGGCACTTTCAGTTGTGCCACTGGTGACACCTAAGACAGGGAAAGGATCCAAATTTAAATATCTGACAGGTGTTGGCCAGGAATTTGAATAACAGAATCTACACATTTCTCAAACTCCTCAGTTTTCTTTAAGAAAAGCAAGCCTCATGTTCATCTTGATGCCACAGAAGCCAGTGACTTTGAAGATTATGAAATTGATGGGCAGTCTCTCTGAACACAGCGTGAAGCTTCTCAACAAACCACTGCTATAAACTGCCTTCTAGATGTGCCTGTGTTTTCCTTTTCTCCCTGAGCCATCAGGAGAGCACCTTGTCAGTGTCCACTCTTTGAACCAGCGTGTCCTTCCAAGAGCCCGTCAAGCAGCGTCGAGCCCTGGCACAGTAAGAGCAGCACACGCGATGTCACCGCACAGGGCTCGGCCGTGCCCTCCGGCTCTGGTGTTTGCACCCAGCATACCTTGCCATCAGACTCTGTGTCACATTCTGTCCCAGTCCGTGTGCAGGCATGCTTGTGCTTCATGTCACATATAATAAGGAATAATTTTAAGAGGGATTGTCCTATTCTGTAACAGCTGTGACACACATACAGCTCACAGAACCTCTTGCTGCAATGCTTTCACAGAAGCCTGAACTGAACAAGGCTATGCCAACAATTGATTATTTTCTTAGTTCAGCAATCTAAGCAAACAAAAAAAAGAGATTAAGTTATACTCTTATAACCAGGATATATTTTTTTGCTTCAACTCCCCTGCTTCCTTCAACAACAAAAGTACCACAGAGTCTCAGAATAAAATGACTTGGAAGGGACCACAAGGATCATCTAGTCCAACTCTTAAGTATATATCATATAAGTAGCTATCATACTTCTTTCCCCCAAAGTATAATGCCCTAGAATAACTGACCTCTACAGATTTCATAATTTCCAGCTATCTTTCAAAGAGACTACACATTCATTGTTTTGCTATATGATGTGCTAGAAGATCCTGAAGAATGTAAATCACCATTTCAAACTACATTCCTCAAAATGCATGAATAGAAAAAATTAATTAAATAATTTGGTGATCTACTACTATGGCATCTTTCATTTCATCATTTGGTTCAAACAGCTTCCAAGATTTGCTTTACTTGTCTTTTAAGGAATTAGTACAAACACATGTTGAAAAAAATAGTTGAGAGGTTTTCCCATCTTTTTAATCTATTTTCCAAACAAAATTTTAGGATTTATATTAATTGTTTAAAATTCAGTTTTGCTTTACACTTTCATCCCTAATTATCAAACTAAGCTATTTTAATAAGGAAACAGAAATTAATATTTGTAGTGCATAAAGTTCCAAAGGCCTCCCAAAAAATCAGTTTTGCTTTCTATATGTTATGGTGAAGCTACTGGGAGAAGCTGCCATTCTAGTTAAGGAGACCACAACCCTCACTGGCAGGACAGAGTAAGACTGGAGAATGAGAACAGCATGAGAAGACAGTTAGAAGACTTTCTGCCAGCTCCTGTTATGAGTGCATTCCACTAGGAGTGAAAAGCACATGACAGCATTTATGAGACATATATACATTATATTGTATATACACTGCAGTAGCACGTGACTCAACAACAGCTGTGCCATGTAAAAGGACTTAAGAAACCTCAATGTCATCCCTAGCTGACTCCTGACTATCAGCAGTAGCCTGGGACTACTCTTTGCAAAAGTACTCACTTCCATGAGTCACAGCTGTACAAAACACTGCCAGGAGTAATCTCCTGCAAGGCCTTCCATCTAGAAATCTCAAGAAATGTGAATCTCAAAGTGTTCTATTCCAGGGGACCTATTAAAATTATATTAAGATAAAGTTAGAGACAGGATCCTCATGGTATAAAATACCCACCTCTCCCTCATCTTTATGACCAGCTTCTTTAAATTCTGGCAATGTCCAAGCTCTGGTGTTTCAGAACAAGAATTTTAACTTGATGGCTCGCCTATTAATCTCTATTAAATGAAATCAAAGCTAAAGCTCAAAAAGAAATCTAAACTTTTTGAAGAAGCTAAACTTTTTGGGTTTTTCCTTTTTGTTTGATAATCACTATATTCTGTTGAATAACTAGTGTATTTCCCAATATAGCTGCAAGGAATTTCACAATAGCATTCATTCATTTAAAAAACAGGAGAGAGTCAAAGCTCTTCTGTCTTGCATCACTTTCAATGAATGCTTTAGAGTGAAATGGCAATCATGAGACCTCCAGCCTACACAAGGAGGAAGTGGTTTTGCAGGCTTGCCAGATTAAAGAGTGACATCACATTATCTTCGTCAATGCTGATTCCAGCTCTTCGATAATCAGGCAAACATGGAAAGTGCTGTTCTCGTATCACATGGTCAGACATCACTTTCCATTCATTAGTGGAGCACTGCTAGTGCCTGCCTCAGCAGAAGCCCTGCCTCCTCTACTGTAGGAAATTTGCAAAAGTTAAGAAAATGTGACAGAAGGAGCAGCCATCTCTGCTCCTTGGCTGACCTATTCAAGATGCACATTCCAAAGCCACTTGCCATTTGTTTATGTCACAAATCAGGAAAAATGGAAACACAAACACTGTCCTTGTACAGAAAAGACTGTTACAAGCCATCACTTTCAAACAAGTGTTGCAATTTTTGTGTATAAGGGTGAAACCCTCTGAGCGATCCAGGTTTTCAAATTGCTTATGAAACATGGACTTAAACAACGACAGAAAATGTTATTTGTGTGTGTAGTATCCCTTTCTGAAAAGGCCCTAACAAAAACTGCAGATCACAGATTGATCCCACTGACTAAGAATTCAAGAAGGGTACCACAATTTTATTTTTTTTTTTCAGAGTGCCAGTAACTCCCAGACTTGTACTTGGCTGTAAGAATTATGCACTGAAACTACATTGAAATAAAAGATAGCTTGGGTTCATAGCAAATACTTCAGACAGCTTTCTGAGGTTATAAATTACACAATGCATGGTTTCTCTTAACAGAAATTTGGACCTAACCTGCAGCCTTCTTGAAGTGAAGAGGCAAGAATGTCTTTCTATAGACTCCTATATATAGGTCTAGCATATTACACAGCACAGCTGATAACACGCTCCTGATCTGCTTGGAGAGGAAATTATCTGTCACATATGGTCTCAAAATTATATTCATTGCTGTCCTTTAGCTGAGACTTAATGCTTCTTCTCTACATTCTTCTCTACAGCACAGAGTAGAGATGTAGTTATTCAATACTTCTCAAGAGGACTCCAAAAAGCATGCAAGATCTTTTAAAGAAGAGCAGATGTGGTCTGTGCCTCAGGGATACTGCATGGTCCAAGGCACCCCCATTGCAGAGCTCTTACACCTCTCATGAGAGTCAGTGTCCCACAGCAGAGGTATGTAGAGCACAAGCAGCACAGACTCTAGCACAAGGCTTCCTTCAGAAGCTCAAGGGATTCATTCAAAGCACAGTACCAGACAGTAGCAAAGGTAAAGAAGAGGCAACAAGCTTCTCTTCAGGTCCCTTGTTGGCTTCTTCTTTATTCGTTTCTACTTGTTGTTCTCAAAAGTTGGAAAACTAATTCCTCCTCATCTGGACTGGGAGGACAGGCATAGAGATAGTAAAGGAAAAATCTTAAGCTGAGACTGGGCCTTGAGAGAGCAATCAGCTATGCCATTCCATCAACCCAGACTCACATTTTCTGCGGATTTAAACTTGCCTGAGTTTGGAATCCAATTAGGCAAGAGATTCAGATGAAGCTTTTCTCATGGCTGTGCCTTTTAAAAGGTTCCACTTTTAAAAGAAGGAGACCAGGTCACCAAGGTCAACCTCTCAATAAAAGCACACATAACCTTGTTCTCTTTCATGTAGCTTCATGATTCTGTCAGGAATGCCTCTTTAGGACCTCAAACCTTTGTTTATCTAAGAAGCTACTGAAGGAGGAAAAGGAAAGGAGAAAGAGGGAAAGTACACTCTAGGACAGGCCCCAGCCCTGAAATATTTCCACTTCATATCAAAAGTTTCCTTGATTGCTAGATGACTTGTGAACAAACAAAATAAAACAAACAAAAAACCAAATAAAAAGCTAAACAAACTAACCAACTCCCTTAAAGTGTTCAGTATTACTTTTTAAATGGCAGGATTAAAAACACAGCTGATCTAAATTCAGTTTACCCCAACTGTTAATCTCTGGGAACTCCGGGTCAGCTTAGAGGTGAAAAACGCCAAATCTTATCAGACTAGAAGCAAGTTGTTCCCTGAAGTAAACTAAGTTCCCTTTTTCATTTGCACAGCTAAGTCATAAGTGGTAGAGGAGGAAATCTCCCAAGCCTGTCAGACCCAAAAGTGGTATCACACGACAACGCCCACAAGGTTAAATAAGCACCGTTCTGATAAACGCCGGTCAAACAAAGGAAAGAATTACTGCTCCCTTTTTGAACTGGAAGCCCTAATCAAGATTATAATCCCCAGATACTATGCCCCAAAAATAAAAATTTATAAAAAGAAAAAATACACAAGTGTACATCGGAAAAAAATCAGCCAAGGAGGCCTGTCATTGGTACGGTTATATACACACTCATATATAGTTCATCTGAACTGAAGCACTCTACAAATGAGTGATTTTCCACAGGAGTTTTCATTGTAAGAATGAAATTGCTCAGCTCTCAAGAGGCAGTAAACAGTAAATCATTTAGTTCAGGAAACCTGGATAGCAAACAGCAAGTGCATCTTGTAGCAGAAATTCACTTCCTCAAAATAGTGGCATTTGCAATGAATTTATAAAAATCCATTTCAGCCACTTCTCTTAATCTAGAATCTTGGGTTCATGATAGATGAAAATGCTCTGACCACAGACATTTCCTAACTGAAAAGGAATCGGGAAGTGATGCCAACTTCTTCTGTCATTCAAAGGTTTTGGTTAATAAGCGTCACATTAGATTCATTTGAAAAAATTTTGCTTATAGTCACGGGATGTTTATTTATTGCTTGTGTTAATACTCCTTATTTGGAATCTAAAGGTCTAACAGGAGAAGTAGGCCATTGTGCTACACACTACACATACTACTGTTACAAGTGGATTCTGAGAGTTCTGAAAAACTTAGATTCAGTCAGATATTCAGGTAGGGTTATTGGTGGGAGAAAGACTGGACTATGGACCTTAGGAGAAGTGATAAAGATATGCATTTACACTAAATAGTTTTGCAGAGCCTAGGTCTGAGTGCAACTCCTCATGTAGGAGAACAGTCAATAGTGTGTACACTCTGATGGCACATTATAGACAGCTTAGATGCCAGGTACCAACTCTTTTTGTAAAAAACATAGCAAAGCAAAATGAAAATATCACAGAGAAAAAGTCAGTCTTATTTTCTTAAGGCTATGTGAGTGTTACTCTAGACAGGTGCCTTTTGGAATAGCTATAGTACACAATGGTTATAGTACACAATGGCAAAGGTTATCTTGAGGGGTTTTTTTCTTTGTCCATACTGAAATCTTTCTCCCCAACCCTGCCAATTCCAGAGTCCATCAGACTCTACAGCTAGCATACCAAACAGAACCCATCGAGACTCAGCCTGAGGCAACGGCAGGGAATATGGTTGTCTGTAAAGGCAGCCAAGCACTCAACCATTAAAAAAAAAGAAAAAAAGAAAAAAACAAAAGGAAAAAAAAAAAAAGAAGAAGTCACTTTTCCAGAGAGAAATGAAAGCTCTTATTAGATCTTTCATCTGTTACCTGTGGTCCACAAATAGAAAATTCTAATAAGAAGCTCTCTCATAAAATTCTCTTAGCTCACTGTTCTGCCACAAAAAGACAGATACCCCTAAATTTTGCCTGGTAGAACACATATTACTGCTCTGACAACAGAAGTGATAAAGAGAAAATCTGCAATCATAGGTATCCATCAGGATTATATAGCTGCCAGAAAAGAAAACATAACTAAGAACAGTAAACAGCTTAATAAGAGCTCTGTGTTTTTAATCACAAAAGTTAGGAGGTGAACCAGATTTAATCCCCTCCCTTCTTCTGTAAAAGGATAGCAACTTCATTTGCTCTAAATGTTGGAGCTACTCACAGAAAAAGGTAGAGCACTACAGCAGGACTTCTCTTCTTCCACATGCCAGAAGAAGATTTGAGCACACACCGGGTTTATCATTTGCACAGGACCAGGCAAATGAATGGAGAACGGTCAGTCCCTTGACATGAGGCTCATAGCAAAACCAAGACACCAACCCTACAGCACAGCCACTAAATTAGCACTTCACAGTGGCTTTCCCTCAGCACAGGCACAACTTTATTGCTGGTTTGAAAATATTCCCACTAAAAAAGCAAAGGGAAATCTCTGAGTTGTAACAGGAGCAGAAATATAAAAATAGTTGTACAATGAACACAACTTATTAAGAAATAAAGATCAAAGTTCCCTGCTAGAGTCAACTGCCTTCCAAAATAATCTTTGTAGCTGCCATGAAAACCACAGTAACCAATGGCCAAAGGCTCACCTCTTCTGCATGACATGGAAGCCCACAGAGGTAAAAGAAAGAGAGTGCAAAAGAAGGGAAGTCCCTCTCTACCAGTCAGATTTGCACACTAGTCTGCTGCCTGCTTCCTTACAAATCAGAAAGGCTATTGTGAACTGGGCACTGATAGCTGCTATCAGATCTGCATCTGATGGCACAGTCCAGTTCTTTGGTGTGCGAGATGATCCTCAAATGAAAATTAATTTAAGAACTGCTATCACTTATAGTAAGACAAATTCTACATATTTGAAAGGGAAATGTAGACTGTTAAAAAGCCTATCCATTCATTAATTACACATACAAGAAATTATGAAACACTGTGGGACTATATATTTGGCCAAACAAGCAGTGATGGAACTAGAGGACACAAAAGTAACACCTGAAAAAGACCATGGGGTGTTTTTCAATCCAGTTTCTCTAATTAGAATGAAAAGCTGAAGATGCCCCTACTTGGTGCCCAGAGTTTGCAGGTGGAAAAATCCCTACTTTTCTGGCAGGGAATGCAAAGATAATGCAGAACCTGGATGCAAAGCTAACCGTCATGTTGCAGAGAGTTCAACTTCTTTCCCACTCAGAACCTGGCAGGCTGGACAAGTAAGAGGAGAAAAACAAAAATGAGAGTTGCCAGCTCCTCTGGAACACCAAGCACTACCAGAGCAATATCACTTCCACTTGCCCTACAGAGGCCAACCTTGTTCTCGGATGCAAGAGGACTTTGCTCTAGCTGAGGGATGTTCTACTTTGCACAGGGAAACACCAGCAGGAAAAGAGGAAGCACAGACTCTCCACCTCTCTCATCTGCTCCACAGTCCACAGAAAAGTACCTCCAAAGATTTCTAGTTCCTTAAATGTAAGACTCCATCACTGAAGACACCCACTGACAGAGCAAAATAGGATTCATGATCAAAGAAAGTCACTCATATTTGGATGTGTATGGAGGGGAGAGAGACGATGATGGAAGAGGAGTGACAGGAATTGGGCAGAGCTCTGTGTTGGTATCATGTCCCACTATTTAATGTTCCTAGACTGTTTATTTAGTTTAGGCTTCTTCCATGGATGAGGTTTTTTGAGTTTTCAATGACTGAAGTCACTAGATCTCTTTAATGCCACGTTTGCTCAGTCGCTGATCAGCTCCTTTCCTTGTGTATTCTGGGAGGTCACACCAGATACACCAAAATGGGGTCATTATGCCATATGTTTGTTTACTATCTGTATGTTAGACCTTTTGTATGCTATTTTTTGCTTGTTATCCATCATTATACGTATTTATCTTCAAGTAGCATATGGAGTAGTAGGATGGGGTATATATATGGAGTCAACAGATGGTGAGACTGTGTGTGATTAATATGTTCTCATAACTTTTTATTGTCTCTTGTTCTTATATGTTCTACTTTCAAAGTGTCATTACTTTTGTCATCCCTGTTCTCATTTCTTTATTCTTGTATGCTATTAAACAAAGACAAAAAAAATTAATGTCTGGGTTTGAGATTTGTCTTTTTAGTGTAGTAGGTGTTACCTTTATTGAGGTGTTTCACAGGTTATTCAAGCCAACAGGGCCTGTGTGCTTTGATCTATTTGTGCAACACCAGACACAGAATTTCATCCTGCAACTTCTTGAGCTGAAGGAGTGTTGCTCCCAGCTACTGCACAAGCACCATCGATATTTTATTGTCTGTATTTCACATGGATGTCATTCTGGAAAATGATAAAAATTCCTTTAGAAGATTGAATAATTCGTGCCATTAATTGTAACTTAAATGCAGACAGAAGAGCGTACATCGAGTTTGAACAGGTTTACCATCCACTGGAGGCATTGCAGAAACCTGGCTGAGATTTCACATGCACACAGGGACACAAGGCAGGGAAGCAATTGTGCACATGCTCTGTCCTGACCCCACATGTGACACCTCCCAGACAGTGAACAGCTTCACTCTGCTTCATTTTGACTGTCCTTGCTCAAGTAGCACAATGGTTGCTTGTGGCACAGGAAGCAAAGGCATGTTTTTCCACCCAGTGAATAATTTCCAAGAAGCCTTTCACCTTTCCCTTATCTGAAAGGGTGGCCATGTTATCAAAGGTCTCAGTTTAGCTCTATTGCCTTTCCCTCCCAGTATATTACTTTTATTACATGGAAACTGTGTATCCAGTATTTGTTAAAATCACTCAATAATGTCTATTGATTTTTCCTGCCAGTTTAAAATGTTGCTTGAACCCACGACTGCCTCCTCTCCCCTTAAGCCTCATGCATTCTGGAAACAAGGATATCTGTTTATCAAACTCTTCAGGAAAGGGCTTTTGCTCTTATGGCAGCATGATCAGTCCCGAAATGTACATGGCAATGAGTGCAGGCAAAAAATTCCATCGTGATCCATAAGTATACAAAGCTTCGTGTCCCTATTTACCTTTTATTTCATTATTAGATGAAATGTAAACTGTGATTTTCAGAACCTGCTGCTGTACATGAGATTATAGTGAAAAGTCTAAGCACAGGATGATGAGAGCAACATATTTCCAGATGCCGAAAAGGAAAGGAGCTGTAACTATATGCACCCCGAGTTCCCTGAAATATATCTCTAAGGCTTTTATGTTAGAACTTTCTCTAGATGCATCATGCCTGGCACAATGTTGTTTAATAGCAAGCCACCAATTAATAACAAAGGAGTAAGCAGCTTGCAGTGTTAAACAGGTTGAAATATATCATCAATAGCCTGTTATTATCTCATTCAGAAAATTACTACCAAAGTCATAGGGGTTTTGCAGATATTAATAGTGTAGGTTAGTGGAAAAACAAGACATTTTAATATGAGGTTCTGAGTATTGCTATTATGCTATGAAGATGATCCTATGCTTATTTATAACAAGACAGATCACAGATAACACCAGTGACCCAAGTTGAACACTAACACTAATTTCAAACAGTCCTACAGTACAGACATTTCAACTATACCCTCTTCAGATCATATAAGGAAGAAACATATGAGTTTCTTAAATGGCTGTTTTACCTGGACAGGATGAACACAGACAGCAATTTTAGATGACTATCGATGATTGTCAATATTGTCAATGACTATCAAGAGTTAAACTCTACCAGAGTTTACAGAGGGAAGCAATCACCTGAGACATCAGCAATCAGTCATAGATGACAGAATGTTGGGGCTTTTATTTTGGAATGGTTTTGAAACTGTGTTATGCTCATATTGATCATGAACTCTTGGTTATGTTTGAGTGGTGAAAGAGCCCCTAGCTAGCTAAATGTGCAGGTGTGACCCTGTGTGTTGCATGGAGGCTGATATTACACAGCACTGGTCAGCTCAGATAACCCATGAATCACTGTCAGGCTTTGAGTGAAAACCAAACACCCACAAACTGAATGAGAGAAAGTGAAAAAGGAGACCAAAGATATGTCATCAGACTCGGTTCTCATCTGTAACAGACTGATGACAAACAGTTGCTATTTCTTCACCTTTCTAGTAGACAAGGCCCTACTAAAATTAGAGGTAAATTTTACAGCAGATTTATAAATATGAAGGGCAATATAAGAGGACCATGAAATGTGAGTGTATGAGTTACCTGTTAGCTGGCTGATTACTGTTCTTTCCTGGTAAGTACCAAGATTTTAAAAAATAATAATAATAAAAAAATTAGCTTTGAAATCCCTTCTATGATGCAACTGGTTTAAGAAGAAGGAAACATGCTTTGTGGAAATCCAGGAGAGAGGTTACTGTCTTTGCTGACACCCCAGAAATATTAACATTTTGACTTCGGGGGACATCTTTGTTGAATCAGATAAACTAAAATGAAGAAAGTACTGATTTTCAAGAACGCTGAATGCTTTAATTGCTGAGATTTTCCAAGCCAGAGTCTTCTGTATGTTCCCAGTCAAGAAGGATTTGGCAATAGATTCAGATATATTGCAAATGTCTTTCAACTTCTGGAGGCTCAGGTTATATAAGCACAGCATGTTTATATTGAAGAATGGGTAGATGTCTCAGATGAAGAAGTGAGGAGAGAAGACCATATAAATGGTATAAATGTGTGCTAATGCTGTGCTGAAAATATGCTGTGATGATAACAGATGTTGCAGCTGTTACTTTCCATAAACACAATGTACAGGCAACAGCAGGAGTGTGAGCTGGTATGGCAGTATGCTGGATTAAACTTCCTCGAAATAAATTGCATTTACACTGTTGTTTTCAAACTATTTGAAAATGCATGCTTGCATTGCTTATGTGTTCACTACAAATATTTTCCCTGTGAATAATTATGCGGCATCTTTTTGTTAAATAGCATCTGGTTACCTACACAAAAAGACCTGAACTCAGTATTTGAATTCCTTGTCTGGAATTTTACTCTGTCAGGTATCCCAACATATGCTTCAGCTGACACATCTCTTTCTGGTGCTGCAGCAAATATATAAATGGAAGCACAAAGAGAAACAATGACTGTACATGCTTCATGCCGGTGTTCTACACATATTACACAACTTTAAGGGCAGAATGTGTGGCACTGATCAATAGGCTCCAGTTTTGAAGGTTTCTTTACTGTCTATGAATGGCACACTTCATTTTCTGGGACTTCATTTTCAACACTGCTTTCTATGAAGAGCTTTGGCTATCAACTACATAGCAGAAACTACTGAAAAAAATACTTTAAGTTCTCTTTGCTGTTGATATTTCTTCTGAAAAAACAAAAAAACAAACAAACAAACAAACATAATCTAAGATTAGAAGACTCTTCTTCTGTGTTGTCCATCAGTTTGGTAAGGAACGTGATGCTAACAGAAAAAAGAGGACACAGTTCGAGTAGGCTAGCAGAAAGAAAAAAGAAAAAAAGTGGGGTTCTTTTGCAGAAATCAACCTCGATTTTGCACCAGATACATGTTGACAAAGAGGTACGTGCACTGCACATTGCATGTTAATGAGACCTCCTCACTGATCTTTCATCAAAGCCCAGCTGAGTCCTTCTCTACGCTTTCCTTTGATATCTATATTAGCTTTCAAACTTGCAAATAGGGTATTTTTTCACTTCATATATGCCCACTTTGATTATTTCTCCACACTGGTTAGTCCTTGAGTTTCTTTTTGTTCAGGGTTTTAGGAGGTTTCAGCCTCTTCAAAATACTTACTCATAAACTTTTTCAGATAGAATTGATTTCTGTTTCATGTATGCTTTATTTTTGCAGAGGACCACAAAGGCTTCTTGCTGCTGACAGCTGACAAAAAAGAATTCCAGTCAATGGTCAGGTAGGAAATTTCAGCTTTCCCTTCAGTACCATACACATACTAGAATATAGACTAATATGGTCTTTCCTTAGACAAACCATTGAGAAATAATTGCTTTTAAGTGCTGGACAGAATTGCAGCCTTGCTCACACTGATGTAATACAAAAACAAAGAAGCTCTCTTAGAGATCACATGGTCCAACCCAGGTTGCTTATGATCAGCTTATGACCCATTATTATTTCATGTCTTGACTCTGGGCCTCTTCTGGAGAAAGGAACAAGTCTTGTGGTTTCAGCTACAGCGAGGTTTTGGTTTGCAGCTTGCCTTGTCACTGAAGGTCACCACCCTGCCTAGAGAGTGTGCTTGAAGCCACAGAGTGAGGAGATCCACTTGCTGCCTCTCCTCAGTCTCACAAGCACTCCCGTCATTTCCTCTTCAGACAGACCTTGAGCAGATCCCCTTCGCCCTGAGCAGCACTTGTCTCCTCTAAATGTGTCCTGGTGTACTTGGAAACACACGTCTCACCGAGTTTCGTGGGAGTTTTGCACTAATAAAGCACTGCTCACCATCGGTAAGTAGGACAGACACTTATGAAAGTGCTAGCATGAACAGGTTATGAATTATGAGAAAGCACATTTGAAAAAAAAAACAAAATGTTTGCACAGTACAAGCAGCTTCAAAAGAGAAAATAAACGCTGAATTAGAGGGTAAATTGATCCCATTTGGAAAGACAGAAGTGTGGTGTTAAACAAGAAAATTAAAACATTTCCTCCTCTTATCTTAGTTTTGTCCTGGCATGAGAACAGAGCCTTGCATTTTCTAGACACTACTAGGAAACACATTCATAATGGTACTCAAATATAGCTATTACCATATTTAAATATTTCCTCACTGTTTATTACTTACACGGTCAGCTATAGCTGTTTCCAATTCAAGACGATTACGACATGCAGACGAAAAAGCTGAAGGGGAGGAGGGAACAACTTTTGTTCCTAAACAGCTTACCTCTTCAAAAAAGAACAATGTTTACTGAGATAAATGAAGAGAGGGTGGTTGTTTTAGATCACTATGACTAATGTTAAGAAACAGCTGGTAAGGAATATTAGGTAATCACATACACAGGCTGCACATTGGGAACATTACGCTAACATACCTACTATAATTTTATTCCTTTCCCCACGCATTTATTCAAAGCTGCAGCTGTGATACTGGCTTTTGAACACTAGAAACTATCAGGAAAAGCAGCATGAATCATCATCTTTTGCTCGTGTTATTTAACTTAGTCACTCAGGAGCACTTCTTCCAAGAGAATAATAGAAAGAAAATGATCATTTCTTTGAGAGATTTGTGAAGATTGTGTTTCCTTCCCCTTTCCCTTTTTCCTTTCCTTTTTCCTTCCCTTCTCTTCCCTTCTCTCCCTATTTTTGTTCTTTATGGGAGATAATCACTAGGTTTGTCAATTAATTCAGAGTTCCAGCCACCACACAAGTGGTGAGCAATTCATTCAGATATATTCTGAAAATCTCACTCAGGAGCTCAGACATGAAGTGGGGCTCTGCAATGAAGTATTTGTGATGATCCCCATTTCTCTTCTGTGGAATTGACCTAATTTTCAAGGCAGGTTGTACCCTTCAGATGGCAGCACATTTGTTCCACTGTTTCACAACAAAACTGCTAGGAAGAAGAGAGAGACAGCAAGGTTTACTCTGTACTGATGACATGTTCTATCCTCACTGCTTCTGTTCCTGATCCCTTAAGAACAAATTCTGACAAAGAATTTCCATCTCATGTCAAGATGTTTCTAGTGGCTTTGTGATTAAACACACTTTTGCTCATGAGGTCATCCATTTAACTTAGGCCAGATGACAATTAACTTAATTTCCTACTGAAGGCAGCCCTGCAGCCCTAAGCAAGCTCCTCTGTGCTCAGTGCTCACCACTCTGCTGATTTTTCATCAAAACTCCCATTTCCTTGCAGTTTTATGCTTCACAGTTTTACGCTTCTGTGAGCATGAGTAGGCCACAGAAGTCAATTCATTCAGAGAAAGGTGTGTACTGCTTTTGCAAAATGCAACTACACTCGAGTCCCAAGAAACCACCCTAAAGGCAGGAAGGTTCCTGGAAAACTGTGGTTCAGATATTAGGGTTAAGTGGACATGCTTGCAAACACCAGCAGGAGCCATCCTAAGGACCACTGAGTATTTTTAGAGAGGGATAAGGTATTTACAGGACCAGCACTTAGAGCTTCAAGTTATTTTGGATGCTCTGTGACAGTGAAATCACAGTTCAAGCCATCCTTTCCCTCCACTGTATGGCAAGTAGAGGACCCGTGTCCTAGGTTTTCCCAGTACTTTATATACACACACAGATATAGGCAATATCTGGCCATGCTCTGGCCAGATATCAGTGGCTTTTCAAGCCTCCCTTATCCATATCCCATTTTCCTAGCTAAGATTTTTCTTCTGAATCACAGGTTCATTCATGTAAGCATACTGAGATCCTGGGAACAGCCTTGTACCCTTGGGGGCACATAAGATGTGGGAAAGAAAGCCATAAGGAATAAACATGGAGTGTCTTGCATAAAATAATTATGAGTTGGTGGAAATAGGCCTACCTTACATTTTTAGAGAAAGACATGGAACAGAGCAAGACTTTATTGCTACACAGCTGTGCATGGCCAAACAGGGCAAGATCCAGCCAGTGACCTCCCTCCAATCTAAAACTTCTGGATTACGGGAAGGGTCAGCACATTTATTCACCTGATATCTCTAGTTTTCAGCTTTTGTATCCTCTCCTTGGCATCCAAAAGATAGAGTTAGTTTCTGTCCCCACAGGATTTAAGGATGGTCCCTCAGGGTTGAAATATATTATCTCCCAGAACTTACTCCTCAAGCGCAAGCTCTCCACTACACCATGCAGCACTCTAAAAGTACTCACTAGAGCTCAGTAAACAAAAAACACATCAAGCTTATGGACGAAGATCATTAAGATTCTACCACCCCTTATTTCATGCCACAATAAATACATGGATATATAAAAGAACAAGGCCTTTCTCCTTTTCACAATCCCATCAGAGCCTTCCTTTGAGCTCAGTTCTTTTGGAATTTCCAATCAGATCACATCCTTCTCCTGAAACACAACTCCCAAACTAACTTTTTTTTTTTTTAACCCAACCTGCCCATTAGAACATCTTTTTTTTTTTCTCTGTTTCTCCATTTATATGCAATTTTTTCCTATCTCTTATAATTTTCTTCTAACCCATACATTTAAAGACAAAGCCAAAATGGTTTGTTCTAAAAAAATTCAGTCCTTGACTCAAATGTTTTATATTTCAATCACTAACCATCAAAATTTAGGACTATCAATTGTGCTTCATCTGAAGGGATATGACAGTCTCACCTACAAAAATGAATGCACATGGGTAAAAAAGCATTTATGATACAACAATATGTAGAGCCAGAGTGAAAAAATAACTTCATAACAACAACCAAACTGAGGCAGAAGTTTCTCAGATTATGCAGGTCAGTGTGGTAGGGATGTTCAAGAACACCCTGTATCTATTTTAGGAAATTCATACTCTGAAGTGTGCCAGTGGTACAGGAGAAGGCAGAAGTGGCTTCCAGCTGGTCCCCGCTCACTACCAGGATCTCCCTTGATTCTACTTCTTTCAGATGAGTGGCAGACAAACTCTGGAAGACTTATTTAGCTGAGTCAAAAATATCACTATAGCTTGCTGAACACTTCTTTTCTTCACCTCCCTGCAACATTGCTACCCCAATAGAGCAGGCAGTGGTAGAGTACACGGGTCTGCCTGTCAGTCCACTACTTAACACAATTTTATAAAATTGTTTGGGGTGGATTTTATGCTGAAATATTAGATAGGGACCTGGGGCAGCCAAGGAACTGATGTGAATCCTGCTTTGCTACCTTTGCAGCAGAAGCAATAATCCCTGTGCAGTGATACAGCTGAGGACCAACCATCCCTTAAACCTCCACAGTTAAATCCACCAGTTAGCCCCCAAACACCAAGCTGGCAGCTCCAAATATTCTCTGTCACAGTTCCCATCCGTTGACCAGTGGATTCTTCTCTGATGGAAATGCATAAAACAGTCTGGCTCTCCCTTACTGCCAGCAAAACCTTCTCCTGCACAAATCACTTCGGAGCCTTATGGATACACTGACCTCCAGAAGAGAAAATGTTTGCTCTCCAGAAGCACTATTCCATCAGTCTACTGGGACATCATTTGAGAGCTCACAGAGGATAAGCACAATATTCCTGAGTTCACTGCTCTTCCGAGTCGCCTCCCACCATCCCACAAGCCATTACAGTCTGTCACAACAGTGACAAAACAAGACAGGAGGAGGGAGAATTCCTTCACAAAACTGTCAAGTTCTTTAACTTGGTGAAATTTTGAGAAGTTCTATAATTGATTTTAAAATGTTGCAGAGAGGGAAAGCTAAGAGCTTTGTTAAAACTAAACACAAATCAAAACTCATGTTAAACATTTAAAAAAATTAATTTCAGAAAGTTTTTGCCAGTGGTGGCAGAATTCTGGATGGTGAAAGTTTATAAAATTTCCATGCATCTAGGCACATCAGCAATCATAGTTAATGTGGGTATGGGCAAGTAGTAGTATCCTCCAAGTCTTGAAAAATGTTTCTGTTAGCCAACAAGGTTATAAATACTTGATTGTAAATAGCATTTATGAACACACAGGTGACTGCAGACAGGGCTGTTTGATAACTGCAAACTAATTCCTTTGAAGGGGAAAAAAAGCATTCTGCTCCATCCACAGAGGAGAAACACTGATTTTCAAATTATCCATCTCAGACTCTAAAATCATGTTACACTGTCTAGTTTTGAGTAAACCAGAACAGAGATATCTCTGGCAATATTAACTATTTGAGATCACATAAGCAGCTTCTGCCTCACTTTGTCTTGCTTCCACCACAATCTCCAGTTTTCTCCCCAAAAGTTTAGCTGAATCTTCCAGGACAGTGTTGCCACATGGCAAACAGCAGTTTTGCCCAGCTGCACCCCCATCTTTGCCATCATTTCCAGACAGGTGAACAATGCCTTGTTAGCAGTGAGATTTTCAAAGGGCAAGTTAATTTACAGCTGACAGTTCTGTCTCAGTGTTTAAAAGTACCATCTGGACAGGTGTATTGTTCATCAGGAGGTATCAAGTGCATGTTTATGGACACCTGTTACATTATAGACACTTCCCCGTCCAAAAGACATGGTGATTCACACAGCAAAAAATCAAAACAGTGATGGAGAAGAAATCTTTTACAGTTATTGGTTGTTGGTTTTTTATCTTCTTTTCTCCATGTTAGAGCCAGGATGAATGCACAGGAGTCACAGCTTCGTGTTTGGACTCGATGTTTATTAATTTTTATCTATATTACAGTCTCACTAGTTGTGAGTTCTAGCTAGCAAGGTAGAAAATGGAGTACCTCTAATTCTTTCCAAGGTCTTTTAAGCACTAATTACCCACTAACGAGATGACAGCTATATTATTTATACTTTACCCCAGTAACTGACAACCCAAGGTCTGCAATGAGGACCTTTTTCATCCAATTAGGAAAGAATCACCTAAAACCATGAAGAAGAAGGACTTAGCCAATGCCCTAAATCCTCTGTATAGCTCTGTATATATTACTATATACTAAAATCTTAAACCCTAAGTTTTACACCCTGTGATGTCACACACTTCTATTCAAACTACACACCCACAACCCCAGTGCTATCACTCAATTTTGGAAGCCTGTTCCATGGCCTTAGGTCAGACGTAGTTCTTGCTTAAGGCTCAGTGCCTTTTAGCAGAGAAAGCCTGAAATTTTCAGGCTCCAGGGTTCCAAAATTGGTGATAACCTAGAGCATTCCAAAGTGATGGGCTGTCTCTTTATTACTTGTCCCCCACTAGACCAGCTCTGTTGGGGCCATTGGCTCTCAAACTGTGCCTCTTGGCTTTTTGAGAGGATAACACAGGGATGACTAAATTTGCCCAGGCTTCAGATTACGAAAAGTTTTATTTGCATCTACTATACTGATTATTGCAATGGCTTCTGAGACCACTTAACACTAAGCGAGGTTAAAGAAAGAAAGCAATAGATTCATTCTAACAATGCAAAGCTGATTCTTCTACTCACATTTTTTTAAGTCTCACTCGTATCAGAAGTACTTGCAGAGCTCTTTTGATGAGCCAGTGCTTTCCAAACATGGCACATTAATGAACCATCTTAGTCTTAGAGGAATTATACTCAGCCAAACTGAGGAATAGATTGTGACCAGAGGTCCTTCCCACTATCTCACATAGTTCCTAAAGTTCATTTTACCAGCAGCACGAAGAAACGGGCTCAAAAGCTGCTACTGGGTTTCATTGCACAAGGTTTACACTGGCATCTGTGGATGTTGGCAGGAAGTCTTGAGGAGGATGCCAGTGCCCTCAGGCCTGGCACAGGCATTGTCATACCTTGATGCCTGATCTGACTCAGGTTTTCCCTGGCAACCTAAGGAAAGCGTGCTGATCCGCCTGCTCCTCCTCATTAGGGAAGCAAGTTTATTGCATGTGCTCTGGTCAGGACAGAAAGTTTGGTCTATGGCCCTAGTTTAGGCCACAGTGATAAAGTACAAGGCTTCCCAACAGATATCCCCAGACAGTACTAATCACAGCTTGCTACCCATTATATTCCCTTTTCTCCATCTCACTCTCATTTGCTTCACCATTTTCATTCTCTCCCAAATAAACACCAACCACCCCTACTTACTGTTCTTCCCACAGGACCCAGTGTTCTTACATAAATAGCTTGATGGTCTATTCCAGGTGATTCTGCCATTTCTGATGGTATCAGCTGCAGCTTTTGCCAGCTTCTTGCTTTCTTGCATCATGTTCAGGAATTTCTCATTTGAAGCCCAGTAATCTCTCTCCTGTTAGCCTAAATTTTACAAAGAAAAAAAAAAAACCCACCAAAATGAAACAAAACAAAACAAAAACCCAAAACCCTCCACAATCTTATATTTGTACAAATCTCATCAATAAGAATAGACTTGATTACCATTATCTTCTATTTTTAGTGATTCCTTGATAGCAAAAATGGATCCTCCAAAGAATACCCTTAGAAACACAGTCGCATTGTGCACAATTTCTATCCACTTGTGTCTCTGACTGAACGCATCTTCATGGAAGCCACCCAGTCCACTCTTGTTTTAAAATTGAACAGCTCAAATATGTGATCAACAAATATGTGATCAACAAATATGTGATCCTTTATGCTGCCTAAAAGCATAAAGGAAATGGATGACTTAGAGGCTAGAAATGTTTTTTCTGCAACAAGCTTATGGTAATTTCTATAACAACATCACAGGTACAAACATTTCTGTTACCATGAACTTCCTAGTTCTTCTAGGTGAAACTGTTCTCCAGGACAACATTATTCCTTGTTTGAAGCTACAGCGGAAGATAAAGTGATTTGCCAGGAAATACCAAAAGATCATTGGCAGAGAAATCAGTACACTCAGGAAGAGTGTACTGATTTCTATCACCCTGCCTGATGTGCCCATGAGCCAGCAGACGTCAACTCAAACCTATGTGCTTTCATTCAGTCTGACATAATAGTCCCATTCCCTAGGACTGGTACCTCCTTCTTTGTGGGATTACTGTCCCAAGCACCCTGGAAGATCTGAAACAAACTCAGATTCCTAGCAGATATTACAGCACAAATTGTTGAGTGCCAGTCAAGCAGAGCACCTTATGGGAAGCCAATACAGTGACCAACAAAGCACTTGATTTAGCTGCTTATCAGTTGCACGTATTTGTGGGTTTCTGTTGTGTGGGAAGCACATATTCAAAGCTGGCCATGTCCCTTTCTTCCTCTCATGTGATTTTGTGTGAATTCCTTAGCTGTAACAAGTACTGCAATTCAAGATACATATTGTGGTCTACTGTTTTATTAACTCATGAATATTACAGGGAAAAAAACCCCAATAACAAGTAAATGGAAGACAAGTCTCTCTCTCACAGCCAAAGATACACGTGCAAAGGATTTTTGTGCAGTTGTCATGGTTTAAGAATGGTACTCCCCAATTCAGTGCCCCCACTGAGACCCTTCCAAACCACCCATTACCCTCTCACTCCCCCTTCCCTTGACCCTTCTGCTGTAGCAGAATGGAGTTGAGAATTGGAGGCACGAAAGATGATGATCATGGGCTGAGATAAGAACAATTTACTAGAAACAGCAATGAGATAAAAAATAAACAGTAACAGCAACAATATTAATAAAACAAAATTATACGAAAGAGAGAGTGATTCACATGCAAAAATACTCACCACAGACCCTAAGGCAATGAGCAATGCTGGATGGCTTCCCCTGTGACAGCTTTGTTCAATTGTACTTTCCTGCCCTTATTTTAAGACTAGTGTTCAGACTAAAGTGATCTGGAGATTTTCAAGTTGTAGAAAAATATGAACATGTTGACACCATGGAGGGCTACTGCAGACATTCTTCTTGCTGTACCAAAATGCCCTCTGGAACTTCCTCCTCAGACATTTAAGTGTCAGAGAAGACACTTCCAACCAGTCCAACTTTCAGCAGATACATGACTCTCAGTGTCCAGAAACAGGTCTTTTTGTTGCTTCAGCTAACTAAGATGGCTTTTTGTAAAACAGCAAGAAATAATACGGTAAGGTTCAGGCTGATGTCCAATTTGCTGGGAAATAATTAAACCACAGTTTTCATAGGAAGGAGAATTTGCCCTCAGCCTGCAATTCATTAGACCCCAGCCCTCACATTCACCCTTTTGCCTTGAGGGACTAAGAACAGGAGCTATCACTCTCGACAGTGACACAACCCTGATATGCAGAGCTTGAATGACAGTTTCCCAAAGCAGGGCTGAAAAATGTCTCCACACCTAAAGCCTTCCCTTTACTTACAGGATGATTTTTATCTTTAATGCAGTTTCCCATTATGGCAAAAACCAGACTACATGCAATGGCTGATAGTCCATTATTTGCACAGTCAGAAAATGCCAGCTCTTCAAAAAAAAGGACCAGTGCTATTTTGAGGCCTATCAATGGGGTTATTACAGGAAAATAACCAACATCATTACTGCAGCCTAGACAGCAGTGACGAGGCCTTAATTGCAATAAAGAAGTTGGATTTGAGTACCACAGCTCTAGAAGGTGATTATGAAAAAGAATCCCTTAAAAATAAGCCAAAAAACAATCAATTAGAAAATATAACCTATGAAGCTTATCTAGATATATTCAGTTGTCATCCCTACACACCTAAATGAAGCCTCTGCACTTGCCAATACAATGAATACAAGACCAGAACAAATAAATGCAATTTGTTTATGAGTAGAAGCTTTATAAAGAGCAAAAATCTGACATAATAAGCTTGAAACTACTGCCACTTAATATGGATACCTATATGCAAGGTGCAGCTTAAAAAGATGAGGTTTTTGATGATTAAAGGGCGGAGATCCATATGGGATGCCATATTCTTGCCAACATAGCTTCTAATTGCCTTGGAAATTGGCTCATCATCTTTCATGAGTGAAGACATAATAAAGAAGGGAAATACTCTTTCCATTCCAGTTTTCTCTCATTTCTCTCAATGCAGCATTCTTGTTGCCTTCACTGTTATACCATCATATTAAATTTATTGAGATAAATCCACTAGTGAATACCTTTTTATGTGTATAAGTTCTTAAGGTGTTTTTTTAAATCAATTTGCACATCCTTTCACTTTTTCAGCTCAAGTTAACATTAATATATAGCTTGGGCTTAACAGACGCAATATTTTTTAAATTTCCATACCATCTGTTTTTAAAAGGAAAAATATTCTCCAGAGTGTGCACTCAAGTCAGCAGAGGGTATATTAAAGTCAATGAATTTAGAAAAATAGAGCGAACAAGAGCTTAAAGACAGAGCCATAGACAACTTCCTTACACAAGGCTTGTGCCGCAGGTGTATTGTGGACATGTTTGCCTTCCACAAAATTCCTCAGCCAAAGGTTCCTTATCTAGACTTGGAAACTCAGCCTGCCTCAAACATCTGTGATTTCCTGTAAGAACAATGCTTTTTCCAGAGGAAGCAACTGGCTCAGTTTAAATTTCATTTTGTTTGTCATGGCTTTCATACAAATTCTGGTATTTGAAAGGTGAATGAAATGCTTTCTGTTTTTTCTGCTTTCACGTGAAGTGTATTTAAGAATTAGACTGTGATGCATGAATCAGTTGTCAATTCTTTTCCTAGATTACCCTTCAGAAAAAGTATGACATCATTAACTTCAGCACACAGAAGAGCAGGTTGTTATGATTTTTAAGTGTGTCATTAAAAAAACCTTTTAAGTAGTTATTTAGTCATTGAAAGCATCACTCCCATCCTCCTCATCCTTAAAGAAATTAGAAATTGCAATTAAGCAATCTTCGCCTAACGTAGAAAACTAACTTCTAATAGTGAGGAAACTTTTCAAGATCCCTTCAACTGCACAGTTAACACATTTATCTTAAATTGACAGAGGAGATAATAGTTTTGTGGAGTTATGCATCAACAGTTCCAAATATTCAATGTGATTAAATATCTCTTGCCTCTGGAACTCTTTTGGCCATTGAAGAAAGGTTTCTATAAACACAATTGCACTTTTCTTTTTAATCTTTGTAATAACTTGTGTACAGCATACTTTGGTGTGCAAGGGGATCAGGAACCTACCAGTGCTTCTGCAAAGTCAGTGTTAGATTTATGAATATAAATGATTATATGTTTTCAAAAGACAATTTTAATGCATTGTACCTTTCTGAATTGCAATTATTCCTAATACAGATCCATTGCTTCTTTTTAAATTAATCAATAGACAGAAGTTGCTTGCCTTCTCAAAGTTGTGTTAATGAACAGCTGGCAGACACATTGATATTTTCACAATTTGAGATTATGGCCAGAAAGAAAGTATATACCCTTTCCAACTTAATTGATTAATTTTTTTCTCATCTGAAAGAGAACACATCATTATAATGTATACAAAGTTGTAGTTCTACCAAGAAGTATTACTCGTGGCTAAAGCTTGGAAGAGAGGATGTTTCAAATTTTGTGTCACATACGGATGGCTCTATACAGTATCAGTATTTCTACAGGAAAAGTTCCACACTGAAAACAAAGTTTAATCAACAGCTTATGTTTTAGCATAACTCTGCAAAGGTTTGATTCTTGTGACAAACTAATGAAATAAGGAATCTCCTTTAAAAGACAGAAAAGATGGTCATCTTCCCCCCTCAAAAAAACCCAACAGATTTTGTGTTCCATTATTAAGCCCCCAAACTAAACCTGCAGTCTCATGATGCAGTCAACATGCGGTTAGAAAAATAAAAGTTAGAAGCAGTTTCTGAAAATCACTTTTCAGATGAGCCAAGACTAAACTTCCAATTGGATAGGAACTGTGAGACAGATATGTTTAAAGTTTGCAGGAAGAACTTCCCTTGCTCCTAAAAAAGTTGAAAGACTTTTCAAGTGAAAAGCCAGGTTCTAGTAAAATGCAAATAAGAAGAATTAACTTTTTAATAATGGATATAAATCAAATCCTTAGACAAGACAAAAATTAAATTTTAAAATGGTTTGCAATAAAAAGTCCTCTGATTATCTTATTCTCCTGAAGTATATCCATTCTTCTAGGCTTTTTGGCAGCCCAACAATCTATTCTCTTGAGCTTGGAGCTCAAATCCGTGCAGTGTGTCCTCAATCCTGAGAATCACTTAGGCCCAGTTGTGTGTTTGCTCCCTGCTCTCATTAGCCATTTCCCTGCTCCTCGGACAGCTCTCAGACATCCCTCCTCTGCCCAACCAATGTGTATAAAAGCTTTTTTCTCCCCCAAGATGATCTCCAGGAGTGACTTTCCCCTTTCTCCACAGCTTGAATCCATCACTCTCTTTTTGTGAGGAACCAAAACGTCCCAGCAGCCGAGTAAAAATAAAACACCATCCATCACTGAGCTTCACCCTAACTTCCACTTGTATCTCACAGCATAAAATTGATTGTTTTCAAGCACAAAACTAATCCACTAATCCATGTTGATAAAACAGATTCATCACCAAGACAGTGAAAAAAACAGACTCTATGAGGCCTTTCAAACCTATGTGTTCAAAGAAATACTGCTGACTGCTGAAGCACTGCTGATTGCCCACTGGCAGTAGAGAAAGTATGAGATGAAGAGGGCTTTGCAAGAAAGAGATTTCTGAAGTAGGGCCTTGGTCACAGTTCTGGGCTATTTGCCTTATTTGTTACAGTGCCCTTGAAGATTTAGAAATGCCTACAAGTGAGTATATTTCGATTTTCCATGGTTGACATCATATTATTCCCTCCACAACATGCCAAGGCAAGGACTAACATGTCTAGTCCATTAAACATACAAGGACATTTATTATTTCCTAAAGTTTAATACAAATTTCTCAACATTGCCAGGGGGAAGGAAGTAAAACAAGAAAACAATACCACGAGATATAACTAAGCCCTCAAGTTTTCTTCTGAACATAGATACAATCTTAACTTTGCAGTAAAAGGAAAAAAGTTGTAGAGATTTTTCACAGATCCAATCCCAGCTTTCTTTAAGTTGAAAAATGAATTGAGAATTAAAATATACTGCTAAAAGAAAGGGGGGGAAAGGGGGAGCTGTTGTTTCATTCTTCTCCACCCTTTAGCCTTGTCGCCAGCTGCAGAAGCATTTGATCCCACAGAAAAGACAGTGATCCTATTCTTCTGCAGACAACGTCAGCAATTAACAGGAGAGTGAAACAGTAGGAAACTTTGATAATCCCCTTCTATCTGCAGGATAAATCAAAGTTCCCAAACTTCTCTGGAGCACTGAACCACTCCTGAGATCTTGTGGACCATCCATGTGGGACTTGTCACATGCTGAGGAGTTAGCAGTCATGTGAGGTCACACAGCAAGGAAGAAACACTGCAGCAGAAAATACTGATGGCAAACTACAACATCCACCACACAGCATTGGTTTGTTCATAAACATTGTATTTCCATGCAGTTCTGCAGATGTGCTCCAGAAAACTTAACATAGCCTTACAAACCATCAGGGTATGAGAGGTGAAGTATTAAACACCACCAAATTTCTATCCACTGCATAAGAAATACCATACAGTGTATCTGTAAATGTGCTGTATATAATATCTAGCAATGACAGTTGAACCTGGACTTCAGGTTCCTGAGAACCAGGACTCAGGATACCTGAGCTTCATTCCAAATCTTGCCTCAGATACCTGCACCAACAATTACTTAACTTACCCATGCATCATTTTCTTTGGAAAAACAGACTGGACTGCATGGTGCCTTAATCATTTACCCATTCCTTCCACTGTCACTGGAGGAGACTTTTTGTCTTTCCAGGGTCATTGTAATGTAAGAGGTCCATAAAAGAAACAAGAAAAATAATATTTCATAGATGTATTCCAGATCATAATACATAGTGACGTATTCTGAAGAGTCATTGCAGCAATCCAAATAATCCATATATTACATATATATATTTTATATATATATATATATATATATATATATATACAGTTAAGACTATCCTTACATACTATCAGTCTAGTCTGCAACAATTCTTACGTTATTTTTGGTTGCTGATAACGTCTCTAAATTAATGATTGTACTCTTGGTATATTGAGATTTCATAATTATTTCCATGACTCCAGCACAACCAAGAGAACTGGGTGATTTTTAATGCTTGCTAAGAAGGAAGAAAGAATTTAAGGGTGCAAAATGGTGCAGCTGTGCTACTGAAATCAGAATAGTGCAGAGTATTAGCAGAGTATAATATAGCAGAGTATTTCCTGTCATTTCAGTCACTATGTAACCTTTCTGTCCCATCCTGATTGGATTTAATTAGAGTTCTGTCTTATAAGCATAGCTTCCAGGTTTGGCCACTGCAAGAACAGCTTTGCCATTTTTAACTGGTGCCTTTGCTTCAGCGAGTTCAAAGTGCATCAGCCCAACTCTTTTAGCCACACCAGTCACCCAGCACCCATCATAGTGACTGTCAGGTTAAACCAGAATGAAATGATTCTGCTTTTCTTTTTAGAGCCCTCCATGGGCTCTAAGTTCTTACCTAAAGGAAAATTATTTGACACTGAAACTTTCTCAAAGAGTGAAATCCACAGCCTCAATAGTGACCTCAAGCGTGCTGGCAAGCCAAGGAAAAGATCTTGCCTGACTTTTGAAAGATGCCTGGAGAAGTCTCTGTCCCTATAGAAGAACTGCAAGGAGGACAGCAGGCATGCATCCAAGGATGCCCAGGGGCTTAGAGTGGCCCAAGGCAGCCTTCTGGCACATCAGGCACAACCAGAGTGGCCAGCTGCACACTGCCTGCCAGACAGCATTGCCTTCTGAGGGCAGCATGGTCTCCTGCCAAAAGCCACGCAGGACAGTGCTTCTCCAGGGACTCTGTCTTTAGACAGAGTCCTCTGACAGAAATGCCAAATGACCATGAGTTCCTGTGGCTTCAAGACTGAAGGCAAAGCTCCCTTTCTGTCATGCCCTTTGTCATACTAAAGTCAAATATGATTTTTTAAAAATATGGGTGTTCTGTACCTGTAATATAAAATTATCTACATTGCCTGTAGTGCTGGAATAACTCACAAACCTATGGGGCAAACATGTAAAAACAACCCTAATACTTTAGTTATCCCTTGTACTTCACAGTAAATCAGTATAATCTGTCTTTTATTAGGTTACTGGATGCTGTGTCAAGGAAAGAAAACATATTTTGCTTCTAAGCACTTTGAAGTGAGTACTTTGAAGCCTCAGTAAGTGATAATCAAGAAAAATGGCTCTAACAACATCCCTATAAATCTTCTCTATATATTTAAGCAGGATTACTTGTGAAACCTCAGAAATTAAAATGATTATATATAGCCGTACTTAAGACTTGAGTTTAATAAAGCATATGATATTGGTTTTCAAAATCCTGTCTTTTGGAGCTAAGGTAGCTATAGCAATGCCATTCAAATGAGCTCTTCTGTGAGTAGTAGAACTAATGAAAAATGGTCCCCTTCAACCCATAAACGAGGCAAGAGAGCGTATGCAATGTGGATAATCCTAAATTAGACTTTGCCCACTGCTGCCTGGTAAAGTATGGAGTGTTTGCTTTCTGCCAGGCCTCTCCTCAGCAGCACACAAATCTGTGTCTCTTTCCTCCATGCAGGCCCTAATTTTTCACATGACTTAAAGGAAAGATAGTAGTGTCAAAATGGCAGATGGACAGACAATACCACAGCATAAGTATCCTCCAAAACCCTTGAAATCAGCTCTAAAAAAAAATATTTTAAGCAGTCCAACTAGAATCCAACTAGAATTACTACCAGAGATTTGAATGTCATAAAAGTAATTACAATTTTTACTGTCGTGTGATTCCAGAATTTCTTGTTTAGTTATTAAAAAAGAAATTTTAAAATCTCATGAAATCTCAAACCTCTTGGCAGATAAAGTACTTTCTATAAACTTCAGCATCTTGTTTGTCTTGTAAAATCCCATTATTTAGCAAGAACAAATTCATTTCTCTATAACTTTTCTCTGTCTTTGAGCACAGGAGCCATCTTTCTGATCATCACTACTAGACCATGGAATCCAGGTACTCTTGTATAAATATTTCCAAACTGTCAGTTAATAGCCATCATGTGATTTAACACTTCTTGAAATGTAAAAAAAAATTTAAAAAAAAGAGCTTAAGAAGGCAAGGAGACTATGAAGTCTAAGTAATAAATAATGTAGTTATTTGACATCTGGGGAATTTCAAGTTTACTGAAGTTTGCAAGAAACAAAGAAGCAATTGTTTTGCAAGTGTACATCTTTCCAAGTATTCTCCAAGTGTTTTCACACAACACAAGGGACATTTTTAGTTCTTCTGTCTGTCAAGCTTACACATCATAGACGAATATTATAACACCAGTTTTGTATCTAAGAAAAACTGGTTTTGAAGATTACATAAAGTATGCATATAAAGAAGTTGAATTGGATGCCTAATGCTCACAGCTAATGCTTTGGTTTTTAACACCTCTCATTTAAAAATGGCATGTTTCCTTTCCATTCTTTAGGACTGGTACCAGAGCCTGGAGTTGTGAGGAACACCTATCAAAAGTACGGAAAAAAGAAGCCCACCTCTACCTTTCCAGACAACTCATCCTTCTATTGAAATATGATGGGGAAAAGATTTTATAAAGTATTTTGGGTAGCACATAAAAATAACACTTAAAAGCTACCACAGTGCAGCAAACACAATGCAGGTAGTCCCTTGGGGAAATCAGTCTACCTCATTCAGGAATTTATCTTGGTTTTTCCAAACCTTTACATTCAAAATGTAGCTATTTAATATTTTTTTAACTGACCCCTATTATAAATATATGTAATATGTGCTTTTTGACTAGAAACTTTTATTTCAGTTCTTGTATGACAGAGTTTTCAAAAAGGAAGCACCTCATTTCAGCACTTATCAGACAACTGTGGCTGCTCACAAGGAGTTTTTTGATGCAGCAATTTTAATTAGAACAGCAACTAATAAATTCCACACCCCAAGCTTCAAGCTCTGACTGCATTACCAAATACCAAATTTGAACTCTTCCTGCTGCAGGTAAAGCTAGCTACAACATCCAAGCTTTCAATCTGAACAGAGCCTGAATACATCTCAGCAACAGGCGTTTTTAGGGACTGCCAAGTGGCCAACATGGATCCCTTTTCTGAAGAAGCTTCTCTCAGCTCAGGGAGAGATGGCAGCTCATGCACATAACTGGACAGGAGAAGGCTTTTGTAGACAGGCCCTTCCTCAGCCTGGCAGCAAGAACAGCAGTTGCTGCAACATCATCAGCCTGTTGACTTTCAGCAGACTGGAGGAGGGTTGAAAGAAAATAGATTTGCTTAATGCAAGGATTTCTTCACCAGGACAGAATAAATATGGAAGTGTTTCTGTGCAAATATTTTCAGAATATCCATCAACTCGAATTTGAATGGTAGTTCTATATTAAACAAGGTATCAATAAAAGAACACTTCACTTAAAAATAAGTGAAGCACAGACATACTGTTTGAAATGTTTGGTTGTCAGAACAGCTGAATACTGCATTCGCCACCCTGAGCCTTACAAAGCATGAAGGAGGAAACAAGACAATCCTAGAAAATTTAAGGAGAAGGATGTTCACTATTTTGCAGAAGACTACCCCAAAAGTTTTTTTGTGACAAAGTCCCACGTAGGAACTCCAAACAGTCATTAGCAATAGTTCTTACAAAAGTGAGAGGCCATTTGTCGACACTCTCCAGCAATGATTTTGATTCTTAAATCATTTCCTTTATCAGTTCTGCTATGAGCAGTTCCCACATTTAACAACTGCAACATCCTCTGGAAGACTCTGAAGAAAGCAAAAGGCTACCAAGACAGCCATCAATTTGTGCTCTTCAGAATTAGGGAAAGTAGATTAGTTTTACCCCTCTTACTGTATTTTAACATAATTATGTGCTTCTGTGATGTGGAAATTAAAGCATTCGAAAGTATAAATATTCCAATAAATATTTAAATAGGAAACTCCTTAGAGAGCCTACTTTCTTCCAGTAATGCAGGTGTTCCCTTGTCCCTTCACATCATACAACTGTGTGATATTCAGTGTCTGCCATTTAAATAACAACCAGTAGACATTACTAAAAGAATTTTATCTATTGTAAATGCTGGACAAAACAAATTCGAAGCAATTTGCAGTTCTAGGAAGTTTCCACCTATTGCATTTTCTCCATGTTCAAAGGCAAGTTTTTGAGCTAACAAAAAAGCAAGACTGAATTGGCTCTAAGTATATGTCAAAAGTGCTTTTTTATGACAAAGACTGGCAGTTATGAATAAAAACTCTAGAGAATTTTTTTAAGAATTCATTATAACTAATATATTATGTGATTTAGATTATTAGTGAAAATTGTTTATCCATCCCTCCTGCACACAATGAATGCTTGGAGAAAAATTACAATAGATTTTAACTTGTTCATAATTTCTCTTTAGGATTCATCTACTAGAAAGCAGAGACCACAGTTGTGGAGTGTTAAATGTCAAAGAAAAAGTAGTGTCTTTCACATTGCAAGCCAGAAAATGGATATGTTGGGGAGTTTCACCAGTAAATATCTGTACCTGTTGAGAATGACAGTTTAAATTCTTCCCATTTCCCTAAGGCATGTGGCT
This sequence comes from Prinia subflava, assembly GCF_021018805.1. Classification (NCBI taxonomy): domain Eukaryota; kingdom Metazoa; phylum Chordata; class Aves; order Passeriformes; family Cisticolidae; genus Prinia; species Prinia subflava. The sequence continues at coordinate 61,185,090 of NC_086247.1, forward strand.
GATAGGAGTCTGAGAATGGTATTCCAAAAAACAATGAGAGCAACATTTCACCTGCACATATGAACTATCTGGATTTGGCAGGAGGAAATGTGGTGTTGTTTAAACCCAAAATGTTGTGAAGCCACCTCCGCTAGACATTCTTGTGGAGATTCAGAGGCAAGGGAAAGAGTAACAGAAACAGGACTCCATGTTTCTTTTTGCCAAGTAAAACAAAGTTAGGGCAACCAGTAGTAATTGTGGTTGGTAAGGGTTTTATTGGGTAATATGATAGCATTTTCCTGTACAGTGCAGAAATGTCCATTCTTTCAGAAAACTTTTTAATAACAGCTATTTGTAATTAATTTTAAATATCTCTGGGCAGATATAAAGGTTTATTGTGTATGTTATCTTAAACTAACCAATAATTCATAGACAGCATTTGGTTTTGTGGTTGGAACTATCCCATTAAAATTGAATTCTTCTTGCACCTGAAACAGACCTGGACTTGTGCAGCAAAATCAAAGCAGCATTTCTACCATCTAATACTTCATCTCTGGGAAATGGTTTTTCAGATCTTTCAGAAATTTTATGTTGAAGCTGCATATTTATTTATGGAACTGCCACTCCACTTCTGGGTTTTAGTGATGTGAAAAGAACACAGCCTAGCCAACTTCTTCTCAGGTTATCACAGAATTCAACAGGAAACAGAAAATTACTTAACAATTCTAATATCTTGGCAGATTTGGGACTATCCTATGTGAAATAAAACTTCAAGTATCCATAAGAAAATGCGACTGAGATGTAGTTTATGTACCTATGCCCACTATGCTGGCTGAAAGTATTATCACCTAAATCCAGATTAAATAAATTTGACTGGAGGTCTTGTGAAAATCTGAAATGACAAGGATGATGGCAATGATGATGAGAATGATAACAGTAATACCATCATCTACCATCATATTCATGACTCACAACCCATCACCTAGTTGATGCTGATACTATTAACCTTTTTTGTTCTATGTATAAGTTATAAAAAATGGATAATATTACCTGGCTGATGAAGACATGTAAACTAGTCCTAAAATGGAATAAGGATTTGAGGTTTGAAATCAAATCTAACCAGACTAAGAACCCTGAACTATTTTGCTCCTTACCAAGTATCTTTAACTGATTCAGTGCCAAACTTTCCTAACTCTTATATGTCAATAATATTAACCATTACAGATGTCCTATCAAGACTGATATTACATTACTCCTTAAATTTTTTCCTAGACTGTGCCCTCAGTCAGGTAGCATCAACTACTGTTTCCATAAACAATGTATTGTTTTCTCTATATATACATATATTGTATATTCTATATATACATCCCTTGCTATACTTTACACCCCACCCCCCAAAATTCTTAGAATAATGCAATCTGAAATATCGACAATGATCAAATTTTTTAATAAAATAGCCTTTTAATGAAAAAATTACCATCTTGGTTTGATTATTTTTTCAAAATTGCTGATAAAAAACCCTGTTAGACTCACCTGTACTTACTGGATGCCTATGTTTTGGAATAATCTCTCTTTTCTTCATTTAGTGAGATCAAAAATTAATTTTAAAAATTCATTGTGATATGAAATTCAAGGTTTGTATATAATTCCCTCTGCAATACTTTTTGTACAAAGAGTGTATCAGTGGCTTCCAATACAGCAACACACATTAATCAACATTCTTTTAATTATTTTACATCAGGCTGAATGACTTCAAGGATACTGTAAAATAGAGTTATGTACTCTAACATGAAACAGCATTAAGATGAAATATAAAGGTCATAATAAAGTCTTGCTTAGCCACCTTCTTAGCCTCTTTAGTAGGAATTATTTGGCTTCCTATTCACCCTTTACTTGTTGTGTATTGATTTCCAGTTGAAACTAAATATTATTGGAAGAGTATAATTGCTGTGTTCCTGCCGGAGATGACTGGCTGTTTAGTTTATATTTCCATGCTTGGTTTCATAAACTCACAATTGTTCCCATTGGAAGTCAGGTCAGTGTCAAACACCTCCCAAAAACATACAGTGAGATTATTGCCAAATATTGCTTGACATTATTGCAAAGACATTAATGGTTATTTGGGTTAAGTTTCCATGCTGTGTGTGCCAAAACCAAAATGAATAATAAGTATACCATGTGAAATAATGCCAAAACTAAAAGAATGTTTTGGCTAGCATCATTTGGTTACAGAATCAAAGCAAAACTATTACTGGATGCCAAAAGATTGAGTTCTTTCATCATAGCAGAACCATGAGCAATGAACAAATAAATGTGTTAGTGGATATCTAATGTGTTAAGGATATCTAAAATCTACATTGCTAAAAAAATCTGCAGAAACCAACCCCCCGTCCCCCAGCCCCAGTGTTTACAATTACTTGTTAATGAAAAGTTCACAAAATAGAGAAAGGGTCCTGGTTTTTTCTTTGTTTTTACACACCCCATTGAATACAAAATTTCCTCAGTTCTTCTACGGCTATAATCTGGTAGGAATAATCTTCCTCAGATACTTCCTTAGATTATCTCACTTTAAATAACACAGAATGCCTATGATAGTCTATAGTCGTTGAAGGTTTTGTTTCTTTGTCCAACTATTCTGTGGGAGACCAGTCTCCAACATCTGATTTTTAAATCCTTTCAAATCACCTGCCAATTTTTCTCCCTTTTCTCAGAACCTTAGTAATCTTTCATTGAGAGCAAAGCTTTAAGGTGCTTGTCTGACATTTGATAAAATATTATATTTTACAATTGTACATAACTGGCAATTATAAAATAATCCACTGTGAGACGAAGGAAATCCCTACCATCTCAGGGAATTACTCTGTACATTACTCTGTACTCTGAACTGATACAGGTTTTATCTACAAATTTGTCCACTCTGCTACTGTGATGTCTGCTTCTTTTGAAAAAATACTGAACAAAACCAACTACACGATTCACATAGACTGTCTCCTTGATTGTTGCACTGGCTGATACTCACCTATTGACTCGTTTTGCCCTTCTCTGTTCCTTTTGCAGCACAGCTCCTTCCAGCAGTTTGGACCCAGCTCTACAGGCACTCAGGGAAGGCAGGCAAGAGGGGATGCAGCACTTAGCAGGCACTGGTTTACAGGCAAGGGGGAGCTGTAAAAATGAGCAGGCACATGCAAAGTCCTGCACAGTCTGAGCACATAATCATCACAGAATGGCAGCACGAGAAATGAAATGTCTGGTGGGGGAAAAAGAAAATAACAAAATGTATCTCACATCATAACATTGTCCAACCCCAATAAATGTTCATCTTGGTAAGAAGGAGAAAGTTTGAGGTATTTTTTTTAAAAGGCAAATATGTCTGTCTGTCTGGAAGGAAGGAAGTTACATGCTGCCAGTCCAACGTGACAGCTACACACAGTCATCATGTCAGAGAGATCTGCACATCATGCTTGGCACAAGCTGGCCTAACTTCAAGATTCCCTTGCAGGCTCATTGCCAACAGAGACCAGAGCTGGTTTTGTAGACAATCTCAGGATGACCTTTAGAATCAATACCATAAAAGTTGCTGGATTTGTATAATGCATATCACAGGGTCTCAGTGTGTCACAGGCCTCATCATCTTCTCTGTTTAGTCTACAAAGAGTAGTAGATAGATTCTGAAGCTTTTAACCTTTGTTTAACTAAAAAGATTTCCAGAAACCAGTGCTAGAATTATACATAAAAACAATGTGTAGAACCCAAATTTCCACTTTCTAATGAATTGATGAATTTTGCTTGTTTCCTTCCTCCTCTCCTTAAACAAACTTTTGAAGGATATTTTTTAGGGCCTAGCACTCAAGATTTCAGAAGTCCAGAATTAAGACTCTTGTCGAAACAAGAATAATGTCCACTATCCACAAGAAGAACATTTTGGTTTAAATTACAGTTCAAATCCTGATTTTCTGATACTCCCGTAGGTCTGACACAGCTCACAGAAAGAAGAGTATGTACACACAGACCAAGGCAACCAATAGTCTTGATTCTGTCCCTGCCTCATTTTCTATATAGCTTCATGCATTACAGGAGGCTGGCAGAGGGACTTCAAGGTGAGAGCAGATGTAAGTTTAGGAAGCAGAAATTCAGATAGGTGAGCTCACTTCTATGCCTGACTCTTCCACAGATTTCACAGAAATTTCCAGATTTCTCTCCCTATCTGCAAGACAGAAATATTTTTCAGTCCTCAGTTTTGGTGTGTCTTGTTTGAAGCGCTGACTTCAAGGGGTTTGATATAACTCTGCACTTTCTATAGTGTGCATTCCTAGGTATGCTCATGGCCAGCTCTGAGGATCGGAGCAGTGCTGGGAGTTTCCACACTGACAGACACTATCCTGTTAGCAAATGTCTGTTATTTTGTAAAAAGTTATTTCTGACATATTTCCCTTGTCTTTAAAATAAAGATGATACAGCTAAAGGCTAAAGAAAAGATGTGGAAGTTTTTTTGTTGCTTAGTGTTATCTATTTTTGCATTTAGTGAGACAGGATCCTATGTAAAAGAAAAAAAAAAAAAAAAGTGTAATGGTCGTTCAAGTGAGGGAGGTCCAAAATTAGTATTGTCCAGGAAATTGTAACTCTGTTTTTCCTTTAAGATCTTCACTTTGACACACTAACACTATTTCAACAGGTCAACTGTTTGCATAATCATAGATAAAGGTCAAGCATCAACAACCGCCAAAGTTGTTAGGGAATGACTCTCTAACTAAATAAATAGTAGAAGTTTAGAGAAAAACAGAGGCAGTTCTATTGATGAGGGAAGAAAACCACACTGCTCCAGAAACCATGAGCAGAACAAACCTAACTTATTTCCTACACAAATATAATAAGGCAAGGGATTTGGGAAGTCAAAACAAACGAACCACGTAAGTGTTGCAGAATGCAAAATGATCACATTACCTGTGGGAAGGTGGCTAGAAATCAAGCGGCTGCTGGTTTTCCAAACAGAAGAATTAGGGGCATTAATGAGAGTTAGTAAGACACAGGTTTGAAGAAATAAAAGGAGATGATTCTTCACATAACAGGTGGAATTTGTCCAAATGCTCTTCTGCTATCAGCACCTAATTACCAGAAAAGCATAGACAAATTGGATTAAGTTCAAAGAAAAGCTGCAAAAATAATTAGGGGAAACTAAACTAAAAGAAAATACATGTATAGTGTTGATTAAATGACATCAGGTTACAATTACATCTACAACAAATATTTAAATGTGCAAACTCTACACTGGTTCATAAGCAGAATCATTTAGAGAGATATAAGAGATTATTACACAAATATAAAGGAAAAATTAAGTTATGAGTACTGAAGTTCAATAGTAGGAAAAACCTTTAATTGGTCTCAAACTCAATTAACAGGCATAATAGTAGATTAGAGAAACACTAGCACTGACAAAAATTTAGGAATGATCCTGCACTGCAGTAGGAAAACCAGGGAATATAGCAAGTAGTTGCAAGGGGGTTTGATTGCAATTTTGAAAAGAAATTTCAAACCAAGTTGGTAATTTTTTCATTAAATGGCCATTTTATTAAAAATTTTGATCTTTATTGATATTTCAGATTCCATTATTTCAAGAATATTGGGGGATGGAGTGTAAACTATAGCAAGGGGCGTATAAGTAGAGTACACAGAAAACTGTATAAATGTTTCAATCCTTTCAAAAATTATCTTGGAAAATAATAAGTACTTCTTCACCTCTGCCCTAAGATGTCAAAAATCTGTCACTGTCATTTGCAGTTACAACTTTATTTCTAGACCTCTATTTCCAGCTGTGCTCTTTCCTTGTCCCATGCCTTTCTTTAGTCACTTTTGTTGCCCATTACCTCCAAGCAGCAGCTGAGGGGCATTTTTTTGACCACAATCCACTGCAGCAGCAATTCCAACACGCACTCTGTAAAGGACAAGCAACTACAGTCAGAAAGGTCTCCTTGCCTTTCTCCCTCCTCATATTCTGTCAGCAGGAGACAATAAAAGAGCTCTTCAGAGAAAGGACCTCACCCACAATTCTCATAAATTGGCATTTCTCCATGTTCATCTGTCAAAACCACTGAGACTGTGCCATCTTAATGTCAGTCCTTAAGTCTTTGCAGCTTAATTATGGTTTTTTGACAGCAGATGGTGGAGAACTCTCCAAGCCTTCAAAACCCCACCACAGCTTTGAGAGGGAGTCTTTCCCAAGAAGGCAAAATGAAGGTAAAGAGACCTAGTAAAGTTAAGTTCCTTTGCCAGTCACATCCCAGATTCCTCAGGATTCAAAAAAACTCCTTCAAAGAAACTTCCAGCAGCTCTAACCCCGTACACTCTTAGGCTAAATAACACTGCCCTGGCTATGTTCCCTCCAGGCTTCTTGTGCACCTCCTTGTTGGCAGAGTATGAGAAACTGAAAACTCCTTGACTTAGGGTAAGCACTTCTTAGCAACAACTAAAATATCACCATGTTACCAACATTACTGTCATTCCAAATCCAAAATACAGCACTGTACCAGGTACTAGGAAGAAAATTACCGTTATCCCAGCTGAAACCAGGACAGTACCCACCCCTTATTCTATTCCATTTATGTCATGCTCATGTCCCACACTTTCCAATACACCATCACCTTTCCTGTGTTTTGCTATATACACACAGATTCTGCCACAGGGGACATGTGAATTGGACTTCTGGATCTGTGAGTGGCTGCACATTGTTCAGGTCATAATAAATCATCTCTAGCACAGTTAATTCCCTCAGGTACCTTCTCTCCATGATAGTCCACTTTACTGAGTGACATAAATATTTTCCTTGTAGGGATACTTTTCCTTCACCCTTGACAGGAGTTGCCTCCAGAGGCTGAGAATTTGCATCCCTTTTCCAAGCACCTTGCCAAAGCCCCCTTCCCTAGAAAATGATCCCAGATGTTTGGCTTTCTTCCTCTCTAATTCTAGGCTAATAGCCTCATCAACCCATCATCAAGGCAGCCAGATGTGCTCATCTGATGGACAGCTAAAATTCTTTGCATATCCTGCAACTCACTCAGGGGTAGGGATCGAGTGGTTACCTCCTTTTCTGCCTCTTCCTCATGTTCTTGTGGTGGCTCTGCTTAGTTCTTCTTCCTAAAAGTGATGGGTCTATTTCTTCCTGTGTACAGGGGCACAGGCTGGTTCTCCAGTTCAGCTGCAGTGCCTGTCACAGGGATTGGAACAGGCTGTTGTTTCATTGTCTGATCCAGAGACAGACCCGGACCTTTTTCTCCTCTTGAGGGCAACAAATATGGTCAAACAGGGCTTGGAAGGCCTCAGCCACGGCCCAGTACTTTGCAGTGATTTTTGACTCTCTGAAATTGCCAGGGTGACAGCACAATTTTTCCAAATATTTTACTAGCTTTTTCAGATTCTGCATTTGTTCAGGGATGAAGTTCTGAAACACTGGAAGTGCCCACAGTCTTTGGCATTTGCCCACACTACCCCACACACCCTGCCACTGATAACTATCTGGCTTCAGGGCAGACCACTGGATGGTATTCTTAAACAGTTGTTTATTCTTGCACAAAACCTGGAACCCACTCAGGACACATAGCAATACAAACATGCTGGTTTCAACATCCCAAATATATTCAAAATTCTCAAGAGCTGTTGCAATTAGCCTGGAGGAGAAGGGAAAGATGAAGGGAGGTATCTCCACCATGGAATGGGTCTCCAAGAAAGAATGTTAAAAGGTATAATTATTAAAGGTTTCTGATAGATTCTTCCAAGGTATAGAGATTATGGCAAGACTGAGCACAAATACCAGATCGATTTCAGAGCCAGCAATTCTACCATATCATAAACCAGAGTTACAAAGTACAACATGATAACCTTGGCCCAGTTCCCACAGGTGACAAACAGCAAAGTGGGGAACACACGCTGCAAGTAAAGTATCCCATAATGCAACTTTAAGAAAAAGCAGATCAACTTTGAGAGAAAATGCATCAATGTTGTGACCAGTGACCATTAAACTAATAAAACCAACTTCTTCCAGTGTGTTCTGGTCAGATTTGTTATTACCTCAACCCATCATGCTTACCCTAAGTGAGGGACTTTTCAGTGTCCCGTGCTCTGCCAGCGAGCAGGCGCACAAGAAACAGGAGTTTAGCACACCCAGGACTGCTGATCCAACTAGCCAAAGTGATATAAACTAGAGGGAGTTAGCTGGGAGGCACCGGTCACTGGCAGGGACAGACTGGGCACCTCAGGGGTTAGTTGAGCAATTTTACTGTGCATCATTCCTTGTTTTTCTTGGGCTTTATTTCTCTCTTCCTTCTTGCTGGGCACTTGGCATCTAGCCAGGGCCAAACCAAAACAAGCAGCAAAAAGAAATATGTTGGAGCAAGATGTGGTTAAAAATGGAAGCACTTATTGTAATCCATGAACTAAATACTAACAAATTAACTAGGCAATGACGTGGCTTCCAATTATTAAACCTGAGGAGATTCCACAGGAAACCTTATCTGTAGTTTACAAAGAAGCTTTCTGCTGTTATATATCGTAAGAATCATTTTGGCTACTTCTGAAACATGATAAGGACCATTTGCACACCATACAATCATTTAATGAATACACAAAGTACCAGCTTTTTCCAATGTACCAAGGTACCAAAGTTGTATGACCATAATGGCAATAGTTCATCCATGGGTCTGTGTTTATACCAGTATTATCTACACAGACTGTTTAATGTATTTAACTTCTATGAAGAATTTGATAACAGTAAATCAACATTGTCCTTATTTAATAATATAGCTGCATTCCATCCTGCTAGGTGGAAATAGTCAATTCTGACTTTCCACCATCTTAATTTCAGAGGTCAATTTATCAAATGGGCAGCATTAAATTTAAAGCACCAAGCCAAAGCAAACCTAAAGGTCTAACATGATTTTGTTTGGTATGAGAAATACACAGTGACATATCTTTGCCATGCAAATGCATGCTGAACACACAGGGTGAAGAAAGCTGTGTTGCACTATGTTTACCAAGAACATCGAGATTCCTATTACAGGGCTATCACAGGCTGGTCTCCTGAAAGGTGGGTAAGAGCTTCCCTGAGGAGGCATCCCAGTGGTGCTGGGACAACCATGGCAAAAGCACAGCAGGGATCAGCCAGTGCTCCAGGACAGAAGAAGGCCATAGCTAGGCTGAGGAATGCCCTTCTTGGGCTCGTAACACCCTCTGTTACTGCAGTCTAGCTGGGTCTTGACACAAGCAAGGGCCACTTCTGAAACACACTGTGCTTAAGATGCAGTAATTTATCCCATTAACACATCACAAAAAGTGTTAACCCCCAAAAATGCAAACGAGATGGTCCTGCATCCAAAACACTTAGGTAGTCAGAAAGGTATCAGGCTTAAGACAACGGGAATTTGGATGCACCAGATATTTGGCTCTGCACATGACTACTTTTCATTTACAATCTCGAAAGCAGAAAAAGGACCTGAGAAAACACAGATCTTTTGTAGATACCTTGCATTGGCAGCAGGTGCATTGTTTCTTTTACCAGCCTGACCACAGAAATAAAATGAGTAGTATGTCTGTACCAAAACCTTTCTTGGGGTGGTCTAGGTCTAGCTGGTGCTTCCCTCTTCACTTCTAAGGAAAGGACCGTGTTGCCACCTCTACCTGCCAAGAAAAGGTGAAGAGGATGCTACTGCTCCAGAGAGGGAACACGATTTCCTGGGAGATGCTGGAGCACAGATACCTTCAGCATCAATGACGAAAGCTCAGTACTCTCCTCTCACCCTAGTCAATCAGGGTTGGTCACCTTCTGGGTTTCTATCTCACAATGCTCCAAAGCTTAACAGCATCATGCAGCTTTGCTGGATAAGGCTCAGATGCTCAGCCCTTTGCAGGATCAAATCCATTACTTAAAATTGAATCAGGGTTACCAAGAACTAAATGGAAATAGTGTTGTTTCCCAGGACACAGCAGATCTTTCACAATGTACTGGGGTGCATGTTTTTCGTCTCCACTCAGCTATGAACAATAGAAAACGCTCTGCTTTTATTAAAAACTTTGAGGGATTATTATTTTAGTTAAGCCTTTAAGAATTCATACCTATCTGGAAAGGGCAGATTGTGTAATCTGCTTCCTGTTTTCATCATAGCTGGATACTGCTTTTTGCTGTTGCCTGTTATTACCCAGTTAATATGAACTGCTAAAGTTTATTTTTAGCTCACTTGAGCCTATTGTAAGGTCTGTTCAAGAACTTCCAACCAGAAAATGTAGCTCCTGCATCTAATGCTGGGTTTAGGAATATATTCTTAAATCCTTTTAAACAGCCAAGACATAAAGTGAAAATAGATAATGAATAGTTGTTGAATATTAGCAATCTGTTCAACTCAAAGATTACATTTTATTTTCAAATTATACCCTTAATTTCTAAAGTAAGTATTTATTTGATAAAGAAGTCATGCTCCATTCATTTGATTGCCAATTAAAACAGGCGAGATGAATAAATATTTGCCAAAATGAGCAGAGGAGTATTTTTATTTGAAGAAAAATATGTAATTATCTAAACGTCTTGAGATTATAGAATTAAAAGCTCTGAAGTCTTCTGTGTCAGACACAATTTATTTCATTTATATGAAATCACATTCAGCACAAATGAAAAGTACTTAAGAGTACTTTTGAAATGAGACTGAATTTAAATTCTGGAAAGGCCATTTTTTTACTATAGTCTTTCAACCTCTCACAGAAAATAATTTTAAAGTATAATCATCATCATCATAAAATATGTTAAGTAGGAAGGGACCATCAGGATCATAAAGTCCAAGTCCTGGCCCTGCACAGGACACCCCAAGAGTCTCACCATGTTCCTAAGAGCATTGTCCAAACATTTCTTATACTCTGTCAGGCTTGGTGCTGTGACCACTTCCCTGGGGAGCCTGTTCCAGTACCCGAACATCCTCTGAGTGAAGAGCCTTTTCCCGATCTCCAACTTAAACCTCCCTTGACACAATTTCAGGCCATTTTATTGGATCCTGTCACTGGTCACCACAGAGAAAAGACCAGTGCCTGTGCCTACTCTTCCCCTGATGAGGAAGCTGTACACTGCAATGAGGCCTCCCCTCAGTCTCCTTCTCCAGGGTGAACAGACCAAGTGACCTCAGCCATTCCTCACACAGCTTCCCCTCGAGGCCCTTCACCATCCTCATTGCCCTCCTTTGGATACTCCCTAATAGTTTAGTATCGTTTTTACATTGTGGCACCCAAAACTTCCCCCAGCACCCAAGGTGAGGCCACTGCAGAGCAGAGCAGGACAATCCCCTCCCTTGCCCGGCTGTGATGCTGTGCCTGATGCCCCCAGGACAGGGCTGGCCCTCCTGGCTGTCAGGGCACTGCTAATTCATGTTCAACTTGCCATCAACCAGGACCCCCAGGTCCCTTTCGACCAGGTGCTTTCCAGCATCTCATTCCTGAGTTTGTACATCCAGGGTTGTCCCACTCCAGATGCAGAATCTGGCACTTTCCCTTGCTGAACTTCATACAGCTGGTGATTGTCCTGCTCCCTAATTTGTCAAACTCTCTCCTTCAATAATATTATCATCACATAGAATCACAGAATAATTCAAGTTAGTGGAGATCTCAAGTCCAATATCTTGCTTAAAGCAGGACAAGCCTCATGGGTCCATTCAATCTGACTTCAAAATCCTCAAGAATGGGGAGTAAGTAACCTTCCCTGGAAAATATGTTCCAGAATCTTGAGTTTCTTTGATGTGGAAAGGTTTCTCCTCACCCATACTGTGAAGCTCTCTTGTTTCAACTTCTGTTTGTTGACTGTCACTCCCCCATACTGTCCCACTGAGACGTGCCAGGCTCTGTCTTTATGACCTTGTCCCATGAAGGGGGGTGCTGCTATTAGAGGCCCCCAACACATTCTCCTCCTTCTTAGCCTAAACAAACCCTACTCTCACAGAATCTCTCTCTGGGCAAGTGCTCCAGCCTCTGATTGTGATTCTCCACAAAACTCACACCAGTTTATCACTCTCCTTGTTTGCAAGGGTCCCAAACTGAACACAGAATCTAAATGTGGTCTAACAAGTGCTGAGCACATTGGAATAATCACTTCCCTCCAGCTACTCACGGCACTCCTGTTGCTGCAGCCCAGGATGCTGTTGGCCTCCCTTGCTGCCAGGACAGAGTGCTGGATCCTGCTCAACCCAATGTCCATGAGCCTCCCAGGCCCCTTTCACAGAGCTGCTCTTTCTGTCACCAGCCTGTGGTCCTCATGGGGTCTCTCCTTCCCTGGCACAGGGTTTGGCATTTGTCTTTGATGAATTTCTATTAACTTCATCATGACAGATAATTCCATGAATGATTCTTAAACAGGAGATTATCATTTTCCTCCTTTCTGTTTTACTGAACTACTGCAGACTCATTTTACTACAATTTAGCTGAAAGAGAAGGATCACATAAGTCAGGATAAATGTAAAATCTGTTCAAAAGGGAGATAAAGAAGCCTGTCTTGTTTTTCATGCAGAATTTCTTTTTCACTCTGTTCCACTTGACATGTATATTTTACATTTACTGTTGTAACTACTTTGGCTTTGACAGACCCAGAAGAATTACAGAAGCATTACACTGAAAAAAGCCCAAACTTTTTGTTTCTTGAGCTAGTCTGACAAGCCATGAGTCACAGCACTTTCTATGTACATACACTTTCAACAATTTCAGTATTAAACCTTAGCTATGATCATCACTACGTTATTTACTTTAAGACAAATTTATATAAATAGCAGTAAGTACTCAGCAACAAAAGTGAACATTAGTTGGCAACAGATATGTTGAAAAGGATTTATAGGTGAAGGATGCAAGTTTGACGAGTTAATTAACAGTAGTTTCTTTAAGTTTCAATTAATTGCATGTATCAGTGATACTAAAGGAATTTTTTGTTTTGTTGTAAAAATAATTTCTTTCTGTCCAACTGCTGCCTGTAAAATTCCACAAAGAATACTGCACTTTTAAAAAAAAATGCTATAAATTACAAAACTGAATACAAGGTATAAGCCCTATAAGGATGCTTTTCTCTGTCCTTTCAAGAAGACTATGCAATCCCAAGTGGCCGTATCAATACTTTGTTTAAACTTTTTAAAAAGAAATGCAAAAGCTTCAGGACTGAACTATCACAGCTAGCTATTACAGACTGTTGAATAAAGGACACATTTTCATATTTAAAGCTTTGGGGGTTTGGTAGGAGGTTTTTTTGCTACATATAACTAGCATTGTGTTTTGTTTTGTTTACTATTTATTGTATTTTACTTAAGAAAATTCACCCTGAAGATAAAAAGAAAATCAGGAAACATTGTCATTACAAATCTTGCAAGAAAATTAAGCAAATTTTCAGTGGAAACTACCTGTATTCCTTTTGCTCTTTGAGTAGCTATTCAATATTAGGCCTGCTTCCCTGCTCATCTTTTCTTTATATCTCCCTCAGAAAAAATTAAACATCAAAGACTTCGTCATTAGGAGTTATACAGCAGGTATATGATTTAATTAGAATATTCATAGTCCCCACATAAAACAAAATGCATTAATCATGGGCTGAACTTGCTCTGTTGCCAGATGCCCACCCAGCAGCTCTCTTACTCCCCTTCCTCAGCAGGACAGGGGGAGAAAATTAGAAAGGATAAAGACAAGGAGGTCAGCCATCAATTACTGCCACAGGAAAATCAGGCTAGAATAAGATGTTGAGAAACAAAGACAAAAATAAAACCATCTACTCCTCACTTCCACCTTCTTCCCAGGTTTACCCTTATCCCTGACTCCTTTACCCTTGACTCCTTTACCCTCTGTTCGCCAAGCAGTGTAAGGGATGGGGAATGGGGTCTGTGGTCAGTTCATAACAGAACTGTCTCCTGTATGCTGCTCCCTCCTCCTCACACTGCTTCCTGCTCCAGTCTGGGTCCTCTTCACGGGCTGCAGATCTTCATGGACTGCTCCAGTTGGGCCTTTCACCTGTGCTGCAGTTCCTTCAGGATAAGCCTGCTGCAGCATGGGGTGCTCTCTGAGCTGCAGTGTGGATTTCTCTCCCCTGTGGGCTGCAGGGGGTCAACTTCCATCACCATGGTTTTCCCTAAGAACTGAAGGCGAGTCTCTGCTGGTCACACCTGGAGCACCTCCTCCCATCCTGCTGCTCTTGCCTCAGGGCTCTTAGGGCTGTTTCTCTCATATTTGTCCTCACCTCTCATTCCCAGGCAGCATTTTGCTCTTTCTTCTTTTTTCATTTCTTTCTCTTTCACACATTTCTGAAGCACCACCACCTTGGCTGCCCAGGGCTCAGCCAAGGGCTGTGGTGGGACCATTGGATTCATCTAGAATGGGCAGTGGCCAGCAAAGGGCAGCCTTGGCTGCTTATCACAGAGGTCCCTGCAGCACCCCCTGCCAGCACCTGGGCACCCGCACCCAGTACAGCACGGCCCAGACAGAACCAAACTCTTTGGTCACTCCCTGGTGCCCTGTGGTGCATAGGGTGGCTGATGCATCCTGGTCATTCAGAGAGGTCTCTTTTTCCATCTTACCAGTGTAGCCTACCTCTAGGGGGAAATCTAGAACCATACAGACATTACCAGTCTTGACAGGTCTGTCCTCACCTGTTACAGCCAGAAACACTCAACACCCTGTTCCTCCACTGTCTCAGGTTCAAATACTGATTCCTGTACACCAGCAGAGTGTGGGTATACACTTGCTCACCTGCAGAAGTTGCCTCCTGGGATTATTTTCCTGTACAGACAAGTTAGGCACATAGAAATTATATGGTTGGAGGCCGAATTTGTCTATCACGCTGCTGGTAGCAAGCCTTCTTCACAGAAGTACTCCTAAGGATAAGAGTTTTGTACAGGAACCCTAACACTGATTTAATGTCTCTGAAGCACAGCACACTGCAGGTCCATTTACTATCAAGTAAAGCATTTTTTAAATCTTACAGGAGAAATTATTTGAAAAATACAAGAAACACTTTAACTACAAGCAACTAACATAAGAAAAGGTGAATTTTGCACTGTCAGCACTCTGTCTGTTTTAATTAATGAAATTAAAATGAGAAGCAAGGAGATATTTTAACTTAACCTTCTAAAGCAGTTTAACCCAGTGAGATCATTTAGGGCAGAGGATGACCTGCCATGAGAGGTCATATCACTGAAGCACTGTATTTACAGGATGAGGAGACAAGCAATTAAGGAAAACAGTGTGCAGGCCCATGCAAGTTCTCTTCCAGCAGTGCAGAGGGAATCCCAGGTCATTAAAAGATAACTTTTATTTGATATTCTGATGTGTAATCTGTTATGCCCAAATATAACACCACATTTCATTAGCCACAGAAAACACATCCCACACTGGAATCAAATACAATGATTGAACAGCTTTAGATGTTCAGTAAATTGACAACTGTGCACCACAATTCTGGTACGTCAAACCCCAAACTACATAAAACTGCAATATTTATCTCCAAAACCATAACTGTCTAAACATTTACATCAAGTTTCTTCCATAAAACACACATTGAAAGTTTAGAAATGTTGACTGAATCATTTCCTGTGACTCAGTGATTTGCTATTGCATCTGTGCAGAACGCCAGGAGAGCTGTTTTTAGCTTGACAATTTTACAATTCAGTGGAATGTTAATGGCCTCTTAAATTTCACATAAAACAGCTACTTATCGAGTCCTTAATCTCTTATCAGATATTATCTAGAGTAAAACCTCAAGGTCAGATTATAACCATGGAGAGAAGAAGCAAGAAAATTCTCCCATGCAGCCAATCTCAGATTAAAGATTAGCAAGACTGTGTGCCAGCTATTTCCTGTGATTGATCGGGTATCTACAGAACCATTACACTGTTCCCCTGACAAATATTAGCCAGCATACATGACAAGAAGGGGGAGGATGCTGCTGCAGCTAGAAGTTGTAAACTTGCTCCTAGTAGCAGCCAAAAGTAGTTTATCATGCCCTGGGGTCACCCTTAGAGCAGTCCATAGACATACAGTCTGTAGCAACCACCTCTTCAAACCAGTTACACCACGGTGAAATCTAACCACTCTAAAGGTGGTTTGAAACAGGGTAAATCCCATATCTGTCCTTAAATCTCATGGATATTTTCTGTGGCTTTGTGGTATGGAACCTCTACTTTTTAAACAGGTTTCACATCCCCCACTAAGATATTCCATAACCATGGAAATTAAAAGAACTCAGTGCATGTCTGCATAAAACTCTTATGAAAAGAGTGAAACTGAATACACACACTGTGCTGGCACATGGACAGAGTAAACAAATTGGAAAGGGAGGGAGAAAGAAAGAAAGGGAGAGAGAGAAAAAGAAAGAAAGAGAGAGAGAGAGAGAAAGAAAGAGAGAAAGAGAGAGAGAGAAAGAGAGAAAGAGAGAAAGAGAGAAAGAGAAGAGAGAGAGAGAAAGAGAGAAAGAGAGAAGAGAAAGAGAGAGAAAGAGAGAAAGAGAGAGAGAAAGAGAGAGAGAGAGAGAAGAGAGAGAGAAGAGAGAGAGAGAAGAGAAAGAGGAGAAGAGAGAGAAAGAGAGAAAGAGAGAAAGAGAGAAAGAAGAGAGAAAGAGAGAAAGAGAAGAGAGAAAGAGAGAAAGAGAGAAAGAGAGAAAGAGAGAAAGAGAGAAAGAGAGAAAGAGAGAAAGAGAGAAGAGAGAGAGAAAGAGAGAGAGAAAGAGAGAGAGAAAGAGAGAAAGAGAGAAGAGAAAGAGAGAAAGAGAGAGAAAGAGAAGAGAAAGAGAGAAGAGAGAGAGAAAGAGAGAAAGAGAGAAAGAGAGAAGAGGAGAAAGAGAGAAAGAGAGAAAGAGAGAAAGAGAGAAAGAGAGAAAGAGAGAAAGAGAGAAAGAGAGAAAGAGAGAAGAGAGAAAGAGAGAGAAAGAGAGAAAGAGAGAAAGAGAGAAAGAGAGAAAGAGAGAAAGAGAGAGAAAGAGAGAAAGAGAGAAAGAGGAGAAAGAGGAGAAAGAGAGAAAGAGAGAAAGAGAGAAAGAGAGAAGAGAGAAAGAGAGAGAAAGAGAGAAAGAGAGAAAGAGAGAAAGAAAGAAAGAAAGAAAGAAAGAAAGAAAGAAAGAAAGAAAGAAAGAAAGAAAGAAAGAAAGAAAGAAAGAAAGAAAGAAAGAAAGAAAGAAAGAAAGAAAGAAAGAAAGAAAGAAAGAAAGAAAGAAAGAAAGAAAGAGATCTTTTCCTCCCCCCCCTCCTTCCAACTCTTCTACTTATTCCAAGTTTAAAATAAGCTTTTAAAATAGGTTAAAAATATTGTCAACTTGATTTCTTTTCATTTACACTTCTCCATCAACACCTTTTCAAAGACACTCAGGTTTCAGAATGCACTGTTTGTTTGTATTAGGAGAAGCTCTTGCTGCTCGATTGCTTAAAGCAGATAGGATTGAGCAAACTGCGTGGCTTTTGTTGAGCCTGCCTTTTAGAGCAAGTATCTTTGAGGCACAGCCTATTGTGGAGAACAGCTTTTCACAGGAAACAGAAGAAACTACTGTGTGCTCCAGACAAATGGGATTTCCCCCAGGCAAGAGAGATTTAATAAACATATCAATACTAAATTAGTAAAAAAATATGAAAGTTGTGGGTTGATCTTTGCTTTTACAAAGACAAAGGATAAAACCATCCATGGCAAAGGACCTACAAATTCCTCTTGAGCAGATTTCAGATATAAATAAAAAATTTAAATGAATTCTCTGATATATGACTGCAAACCAGCCAATATGACAAGAATGTGTAAGGAACTACAGAAATGTGGATCCCATTCATTCTCTGTCACACCACACCAACACACTAAAGCAGTAGAACTGCTGTAACACGTCACATTCCCATTCCCCTCTTTTTCTCTTGCTCCTCATTTTCCATGTGCACCTTATAGCCGCTTTCCCCATTCCACATCTTCAGTTAGTGTTCTGTGTGACCCCATCCTTGCTCCCCTGTTCCTGACACGAGGGTCTTTGACTCTGCAGGGCACACATTCACTGCCCCCAAATACAAGTGTTCTAGCCAGTGGGACTGCCTGCCCCTCATCCTTCTTGCTGACAGCTGCTGCAGTGTCCACTGGTAATGATTAGCAACAATTTAAAGACAAAAACTCCAGAGTCTAGTCCCATTCAAAGAGCAAGCACAGTTTGGAGTTGGTGTGTAGGGGGAAAAGGAACCCTGAAATACCTCCATCAAAGATGTATGCAAAAACTACCTAGGGCCGAGGTGAAGGTGCATGCCCAAAAGTCGGAGCTGGCTGCAAAGAGATGTTATTCCGAATACTTCTTTTTACATATCTTTTTTACTTAATGTCATATAGACAGAACCACTCCCTGACAGATATTCTAAAGTCTAGATGTAGGATCCTTGACTCACTGATGCCTATACCACCAAAAAAGGTACTACTCCTACTGCTAAAAAGAGGTCTAATTGTTTCTGCTTTTTATTTTTATTCAACTAACACAATTTGTAAAAGAACAAAGTACCTAGGTAGTCTAACACTCCCAAAGGTAAAATCTAGTTTTTCCCAAGTTAGTATTACAGAGGAAGATCTTCATTGGTAAAGAAGATTCTTCAGTCACCACTGAAAGAGACAGGTTTGTTCTGGCCAACTGAGTGCTGAAGTTGTCAGTAATTCAAGTCAGTTTGTTCACTGAAAACAAGAATTCAGACATGAAAATATATTACTTGACTTTGCTCCTCCTAGTGGGCCCTAAACCACAGAAAATTCTCTCTGTCCTTAATTATTTTGCCTGAATTTAGGAGCATGACCCTATATTTAGCTGTTAGTGTATAATCTTCATGAGTCTCAGGCTAAAACTGTTAGTTGATATTTGACCTGCCTTTCCCTATTAGTCATTGCTTCTAAAGACCATTGTATTTATGGCCCATCTCTTCTTGCTCTAATCTGAATGCCCACAGAAGCAAAGCACTGGGTAAAGCAATGAAGCTGACTCCACATTTTAAATCAGAGTTCCATATGCAGCTGTTGCTGTTTGACTTCTACTTGTCTATTTTTCCCTAAGCTGGAGATCTTATCAGATGTTAAGTGATTCATGTGAAAAAAAAAACTACAGAAGACATGGAACAAGAGAAGATCAACATCTAGGTCATGGAATTCAGCAAGTTCAGAAAAATTCAGACATGTGAAGAGCTAAAAATACAGTTTATATATCAGTTCCTCATGCAAGTGAAAAAAAAAAGGAAAAATGGTATTTGCAAAAATTAGTAAGGAAAACTTCAATTTTAATTGGAAAAATTGTTTTAAGTGGCATAAAGCCACAGCATAAGTTCAATGGGTAGATAAAGCCAATAAATATCTTCTTGCAGCTGAAAATATGAAGTCTGTCTGCCCCTTTCTTCTTTTCCTCCTTCTCTCTTTCTGTGCCCCAGATCCTGTCTTTCTCCCCTTCTGAAAGCCACCACAGTCCACTATCACATTTCACAGCTGAAATTTCAGAGAACTGCCCACAACATAGATGACACGAATGGGTCTTCCATTTCAGTGAATTAAGTAAGCTCCTGGAGAAAGACAAGTGTCAGAGAAAGCATAGTATATGACAGAAAAAGAAAGGGAGAGAAGGATAGAGGATCTCATCTTTCTGGCAGTGGTTAGCTAGTGTGCCTGCTCATTCTATCTCATCAACCTAAAAAGATACTGCTTGAGCAGATGTATCTGTCTCTTTGTCCCACATATTCCACACTTGTTCTAGATACACAATTTATCTCAGAGATGCATTTGCTATCACGGAATTCTATCAAAAATAGCTTATTTACTCAGGAATCAGACTTCCTCCTATGGCTTCAGAGCACTCCATTTTGCTTTTCTAGGTGTTTTGGCATTTGCTCCCTAATTCAGTGGATCTGATTTCAATAACAAGTATAGAAAATCTTCTGTCTAGAGTTCAAAAGCTCTTTTTCTGATTTTAAAGTAACAAGAACCATCTGCACTTAGACAGTATCGAAACATCACCCTCTAAAGAAGCTTCTGCCCAGTATTCATCCTGGCTTCATGGTTGAGCAGATGCACAAAATTCTTCAGCTACCTCTCAGCTCAAAAAGGGTTCTACACATAGCTCCATGTTTGCAAAAGAGATCTGGAAAAAAATGTTCTTTGTCTGAAAGTTATTGTTCCTTGGGGGTGGTAGAGCATGCTCCTTCTGCAAGACAGAATAGACTCCAAGGCCCCCCATGGCACACAGCAGCTTCCAGGGAATCTGTGATAGGCCAATACCCCCCATAAGCCTCTAAAGCATCCACAATCCCTGACAGCCACCATGTCAAATGACAATAGTGCAGAATCCCCAAAAGAGTTTCAGTCTTTTGACAATGAATTAAGAACTTTATTACAATAAGTAGACTAGAATTCCCTTTAAGAAGGAATTCCCAAAGTATGGTGTAGCAGGCCAGGCTAAATGCTCTAAGGCTGGCCAGCAAAAGTCTATCAAAACATTGTTTTCAACAGCGTCTCTTTTAAAGGTTTGATGAGACAGCCCAGTGGTGGTACCAGATAAAGAATGAGGCTAACAAGCATCCATCCATCAGAAACCTTGGCAACTACCAACCTAAAGCACTTTTCTTCTTGTCCTCCTACTCCTGGCAGTTTTTTTCAGATCTCTTCTGCCTGCTACACCTCTACAGATTTAAAGTTCCAGCATGTGCACACCCTTACCAGAATTCCCCTTCTCCATCAAGGCTCTGCTCTTCTGAGGAGCAGCAGGTTCCAGAGCCACACCAATGCTCAGCTTATGACCACCTTGCTGATGGGGGGATTCCTGCCTAGAGAAAATCTGCCTTTTCAGTTCTTTTAGGTATCAAAAGTCACCAAAGTGGGCTTCCTTGAAGAGACCATTTGCTAGGGTTCCAGCATGAGTAACCTTAGCCTTGGCAGCACACCCCAGCTCGGTGAAGTTTACATACTTCTGTTGAAGGCAGTCACATACAGGCTGTCTAGAGATAGTGATGTCAACAGGTATTGCCCAACATTTTCCCTAGTTCTACTGCCACTAGATTGCCTGATTTCATCTTGCGTAAGATTTTTGTGGTTAAGAAAGAGAATGATGGATTTTTGACACCTACAAGTCTCCTGTCATTTACAAGAGGGCACTTGAAATTAAGTGGTGGTGTTCCCTGCTGCTGACTATGCAGCATGCTGGACTATGTGACTGTCCTTTAACCAAGAGGAGCTCTCACCAAACAATGTTGCTACAGATGTCTGTCCTGCCCTCTCTCATCAGTCTGCTCCCTCATGGAAGGAGTGACCAGGATGTTCTGTGCTTGAAACCACACTGTGGTTTCCGCAATGCCTGGATCATTACCTAACAAACCACTCTTAATCATGGCTATTCATTCCAAGTACCAAAAGAGAAAAGATGCCTTTCCAAGACACATTCATTGTGGTTTTAGGATAGAAGAAGTGTTTCTACAAATTTGGATCACCCAGTAATTGCCACACAGGTAGTCACAGAAATGCAGTGTCATTCAGAGATGGTGCTCAGGCTTGAGGGTACATCTCACAGTTGGTATTACTCTGACCTCTGCTCTCACCCCAGTCTTCACTTATGGACAAGCCCAAAAACTACTCCCATAAAGGTTGTATTTCTTCCTACCACATGCTACTGTATTTTCTAACCATTTCTGTACTGCAACCAATATGGAGAATCTTTACATACTTGATTTACTCATCAAAAGAAAAAATGTGGTTATGGATTTACAAATGCCATGTGAGTTGTCTGACAGGATATATAGGATCTTTGATGTTTATTTGGGGTAATTTTTGGAGATGGAGATACTACAGCTTATATTTCTCGTGCAACAGCTACCATCAAATTTAGATGTAAGTTTGATGCCTGTCTCATGGTTTTACAAATTCCATAATAAATGTCACTAACATCTCTAAAAGAAGTAACTTTCTAAAATTCATGTGCAGATGGAGAACACACCACCTTCTAATGTCTTCTTGGTCAATACAACACTTAAATCTGACCTTGACCATATCTCCAAGTATATCCTGTTTAGAAGCAGAACAAAGCAATGCTGCTGCTCAAGTTGGTACAAGAATTTGTTTTGCTACTTCTCTGAGAATTACCATCATATCCAAGATTAGTCTTGCTGTCTACTGTACTTCCTCACTCATTAGAAATTTTGCCCAAGTACTCTTAAAATATGATCAGGGACACATTAGAAACTTAATAAACTAAGAAAATTAGGGACAGGTCATGTATTGAGAAGATAAATCCTTGAATGGGGTTTGAAACATTAGAAAGTTTTAGCTTAACAGTTAGAGCTTTCTATCCTTTTCCTGTGTTTGGAACTACAATATTCACCTTTCTGCCTTTTCTTGTACTGACCAGGACATTTCTTTGCAGACACAGGCAGGAAAACTGTCATCAAGAAGCAAGAACAATGTGAAGTACTTGCCCTATATTCTGTGAATTGTCAATAATTTCAAAGAATGTCCCTGTTGAAAACTACTCCATTGGAGGTCCTGAACATGCTTGAAACAGTCTCTTTCCCTAGCACAGCACAGGGAGCCCTATCACTACCGTTTTGGATGTATTAGTCAGATTGAAAATGTTCATCAGTGTAGACAACAGCAGAGAGCAGAGAAGCAGAAGCAGTTGCATCTGTGTTGTAAAAACTGGGGAGAAACATGTACATTTTTTTTTAATCTGGATGACAGGATAGCTGCAACCAAAAGTGCAGGACAATCTCTAGCTGCAAGCAAGCAGAGCATGGTCAACATCAGAGAAACTATGCCATGTGCGTATTTCTCTTCACTTACCAGACCCATCACCACAAATCAAAACTGCACCTGCTGGTAGCCCCTCATTGCTTCAAAATCCCCTTCAGCTTGCACAGCGCATGATACTATAAACCCTACCCACATCGAGCCACACCAATCTCATCATCATACTACTGTCCTTTTTCCTTATCTGATAAATATTAAAGTACAGTTTCCTCTTTGTTTTGTTGTTTGCTACCTTAATAGCCTTTCATTTATGGCTGCAGAGTCAATTTATATATGTGACACAAAGACATCAACAGTTTTCATTGTACTAATAAATTTGCCTTTGAAACAAGATGTTGTGATTCCAAATCGTCTCTTTATATTAAAATTATTCTGAAATTCCCCTATATCCCCAACGAGGTATAATCTTTTCAGCATGTGTTACACAATATATATATTTGTATATCTCATGATGGTTTTGCAATGTATTTTGAAAAGAAAAAGAATATATAAGTATTACTGAATCCAACAGTTTGCAGAAGTAAGAAAAAAGGTCTGTAAACTACAGTAATTCTGAAGTACACCATTCTCCTAGTCAAGAGCCTTGAAGCCCAAGGCCACTCCATTTGCTGATGCTAAACAAGTAAATATACAATTGTATTTAAGTAGGTATGAAGCTTTCCTTTTCAGAATATTCATGTTCTCATTCACAGGCTCTTGCCACAGATGTTGCAACAAGTCTGTTGGAGGTTACAAGTAATTCAAGTTGTAAAACACTTCTCACTTCCTTCTCTGAGTCTCTCTTTACAAATTGCAAAACAAAACCAATACACAGTCAACCAAGGATTAAGACACCTTTTAAATATTTGTACTCAACAAGTAAAAACAAATACCTCTCCTATTTATTCTAATACATTTATTATGAGCAGTCTACACTATTAAAAAATCCCTCTGACTTAGCATTTTAAATTATTTACCTGTCTAGAGCAGCATTACTGAGAAACCACAAAAATACTCAACTATAAAACTTTCTTTTTGCTATTGTAGACACCTGAAGATTTCAGTAAAGGGTGAGATGTTTTCAGCAAAACTGTTAGGAGGCACAGAGATACCAATCTGGCATTACACTGGCCCAGCTTATAGCTATAACACAACATTGTACTAGTAATAATTGTGTTTGGAGAAGGGGAAGTTGTATTCATTCCCTCATACTGACATAAAGTGAAGCTGTATTATTCTGAGTAAGAATGAGCTTTTCTGCATGCATGCATCCTCTTTCAGATCTAGCTGTGTAGAGTGAAGTTGCTACCACTCCCGGTTGCTCCTCATAGCCCCTCAGGTGCAGGTTACCATTTGCAAAGCCTTGTTAACAAAAGAGACCTTCGGAGCCCTATGTCCCTTACATCAGTCCAGTCTAAAGGTTATTAGCTGTTTTAATCAAACCTTCTAGATGGGCCTGTAGTGGATAACATAAGCACACTTACTTCCATTACAAGATTTACCAGGGTGATACTCCTCAGTAGCAAGGTGGGTAATAAATGAAGAGGTGGTATTTTAACATCTCCAGCCGGTCCAGCTATTTGTAAAGTCAGCAGCTGCCAACACATTTTGAAGTGACTGTGACTCAGAAGAAAACAGTGCCTGGCAGGATCCAGCACTTAGCCCTGTTCAGCCTTCAAGGCTTCCCCTCCACGGTGAACCTTTAAGGTCTGAAGACAGTGACTGAAAACCTCATACCTACACACTTTCTCAAGGATAGGTAATGTCCCCTGCCATAAATAGACAGATACATATAAATCACTGTTTGCATCAATGATGGAAATCTGGCTTCTGACTCCAACAGTGGTTCCATCTTCTCAGAAGGACTGAAACACACCCTCACATCCCCAGGTAATGGTCTGAAATATAAGAGGGTGCCAGTGAAAGCTTGACTATTCCATTATTGTGCAATTTGATTATGGCAGCCCAGGAGGAAAGTGATGTCATACGCCAACAGGTAAGAAATCATTCAGTTACATCAGTGACGCTTTTAGATAAAGATAAAACTTCCATCATCTTTGGTTTTCAAGGTTTCCAAGAAATATTTAGTCAAACTTCTTCTCCAGTCAAATGTACAGCCCTGTTGCTTGGTTTGAAACCTTAGTAGTTTGTCACTTAAATTCTCTACTGTGTGTCTAGAGAAATAGAAAATCACTAACACCGAAGTGTCAGCTCCGGAAGTGGAGAAGTTCATTAAGTGAAACGTTTTTTTTTTGTTCTGATACACTGATTTTACATCTTTGCCACTGTATTTTTAAACTAATGACTCTCCCCCTAGGCATATAATATCATGGCACTCATTACTATTGATGGTCAATCTTACAGAGAGCTTTTGGAAGTGTTTTAGAGTGTAGTGAAACACTACACTGCAAGGCCTAAAACTCTGAGTTAAAAGAGATACTTTTAACCAAATCCTGTAGTAACAAAGCAAGTGACTTTAACAAGGTAAATTTCGACTGGAAGTAAGGAAGAAACATTTTGATGATGAGGGTGATGAGGCACTGGGACAGGTAGCCCAGAGAAGCTGTGGATGCCCCATCCCTGGAAGTGTTCAAAGTCAGGTGGGACAGGACTTTAAGCAACCTGATCTAATGAAAGATACACCTGCCTATGGGAGAGGGGATTGGACTGAATGGTCTTTAAAAGTCCCTTCCAACCCATATTGCTCTATAGTTCTGTGATTCCATGATTTCATGAAAAGTAGAACACTAGCATTGACATATTCTAGTGACTTTGTCCAGAGCAGGAAGATCTTTTTGCACCGTTCCGCTTAAGAAGTCAATTTTTTTTTATTTTAAGTAATAATTCTAATGTTGAATGAACTGTTCTAACAAAAACTTATGGTACTGACATAAATCCTTAGTCACTCATGCAGATAATGCTTTGAATGTTTGCCCTGAACCAGCACTCAATGAACATCAGATCACTCCTTTGCTCAAAATCATCAGATCAAAGACTGCACTTAGGTTGCAGAGAAGACTGAATTTGTTCCTTGACACCAAGGCCCCAAACCCTCGTCTTCCTCCAAAATTTAAATGTGCTCATAGAGACAAGAAAAAGTCATCATTGCACAGCTTAGGTCTACATTGTGATGAGAAGGCACATAATGCATAATGCACAGAATACATGCGATCATTCTACACACTGTAAAAAAAACTTCAGTTAATAAGTAATTGGAATTGCAATTGTAAATAAATCTACAAGCTGCTAAGTTTCAACAACTGTATATGCTTCAGGGTCAACAATTTTTCCAATTTTATAGAATGATAATTATATAAAAATAGATAGATTTTGGGTTCATGATACAACAATTCTGTATTTATAAAATTAAATTAGCATTGCAATGAAATATCCTTCTTTCTACAACTTCATAAATGTAATTATCAATCCAAATCAGGCATGTGAAAATGACTTGCTAAAGTTTTCTTCAAATTCCTGCCTTCTCCTTCTCTATGTTATACCCAATTGTGACAAAATGTGTTAACGTGCCACCATTATTGATTAGAACATGAGACATTCACTAATACAAGGTTGCTACTCCCCAGAGTACTGTTCTTCAGAAATCAGTCAGCAGGTATCTCAGAGATTGCCTTCATCTGAACTAAAGGGATTCTTCAAACTCATTAAACTTTTCCCACACAACGCGGATGGAATTACAGTAATTTCAACATTACACTAATGTATGCATATTCTCAGGAAAAAGAAAAAACGACTTGCCAATTTTAATGCTACAACATTATACTGTTTTTCTCCTTTTAACTGGTTATTTGGTGAATTGAAACAATGACTGCTAGTGGTTCAATA
Organism: Prinia subflava; assembly: GCF_021018805.1. Classification (NCBI taxonomy): domain Eukaryota; kingdom Metazoa; phylum Chordata; class Aves; order Passeriformes; family Cisticolidae; genus Prinia; species Prinia subflava. Next base: position 61,211,649 of record NC_086247.1, read on the forward strand.
TATTTCATACATATCACACACAAGGCTACAGTCTACTGTCATATTACAGTGGAAACATATATACATCAATTTCTGTTGGGGAAATTTGGTTTCAAACAAATGTCTTTGATTATTGGCACAGAGAGTTATTTGTTCACTATTTCATTCCTTCCCCAAAAAGCTTTATTTAATTATACTTCAACATGGTCCTTAAAACTTCAAACGTACTATAAAAAATAGCTCTGTGGAAAAAGAAATTAGCTTCTTACTAGCTCTATTTTATAACATTTCAAATCCAGAACCATAACTTTTTACTCCACCATATGGATATCACAGCAAACAACAAACATATTACTGGAATATAACAATTACTGCTCAGCAGCTGAGCATCAGTAACTGACCCCACGCGTGCTTTTAACTAAATCAGATCCATTATTTTGAACACTGGTGAGGATATACACTATGCTCTTCTCACAGCCCCAACGATGCAGGTACCTTTTTCCAAAATAAAAATTTGCTTGAGACAGCAGTCTAGATTCTGCATTTCTTCCTGAACTATCAGAAAATCCATGTACTGAGCTTTAGTTCATGTATTTACTGAAAATTACTGAAGACTAAGTGTCTTCAGCACCACAAAAGGCAAACAGAAAAATTATGTGGTTCAAAGTAGATCAATGCCTAAAATGTTCTGCAATTTTTTAACTGTGAATGTGTGGCAAATTTCATCTGATCCTCAGATCTCAGGCTGCAGAAGGAAGTCTCATCCTCATCACACACAGACAGAAATCCCCTGATTTGGTGCTCTCTAGACACCCAGCAAGTGTGGAAAAAAAAGACGCCTAGCTTAGAGAATCCCTTTGTGGTTGTAGGGGGAAGACTAAGTTTTGCCATGAGCAGGTGTTTGTTACAGCTAAGTGGTAAGTTTATCTTACAGGAACCTACAGACTGTGTTTTAGTAACTGAAAAGTATTTTTTAAATTCTATTATCTACAAAGAAAACTACTCAAAGAGTTGCCAGCACTTCCAGGAATGTACTGAATGAAACACCACAGAGCGATAGAGGCTCAACAACAATGCAGATCCACACATCCCTGGATTGCTGTGTGCTCACCTCCACCTGTGGCAAAGAGGAGAGAGCTCGTCTCACATTTTGATTTTAGTCTGTGTAAACTGGCCATCTTTTAAATGAACTCACAGATTCAGCAATAATGATTAAGGTTGTGCAAACTAAGACAGGAAGAAACTCAGTGGGGGAGCTCCACCTAGCTGGCAAAATTTCTCAATTTGGCCCAGTTTAGTTTCACACATGGTGAGCCTACTTCACCAGGCAAGTTGTTACCACACAAAAGCTCCCGGCAGAAACCACAAAGCCAGATGGGCACCCTCCAAATGCAGAGTCAGAACATTACACTAATAATGCGCGACAGTCCTGTTATAAATGCCAGTCCTGAAGCAGAAAGCCCCTTTTCCAGAGATCTTGTTTAGGAGAGTATCAGGGGAAAACAATTCTGCTGAAAACACTCCACCTCTCCCTTCCTGTTCTCTTGGTTCCCACTCAGAATGGAGGTAAAAAGCAAAGGAGCAAGCAGACCAAAGAGAGAGAAGGTGTTAGAAACAGGGGTGCCAAGTGCCTACATCCAAGTGCACATCACAGCTTTGATCCTCTGCCCCTGTATAAAGGACACGGCAACTTCATAGTCCTTTATGATTCAGATTTTTAAAAACAAACAAACAAAAACAGTGGAAGAGTTGCATAAAATGGACAAGCAGCGACAACTTTTACTAAAAAAACATTTTACAGAGAAATTTAAAATTCTGTGAGGTTAAAAACATTCCTTTTCTTCAACAGGCTGACTACCAGAATGAATTCTGGGAAAAGGAATCTGGGTCTTTTCTCGCGACCTCCCTATCTTTTGGATTTGTTGGTTGGTTGAAGTTGCGGGGTTTTAACACTATTTTAATTACAATGTAATGCAATTACATTGTCAGAAGTCACTGCTACCAGGGATGAATGAGGCTCTTTATAAGGCCAGTGGAGTTTGAACACTAGGCCAAAAACCTGGAATCAACCTGAATCCTGTATTGTGACAGGTTAGGACAAAACCAAAGATGTAAAGGTACTTTTCCTCAAATCATAAACTGTCACATAACTTATCATGTCTGTCACATAACTTTTTACTTCAGTCTGTTTCAGCCTCTGGAAATGACAGATATTGAACATGAAAGATTATTAATGACTTGAAGAAGGATCCTAGAAACCAAAGACCAGTATGTCTGATCTACTGACCAAACCAGTAAAGACCTCTAGTAACTGACTGAATTCTGAGAAAGAGAAAGGTAAAAACAGCACACAGGAATAGGTCATTTGTTTAAACAATAAAGAATTCATGGAGTAACGTTTGAACAGAACAGCAGCTTACTTATCAGCTCATAACTTCCTTAGTAGTGCAGAAAGGAAAACTTAAGCAGATTCTATTGGTCCAGAATAATTAAATTTGATTAAATATATTGTAACAGAGAAGTAGAAGAGAACTACCTCAGTCAGGCACCAGAAATACACCACTGATTACGTGGATGATTGTGATTAGACTTATTGCTAATAAAATATCTAAATATTGACAATGAAGTATAGAATATAAGCAGGTCTAAAGGGTTACAATACAAGCAGGTTGAGCTAGAAATTTACAAGTTTACAGCTTTTGGCTTTGTAGAACACACAATCACAAACCATCTATGGAGCTACTTTATGATTTTATGTCCACATGCAACCATACCTTAGCAGTTTAGCTCATCTAAAAGTGAACGTGTTCCTTATGAGATCATCTAGAGAGTTCCTCCTGGTATCTAAAGACAAATCACATTGGCCATCAAAGACAATCACAAGAGAGAAGAGGTACATCTGTGGGTTGAAGACTCACACATGACCAGACCATCTTTCATTGCCAGTCACATATATGCCAGCAAGCTACTTGAAAGAAAATCTCTAGTTAATGTATGAATAAATGTGCCAAGTAAGCTACTGGCAAAGTCAGCAATGTACTTGGGATAAATTGTTAGTGTTCATGCAGAGAAGGGGTTTGGAAGTTTCATTTATTGCTTTTATAAGCATTAAGAATTAAAGTAAGTTGTTTCAGATTCCAGAGACCCTCAAAGCATTGGTGGACTCAAGTACCACAAACTCACCAAGAGAACTCTCACAGGTTTAAATTTGCTCTTCCTTCTACCACTGCACATTTTCTGAGCCTTCCAACTAAAAAGTTAAAAATCAGTTGTCTGACAAAAATGGACATGTAAAGGCCTCAGCAAAGACCTAGCTACAGGAGATAAGTGTGACATTATGTTTAAAGAAAACATAAATTCAATCCAGTAACTTGAAGAAAGAAATTACTCCAACCAGCATACATATACCAGATATTTTTATTATTATTTTAAGAGTTAAAAACCACTTAGCATTGTCTATTAATTGTAAAAAGTAGTATACTTGCATGGAGCATCTTTGTTCCTTGTATATGGATTATTCGCCTCATTATCTAATGACTGTGCTTTTTTTGAAGATGGGAGTCACAACTCCAATTCTCAGAACTTGGTTGTAGGCAGAAGTTTTAACCACAGACTCTTTCTTACTGCCTTCAGTCTGATTCAGGAGACACTTTCCATGGGGACAACTTCTTGATATTTTCTAACGTGCTGAGCAGGTAAGCACTAGAAAACACATACTTCAGCATTATCTCACTTGCTTTATACATGGTATTCTTAAAAAAAAAGAGGAAAAAGAACACACTGGTAACAGTAAAATTACTTCCAGTGTGAGTGATTACATCTTGCTGACAATAAACAATAACTTTATGAGTTTCATTTTCCCTTTTTACTATTAGCATCTGGTCCAGCAAATGCATCGGACACACTGTAAAGACGTATTCACAAGACTGTCTTTTTTGTTGCTAGGTTCCACCCCTGGGTCCATGAAGTTAACATACTCAGAAGTAAGTAAAAACAACTTTTTCATTCCTGTCTTGCTTTTTAAAGGCTTAGGGATGAAAATGAGTACACTGACATTAGGATGCACCTGAGGCTATGTGGCTTTGGACCATCCCACTGATCATCTTCCACAACCTTATAAAGCTTATAAACATTTTGATATTATAATCCCCCATCAAACCAAGGTGTGGCAGGTAACAAAGCAGGCCATGCTCTTCTGTATTATGTTACATTGAATTTGATGCATTTCCATTTCTTTATATTCAGAAACAAAGCATTCCTTTTCTCATCTGTTACTGGCACACACCACATCCTGTGCACAAGATGCCTCCTCCACTACAGGTCACGCTGGAGAGCATCACAGAACTTCTCCTGATGTCAAGGCTGAGTTCCCCTGACAGTTTCAGTGGCTGCAGTTTCCCTGACTCTGCCACCCCTGACAGTGGCCAACACTAGCTACTCTGGAGAAAGCATAGCACCGTTCCCCTTTAGCCAGAGCCAGTTTAAGGTCTTTCTGAACCAGAAGTAATAACACCACCTTTGTTTGTGATTTTTTGTTTGTTTGATTTTTTTTTCCTTTAGAAGTACCCCTTCTTGCTTCTTTTTAAGGCTTCGCCCTGAAGACTTAAATTTAATTTGTGATTTATTACAGAGAAAGAAATTATTTTACATGTGTTCTCCGTCCACTATTTATCTCTGTAAAGAGCCATCAACTCTTCTCCCCTGAAATCTATTATTTAAGGGAAAAACTTTTCTGTCCTTATATGAAAACTATTTCAATGATTCTTGTTTCTTTGCTGAGGTTGGGGGTTTTTTTTAATTCTACTCTACCTTCATTTTGATAAGGTGGCTCAAAACGCATGCAGTGTTAAAGATCTCCATGGACTCATATACCAATTTGATGGAATTTTCTCTTTTCTTCCACTTTTTTTTTTTAGTTTTTGCTCTTTCTACCTCTTCTTAACATGGTTCTGCTTGCCTTTTTGACTCCTATTGAGTATCAAACTGACATTTTCACATAACTATTCTGAGTGATAACAGTGAAACAGTGAACAGAGCACATCACTGCATACGTATAATTCATGCATATGCACTATTTTACGTTTATCAGTTCTGAATTTCCTCTGCCACTCTCTCAATCAGTTGTGCAAGAACCGCAAGATTTTCTGTACTGCTTTACAGCCAGCCTTAGGTTTGATGTTTCTGTAACTTTCATCATTCCCCTCACTTTTCTCCAAAGGTGTTTAAAAGACTTCATTTAAACATAAAAATACAGACTACTGCATTGTGAGGATCAGTGATCCCCCAAGCATTCTGTGCAATACTGACTAAAACCCAAGATGCTTAGGCAATAGCATCAGAACACAACACTGGAACACCTACCACTCTTGACTAGTCCTGAGTTTGTATGCTGTGTTTATAGTCTTGGCTTGGTTTTCCACACTACTGCCTCCTTGGACTCGGAGAAACTTCTAGTGTTTGTCATGTCATCAGGAGTGGAATGTCAGAGCTTAGCAAGACACTGCGCAGAGAACCACCTCCTCTTGTTCTGAATGTGACACCCACCAGCTTCCTTTGACACCACAGACACTCGGGCTCTAGTCACCCTCTAATGACACCCATGACTTGGTGGACTTCTCTTTTTGAAGACTGAGCCATTTGTTAGCTATTTGTGAACTGATTCTGAGTTTCTTTAGGCTCAGGCTCAAAACTGAACTATCCAGCAAAGGGACAACAACAGTCAGATGGACTATCAACATTGTCCAATGCTTTTCTGGAAAAAAATTGTAGTAAGCATTTTCTCCTTGATATTTGATCTATAATTTAAATGCAAGCTGCAACAGATTGCTGCGGTTCTTGTCCCAACAGCAGTTGCAACACTCTCGCAAACAGTTAATAAATTAGACTCTTGCATTTCAACAATATATAACATATCTGTAAATTTTAAGTATATTAATAATAGATGTGCAGAGGAAAAGAGAGAAGCAGAAAAAATTAGGCTCAAAATTTTAGAAACATTCTTCTGAGTTGCCTTTCTGCTTGACTTTCTATTGTCTCCACTTTAACTGGGATTTTTCCTCACCCAAAAAAACCCAAGCCCAAGTAACACTTTTACTGCTGGCCAGCAAAGTGAAAGTTGTGAGGGCAGGAGTTATGAGGTAAACTACCAAAAACTGCCCAGGAGAGCGGAAAACATTTACCCTATTCTTACCCTATATTTTCATACACATTGTTATTTGGACTTTTAAAAAAGAAACGGAAATCATCCTTGTCTATGCCCTAGGGATTCTTTTTCCCTGCTGATTGTGGAAAGTCGAGGTTGAAGCAAGTGAATTTTCTCCTAATTCCGAGGACAGGGAGGTTTATAGTTGCTCTGATGTGTTCCAGGAATCAATCCCTCAGTTGTGGGCTAGCTGCAGAAGCAGTTTGTCTCTCCCATTCATTCCCCATTTCACCAACAATGCCATTGTTCCAGAGGAATGCAGCTGTCATGAGCGGCCGTGACTGCAGAAGGTGCTCCCTCAGGCAGCCTGGGCCGCTGCCATCAAGCATTGTAAAGTGTAAGACCAAAACCAAAACCTTGAACTTGCCTTGGTGCTCAGCGGGGTTACACTGCAATGAGCAGAACTTCAGGGCAATATGCTTTCAGCAGCCTGTAATAGGGAGGAGATGGATGGCTCCATTTTGCGTCAGCTTTGCAAATCTATACCATATGACTGGCTACTAAAAGTCAGTGGCCAACCCGAGCAGAAAGATTTGTAGCTTCTCCAGTTGTTATAAAATTATGGGGGGAGGGATGGGTTCAGTACTTGTGCAAGTGAGAGGCACAATCTGAATTCAGGAAACTGCTTAAATATAAATAAATCCATACTGTGTGGAAAATCACACTGCCAAAGGCCTGTGTCCACAAATGAGACAGAGGAGTCCTGCAGAAACCACCTTTATTCAAATAATGGGAGAGTCCACTGGGCCATACTCCTGTGGGGTCTCTGGAGCTGTTGGAGGACACAACCTCCTTTTATCCTAAACTCCTGACTGCCTGTTGCCCTCCTCCTCTCCCCACTGGCTGAGGTACTAGGAAGGTACAGCCTTCCCAGTCCTAGTACTACATTATCTCCCTTACACCATCCAGCCCCACACCCATTCTTTAAGATCCTTGCTCTCAACTCATTTGTAAAGACATACACACCCATTCCTCCTATCAGTACAATTATGCATCCATGAATCTACTGAATCCCACACACCTTTCAGCCAACAAAGTAAGTTCTTTTACTTTAGCTTAGCATTTAACGCCTTCCTTCAGTTTTAGAAAACGATTAGGAGAGCTTTCAAAAAGGAAACATTTAGTGTTCATATGAAAATGTGCATCGAAGCTCAAATCTTTGCATCTATAGAATTATTATACCAGGATGCACAAACTGATTTTATAAGGGCAATTCAAGCATCATTCCAAAGCAGCAGTTAACTATCAGGTTTTGTCTGCATTAGAAAATCTAGCAAAAAACAAGCTCTAAATCAACCAAAATCTTCACTGGAGTTGTAGAACTTCAGTGTGACATTTTCCATATATTTCTTCTGGTTCACCCAATGCACTAACTCCAGTTCTTAAAACCTTTAAGAGATCTTGCCCAGTACTACCAAGATGTCTTTCCTTCTATTCTTCCTGTTTTATCGCTCCCACCAAATTCTATCTATTTTCAAATAACTTCTTGTACATCCACCCTCCCCCTACCCAACCATGTCCACCAATAACCAGCCCAATGTCCAAATGATCACAGCCAAGAACAGTCACTTATATCCTCAATCCCTCATTTTCTAGTTTTACCCTCACCATTGACTGAGGTAATTCAAATGCAATTACAACAATCTGCAGATGACTGCAGTGGTTACTTATACCTTCCATTTTTTTTGTAGAACTTCTTCCCCATTTAAGTACAAGCAGTTAATTAAGAGCATCATACACTTTTTTAGTATCAAATTAATTCCAATCAAACAATAAATTTACCCAAGCATATGTCTGTAAATAAATTAGTGAGAATGCATACAATATCGAATCACTTTGACACACAGAATTAAAAGGGTCAGCATGATAGTAACCAGTGCCCTTCACACAAAGAAAGAGCACATTGCCTCTCCTCACACAGAGAGGATTAGTCCTTCTCCAAATCAGCTTGGGGGAACGGGAAATGGAAAGCAGTCACCAGTTCTCTGTGACTACTTGCTGCTCTTTGGCTCTAAAAGCCTTAAGAATAATATCACATCTCGGGCTTGAGTCTTCTTCCTAGGACAAAAGTCTTGGCTTTGCCATGGAAGAGAGTAAGCAAGTTGCAGACCAAATAAGTGGGGAAGGTCTACTCCCTAGTAGAAAAGGCCATGATACATAAAGGCATGCACAGATCTCATCATACATAAGTATCCCTGTCTCCCTCACATGCCAGATCCCAGAGCAGAACTCCTTACTAATTTCAATTCATGACTGAAGTCAGTTCTGAACAACAAAGTCAGCACAAGAGTGCATAATGAAAGCCAAATGTCAAAAAATGTTTAGAAAAACACCGAATGTAGAAAAGAAAAAGCCACACATGCTTTAGACATTAGCAGGTTTCATTAGCACTTCTACCACAAGGAGACCAGCTTGTAAAAAAAAAAAGGTAAATAAGAGTTATTAAAACCTAGAAAGTTAACATGAAATCACTTCTTAATTTTACTACATAAATGAAAAAAAATCAGTCAACTAGGGATATGTGAAGCAGGAAAGTCCAGAACTGGCCTACTGTGGAAGCAAGGAGACCCAAAACAGAGACTGGAAACTCTAGAGGCAAAAGGCAGAAGGGAGATTAGAGTGAAAAGAAGAACAGAAAGCACAGAAACCGAGAAGGGCATTTTAACGTGTGACCAGAGACATAAGCTGAAGGCTGACATTAACAAACCACATTATCCTGTGCTTGTCTGCTTACAACTTCCCACTCTATCCCATTTTTGCTTCTCATTAAATGCAAAACAAGGGAAGAAGGAAAAATAATGCCACTTAAATCTTTTTTGGAACATGGAACCCTTGCATACAGTATTGTTACAATCATATTCAAGAAACTTACCAAGGCACACTTGTTTGTAATTCAGATACCAAACTGGATTTTAATACAATCATGCACACTGTTATATTCCATCCAAACATGTTTTTCTGAATTAATTTTCTTCACTTCAACAAATGAAACATTTCTGGAAAAAAAAGCAATTGAGGAATTTGCTCAAGATAAAACTTTGCAAATCTGGTCCTAGACATATATCACAGAAAGAACAGAATGCCTTTCTCTTTTGTATTTAGACAATGTATCTGACTCATTGAATTCTGTAGAACAGACTGGAGTAACTTCACTGACAAGTATCCCAGTCTACCTGAAGTTGGAGATCAAACCTTTAGAAAGAATAGATATTTTTAAAAACCCAGAAAAACAAAACAAAATTATTAATTTCATTTTAAGTACTCAAAGAATGTACAGTATTGTCACATTAATATCTGATTTTCTTGTGACCAATTGTTGCTGCAAATATATTTTTACTGTTTACTATTTGCAATGACAGAAACACTTCTGATTAGCCTGATGACAGACAGTATCACCATAGGGGATTGTTTACTCTCAACACTGAGCATTACGAAGCATCCAAGCCAGAGGAGACAGCTATAAAGGAGACAAGCTTTTTGCTTTATTACCCTGCAAAGTATGACTTTGTGTCATACTCCTCTTCCTTTGCTTTTCCCTAAGCTCTCTTTGTTCTGTTTTTCTTTTTCTCTTCTATTCAAATTAATCACTACACTGGTAGAATTCCTGTCCATGCATATGAACTGAGAGAGTCGCTATTTTTTTGTTTTGGGCTGAGCTCCACCAAGATCACCTCTAACTTCCCACTTTTTCATCTTCCTTAATTCAAGGCCTGGAGACCTACCAACAAGAAGTGACATGGCGTTAAAAGTAGCTTTTCTTGGCCCACTCTGAAGTGTCTCAACTCTAGATTTTCCATAGGAAGAGAGTTTATTGCACATCTAAATGCTTTTACTGTCAAAACCCCGTAAATCGCCAATCAGTAAAACACTTGAACCTCACACAAAAAGCTCAACATGAGTCTAGTGGAAGCTTGCTGAGAGTGTTTTTGGTCAAATACTTCTAAAGATTTCATTCTGCCCACCAGTGGTACACTGTACGACAGCTCTCACCAAAGTTCCCTTTGAAATTTCACAGGACATAGATCCTAAGTCAACATTTCCTGGAAAGACAGTGCTGTGACTCAACCATTTTCAGAAAGGTAGGTTGAGAGCGTCTTCATAACTAGATCCTGTCATCTTTTAAACCTTGCCTCTAGACAGCTGCCAATGGCTTGGAATTCATAATTTGGGGACGACTGGGTAACGGCAGTGATCCCATCTAGCCCAGTGATGATGTCATAGGCCCTCCTAGTGCAATGGAGGAATACGCCACAAAAAATCTGTCACAGATGACTGAGTTGTTCCTAGTTTCAGCTCATCTGTGCAGCTGTGTCAGTGTAGGAAAATTCTCCTCCTTACACATAAAATAACTGCAGAACCACTGAGTTTCTCTCCATAAATGCCATTACTGAAGTAAACCATTTTGCTTGAGAACTGACGCTGATATTAGCATCAAAGATGATGGTAGAAGGCTGATATAATCTCTGCATGATGTTCCAACAGACCACATATCTCAGAAGAGGGCATACATCCAAAACGCTGTGAGGTTTAATGATGTTCACATTTGTCCAAGAAATTACTATGTCAAATAGAAAGCTGACTAGCAATTAGAAATTACAAGTATCACTATTCGACACACTACTAGTCATAAAATTTTCACTTCATCTGCAGACAGAAATGAATTTGTCTCTCTATCAAGGCTAAAAACACATACAAAACTCCCCAAATGCACAGAACTTGGTGGAAGCCTTAAATCACCAACCTGGCTAATTTCCCGAGTGAGAGAAGTTGCTTTTCTGAACTCCACTGATATAAAAGCATAAGATAAGAAAAATGTAACGTCAAGTACTTTGTAATTAAAGCAAACCAATCAAGTTTTAGATGTTAACCTACAAAATGAAGCACAAGGCAAACAAATCACACACTAGAAAACCATTAAAATGGCTGGATTTCCTGAAAAAACAAGCACTAGAAGAGTTCTATTAAGCAAATCTGCTATTTACATATTCTTTGTTACTGCTTTGCAAAGACTCTCTGGAAGAAACACACCTTGGTGCTAATGGTAACGGGTATGAGAGACAATTGTGATGCTCCTGTACCCAAAAAGCTTATGACCAAAACTAGGCAATGATTTAATTTTAACACTATTTAGCAACTATTCTAACACTATTTAGAACTGAATTTCTTTTTACAGATCTGTTTTCCATTAGATTTTTCAGACAGGCCTATCTTTGAACCTAGCCCTACACACTTAGGATGTAAGTGAGACGGCCAGACAGGAAAGCCAAACACGCTGCCCATGCCTACACTCTCACCCAAAGAGGTTACCTGGCATACAGCCCTGCTGTGAACAGGCCCAGAGGTGTTACCAACCAGGCTGGACTGAGGATTTTTGTACCCACCCTGAACCCCAGGTACCCCACGTACTCACGGGAAATAGTCCCAGTGCCTAAAGTGACAGGCAGGCATCTTCTTTTGAATATCGCTGCAATAGGTATTAGTGCCATGCAGTGCTGCCATCACAGACAGCCATAGACAACCAAGTCCAAACCTCTGCCAGCAAGAGAGATCGAAGAAATCCTCCTTAGGGCGCCTCAGGCAGTATTAGTACAGTTCATCCAGCTGCTCACTTATCCAACATCAATTCAAGAGCTGTGGGGGCGGTAACTCTGGCAGAGGAAAGGCGGCAAATCACTGGGGGAGAGTTGCATCTTCAGCCAGCACAGCTGCTTGCAAAATGAGTTATCTTGCTACACTCCTAGCCCCGAGGGGCCCGGTGCCTGCTGACACACAGAGACCAGCCATCAGAGCACTTCTACACAGCAGACCACCAGCTAAAGCACTTGCCTAGGCTGTGAGAACATTCACTTCTCTCCTGGACCTAAAGGGACCAAAAAAACATTGCCTATCTCTTGGGAGATGGCTCCAGCTAAGCTTATTGAGACACCCACTGTATAGCTGGGAACACGTTGCCTCTGTTTATAATAACCAGCTAAAATACACAGATTCCCTCTCGCCCTGCCTGGGATTTCAGACCAGAGAGAGAACAGCAGCACTGAAGTTACTGCTCCTGCTATGTACTCCCATCCCGGCTGCACATGGACTCAGGCTGACTGCAGAGCAGCTCCTGAATTACCAACTCACAGCCATAAGTGCCACAGCAACTTGGGCACATAATGATTTGTTTGTGTGTCTATGAAGACATGTTAAGAATACTGAGGCTGTTCAGCCTGGAGGAGAGAAGGCGGCTGTGTGGAGACCTCATTGCAACCTTCCAGTACCTGAAATGGCCCTACATGGAAGCCAGAGAAGGAATTTTTATCAGGAGCTGTAGTGAGCTGTGGTGATAGAACAAGGATCAATGGGTTCAAACTCTAAAAAAATGGGGAATTTTGAGTTAGATAGGTGAAACAAATTACTTACTATGAGGTTGTGAGAAACTGAAACAAGCTGCCCAGGGCAGACAGGGATGCCCCATCCACAGCCCTGTTCAAGGCCAGGTTGGATGTGGCATTGAGTGGCCTCGCCTGGTAGGAGATGTGCCTGCCTGTGGGTTGGCAGTTCCTGGATTGGAACTGGTTGATCTTTAAGGTCCCTTCCAACCCCTTCAACACTTTATGACGTTGAACTGTGAACAGGCTGTGAACTGCACAGGTCAGGGCCCGCTATGCCACCGGGAGAAAGGGGGAGGCAAGACGGCAGCACCTGCTGCCCGAGCGCAGTACGGCCCTCACAGAGGCGTGATCTGCCTGCCCAGGCGGAGGCTTGTCCGAACGCAGGCCAGAGCCCCTCACGGGAGTGAGGCCGCCGGGGCCGCTGGCTCCCGCGGGACACGGCCCCTGGAACGGCAGCGGCAGCGCTCGCCCGCCACTGGCACCGCTCGCCGGAAGGTTATTTATAGCTTGGCCCGGATACGCGCTGACGTCACGGAGTGCACCGCCCCCGTGCGTCAGCGTAAGGCGCACGTAATGGGAACGTGACACACGCACGGCGCGCAGGAGCTATTTATAGTCGGGAGAAGGCGGAGAGAGGAAAGGGGAAAAAAATTAAAAAAAAAAAAAAAATAAAGAGGAAAGAAGGCAAAGGAAAGGGCCGTTTGTTCGCCGTCCGCACGCGCTGGTGGGGGAGGGCGTGGGCGCCGTCAGGTGACAGGGCCGGGAGCGGGGAGAACCGCGCGTGACGGGGGCGGGGAGGCAGCGGGCGCGAGGGGATTCCCCCTCCTCCCTCTTCCCCCCGCCCGGGGAAACCCCCCCATGGAAAATAAAAAGTGTAAAAGCGGCGGTGCTCGGGTTTCCGGGAAGCGGAGCCGCGCCCGCCCGGCTCTGGCGGAGCCGCTCCGCAGCCGCGGGAGCCGCCGCTGCTCCCGCCGCCTGCGTGGGACGAGCGGCCCCGCGGCGGCTGCCGAACGCCTTCCTCCCACCGCCGCGCCCCGGCGGGGCGGGAGCGGGGCTCCCCCGCGGCCTCAGCGAGACCCCGTGGGAAGGGAGCCGAGCACATCCCGCGCTGGGGGTGCGCCGTTCCCCGGAGCTGTTCTCGGGGACAGTCGCGTCGCCCTCCGAGCTCCCGAAAGTTGCAAAGAGACTTTTCGGAGTTTTTCCCCGCTCCGAGAACAGACCTGAAAGGGATCTGGAGTTTCTCCCTTTACGAGGAGAGCCTGCCGGACCTCCTTAGTCTGGAGAAGACTGAAGGGGGGCTCTCATTAATGCATGTAAATATCTCCAAGGCGGGTGCCAAGAACGGTGCCCATTAAGAGCTTAAGCAGCAATTGCCATAAACCAAATCACAAGAAGTTTCACCTCAACATGAGGAACAGCTGCTTTACATGGAGGGTGGCAGGGCACTGGAACGGGCTGCCCGGGGAGGTCGTGGAGCCTCCTTCTCTGGAGACACTCCAAACCCACCTGGCCGCGTTCCAGTGCAGCCTCCTCTAGGTGACCCTGCCTTGGCAGGGCCTCGGACTAGCTGATCTCCCGGTCCCTTCCAGCCGGGGGTGTCCCGGGAAGCGGCGCGGGGACACCTGTTGGCGCCGCCGCCGCCGTCACGCGGCGCTCAGCCGGGCGCGCGCGTCACGGGACCGGGCGCGCGTGCCGCCGCTGTCACCTGCCCGCGCCCCGCGGGGAACGCGGCGGGCCGGAGGGAGAGCCCCGAGGGAGAGCCCCGAGCGGACGGGGAAATGGAAGGTTCCCCCCGCGAGGCGGCCCCCGGTAAACGGTGGGGAAAGGGGGTTAAAGCAAATGGTCCCAGCTGGCGTCCTGCGGGTGCTCTGCCTGGGAACAAGCGCTCAGCTCGATCCTGGCTGGCTTCCACCCCACGGCGGGGCAAACGGCAGCGAACTCTCCGGGGAGGGGGGCAAGCGGCAGCGGCTCCGCCCGTGAAGGTTTAAAAACAAACCCGAAACCAGAGCGGGAGCAGAAATGTGGGTTTAAGGGAGTTTAGTGGAGCGTGCTGGTGTGACACAAATCCTGCGGGTAACGTGGAGCTCCCCCCCCAAAATGTTTGTAATACAGCAAAGCGATTAAAGAGCCAGTTAGACAGCTAGAAGGAAAGGAATTGAGAAATGGTACAATTTTTAATAAAAGCCTATTTATGAACCACAGAATCACCAAGGTTGGAAACGACCTCCGGGATCATCCAATCCAATCTTTCACCGAGGAGTTTCCCGGGCATCAAGAGATGTGTGCATATAGACAGAGCAAGATCCATTAATGCCTGGGTTGAAAAGTAGTAAATACTCAAGGACTTTGTTGGTGAGACAATCTGTACTAAGTTGATGATGCTATGGGAGATGGGAAAGAGGAAATCCAGCGGCCTCCAGTGCTAGAAAGGAACCAGCTGGGGGTTTCAGGTTCTTATTTAAATGCCATGCTAGGAACAGGTATGATGAATGATAAAATTGTAAAGCTCAGTGATGTTACCTCTCTGTTGAAAGCATAATACCATGGCTTAATATAAGAGTAGCAGCATGGAAAATAAAGGGATTGCCTAAACTCTTAGGGGCAGAAATACTGAAAATTTAACTTACTACTTCGTCAGCAATAAAAATAATAAACCAGGGAAATATAATAGGAAAAGATATCTAATTTAGAACAGATGGTAGGAAGCTTTTTCTCCACTTGCATGGAACCACAACTGCACAGAATGATCGGTGGAGAATTTTGGTGGGGTGAAAACACCACAGTTATTCTCGCATTCAGCATATGAAAGCTGTGGTGAAGGGAAGAGAAAATGGGAATGAAATTTGCTTTCTAAATTGCCCAGAACTTCTAATTAGTTTCTATTGCCAATTTTAACTGCAACATGACAAAGCTTTTGCCTCATCATCCACAACAAATATCTTATAAAAATACAAAGCATATCCTAGTAAAAAATAGGAGACTGTTCAAACATTAATGTTGCTCTGCAACATTCTGCTCTCTTCCTGTAAGGCAGAGTATTGAGATTGGCCCAGACTATGCAGGACAAAATCTTTGCAAAGACATTTGCTGATCTTATTGCTTTGGAAAATGCAAAGGTCCTTTTACTAGAGAAACACATAGAATCATAGAATGGCTTGAGTTGGAAGGGACCTTAAAGATCATCTGCTTTCAACCCCCCTGTCATGATCAGGGACACCTTCCACTAGATCATGTTGATCAGGGCGCCATCCAACCCAGCTTTGAACACTGCTCAGGGATCGTGCATCTGCAGCAGTGAGCCCTCCACTGATTTTCAGTTCCACTTAGTGCTTCCTGTTTTCCTTTGTGAAGCTCAAACACTCAGAGGAGGATTTCTTAACCAAGCAGAGACAAGGCATGGAATCTCTTTGCTGCCATTCTCCCTTTCATCTCCATCACTGAGACACATAGGCTTTCTGTAACCGGATCTCTGCTGTATGTGCCCCAGAAGCAGTGATGGTTAAAACTCCAAAAACTATTTAGATAGGTTTGACTTTCACTTCTTGTTGCGATATTTCAATTTTTTTCTATTTGAACCACACCATCATCTCATACAGCACTCCACCTGTAAGTTTTTGTGTAATTTTTTGGTAACACACATTGATGTTTTGCCTGTTGCTGACCAGGGCTTAGACTAAGTTAAGGACTTTTCACTTTCTCACATCAACCCACCAGTGAGTGGATTGGGCATGCAGAAGTTGTGAGGGGACATAGCCAGGACAGCTGATCCCAACTGACCCAAGGGACATTCCATGCTATCTGGTATCATGCTGAGCACATAAAACTGGGGGAAAGCTTGGGAACAGGCTGAGCATTGGTCAGCAGGTAGTGAGCAGCTGCACTGTGCATTGCTTGTTTTGTACATTCTAACTAGTGGTGGCAGTGGTAGCAGTAGTAGGAATAAGGCTTCCTTTCCATTTCTGTTGTATGAAACTGTCTTTATGCCAACCCATTTACTGTACCTTTTTCTCCCCAATTCTCTCCTCCATCCTGCTGTGGGGGCGGCGTGTGAGCGAGTGGCTGTGGGGTGCTTAGCTACCCGCCAGGTTAAACCATGACAGCTAAGCAGCACACCTGCACTCTGTGCACTTTGCTCCTTTTGTTCCTGAGTTTGTTTTGGCACTCCTCATTCCCACTGTCTCCTCTGCTGCACAGAGGAGCACAGGTAAAGCAGCTCCAGGCATGGCATTCCCAGCCCACTATGGGCTGCAGCAGCCCCATCTTGCCAGTTTCATGCAAGTTTGGATTTCAAGATGAATTTGCACAACCCCAAAGACTGGATTCTGAGCTCATCACCCTATTCCTGGAGCTGGGGCTGTAAGTTCAGGTGCATATACCACGATTTGGTCTTTCGTATATAGTGCAGGGGGCTGGAAATGGAACTGATTTCATCAGTTCATTCTAGCAGCGTACTTCAGCTGATTCAGAGATGCCAGAAGGTTTAGATATAACTGAAGAAAGCTGATGCTTAAACTCTCTTAACCTCTGACGTGATACTAGTGCCCACTTCTGATCTTTAAGATATGATAAGCTTGAAAGAAATAGTCCAGATCCTCACAGGTAAATGATTCATTTCTTTATATAAGAGGGAAAAAAAGAGTAACTACTGCCATTGAGAGGTTTGAGGCCTTGTCCATTAGTAAGAAATAAACAATATTAGTAATTAGTTTTCATTTCTGTGCCTTTTTTTCCTAAACACTCTGTTGTAATTTTACTGATGGGGAGACAGAGCAGGCAGAGCTAAATGAAATTGTGCAAAGGCCAAAGCCAGGACAGAGATGAAGCAAAAAGCAGACTTGGATAGGCAGTTGCCCTGGCAGCTGTTTTCTCTCACTTCTCTCCTCAAATCCCTCATCCTACCACAGCTGAAGAACTGCTACACCTTGGGTCTTGGGGATGGGCAGTTCAGACGGCACAGCAGTGAGAAGACAAAGAAACGGACAGGGAAGTAGCAGGAAACAGAGAAAATGCAGTCCAAGGAGAGGTAAGAGAGATAGTAAATGAAATGCAATGCTCAATAACATAGGAAGATCCATAGGTTTGGAAATCATTAGGAGCAAAACAAACAGGATAATCAGAAAGACAATGTAATAAAAAGCAGATTAAATTTAAAAGATCCTAGAAGAAGTAAATAAGTAACAAGTTGTTGCTTTAGAGGAGCTATCCTTTATCAGCACAAATAGAAAGTCTGCCAAAAAGGCAGTGCCTCCTGAACAAGCCTAAATTATTATCTGGTGTAAACTATAATATTTTTTACAATGATAGAGTTGCATTTGTTCAGTGCTTCACGTGGCAAGTAAAGAGACTCCTTTTTAGGCATAAAGATTGACAATCCAGCCAAGAATTAAATATAGAAATGAAGGGCCCAAAAGGAAACCATAAAAGTAACTTTAAAAATAATAATTATAATCACTATAATTTTATTAATTATGAGATGGAAAAATATTAAATTTGGGGGGTTGTAAACCAGTTCCATGGTCTTGATCCGTTATTAAAATCCATCTCTCTGTAATAAACATTACAGTCTGTGAGACCTTTGCCTAGGGTAAGATGAACCTTTTTATTCCCCACTCTCATTTTTCTTTAAGTGAGCACAATCAAGTAAGATTGTCCTTTTGAAAGTATCAAGGCCAATGCAAAATGTAGTTCTTTTGTATCCATTATAAATCCAGTTTAAATCTGCTTCATTATTACATAGTTAATGTACTTAATTTAAGATCCCTCTGAATGCTCCTTCATCTCCTTATTTAATAATCTGCTGTGCTTGCATGTCTGAACCTTGTCTGGTCCTGGCTTCTCCCATTCCTAATCGGCTCTTATGCTGGCAGTAGGAATTATACTCTCAACAGCCCCTCTGCTTAATATGACCACAGTTCAGTCTGTGGGCTTGTCTAAAAGGCAGTCATTCCATTTCTTAATATGTGACCTCCTTTACTTTTAATTTTGGATCTCCACAACCGAGGAAGAATCGTCTATTGTCTTACAAGCCAGGCAAAGTGAACAGGCTGAGTCAGTCCAGGAATATTCAAGCCTCCCCATCTGTGGTATTGCAGAATTCCAGGGCAATTCCACCAGTTGGTGGAGCTTCTGTCTGGGAAAACAGAGCTATTGTGAACAAAGCATACTGTGCATATTTCTAACATTCATAAAAGACTGGGTTTGAATCATTTGAATCTTTCTCAAAATTTCCTCCTTTGGGGCAAAAATTTCCAATGCATGGCCATGATCCAATCATAGTCATTTGGAAAATCTGAGCATAAACCTTGCAACCATGTCTTTAACTAGTTGTGAAAAGAAAAGATAAATGTTTGACTGCAGAAGTGTGACAGCAGGCTAGATTATATTGGGACTTCACTTACTCAAGACTGGGACTAGGTTTTAGCAGGGCATGGCCTGCCAAATACACCACCAAAGACTAAGATAGGCCTTCCCCTCTTCCTTATCATGACCTCTCTATGACAAAGGCTCCTTTCAAGCAAAGGAGGCAGAATGAGTTCTTCTTCTTTCAGTTTGGAAACACAGCAGTGATAAACCAGGTGTTCTGACAACCTTTTGTAGCTTGCTACCTCTCATCTAGAAGTGTGCTGGCCTAATGTTGTAAGGCAGCTGAGGCAGAGCTGCTGTTCCAGGCTATCAAACTCTGCTAAGTGTCATTTTGACCAGGGACACACTCTATTTTCAAGACTTTAGTCACCTTCATCAGCACCAGAAGGTGTTAAATATTTTTCTGAACAACAGAATACCTCTAAAGGATAGGATTCTGACTCAGACATAAATCAAACAATGTTTTAGATGATGGGATTAAAAACTGCAGTGTTTTTTCTAGTGCCCCATGCCCACAAATTCAGAAATCCAAATTAATCATCTAACTTTTCACATGCTTGCAGTGTGAAGAAAAGGTACAAAACAGACCAACTTCAACACGATGATATGGGCTGTATCCCAAATCCCACCCCTCCAGAGCAGGAAGATGTAACTTAGGAAATCGGGAAGTTTAGGCTAGTAGAACTCTACCTCACCTATGAGATTTTTCAAAGACACAGCTGGAAGGAGACAGGTGCTACTTTCTGTTGACTCTGTAGCCCTGACAATTACAGCACTCCCTAGAAAACAGAAGATCTGTGATTCAGCTCCTTTCTTATCTTAAGAGGACTCAAATCCACACTGACCATTATCTGAAAGAATGGCCTCATCACTAGGTTATCGATTGTCTAGGAAGATAGGGAGGGAAAAAGGAACTTTAACACAAAAATCATGCTCAAGCAGGCAAGAAAGTTCTCTTAAGGCCATGGCAGTATTTTTATACTATGGGTGTGTAATATAAAATAACACAAGCCATCCTTGGAGCAGGAATGGATAGGATAGGCAGATCTCCTCCATCCTAGCATACAGCCTGAAGCACTAGACTACCGTACTTGCACACAAACCTGAAAGTGGTTTCACCACTTCAAACAGGTGGTTGAGATACCACCCAGAATGATGCAGGGATTGCAGCACTCTCCTGGGAGGTGGGGAATGTAAGTTGAGTTTACCTATTCCCACCCTTGTCTCCCTGCCCCAGACAAACTAGGTGAATTGGAATGTCCTGTTTTCTGTGCAAGTGCTGAAACTACTGAGCTATTGTGTCATTTGGTCGGTGCCAGCCGACTCCTCTTTGGGGTTTGCCTAGAATCTGGCATTTAGGCAGATGAACAGTTGACTTCTACATCCTGGAGGAAGATAGGAAATTTTATGGGGAAAAAAATGCCAGGGGATACTCTTAGCAGAGGAGGTTAGACTAGATGCCATTTCTATGGTACTGCTGAATCTGTCATAGAATCTGTCACTCTCATCTTGCCCTGGGTTGGAATGGATCCTAAAGATCATCTAATTCCAACCCCCCTGTCATAGGCAGGGAACCTTTCACTAGACCAGGTTGCTCAAGTCTTAAACACTCCAGCAGCCTAGTCCTTAAACACCTTCAGGGACGGGGAATTCATAAAATCTCTGGGCAACCTATTCCAGTGCCTCAGCATCCTCACAGTAAAGAACGTCTTCCTAACATCTAATCTAAACCTGCCCTCCTTCAGCTTAAGGCCATTCCCCCTTGTCTCATCACTGTCCAATTTAGGTGCCTCTGGATAGATGGCAGCCAGTCAGGATTTCAGGAGTTTGACTTGGTTATCCTAACCCTAAAATCAGTGACATTTCATTGCCTTGGCCCCAGAAATCTGCAGCCTAAAGATTCGCTCTGGTCTTGGGGAAGCCAAGCAAATTCTGCTAATGAGTTGTCATCAAGTTATTTGGCCATAAATGCAGCTGCACGGGTGGGCACTGGAAGTGAACCCCTCAGCTTCTCCACAGAGTCTGCTGCCAGAGTAACCTTCAGTCTCCCCAGTTCCGGCAGCAACCAGCAAATGTCCCTCAACAACCTTCCCCACTTCCTGGAGCTGTATTTCACCCGAGGCCTCCTTCATACTGCTGCAAGCTTCCTCCCGTTGTTGCAGTGCCTGGTTTTATTATTCTGAGTTATCCAATAAGGCCTGGGAATTACATCCTTCTGGCCCTCGCTCCTGCAAATCAAGCAAATCAAGCTGTGTACACGCCAGTTAGACAATTTGCCTACTGTTGTTCCTGTCCCCTTATCTCCCCCCCCCCCACCCCCCACCTTGCCTCAGTGTTTATCCTTAATGGACAGGGAGTTCCTTGCCCGAAGAACTTCCTTTTCGCCTCATGGGAAGCACACAGCGCATAGTGAGTGATCTCTCATGTCATAAATAACTGCAGGACAGCAGACCGTGCTTTCCCTAGAGGGAACCGCTGCCTTGGGTCGGTCGGTGAGCAAGTGCCCAGCTCCCTGCTCAACACCCGCATCTGCCCGAAGCACACAGCACACTCAGTGCCACTTTTTAATCATTTTCTCCAAACATCCCATTTCCTGTTCTTTAAATAGCACCTCAAAGATTATTTTAAAGGCTTTCAAAACACTCTTGCAGCCGGTTTTGGGTTTGGAGTGGGTTTTGTTGGTCGGGGTTTTTTTTTAGCTTTCTTGCATGACGATATTTTCACGTCGTGGGAGACAGGAACAGCTCGAGGAAGCTGCGAAGTTGCACGGAGTACCCGGGGGAGGAAAGGCGGGGGGGGCAATACGGTTTCTAGGACAGTCCACCTGGCACCGACGTGTTGTTCTTGCACACGCTTTCAGTGCGGAGCTGCGAGTTTCGGGATGACTTTGGAACTGTATACCCCTGTCGGGGGTAGCCCGCCCGGAGCGGGGCGAGGGCCCCTGGGGGCGGCGGCGCTCCGCTGGGGCCCTTTCCCAGCAGAACGGCCGAGATGCAAAGGAGAAATGACAGCATGGAAAGCGGAGTATTTTTATCGGGGCCAATGCCCGGGGCGAGGGGTGGGCGGAAAGTGCCACCCTCTCTCTGTCTCTCCTCCCTTGCCCTCAGCCGCCCACGCAGGCAGCGGCATCAAAGGGAATCTCCCTTGCCGCGCCGTGTCAGCACCGGGGATGAGCGCACCGGCCCGTCATGGCATTTTCGCTTCTCCCGGCGCTTACTCAACAGGCGGGCGGGGAGGGAGGGCTGGTTTGGAGGGGGGGCGGGGGGAGGACTCCCAACCAGCGCCGCTTCTGCCATGAGGTCACCGCGGCGCTATGCGCTGTGCCCGCCGCCGCCCCTGCTCCGCTCCGTTGCGTCAGGCAGGGGGTATCCCCGCGGCGGCCGACCGAGCGGGGCATCCCCGCCGCGGAAACACCCCGCGCTGCCACGCGTGTCCCTCGCCGGCAGGGCGGGGGGTGATCCTGCCTCCATCCCCTCCGCCGCCCCCGCACCACCACCCGCCGCGCAGCGAGCGCTCGGCCGTCGCTCGGGAATGTCAACAGTGGTTCGCCGGGGGGCCGCGCAGGGATGGCATGCGATGCGATGTGGAGAGAAGGCAACGCACTGCACCGAGAGACTCGCACCGAGCCGGCCTAGGCGGAGGAGAACTCCAGGCACAGCCACCAAGAGACTTTTTTTTTAGGAGGGAGCCGGTTCTGGCACCCCCCGCCGGCGTCCGGTGCGGCTTTCCCCCCTCCCCCCGGGGCGCTGCCGGGAGGATGGGTGTGCACGCCGGGGTCCCCGTGCGCTGCCCCGCACTCCACCCCCTGCGCAGAGGAAGCCGGGCGGGGGCGTGGCCCCACGACAATGGGACTCGCCGGCGCTATAAATACCCGCCCGCATCTATATTTGGTTTGGCCGGATCACAACCGGGGGGGGCGGGAGGGAGGTGTCCCAAAAATAGCCCCGCGCGCCCGCCCGCCGCCGCCGCCGCTCAATGGGCCCCGGCCCCGCCCCCTCCCTCGCGCGCGATCCCGAGCGCCTCGCGCGGGGCCCGGCGGGGCTAAATTTAGCAACGCCGCTTGCGTCAATGACGCGGCCGCCGTGCGTCAGCCCCGCCGCGCCCCGCCCCTCGGAACGGGGCCCGCCGCGTCCTGTGCGTGGATTGGCCGCGGCGGCGGCACGAGGGCGGTGACGTGGGGGCGCGGGCTGGCCCCCGCCGGGGGCCGGCGGCGTCCGGAGGGGAAGCGCGGCCGCGCGGGGAGCCCGGCGGGTTCCCCCGCGGGGGGAGCGGGGTCTGGCAGCGCCGCGGCCCCGGAGGGAGGGAGCGAGGGAGGGACGCCCCGGCGCCCGCGGGAAGACGGCGCGCACCGCCTCGGGAAGGGGATCCCGGGCTCGGACGTGGCCGCCGCGCCGCCGGTCCGCGGCGTCTGCCGAGCCCTGCGCCAGCCCCGGCTTTGCCTTCCGGGGAGGGAGCACGCTCCGCGGCCGTGCCGGCGGCGGGATGGTGGAGCGAGAGGCAAAACGAAAGTGCCGCCGTTGCCGCCGGTCCCTCCTCCTCGGGGCGGCAGGCGCCTCGTCCGCCCCGGCTCCCGTCCGGAAAAGTCGCTTGGCGGAGCCCCTCTGTGCCAAGTACAAGCACGGCACCGGCCGTCACGGCTGCGGTGACAGTCGCGAACATCCCGGCTGCCGGCGGTGGAGGTAGACACGGCACCGGGCACGGCGGCGGGCGGCTGCTGCCAGCGGAGACAGCGGGGGAGTCGTCCGCCGCCAGTCCGGTGCCCCAGGCAGACACACGGACACCGAAAGACACACGGACACAGGCAATCACAAGCAGGCGGCAGCCCGGACGCTTCTCAGGGCCGCTCGCACTAGTGCCCGCTCTGTGAGCGGCGCCTCCCGCAACCTGCTCCTTGCTCCTGCGCACTGGAAAGTTTCGAAAGAAAAGAAAAAGAGGGTGAAAAAAAGAAAAGAAAAAAGAAAAAGAAAAGGAAAAGTGAGAGAAGAGAAAATAATAGAGAAAAATTTAAAAGGCAAAAAGAAAAAGTTCTAAAAAAAAAAATTAAAAAGTGAAAGAAACCTCTATTAATTCATCGTAAAAGTTCCACTAAGTAACCACACAAAGCTCCTTTCATTTTTTTGAGCCACTTCCGTAAAGATAAACTAATTTTGTTATTATCATTATCTTAATAATAATAATAATAGTAATAATTAATATTAATGTTATTATTATTATCAGACTTGGGAGCGACTCGCCAGGCTGTGGAGGGCAGGCGGCCCCGAGCCGGCGGGCCAGCCGTGCTGTCCCGCTGCCGGCGGCTCAGCACGGCGCTGCCGGAGCTCCGCACCGCTCCGCACCTCTCGGCAGTGCCCGGCAGTGCGCGGCTGTGCGCGGCTGTGCACGGCTCGGCGCGGCGCGGTGCGGCGGGAGCGCGGCGCACACACTGGGGCGGGGGGGGGGGGGTCAGTAGCGTCAGGCTCCCATGGCGTCACTATTGACGTTTCGCATTCCAGCCGCTCTATGGAGAGGCCGCTAGGGCTCCTCTCACATAAATGACGTTCAGAGAGAGGGAGCGGGAGAGCAGCGCAGAGAGGCGCCTCCGTCCCCTCTCTCCGGCGCAGGCACACGCGCACCCCGGGGCACTCGCACCGGGACGCGGGCACAGGTCCCGGCCCGGCTCCCGCCGCACACACACAAAGGCACATCGCGGCGGCGGCGGCCGCTCGGCATCCCTCGCCCGCCCGCCTGCTCACTCCCTCCCTTCGCCCGGGGACGGGCTCCTGGCTCCTCAGGCTTTTTCAATCCTTTTCCATGCCTCGGGATAACGCACCCTCTGGACCTGCAGCTACCCGGAGTCTGAGGGATTTTGTGTCTCGGGTCCTGCCGCTGGACAGCGCCTACACACGCCTTTAAGGAAGCGGGCACCTACAAACTACATGTAAAGACGGAACCTCCACAGCAACCGAGTACGTATGCGAGTGAACGGGAGCGGCTGAGGGAGAGGGACAGCGCGGCGTGTCCCCACTCCGTGAAAGTTACGCCTTCAGGGTAGAGATGCTGGGCAGATGCCGGAGGCGAGCGATGCGGCTCAGCCGACGCGCTGCCGTGCCCGGGCTCTCGCTGAAACTTTTCCCTCACCTTCCCCCCCCTCCTCTCCCATCCTCCCTGTGGATGCTCAATTGCCGCTCGTCTTCCGAGCCTCCCCGCCGTCCCGGCAACTCCTGCCGTGCGCGGGGCACTGCTGCCCCTCGCAAACGGGAGGGCTGTGGTTGAGCGGAGCGGGAGCCGGAGCCGGTGGTACTAAGGTATTTCTGCTAGTTGTTGTCATGGAAATGATGCTGCCGGCGGCGGCGGGGAGTTTACAGCGCCGGTGATGAATAGCAGCAATTTGTCTCCTTCCTTTAACCGCGCTTGGGAAATAGGTGGTTCTGTTTGCACAAGTTCAGCCGTCTAATAGGGACGGCGGGGCAGGTTGAGCTCATCTCACTTTGGGAGACGGCAGCCCCCCTCGGCAGCCCAAAGAGCTCGCCCAAGAGGTAATTGCTGGAATGTGACATATTTTATTGAAATGAGACGGGATGTTTGCACGGCACGTCTGCCCCGCATCTGCTCCTCGGAAATGTGCACTTTTCCCTTCGGAGGTCAGGAGTGGTAACGAGGGGCCGCGGTGCCCCGGCACGGGCGGTACCGTGCGGGGAGGCTGGGCTGCGCCGCCGCTGCCCCGCTCGCTGCCCCCGCGGCGCCTCTCGCCTTTGCCTTCTCGCCTTAATAGCTGCGAAAGAAGTTTCAGTCTTGGAAAGAGGCGAGAAAGCGCGGGCGTTGGGTTGTGACATTATGTAGAGGGACAGTTATCGGGGGCAGCATTATCGCGATAGTCCGTCCCGGGCAGAGATGCCGCTCACCTTAGCGCGGCTACTTAAGAACGCTGTTACTTAACTTGCAATTTTGGATACGATGGAATCCGTGCGAGGATATTTCCCAGGGAAAGGGCGTAAAACACTGTTTTATGTAGGGGGATTGGTGTGCTGGGATAGGATTTTTTTTTCTCCAGGAAAAAAAAAAAAAAAAGTTTAGGAATGAATCGCTAACTTTTATCCAAGCCGCTTCACTCGATTACATTCTTCGCCCTATTTTTCTCTCCTCCGTGGAGACCGTTGTATGCTGGAGTCAAGCCCCGGTTAAAAACAATGGACTAAACCAGACCAGACGGTTTCTTCGGAGGTGAATCTCACGCGATCTCGTGGATATTTGCTGGAGTGACCGTGCGGCTCGGGGCGATTCCTCCCACCCCCATCCCACCCCCCAAAAAATCGCCAGCTAACCGGCGGTGGAAATCCAGCACGAAACTTTTTAATTGAATGGAGCTTCCCCCTCCGCAGTCCCTCCCGGGTAAATGAAGGTTTCGAAACTCGCCTGAAGAAGTCACAATCACAATGGAGTATTTCACGGTTTCCTCCTCGTATTACAGGGTGGGGAGGGGTGTCACTCGGGGCTGAATGTAAAGTGCACGGAGGAAGAAAAGAGCTTTGACAAGGGTAGTTATTTCCTCCTAATTTACAGCCCTTACGGCCCTGCGCTCCTGGCTCGGGCGGCGGCAGCCCGGAGGGGTGCTGCGTGGTTAAAAGCGCAGCGAGTGTCTCTAGGTAACCGGCGGCTCGGGGGGGCAGAGAGGAGCCCTAGGGCGCTCCGCGCCGACCGGGAAAGCTCCTCGCAGGAGCTCGTGGGGGAACAAAACCCTCGGGAGAGAAAGGGATGAGCTGACAGGCACTTAACACCCCGGGAGCTGGCGGGGGTTCAAAGGCAAGGGGCACGGGGAAGGCAAAAGAAAGACAAGGAGCGGGAGAAAGAGTCGCCGGGGAGCGGCTTCCGTGGGCAGGGGCCGGCGCGGCCGCGCATCCCCCGCGCTGCCGCGGAGCCCGGCCGGCAGTGCTCAGTGGGCTGCGCTCCCTCCCCCGCGGCGGCGATGACGGGCCCACAGACACCGCACAGGGTTAGGCGGGCCGGCGGGACACCCCTCAAGTCTGGCCGCTACCTTGATAGAAAGTCCCAGCCTGCTTTTCCCCGGTCTCTGCATCCCAAAAAGAGAAAGTTCTCACGGGGAAGTGGACGCTCGGGGATGCTGTCCCGCTTGTTGTAGTCACCCCGCCCGGGGTTGTCCTCTTGCCTTCCCCAGGCTCCTCTCTCGGAGAACAAACCGGGAGCTCCGTTGTCCCAGCCCGGTGCTCTCTGCCTTTTGTGTGATGAGGGAGAGGGAGCCGGCAGGAATGCTCTCCCCGGCCGGCTCCCCCTTCCCACCCGTGGGGGGAGGCGGGGGGTTGCCGTACGAGCGCGGGGGACGGTCCCCCCACGTCCCCCCGAGGCGCCGCGCCGGGGAGAGGCGGGGGGGGCTCCCCCTGGCCCGCCGGGCACCGCCGCCCCTGACTGTGCCTTGTCTCCCGCTGCCGGCGGATAGAGCCCGGGTCGGAAGAGCGCCCCCCGCCCAGGCCAGGCCCCGGGCCCGCCTCCGCAGAGAGGTCCCAGCCGGCACCCACTCCGCCGCCGCCCGCCGCCGCCTCCGTCCGCACCTCCAGCCCCACCATTCAGCGCGCAAGATACCCACCAGGTAAGCTGCCGCTCCGGGACAAGGGCAGCAGGAGGGGGAGAGGGCTGCGGGAGCTCCTGGCGCGGCCCCTACTCTTCCCAAATCCCTTTGGCATCATCGGCTCCCGACGTCCCGGGGAGTTTAAATCCCAAAAGGATCAGAGCAGTGCATGCCTTT
The DNA here is from genome assembly GCF_021018805.1 of Prinia subflava. Taxonomy (NCBI): domain Eukaryota; kingdom Metazoa; phylum Chordata; class Aves; order Passeriformes; family Cisticolidae; genus Prinia; species Prinia subflava. Next base: position 61,239,304 of record NC_086247.1, read on the forward strand.
CGCAGCGCTTTTGGCGATGCTGTGCCTGGGCACTCGGGGTTGCGAGCCCCTCGCCAAAGACGTGCCAGATTTAAGGGGGAGCTGGTTGGGGGTGCTAGTGTCCCTGTGAGGAGCCCTGCTTGCCTGGCTTTAAATTGGGCATCCTTTACCTCAAGTTTTCCCAAAGAAAGCAGAACACCATGGTAATAGCTCCTAATGTCCCTGCCCTGATGTTTTTACCCATTCATTTGGGTTTTTATAACAGGTTGCTCTTCAATGCACCTCCTGTGGGGCTTTTTCTTTTCTTGTTTTAATATTGTTGGATCAAGAAAAAAATCTCAGGTTATTTACTTTGCAGGGGAATTAATACTGGTGCCCTAAGTGGAAAAGTAAGGGTTAGACTTAGACAAGTGCACTGGCAAAAGACGAGGTAGGAGGAGTCCCACAGATCCAGGAGAGACCAGACCTTTAGGTTAGGGATATTTTTTCAGTCCTCCCGTCAGAGTTATTTTAGACTTCTATTTTTCTATTCCACTTTGCACAGAATTCAGTGGCATTAACTCTGTTATGCTCAGAAAAATGCAGGGAAAAAGGCATAATGATCTGTTCCCTTGAACTCCTGCTCATTTTCTGAGCTAGCAAAAAAGCCTTTTTCCTTCACAGAGCTGTGTATCAACACGTCCACTTGTGACATTAGCTGAGAACTCACTCTGTTGTGTTCCTCCGTCAGTTCTCAGTGGAGGTGTGTGGAAAGAATTTCTTTCCCTTTTTATTTGATTAAGCACTGATCACTGTGTTTTAACAGCCAGTCCTTAAACTAACAAATGATAGTGATACGACTTGCCAGGAAGTGTGTGTGCGTGGAATGGCATGGACAGACACTGACAGGAAAAAAAAGAAGAGAACAGTAGAATAATACACAAATAACATTGAGTGGCAAGGCTGGGGGGAGGGTTGTCCTGCCTTCTTCTTCAAGCTTTTGGATTTAAGGCAAGGAAAGTCTTAATTTCAGGAAACAGGACTGATTTTTTTTTTTTTCTCAGATTTTAGTGTTTTCTCAAGACGAAGAAAGATGTGAATGGTTTGTGACAGCGTGATAATTCAAATTTGGTGCTTAGTTTAAATATGTTTATCTGCAAAGCAGGCAGGAAAGAATTATAAGTTGATTTAACACAAATTATTTGGATTCCTGCATGCCAGGAATGAATATTTTAAAATTGTAAGTGAAAAGAGTTCTTAAAATAATGAGGAAAACCTCATTATTTTCAAGGCAGGTTTGTTTTTTTTTTTTTTTTCAACATGAATTATTTCTCAAGTGCTTCTGAAATATAAATTACCATGATTAAGAAGATATGAACTGCACTTAATTTCGATATACATTTTATCCATATTTACTTTTCTCTTATGAGAAAATTTATACTAATTGATGCATTTTATTCTTCTGCTGTGGAACCAAAATACACCACACACTTTTAGTTCGAGTTACAAATATTGGTCTAGAATCTCACAGTGTTTAGTCAGGCAAACCTCAGTGAATTGCAGAATTGGGTCTATTATTTCCTGTGACCAGCAAATTACATGGCAGACTAGTAGGAAATGTAAAAGAAAATAACAGTCAGATCTTTTTAGCCAGGCACTGTGTTGCTTCAACCATGCCAGCTATCAGTGAACTGCTTTAAGTTGCATGACTGATGAATAAAACCAACTGTATTACTGGCCTCAACCTTGCTTTCCCATGAAAACAGAAATACCACATACCTTTTATCCTATATTTTTGCAAATTGAAGGGGATGTTGTACTCTCCACTTCTTAAGGGAGAAGAACATTCTACCAGAGATAAGCCTTAAAACTAATAATGAGACAGCAACCTTAAATTATTAGCTGACCAGAAATATTCTTCAAAGGTCCAGAGCTGAGTAAGCAAAATTGATGTTTGCAAGTCCTGAGTAGCAAACCTTGTGATTTGAGTAATTCCTCTGACATGCACTGCAGATGCTGCTTCTTTTTAAAAAAATACAATTTTTAATATTATGCATTTGATAATCTCTTTACCCTTCATGAAAATTTTACGGCATGATTGCATGCATACAGAGATAGATTTAGAGTCATAAACTGTTCTCATTCTGCTTATCTAATTCTCATTGACACCTATGTATATTAAGCAGCAGATGTAGGGCAGCTTGAGATGGATCCCTCTCGCACTGACACTGGTATAAATGTGCATTTCTCCCTTGACTAGATAGATGAGAGCAGGCTCCACAGTACCAAATGCTTAGTCGGCCCCTGATGCATACTTCTTGTTGAAAGGAAAAGGCTGGAGGCTAATTTAAATGTCCGGATGGGAGTGGGGTGCCTATGTGAGCTCTGGGAAAGAAGTTTGTGAGGGCCTGGCGCGCTGGGCCGGTTGCTAACGCGCCGCTTTGCCCTCGCAGATATGCCCTGTGTGCAAGCGCAGTATAGCCCTTCACCGCCCGGCTCGAATTATGCATCCCAGACCTACGCGTACGGCTCGGAGTACAGCTCAGACATCATGAACCCTGACTATGCCAAGCTGACCATGGACCTGAGCAGTACCGAAATCACTGCCACTGCCACCACCTCCCTTCCCAGCTTCAGCACCTTTATGGAGGGTTACTCTGGCAGCTATGAGCTCAAGCCTTCCTGCCTCTACCAAATGCAAACTGCCTCCTCTGGCCAGAGGCCCCTCATAAAGATGGAAGACACCCGGCTGTCCCCATACCAGCCCTCGCTGCCCCCATCTACAGATGAGGGCATGCCCAGCACCTCCATGTACTTCAAGCAATCTCCACCCTCCACGCCCACCACACCGGGCTTCCCTGCTCACCAGGGCCTGTGGGACGAGCCCCCGCTGCAGCCCACGCAGACCTGCCTGCCTCCCGCGCACCTGATGGACGCCACCCCCATGAAGACCGTGCCTCCGCGCTTCCCTCTCTTCCACTTCAAGCACTCGCCTCCGCACACGCCGTCCGCGGCCGCCCACATGTGCTACGACCCTGCCCCGCTGAGCCTGCCCCTGGGCTCCGACAGGCCAGCCGCCAGCCAGGCTCCCATGGAGGGCCATTCCTACGGGCTTCACCTGGCCAAGAGACCAGCCACCTTAGCCTTCTCACCACTGGGCCTCAACGCGGCCGCCTCCGGCCTGCTGGGCGAGAGCAGCGGGAGCGGCAGCAGCGGCCTCCCGTCCCCGCCCAGCAGGAGCTCTTCGTCTGGGGAAGGCACCTGCGCCGTCTGTGGAGATAATGCCGCCTGCCAGCACTACGGGGTGCGGACATGTGAGGGCTGCAAGGGCTTCTTCAAGGTGAGAGCTCCGCGCTTTTCCCCCTCCCTGCTTGCTCCCACCTCACTCCCCACCCCCTCTGTCCCCACATGCTCCTGGTCCTGACCTGGGGCTTCAGGGACATCGTGTGTTAAAACTCAGGCCCCCCACAGCAGGGTGGGAAGGACACCCAAAGTTTTTGAAGGCGGTCAAGGAGGTAGGATAAAAGGATCAGCCAGTCTGTGCAGAGAAGGGGCCATGGCAGCGATTTGGGAGAACCACATCACTGCTCTGCCAGCATTCCTCAATGAAACATAGGTCACCCCAGGCTAAGCTATAAGCTGCATTTATTCTGTAGTGAAACTCATCTGGAGTACATTCAACCTGGGTTTTACTCAGTCACCAATTCCAATTATACTTTGTTTTTAGATCAGAAAAGAAACCCTGAAATCGTAAAGTCCACTTAATATTTTGGGTGGTGGCGGCGGTGCCGTTTGTTGTCCAGGGGTGCTTGGCGTGAGGAGGGGAATGCGGGGTGGTCAGCACCAGGAAGAAACTGGTTTCGCTCATGGGACAAGCCCATGTACTTCCAGCTGCTTTTGGAGGCTGCCTTGTCATTGCTCTTCAGCTCAGGAGCCCGAGGAGTCCTCACCAGGGGAAAGCTGCCTGCCGAGCAGTGACTAAGCACTGCGCAGGGTCCTGGTGCCTGCTCTGCAATGAAGGCAGCTTTGCAGCTGAATAGCCACACAAATAACTTACACACAGCAGTTTCTTGGTGGAAACTTTGCACTTGTGTTTTCAAGAGTTGAATATACTCTTTTGATCTTAGGTTTGGGTGCTTTGTAATTTCCTTTCAGCAGGCTGAGTCCAGATTATAGCATTCATTTCAAAAATAGCTTGTTTAAGTGAAGAGCTTGTGATTGACTTTTGGTAGGATTGTTCTGGGCAGCAAGTTTAAGATTTGAAATATTTGGATTTTGTATATTTCTTCTTGCTAAGATAGCAGTTCTGCCCCTGTTCTGGTAAAAGACACAATGGGAACAAAAATAGTCTCAAAATATTTGGGGGGAGGGCTTACAACATTTTTTTATTGTAGGTGGAACTGTCAGTGTTACTTAATAATAATGACTACATGGTAATATACACATCTCCTATCAAACTAATTTTTTATTTAAATATAACTAGAAAAGGGAATACAAATAACATGGAAATAGTAGCTCTTATCCCAAACCTGCCCCTGTGGAAATCAATAGCATATCCTTGAGCTGTAACAGTGCCTTATTCTGTAAAATTAAACTGGTTTCAGCTCCAAATCACAATGAACAATATTTACTGTGTCTCTTACATTTAGTACATTGAGGCTGTTATTTGATAACAAACACAAATTATGGAACAAAAATGTATCCATTAATTTAATTGCGGTTAAAGATTTAATATTGAATGTTGAGTTGGTAAATTTGTTCCTGGTATTTTCCAATAATACCTTTTTGGATGTTATTTATTGATGTGTCTTTGATTTTAAATATGGCAGCATGATACCTTTTTGCATTAATATTTGGTACATTCTTCCAAAGCTTACCAGTTTTCTACAAATTTAAATTTGTTTTATTTTTTTAGCATTAGTTTAGAGTTAATTAAATTTACATAACTATATCACCATTCTGTCTTTTTTCCTCAGGTCAGTTAACTTTCCCAGAGTATTTAGCCGAACATATTTTGTAGAGGTTTCTGTTTTATTTTTCTCCCTGATGATTTTAATGGCTAACCAAACCAGTTATTGTGGTATTTGACTAACAATAGTGATAGCAAGAGAAGTACATTGCAGATCATTTTGATTTTATTTTAATAAGGTCAGCAATAATCAAGGGAATGAACCAAGTAGAAAATTGTTCCCAAAGGGATATTAAAAGCGGAGATAATCTAATCCCCAAAGGTAGATGTGATGACCTGGTAATTTCAGATATGATTTTATCATTCAAAGTTGCCTGTCTCCAGAGACTTGCTTCAGAACAATCCTAGATGATTTTCATTGTCAGCAGCTAACACTAATAAAATTGTTTTTCCTGCAGGCTAGTGTGTTAGGAAATTAATTTTATCTAATTATATGAATTGCACTGTCACTTTTCATGTTGTAATTAAAACACATTTTGTCAGGTTCTAAGTTGCTCAAGAAACGATCAATTTACTATTTTTGTGTTGCATTTTCACAGAGAACAGTTCAGAAAAATGCAAAATATGTTTGTCTGGCAAATAAAAACTGCCCAGTGGACAAGAGACGTCGTAACAGATGCCAATACTGCCGGTTCCAGAAGTGTCTCAGTGTCGGCATGGTTAAAGAAGGTAAGGACTCTGGCTATTTATGATCCCAGAAAACTAAAATATTTTGTTTAATGAATCTCTGTGTGTGTGTGTGTGTGTGTGCGTGTGTCAACATGGATGCCTCTACAATAAATTTGACAGTGATGAGATTCATAACTTACCCCCAAATATGTGCATTTATGTAATAATGTATTGATTTTGTGCTTTTCACCCCTATTATCATATTTAGACTATAGACCCCAGAGTTCAAGAACAGCAAGGTCACGAGAGGATAATTTGACAGTGGCCAAAATGTCTCCTTTATTAACTTTGAACATTGCTCGATAATGCTGTTGGCTTCCCCTTGTTATCTCACAGGGGGCTGCACAGGATTCTGTGCATTTTGACATAGGATTTCGTTTCATTCCCATAAGCTGATTGTAAATTTGCAATTAATTTTAATGGAAACAAGATCAACTCATTAGTCCCAATTCTGCAAATATTTAAGCATGTGAGTAATATTGTGTGAGCAGTCCCATTGCAAATACTGACATGGATAATATAACCTATATAGTGTGACCGTATTTTTTTCAAATGCTTCAAGGAAGCTAAAATTACTTTGAATGAATGCCTCTGTCATTTAAAAGGGACACTGGTAGTAGAAACACTAAAACCTGTGTTTCGCATTCAGCTTTTTTCAGCAGTGGACTGTCACGGGCACGCATACGTGGGCACACTGACGTGCTGCAAACAAAGCATGGACACAAGGAACACAGCTGGGCTCTCACTAAGCAGCTACATTGCTGCTTACGATCATAAGTCTGACACAGTTCTGGTGCCATTTGTGTTCCTTTGCAATCAAAGGCATCAAGAACATGTGCTGAAAGTGGAGAACGCTCTGATTTTTGCTGGGCTGGCCACCCAGGAAAGCAGGGTGTTCATTCCGATCCGTTATTTGCTGGTACCTTCACAACTGATTCCTTTGGGATTATTTTCACCTAGTTGTCCGTACCGACAGCCTGAAAGGGAGAAGAGGTCGGCTGCCTTCCAAACCAAAGAGCCCCTTACAGCAAGAACCCTCTCAGCCCTCCCCGCCCTCTCCTCCCATCAGCATGATGAATGCCCTCGTTCGAGCTTTAACCGACTCCACGCCCAGGGAGCTGGATTATTCAAGAGTATGTCTCACTTTTCTTTCCCTATTTGCTTTCCGCACAGAAATGATTTGCGAGCTGCATTTCTCCTTACCCGCTGGTTTGCCAAAATGAAATTAAGTGTGAAATTTGGATGAGGGTAGAAATCAGTCCAGCCAGCCGTTGTCTTTTTGTGATAGATGGACAATGAGAGGAAAGGAAGTGCAGTAGATATTAGTGTTAGTAACTATTCATTGTGAGGATCTCAATCACAAAATAATCTAATAATCTGCAGTATATTCAGTGGCTGAGTGAAAGCAAAAATGCATGGATAAATAGAGCATTCTCCTTGCAAAAAGGCTGTGCCAAAACACGATCAATTATGATGTCATTGATTAAGCAGGAGCAGTACTTGTATGTCCTGTGTCTTAACCTCAGTTTTCTGAAGGCTAAAATTTAATAGCACTTCCCTAATATTCAGATAGAAGGGTTGCAGAGTGTGACACTGGGTGAATAGAACCATTCCTGTTGAAATCAATAGGAATTTTGCCATTATTTAAATGGGAGCAGGGTTGGCTTTGGATACCCCAGCATAAGTATTCCTTCGGTAAAACTCACATTTTTAAAACAAGTCTTTTAAAATTAAAATTCTGAAAAATCAGTAAAGCTTTACCAAAGATCATGTATTTTTGTAACCGAGCTCTTTAATGTATCATAGTCATAATTTAAATATTAATGGAATATTCTGAAAGCTGAAAAAGTGTTCTGTACTTATTAAAATACAGCATTGAAATGGCTTGCTAAATACAATTTTTAGGCAGGTTGATACAGGATAAGAAAAAAACTACAGCTATGGAAAAACAAGACCAAATTCTTCCCCCTTAAAGAAATATAATTAAATCTGAGGTTGTAAGAAATAGCAGCTGTACTCAGACAATAACTCCATTGGCCATTTCTCACTTGTTGCTAAGTAAGATTTAATCCTAAAACATATTTACTGCAATTATATAAATTTACATTATGTTATTTTAGACTATACTTATATATATATAATTTAGCAATTTAAAGCATGCTGTAACATATTTTCTTCAAACTAATCTGTAAATATTAAATCGTATAATTTTTCAAGTTATTATCGTGAATCTAGCTGTTCAGTGTCTGACAACCTACTGTGGGGAGAATGCATTACCAATATCTACATGTACCTTAACTTACCCAGAATGTCTCAGGGATCATTCTGCAAATACCAAGATGTGTGACGAGCTCTTTGATAGAAACCCACTGAGTTCCACAGAATTACAGGACTCCAGGGGCCAGAGTTTGTATTTATTTATTGCTATAAAGTTCTTTTGCATTTACAGAAAACTGAACAAAAATTATGTACTTTTATGTGACTTTTTCTTTGTCCTACAGTAATTATTTCTCTTTTAATGAAAACAACCCACAGATTTAATTGTTGAACATTTCAGGGAGCATGTGATTGACAATAAATTAATTTAGTCTTGGTAGCTAAAAGCTTAAGTATGACTATCTATTAGAACATATTAATATCTAAGTTTTTCTTTACACTAAAATACATAATAGTCTGTTATGCCCAGTGGTCCTGAAATGACAAAAATATTCTACAAGAAATTAGTAGAGTCTTATGTTTTTCGTAGACCCTTACACTTACTTTGAAAAGTTAGGGGAGGTCAGAAACAAATGCTGTGTAAAGAGCAAGATTAACTGAATTTAATGAAACATGCCATAATCAGACTGCAGTGCTAAAATACTCTGATGATGAACAATCCTGTACCTGTAAAGACTAATTTATGGCATGTTCAGCTAGGTTGTGACCCTGCTGAGCACCACAAATGGGCAGATCTGGAAACCTGGCTTTGGAGTCAGCCCTGACACTTCTGCAGATACGACCTTAATGTTTAGCACGGTCTTCATGTTTACAAGCTGTAATATCTTGACCGTCTTAAAAATACTGATAAAAGTTTCAGAGAAAAGTGTGTATCCCTTCCCTCCAGAAAACCGTGCAGACACACACACACAGAGCAACCCAGGAAAAAAACAAAACCAAAAATAAATTATATAAGCTACAAACTTTACACCAAAACGCTGGAAACAGTTCTGTTCAGAACATGGCTGCTTTTCATCTCAGCACTGGTTTTAACTTACCAGTCCACAGCAGTGGTATATTTAGGTACTTGGTTTCAAAAGGCAATTGCCAAGGGCCGTAGTCTGGTCTCACACCTGTTTACTGGAATAATTCCCTGACTTTACACTTTTAAGGAAGTGAGGTGAGAAACAGACCCTATATCTTGCCATTCTTATTCATGCAGAATAGGCACCAACGTAAAGAAATGTTGCCTTTTCAGAGGGGGAGTGCAGCATCTAGGCAATAATGCCCTCCTTCCTGGGCCACAAAATTAAGCACATATCGTGGCTTTTGGAAAAATGAGCACAGGCTTTTGTCTGTGCAGAGAAGTTGTCGTTAGGCTTTCGCAGCTGTAGCCGTCGGTGAAGGACTGATGAAAGCAGGCAAAGGGCAGAGCTAAGTTGTGCTATCGGGCTTCCCAACCTCAGGCTTTCCAAATCTCTTCAGATATAACGTACAAGTTAATGTTGTTTGCTGCACATGCAACCCCCTCCTTAAGTAACAGTCATATTTCATTTAATTCCCAAAGGAGCTCCAAGGAAGGGAGGGAGGCAGAGCTTTGTCTTTTGTCTTTCTCCCGGTTTGCCTCCAGTTTGCATAGGGCAGGTTTAGAAATGCAGATCGGAGGGAGCCCGTCTGTCCTGTGGCCTCCTGACCAAGGGCAGGATTGCCAGCTGTCTTGGTCACAAGTTAGGTCAAATATCACTTCTTCTCCATGAAATAACCGTGGAAAAAAACCACAGTTGTGGTGCATGAAACAGAAACATACATATTGTTTATGGTTACTTGTATCCTCCTAAGTCTGTTACAAGTAAATAATATTGTATTTTAACAACTCTTTGTAAGTGCTAATACTTTATAGTGAGCAGTGATGTATTGCAGCAGCTGCAAATTATACAATTCCATATAATCTTTTACCTTTCTTCTAAAATTGCTCTCATGGAATGGACTGTAATAAAAAGTACAGGTTATAATTTTTTTAGATGCATTTAATTTGATTCAGTGCCCAGCGTGGGGTATACCACACTGCAGCATTCACAGTTACATGGCATAATGCAGCATTAAGCTTCATTATAAAATGTTAAAACTTTGCCTTACTTTTTCCAAAGGAATGTTTTATAAATATTGGGAACAAATTAACACCTGGCATAATTACACTGAGGTGTCATGAGTTATATTTAGAATGAACCCATTCAGAATGGGTAGTATCTTTTTTGTTTCCTTTTTTTTCTTTCTTTCTTTACTGTTCAAAGGATCAAGAATATGTCTCGGCTTAGCAATACCTGTTGTGAGGCAGGAGTTTCCATCAGCCTGTTTAGTTTCCCTGTGTAGTAAGAAAGAGTCATAGGTCAGCCTCTGTGTAGCAAAGCACATCTCCCAGAGCCAAAGTGCACACTTGTGGCTTGCTCTGCCGCTGCACTTCTAGAGGGTCCAGAACATGCAAGGTCTCTGAAAGAGCAAATTGTCTTTTTCTACCCATTAATTACCTGTGTGCATCTTGCTGCAGTCCAGTGCCAGGAGTAGTTGATTCTTGCTGCTTGAGCATCCTCAACTGCTCCATTTGAGTGAGGGTCTGAATAAATGATGCAGCACAGATTCTTCTACTGCTGCTCCCCATCTTATCTGTATTGTGGCCTCTACCTGCCTCAGTGCCACAGGGTCCTTTGGAGCAGCTGAGGCAAAATTTGTCTCCATATGAATTTTATAAGAAGGATTGCACATGTTTTACCAGCTGATTAGGGATGTGAGTTGGAAGTTACCATGAGAAATTTGAGCAGTTAGTGTTGGGTAAGCAGAACAGTCACTAAGAGCTAATACCAGCACCCAGAGACAGACAGAGGTCTCTAGGATTGCTGTGGTTCTCCCAGCAATCCGCAGCTCTCATATTGTGTCCTTCATCCTTTACCTGCCAACTGCAACCAGCTCCAGCTAGGAGAGGCAGAGTACAGGGCAGCTACCTGAGAAGTTCTGCTTGCTGCAGAACTCTCTGTCCTGCACAGAGGTGACTTTTGGGTTACAGTTAGCAGCTTGGGTGATATCTGCAGCCCACAGTTGTAATATGGTCCTCCCAGGCTGCCAGGCCACTGTTACTAATGGGGAATGAGCTTTTTTCTGCTTCCACTCTGGCTTGGAGAGTTGCTAGAGTGGCCTTCGGGCTGGTGGACTCAAGCCTGAGTGCCTGTGGGAAGTAATTTCCAAAGGGTATGAGGGCTTCTTTTAGCCGTGGAGACTATCCCAGCATTTCTTTGGCTGAACCCGTAAGAGAGAGTGGGTATGAAGTCTCTCCCAGAAATAACCCAGCAGGTGTCCAATGATGAGGATGTTACTATAGTAAATGCCACATTATTCAGTACCTGCTCAGAGAACCAGCAGCACTTTCCAAGCACAGAATTGGGCTAAGCCACAAAAGCTCCTGCTGTATTTTCTGCCAAGAGAGAGAGGGCAGTGTCAAAGGAGTGACAGAGATCCACTGGTGATGAAGTAGGAGATAGTGGGCAGGGAGCTGTCAGAGGGTCACAGGGAAGCTGAGCAAGCTGAGACTGTCAAATGGTTGTCTGGAAGAGTTATGGCCACATAAGCAGGATAATAGGTTCTGCTGAACCTCAAATGCTTCAAATGCTGAAGGATAAGAGGTGATATGGGGCAGCTGGTTTACTTTGAACCAATTCTGTATTCAAATGAAGCAATGCTGCATGTGTCAGATAAAACGTGATTTATCTTACGTGTCTCTATCCCTGTCAGATTAAATGCACTTTGTGAGGTTTTGGAAGAAATCTGCATTTCTGACATACTCAGACAAATTCATCAATGGAAAAGTGTTTCATTGTAGTAAGCCAAATTATGTTCCTCTTCTAGTGTGATGCAAATTATCCTACCCACCAGGTTTCTATTTCTGTTTACTAATAGCATATAAGTACTTGTAAAATGTGATACTATATTTTAGTTATAAATTTGAAATTACTTCTATACACATGGAAATATTTTTTGTATTATCTATCTGAATAGGAAAATGCCTCTAGGTAACCAAATAAGTAGGTAGACGTAGACCTATTTTTATGTCTTTATAAATAATACTAGCTTTGCCACAGAAGGAAATGTTGTTGGGCAGATAATGCTGTATGTTTCACAGAATGCCCTTAAATGCATATAACCTTGATTTCTGTGGCTTTCATTTTAGTACTGTTCCACTGATCAGGCTGCTGCAGGCACAGATGCAGAACATGTACAACAGTTCTATAATCTTCTGACTGCCTCCATTGACATAACTAGAGGCTGGGCAGAAAAAATCCCAGGATTTACTGACCTCCCAAAAGAAGATCAGACATTACTCATAGAATCAGCTTTTTTGGAGCTGTTTGTACTAAGACTCTCCATCAGGTAACTATTTATTTAATTTCCTCTTAAGATGATGTGAAAAATCATCCATCTGAGTATTTTAAGGGAATAAATGTGGTGCTGTCTTTGAACATTGTCATTTGTACCAAAAAAAAAAGCACAGAAAAAATCATCAGTGTCTGCATACAAAGGATATGGTGTTTAATTTGTTTTACACTGCAGGAAAAATCAAGAAGGTGATTTAAAAAGAGATCATAAGTGTCACTAATGTGCTTCTTTTATTTGATCTGTCCCATCTTCTTCCTACATAGTACTCAAAATTGATTCTCAGGTACTATTTGAGCAAGTCTGCTTTGTACTCATAAGTATGAAATATAGAAACACACTTCGAGTATGAAAGGTTTTTCTTTTCCCTTTGTCATTTGTTTTTGAAAGGGATGAAGAAGATTTAAAATCTTGTTCAGATTGGTTTTCTCCTTAATACCAAGTCATTTAATAGAGTGAGATGCTGTTTGTCAGTCTAGCACTAGTTAAGACACTTTACCAAATCCACTTTCAGGAACTGGCAAAATTGCAGACTGATGAGTTCAGTTATGCCCTTGTTTATTTAGGTTGAAAACGACCTTTGCATGTGTTTTTTAAGAAAAATATTGGTAATGGAGAGGGAAGAAGAGGAGAGCTTGGCTGTAATTTTTCTCTTGCACACAGGTTTTCATCTAAAAGAGCTTATGCAGTTTATATTGTCCTGCATTACTGCATATGTTCTCCATTGTTTTTTCCTTGCCAATTTTTATAATCTGAAAAATGCAGATGATACTAAGTAAATGCTAAGAGTTGCAGAACCTCTCTTTTTATTAGTTTTGTATGTCAAAATGCACTCACTTAGTATTCCTTTGGTTCAAACATACAGTATTTAATGCAAAATGTCTTCTCTGTTTATGCCTTTGGGCAGGACCAAAATCTTAACTAATTAGACAGTCTACACCACATGCTACAGCTAACCTCAGGCTTATAACTCTACCAACTAAGCAATCACAGAAGCTTGTTTGTTGTACTTTGGCCCCAAGGGAGAAACATATTGTCAAACGTGAATGCCCACATATGTCTCAGGATAATATGCCTTGGATTTTAAATGACAGACGCTTCAATACTGGTTATGCATTTTTCTGTAAAGTAGAAGATGCATTTATAATTTTTTCAATTGTTTTTATTTGAGGTCTGATACTGCTGAGGATAAGTTTGTATTCTGCAATGGACTCGTGCTTCATAGACTTCAGTGCCTTCGTGGATTTGGGGAGTGGCTCGACTCTATTAAAGACTTTTCCTTAAACTTAAAGAGCCTTAACCTTGATATCCCAGCCTTAGCAAGTCTATCAGCTCTAACTATGATTACAGGTAAGTGCTCCTTTGTTAACAGAAAGCTTCAGATGCTAGTGCTTTGCTTTATTGTAGGTTCAAGCAATTTAAGTTAATTTAGCTATTTTCAGGGTGAAGTGATTACAATTTTTAAGTACTAACCATGACCATATTGAAATTGTGCTAACATTAGGCTATCAGACACCCCTCTTAAAATGTAATCTATTTCTTTGCAGCTTCGTTGTTTTCTTGGAATTGTCTCTAAAAAACAAACTGCTTCCAAGCAAATTGTGTAGCTCCTATAAAAATATTCAAGATACTTGCTGAAGTCCCAGAAAATCTTAATGACATTACCATAGCTAGGTTTTCTGTGTAAGAATAGTGTAATATCAAGGCAGCTTGAGACCTAGAAGCTGTACAGCTAGCATAGCTCATCTCTCAGCAAGACAGCTAGACCTGAAAGAGTGCTCCATGAGGGCAAGCAGGCTGCTTTTGGTAGCCAGGCTAGCCTAGGTATTCCATGTACTGCTTTTCTGAGAGAGGAAAATCAGAGAATAATGAGAAAAAAAGTTACATTCCACAGTTGCACAAAAGCTTTTGGGTGTGCATGTGACCATATGACCCTTTCTGCCTGCTGGGGTGAACAGCAGAAAATTAATGTCAGGATCTGCCAAATCTGTCCAGTAAATACAAAATAGGGGAACATAACCTTCTAAAGTTAATTTTTGCAGTCCTGAAACAATAAAGCCACTGCATACCTTGGGCATCTTGCAGTAGAAGAGTCATGGCTGATGGCAGCAGAAGGAGTTGGGAGAAAGGGTGTCTGACAACCACACAGCAGAATTTGGAGCAGAAGTCATCTCCACAAAGAACCTCACACTCACATCAGAAAAACTGGTAGTTTAACAGTGCAGCTGTGTCATCAGTGTGAGACAGGGCTTCAGTGTGCCTTGAGCTGGATCTTCCCAGGGATGCTTATAAGCTCCACTGGGATAGATATTGATTTCCTTCTGCATTTCAGGCATCCACTGCTTTGCAGGCAGCGGCCTCAACAATACCAGCTGTAGTCTCCATTTTACCCAGGATGAGATGATATCAGGGCAGCCCTGAGATAAAACACTCGATGACAGATATAAAACATAAAATTGGCCAATTCCTGCTGACATTTGTGGGGCCAAGATTTTGGTTTCAGAGTTTGCACAGTACAATGCCTTCCTGCATTTTGATGAAGGGTTAGTGTATATCTGTAGCTCCTTGTTTCTTAAGAATTTTCAGGTTTTTATTAATTTCTGTTAATTTCTTCTGCAGTTGGAGAGGATACTTTAAGGTCCAGATTCTGGTTTCTTTGATAAAACATTTAAGACCAGAATAACTCATTGGAGCTGCTTTACTCTGTATAAAAAAAGTCCTGAAATGAGGGGTATGTTAAAGTCAGAAAGAACATTCCCAATTTATTATTTTTCTCCTGCATATATGCATCCATTGGCATATGTTCACACCTACTTACATATATGTGCTATAAATACCTACATATATGTGTATGTGTATGTATACTTATATACATACATAATATATTTACGTATGTATATGCATTTAGATATCTCTAAATCAAGGACAGGTGCTGTCCCTCTCTATATATATTTACATACAGGCATATATGTTCATATATATAACACATATGAATGATTTAGATTATTTCTGTATATGAGATATGTCTTTTTTAGGTAGCCATAGGTAGTGGCTTAATTATCCCCCTGGAGACTGAGAATATGCAGGTTGATGAACAGGATTCCGTGCAAGCTAAGTGAATGTAGCAAAAGCAAACATATTGGAGGAAAACTTACTCTCCTTACAAACCCGTGTTCTGTTTTAACATGGTAATTTGTTCGATTAAGCACTGCTTGCTTGCCCTTACATAAGGAGTCAAAGTTGTCCAGTGGCTGGCTCAGTTCACCCTAGGATAATTAGAAATAGGTTTTAATTGGGTACATCCTGCATTTCTTCCTTTCCTTGATGACAACACTTTCAGGAGTTTGCTATGCTATGCTGGTCTTCTCAAAGTTTCTAAACAATGGAAGCAATTGTTGCCTTTAAAAGGAGACCATTTCTGTACATAGAAGCTTTAAGATTTTCTCTGTTTGTCAAGTTTCTCTTGATTTTCTCTCCTGCATGAGATGGTGTTTAAAATTAATGTTGCTTTCTGCTTATTCTTTTATTTCATGAGGCTGCTGATTTGGTCTAAGGACAGCATGTATTTTCATGTGATCTAAATTAGACCAAAGCTCTAGTGACTTATAGTCACAGGTTTCAGATGTCCAAGGGCAGTTAGCTAACTCAGGGACTCAGCCAGAAATTTGGTCACCTGAAAACGGATAGCATGGTATAATGATGAATAATATTAAAAATGTAAGAGGAAATCAGGTGATTCTAGCTAGTGTATTGAAATTTTTTATTCAGGAAAACCTTGAGATTTGGATCTGATGTGGCATCCCACAAAAAATGGCTTCTTGTCTCCTCCCTGCAGTTTGAGTACAACAAGCCACATCTTGGTTTTCAGCTAGTCACACCAAAAAAGAAAAAATAACAAAGAGAAAATTTGGAAAGATGAAACCTGAAAAAGTCTGAAATGTTGAACATTTCTAAACATTGCTTTGAGGCTTGGCTTACATTTAGATGGGTAGTTTAGGTGCCATTCTTTATCTCTGGGGAAGGCACCCTTTCCTCCTGTAATCGACTATTGGAGGCAATGGGTAGTTGGCAAACTCTCCTCCAAGCCCTTTCTGTGAATCAGACCTAGAAAGAGAAACCTTTCCCAGGAACATGGGATATCCAACTATTGAGTACCACTCTTTTGTCTTAAGAATGGCTGTTGTGTCTGATGATTTGTGGGCAAGCTGGGGGTCAGAGGGACACCCAAGGCCCTATCTGTGGTCAGATTCCACTAGGAAGGGAATCTGACCATGGTTCTCCCATGTTCCAGGTGGATATCCATGTCATTAGGCTTCAAAATAAGAAGGAGTGGGAAAGCTTTCTTTTGTGAATCTAGTTGTTTGCCTTTAGTAACAACACTGCAAAACCAGAATGCTGCCTTGAGCAAAATTTTCTTGATTATCACGCAAATTGTTTATGATTTGGTGGCTTAACAAAAAAACAAAACAAAACAAAACAAAACAAAACAAAAAAACAAAAACAAAAAAACAAAAACAAAAACAAAAAACCAAAAACAAAACAAAACAAAAAAAAACCAACAACAAAAAAAACCCACAAGAGCCCTGTGATCTGTAGTAGTCATAGCCTGTTTTAATACTGTACGACATCTTAGGTAGCATCGAATTCAAGAATTGTTTTTCCAGATAAAGAAAAATTTCTTCTGGGAATAATGACCTGTTAATCCTTCTTGATTTCATGAGTGCTGTCCTTAGCCCAAAGAAAGAGCTCTTAGAGAGCAAACCTTCTTGTATACTGCTAATCTTTGGTTGTTTTGCTGAGGGAGAAGAGTAAGAGGAATCACTACTCTCTTTCACGTATTCTGCCTGTGCTCTTCAAGAGTGACAGGGAGAACTAACATGTGTCTCCCAGTGAAGGAAGAAGGAATAAATGTAAAATTCAATTTTGGAGACTAAAAGACATTCCACTGGTCCCAGTGTCCTAAGATACACTGAAGGCTGTTCCTTCATATTGGGATGTCAAATTGTCTCCCCAGTAACAGCTCCAGTAGTTCTAGTGACCTTCAGTTAACCCTGCTGACTTGTTTGGAGCCACAAAGCTCTAGGTCCTATCCCAACCACAGCTGCAGATGACAGCATAGGATGCATGGTTATAGGCATGTAGGGTCATTTGTTCTTTTCAGTGTAGTTTACTACATTGCTTGCTTTGAGTAAAACTAAAGATACATATAACATTTTGCACTAGATATTCCATTAGAAAGTCCATATATGTTTGCTTTTTCTATCTATTTTATGTGCCCTGAAAATCTGTGTACATTGCCTAGAAAGAAAAGCGTTATGCCAGATTGCTGATGATTTTTCAGGTCCCCTCTCAGATAAGACATCAGGGCACCCAGAATGAAAGAAGTGACATCTGGTTTACTGTGGAGGCTTGCAAACAGTTGACTTAGAGCTCTGTTGTGCCAGAACACATCTTTTTACTGTAAGGTGCTCCTTTAGGATCTTCCTCTCTCTGTCTCTCTTCTCCTTTTTTACTTCCTTTAGTCGGTTTAGAAAGGCTGGACACAACTTCCCCCACAGCACATGAGTGTTGCTCTAAGCATCACCCAGAAGAAAGTAGGTAGGAAACAACACATGACACTCACCTCCCATGCCTATGAAAGTAAAAAAATTACTGGTCTGTCATATTTCTTCTCCTTTAGATCACTTATTCTGTTGGTATTAGCATCTAATGAGCTAAACAAGAGTGCCAACATGGAAAGAAAATGCTGGTTATCTTGGGTCGAGTTCTGTTGTTAATTCCACATGGACTGTATCCATGAGTTTAGTGTGTTCAGGGATCACAGATGTTCCTGCACAGTCACTCTGTGATGGACTGGGTTGTGTTGAAGATGAAGCTTTGCAGAGTAGACTAGATACTAACTCAGCCTATGCTGGAAAATGATTCCTAAACTTCCCAAATGACCATTTGTTAGGGTTTTTTCAGACAGTGTGAAAATAGAAAGACTGAGAGTCCAGTGCAGATCATCTCAAAGGCACATTCTAATTCAGCCTCAAATTTCTGCCTGCTCTAGAACTGCTAGTGTTTTCTCTCTCTCATTCTCCTCATTGATTAGGTTTTCTTCTTTGCCCCTTCCTTTCTCTATCCACATCAAACCATTATTATTTTGCCCACTTGACACTCTCAGTGGGATGCCTTTGAGTACAGAGCATGCTAGCCCTCATTCAGCCAAGCTTTTTCAGCATATGTTTTATTTTAAGCATGTTACAGACCAGCCCAGAACCACTGTATATATTGGGCTTATTCACACTCCTTATGCTTTGTTAGACTGGCACCAGACCACTGAAGAGTATCGTGAGGTTTCAATTAATTAGGAGTATGTGTTTGTCTTCCTGCTGTTGGGCTTTCTGTTCCAGTTTACACAGTTTTTAGCACCATCAGTCATACCAAGAAACATGGTAATGAGACCAGTCTGGCTAAAAAGAGTATGACTGCTGCAGTTCTTTCTGAACATGAGTTTGTCCAAACTCCCAATAGAACTGAGACTCACCTACTCTTCAGCACCAGATATCCTTCAGTCCTCTTGCCAGGATATCCTCTGGAGTGGGTGCTTCATGTGCTGGGTCTACATGCAAGCAGGTGGCAGACTGGAGGAGTGAGGAGAGCTAGTTATAAAAAAAATACCCTCCAGATTGCATTGTCTGCCTTCCCCCTGCCACTTGCTGAGGGAAATACTGTCAGCGTCAAAGTAAAATACTCACTCCTCCTTTTCCACTCCCACCTCTTTGTTGAGGCAAGAACTCTTTGCTTCTACAGCAACCAGCAGTCTCCGTGTTAACATTGTGGTTTTCTTAAAAGAAGGAGCAAACTATGTTGTTCTGTGTGGCCACTCATCTCACCTGACTTTAGGTACCTTGCACACCTGATGTAGAGTACAGGGCACCTCCAGAAGATGATTCATCCACCTAAAATTGTAATAATCTTCTAAAAATGCCCATGCTTATATTGATGTTAGGAGGTGAGAGGTCTGTGCACCAAGGTTGGGGACCCTTGTGAAGTGTCTGAGAGTTAGGCAGGATAAATACAGGCCAGACTGCAGCAGGAAAGGAGACTCTTGGATCTGCCAAATTGCAATGTTCCCATATAACAGCGTGTGCATGAGAAAGCTGTAGGCAACCAAGCCTTGTGCTTATTTGAGTTATAGAAGGGGAAGAGGAATGTGAAGGGGGAAGAGAAAAATCACATAACTATATTGAAACCAAGACAATCAAGAGGCCTATTTTAAGTCTGCAGTGTTTCATCTATTGTGTTTCTGGACACCTCAGAATTAATTGAGACTAACAATGATACCCCGTGACACAGAGAGCAGAGCCCACGGTCTTTGAGGTACTCACACTCTCTGAGAGGCATTTTCTGTAAAGGTAGAGCTCAGTCTGCCTGACCCTGGCATGATCTGCCTCTGGTCAGAGGTTAGGGAAAGAGGGACTAGCACAGCTGGTGATGGATTTCTTTGCTTTCTTCCTGTTGAGTTTTTGCAGATCAGTGTAATGATAGCACAAAACCACATTCAGCTTCCCAGGAAAAAGAAAAAGGTGTAAAAAACTTGCTGTGTTCAGTTTGCCAGGATGAGCTAAGTTTGCAGAGCTTTAGAGGGAAGACTTTTGATGAGTCATTTTTGACAGCATCTTTGCCATAAATCACCTTTTTTCTCGCAAAAATCAATGATATCCTAAAATACAGTCTTGGTTTGTTACAGGCTGAGAAATCCCATATTCACTTTACATGTGCCTTTGTCATTATAAGAAAGTCTCACTATGATAATATTTACACATCTCCTCAATCAGTTAGAGAAAATCTATCTGTTTTGACCAGCTGTACTTCTTGGGATAAATCTTGGCCTTATCATTCCCACGTGGATAAGAATATCCTATGCAAGACAGCAAATGATTAGAGGCCCTCGGCTCCAGTGCCGCTGCACACCCTTACCACAGAGGCCTCATGCTGCTCCCTCTAGGTTGTATATGAAAGATTGGGGGTCTTTGTTCAGACAGAACTGGGCATGTGAAAAAGGCAAGAAAATGTGTTTCCTGTTATTTGAACCCTCTTAAATGTAAACCTTTGAGCAAATTGGGCTCTAGATGCCTGAAGTCTACCAAGGAGAGGAGCCTATTCTTAGATTAACGTGTTCTTCAGAAAGTAGTGGTGTTCTAACACCAGGGACTGCAGTGGCAGTGCCAGTGCGTGTGGTGTCCTTCCCTAGCAGAAGGGCTTCCACATAGATGGCTTTGACTTTCTATGGATGCCTTAGGAATTTAAGATTGAAACCCCTAGAGGCACTTCCAGGCATGAGGAATTAACCCTTATGGAGATTTGCACGTAGAGAAGGCCATTGTATGGCAGTTCACTCAGGGGAGGACAATTTGGTTTGTCAGGGACTGCTTTAATATTGTAGCACCAGAGTTTAGGGATGGAGTATCTCCTAATTCTGAATTTCCACAATTTTGTTATGTAAAGTAAGGCTACTAACGTGATAATCTTTGCACACGTGGTGTTTTGTCTCGGTACATTTCATGGCTATTCACAAAGGCATGGTTTTTTCATGAAACCTTCTGAACTTGTCAGTGGGAGACAAGCTGTTCAGTTCTGACTGGAAATGCTAACAAATTTGCTGCATGCTCAGAGCCAGAGAGAATTTTCTATACTCTGCAGCAAGGTCCATACTACTGAGGCAGTTGTTTCAAAATACGCTCTGCTAATTTGTAGTCAGGTTTTGGATCTATTCTAGTATTCCAGCTCCCTACATATATAAAAATATCTTCACTTACACAGCTAGGAAACAAAAAAGATTAAAAGATGGGAACTCTTCAAAGATTGCAAGATAAATTTAATGTCCCGCAGATTCTCTCAGTAGGCTAGTGGTTAAAAAAAAAAAAAAAAGCCCTACAGCTTTTCCAACCGGTATAAAATATTTATCTGCCAAGATTTTTAATGGGAGAATCTGCCTAAGTATTTACTCTCAGTGACCTGTATAGTTAGGGCTTACATAATTACACTATACACCATTTACTGGAAAGGCTTTAAATATTCATTGAACTTCTCATGTTTTAATGTAAACAAGGCACTTAGAATACCTAGGGTTTTTAATTCCTGCAAGGTGAAAATGATGTCTGAAGCAGATGTTGCTGTTTGGATAAGTGTTGCTTTGAAACAACAGGGCAGATTGATGGTACCTAAATGATAGAGCATGGTAGCTCCTGGACAGAGATGTCCATGTCTGCACATCTCCGATTCTGATCCCAGAATTCAGGATTATTCAGGATAATTCAGGCTGATTATTCAGGAGTAATTCTGCCTAAGTAAATACAGTTGAAAAAAAAAAGTGTAGAATGGGTGAATATCAGTGGAAAACCAGACCTTTGCATTTCTGACTGCCCTCATTGAATCCTGTCTGGTTTATTGGTTTGTAAAGAGTATCTAAGCCAAAACAGGTGGTGAGCAAAGAGTTTATATACACAGCCTGGGCAAGGCACCCCTGCACCTGGTGCAGGCATTACTCCTGCTTCTGGAAGTAAAGAGAACTGTACTCTTTTCACTGTTCATTAGGGGACAGACAGAGGACATGTCTATTGCTTGCTCCTCCTGGCATGCAGGAACAAGACTTGGGGACAATGGACACAGTGTGGCTGCTGGCTGCCAGGGGTGCGAGAGAGGCCCAGGGAAGGAGATGACTTCAAAAGCATCAAACACAAGACTTGCCACAATTTCTCCTTATCCACTGCTGTCATTGTTTTATATATCTAATTGACTTAATATAACCTGCATTTTCTTTGATTACCGCATCTGGCACAATTCCATTTCACATGTAAATTTGTACAACTTTGCTGTGAAGCCATTTCTTACTTACCTGTGTATTTCAAAGTCAGAGGCAAATGAATACATCACAAATTTGAGATTTTTGTTCGGAATTTTTTTTGTTCTGTTATTTTAGTTCCTCCATTAAGCCTTGAAAGCAAACAACACAGAATTCTTTCCCCTGTAAAGAGCCTGCTTTTAATGAATCACAAATTTGAATCATTCTACTTATGCTTCAAGAACTGTGAATGCATTTAACATCATTGCAGTATTTTTAAAAGATATTTGAAGGGGAACAAACCTCAGCTCCCCTTCCTTTTAGGAGTGTTGAGGTTTTTGTGATGGATAACGTAGCAGCTGTTCAGGCATTGCTCACTCAAAGCAAAACAGTTAACTTCCAGGCTTCTTTTATCTTAGAGCTTTTAAAGATGAATAAACTAAAAAGCAGCAGCTGATCAAAATAACAAAGGGTAGTAAGGTGCCTTTAGTTTCTTATAAGAGTGTCTGCAAATTCCTGGTGGAATTCTAGGCTGGGCACTGATGGAGCTAGCTAAGGATATTGATCACCACTTGAATTCACTGAATAAATAATGGTTGCCATAGTTATTGAGCATTCACAACTGGTGGGGAAGCACGGAAATCTCCAAAACACCTCCTGTGATAGTTTTGCTGGAAAATCACCCAATTAATTCTGTCTCATATCATGGAAATTATGTCAGATACACAGGCTGCTTGGATTCCTTGTACCAGAATTTCAATCATAACTGAGCATCTCTGTCACCTGTTTTAGTAGATAAAGAGAAAAGGGAACTTGCCCTCTCTTATTTTGTGTGGCAAAAAGGTTAACTGACACCATGCAACCCCAGCTGCTCTGAGAAATCTACACTTTCAGAGCACTTTTTGCTCTGAGTTCCAGAGTATGCACCTGGGTTATGCCTAAGAAAACGCATTATCTCCATTTGTGGTAGGGATGCTGATGTTTTTTTTTCCTCTGGCTTTGCAGAACGACATGGATTAAAAGAACCAAAGAAAGTGGAAGAGCTATGCAACAAGATCACAAGCAGTTTGAAAGATCACTTAACTTTCAGTTGCCAAAACAAAGGACAACCGCTCGAGTCTGCAGAGCCGAAGGTACTGGGTGTTCTGGCTGACTTGCGTTCTCTCTGCACACTGGGACTGCAGCGCATCTTTTACCTGAAACTGGAAGATTTGGTGCCAGCCCCTTCCATCATCGACAGGCTCTTTCTGGACACCTTACCCTTCTGAGTCAAACCACCCTCCCGAGAGGCAAACGCCCACCAGAGCAGGCAAATGGATCGTGACTTACAGCTAACATTTCTGCCCTCACTTAACAGAAAAGCCGCTCCGAGTCTAACATGAGGTCTTTTCTGGCGCTTTGTCCTTACAACCTGAGGCCTGAAACTTACTGGCTTACTGGTTTGGGGTTGTGTTCTTTGTTTTCTTTTGTGTGATTTGGGTTTTTTAAATGGCTAATATGGCACTTTTGGACAATGCTATCCCAGCAGCAGTAAAAGGTTAACATGACTGTTTTAAATCTGTTGTTTAACACCTCATGGTCTATGAGGAGTAAAATTGTAGAAGCTGTGTTTGAAAGAACAGCAAATTGTTGTTTGCCAGGGTAGTATGTGTTTTGTGAGGATACCTTTAGCATACTTCCTGCATCAAGGGCACATACATCAGCACAATCTAAACAAAAATTCACTTTTTTAGCAAAGTACATTCAATTAAACATTTCATACAAATCGAATATAGCAAAATGACAATGGCTGTTAGCTCCCATGTTCAAGTGCAATTTTTTAAAGTGCTGTCTTACTAAGTCTCGTTTATTAACTAATTTATTTTACTAGGAAAACAAACAGTAGAAATCAAGGGAGAAAATTACATGCACTAACTTACCTGACAGAGTTTTCCAAACTTGATTCCATGTAGCGTGACTTATTGACAAATGTATGTGGAAGACACGGGAGCAATTGTGGCTCAGTTGTTCCTCAGCTAAGGAAACCCGAGTAAGTAGTGATTGGAGCATACAGGGTCAGTATCAGGGATAGTTCAGTTCTAGACTTCTAACACGAGCGACTCGTTAGTAAACAGACAGAAGATGGTTTTCAAGAACAAGCAAGTCTTGTAAAATAGTATGAATGTAAGTGCTAGGAAGGATATAGTGGGCTGCGTTTAAACATTCCGTGTTCGTACTCCTTTTTGTATGTTTATACTGTTGATGCCATATTAATATGAGATAATTTGTTGCATAGTGTCTTTATTTGTATAAATGTTTGTATGCATGGTATATTGTAATGGCTTTGCCTGTATTTATTGCAATGACTGCCAGCTCATGGGAACCCTGTTACACATGATAACTAAATGGGGTGTTCACACTGACTCAGATACACCAGTTGGAAAACTATATACATATATATAATGTGTATGTATATATATGTATATACCTATATTTGTGTGCGTGTGTGTGTGCGCGTGTCTTTTTATTAACCATTTGTATATAAAATATCTGTCAAATCACAAGCAGAGTTGTTTTACAGTTTATTTGCAGTGACTTCTAAGGCAGTACTGTTTAGCACTTTGATATTAAAATCTTGCTCATGTTTTGCTAAATTCAAATAATATTTAAAAAGTTCAGTTCTAAAAAACTTTATATGCACTGTATTAAGTCAAAATTTTGTTGGTCATTTTGCTAAAGAAATTTTTGAATGTCAACCTGATGTCACTGTATCTTTTGTTAGCTTTAAACATTCTAGCTTTTGTCTTTTTTTAAACTATGCTGTTTATATGGAAATTAAATTATACAATCAAACAGATGCCAAATGAATTGCCTAATTGCTGCAAAGGATAACCCAGATATCGAGTCACTGTATGGTTTTCAAAAAGTAATCTGGTATTTTATCACTTACTATGTTTGGATGTGCTTTTATGAAAAAATTATTCTTATATCAAGATTTATAGTAGTGTCAATAGGGAAACAGACTTCTAATCACTATAGTTAATATTTCTGGTTTACCTGCAGATAATATTTGGAAAAGTATTGCTTTTTGTATTGACTTTTAAGCTTATGTGCAAACATAATAGCATAATTAAATATCAGAGAAGCTAATGTTTCTTGTAGGTTGCTGTAACAAGCCTGACCAGCAAGACAAATATATTTTGACTGAATTTGCTTTTGTATATACTAAATATATATATATACATATATATA
The DNA here is from genome assembly GCF_021018805.1 of Prinia subflava. NCBI lineage: Eukaryota > Metazoa > Chordata > Aves > Passeriformes > Cisticolidae > Prinia > Prinia subflava. The sequence continues at coordinate 61,264,575 of NC_086247.1, forward strand.
TATATACACACTCACACACATGTGCGCATACAAAAACATACAGACATAAAATCCAAAAAAAGAATGTTTGCTTTTGTCTCCTTGTGTAAGACACAAGGTCCCTTGAGAAATTACTTTTACCTAGGGACAAATCCTGCCGGGTGCTGAGCACCAGCCAGACAAGGGCGTGCAGGAGCTTTTTGCAAGCAGGCCCTTATCAAGGATTTTCAAGCAAATCAGCATAGTACAGTGAAATTGCTTTTTTGTTGGGCAAGGTTTATTTATTAAGTGGAATGTGAGTGGGAGGAAGCAGGTTGAGAGCCCCGTGTGAGATTTCACGTAGTCTGTGTCCTCCAGTCTTCCATAATAGTCTTAGTTGTGATACTCTCCCAAATCCCATCATCTGTGGAATTGTCCTTCATGTCCACTTCAATACACTGATTCATCCTAGAGTACAACCGGTGACCTGTCACAGTGGTAAAAGAAAGAGTTAATGCAGAATAAATCTACTACTATTCTTAGAGCTCTCTCAGTGTGAACATGCCTTTGTCTAGGCAGAATTCAGGAATATATCAGGTGTTAAGGGAGAGTGCCTTGCTTTTATTTCAGACAACCATGTCTCAAGAGTTTCTTCACTCAGCTAACCACAGTACTTTTTTTCTTTTTTATTTCTTTTTCTTTTTTCTTTTTTTTTCCTTTTTTTTTTTTTTTGTGGTGTTAACCTGTGGGTTGAAAGAAATGCTCATGTACATATACAATGTAAATTAAAATTATTAAATTGAATAACATTTTTTTCAGAGGCCCCATGTGTGTTGAATAAGTATGCTTAATTCTGTTAAAATCTGATGTGAATTTTTTATCATTTATAAAACATTAAAAAAATTGTCTACTTGAGTCTTAAAAGTGGAAAAATTGGTGAAGCATGCTTAAGAACACTGGCAATTTAATGGCTAATCTTTTGATTAAAATAGCTTTTATATAAATACATGCCTGCAGTATCTGGTTATGCAATCTCAATTAGATACTGAGAGCTGGACCACGGTTGTCCCAGAGGTTGAACCACATACAGACCAGAGCAGAGAGACTCTTCAGCCCTCACTGTATTTCTGCTCTGTGGCAAAAAGGGATTATCATTAATCCAGAGCTGATGAGGCCGCAGAGAAAGGAGTGGATGGCTACAGGGCTCATAGCACCTGTGTCTGGGCAGAAAGAGGACAGAGCTCCCATCGCGTACTCAGCCCCTTTGTGTCAGTAAATCCTGCTGAGGCATCGCTCCAGCAGGCACCTGCATCGTTTTCTTCAAATCTGCATCCAGCTCCTTTCCTTACTGTGCCGTTGCTTTGCAGGAGGGATCGCTTATCCCCTGCCAGGCAAAACTGTTTGGCTACAAATGCATTTCCAACAAATGCAGTTTTGAGGGGCATCTGCCACTATTCCGGGCATTGCCAGGAGTGCCGATGGCTCGGGCACTCCTCCACAAGGGCTGTTCCACAGGAGCTGCTCGGCTGGAGGTTACATCAAATGATGTGCTGGGCTGGGCTGCAGGATTGCCAGCCCCTTCCTTGGAAACCTGACAAAACAAAAGGTTGCACTTACTCGTCCGAATTATTTTCTCATTTGGGTTTTTTTTCTATGCTGTATTTTTAAAATTTAAACTACAAATCATAAGATTGTTAATGATAACAACAATGAGTTTTGCATATTAGCCCCCTGTTGAGCAAAATATGCAGCTCTTGAGATCAAGCCACACCAGGGTCTGAACTTTCCCCCTAAAAGAAAAAGTTTATCCTCACTAAACTTACAAGTATCCCAGTTTGTAATAATTTTATGGCCTCGTGTCATTAGACATGAGAACAGGTCTATGTGCTGATCTAACCTGCACTTGTGTCTTTATGTGTGCCTTGTGCTTATACCCCTAAACCACATCAGCAGCAGAAGCCTTGCAAAGGGGTGTGATGCCCAATGGTTGATTTTGGCAGTGGAAGGTTGGGCTGAGTCAGGAATATAATAGCAGGTTCCTCTAGTAGCAACCACCCTTGGACAAGAGACTATCATAAAAGCACCCCAAAATTAGGAACTTTGGCTAGAGGACAGTCAAATCTCTTTCTACAGCTTTCCTACTTTTACTTTTTATGTTCAAATACAAAGCTAAAATTTCAGTTATGCTGTAGGGAGGAGGGAGAGAGAGCGGTTTAACTGTATAAAATTAAGCATGGTTCTGGGAAAAATTGGCAACACCCTCTGTGGACAGTAAAATATGTCTTTTGATTAATTATTTGTATTATAGCAACACCTAGAGGCCACAACAGAGATCAGGACCCCATTTTGCTACCTACTCTAATTAGCACCTCCAGTACCCACCCAGGAGAAGCTCCAGTCCAAACAGACAAAATAACAAGAAATAGGAGAATGCCAACCCAAGGGCATACAGCATCTCAGTCAAAATTGGGAATACAACCTTCTGTTTGCTGAGCTAGTGTCCAGTGAATGCTCTTCTTTAGTTTTCTTTCCACTATGCTGCCACTGTATAGAATTATAAAAACATGATAAAAGCACTGACAAATTCAAAATAACCCAGGTATTCAAACTGACCTTTCTTACTCTGCTGATGAAGTCATCCATAAGATTATTCAAAATCCTGGTCAATCAAATGTTTTGTCAATCAAACTAGATCGTATTTAGAAAAGAAATATTTCTCTGTCCTTTATTAAATTAATTAAGCCAACCATTAGGAATATTGCCAGATATGGATTAAACAATAATTAATACTGGACAAAAAGGATTGACTTTAAAGAATGCCAAAGCATTGATGCAGTGATAGAATAAATGGGGTGGGTGCCAGTTAATCAAACTCTTAGCAGCAGAGGACGTGTTTGAGAATTGTATTCCAGACCTGCATTTGTGAGTATTACCAATGCGATGATTTGTCAAATAAAAGTAAAAGAAACTTGTTTACCAAATGGAAACACTTACAGCAAATTTTATTCTGGTTTGTTTTTTTTTTTAGCATTAGTCACCTTTGTGTTTATATTCATAATATGGAATCTTCTGGCTGCATTTTATTACAGAAGGAGTTTAAATACTTGAAATTGTTATATGTCTGTGCAAGTCAAATGAGATAAAGATTCTGACCTAATTCCACAAACCCAAGTATTTTCTTTATAAAAGAGCAAGGTATTCCACCTTATGCTGGTTTTGGTTGGGATAGAGTTAACTTTCGTCACAGCAGCTGGTATGGGGCTGTGTTTCGGATTTGTGCTGGAAGCAGTGTTGGTAACAAAGGGATGTTCTCGTTACTGCTGAGCAGAGCTTACACAGAGCCAAGGCTCCTTTTGCTCCCCACCCTGCCAGCGATAAAAGCTGGGGGTACCCAAGAAGTTGGGAGGGGACACGGACAAGACAGTTGTCTCCAACTGAACCAAGGGATTTCCCATTCCGTACTCATCATGCTCAGCAATAAAAACTGAGGAAAGAAGAAGGCAGGTGGGGACATTCAGAGTGGAGGCATTTGTCTTCTCAAGTCCCAAGCATGACAGAGGCCTGCTCTCCTGGGCGTGGCTGAACAGACGCCTGCCCATGGGAAGGGATGAATGAGTTCCTTGTTTTGCTTTGCTTGCATGTGCAGCTTTTGCTTCTTCTGTTAACCTGTTTTTATCTTAACCCAAGAGATTTCTCCCTTTTACTCTTCTGATTCTGTCTCCCAGCTCACCAGTGGGGAGTGAGCAAGTGGCTGTGTGGGGCTGAGTTTCCTGCTGGGGTTAAACCATGGCAGAGATGTTCTGTTTCTGGCAGGATCCTTATGTGTCTATAGTGAAACTACTCAAGTAGTACAAGGTTCTGAAGTCATGCCAAAGACAAGACCGTGGGGAAAAAAAGGCATTTTTTTCACATTGTTTAATATTTTCATGGAATCATTGAAACATTTAGGTTGTAAAAGACCTCTACAATCATTGAGTTGAACAGTTAACCTAGCACTGCCAAGTCCATGAAAAAGCCATGTCCCCAAGTGCCACATTAACATGCCTTTCAAATACCCCAGATGGTGACTCCATCACTTCCCTGGACAGCCCATTCGACTGCTTGACAATCTTTTCAGTGAATAAATTTTTCCTAATATCCAATCTATACCTTCCCTGGCACAACTTGAGGCCATTTCCTCTTGTCCTGTCACTTGTTACCTGGGAGAAGAGACTGATCCCTGCCTGGCTACACTCTCCTTTCAGGCAGTTGTAGAGAGTGATAAGGTCAACCCTGAGCCTCCTTTTCTTCCCAGACAACCTCAGCTCCCTCAGCCACTGCTGGAAGCACTTCCCATCCAGACCCTTCACCAGTTCCATCGCCCTCCTCTGGACTCGCTCCAACATCTCAATATTGTTTTTGTTCTGAGGAACCCAAAAGTGAACTCAGGATTTGAGGTGCAGCCTCACCAGTGCCAAGTATGCAGGGGTGATCCCTCCTCTGCTCCTGCTGGCCTCACAATTCCTGACACAGGCCATGATGCCATTGGCCTTCTCGGCCCCCTGGGCACACATTGGCTCATGTTCAGCCACTGTCAATCAGCACTCCCAGGTCCTTTCCCACCAGCAGCTTTCCAGCCACTCTGCCCCCAGCCTGTGGCATTGCCTGGGGTTGCTTTACCCAAGGGTAGGACCTGACACTTGTTGAAGCTCATGCAGTTGGCCTCATCCCATCAATCCAGCCTGTCCAGATCCCTCTGCAGAGCCCTTCCATAGCTCAATATTCCCACCCAGTAGACTGATATTCCCACCCAACTTGATGACAGTCTGCAAACTTACTGAAGGTGCACTTGATCTGCTCATCCAGATCATTGATATAAATAATAAACAGAACTGGCCCCAACAGTGAGCCCTGGGGAACACCACTGGTGACCAGCCATCAGCTGGATATTGTTCCCTCTCCGGGCCTGGCTGTACAGACAGCTTTTTATCCAGCTAAGAATAAACCCATCCAAGACATGGGAAGCCAGTTTCTCGAGGAGAATGTTGTGGGAAATTGTGTTAAAGGCTTACCTGAAGTTTAGGTAGACAACATCCACAGCCTTTCTTTAATCCACTAAGTGAATCACCTTGTCATAGAAGATCAGGTTGGTCAAGCAGGACATGCTTTTCATAACCCCATGTTGTCTGGATTTGATCCCCCAGTTGTCCTGTATCTGCCACTTGCTGGCACTCAGGATTATCTGCTCCATTTTAGATTGTTTAGCAGTTTTTCTAAAAGGAACAGAGAACTTGGGGTATATTTAGGTAGAACTTTATCTCAAAGAAACAAATAAATGAATAAACATGCTAAGTGACATTTAAAGAAAGAAAGGGTTTTAGGTAGCTGAAATAGCTCAAATAAGCCAAAGTCTTTAACTTGCAAAATAACGTATTAAAAAACTCTCTTCATGGCAACTTCACAACAGTGGTCTGTGACAAAACATTACTGTTGAATGAAAGTGAATTTCAGAAATGCTTGATACTGGGGAAACTTTCAAATATAGCAGGCAGAAAGCAGAAATTAATTTACCTTTCATGGGTTCTTACTATTTGTCTTGCTGTGTTTCCTAATTAATTGACGATATTGATGTTTACATAGGGATTTGCTCCTTTCCAACTTTGCTTGATCCTGTGAAGAAGTCAGAATGCTGCATTTGTAGTATCACATTTATTGCCATGGCAACAGTCCGGGATTTCACAAACACTAATTAGGGTTGGCAACTTGGAATGTTTTCGGTGTGGTCCCATATAATTTTCCCTCTTTTATCCATTTCTCATTATACCTTACTTTAACGATTGACTTCTTCAGTCTGTGTTCAGGTTTTTTCTGCATGACCTCAGGATTCAGTTAATACCTCCTCTGATTTGCAGCCACCTTTCGTATGCTCTCTCACACCCCCAGCTAAGAAGCAACTGCAGTCGTACCTGCATTTGTGTTAAGCTCCGTTTCTTGCAGTTCAAATTAGTCCAAGTTTCAGTACAACCAGCTGGCTTCTACACCAGCATGTGCAAAAGTAGTAAGGAAAGGTATGGAGGCTTAGCTGTATCTTCCAAGCTGCTTTTAAAGGTAAATGCTAAATCTTGCTCAAGGCGGACTGCAAGCCTTCTGTTCACAGAAGCCTCAGTTCTGTGAACGTCCAAAAAATCATATTAAATATTTTAATTCAAGCATATCAAAAGCATTTATAGACACTTAATTTATTATGCAATTAATATAGAGAGCTGCACCCACATAAGCCTCATGAAGTTTAACAAGACCAAGTGCAAACTCTGGTGCCTGGGTCAATCCCCCAAGCATGGATACAGGCTGGGTGATCAGCCAGCTGAGATCAGCCCTGTGGAGAAGGGCCCAGCAGGACTGGGGGATGAAAAACTGAATATGAGCCTGCAGGGTGTGCTGACAGCCCAGAAAGACAATTGTATCCTGGGATGCATCAAAAGAAGAACAGCCAGCAGGTTAAGAGACTTGATCCTTCCACTCCCCTCCAGTGAGACCTCACCTGGAATATTGTGTTCAGGTTAGAGCCCCCAATATAGGAAGGACATGGCCCTGCTCAAGTGCATCCAGAAGAGGCCCAGAAAGAAGACTGGGGGCTGGAACACTTCCCCATGAGTACTGGCTGAGAGAATTGGGGTTGTTCACACTGAAGAGAGAAGGCCCCAGGAGACCTTGTTGTGGCCTTTCAGTACTTTACTTCAGTACTTCAGTACCTACCTAGAGAAAAGGTGGGGAGGGTCTCCTTATCAGGGAGTGTAGAGATAGGACAAGGGACAATGGTTTTACACTGATAGAGGATAACTTTATATTAGACGTTAGGAAGAAATTCCTTATTCTGAAGTTTGTGTGACACTAGAACAGGTTGCCCAGAGAAGCTGTGCATGCCCCATCCCTGGAACTATTCAAGGCCAGGTTGGATGGGGCTTTGAGCAATTTGGTCTTGAGGAAGGTGTCTCTGCCCATGGCAGGGGATTTTGAGCTGGATGATCTTTAAAGCCCCTTCCAACCTCAACCATTCTATGGCTCTATGACTCATCATGTATTATGGTTATCCAATTGAGTTAGTGACCAAAAGTCTTATCTCAAAGGTCTTATCAAGCCCTGTGTTGGTAGTGAACTTTTGAGCCTCTCAAAAAGAAAAATGTATTCGTTAACAAAGGAAGAAGGTAAATTTGTGATGGCATAACCAGCAAGAGGGGAGGTTTTATTTCATTGTGCATTCTCAGGGTAGGAAAGAGAAGTGTCTACCATTCAAAGTAAAAGATTCCCATTCTGCAGCTCATTTAAGGACGAGTCCCAGCTAGTTGTCAAACTGGCTTCCCAATAAAAAAGACATCCAAACAAAACCAAGGAGAGAAAATCTAATTTGGAAAGGAATATGATAAATCAAATTGGTTAGAGTATATTTATTCTCCAAGACACTACAAATTACTAGATAGAAAGAGAAAAATAATGGAACCACCTGAATCATCTTTGTTACAGGTGAAATTATATAATTTGTTTCTAATACAGAAAGGATTCTGTACATTATTAAAGGAAAATGGAGAATTTATTTGAAGAATAAATTCTGAGTCTTATCACCACCTTCTTTCTCTATGTAATTTGGAGGTAAAAAACCCTTTAAATTCTGAAAAAATGTCTCATAATGTATGAAGGAATTGAGAGTTGGTCTTGATGGTAAATCACTGAATCTTTTTAGGAGATTATAATTGAAACCAGGGAAGAATAACTATACTTTATAAGGAGATCTTGTTGAAATAAACAGTATAGTGTGTTAAAAAACAAAAAAAAAATTAATTGGACATTAAAGTCAAAAGTGAACCATTAGAAGAAGCTCTTTATTCCCACAGACACTGAGAAAGCTGACATTAACATCTAAAGAAAGCCTTTAACTGAAAAAAAAGCCTGTTGCCTCAGAAGTTTATGTTTGCCTCCCTGTTTTTTGAGGAAAGATTGGACAGTGCCAGCTTGCCCAGTTTTTGACAATGCCTCCTGCTGCAGTTCACTGCAAAGATCAGTTTTAAAACCCAGCCATACTGCTTTTGAGAAATTTGAACCCAGAGCCCCTCAGCCTTTGAGACCTTATTTTCATGATTTAAATTTGTTCCCCAACTCCTTAATTTCAAAGGGCATGGTCAAACTCATGACAGGGCTTTCTGCAGGCTTTGTGAACTGGGCCACAGTCAAGAATTTCCACACTGAGTAATTTTATTACATGAAGTTTCCTGCCTGCTGTACTGAGCTGTGCAATATTCAGCATGAACATCTGCTTTTTGTCTGATTGGTAAAGGAAACTCTGGTAGACTGCTGCCCCTTTGAAATTAAGGAGTTGGGGAACAAATTTAAATCATGAAAATAAAACACCAAAGCTGGAGGGCTCTGGGTTCAAATTTTACAGAAGCAACGATGCTCTGTTTTAAATTGATCTCTTGAGGGAAGCACAGTGGAAAGTATTTCCATCCACTGGGCAAGAACATTTTGGTCTTTGGGAAAGAGAATCAGGGTCCATTGCACATTCAGCCACCCACTTTGGACCTAAGTTATAGCTTTCAGGGAAAGACTTTTCAAGGTAAGTTAACAAGGATGGCTGAACCTGGGAAACTAAAAATATAGAAAAATATAGATAATGTATAAATAAAAATATATGTCATGAACTTAACTGAAATCTTCAAATTCTCTTATGACGCATGAGCAATTTTACAAAAGCTTGTTTTACTCCAGGCCTCCAAATCAACCTCTCTTCCCATGAGATGGAGATGCTAACACAACATTGCAAGGCTTCAGAATCAGGCTACAGGACACTCAAGGGCATGAAAAGCCCCGACATCTAATAAATATGGTGGAAAATACTATTTGATGTTGGCATTTTCCACTTTTCCATGCTGCATTACTCTTGCAGCTCAAGTAAAGGCCTGGTTCTTTCTGGGCTACTGCATGATTTAGGCTGCAGCACTGCAGATGTGACCTGCACACGGCAGAACAACAGTCTGCCCCAGGGACACAAACACACCACACTCACTTCTTCTCTCTGCAGTGCCTTCCCTTTCTTGCTGGGGCAGGGATCATATGAATGGGAGGAGAAACAGCAAGAAACTCATCTGGTTTAAAACTAACCTGGTTTTCCCAGGCTGGGGTCTTGTCTGTGCTTCTCCTGTCCTGTTATGTGGTCCCTGGTGTAAGAAGGACATGGACCTGATAGGAGAGGGTTTAGAGGAGAGCCATGAAAATGATCAAAGGGATGGAGCACCTCTCCTGCAAAGAGAGGCTGAGAGAGCTGGGGTTGTTCGTCCTGAGAACAGAAGGCTCCACAGAGAGCAGATTGCAGACTTTCAATGTAGAAAGAAGGCTTAGAAGAAAGACCGCTTCCCATCCCTGGAAGTGTTCAAGGCCAGGCTGACTGTGACTTTGAGCAACCTGGTCTAGTGGAAGGTGTTCCTGCCCATTACAGGCATGTGGGACTGGATGGTCTTTAAAGGTCCCATCCAACTCCAAGACATTCTGTGGTTCTGTGATTCCTGTCCTTTCCTTACAGGTCTGCAACGCTGTTAATGGACACTTATTTACCCATTTGCTGTCAAGATACTTTGGCTGAATTTTTAGATCTGCTGCATACCCATAGCATCAAATAGAAGCAAGAATAGCCATGGGTACTTTTTGGGCTCTTACTGCCATATAGTATTTGCAGAGGAGTAGCCTGCAGAACTCCCAGTTGAAATAAGGGGCCCATTGTGCCAAGTTCTCATCACTTACATAATTGTAGACATCCACAGACACCTCCAGGTCCAAAGACATTTACAATAAATGAAAAGAGACTGAGGAAAAAAATATTATAGTTGCTGCATGGAGAGAACTTCTACAGAGACACTTGGAGATTGGTTCTGTTGGGTGGCAACTTTGGGAATGTTAAGAATAATAATAAGAAGAAGAAGAAATCCTTCCCTCTCATGCCATGAGTCAGCATACTTTTCCAGAGCGGTGCTTTCAGACTAACAATCGTCAAATTGCTCGGGGAGACTCTGACTTGACATATTTAGTACGTGCTTCCCACATCCCTCACAGAAGCCCACAGATGTCAGTTTTGATCAGACTCAGCCAGGACTGCAAAACCCATCAGGTTTGCAGGGCTAGAAGGCATGTTAAGATGGCCTAAAAAGTAAATCTTCCCAAAATTGCTATGTTTTCTGCACTTAGAGAGAGAGAGAGAAAAACCATAAAGCTGCAATGGATAACAGTCTGCCCTAAAAAAAGTATCTAATTGTTTTAAACCTGTAAATTTCTAGACCATAGGAACTCTTTTGAAGTGGACTACTGATTTGAATCTCCAATTGTGGTCCCCTCTGTATTGTAAAGAGCTGTCACCATCAAATCAGTGGAGTCCAAACCAATCACAGAAACCTGCATGTCATAACACATAAAGCAGAGGATGTCACTGTAACCGTCTGTGTGTTTATTGCAATTGGACTAGGTTGTAAAAAAAAAAAAAGAAGAAAATACCATATAACAGATTTGTTTCCAATACTGACTATTAGAAGGCTGATTTATGACTGGACCATTTAAAAAACAGTGATTCAGTAGGGAGGGAAGAGGGAGGAAAAAAAGTTTAATTTAAAACCCATATATTGTCAGAAAGCTGCAGATGATCCACAATTGGATGCAGATGATCCATCAGTTGCAGAAGGTTTTAATTTTATGGGTTTAGACTACTGATAGTTAGTTCCAAGGTGGGGTCCATCTAGCCCAGCATCCTGACAGGATAACCCAGAAATGGGCTGTGCAGGCTGATCATGACTTTAAGATCACTGAAACCTAACAGTGTACTTACTCATCAAGCACTGGTCTAAACAGAAGTTTAGACTTTTGTGTTTGTGAGCCCTTATCACTAAAAACCTTTTGAGCATGCACCCCCAATACACACATATCTGTATAAACTACATACAAATACTTATTTATCTATAAACTACATACCTATACTAGTGAAGTTCTGTATTTTCCTGCATCCCACTGGACCACTGCCTTCACAGGCATTTTGCAGCCAGTACAGACACTTTAAAATGGTAAAGACCTATTTGGCTACCTGTAAGCACAACCCTCTCTCATCTGCTCCATGCACATTGAATGAGATATCACTCAGAAACAGAAAGGGACAATTTGTCCAAGCTTAAGAAACCCCGTTGCTTTAACATGCTAGGAACATCAATTTAATGTGGGAAATATTAATAGGAACTGGAAATTGTTCAAGAACATTCTACTGGGTATTAAAAAAAAAAACAAAAAACGAGATGCAAATTTGCAAGTAGAAAAGAATTCATGCTGGGGAAGAAAAATTTGGGAAATATAGAAGATGCAGAAATTCTAGTAAAATACTAGCAATAAAAATATAGAGAATACAGAAAAAGGATAATAGTGGTAAACTGTGAATTTAAAAAAAATTACCCTGCTAAAACCAGCTATATCAGAAATGATCAATGGGCAATGTAGTTAGAAGGAACATGCAAGAAACACAGCAAAAAATTGTTGCACCAAATATTGGTACATTGCTAGAAACAGGTATTACAGTTTTGAACAGAGGCTCAAGAAAGACAGATGTGTTCATCACTATTTCTCTTCTGATTTCAGAAGGAAGCAGGAAGATAAATCTGCCCAATAAAACACTGTAGATGGTCCAGAAAACCTGGCATCTAGAATGAATAAAAATATGATGCAAAGCCAGCTGCAATTACAGACCTACAAATCAAGCAGCTTAGAGGGAAACACAGCATGAAAAACAGGAAAAACCCCAAAGACCTCTCAATTGCCAGTGTATTCCAAATATTTTAAAAGAGCAGAGAGATAATACAGAAAATACAGATGTGCTATTCCGATGCCGAACCTGGGCACATAATGAGAAGTTTCATTTAGAAGCCCACAACATAGAATTGAACACTTCAGGTGCATTTAACAATAATCAATATGATTACATGGAATGCAGGGCTTGTAAAACAAACCTTCTCTATTTTATCTTCTACAACTTTATTTTGGTTCACAGCTATTGCTCCGGTTGACAATGACAACTGTCCTCATACAATGTATTCATATGCCTGCACTTCAAATCATTTATCCATGGATTTTAAACACCATATTATATGGAACTAAAAGGATGTAACTCAGGAATTGGTTCCTATCCATCTATTAGTGAATTATTTTGTCACTGCTACAGTTTTCAGTTATTAAATTTACATAATAACTCATGTGTCCCATCATGAAGCATAAAACTGCAATGCAATTGAAGTCATAAATCATACATCACAAGCAGCAACTAGTCACAGTTAACAACTCACAAGCATTGACAATATTTTCCTTCTAAATCTTCAGGTGAGGTCTTTGAAAAATGAATCTATCCTGAGGAATGAAGATCAGTTAGTGAATGATTTGTGAATAACAAAAAAATTCTAAATGGTTCATCCAGTCCTAGTAACATCCATGCTGACACTGCCTCACTGATACAGCCAGTTACTCTATTTTTAGGAAATAGCAGAGCAATCTCATCACACACCACCTTGACAAAGGTTCTGTGTAAACAGACAAGACCTGATTTTCCTGCTGGTGCAAGCTGCTCTCTCTATGAGTTTTGACAGAGCTATTCCAGTTTCACCAGCTCCAAATCTAGAGTTGAGGAATAACGCTGATAGCCACAATAGCAATAAAATATGATGGATTGCCTGTCCTCTGAAGGACACAGGTATATTAGCTTTTAATAAGTTTAATGGGCTTTGTGTACAGTTTTTGTGTACAGTTATGCACCTTACTGTACATATTTATGTTCCGATTTCTGTGCTGTTTCCCACTTGTTGCTCCAAGTTTTCTCGTCTTTTGTTCCCATAAGGTTCTCTTCAGAAATTTTTCCCCTGTGCTCCTTTGTCTTTCCAGTGGTTTCCCATCTAGTTGAGCCCTCAGCATTCTGCTTTACTTCCCTGCCAGTGGTCTGTACCAGTTACTACACACTGACATTTCTCTCCCCTGGGGTGGAGTCACAATAGCCTGCACTCTGTGTCATTACAAGTTCCCCCTCATGTCTGACACCTGCACCTCAGACACATGTAACTCTTTAACTTGCAGTTCTAATCTATCCTGTATCCAACGGTGGCCATCCATCTAGTCTTCCTCCCTGTTCTGGGACTGGGGGAGATCCATGCACCAGCCATGGCCTCTGTGAGGACCAGCACCACTGTGCTTCAGAAGCACTTGGTAGAAACTGCATTAGCTGCACTGCATTTTGAGCCCATGGAGACCCAGCTGTCCAGTCTCTATGTAAGCCTTGCTATTTTTAGTGTGGTGCCTCCTACATTTTACCTCTTGCAGATTTTCTGACATTTTATTTCATTTCCTTAGTGAAAACATATGGCAAACAGATGCCTAAGCAGGGCCCCAGGCACCCATCTCTTTTTCCAGACTTTTCAGAATATCTGGGAAAATTCTGAGGTTTACCCTGATATGCATCACACTTGCAATTTATTTCAAGCGCTACCTTTGCAGTGACGGGCATCCTAAATACCATCAATTTTGGAGATATTTTAAAATCAAATTTCAGTCTCTGTGTTCTTTTTCCAGAGACAACCTTGAAAACATAAGTAAACTAACCACCAGGTTTCAAAATGGTGGTGATTGGTTATCAGTCAGGGGAAGCAAGGATGATCTAAAGAGCTTCATTCTCCTTCTCACATGCACATCTCAAAATTTAGAATCATTCCTCTACAAACATCAGTTTACCAGTCCCTCCCTACACCTTAAGTAATGTTTCCCACACAATGGCTTGACCACAGCCCTGTCTGAGATAAAAGGGAAATGATCTGAAGACTTGAAAATACTAAATATAGCTCTGGTTAAAAATTGCTGGCACCCTCTGAGGCTGGGATTTAGCTGTTTTGCATAGAATATTGGTGTATTGAGGTTGGGCAGCAGCCCTCACTCGCTGTGGCCAAGGCTTCTATTCCATGGGAGACAGCGTCTTCCAAACCACCGGGAAAATGGGCAAGACTTCAGTAGAGCAATCCATCTCTGTCATGCACTTTTTCCCCTGGTACTTCTTCTGCCTTTCCCATGCCTCACCCTCTGCTATACTATCCTAGGGCAATGCATTTTAAATTAATATTTCAATATGTTGAAATTATTTCTGAATTTTAATGGTGTATGTGTATTCTGGAGAAAGTTTATTTTGGTAAGGGGGCTATACGTGGATATCGGCATTCCTTCTAAAGGCTGCTTTGTAATTAATAGTTCACATGGGACCTGGAAGCCAAGAAATAGAATATCTGTTTTGCCTCTGCTGTGTCTCCTTCCCAGGACTCACTCATTCCAGAAACATGAACTACTGAGCGCAGAATTTATGATGCAATCACACTGAGAAGAAAATGCTGAGAGCCAAACGTGGGCAAGGAGGCAGATTTACCCTTAACCTGGATCTATCTCCCAAACATGAAGATACCCAAGGTGTGTCAAGATTTGCTCCAGATAGCAGGCATCAGGATGTAGATTTATTCACCAAGTGCAAATGTTTCATTTAGAAGCTGTTTAAATGAACAGCCTCTTGAATTTGTTGTCATATTTCCTTTTTTCCTTTCTCATTAATAAAGCTGCTTTTTTTTTGCACAAAAGATGAGAATGTTGCAATGCACTGTTTTCTGTGTTAATATGCAGCAATCAAATAATGCTGAATTAGATGATTTTAACATTTCTAAGACATTCAGTAGAGGCTGATACAAAGCTTGGATGAAATTGCTCTAAAAGGCACAGCACACAGAAAGACTGTAATCTCTGAGGCCACAGGGTCTTTCAGAAGTGGTTTACTGGAATCATGTTTCATATTTGATATCAAAATCACACAGGTGAAAAAAAAAAAGCACAACTTAATCAATGGCACCCTGATTGTTGTATGTGATGTTTCTTTTTCTTCCAGATAATCTATATCAACCTAAAGTGTTCCTGACAAATGAAGGACCCCTTTTTGTTGCTGAAGGAAGGGCTAGAGAAAATAATGGAGCAGCAGCCACTACACGTAATTCCCAAGGGATGCTTACTTTTTCTATAGCAAGATGTAATGTCCTTCACAGATAAAGGAGCTATTTTTGCTGGTTTTATCAAGCAAGCGCTAAAGAACACAGAGATTTCATCACACCAGGTCACGATTGGGACGGCTTGACAGAAGCAAGGCTCTGTAGTCCTCCCAAAAGAAGATTTTTGAGTAACTAGGGAGCATCTTGTTGCCCAGACTCCAGCTGGTTAGCTGCTTAGTTGTAGTTGCTGGTTAGTTGGGCAACAGGGACAGCAGCTGCCTGTATGGAGCTGAGACTCCCAGCCAGCAGGACTGACAGGTGCTTTTGGGCTGTCCATCCTTTTGCATGGGAATGGGGCAGAAGACTCTTCTGTGCAACCTCAGACATGTCTGCAGGTTTCCTGTTCTGTGCCTGGGCCTCCCTGGTGCAGACTGCTGCACCGTTTCCACAGCACTCTCCTGGTAGCATGCTTCTTCACTCGCCTCAGCGTTCCTCGTCATCCTTTCACCACTAATCACCAAGTGTGTGTGAGCAAAGCCTTTGGCAGCCTGTCTTTGGTGGCTGCACGGGGCAGCAGCAGAGCCGAGGTGCCGGGCTCAGTGGGGGCAGGAGAAGGCGAGAGCCGCCCCGTCAGCGAGCGCCCACTCTGCTGGCAGCCCTTTCAGCCTGGGCCAGCTTCTGTTCCATCGCTTCCCACAGCACCGCAGGGGCCATAGGACAAATCCGGCTGCAAAATAACGAGATTTCGGCTTTAATTAAACCAAACACTTGTATTCGTTTCGGAAAGGTACAGACATTTCTCCCCACCCCGCCCCCGGAATCACGGTTTTCAAAGGAAACTGATTGCCATCACATGCATTAAAAATGGTATTTAACAGTGACTTTATCAAATGTACTGAAATATCTACGTTACGTGCATAAATGTAACATGTTTCACCTTCTCTATCTACTCCAAAAGCTTCTTATTTTCTATCCACCCACTCAGGCACACAGATATTCATTAGGTACAAAAATGAACTGCACACCTTAAATATATTCAGATTATTGTAAAACTGCCTCCAACTTGCTACCAGAATTACCAAGGTAAAAATATATATCTCTTTTTCAAAAGATAGATGGTGATAATATAGAAATGTTTCTACTTCCATAGCACCTATACTAATACAAGGAGTCAATTCTATTTAAAAATAAATTCACACTTGAACAGTTGCTGTACTCTATACATGTATTTCACACACTCAGAAAAAAATTGTTTAAAAAGTTATGTAGCTGTAGTCAAGCATTTAGAAGTTAGGAAATAAGAGTGAAGAAAAATCTTCTGTGCCTGAAGAAACTTTTTTCTCCCCATTCCTGTATAAGCATTATGATATAGTCCACAATTACCTGAAAATATGCTTTTTCGCCACAGGAATCCATCTTGTTTAAGCCTAAGAACATCTTTTTCTCCTCAAATTGTTCTACTTCAGCCACCTGTGCCATGGACATCTATAATATTATTTAATGTCCCCTCAAGCCACGTTTTCTAGGCAGACAAATCTTATGCTATGGTTTGTCCCTCAGACCCCACTGGGTGAGCTCAACCAAATACAATGGAAAAGGGGAGGTTTTAAAGAAAAAAATCCTTTCCAAGTTTCAGGACAAACAGGGAAAAGCAATAGCCCCATCAATGCCTTCATCAAAGCAAAGGCTGAAGGTGAACCCTGCTCTGCTCTGGAATTCAGGTGGCACAGCCCTGCGGTCCTTCTCCTCAGGACACCTGCCCTCCCCTATCCTGCTGCACCAGGGCCACCCACATCCCTGCCCCACTCCTCATTTGGCCTTGCTTCTCTAAGCATCTGCTTCTTTTAAAAATCTCATTTTTTGAAAATTGGAGCATTTTTTGACCCCAAAAAAGTTCCAAGTGTGTTACTTTATAGCCTGGGATGGTGGGGATTAGACTGCAACCAGATTTACATCCAGAAATCTGGTTTCACTCTTTTCTTCTTTCCCGTGGTACTCCCATTTGCCTCAGCCTCTTGCTTTTGTCTGGCTGATCATCTTCTGGCTCTACAGTTCTCCCTCGCCTTGCACACTCAGCTTGTCACCAAAACTCCCCCTCTGAGCTGAATGTTTGAGCTGTGCTATTTGGGTTTGCAGCCCGGAAGTCTGCGATAAAAATTCTACATACAAGGCATGTCAGGGCAATTTCAGTATTAGGTGATAAAATTCCCCTTCTTTTTAGTCACCTTTCAGTCAATGTTTCCAACAACTGCCCAGTCTCTCAAAACCTTCAGTGTAGCTAAGATAGAGCTGGGTCACAGACCACAGCAACACTGCTTATGTCATAGAAAAAAAAATTAGATATAAAAAAATCAGCACACTACCTGAGGGTTCATCAGCCATCTCTGCCAAACACAGATCTTGGACAACATATTGTAATTTTGCTAAAGACTGTCAGTAGAGATATCTGCACATTGGCAGGAAATTGATTGATTCTCGCTGTTCTTTTTATTCAGCCTCTGCTTCCATTTTCTCCTGTAAGGCAGAAGTGCAGCAGTAGATGGTGGATAACCTCTGGTGTATTCACAGATGCTGTGCAATACATATATACACGTTATCACATTGATTTTCCTGTATGTGCCTTTACTGTCACTCCTCATTGCTGCAAATGATTAAATGAAGTAGCAGGCAGCAAAAAACTACAAAAGCTTTCAATTTGGCACTATTTGTAACAGCAGCTAATCTGCTTGTGTCCATGAATATCCAACTCATCTTCTAGGAATTACCATTTCCCTATTTTGTAAAGGTCCCAGTGTTAATTGTCTCATACAGAGTAATCGCCTTTAATTCTCCCTCTCTTTCTCCTGCTTTTTTAAAGTCCTGATTTGATGATTCAGTTTGTATCCACATGCACTCAGTGACAAATAACACTCTGTCTTAGCCGAAAAGGTCTATTGAAGGGTTGCTGAGAGACTGGACATCAATCTAGGGAAGAAACACTACAAAAACTACAGAGCCCACCTGCAGTATGAAGCAAAAAAATTCCAACCCAACCTGAATTCTAAAGTACACATCTATGCTGTATAATCATAAGATATTTTGCTTGAGTTCCAATATGTCAACACTGAAATAGGATATTTTTTTATTCTTAAATGAGTCAAATACTGGTGACTGAAATTAATGGCAAAATTCCTACTTCCTGTGATAAAATGTAACCATTATGTGAGAAATTTAAATTGAAAAATATGAGTTTTAAAGCATAACATCTGCATTTTCATGCCTCATGCTAATGAAATGATATATTGTTAGAGTCAAACAGTTTTATATACTTTGAATTTCTATTGTTTCCAGTTTGTTTTATAACATACAAACCCAGAAAAGAATAAAGCAAATTGATAAAATAAATACATTTCTATAATTACACCAATCTAACATTTGACAATAAAATTTTAATTTTCATACCGTTTTCTTCTGAAATGTTACTATATCTTGCAGCTTGCCTGGTCTTTGGAAGTTGCTTCAACAACTTAGTGGATGGAACAAAACTACTGAGGAGTCCACCCTGCGAAGAGTGGTGGTTAAAGTGTATCTTTGGCACCTCTTCCTGTCCTTACAGTACTGTCCTTGTTGTGCATTGTTAGGAATGCTTGTAGCACTGCTCTAGTGCTTCCAGGTCTGCGGCAGTGCAGGACAGACCCGGGGCATCGGGACAGTGGAAAAGAAGGAAAAGCTTTTGGGATGAGTCATCCACAGGGTAACAGAGCTGGGGAAGAAACAAGAAGGACAGAGAGAAGAGACTAGTGGCGGAGTACTCTGAGGGTGGCAATGTAAAGAACAAGGCTATTAATAACAAGAAACACATGTAGGGTGTGGGCTGGAAGATGGCAGATCCCAGCATTCCAATCAGTAAGCTCATCCTACTGCTCCCTGAAAACCTCCTTCCTTATCCAAAGGATGCAGAGCCAAATTACCATCCCACTTATGTTCCTTCTTTGCAGAGCTACCTGTGAAGACAGACTTCCACAGGATACACAAGTCACTTCACTGCTCTTCCACTTGTATCTGCACACAGCCTTCTCCCTAGGAGCCGCCACTGGTAGAGAGCTGGGTATTGCATCAAGAGCATCAATTGGTGGGACAGCTTTCCATGCTCCATGCCTGCAATCCTGGAAAGAAAGTCATAGAGGACAGAGGGTTACAGTGAGGGAGTTCATGAGATACTAACTTGTTGTCCTAAAAGATTTTGAAGGTACTCCTGAAATGGCAGAAATGTATGTGTTAACACAAATTTTGCAGAGTAATTGGAGGCTAAAGCTGTGTACAGGAATCTTGTTTATTGCCTCTGAACATCAAGTTCTGCTGTAAGTCCATTAACCTGAACACTAAGACTGAAGTTCAACTAGTCCCAGGAAAATTCTTTAGTGATTAGCTCTGAAACAGTCCTGAGAATCACAAGGCACTTTTAAATTCCTGGCAAACTTTCATCTGATTCACTAAAGAGCTAAGAATCATCTTTAGGAGAGCCAAACTATAATTTGACAAAGTCCTGAGTCACAACCCCAATCCAGAAGTCTAACCCACACAGCATTAGGTTAAAAATACACCAGTGCAAAATTTTAATGCTCACTCTATCTTGGTTCTTGAACTACTTTCCTCCCATACGTCTTTTAGACTTCCCAGAAAAACAAATTGAATCTGAACTCATTCCTACCTTTGCTGTAGTCCTTTTGCCATGCAGATAGGTGTCTTTTGCTCTCATCCAGGAACTGCATCACTTCTGGCCTGCTTCCTGCAGCCCCCATACCTAGACACCCTCCACATCAAGTTTGTCCTGGCCTTACCTCTAAATTTTCCAATACTAAAAGTGAAAGCGTTGGCAGATTCCCCATTTGCTTCCAAGGCCTGATGCTGAGGAGTGAAGGGAGCTAGTGAAGAGAGCCTGATTATTTTTTACAAGAGAAATCAAGAAGAATAACAGTGATGATCTCCTGAGGTACTGGATCCTCTGTCCCTCCAAATTCTTGGTGTATTGCTTGGGAAAATGATGACAACTATTCCTGTGGAGCCATGGCTCTGTTGTAGACATGACAAGAGACTGGACAAGTCAGTAATAAGTATAGCAGTGGAGCAGCAAAACTCACAATAAAATCCTAAGATAATCAGAGTCACATTAAAAATTACAATTGTGAGGACCAACTAAGAAACCCAAGAAACAACCTGCAAAAGAAAGATAACTAGCACTTGGCTTGATAGAAGCGGTGTTTTGGTTTATTTTGAAGCCTGGGGCTCATAAAAGCTATTTTGTGTTGATCACCTCCATCCTGTTCACTTTGGGACTGCTGTCCAGCTCAGATATGACCCGCAGCAGGAAGCAGTCAGATAGACTGAAAAAAAGATCCAATCACGTTCCTCAAACAGTGCAATCAATGTGCAATATTGCCAACACAGTCACACAACAGTTAGAGCTCTTTTTAGTTCTTTTAGTTCTTTTAGAGTTCTCCCAGTGTTTTACTTGTCTGCAGCTGATGTAGGAGACAACCATTCATAGATGGTACTGTCCATTCCGTGGACAGTATTTGCCACCAGATATAAAACTGCTCATATAATTCACTCTCAGTACCACCCCAGCATTAAGCTAATGCTCCTCTTAAGCTTCTCTGAAACTCAGAGCTTTTGCTCACAAAGAAATAATCTACATTCACAGCACCCACAGAATTTTAATCCAATCTACTATTTCCGAGATATGAAATGAATCCATTTTAGTCACAATTTAGGGTTTAATTCAAACTGTAATTATACTATCTTATAAATGGAATTGAACATATTTAACTAAAAAAATGGTCTTTATCACATGTTTATGTTTTCCCTTTTAGTAGTACAGAAAACTGCAGCAATATTATCATGGCTTATCTAAATACTAAACAAAGATGTAAATATTCAGTATGATGTGCAGGGAATTAGTAGTAGCTTTAACACTAATGGGACTTGCATTGCTAATTCTCCACATAGCTAGCTGAACATGTATCCCAAAGTACTTATCAAGAAACCCAAATTTTCAACCACGTTTTAAAGTAAAATAGGCTTCAGAGGCTTTCTTTCTCTGAGACAAAGCTTTAAAGTAGGTTTGTCTCTACAAGATTGAAGTTAAGGACTTCATACTCTTACTGCCACTCTAAAGAAAAATAGAATAAGATTCAGAGATGATTTATAAAAAGATTTCTTACTGTGGAATCAAGTCTCTTTGCATAACTGTTTATGCAGTATCTTCAGTCTCTACTGTTACAGAAGTTGAGCACTTCACAGCGTTAGTGCATACACAGCACTGCCTATGAAGTAGTGAAAAGATCTACCTGACTTCACAACTGAGTTGATACCCTTCAGCTTTGTATCTTTGATGCTAGATTATCAATTTTGTTTTTCAGTAAGTGCTGATGAGGACTTCTGCACTAAAACCGTCTATCAGGGAAGAAAGAAACAAGTTTGAAATGTGAACTTAAGCCATTTACCTTATGCCAACATCTCAGTTCATGGCTTAGAGACATCTATGACCTACGAGGAAGCAGGAGACAGTGAAGGAGTTAATTATAAGAGACTACTTTCTCATTTTGTGCCTTTCAGAGAAAGAAGCAAATTAAACTTTTCAAGATAATACCAGCAAGCATCACTGTAAAGATCCAGGTCATCAGGGGTTCCTTTGTTGCAAAGAATTTGATGATTCTGGAAAATGTGTAAGAAATAACCAAAGCAGCACCAGCCCAAAGAAGTTTCTCATTTGAGAAAGCATATTTTATGACTTATTTTTATCTTGCTAAGATAATTTCTCAGTTACATTTAAAATTGTATACCACTTGCCATGTATTAGAAATGACAGACACTTTCTAGCAACAGATTTTGAACTATACACCAGCCATTCCTTCTCTTCATTTCTGACTCACCCTGACTTTCTTGTGAGCAAAAGTATTTCTCTGTACAATAGCTTTATTCATTATGTTGCCTTCAATAATTTTCAGTGCAATTGTGTGGCCCATTCCTAAAGTAAGGAGCCAACCAATTTGCTGGCCATTACCACTCGAAGTAAGACTTTGAGGTTAGAATGAAGACTTGCAGTAAATCTTCTCAGACATGGTTGAAAAAAACCAAGAAAAAGAGACAGACATATCAAATGCTAGGAATTGTTAGTAGAGTAATAGACAACAAAAGATAAAATACAATTATAACCTTGCATAAATATGTATTTGCCCACAAAATGAATACTGTGTGCAGCTCTGGTCTCTTCACCTCATTAAAAAAAAAAAGAAACAATCAGAAATGGAAAATACCCAGAGAAAAACTACAAAAACTACAAGCATGCTCAAAGTTATTGAGTACATTGACCACAAGGAGCAGTTGAGACTAAGAACAGCCAAAATAGAGCAGAAATGAGGTCATTGGAACAATGAGTAGCAAGAGGAAGTTAGACAGCAATGAACTGTTAGAAGAATCAGCTTCTTTGTACAGACAGCAGCAGATCTGTGGAAATCTTTGCCAAAGGACCTTTCTGCCCAAAAGACCCTTACTTTTTAGGTGAGATTGGCTGAGCATTTGGAAGAGAAATCCACTGAGATTACTAATAATTCAAACCAACTCTGGTTCAGAAAGACTGCCCCAAAGGAGGTGAAGCCTGGGAGAATAAGAAGGAGGAACTAGCACACATGCTTTCTTACTCTGACCTCACCGTGCACTTGTGGCCACTGCTGGAGACAATCCAAGACTTTGTGGCACACAAGGCCTTTAGATCAGCAGTGTGATTAATAGGTTATTGTACTGACAGGTAAATTCCTGATCAATGTGATGTCAACTCAATGGCCTTAAACTGCAGGAGGGTTGATGTAGATTAGATATTAGGAAGAAATTATTTTCTGTGAGGGTTGTGAGGCACTCAAACAAGTTGTCCAGAGAAGTTGTTGATGCTCCATCCCTGGAAGTGTTCAAGACCATATTGGATGGAACTCTAAGCAATCTGCTGTAGTGAAAGGTTCCCCACCCCCTTGTTTATTCACCTCTCAGCACAAGTAACCTCTTTGGCGGAGCTGAACAATGTTTTTCTGGTTATCCCACAACGGGGAAGAGAGAAGGCAAAGACAACTCTAAAAATCTTAAAAGTAAATATCTAACATCAAGTCAGTGGAAAAGGACCCTAAAGGGATATAAGTACTCTTTTTTTTTTTTTTTTTTTTTTGCAAATTCCCCGAATGTTTTATTGAACAGGCAGTTGCTCATGATCTGCACATTAGAGAAACAGCAGAATCAGAACATTCCTGACTAAGCAAGAAAAATTAAAAATCACTTTTAAAAATACTTTAATATAAATTGATTATGAATGCAAGATGACGATATTATGCCTCTGGTTCTACACTTAGAAGACATCCTGAATCCTTCCTTCATGGCTGAATATTTTTAGAAAAAGAATGCCTTCTGGTAAATATCATGGATGAACTGGATGGATGAATGAATGTTTGTTCAGTTGATTTGCCATTTTCTATTTTTATCCCTGAATATAGTTAGTCTTTTTTTTTCTTTTGACTCAGGAAGCATTGGAACCTTGACAAAGAATGAAATCCTCACCATGCTGATTTTAATGGAAATGTTACCATTGCCTTGATTGGCACTATGATTTGATAGAGAATTTCTAAGGTCTTGAATAAAAACCCCAAGGAAATGGACCAGCTTCCTTTAGCTGGTAAAACTGCCTTGTGTGGAAACTTTTTATTTTAATTGGAGTGACTTGTCGGGATTTAGCTTAAGGTGATGCCAATACAATCCAGTATAACAAGAGACAGATGTGCACAGAAGACATTCCCACTGAAAGCTTTTCAGCTGAGTGAGCTCAACCTTCTGAAACAAAAGCATTTAGGTGACCTAACAAGGAAAACTGGGAATATCTCATAAACCATTGCTACAGCACATGTTGAAAGCTGATCAGTAGTTCCAAGTGGGAGAAATCCTCTTCAGCGGGAACAAAAGGACATTGGGAAGAAAACACCAAACATGGATTTTAATGAAATTCTAGTCATGGGTAAGATCCCAGGTACAGCCACAACCCCAGCAGTGCATTTTTTAATGTTTTACCTCCTTTGCTTTGCCAGCAGTATTGTTGTTTAAAATTTTGGGGGGCTCCCGGGGGGGTTCCCCGGGAGACCCCGGGTCCTAGGGTTGTGGGTGTTCCCGTGCTGGCAGGCAAAGAGACTCAGACGCCAGTGGGGTGCTGATGAGATGAGGGTTTATTCACTGAGGGAGAGGGGAAGGGAAGGGGGGAAGGGGGGAAGGGGAAGGGGGAAGGGGAGCATCCGAAGGCCTCCAGGGGAAGAGGGGCAAAGAGGGCGAGGTCTCTGCGTTAGCACTCTTAACACCGAGGTTCAAAGGGGCGCGGTAACATTCTCCAGCTAATAGAGTTACAGATAACTTGATACTGCAGGGAGGATACAGACTTGGGACAAACCATACATTTTCCAGGGGTGAGCTAGAGCAAACCATTTCCATAAAATGCAATCCCACACAGCAGCTGATAGCCAAGGCACCCCAATCAAAGTGCCGCAGGTGCACATTCCCTAAGTGCCAGCAACATGAGCTCCCACCAGCTAGTGATGCTTGTTCCACCCTGCTCATGTCTGAAGGGAGATCCTACTGCAGGCCAGGTATTGTAGACAGTCTCTGTCCCCACCATCCTCTCCGCACAGGCTGTCCTGTGTGACTCTTGCAGGGGTAGATCAGTGTGGTTTGGTACTACAAACCATTCCTGCACCAAGGCCACACTGTGAAACCTGTGACTATGCTGGAAAAGACCCAAATAACCAGTGCTACCAGTGAGGAAGTGCTCCTATCAAAACCTGCTTTGCCCTAATTTCTTTCTCTCCTACTTTTACACCCTACGCAGTATTACTGTACTGCAAATATGTTAATGTATGATAAACCTCTTCCACTCCTCTCCCATTTGAGAGCCTGCTTTCTGTGATACTAGACAAATGATCCTCGGCCAAATCTGAGACGGTTTTGCCACAACGTACACAAAAAGAACTTTGGATCATAATTCTAGCAACTGTCAAACATGATAGCATAAATTTTGCCAGCAGAAGGAAACAGTTTACCCCCAAATTAACCTCCAGTATTTTGCTTACATCAAGAACATGGTTTTATAAAACACTGCCACGTACTCCAGAGAACATCCCTCAATCAAGAATTATGGAAAGAGTTTGATTTTTTTCCTGGGATGTATGTTAAAAGGGGAGCTCATTTCAAAGAAGCTTGTGCGCCTGAATGACTGTGAGAGAGAGCAATGGTCACTGTAACACAGTAAGAGCTGTTTTCCATGACACAGTGGAAACTTTATGAATGGTTCTTGCCAGCACAAGAGGTTTGACAGTGAAATCAGTGTATCTGTAGTAATAATGCCCTGAAAAAGGCAACAGAAATTTGAAACGCTCTATTGGAAAAACATACATCTTTGGGAACATAATGTAAGCATCATTGTGTCTATCGAGCAATGCTCACTGAAATATCCCCAGTATGAGTTATCTGAGAGTCTGTGTGTAAGGAAAGATTGCTGGGAATACAGTTAAGCATGTTAAACTAATTGCACATTCTGAATCTGTGCATCTGAAAACTATGAATGATCTCCTGTGGAAAAAGAAACTGCTGCAAGCTCTTCCTTAGTCAGATGTACAACAAAGTTCTGTGCCTTTCTAGGATTCTCCTTTATTTTCTCCTACATATTTACTGGTACTACAGAACGGTTTGATAACTTTATAGGGATGCACACAGTTATCAGATCTGTAAGAGACCACTCAGAATTGATCACTGACTTGCAATAAAACTGGAGTCTGTCTGTAATTCAGGAAGTCCAACTGCATCTACACTTCCTTTTTTTTCTTTTTTTTTTTTTTTCCCTGAGATATCTTTTGCCATCAGAGGTAGTATTTTCCCAGACCTGAAGGTGGAACTCTTGTTCCTTTGATGATCTTTACATGAGTGACATAGCATTTTGCATTGTCATTTTTAGCTCGAGGAGATTTGGACTTCTCTAAAGTCACTACTGGGTGGTCTGGAAAACTGCATAAGCCCTAGGCAGAAGAACTGGATAGTTGGGCATGAACATCCTGTTCAAAATGAAATGTGCCAGGAGTTCTTCAGATGTTGCCTGCTAGAACTTACACACAAAAAAATCTTTTCTCTTGGAAATACCACAATCCTGTTCCTTCTTTTGCTGCTATACAAATAGACTTCTTGTTTTTTTCTGGAGTCATCAAGTGTAAGGAAAGGATAGGCTGAGTATAACCTTGTAGTTGTGCCACCTCCATATTGGACCAATGTATTCTGCTGTTTATGGTTGACCTACAGTGCATCTTTGAAAAAAATCTCCATGTTTATACTGACAATTTTGCATCGCTTCAAAACAGTTTCACAGACAATTTGATACTATAGCAAACTAAGATATGTCACATTTCTAGTCTCTTTTATTCTAGTTTTGCTCTCAGAGTTTTGTAATTTTCTGAAAAGCAACACTTCTCAAATATCTCTAAGTACTACTTAGACACGTACTACTACGCTTATGACAAAAGTACCTCCTCATCTGCATTGGATTATATTTTTAAAATATCTCCTGTAAATGCACATCTTCCACACCTTTCATAACTTTCTTGTGGTCTCTTTTCAGTGTTTAACATCCCTTTGAAGTATTAATGCTCAGACTGAACGCATTATTTTGATAATGGTTTCATCAGTTCTATAAAAAGGAGGAATATCCATTCCAGTTGTATTTGATGTTCCTCTGGTTTTCTTCAGAGTATTAGCTATCACAAGCTTTGTTCTGAGATCTCATGATTAGCTGATTCTGTCCAGGTCCTCCTTAGCACTGTCTCATGCCAGTCATTCTCCCAGATTCCAGGTGTGCCTTTTAAGGCTTTATCTTGAATGCATGACCTCCAATTTGACTGGCTTCACAGAAGTATTTTTGCAGAAGAGCTTACAAAACAATGCAAAGGAGTTTATCTAAGGCAATTGCTCTTATCCCTATTTATAAGAGCAAAGCAGTTATTTGGTGATTTATAATAGCACCAGGCCAAGAATAACACCAAGACAACCTAATGACAAATCTTCACTTAGAATCACTCCTCTCAAGAACTGTCACCTGAATCACTTACTATGATCTTATTATCACTTATTATGAGGAAAGGCTGAGGGAACGGGGCCTGTTCAGCCTTGAAAAGAGACAACTGCAGGGGGACCTCATCAGTTTCTACAAGGATCTGAAGAGAGGGTGTCAAGAGGATGGAGCCCAGCTCTGCTTGGTGGTGCCAAGCCACAGCAAAAGAGGCAACAGGCAGAAACCAGAAACACGCACAGAGAACACAAAGAAAAACAGCTTTTCTGTGCTGGTGACCAAGCACTGGAACAGGTTGCCCAGAGATGTTGTGGAGTCTCCCTCACTGGAGATTATCAAGAACCATCTGGATCCAATCCTGGATCCAATGCCATGTTCTGTAGAATAACCCTGCTTGAGCAGGGAGCTTCGACTTGATGCCACACTGTGGTCCCTCACAACCTGACCCATTCTGTAATTCTATAATTCTGTGAACTACACAGAATTTGCACTCCTCATTGCATTTATGAGAATAGCATACTGCTTCACATCGGATGGCAGCTATTACTTGAACATTACCACCTTTATCTACCAAAGCTAAATTCAAACACATTTAATCAAATATTTTTCATAAAAATATGTCAACTGGCATTTAATTATTGGCATTTAATGACTATATCCAAGGCCAGCACTTCTACGATTCTGCTCCTAATCTGGGTCAAACTGTGAAACTGCTAGCCTGTGTCATCCTCCTTAACTTTTAAAAATATTTGTTCAATGTAAGCTTTTTTTTTTTAGTACTTGGCATTCCCCAGTATACCATTGCCTTTCCAGAAGCATTATTGTGAACAACAAAACTAATGAAGCCATGGGATTCTGTTCATTTTGAGCTTGAGCCCTTAAATAAGCTTAATTATAACTAAAATTTATTCTCCATTAGCCCTCTGAAAATCCTATCAAGCAGTCTGGAACTATGTCTGCATAAAGTGATTGGCTAATATATACACACTGACTGGCTGTTTGTTGCCACAAAAATGTGTAAGACCTGAGCTTTTTGCTTACTATTCCTTCACTGACAAAATAAATTTAGGTTTATTTCCTCAGTGACATACCAATTTCCACAAAACTTACAGGACCATAATGACTTCCTCCAAATCAGATTGGAACAGGCCGAAAAGTCATGGAACAACAGATGAACAGATAACATAAATCTTGTTTAGAACATCACAATCAACATATATTCATATTTCTTACTCTTGAGATCTTTCTTAACTTTGTTTTATTAATGTTTGGCTAAAAAATGGTCTACTATTGATGTAACATAGTTGCTCTACAGATATTACCAGGTAGCCAGACGGTTTTACACTTCTCTTCAGATGTGATAAATTGATCAGCAGCGATACCAGGCTGCCCTCGGGGGTTCTGCTCCACCTACCCCAAAGGGGCCAGATGCTCTGCCAGCCAGGGGATGCGGTGTCGAGGTAGGATCCAATAATCAGCGTGCCAGGCACAAGCAGGTTACACTTATTTTCAAATTTGTTTTCAAAACATATCAGTGGGATGACCCGAAGTTGTGTCAGGAGAGGTTTAGGTTGGGTATCAGGAAGATGTTCTTTCCCCAGAGGGAGGCTGGGCACGGAACAGGCTGCCCAGGGCAGCGGTCGCAGCACAGCCTGGCAGAGCCCGAGGGTCGGCACATCCCTCCCGGGCACACGGTGTGCTCTGGGGATGGGCTGTGCAGCGCCGGGAGCGGGACTTGCTGACCCTTGTGGGACCCTTCTAGCTAAGAATACTTCATGACTCTATGGAAAGCTCTTTCAGAAGAATAAATATAACTTTCCCCTCCCAATAAGCCCTTATCCCAGACTCCCGGTACCCCCTCCGTGGCCAGGACAGCTTCTCCGCCTCCTTCTCTTCCTCCTCCCCGTCCCCTTCCCGCCCCCGGCCGGCGGTTCGCGAAGGGAGACGAACGCGTGGAGGATGGCCCGGGGGCGGCGGAGGGGCTGTGCGTGTGGCGGGGGGGCCGGGCCGCGCCCCGCGGCGGAGGGAGCCCAGCGCCGGCTCCCGCCCAGCGTCCCGCGGCCGCCGGCCGCGCTCAGCGCCTGCCACACGGCCGCCCCATGGTGAGGGCTCAGGGGTGGGGGGCCGAGGGCGGCGGGGGGCGGAGGGAGCGGGCACCAGCGGGGCCGGCCCGGCTCCGGTTTCGCTTTCGCTCTCCGTGCCAGGGACGGGCCGGGCCGGGCCGGGGCCTGGCAGGCGCACGGTGAGCCCTGGGCTGGGCCGCTGCGGACGGGGCCGGTGGGAGCCGCAGCGCGGAGCGAGCGCCGGGTTCCCCCCGCGATTCACGGATCCGGGCCTTCGGCCAGGCCGCGGCGGCCGCCGGTGCCCCGGCCCGGGGCCGTGGCAGAGCGGCGGGGCTCGCCCCGCTGCCGGCGGAGCGGCTGGCGGACCGCCCCAGCTGCGGCTGGGCCCGAGGTCCCCCCGCGGCCGGGCTGTGGGTGCTGATCGGGACGGGACTTGTCACACCAGCTTGGATTGGCTTATTTATTTACTTATTTACTTATTCTTTGCAGCGTGACAAATTGTTAAGCCTGGTATAGCCCAAGCTTTTAAAACTGTAAGCCAGGGAAAAAGAACTAGTTTAGTCTGCTTGAAGCCTTTTATAAGACTTGAAGCCTGTCTTTATTTTTTATGCTTCTGCTTTCTTAACACTCGCCTTGCCTTTCCAGGGCATGGTACAGGCAGGGCAGGCCTCCAGAAACCTGCTGGTCTTAAGCTGCACCAGGGGAGGTTTAGGTTGGACATTAAGAAGATTTTTTTTCACGAAAAGGTTAATTAAGACATTGGAATGGGCTGTCCAGGAAGGTGATGGCGTCAGTATCCCTGTAGGTGTGTGAGGAAAGACTGGCCATGGCGCTTAGTGACATGGTCCTGTTGACAGGGTGGTGTTGATAGGTTGGAGTTGATGGTCCCAAAGGATTTTTCCAACCTAACTGAGTGTGTGGTTCTGCCGTGAGACCAGGGGTGGAGTTCTGTTAATACCAAGAATTCAGTACTGGGGCTCCGATTGCAGGTTGAACTGTTGTGCTGTCTTAAGGCAGGTGTCAGCCCGCTGCAGACTCGCTCCACCGGTTCAGCTTTGTGCAAAAGGTGTTCTCGTGTTAGTCATGAGGTATGTTCTGCCCTTCTGCATCTGGCTTAAATTTATTAATCCAAGACAAAATGCCTGTTGTCTGCTCTGGTTTTTCAAAATGCAGTCATGTGCCCTTACATTGCCTGGGTCAAGTCTGTGTTGCCAGGTGATCCACAAGAGCACAGAGCTGCTGGGAGCCACAGTCTGACAGGTACAGCTGCTGATTCTGGGTGTTCTGTGGGAGATCCCACACGTGTGGCTGTTTAACCCATGGAGCAGTTTCATGTTACTTTGTGAACACGCTCAGGCTGGTGTCTGGGACTTATTTCAGCCTAACAAAGTTATTTTGTTTTGATTCATTTTACAGACAAAAAGAAAAGGATGTAATTTAGTCCGGAAGTGCGGTTTGGCTGTAACCTACCACAGGAGCGTGCTCCTTACTAACTACAGGCCTCAGCCAAGTGAGCAATAGTGTCACTGCAATCCTGGGGCCAGTACCACTCTAGGAGGTGTTTTAGGAGGAGAAACTCTAGGGAGAAAGATGTTGTATATCCTTATATTCTAATTTTTTTTTTTTTTTTAGGGAAAAACGTTTTGGCCTTTCAACCCTTATCAACAAAGCATTTATGCTGGAGGAACTAGTGGCACTGGTTGTCTAAAGTGTTGTGAGTGAATTAAAATCAAATCAGGGAATTACACTGTGTTTCCCTGGGCAAGCAGAACTCCTGAGGATTGTTGTGCATTGTTGTACCGGGTTTCAGTGGAGAATACTAGGCAGTGTAATGAAAGTTCATGAGTGTTAACCAACAAAAGTTCATGAGTGTTAACATTTAAGGTGTGTTAGCAGCATTTTCTAAAATTCATAACAAGTATGTTACTGTACCTGGGAAGAATTTTACTTCTGGTTTACTGCAGCTGTGTGACTTGTGCTGCTACAGCCTGCTTTGGATCAGTCTTTTTTATTTACGTAGTTGACTGAAAGTTTTCCTGTGTCTCAGTCTTGATCACTTCTGAATTAGTGTTATTTCAGTCACTGATACTCAGATCCAAGGACAGAGACAATCACCTGCCTAAAGAAGCTGAAGTTGAGTGCAGTGTTTTTACTTGCCTGAGGAGAATGGTTCATAGGCTGGACAGGGCGCTACTCAGATCTTGATGGGATGGAGATATAAGCGGACAGAAACCTCAGAAATTCCAGCAGAGGTAATAAGAAAGCCGTGCACCTAGAACAGGTTGGGAAGACTTGATGGAGAGCAGCCTTACAGGAAAGGACCTGAGTGTTGTGGTGGACCACATGCTGGTTAGAGAACTGGAGCACGTGATAGTCTGGGAGAAACAAAGGTGGGTTTGCTCAGCCTTAAGAGAAGGTGAAGGAAGGGGAGGTCTTGCTGTTGGGGGTAGAAGCTGTAGAGCCAGGCTGCTCTTGGAGGTCCATGACAGTGGGATGAGGAGCAGTGGACACAAGCTGGTTTAGCTACAAGGAAGGTCTTTGTGCTTGTGGTTTTGTTTGTTTGTTTTTAGCCTGGACAACAGTCAAACACTGAAGCAGGGGTCTGGTGAGTGTGGAGTGTCCATCCGTGGAGGTGTTTGAACTTGACTGGACGAGGGCCTGTGCAATGACATCTGATTCAGCTTGCACTGGAGGGAACGTGAAAATCCGTGCTGTCCTAAACTGTGCTGTTACGCTGTGGTTGCTGAAGGAATAGGCATTATTACTTCAGAAATGAATTGTTAAAGTTGTGCTTAGGAGAACACAAGTCAAATAAAGTATACAAGGTTTCCTTGAAATTGCATCAGCAACAGGCTGAAATGCATAATGTTAATTTTATTTAATGTTAATATTCTATAAACGTAAAAAAAGGAAGACATTGCACTGATAATTTATGGCTTAGAATTTTTGTTGCCGAAGCTACTATACTATTTGAGAGAAAATTAAGCATGTTGAGAATGTAAGGAGTTTTTTATATTTCTTAGTTTTTCAAACTTGCTGCACAGTGACTTTTAGGCAGCAGTGTCTTTAAGAGATTGGTAGACACTGTCATGGAACTTACTTTACTGTCTGGAAATTCTTAATGAGAAGAAAATGACTACCCAGAGCCCTGCATGCAGCCAAATCTTCAAAATTCAGAATTCAGATCATCTACCCAAGGCACATGGCCATTGGTTACTTTAACTCTGCTTTCACAGTGCTCCAGATTGTAAGTCATCTGAACTATCAGTTTTGACTCTCGTCAATCTCCAGGTGTCATGAAAGGTTAAGGACAAAGTTTCAGTGAATTTTGTTTAGTCTCTGCTGTATTTCTGCTAAGACAGAATGGGCTCTGTGTTTCTGTGAGTTCATGTTGTGTTGTACATCTGAAGAAATTGCGTCAACACTTCTTCAGGATGATTCAGTATTAAGGAAAAGCATGACATGGCTATTAAATATTTTTAGGGAACCAATTTTTAATTAATTCTAGCTCATAAACTCATGGATTAGTGTATAAGCTGCCAGGAAATTAAATGTGTGTTTGAAGAGGAAGTACTGCAGTTTGGAGTGTGATGCTTATTATCTTTTGGACATTATAAAAAAATCAGTTCTAAACTCAGAATAGAGTTCAACTGTGGTATATGACTGCCTCTTTCAAAAGTTAGGACTGTAGTGACCAAGGTATAATAGGATAAATATTTTTTATCATCTTGCATTTAATCTGCTGTTTTTAGAATGGTGAAAAGGTATGAAGTTCTTTTTGCAACCTGAAAAGTGTGAGATCACCCATCCACTGCGTGTTTATTTGAAGATTATTATTAAATGCCTTGGGTTAGAAGGGGATTTGTAAAACCACTTGATAGTGTGTCTTTCTAATTTGAAGTGGGGATGATTTAGCAATGACTGCGAAGTCAGTTGATGAAATAATTTCCTTTTGAGTTTCTGAAAAAAGAAAAGATGTGTTGTTGACACCTTAAAGATTGACTTCCCTTAACTTGGTCTACTCTGAGTAAACATTCAGCTTTCCACAGTTTTCAATTTTTTTGTTGGGTGGGATAGGTAAAGGAGAGGAGTCTCCTGTTAGCATTCCGTTCTTCTGCAAAATGCAGCGTTGTTTTATTTGCAACCATCTTCCTATACCAGAAGTGCTTTCCCTTTCTTGATGGAAGATGCTTCCCACTGGCTCCTTTGGGTCTGGAGCAGGTTTGTGCATGTGCTCCCTGCAGCCTGCACAGGAGGGCTGGGGCTGAGCACTGAGCAGCTCAAAGACCCAGTGTCATCAGCTGGTGTCTGCCCTCGTGTTCTCTCTGCCTGCAGGAATCACAGGTCTCAGGAAAGCATCAACACCCTCCCTCTGCATTTTCACATCATAGGTAGATGAGAGAAAAGTGATGTCTAATTTCACTGTTGATAAGCTGTTTGGCTGTGTGAAAAACAGGAATGTTTTTTAACCTGTTGCATTCTGCCGTGCCTCACCTGTAGCAGGAGGATTATGCTGAGTTTATGGCTTTAAATCAGTTTAGTTACCGGAAGGAAAATCGAGGAAAGCTTTCTGATACAGTAGCTGATGTACTTCAGGTACTTCAGTATAACCAAGTTAGCACATGTCTTTTTACTGACACTTGTATCTAAACTTTCTCATACGTGTCTCCTTTCCCCTTGTGTGCATTCAGCATAATGGAATCCCTTTATGTTACTCCTGTGCTCTGTAGATAAATGCTATTACATACAGTATGACACCTCTCTCTTTTAGAGAAGTAAAACTCAAAAATTAAATTTTACCCTATGCAGAGAACAGAATTCAGGCTGCTTATGTACCTGCTGGTCCTGCACATACTCCAGCAGCCTGTTTATACCCCTTGCTAGGTGATGCCTTAGTCATTGTCAGTAGGGAACATACGCAATTTGGAGTGCAGATCTTCCTTCAGGAGGTCTTTACATTTTCAGGAAAAGGAATTTCAAAATTAATTTATTTTGGTGTCTTTTGAGGACATGTTTTACAATTTTTAAGATGATTCTGAAGGTGAATTGGCAAAATGTGAACTCTGATCAATCAAAGCATCTGATTGGAAGGCTTTTTCAAACCTTTTCAAACCATGTATCATTATACTGCAAAGCATGTTTGTCTCGCCTTAATTACTTTGCTGTTTTTTTATTCTTGTTAGTGTTAAGCTTTATGAAAAATTATCCCCAAAGCCTGCAAATAAGTAGAGATAATGCATTTAAATGCAAACATCCAGATGTTAAGTATTAATACTGCTTAACTGTGGTTTGAGGGGATATGTGATCATTAGAAAGACTGATTTATCTTATTCTGATTTCTTTAAAAAGTGATTCAAATTTACCTTTCTTGTTTAATTTTTTGTTTGTTTGTTTTTAGGGTTTTTTACCTTGCTGAATGTATATTGGACAACTGTTGACTTGAAAGCTGCTTTTAGGATGTCTGAAGATGAGGAGAAAGTTAAACTCCGCCGAATCGAACCTGCAATTCAGAAATTCATTAAAGTGGCAATTCCAACAGATTTGGAAAGGTTAAGAAAACACCAAATAAATATTGAGAAGGTTAGTGTTCTCTTTTTACTGATGTAGTTCTTTCTGCGGTATAGAAGCAGTCATGCTGAAAGATTATGTGGAGTTTTCAATGAGAAGTTGATTACAAAATGCTTTGATTCAAATTTGGCTAAAGATGAAAGTTCTGTATTTGTAATTGCATGCACAAAGGCCTTTACATTTGTAGTAACACCAATGTTAGCAGTGGTTTGGTTGAAATGCTTGTATGAGAATTTGCATTTTATATCTTTTACATGCATTTTAGTCATAATGAATGTGTTACAGTACTTTTGTGAGCTGTCATGATGATTTTGTCTTCAATAGTTTTTGTAAAATTAACTTTCAGCCATGTAAACCAAACATCCCTAGAGGTAAAAGGATAATTTTATAGAATCTCATCCTGGTTATTTTACAGGCTACTTTTAAGCAAAAATCACTAATTATGTCCAATTGCTTAGAGCAGCAACATTATTTACTTATGATGAAGCCAATATCTCTAACCTCATTTCATGAATATTGATTTAAACCTTAGGTTCCAGAGATAGTCCAAACAATTAATCTTCTAAATCACTGTTTGAAGAAACTATAAAATCAATATATAATGAAATTTGACCTTGAATACACCTTTTCAGAGGAAGTGGCTACCATAAATTCGTCATCATTGGTTCTCAACAACATGAGAGTCCAACTTTCTGTTTGACAGTTTCAGAAGACTTAAAAGCTATAGCCTGATGAAATAAGTTCTCTATACTTTTTCTTTCTTTCCATGTTTTCCCTATGAAAATTCTTGTTTTCTAAAGCACATTCCATGGATTGGATGGTCTTTCATTCCAAGAGGGAATATGTGTATCCTAAAGAGGTGCAGCTGTCTCTAAGTCTCTGTTAGATAACAGCAATTGACTTGGTAGTACAGGGAGGTGGAGGTTTTGTTTGGCTTACTGCCCTAAACGTTGTTGGTGATATGCAACAATCCCTAAAAAAAAAGTGCTTGTTCTCTCTTGCTTTCAGTTTTAATTTCATTTCTTGTGACTGTGCCAAAGGATGTTGTGTGAAACTTTTTACCTTTGGCTGGGGACCGTTGTTGTGGTGGGAAGACATGTCTAGGTGACATGAGAAATGAGGGTATCTGAGTCTTCCTGCAGTCTTATCCGAGTGTGGACATTTGTATAAGACATTTCTTGAAGAGCTTTTAGCAGGAGATATTATGACCAGCTTTTGAGTGCTCTCCATGTCCACTAGATACTTTCAAGGAGAGATGGAAGGGATCCAAAGCAGAAGCATGAACGTTTCTTTCTAAAGAGGGCTTTCAAGGGAATGGACACAGGGCAAAAGAGACTGAGTGTCTAAAGTAACCTGATGTTTTCTATGTTTGTTATGGAATACCAACTGTTTGGCTGTAGCACAATTATGATTAAATATCACAGAAATAAGGAACTATAGAGTGATTTGGGTTGGAGGATAAGCTTTAAAGATAATCTAGTCCAACGCCCTTGCCATGAGGTGTGAACACATTTCATTACATCAGGCTGCTCAAAGCCCCATCCAGCCTAGGCTTCCAGGGCTGAGACATCCACAGCTTCTCTGGGTAACCTGTTCCTCACCACCCCCATTATAAAAAAAATTCTTATGTCTATTCTCAACTTCCTCTAAATGTTTAAAAGCATTGGCCCTTTTGCTGTCATTAAAGGCCTTAGTAAAAAGTCTTTGTCTTTCTCCTAAGCCCTCTTTATTTATGGAAGGGCTGCAATAGGGTCTCTGAAGAGTCTGCTCTTCTCCCTTCTCCAAGCTGAACAATCCCAACTTTCTCAGCCTTTCTTCACAGGAGAGCTATTCCAGCCCTTGGACCATTTTTGTGGCCCTCCTCTGGACCTGACATAACAGGTTAGAATTCCAGAGATGTTTTTACTTCATGGGCCTCCCTCAGTTTTACACGTATTTGTTCAGGATAAAATCATCGCATATTAAAATGTTGGAATGGACCTTAAGGATCATCTAGTCCCAAGCCCCCTACCACGAGCAGGAACAGCGTCCACTAGGCTCAGGGCCTTACCCAAACTGGCTTTGAACACTGCCAGGGATGGGGCATCCACTGCCTCCCCAGGGAACCTGTTCCCGTGTTTTACCACCCTCACAGTAAAAAACTCCTTCCTATTCTCTAACCTAAGTTTCCTCTCATGCAATTTGTACCCATTGCTCCTTGTCTTATCACTACAACTCCTGATAAAGATTCCTTCTCTGGATTCCTGGTAGGCCCCCTACAGATACTGGAAGGTTGCAATGAGGTCTCCACACAACCTTCTCTTCTCCAGGCTGAACAGCCCCAACTTCCACAATAAATAATGTCAATACCATCTCTTCTTGAGCTTTACTATCCTTGAGGCCCTCAGGGTGAACATTGTCCAGGAGTATGGCCTACTTTGTGTTGCATGACAAAGAGAAGTCAACAAGGAGGAATTCTCTGACCACGTGAATGTTGGTGTGTTAAGTCATTGGATTCTTTGGGCTCGTCTCTAGCATATTCTGAATTTTGAAGCAAAGTAATAAAACAATGTATTAGGCAGATGAATGTGCTTAACATGTCTAGTAGAAATTATGAAGAGCAGTAAAGGTTTCCTGAGGAATTTTTCTTAACTGGATAACAAGATTTTTTTATTATTAGTTATTTGGACAATGTGTTACAGTCAGCTGAAATCAAATAGGTGATTTTTCCCTAAACCCCTTCTGTAAAAACTTCAGAAATTCCTGTTTCAGCACTCTTTCAGTGGCGACTAAATGGGAAGATCTACTGTTGATACAGGGCTTTTTGTCCATTTTATTTTGAAGAACACTGGCAGTAATTTTAATGGCACAGCAATTTATTCAGAGGTTGTTATTATTCCATTTCCTAGAAGAATGACGTTAATCTGACTTCGCTGAACACTAACGCTTTTATCTTCCATAGCACTACAAAGGCCGAACATGAGGAACTTTTTGCTCTGAAAATAAGTGGTAACTTTAGATTTCTCCTTGTGTTTTAGGAAGCTGAGTAACTTGTGATCCTTATTGCTGTGACATGTAAAGTTATGAAAGTAATTATGGAAAGACAGAGGCTGTAGATAAAGTACTGGTTACAAAGCTTATTAAGAAATTGAGGAATTAAACTTTACATAAAAATACCTTACAAATAATGGTAAATATTTTGCCTTGTTATCTAAACAATTAAATAAATATTCTAATTTTGTGTAATATTGTAAATACATTCTTTTATAGTTTCAGCACACATTCCAGGAATCACAGCTTCTACTTTTATTACTTTACTACTCTTTTTCATGCTAAAGTCTCTATATTGTTTGTGTCAACTGCCTGTAGCAGGGACTGATGTATTTTAATGATGAGACGGTTGGTATGTGATAATATGCAGTTCTTTTGCCAAACTTGCTCTCTGCTAATGTACTAGTCTGCTCTCTGTCCTGTGGGAAGTACTGTGTGGATAGTTTCCCACTGGAGTTAGTGGAGCGTCGTGGAGGTGCCAGATCTGGCCTGATGGTTCTTGTAGCTGTGTTTGTAACATATAGAAATGTCCAGTGTAAAGACAGCAGCATTGTGTAATGACTGCCATTTTCTTTGTCATGGCTATTAGATACCTTATATTGTCCTATATGACCAGTACTGCTTGTCCTTTCTCCTTTTTCTGCCATTTGTTCTACTGTGGCATAAATCACATAAATCTAAGTGATTTATGCCACAGCAGTGTCAGGATGCAGTATCACCTGGGTGTTAAAAACTGATGCTGAAACCCTGGTTGTCTGTAATTCAGTAAAATACATTGTACAAAATTTTTCACAAAATGCATTTGCTATTTACCTCTCTGATTTGCAGTGGAACTGTTTATGACTCAACTTCTTTTCGTTCAGTTTTGGAAAATTAAAGTGATCATTTACCAAAGGTGGCTTCTGTTCTGCATAGCTAGTTGGTAAAAGTAGCAGTTCTAAGGCGTCCTTTTCCTCTGTTCTAGTATCAGAGATGCAGGCTCTGGGACAGATTGCACGAAGAGCACATCAATGCAGGACGAACGGTTCAGGTAAGGAGATGAGAATGGCTGTGCTACTGATGGGATTGAATTGCAAACATAGCTCTGGTTACCTCAGGGATGGACCTTCAGAGAGACATACGTTTGACAGGTGGGTTTGACAAGCAAGCATACACTTGCACTTTACTTCATTTAAAAGTTAGGGATTTCCTAATTGTATTCAATTAGGAATCCTAATTCGTGTGACACAAATACAGTCAGAAATATTTCCATATTCTTGAAGAAGCAGAAGTGTAGAGACTGTGATCTTTTGCAAACTGTCCTCTCACATTATTAAATTAGAAGACAGCTCTTGCATAAGGGATGCTACTAATTTTAAAGCATGATTTCATAGAGAACATCTGGACTACTAGTTCGGTGTGCACATCTGTTGTTAGGTTCATGATATCACCAAGGGAGGAAATACCAGCACATTTGTTAGCACAGGCATCATCTCAGTGACTTCATCCATAGTCATCCATAACTCAGCACACAGGGAATCATACACTGTTTCTAAAAATACCTATGTCTTGATGAAAATGATGCAGAAACTCAGCCAAACATCAGCTAAATAGCACACAGGCAAAGGGCAGTACAAAATCAGTACAGGAGAACACAAAGACCACATCTGCAGCACAAAGTTTGCTGTGGCAGCTATAACATCTGGTGGCTGTAACAGCTGCACCCCCAGTATTGTGGGGACAGATGTGTGTTGGCCAGGAGAGGCAACTTGTGTTGCTTTCACAGGTGCTGTTTAGAGCAGGGACCTGTCTTTGCTACTGTAAGTGACCTACACTACGTGTACACAAGCAGGATTTGCCAGCAAGGGTGGCACATTCCTAAACCACTGCTCACAATTCTAATACTGTGAATTCCCATGTTTGTTTCAGTGTCTTACTGACTCTTGTGGGAAATTAGACCAGACTAAAAATTAAAAAAAAAAAACCAAACAAACCCCAAAACAACACACCTCAGGAAGAAGAACTTAATCCTGACTGAACAACAGAATTAGATGGTAGGCAGAGCTGGAGTTGTCTTTTCTGAGGAATGGAAGGTGCTAGTGAGTTTTTGTTTTGTGTAGATGATATGAAGTGACATGTGGAAATCCAGTTGATATTCCTGCTCATTGGAGGTTTGAGTGTGTATTTTGATTTTTCACCAAGTACTTTGGAAATTTTAATACAAGTTTATTCTTCATATTCAAAGAGGCTTCCAAAGGTGGAAGTTCTGTTAAAACAGTGGCATTTTGATAGGTGTGATGTGGTAAGCATGTGTTTGTTTATGTCTGTTCTCTAACCTGGATTCATATCTGATTGTGGAAAGGCTTCTCTTGTAACCTTAAATTACTAGTATCATTTCTTTAACAAGACAAAAATCTGTCAATAATTAGAGAAAAAATAACTGTGTTGAAGATGTTATTTTTAGATATTTTAAGTGCTTTAATAAGACAACTGCTTATTTTTCTCTAGAAACATGTATATTTGTCCTAAATCTAAAGCTTCTTTCACTTTCAGTCAAAATAAATTTTCTTTATTTAATGCTTATTGCTTCTAGCTCTGGATACATATCTAGATGCATTAAAGTGGTTCACATTCTGATACCCAGAGAGCAGAATAAGTATCTGGGTCCATGCAAGAAGAGCAGACTGGCTCTTTGCTTTAATTAAATAGTTAGGAGTCTGGAGTACTTGATAATAAATTATATGACATGTAGAATGTGTTTGCTGTAAGCTGTTTAAATGTTTACCGATGGACTTGTGATCTGTTTGTTTGCAAAGAAATCAGATTAATTATTGTGATACCAAATGTTCTCTGCAGCACACACTTTACTCTCAAAATTAGATGTTGTAAAAATACATTAGGAATCCCTAAGTCAATATTGACCCAAGGCATCCGCCACAGGTTTTAGGCAAATATATGCACAGCCATTCTACATTTAATCCATGTGCACATAATTAGCCATTTTTCTGAATTTTCAGTTTACCCAGAATAATTACTTCTGTTGTAATTTTGATGATGGTCAAAATTATAATAGAAGTATAGATGAGCGTAAATCTGTTGCTCGGCCTTCAAGTAACTGGGTGCCACATTAAAAACTTCTATAAAGGAAGGTGAAGAAAACAGATAAATCTTTGCACAGGACCATGAAGAGACCCTCTCAAAATATTGAGAAAATAGCTCTTGTATATAATGTATTAGTTTTTCTGAACATGCTCTTGTATATTTTCATTTTTAGGGACAGTCCATGGACTTTTTCAAATGTTAGGGCCTGAATGAATGAATTTGCAGTTTTCTGGGCTTTGTCTGCATACATGCAAGCTATACCACACAACTGGTTAATTATTGCAAGATTTAAGCTAATTTCAATGGGGTGGCAGCATTTTGTTGTAACATCTAAGGACTCCCCTGATCATTTTGGTGGTGAGAGGAAGGGAAATGCTGCACTTACTAGAGAGGAAATAAGATATTAAACAAAAACAAAAAAACCCAAAACAAACAAACAAAAAAAGGAAAAATGCAGTAGATGAACAGCCTGGCTTTAGTCTTATTCAGCCCACAGAAAGACACTCTGTTCTGCAAAACATATTTAGGCTGACATAGTCTCTCCCCTGTGTTAGACTAACACAGGTTAGACTGTGTTAGTCTAACCTGGAAACCTGCTTGAAAAATGTTAATCTATTTTTTCTTTTTCACTTTTATGTTTCTAGTTCAGCTGAAAATGGTTTACAAGTTAAAAGTAGTTTCTGATCAGCTCTTTTTTGCATAAATCTTCAAAGCTCAGTTGTATGGCTCAGGTCTTCTGTAACATTTCTAAAACTATTCTCAGATTAGGTCCCTCTCTGGCATACTGTGTAGATACGCTGCAAGGGCATGACAAGCAGCGTAGAAAACTTTATTTCTGCAGGAGATTCTTTGTGGTATCAGTGAAGGATCATGTAAAATCAGCTCATTATTGCAGCCTATGGCCATCTGCAGGGTAATCAGGGCATCAGAGTTCCTGTGACCTAGGCCAAGAATTTTGTAAACTTGAGGGACACGGAGTAGAAGAGAACTGTGTGGTAGTGATCTAGAAAAGCCAGATAACTTAGTGGGATATATAAAGAGGAGAGCAGTCAGTGTGCTCTCTCCTACAATGCCTTCAGTCAGCAGTAGTGGGATCCCAGGTAGAACAGTCCATCCAGTTTGGGCACCACATTTCTAAGGAAGGCATGAAGTGAATAGGGAGAGAGACCAGTGAATGCAGTCAGAAATTGAGAAAACAGGACTTCTTGCCAAGATCAGCAAATTAGGTATTTTACTCAAAGAGGGCCTGACAGCATCATGCTGTCTGTCTGCAAAGATGGAGAGGATGGCTGCACAGAGGACAGGGCTTGTCTTTCCCTGTTTTGAACAAAGAGGATTAGAAATACCTGGTTTAAACTGAGGCCAGAGAGATTTCTGTTAGATATGAGGAAATGCTATAGCACTCTAAATTCTGGCAGTGAGGTATGAAGGAGGCTGTAGCTCTTCATTAAGAATTCTTTTTATGACCAGATTAGATAAACAATTAACAGAAATAATACAGGGACAGCAGATACTGCATTGAAGGGATAACTTCCCAAGATTTTCACTAGTTCTATTTTCCTACAGTTTTTGTGAGAAAGCCACTTGAAATGAAGATTGTAGTTTGAATTTGGAAGTTAATGGATCAAAATTGCAATTATTATAAAGAAAAATTCTGTGTCTTTTGGACTGAATTTGCAGAGTTCGAAACTCAGGAGTGCCCACAAATGAAAAGAGAATTTTGTATTACTTTCCTGGCTAAGTTAGCTTGATTTTCAAAGTGCAAACAGTTGGGCTGAGAGTGATGCACTTTCATGCTCTACCTAGAAATTAAACTCAGTGCCATTAAAATTATTAAGAGAAGAAGTCACAGTCATTTGCATGTCCATAACATTTATGATGTTACACCCTGGTGGGCTCTGGGATGTATCTCCTTGCAGCAGGGCTGAACTTTCTTGCTGGGCTGAACCCATTTACCTTCTGTTTAATTGACAGTAAGTGGAACAAGAATCCTCTCCTCAAAACCACAAAGGAAGAGCTACTAAAATCAAATTTCACTAAATAGGTGAATATCATTATTTGATTCCTCCATCTTCTTGCTCAGAAATATTTCTCTTTGATCAGCAAGGTAATAATGAGCTGTGGAAGTGAGGATCAGTGAGCAGTTCATACCTCTTGAAGCTTCTGTTCAAGATCTGTGCAAACTCCGGTCAGCCAGTTTTGTTCTGTTGGTCACTGTAATTGTAAACTTGTAATTGTAAACTTGTAATTTGCCCCAGCAGCAGCTGCAATAGTACAGATCCCAAGCAGAGCTACGTTTTAACTCAATTTCAGCTGCAAAATGTTAAAAACAATTGGTAAATAATGCAACAAAGCATAGAATTTGTTGCATCAATGTCAAGTAATGCAGAGAATATATTTTTATTGCAGTTTTTTTTATAATTAGATAAAAACTCTGTCCTAAAACAATAAGTGGTGTGATTTAAACTGTAAATTTCTTCTTTCATTTGTAGGAAAAGTTGTGTGCATTTTTAAAACCCAGGCAATAAAAAAACTCTGTTATTTTTAATGCAGAAAGAAATTTATCTCATGGGAAATGCTTGCACATATACTCTTCTTGTTACTTGAGAAGTTAGTTAATGTCTTCTCAGAAGTCTTTGTATGTTTTATTAAATGTGATATTCCAGTAAAAAAATATATTTGTTTTTCATCTGAAAAAAAAATTAGAAGGTAAAAAAGTAATCCTTCTCCTTTGTCCCTGAAGTTGTCTTCACAAAATGGAAGTGGTAGTTTTGGGGTAGTTGGGGGTTATGAATGACTTTATCCTGAGGTCCTCTGATCAACACAGTCACTACTTATTATAAAAAAAGCAAATTTTGAGAATCAGTCACTTACTTTGCTTGGATATTATTGCAATATGCTGCAACCTGTGTTCATATTTTGGCAAAGATCTAAATTGACGAGAGAAACAGAAACAACTTCAGCGATTACACAGTGAATTCATTATTTTAATACTTTAATTAAAACCCAAAATAAAACAAACTGACTTGGACAAGTGGATAAAGTACAAAACTGACAGCCAGAAAAATCAAAATAGTGGTGGTGATGGCTTTAAAAATGTTCCTCCCTTGATCCTAAAGATGATAGGTGGTTCCCAGGCACTGGAGGTGTCTGGTGTTCTCACACAGTAAGCTACAAAATAACTCTTTTAATACTCTTGCAGCAACTCCGTGCCAATATGAGAGAGATGGAGAAACTCTGTTTGCGAGTCCGGCAGGAAGACATCCCAGTTCTGCAGAGAATGATAAATCCCATTAAAGAGGAAGCTTCAATTGCCATTAAGGACTTCCTGCAGCTGCATTCTGAATCTGCAGAAGAACTTAAAAGGCAGCTCAGAGGACAGGAGGATGCCTCTTTAACCAGATCTGCAACTCTAGGACAAGGTACTAGATTTTAATTTCTGTATTTATTGTATCTCAGTCATTGTATCCAGTATGCAATTTCTCTGACCAGATATAAATGAAGTAAACAAATGAGATTTCAGCTGAAGAGTATTGTATGGAAGAGTGTTAATGAAGAAGAAGATTTCTTTCCCTACACCACACTTTTGTCATGGCCTGTGACTGAATTTTGATAAGCAGAAAATGCTTAAATATCTTAAAAAATTAAATATCTATGGCCTTTCGTGGCAAAGATCCTGTAGCCTTGGATCTTGAAATAGTGGACTGTTCAAAGGAAGCAGAATATTTACATTCATGTTTCAGGGTAGCTTGGCTTCTTTTTTCCCCCCTGCAAATCACTTGATCATGTGCAAGTATCATTTTGGCCATTTTCATTGAATTAGTGAAGAAATACCAGGAAAATTTTTATATGACAGACAGTGTAATACAGCATTGCTGAAATATATGGAAAAGAGGAGCAAGGCCCTAGGTAAAGAACATCTCTTCCTGTAGCATTTTAACTTGGTAACTGACAAAAAGGGAATATAAATCCATTTAAATAAAAGATTTTGAAAACACACTGTGACATGTTAGAAATCAGATAAGTTTGCTGTTCTGCCCTCCTTTCTGTATAAAGTGTGTTTCAGTCTTTGTTCTACCGTTCTGTCTTCAGGAGAAGTCTCTTTTATGCCCTGGTGCTAGCT
Source organism: Prinia subflava (assembly GCF_021018805.1). NCBI lineage: Eukaryota > Metazoa > Chordata > Aves > Passeriformes > Cisticolidae > Prinia > Prinia subflava. The sequence goes on from NC_086247.1 coordinate 61,309,560, forward strand.
AGTGCTCTCTCCTGATGATCTGTGAGAAGGTTGTTGGTTACATCAGGATTAAACCCTTCCACACATCTGTAATGACTTTGATTGCTGCAGTAGCAGTGTTACTTAAAATGATTTGAGCATTTCATGTGTCTTAAAATTGAACGAGCATTCTTAGTCAGTAGCGCTGTAGAAGAACCTGCTGTCAGATTTGATTTCATAACCCTTCTTGTTGCTGCATGCAGAACCACAAGAACTCTTTCAAGTGTGATTAACAAGCCAGTGAGCCTCGTGGTTGAGCAGGAAGAAAAGCAGATTTGACAACTAGGCTTGCTTTCAAGAATGTCATGTGCAGTAGTATCAGAAAACCTTGTGAACATGAAGATAAATCAAACACAGAGCCACAGAACTGTTTGGGTTATATGGGGCTCTTTGACAATCATGTAGATCCAAGCTTCCTGCCACGGACAGGGACACCTCCAGCAGGCCAGGCTGCTCAGAGCCCCATCCAGCCTGGCCTTGGACTCTTCCAGTGATGGGAGCATCCACAGCTTCTCTGGGCAGCCTGTGCCGGTGCCCCACCACTCCCATTGTAAAAAACTTCTCTCTTCTTACAAGAAAAGACTGAATTGGCTTTTGACATAAAAATCTTGACCTCTTCAACACCTTCAACATGTTGTAGCTGGTTGTTCAGTAGTTTGTTCTAATATCTTCATGGATTTCAAAGTCTCTTCTCTTGCAGTCCTCTGGGACCACCTTATTCAAGTTCTCAAAAATGTGCTTGAAATTTCAGAGGCCATTTCTTAAAAATGCTCTAGAGTGAATTTAATCAAACCTTCAGACCCTAAATAGGCCTAGCTCATCCAAATATTTTTAATCTGTTCTCTTCATGTTTCAGCCTATGTTTCTCTTTCTTATTGAAATTAATTGTATCAGATACCTGCTTAAAACTACCTTTTTATTTGGCAATGCACTTCCCACATTCTTGGTCTTCCTCTAATTTCAAAAACATTCACAGAAACCTCCTTGCTACCATTTATGCCTCTTGGTAGTTGCAATGTAGTTATGTCCTGGTCTTCCTGATATTAACTTCCCATGCTTGTGTTTTTCTTTGTACTCATAACACAGTGACACACTTTGTGTGTCAGATTTTTGACATCCAGAGCATTGAGGAGCTCTTGCTGAAGCCATAAACATCTTCCTCTGCATGAGGACAATTTGATGTCATCTTTAGCACAGCCTTTTTTTAGTGTCTGCCAGCAATTCTGCAGTCTTTTATATTTTAGGAACTTCTTCCACATAATTTCTATTAATCTTTTTCTGCAATTTGTTGACATCTTTTCTGGGGAGAGCTCATTGTCTTCAATATCCAGTGATTCCCTTCATATGTATTAGCCATTGCTTTCAGTCTCTTTGTGAGCTCTTCTGTGTTATGATTAGAACTAAATTTAAGATACCTCTGCTGTTGGTGACTTTCTTCAGTTGTTCTCAGTACATTCCAATATTTCATTGGAAAGGCTTTGTCCTGGCTTACTGCTTCTGTTTTTTACACAATTACATAGGTGGCAAAAGGGAACTAGAGTTTAATTTCAAAGAACAGGACTGCATCTGAAATCTGGAATACCTTTGATGTATGGAGGACATGGACTATAACAGCACTTCAGAAGGACAAATAAATTGATTAGAAAGATGGGGATGAGAAGAACAGGAAAAATATTACTGGAATGACGGGCATCTGCAAGTCTGCTCAGGAATGTGGAAATAATTCACCCCATTTAAAGTGAAACAGACAGACAGGCAGACAACTAAATACAATTAAATAGATCTTTTTTTCAAGTTTGCCTGCCTGTACAAGCAGCCCTGTTGAATTGCTAACCCAGACACAGTAGATTTTCTATTCATTTGTGCTTAGAGGCTGCAGTCCTGACAGCAAATCCTGGCTGTTGATCTTAATCAAAGGAGGTTCAGTACGTGCCCATTCTTTGTAGCATGTTGCTTCCCATCTGGTAGAGAAGGAAGGAGTTTACAAATTCAAATCTCCCATTTAGAAGGCATGTCAGTGATATGATACAGTCCCTTTCCCCATTCACCATCCTCAACTGAAGGCCAATAGAAATGGAATTTAATTGCATATTAAGCAAATATTAACAAAAGGTGAGACTCCACTCTTAAAATTACTAAAATCTTTTAAGCAACATACTGAATCTTCCAGAGCATTAGATTTTTATCTCGAGTGTAATGAGGTGTAAAGCTCCTCTGTGAAATCTGCAGAGGTGTTTTGTATTATTGTATTTCTGTGGAGATGCTGTAAAAATGAACTGGTGGAGTCACTTCCATTCTCAATTCTATTAAAATTGATTAGACTTGATAAAAAGTGAAGTGGTGAATATAAATTTCTTACTCATACTTTCAGCCCAAATGTGACCACCTCTTACCCTTCCTGTTCTTTACCTTAAGTTTTTTAAAGAGAACAGAGAATTTTTGTGAGGATTTTTTTCCTCACTGATTTGTAGTTATTACAAAACAATGACATGTAAACCTACTTACAGTTTTAATTTTTCTGGAATGTGTGTTGTGCAAAACTGGTATCATTTATACACTTTCAGGGATATGCTTTTCTGCAGTAGGTTGGCATAGATTGTTAGGAACAGACCAGAGCAAGATCTTGGGAGGAGGCAGTTCAGCATAGTGAGATTTTTATTCTGCTTTTGAATTATGAATACTTTAATTTTAACTAACTTAGCATGCATGTGGCTGATTAGGGAAGAGTACACCTTTCTGGGCAGAAGAAACTTGATTTGGAAATAGGATTGTGTAGGATTGAAATGAAATAAATACAAAACCCAGGATAAATGTCAGAGTATGTGGCAGAACAGTTTTCTCAAAAAATGCACACATTTGGGTATATAATTAATTATATCGAAAGGAGGAAAGGAATATTTTAGAACTGAGTATACAACCTTAATTAATCTGAGGTTATTAATCAAAAATATGTTCTGGAAGAACAGGTGATTATAGAACATGAAGTGCCTTCCATGTTTGAATTCTTAAAGGAAAGGGGATAGAAATAATTAGAAAGAAAAACAAGCCCAAATTCAGCTCCCAAATTGCTTAGTGCATTCTTGTTACTCTGCTTACTTGGTAATTATGTCTAAATATCAACTTCATTCATGTTACACTTCTGCTGAGCTGAGAGTAGGAAGATTGGGTCCTTCATCTATTTTGAGATATTGCGATAAAAATGTTGAGAAGTGGACAAATATTATAAAAATGTATCATTTTTATTTTATCTTAAATTAATTCCATGAATAAGCATGCACTATTACTGGTTTTTTATGAATATGATTACCTTTATTTGTTTTCCATTGGTCATATCTGTTGTTGTAACAGTTATATAATATTATTATCATACCTTGGCACAATCATTGTATCTAAAGATTTTAATACAATATTTACACTCTAGTATTGTTAGACAAATCTAACCAGCCTTCCCCATAATAAGCTTTCTCTTGGGACTGCCTTCCCAAGGAAGGAAACACCAGTGTCCTACTGAAGGGGCAATCTCCCTTCAGAAATTGAAGTTGCTTGAATTGAGATGATCTTTGCACTGTGTTTACATACACACCTTCTCCAGTCTGCCTTTCTGACTGCCAAGCTCTTCCTCAGTCCTTGTGCTGACAAGCCAAACTTTTTTTTCTTTCTTGCCACTCGGTTTGTTGTCCATATTTACAGGCGTGCCCGTGACACCCACAGTGGCTCCGGAATGAGCTCTGACTGACTGGAGGAGGTGTGTGTGTGCCTGTTCACTGTACCTGCTCTCCCCAGTGCCACCTCACTGTCATTCCCCGTTTTTAACACCATACTTCATCCCAATGTCTTCTGCATTCAGTCCAGGTGACTTAGGGAGGAACATACTTGAGAATATCTCGTGCAGAGCACTGAGCTGCAAATGTCTGCCCTCCTCAGTACCATTTACCCAACTGATCCAGCATGGAATGCTGGGCACCACATTAATTGAGTTTCACTGCTTTCGCTTTGAAAGCTTTTTCCTCCAGTTTCTTTTAGTTCCCAGTGGCTGAAAATCAAACCAGTGGCATGAGAATCAATCATGAAATGTGTAACTGTCTGTTCAGTTTTGGGAGCACAGCGTTTTTATGTGTCATACGTAAATGAAAAGTTTTTGTCCCAAGATCAGTTTTCTCTGCCTGGTCGATACAAAATGAATGAAATCACCTTGAATTCAAGACTATAATTTAGTGTCATTTCAGGACTGGTTGTGAAAATGTGCTGATAAAAATGAATCTATTTCTTTGTCAATAACATCCTTTCAAGAAACTGTGTAGTGCTGTAAGGCTTCTCCATATATGATCATTTTTGGGGCTGCTGCTTGGCTTGAATTAGTTTAAGTACTGGGTTACCCTTGAGAGACTTCAAGAGTGAGAAAGTCTGCACAACACCTGCATCCTGGTTCAGTGCATTTATTTATAAACATCATGTTTCCCATTCAGAAACTTTATATAACGCGGAAGTGAAGGATGGCTCCCAAAGTTTGATCCAGATCCATTCCTGCCTTCCGGAAATACCTCAGGAAGAAAATGCAGCTGAGTCCTGGGAGAGTTTAGAAGGGGTATGTTGGAACTCCCTCCCTGCCTGCCATGTTGGTGCTCTTGGCTTTAGCAATTATCACAAAATAACATTTGTTTTTTATTTGCAGGACTTGACTGAGCTCAGCCAGTTGGTGACAGAATTTTCTGTCTTAGTCTGTGTAAGTATAATTCTGTATTCTGTCCTACAGTCTCCTACAAAAATCATGAGCTGAAATTAGCAGAAGCTCTGCGGTGTTGATTGCAGACTTCTACCCAGGTCCTATTTGTTTTTACAATTTCTAATTATTTCTAATTGTGATGGTGTGACAGCTTTTACTGCACAGGTTGTGTGTTTGTCAGGTACCTTTTCTCATTTAATCAGGAGTGCTAGAAAAATCCTTACCTTTATAATGCCCTTTCTCTGCTCTCACCACATTGTGAAAATGTTGGTTCCCAATATTTAGTTCTTCCCATGCCACAGGGAATTTAAATGCACAGTTCTCATCTCCTAGGAGAGTTCTTTAATCTCCTTGCTATTGGGTTAGTAGGGATAAATAATCCAGTTCTTTTCTGCTGAGTGTGTGCTGCTTCATCTATACAAAAAACCCCAAGTAAGAACCATTAGACTAGGGTGGGACCGCAGAAATGTTCATTCAGTATTCTAAAGGTTAAAGGAAGAGGTCCTGTTCCCAGGACTGCCTGGATTTTGCACTTAACCATCATTAGATGTAATAGCAAGCAATCTAAGGTTGTAGATGAGTACCAGAGCTGGTGTACTCAGCAGTTTCTGAATTAGAAGGAGGCAAAAAGTTCAGAATGCCTTCTATTTTAAGCCGAACTCAGCCATCTCATTATTTTGTGACATAAAACAGCCTGAGTACTGCTGAGATTAGAATAAGGGCAAACGAGCCCACAGACCCCTTTATCTTCTGCTCCAGTGTTCCCTGGGAGAGACTGCAGGGGAACCTGACTGACTGCATTTGGAGAAAGGATGGAATGTTTTTGTAAAATCAAACAGTAAAATATGGAGCAACATCAAGTATATTTTCTGCACTGTCACCATTTCTGAAGTCATTGTTCTATAATGTCATAATTAAAGACTTCTTAGATTTCTTGATGCAGCTTTGTATATTGGAGTTAGTACTGATCTTATAAATGCCCTTTATAGATTTTTTTTTTTGAACGTGAGACTCAGCAGTAAACAAAACAGGCTAGTTTGGATTATTTTTCCTTTTGGAATGTGAATTCCTCTATCCATAGAAAAGATTTAGAAATCATTTGTTTTGTTTTGTTTTCTCTAACTGCAGCAAGACAATGTCTAATATCCACTCCATATTATTACTTAATAGTTTAGATTTTTTTAAAGTAAGTCTGTAGTTTCAGCAGAGTTTATCAGATGCTAATCATGGAGCACCACTAAGGCTGCCGGGTGCAGATGAAAGCTGCTGTGGGGCCCTGATTACAGGCATTAAAATGGTGTGTATTGGCTCACTGCTGCTTCCCAGCAGGTTCCCTCACTCATAATTCCTTTGCATCTAGTCCCAGCAGGAGAAGATTGACAGGATTGAAGACCATGTCAACAGTGCTGCTGCGAATGTTGAAGAGGGAACCAAAAACTTGGGGAAGGTAGGGATCTGCTCCTGCTGGTGAATCAATGGTGCTCTGCCTCCCAGCCACCCTCGGTATTAACCCCATTGATCTGCCGTCCTTAATGCTGAGGGAACCAGCAATTAAGGAAATAAGGAAGAAATGACCTACAGGTAGCAGGGAAAAAAAATCAATCTCTCTTGTAATTTTCTATCGCATCCAGGCTGCTAGAAAATGCAATTATTTAATTCTGCCAGGGCCTTTTTAAACAGTGTTCTAGTAGTTACTTTGGTTTACCTGTAAAGACAAGTGCAGTCAGTGCCTGCCTCCCAAGAGTCACATCAACATTAAACAAGAGGCTGATGATAACCTGTCATTTCCATCATGTCCCACGTCAGGTGCTAAATAAATCCCCAACCCCGCAGTCAGGCCCATCCCTGAAAAGTCTGAGCATTTTCTCAGGTTCTGGTTTAACGATGGCAGCCAGGTAACACCCAGTATACACAGCAGCCAGAACATGAAAGGACCTGGTTCACAACTGCATACACAAGACAGCTGATTTTGAATTGGTTTTAGCATGTTCTGTGATACTTTTTTTGAATACTAATTTGTAAAGTTTATTTATCACTGAGCATTGAAGTCATTGCCAAGAGCAGTGAGGGGAAAATGCACATCTCCACAGGCAAGTATTCTAACTACTTTTTTTTTCCTTTACAGGCTGCAAAATACAAGCTGGCAGCTCTGCCTGTGGCAGGTGCAGTCATTGGTGGAGTGGTGGGGGGTCCTATTGGTCTCCTTGCAGGCTTCAAAGTAGCAGGAATTGCAGCTGCACTTGGTGGTGGGATTTTGGGCTTCACAGGTGGAAAATTGATACAAAGAAAAAAACAAAAAATGATTGAGCAGGTCTCTTCCAGCTGTCCAGAGCTTTCTCACCAAAGTGCCAAAAAATCCAGCTGAAGTACAGATTCATTATGGCCAGGAACCACAGTGTAGTAGCTGAGCTAATGACAGACTTGTAGCCTTACTCTTTGTATACGAGGCTGAGTTGTGTGAATTTTGATGACAGTTCTGTTTCTTGGGAGGGCTGAAACAGTCATGTCAGAATTTCTCTTTTCAGACACGGTGACATCAGTCCTTTGAAAATTATATGGATAACTTTTAATTACATAATTCTTAAGTAAGCTATATTCACAGCTGTAATAATGGGTGACAGGTGCTTCATACCAAATTTGCACAAAGTGTCTTGCAGACAATGCAAAGAGATCTTTGGAAAATCCTAGTGCTTTCCCATGAATGTCATGAGAAGCTGGAGCTTTTATTGGAGTGCTCCAAAGAAAGGAAATAAATGCCATCATTCTTTCATACTTAATCTAAATTTACTTTCATTTATCTGGATTCCCAAACTCTTCCTGTGATTCCCCAGGATATGCCTGACTATGCCTGTTTAATAGTGCACAGGGAAGCATGTGGTGTCATAAGAAAAGGGGAGAATGTTGGGTGAGCAAAGTGGAAAACAGTTATGCATACATCACATCTGCCTCCACCAGGCATATCAGACCAGCACTGGAAGCAGCTTCTCGCCTTGCCAGGCAAGGCAGTTGTTAATTTGTAAACTCCCCACCTTCCTATAAGTGTAGTTATGAGTTTAACAGTCTGAGAAGCACCCCTGCAGTGCTGCTATTGGAGGGTAATAGTTTTCCATAGCTGTTCAGCTCCTTGGCTTGTCCTCAGAACACCATAGGGGATAAAGAGCCAAGCTCTGGCATTCTGAACCTGCAGCCTCACATTGCTGAAGCAGCACTTACTGCAGGACGCTGCCTTTGCTTCTCCTGGAGCCCCGTGCGCCCTGGTGGGAGAGCAGAACAGCTTCCCTGGAAGGCAGTGCTGCAGCCAGGCGCACTCCCTCCCCAGGCTGGTGTCCCCCAGGGGTGGTGTGGCCCCAGGTCGGCAGAGAAGCAGCTGGCAGCCCCAGAGGCAGCCCCAGAGGCAGGGACAGGGTCAGAAATGTCAACCTGATAACGCTTACAGCCACCCTTGTTTGGGCAGCTGCACTCTTGCATTGCTCTCCAGTGCCAAAACTTCAGCTTCCACCCACACTGCAGTGTAGCTGCTCAGCCTCTTCAAGATTTTGGGACATGCTGTGGAGCCTGTAGGGGTGAGATGCTGGCAGTGCTTTTGCTTGCTTTTTATAGTGGACACCTGTTATCTTACCCTCCTTATGAAGCCTTTTGCTTCTGGAGCTTCCACTGTTAAATGCTGAAGTGTAAATGTGTTGTTTTTGTGATACAATTGTACAATTGTAACATAATCTACTGTTCTGAACATGGTCCTACCTCCACCCTTTCAGGACACTTCCCACACTACTGCTGCTACTGTTTGGGGGAACAGAAATTGAGGTTGGGAAGCCGCTTATTAAAGTTTTTAGATTGGTCAATTCATCCTGAGCCCTGCTTGAGTTGTTTTCTTACAGTGAAGCCAGTATTGAGATAAGGCTTCCTAGCAGGGCAGGTCCAGGGAAGTGTACTATAGAAAGAGCTCCCTTTCAATAACCAGTACTTTGATATCATCGCTGGAAATCACTGTCTGCTAATGACAGATGATGGGGTTTTGTGCCTAGACATATTGTAAGCAACTGTTAGTTACAGCACAAATAACTTCTTCTAAGCAGTGCTTCCTTATCACTTTTAAAATACTGAAATTGCTATCAGCTAGAGCATTATGTCTATTTTAAGTAGGTCTGAGATTCAGGGAAACAATGTGTGCAAGAATAGTTTTCACAAGTAATTGCAGACATTGTCAAAACTGCATGTGTTGAAGCCTCAGTACCTGCACTGGTAAAATCAGCTGGACTGCAAAACATGACCTGAGTAATTCAGCTCATTTGCTCCTGACAGGCAAAAAGCCCTTTCCTTTCAATGCATCTGCTTTGGATGTAAACACAGTTAATGAGCTTGTAACAACTTCAAAGTAAGGCCGCTCATTCCTTTGATATTTATTTTCTACTTTTAAAGGAAGACACTAAGCAAAAAAGTGTCTTAATCAGAAACTGGTTGATCCTTTGTATGATTTTCAAATGCGCTCTCTGCTTTCTTTCTGTATGCTGTGAAACCTCGTGCATTTAAATGACAACAGCCACATCAGGAGATGTTGTGGACTCCATCCTCTCCCCCCAAGCTGGAATAATGCCAGGACAATCTAAATTCATAAGGCTGAATTCCTGCCCCAGCTTATACAAATTCAGCTTGGTGTGCACTCATTTTATGAAATGTCTACCACAAAAACTATTCTTCCCCCTCGCGTCTTTGCGGAAGCAATTTGAAATCATTGTGTACACACTAGATGTGGGAGACTGTTATTTAAGCTATGATATTTTAAAATAGGTGGGTTATTTACATATGTGAAGAAACATCAGCATGTGAATAACCAAACTAGCAATTAAATTGCTAGGCAGGTTACTCAGAAGAATTGTAAGATATAAATAATTCTTTCACACCAAATAAAAGTTTTTGCCTATGAGACTAGTTGGAGCATTTACTGAGAACACCAAGGTTTATTTCCTTTCAGCATCTAAAAGATTAATCCCAAATTTTATATTATTAAAATAATTGCACTGCCAAGATTTAAGGATCCTGTAATGAGTTCTCAAACACATTCTTCAGCTATGAAAATATTTACATAGACTGAAATGAATACAGGTTCCTAAAATGTCACAGGCATCCAGTAACTCGTACACACACGGTAGCTCAGAAATGGACTCAAGTTCAATGGAAAACAGTTTGGAATGGTTTTGTTCCCTAAGGGGATAACACTAATATTTTTGATGACTTCTCCTGGAAAAGCTGTGAGAAGTGTTACAGGGAGTGGGAAGCTGAGCACCACATGGTTAAAACCACAGACGCAGATGATCAGAGTGGAAGGGCTCAATCTGAAACACAGCTTGGATTTTGACAAGCACTTGGCTCTCTCGAGGCAAATTCTCTGTATCACCAGGTAAAAGCTCAAGTGCCCCTCAGCAGCAGAATGGGCAAGCCCAGCTCAGCTTTAGCTGTTCACCCTCCTGCCTGCAAAGAGAAAAGGCACTCGAGCACTGGTGCAGCTGGGTCAGTGGTCATCAAGAACCCAGGAGAATCAGGTCCAACGCCAGTGAATGCACACCAAAATTACTTGAGCATGTAACTGTTATAAAACTGCTACGTCTGTCAGCCTAGTGCTGGGATGCCAAAGCTCTGGGAGCAAGTCCTGACCCTCAAAAGCAAACTTGGATTAAGGAATGGCAGAGGGGGTTCATCTCTTTCTAGCTGAAAGCACCAGCCACTGGACTGCTGGGTGCATGACCATCTCTCTCCAGAAAGAGAAGTTTAGTTGTCTTCCACCAAAAAACAACTATAAATCCCATACCTCCAAGAATCCCAAAGAAAAATAGGAACCTCTGAGGAGTAAGGTAAGTACTTGCAGGTATGTAAGAATGGAGTAAAATTTCAGGTGCCAGAACTCCTCCAGAAGTTGTGTAACACAACCTGCAGATAACAAGTGACAGCCTTAACACCACACTCTGCTCACATCTTTTGATTGCAGCTGGAAGGCAGTGTGACTCAGCTGCCAAAAACGCTTGATTTGTGATGAGATGGAGAAGGGAACAGGAGAAGACCTGGCTTTCAAGCATTTTATGTGCACTCCCACATGCAGGTTCACAGAACCAACACAAAAAGTATAGCTGTAAATAAAGCTTTGCAATACTGTTTCAGCTCCCAACTCTGCAGCTGCTTAGTCAGCTGTACTTAGTGCTGCAGGGGCTTGAGTCAGGAGTCCATGGTGGGATCAACTTCTGCCGCAGCTGCACGGGACCATGTGTGTCCTCTGTCCATAACTGAGCCAGTGGCATCGAGCTGAGAGGCAGAAGGGTCCTGAGCAGCGACTGCACAGCCTGGGGCGCTTTCCTAAGTAAACCCCAACCCAGTGTTCCACCTGGCCAGAGAACAAACTTGCTTCCAAGGACACTGACGCCTGGGGCTGTTACAGACCCACAGTCCGTGCAGTGAGTGCACTGTACAAATCCAGTACTGTTTCATCTCAGCAAAGCAGCACAAATCAACAGAGACTCTGCCACCTCACAGTGTCTATGTGTTCACCTCACCCAGCAGCTTGAAGGTTCTTTGAGAAAAGCCCATAACAGAAAGCCCCCAAGGAAAGTGACAATTCCTTCTTCAGAGCAGAATTCAAAGACTACACAGTAAGTAAGGCACAAGCCAGGCAAAGAGAGTAACAGAAAATCTGCAGTGGTGGTTGAACGTGGTTGGTGTCTGCCAGGAAGGCAGGGGCCCAGAAGGAAAAAAAAAACAAACCTAAGAGACTAATGGTAACATACATGCAGATATAAATTTAGGGCTGACAAACTCAGACACCAGTCTAGTCCTAGTCCTCTCTGATTATGAAAGGTTTTTAACATTCCTGTCCTTTTACCACAACAACGTGGCCAACGTAACAATCTTAGTTCCAGGAAATGGGAGCGGGTCAGTACAGCCCCTTCATTCAAAATACAGCCATTATCATCAGAACTTTTTCTCTCCTCACTTGGTATTTTAATATTCAGGACTGTTTAATTGCTTAGACATTTGCAGCCAGTAAAGCACCACACAAGATTCTGTAAAACTTTAATTTATTCCCCTCCCAAGTATCCAGAATAGAAGACCCTTTAAGTTGGAGAAAAATGTGACAAAGAAATAGATTACCAGGATAGCTGTTCACAGAAGAAGAAAAAGCACATACTACCAAGATTACACAGAAAACAACCCAAAAGTCCTATTTAATGGGATAGTGCAAGTTAACAGCATGTCTCTGGCAAGATACCTTCATTTGGATTATAAAAGTTTTACAGAGTTAGATCAAGAGTCTGGATGGGTCTCTGATATTTTACTATAGCATTAAGAATGTACTGTTTGAAAGATGCTGTACAGAATGACCCACCAAACAAATGTATTTACAAGCCTGGGGAGAAAAAAATTATTTTTCAGTTTATTCAAAATAAAAATACACATAGAATTATGAAAATATAGGTTTACTATTTCCACCACACAGAAGTCAATGCTGCTGTCTGAAAGGCTTGCAAGATTATTTCAAGTTTTTTAAAGTTCATCTTTTTCCCTCAATAAGGTGTACCTATGTTCACTGGGTGCCAGTTTCTGGAATGAGCTCTCTGGTGGGCTGCTTGCTAAATCCTGAATTGGCTGAAAAACAGAACAAACAGTAAAATTGTTTGTTAGACTAATAATCATTCGTGTCCATTACATGAATTACTAGCATTATGGGAGTGCACAAATGTCCTGCATTCTCACAAACTGAGTTTGGGGTTTTTTTGGAAGGCATGTTCCACACATTAATTAAGCAGTTAAGGATGTTCCTTTTGTTGTAACATCTCAAGGGCAATGGCCGTCACATGAGTTTCTGTACAAGTCACACAGAAGTATTTCAAATGCACGCCACAGTGGATTTGCTTTAATCTACCACTTGCTTTGGGGGTGTTCTAGTTTTATGTGCATGTGTTTCATGAGATATATCAGGGCAAAAGTGACGTCACTGCAGAAGTATTTTAGAATTATTTTCCATGGAAACTAAAAGAAAACACCTCATACAAAAATAACATGCAACTCAAGGGGCATAGGTGACCCACGACAGCAGTCTCCAGTTTAGTTAAGGCCAGTATTTGTTTCCACTGCAGCCACATCTTCCACAAGATGGCAGGATGCCATACAGAGATGGGAACATAAACATCCCAGGTTTTGTGTGCATTTTTCAAGGCAGAAATGAGGCAAGAGCAAGCCTGCAGCTCTGTGTCCTGTGCCTGTGCCCAGATGGGCAGGCAGCAGGATCCAGGGACTCCACAGGCTTCCTCCTTCCCTGGCCAAGCCTTCTCCTCAAGGCAAGTGCCTGGCTTATGCCTCAGTCTCCAGCCCTTATTTCTGCCCCTCCTCCTGATGACCTCTCTTCTCGTTGCTCAATGAATTTCTGAGAAACACAGGGAACTACGAGTCAAATGAATTACTGCTGAGACAATTCAGCCCGTGTGTTTTCACAGCCAGTCATGACAACATTCAAAAGCAGCCATTCTCTCTTGGCCAAAGCAAGCCCTCCAAGGCTTTCACACTTTTAAATCTTTTGAGCAGGGCAACAGGAGGCTGCACTCAATCGACTTAGAGCAGAGCCATCCTTACCACATCCCACAGATAGGCAGGAAAAGGAGCCTGTAGCTATAGTTTCTGTTCCTCAGCCATGGAAAGGCTCCTCTGCCCAGCACAAGGGCACCAGGGCTCCTCTCGGACCAAAGTGGCCCTTTGAGCTCTAGACAACACAATGTATTCCTTGAAAGAAGTGTTTAAAAATGGTTCTTTCTTTGGAGGGTACCCAAGGTAGTGAAAATGTTCCCTGACAGTTAAATTTGCACTTTTCAGCAGGACCCCAACCATGTTAGCTGAGTGGAATATCAAGAAGATGCAAGGCTGATCGAGACACCATTAGAAGATTGGGATGAGCAGAGGGAATTGGGGATGGTCATGTCCTTTCTTTTCTGACACAGAGGTGCTTCTGACTTTTGTCTGGAGAAAGATCTAGTAGTTGTGTTCCTGAAGAGATCCCAGAAGTGACTTCCAGGCATGTAATTACACAACATGACAAGCTTTGAGCAGAACCATGAGGAAATCAAACTGACAAGTGCAGCCTGTGAGCGCTGCTAATGCTGTTTGTCAACCGCATTAACAAAAGCAGTAAAGCCTATTACTGCTCACCCACCCTTTCTTGATGCTCTAATAATTTGCCTCCTGCTTGCATTGGTAAATATATAAAACATTCAATCAACTGTTGTTTCCCCTTAGAGGCACCCTCTAGTAGTGTGCTGTGTGGGAAATAATGCACCTACGATGGATTATCAGATTTTGCATTGAAGTCACAGGAGATTCTAAGAGCAGCTCTGTGAAGTCAGAACAGTCATCCAGCCCAAGATCTCCTGCTTCAGGAGAAAGCAGTTAAGAAAATAAACATTCTTATACTCTTCCTTTATTCAAGGCAAATAGGTGCCATACACTATCCCTAATGCCTACTACCCTTAATACTCCCTGCTTTTACCCAAAGAAGGTTGAGGAGCCAAGCAAAAGTGGTAATGTCATGTTCCTGTGTACAGATTTTCTCTTTCAAAAGACAGAAGTTAAAAATACAAATGTACTAGAAGGTACAGCTCTGACAAAGAGCAATAAAAAAGTCTTTACTAGAGGGCCAAATGAAATGTATTTGCTGTAACCTTACCTGACCAGGTGCTACATCAGTTGGATCAGGGCCATGATGAAATTCTCTATGCAGTTTTCCAGAATGCAAGTCTAGTACAAATTGCTTCAGTTTACCTGGAATTCTGGAACAAATTCAACATGTTTATTACAATTTAAGACCAAACACAGGAGACTGAAAGTGCACTGCTTAGAGTAGCCAACTTCTGTTTATCTAGCACACTATGCCTACTTTTAGGTGATTAATAGAAGACAGGGAGCCACATGGTTTGCTAAGGTATCCCACCAGCTTCTTTTTCTTTCCTCTGTCTCTTGAGAACACAGCAAGTATTTCATCTTTTCAATAACTCCCACAGAGCTGTACCAGCCAATAACTTCATTGTGAACTCCCTTCAGCTCCCCACTAACTGAAATGTAAGAGGGAACAGCAGGTTCCAAATGCACAGTTTACAGATACAAATGACACTTGGGGAGCACTATTGACAAAACATCTTTGAAAGGCTCTCTACTGCCTCAGCAACTGCACCTACACCACAGATAAGCACTAAGAGGATATCAATGTAAATCTAATCTGAGATCATCTACTGTCACCCACAGCAAATGTGCTAAACTACAGCATCCAGTTTTACTTGTGAAATGCCAAGTTGACTAAAAATCTCAGAGTGAGTAAGTATCTAGTAAGTATTAAAGATGAGATAAACTATAGTGAGCACAACACTTGAAATCTAAAGGTGATGGGTGAAGGGACACAGGTTTTGTAGGGAGTCTTTCATCAAAGTAATTATTAAATTTAGGGAAGAGGAAGAAAGTGTGGTCAGACAAACTACCAGCAATATATAGGATGATCAGAAAACTCTATGGATAAAATGCTGCAAATATTGATTCAGAGAGTATCATTACAGCAATGTCTGTAACCAGTCAGTATTACACTGCTACTTTAAGGGCCCTCTTCCCATCCCAGATGAGATAATGAATTAGTACCAATGGAGAAAAAGAGGTTCATTCCAGCCTGGTTATAGGGACAGCAGACTAGCTGCTCCCTGCTCTTCCTCAGGCTCCTGCCCTGTTCTAGGTCAGGCACATTGCTGGAGACATTCTCCTCTCCTAGTGCAGCAAGGGCACTCGGTGCTTGCAGCCTCGTGTAGCTCAGTCTGTTCTTGCAATCCATCTATTGGACACTCCCTGCTATCATTTCCAGCCTGCACCAGCAGGATGAATAGGGCCAGGTGGCTACAGATGAGGATAAAATAGTGATGGTCTCATTTGCTTGCCTATTCCCCAAAAAGACAATTGTTGGGAAGGATGAAGTAGAAAGACCTTACAAATATAGTGGTTTAGATTCTGGGAGTCTGAGTTCAACAAGCGAGACAGAAATGAAAGCATGCTTTGAGATTTAGGGTGTGGGGTGCAGGGCCATCAGCTTGTGAACAACGATGTACTAAGCTGAGGGCCAGCTCCCTTGATTAAACAATATACTTCTGCTAAGCTGAGGGCCAGATCGTTTGATTAAACAATCCCCTTCTGCTTGCCTTGGGTGGTAGGACATTTCTATTGGCTGTATATGTTGTTATCTTGTATTAGATTGGTTAGTCCAACTCATACTCTTCAACTTAGAAAGATATTTAATGTACAGGATTCGGGGCTCTGCCCTCTCTCGGCTCGGTTCGCTGTTCCTGCTCTCCTGGCCTGCTTTAGCTGTGCCCAGCAGCTACAAGCAAGGCCTTCACAATAAACCACGTGTTACCCCTGCTCATTGCTTATAGAGATACTTTGTCGCCGATTTTACCGTCACGGAAACACTCCTTCAGACAATGAGCTCTCCAAAGAGAGAGGAAATCTTTTAGTGGGCTGGCTCTGAAAGTGACATATCCAAACCCTATTGGCTGGTGGCAGCACTGAGGTTACAAGAGACAGCCTGGGGCCAGTTTGGAAAAGAGTGCAGAAGGTTACTGAAGTGGTAGATGAAAGTCTCAATTAAGGTTTTACTTATTATTAAAAAATAAAACCACCACACAAAACCACCCAAGAAACAACAAAACCAATGAAAGCAAACATCCAAACCACATATACACAGAAGAGCATCTTCCCAGGAGCTCCAAGCTCTTCTTGTTCCCAAACTGTGTTTTGAAATTTCTGTGTATCAGCTCAACCTCCTAGAGTAAGGCTGAGTAATTACTTATCATTAGGCAGCTGTCTGCAATCCTGACATCTCTCTTTCAGCTTCATTTGTAAGTGACAACTGGTACACATCAGGCAAGTAGCTCTCATTATTCTGACAGTGTTTCAGAGAAACTGAACATTTAAGAAACATAACATCAGAGTCTTAACTAAACATCTCTACTACCTCTATACAAGACGTTAATTTGTTTTAGGGCTGTTTAAAAAGTGACAATAAAAAAGTGGGTTTAAAATGCAAATATTCTGCCATTTTTTTGCTAGGGTATGTGGTGAATACAATCTTCCAAAGAAACCGGAACACAGGGAGAGAAATAGTCACTTATCAAGAATTTCAACATACATAGCTTCAGATATTTGTAAAGCACTATTCAAGGTACATCAAAGACAGCATTTTATAGATAAGCCTGCAGAGAATTACAGAAAGAAGCTAAGTTCAAACTCTCTTCCCAGATGTCAATATCTCAGGTAGAAAAATGTCTCCTGGAACAGCAGAATTAAACATGATATTAAATTCACATTGCATGCTAGGTGTGAGCTTTCAATCCTTGGTTTTGACAGAAATGAAATACCCAGCCCAGACATCTAAGCAGGAGTTAGGAAGCAGTGTATGTGCAGCTGCCTCCTTTGAGACAGAGACTGGAGTTTGACACTCAACCAGAAGACAAAGACAGAGCACTTGTTCCAGGCTGAAAGTCCCTGAAGAGAACATTTACACATCTTCATTCCTTGACTGATCCATGCAAGACAGAACATCTGCTTCCAAGGCAGCGCACCATAGAGAGTCAGGCTGAGGTAAGGAGGGTTACCACAGCAGTATTTCACCTAAGCACCCCGGAACTTTGCTGTCACATACTTTATGCAGATAAACATGCCAGTGATTGGCCATTTTCCAAGCTGCACATGGAAAATTTCACAAACCCGCACAACCATTTCTTTGCCAGCTTTCCAGGTGTAGACTAAGGCAGGAAGGCTAGAACTGAACTGCAGGAAAAACCAAATCAGCAGGCTGGGAATTATTACATGCTGCATTTTACAGTAATCTCTGAATAATACAGTACTTCACATTCCATGTAGTGTTTTTAATCTTTTAAACTTGAAATATCTAGATCACTACTAAAAACACTATGCCAGGCTCCAAATGCCTAACCATGATGGAAAATAGCAAAACTGAAAGAAAAGAAGACCACCATCTAAGAACTTCATATGAGATTCTTTTCTTGTATAAAATAATACAACTCCATTTAAACAATGACTTCATGCCAGCTCATCTTGCTTTAAGGCTCTGACACTAAATCACACAGAGGCAGCCTTACCTATCCCAGATTTACTCATCTTCCTACCACAGTACTGATTAAAGTATGAGCCTTTTCATTTGTTCTTCTCAAATTAAAATGCAAGAAAAATACTTACGACAAGTCACTGAAGTCTGGAAAGACATACATGTGCCTGAAGCTATCAATGGCAATGACAGGGCAGTCAGCTGGAGTCTTCTGAATGTGGAGGAGTGGATGCCTGAATTTGTCACAGTCAGCATGGAGGAAGTTTATTGTACCTTAACATTGTGAGCAGACAAAAACCCATGTTAGGATTATTTTATTATTATCATTTTGAAACCCACTTGAAACCACAATCCTAAGTATTACAAATGGAGATATTAGACACAACATGCAAAACCTGAAAATAGGTCTAAGTAAACAACACCACCAAAATAATAGATTTTCTTCAAGTGGCTTTTTTTCCGTATTACAAACCGAAGCTTTGTTTAATGCCCTCTCAAAACACATTAAATCATTTAGATAAGAAGGATTTCTGAAAGTTACCTAATTGTGCATCTATTTTAATATTTTCCAGAGGACCTGGTCCTCACTGTCAAAAATGCATCAAACCCTTCAGTCTCAAGAGCTTGAAAGCTACAATTCTGTTTGGCCTTTGCTTCCACTCCACTGAATTGTCTGAAAAAAATTATACCAGTAAAATCAAGAAGTAGTGGGAATTATTACCAACCTTTTTCACCTATTAACTGCCGTGCAACCTCCTGCTGGAATTTCTCTAAACTCTCCAAGTCATCTTTCATGTGGAAAAGTATGAGAAAAGGAAGACCTTCTTCTGTCAGTTCCTGCACAGAAAACAAAGGACAAACTCATTTCTTCCACTTCTTAAAGGCACCCAATTAAGTGATTCCAACAATTTTCAAATTCAGTGAGATCTCTCCTTTAAACAGATGAAAGAGCAAGACTAAAGATGTTAACTGCTGACCCTTCCTCTGAGATACCTGAGTGATACAGCTAACCATGTTTCCTTCCTCTTATCATATACAACAGATAAAGCATGAGAGCAAGTCATTATCAGCATTTCAGGAAGGGATACACTTTCACTGGAATATTTTGTGCAAAAGAAATAACCTGATTCTAAGGTAACACAGCAGCTCCAGAGAAACCACAATAAGGCCTGAGGACCATGGTGTTAAATGCTACACAAGGCTGAGGGTGTACTCTAGAACCCAGTTCTAGCTTATTCACACAGTAAATTGGTGCTTTCTTAGCATAACACAACAAGTGTCTTTGAATAACTCTATCCCTTCCTCACCAAAAAAGAGAAAAGCAGAAGCTAATGACACAGCCAGAGCAGTTATGGGCAGGTACTGCTCTCCTGCCAGTAACTGGTGTCCTGTGGTCATCCTTTGTTGGACAGGCAAACTTTAGTTCCTCATACGAATGCGTTCCTGCAGCCCAAAGCCTTTTAAAGATCTCTGCCCACAGACAGAGAAATACAACTTTGTCATGAATAATTTATCCAGGGTTTTTCTTTTACTGAAACAAAAACAAAACACAAACAACAAGCACTTGCTTGCTCCAAAAGTGATTTTTGTCAGCTCAATTCGCTACAGCCTGATTGAAGAAATAATCATTTATCATCTAAGAAATGCCTACAGTTGTCTATCTTCATTTGCACAATTGGTATAAGAAGCAAGTGCTGCTATTGCTTTGATTCTAGCCTACATCAGTATTAAAACTGTGCTTTTTGTGAAAGGTAGTAGTGGGTTGTTCTGCTACCAAATAGAAACACTTCTTCAGATATCTTTAAGTGCAGTAGTTGAAGGAAAGGCTTTCCCCATCAGTAGGCAGCCAGTTACACAGGGTACATCAAATCCTTCTTGTTCTCCCTTCAACCAAGTCCATCAGGTAAGTTGAGGGATGGTCTTTTAAAAAGAGGATTGCAGAGATTCTCATAACTTCAGTGCTCTTGAAATCCAAGCTTCCCAATCCATCCCTAAAACAATGATCATAGTTGCTCATTCTCATTTTTACACACACAAATTCAGCTGGGTCTCAGCCTCCTCTCCTACTACAGGATGGGAAAAAGTGTGTTTTGTAGCACTACAATTATGGCTCCATTTCCCCACTCACTTCAGCAGGTACATTTCCAGAGGGAGAAATCCTAAGCAGGGCTTGGTATTCTGGCTCTAAGGTCTTCTCTTGCTTGTAAGCAGCTAAAATTAGAACCTCAACAAGTTACATTCATGAGATCAATTCATCTCCAAACAGTCTGTAACAGCAGCTGGTGTGACCCTTTACTAATTTTAGCCCTTCTATAAGGTACCTCCCTTTGTTTCCTGTGCTATTCCAGCTTTCATATCACATCTCACTGATCAGGCAGGACAAGTGGAAGCTCCCTCAAAAGCTGCTGTGTTGCTTGGCACTAAGAAAATCAAAAGACTTGCCATTAGATCTCAGCTTCCCACATCAGCTGTGTGCCTTTGAGAAACTTCTTACTGGTTCAAAACCTCACAGTTCATCTCCACCATTAGAACACACAGGTTCACTGCATTCATGTAACACAGAACTACACAGCCTGATTACAGGTTAAGCAGGGATTTCTTCTGAATGATATCCTGATCCCAGTAGCCTTTGGGATATTGGTCAAGCACAGGACCTGTCTCGAATGGGCAGTCTCCTCGAGCAGAAGACCCTGCTGCAGAGCTCAATTACCGTGTGTTTAAAGTGTATTCTAGTGCCTTCAGTACAGTTTAACAGCACTTCATATTTTTATCCTGTACTATTGCGCAGTTTGCACAATAAGAGCCCATTTAAATGACTGTACAATCTCAGCATGCAGAAATATCTCCATTTTGGCATGGTAAAATTTGTTTGGGTACTAGCAACACTGAAATTTTTAACTCAATTTTACCAGGCAAAATGTCACATTGCAATTGTAACTACCTGCCTAAGCAAACAGTAATCAAGGGTTAAGGGAGAAACCACAACATCATGTGGTATAAGCTGACAGGGATGAACCTTGGGTTCCAAGGCTCAGAATCCTGTTCCACCATGGGAAAAGTACACTGAAAATCTACCACACACTCCTAAAGATGTTAACATGTGGCATCCTTTACATATTGAGTTGCAAATGAAGAATTAAGATTTGTTAACTATCAGAACTTCCCAATAAAAGCTGGCAGGATTGACTAGAAAACAGTCAATAAAAATGGCTTTGGTAAAACCACCCTGTCCCTCCCTCTGCCACAAAACCTGAACTGGCTGCTGCATGTGCCCAGAACAGCAGATTCAGGATAAAAAGAATTAAGTGTGCAAACTGTGAATGAATCACATGACTGATTCTCTGGTTTCTCATCCAGTATGGAGAAGATACTGTAATTTGTGACAAACCTTGACAGATTTTCTAAAATTCTGTACCTATGTACAAATACTCCTTTTGAGATGCTACAAACTTGGTAATTTTCTAAGGACTTTTTTTCCTATTATTTATTTTACAAAGAACAAAATAAAATATGGAGTTGGAAATGGAAAAAAGACTAAGTTACAAAATAAAACAAAAACACTTTGAAAGAAATAATGATCATGAGAAGAAAAGATGTTTAAAAACCAACTCCCCAATTCCACCAAAAGAAGAAAAGCATGGGAAACAACACATGAAACTAAAAAGATTAAGGTAGCAGTGCTTTAGCAAAGATTGTAAATAAAAACTCCACATAGTTTTCATTATCCTTCCCAGAAGATTCTATGGTTGGCCACCATTTTATGCTTATTTACTAGATAATGCTCTGGATGTGGTTAACACAGTAATACTTTTCCACCACTCTCATTAACTCTCACTAACCATCTCATCAATGGGAGGGAGCTGGGGTTGTTTAGCTTTGAGGAAAGGAGGGTGTAGCCAGGCAGGGGTCGGTCTCTTTTCACAGGTAACAAGTGACAGGACAAGAGGAAATGGCCTCAAACTGCACCAGGATAGGTTTAGACTGGATATTGGGAAAGGTTTCTTCACTGAAAGGGTTGTGAAGCACTGGAACAGGCTGCTCAGGGAAGTGCTAGAATCACCATCCCTGGAGGTGCCCAAATGTGCATGTGGCACTGGGGACAAGGTTTAGTGTTGGGCACAGTGGTGCTGGGTTAACTGCTGGACTCAGTGATGGTAGGGGTCTTTCCCAACCTCAGTGGTTCTGTAATTGTAACTTCTTACTTTGGTAGTGTATGAAACTACTACAGATCTGCCTCCAGTGAATTTCAAGAGTAACCAAAAACCTCCTCAAGAATGAAAAGACATTATCTGACAGCCATTTTCTGCCTAAAACAAGACACACAAAGTTCTTTGATGTGGATTAGGGACCTTGAAAGAGATATTTTGGTTTTAAGAAAAACTCCAAATGTATAATAGAAAAAGTCTTACCTCCCCATTTTCAAATGTGATTTCTCGAACTAGTGGTACACATTTATCTTGTGTCCATGCATAAATCAAATCAAAATTGGTTAGTGAGCCTAAATACACCATATCTGGAGCATTTTCCTGTTGAAAAGAAAAATACAATAGCATGAGAAATTACATGTAAATTTTTACAATGTAAAAATTACATTGCTACCTACAAAGATTACCTACTCAACATAAAATAACAATATTCCTATAAATATTGAATACAAATTCAATAAATATTGAAAACAAATTTTATACTAATATTCAACCTTGTGCATGCAAGATTTCTCTTAAATATGTGATAAAAATACAAATGGAAAATAAATATTAAATATGATAATTTATGCAGTCAACTCCATTTTATAAGACAATTTATAAATAATGGGAGATACTTTGTTTCCAAATTAGGGATGCTTCAAGTAAGGGCTACTTAGATTTCTGCTTTCTGCTAGGCTGAGAAATAATATCCCCAGACCTAAACTAAATGCAGATAGTGAGCTGCTTCATGCTGATAGTTACAAAGACTCATCAAAACCCCCTCCCAATGTCCAATAGGACTTGGAACTGGTATTTTACATTTGCTTTGCCAAATAGATTTGAATAAATAATAATTTTCCTTTATTTGCTAGTAGTTCTAACTTGTAATTCAGTGCTAGCATCCTTTAATTTAATTACAATTTTGGTTAACATGAAGTGAAGCATGACTTTGCAAGCTGTGGCCATGATTAAGCACACCTTAACTCAGAAATGCCATATAAACTAGGTAACTTAATAAATTCTCTTGTTGGGAAAAAATAAAAATGCTTTGAAACTGCCTTCCCCCTCAGGTCTATTTGCATCTATTTCCTCTTTTGTAAGCAGCTCTTTTCATACAGTAAATTTCAGAAAGGAGCAATTTTTAGATAATATGTCTCTATAAAGCAATTCTTGCAGATTTTCTTCTGTACTGAATTTTTCTTCCAGTAAAACTATGTTTATGAGAGTTTGCTAACCCACAAGTAATTTTATTCTTTTTTTTTTTAATTAACAGAAGAGCTCTTAACCCTTGTGGAACTAAGGCATAGAAGACAGTCAAGTAATAGTTAGAAAAATACACAGTAATTGTCAGTTGCTTTGAAAAACATGAAGTGTACCAGCTTCAGAGATTTTAAAGAGTTCTACAGAACACACAGTGTCTATGCACATGATGTGTTGACTGTGTTTCTCAGCAAAAAAGGATTAATTTTTTTGACATGAATATTTCAAATGGTAGGTTTAGGTTCTGTGCATTAACTGTTAACACGTGAGAGTAATCTTTTTCACTGACTCAGCAACGCTAATTTCTATGATCCTACTTCTCACACTGTTTAGTCATGAAATAAAACTAAGATCTGAGATGCAGTAACACACTGAATGATCTGAATACAGTCTCCATTTGTTTGTGTTCACAAACAATCACAACAATCAAAATAAAATATATAGTTACACTTACCCCTGGTGGCTTGTAGATTACATTGTCTCCGCTAAATCTCTCTGCTTTTGAAATAGCCCTACAACAAACCAACCAGTAAGCATGTCTTGGTACAGACAAATAAAATAACTGAGATACTAAAATTCGTATTTTAATTTGCTATCTTTTCCTTACTTCTTTTTTCCCCCCGCTTCACAATTTGAGAATTAAAATCCTTCATTTTTAAAGTAAACTGTAAAGTGACTCCATAGAAACTTGGCCTGCCTGGATAAGCGGACATTAAGGGAGTTGGAAAGATGCAGCCCTAAAATCAGAAGTCTGGACTAAAGACATCGAAGAGACAAGCGATAAATGCCTGGACAATTTTGGGTAAACACCATCAGAGAAAAAAAAACCAAACCAAAACAAAAAGAAATCTTGAAGGAGCAAAGAGAAAGGTGGATTCCTGTTTGCATTTGTTTGCATTTACTCTTCCTGTTCCACTGTTTACACTAAGAATTTACATCTCCTCTACCCTGTCAGAGAACAGCTTTGAAGTGTTCTACAGGCACAAGCAGTGAGAAAACAGATGGCAAGTGAGCCCCACTGTCCATTTTACCCTCGGAACACATCTAGAGGGAAGACACAGCACGCAGTTTCTGGCCACAGATGACAGAGCAGGCCTCTAAGACATACAGTTCCTCTTTTTATTCTGCTTACTACCTCACCTTGCTAAGGTCCTCTCTTGTCTTTACAAGACTTTACCCCAAATCACAGCAAAGTGCCTAGTTTTGCTAGTTTGTACCCCCAAATTATCATCTCTTATTCAAGCACCATGGTTGAACAGCTGTGCATCCAATGGAGGAGACAGAAAAGAAAGAGAAGTCAAATTATCTGAATTTGCCTCACTGCAAGATAAGCTACATCTTCCAGGGGTCTGGACAATTTAGAGTGCCAAGAAATATACAGATATCATAAGGCTTAACTCAAAGTACCTATGTTTTATTGATTTCTTTTGATCCCATTATCCTTTTCTTGTCATATATAAAAGGTGCCTTGCAGAGTTATGTTACATCACCATTATTTGCATCAGTTTAGAGATATGTATTTTAAAATGCATTTTTGTATTCCCAACGTGACTCTCGCCATAATGTGAAATGAGGCTTCCTAGTGACAACCATCACTGAGGTAATCCACTTGCATCCCAAATAAATCTTCATGGAACAAGAAAGTGAAGCCATAGCAGCCACCTGCCCAATCACTGCTTGCTAAGCTGATGATAATCTATAATGAAATATATGCTCTAGGGTAACCCTGTGGTAGAACCCAAAATGTCCCCTTCTGTGTTCTTCCACTCCAGTAGCTGCAGCTATGACTGATTTTTTTTTTTCAGATAACTCAAATAAAGTGGGGACATGATGTGAAAATCCCAAATGCCTGAAGGTACACCTTTTTAAAACAACTACTAAAATGGGAACACTTCAGTTGGTGTTTTGTCTTTTTTTGAAGCAGTAATGTACAAGGTGAGTCTCTGGAAAGCACACAATCCCCCTACCCTCCCCTGCCATATTTACTTGCTAATGTAAAATTAAAACAGTTCCTAGATTTATCACTTTCTTCCATGAATTACTTACAGTTCATCGTAGCCTTTTAAGATAAAAATATTTTTGGCTTTTTTTTTCCTGTTCAACATTCTTTTCCATGTTCACAAATATTACAGATTCATTCCTCCCTACTTCTAAAATCTACCTCTAACAATCTCTTCATCAGATTCTTCATCTATCTCCTCCTGCTTATAAGTCTTCTTTCAATTATCTTATTCTGTGATGACTTCAGATCTTAACAGAACTGTAAGGACAAGTTTATTTAAGAATAGTTTTAAACATCAAAATCATCTGCAACTAAGCACTATTAACAGAGTTTTTAAATAAGCTACTACAACCACCTCAAGCCAGAAAAATTTTGGCATAATGGGACAGTCCTGCCTTGACAGAAGTTAGTCAAGCAACTATGTTTCTCCTGTCAAACTCACTGTTTTATTTTAGCTTAAGAAAAATTTGAACATGACCACCCATGTAACCTCCCCGAATCACGTAGCTGTTGAACTCTGTCCAGAGCAAAACCAGAAGTCCTTTCCAGGGGCTGTTAGGATGCTCAGTCAGAAGAGTTCAACTGATCAGTGCCAGCTTCCCATGAAGAATTTTTCTATACATAATCTGAATAAAAAACACTGATCTGTAGCTAGCATCTGCCTTGGAACTCTTTTCATGTACAATTTTTTAGGAAGCTGAACAGCATCAGCTACTGAGAGATGGAAACATTCAGCTCCCAAGGTTGCTGTTGGGAAGGCTGCCCTTTAAAACACCAGCAGCTCCAGGCTAGAAAGGGAATGGGTGTCTGGAGAAAATAATAATGATAAACCTGCTGTGCAATCTGTATTTACACAGGCAGGTTATGAATAACCTGATGCATTCCACTACATCTGCTTATTGCTTATGTCGGACAAAACAATAAAAAATAAACCTCCTATAGTACCTACTTCAGTGCCCAACAACCAAGTGCTAACACTGAGTGGTGGGAAACTACTTCTCATTCTATGGGATTGGCAAACAGCAAACCAAAGATGGACAGACTCAAAAAGCAGGAGAGTGAATGTCGAAAGTAGTGCTGTCTTACTAAGAATTTTTTTAAGTTATGTCTGAAAGACTGAGAAGTTGAATGAGGGGCAAAAATTCTACCAGCCACTCAGACTGGCTGTGCTGAGAACAAGGATGGAGGCACCCACCAGAAAACACTTGGGGTAATGGCACTCACTGGGCCAAAGACTGACAGACAGACCACAGACATACAAGTCATGGCCAGGGCTGCTTACACAGTCACAGCACACCTACCAGGGGACTGAAGGAAGGGAAAGCACATCCACCCCTGCACTTTGCAAACACTCTCTCAGACTGTTTTTAGAGACATATTGGAAGAGGCATCAGTGACTGACAACAGGTTTTGTTCAAACAGATGAAACGTTTTCTACCTTGATACATCCTCTCAGTTTCTCTGCTGTTCTCCACTACATCCAGTTAAAACTCCCAAGGCAACTCTGTGCAGCATAAAATCTAGCAAAACCCATGTAAATTCCTGATTTTGCAACTGTGGGTAGACTGCAAACTACAATCACATTAATGCCCAACCACTTCAAATTAGGCAGTGCTGCCACATTAAACACTGCAGAATGAATCTAATTTTAATTTTATTATGCTACTTAAAAAGTGAATCACTCCAAATTTATTCTTCTTCCCCTGAATATTTTGAAATATCACTGTAAATCTGTACAAGGAGAAATCAGAATTCCTGCAGGCTTTTCTTCTAGACTTACACTGTGTAGCTCACCAACGCAATTTTCTTTCTAAGCCATTACACTGTGCAGTGACATAAAACTTGCATGAAAAAGGCCCAGGCATAGAAACTAGGTATTTTGGAACAAGGTCTGCTCCCCTAACACCAAGAGGAAATGAGAAGCAATTACATTCCTTACAGAGAAAAGAAAAAAAAAAAAAGCAAGAATGAGGAAAAACCCTCTCCTTCTAATAAAGCAGGTTTTGGGACACAAATGTCTACCATTCCCCTAACCAAACCTCCTCAGGTACATTTAAACTATACTGACAAAGAATTATAAGAAAAGAAAAAGGAAGCAAAAAATAAAAGTTGAATTTCACAGCAAACATTAAGACTGGAAAGAGTTTTGTCCCTCAATCCCCTCAGTGTATTTATCCAATAAGGTTTAGTCTCTTCAGCTATGCCTTTTCAGCTGAAAATAATAAAGAAGTCTATTTAATTAAATTATATAGATCTCATTAACAGAATTTCAAATAATGAAGTCACAAAATCAAGGCATTTCAAAACTTACCCAAAGGCAGAGAGGAACACACAATCATCATGCAAAATATTCGCTACTCTTTCAAAGGTTCTGTAATTATCAGAGTCCTTTTGCTCAAAGTACCCAATAATATTTCTTCTGCTGCGCTGTAAAAACAAAATTTGAATCATAACTTGCATCAAATTATCAATAACTGTCATCACTCCCTACAGATATTAAATACAGAGATGTCATTCATTCAACAGTCATTAAATGCAGAAATTATTTCTTTTTTGCCTTTTCAATATTCAGGAGAATCCTTGGAAGTGGGTTTTTTTTGGTGAGGAATATTAAAAGTATCTTGTCAAATGCAATGTCTGATTCTTTTCAAATTTTTAAAAGCAAGATAAATGACTCAGTAGTGGATGCAGCTCAAAGTGACTACACTGGACTAATTTGCAATACTGCAAATGACCCAGTTTTGCACTCAGTTTAAAAAAACCACAAGGTACTGCACATTCCAGAGTTCAACATTCAAAAAAAAAAAAAAAAAATCCAGACGAGGAATAAAACTGAACCACTTACATCAAGAGAACTGATTTCTTCCAAATCCTGGACCTCCCGAATAGGGTTACTTTTCTGCTGCCTGATGTAGTCTGCTATTGCTGTCACAGATCTCTGGCCCCTGTACTCCCTCTTCATCATCATGCCATTCCGGAAGAGCTTCAGAGTTGGGTATTTGCTTATCCTGTACCTCTGAGCTATATCAGCTAAAAAGAAATTAAGAAAATGAAAACAAAGTCCTACAAATATCGAAATACACTGAACATGGTTTCTTATTGGAATCTCTGAACCAGCAGTTCTAAACCTTTAAGCAATAAGAAGACAAAACAAACCAACTCAACAAAAACAACTCCCCCAAAACAAAACCACCAAAACCCTTCACACCTATACTCCTCCCATGTACTGATCTTCTAAAGAAAAAAATTACCAAAATATGCACTAAGCAAAGACCAAATAACTTGGTCATGTATACTCATTTAGTACACTTCCACAAACAACCAGAAGGCAAATTTAAGGGCATAGCAAGAACATGAGAATCTTCAAAGCTTGCCAATCTCAGTTAATAAACCCACTTGAGAAAAGGTTAATATAATAAATCATCTCCTATTTTTCTTTAAACTTATGATTTTCATCTCAATTGCAATGCTGGAAATATAACTGTCATGTCTAAAATGTTTGAGAATGTAAACCCTGTGCAAAGTATTTTTTGAAGGCTGTGAAGGCCAGAAAACTGCTGTGACAATTCTGAGATGTTCAGGTTTTGAACAAACACAAAATTCCAGGTTTCTAAATTAAGGTAAACACCTCTCTGGTCAACCAGTATCATCATTCCCTTCAAGACAAGTCTCCATTCACATCTATACATGCAGTCCAGTCTTCTCCTAGACTTGGACTACACAAAGCTTCACACAACAAAGTAACATGTATTGGCATTAATCTAGGACAAGAGCTAGTGCTCTTTTCATCTTTATGTAACAGGGTAGTTATTTATTTATTCACAAGACTTACAAATGTAAAAGAATAAAATGAGAAAGAGACTTTACAAGAAAATCAGAAGAGCAGCAAAGAAGAAAGCTAAGCAGAAGCAATACAGTCCAGTTTCTCACATATGTGCAACCTGTGTCCTCTAACTTCAACCACTACTAAGACACTAATACGGTTCTTCACTGCACGCCACCAGAGTTCTTAACATGCCCCTTTGTCCCTCTTCCACTTGGCAAAATCACTGGGACATAGCAAATTGCAGTAGGAATTGCAGTTAGTTCCCAGCCACACACTGATGGGGAAGCTTACAAATAACCAGCAAGTGATTCATGGCACACTGAGCAGGATCCAGCTGCCTTGAGTTTTTACAGTAACCTTTGCTATGGTGTAGAAATTGGGTTTGTGCATCTTCAATATTCAGCAACTGCTTTGATCAAAGTTTTTAATAGCTCTGAATGCTCTTCCCCCTTTCAGATGTGGCTGAAGTCCAGCAAAGAACTTCACAATTTGATGAGGAGGAACTGAAGAAATGAGCT
Organism: Prinia subflava; assembly: GCF_021018805.1. Classification (NCBI taxonomy): domain Eukaryota; kingdom Metazoa; phylum Chordata; class Aves; order Passeriformes; family Cisticolidae; genus Prinia; species Prinia subflava. Next base: position 61,339,229 of record NC_086247.1, read on the forward strand.
AACCAGATATCCTTTGGGTTCTTAGGAAAGCAAGAATAAAAACAAACACTAGAGACAAAGTATGTAATGTCAAATAGATTTCCACAAGCACTTTCCTTTGGCTTTTGCTTTGCTTAATTATTCCTTCCTGTTCACTCCTCCCCTGGAAGTAAATGTAGAAAAAAGTAAAATCTCACAGACCCTGTGAAAACTGATTATCTTTTCAGCTTGGAATGCAGTTTACCTATACCTCTGGATGTAAACTCAACTAAATGCCCTCCAAATGCCTCCCTTCCCCAGGCTACTTCACCATTTTAGGAGACTCATTCCAGTCAACTGCACTCACCACACTTTCCCTTTTCTCTCTCAAGGAAAGACAGAGGTGGTGAATTCAGCAGACTGATTTATCCTTTGGAGACAGAGAAGTTTCATTCACTTGACATGGGGAGGAAGGCATTGCAAGTGTGCCCTGTACACGTCCTTAGCCTTCATGGACTCCTTACAAGTCACAGGGCACCCTTCGGGTGACCTGGATTAGCCCACAGCAGGAAGGCACCAAATAGGCTCCATGAGCTCACGTGGCACAGCACTGAATGATGTGAGAACAAATCCACTCTGATAAAAACATCCCTTCTGTTATATATTTACCACAAAGCAGATTTGCTTTCTATCTTACACTCACTCTTTTTTAAAGAGAATGGAGAAGTCTGAATTCCATGCTGCCTGGAGAACTCCCAGTGAAACCATCAGTAATTCCAACTGCTGCTAGAACAACACTAATCCTGCTTGCAGCTTTACTTACTGAAAACAGTCTCTGTACCAGTTGCACAGCTTAGATGAGTCTGAGAACTGAAAACAAAATGTGCATAGCAAAGGAATAAGAACCAGGTCTACTCCACAAAAATGTTCTCTAACATCTCCCAAGTAAACTTCAAAGCTCCATCAGCTTAGCCCAGTTACTAAAAACCTTTATATCACTATAAAATAGCACTGAATTCAGCCTATCAATTTTGACTAAGACGCCTTGTCTTGTTTCCTAAATATCCCAGAAGTGCATTTCTTAATGCACTAATTACAGTTTAAATTAAGGTAAAACATTTTATGTCCTCAGTGAAGAGTACTTTTATTCCAAATTAATACAAATTTCTCCAGGGAGGATGCCAATATATTCAACATTAATGAACATTAGATTAATAATGTTCTCTTCCCTTAAACTCTACCACGTTTTAGTTAAAGTACCTAAGAGCTGCCTGCAAGAAGGTGGCAAGTACAACAGGGGAGGAAACACTTTACGTTTGTTGCTGACAAAACTTCTGCAAGGCAGGCATTTGCTGCCCTTCTCCCCTGCTGCCAGAAGGACCTTTGGTCTGACTCTCTGGATCGACATGAATCGATCTAACCTTGACCTGATAAGGGACAAGGAGCACAACATGTCGAGGTTTCATGGAAACACATTGAGATTCCCAACTCCTCCTGTTACAGAGCTGCACAGCAAGAGAACTCCCAACCCCACACTTTTTTGTCTCACAACATGGACTTTTCCTTCACATTATTTCCACAGCTATAGGAGGATGTAAGGGTTGAAGAATGGGCATTCAGGGGGTCATGCAGGTTCTCCAGGATGGAGACTGCAGTACTTAAGGATGTGGATCTTCATCAAGGGCTGAAGTTGTGTAAAAAAAAATAATGGTAATAAATGCCCACTGTCTAAGCTGAATTCAAACATTATTTCATAAGTCAGTACTTGCATGATCTTTACAAATTACATTGAGATTCCATGAATGCTGGTATTTGAACTAACACAGAGAAATGACACTCCTACACAAGTAAGTATTTGAAAACCATCTTTTTGCAAAAAATAAAATGCAAGTACATGAAAAATTGTTTGAATTAATTCAAAAGTCAAATAGAGTAAACCTTAAATGCTTCATTAAGCCCTGGCATTTGATACAGGTAGAGTTAGCATAAGCAGTGCAACTACAAAATTATATTCCCTTTAAAATTGGAAATACACAATGCAAATACATGGAATATTGTTTGAGCTCATTCACAGATTGCATTAGTTATAGTAAATCCTAAATTAAATTTAAAAATATTTCCTGACATTCCCACTGCCCATTTTCTGATGAAATGAGGTATTTGAAACAGACAAGGGCAACCTACCTAAAAAAAAATCTCCCAACTACAACTTTATGACTTTTTATTTTCTTCAGATGTGAAGGTATCTAAAAGGAATAAACCTTGTCTTTGTATTTTGCTGAATGAATCATTAAATCACAAATCTAGTTTGTGCTACCAAAATAGTTTCATATTATTTATGATAGGAAGCTACTGACATACTTGATCATCTTCTCTTCTTCTACAAATCAGAAACTTTGAGCACACAAAGACTGTTGAATTCAGATGATTCTCTCCTCCCCATTTTGCACCTTTACCTGTTGACACGCAACAATTTCCAAACTGCCCAGACTTTTTTCCACTATGCATTCTGCCAAATCCAACAGGAATATCTTACAGTCACCCAGTTCTCTTCAGAGATGCACTGTATTGACTGATACTTCTCCTGAGCAAAGCTCTGTCTTACAACAGGGAAGAGGCAGCAGCTCTAGTTTTGAAACCAACTTTTATGTGAAACCTGACATTTACACTCATGTTTTCTAAGACAGTCTCCCATGCCACCTTCTGAGCAAGATCCTCTAAGAAAGCAGGCTTTGTGAGCTATCATTTGTGATCCATATCTTTATCCTGTCTCTTGTACTGTCAGTCATGTCTCCATAGTCAGAGCATCGTGTGTTCCTCCATTCAAAGGAATGCCAAAGCTCGGTGTCTCAGGCTTTTCTCACAGTGTGTACACACATTACCCAAGCTACAGCTTCAAGCAAGCACACAGCCAGTGACTTGTTTTCCAGAATGCTTCAGACTGCACCATTCTAGGTTAACACCACAACACACTGTCCAAAGTTCAGCTAGCTAGATATCAGATCACACCACTGAGAATCTCAATTCCACTGCCACCAAGTTGAAATTAAATGTACAATGAATAATGTGTTGAAAAATTGCACCAAGACCCACTATATTGAAGAAGGCTCCCACCCACCATGTAGCAAAGAAGGTCCTTGCCAGTGAAGGACCAGCAATAGCTACAAGGGTCACTATTAATTCAGTACACTGTTCTATTTTTTCAGGGCCATAATTCACACTATGACTAAAATATTTAGATTTTAAGTTTACAGGACTGGTACTCAAAAAACGTGTCCAGTAGGATTCAAACAATACTGATAATTATCCTAAATGCCTACCTCATCATACAAGGCACCACCTGAAGAACTCACATGCTGAACAGAGCACTATAACAGTCTGAAAAGTTATCTGAAAGAAAATCAAAGTTTCAAAACTCAAATCCTGTAAAAATAACTTCTGAAAATACTCAGTGTCCCTTTTTCTACAGAGAGGGGAGTGGTGTCTTCTTGCTGTCTGAGGAACAGCTAGCACAAACCCAAGCTACTGCATTTCCTAACTTTGGTGTTACATGATGATTGTAGGAGTTGCACAGCTACATACAGAGAGAGCTTGAATTTTCTGGATCTAACACTAATCTTTATTTTTTTGTGTGTCAAATCATTGCAAATCTTCCTTACCCTTCTGCAATATCTTCCATCTCAAAAACAGCAAATTCTTTCAGCTGTATATTTGAAGCTGGAATGACCAAACGAGTATTCTGCTTGCTCACTTGAGATCAGTCAACAACAACTTTTGAAGTCCCTCAGGCTGTCCACCAGGGCACTCTACAGATGACAAATTAGATCTGCCTTTGATAGGTACTTTTTACTTTCATAGTACACCATAAATTCTGCCCCCTTGAACTACTGCTCTTGTGACACTTGCAAGGAATCTTAAGCCCTGACAGAATACTCAGAAGAAGCAGAATGAGAAAGGAACTTGGGAAACCATCTAAACTAGGCATCCTACTCCAATGATTGTGATACTGGTGACTTGTATGATGGACCAGAACAGGTAGAAGGAAAGCAATCAATATTCTGTATTAAACTCAGGTAACAGCAAATTTAAACACCTTCTGCTGCAAAGGAGGATTCACAACAGCCATGCCTGCTCTAAGCAGGGCCTCATCAGTAGGCATCTCATAACCTTCTCTGACAGATTAATAAAATGGCTCTCCTGAGGAGTGCCATCAACAACCTCTCCAAATCACTTACACTTTTTATTTTATCCAAAGATAACTCTCTCAGACTGATATTTTTTCCCAAGCAAAGTGACAAGAATGCAATGAAATCCTCATGCTTGTTTAGAGTTTCATTTAGAGTTCCTTTATGAACTTCCAAATTTGTTATCATTGAGTTCTTTTGCTTACCAAAGGCACAGCAGCGACACAGTCTCATCTCTGCAGACTAACATTAGCAACATGTCACACATTGCAGGAACAGCCAGACACAGAGAGAGCAGCAGCTCACAGGACAGAGGGAGAATACCATTCCCATACACATTTTGAATGGAAGAACAACAGTTCCCTAAACAGTCTGTCCACCAAAGCATCTCCTTACATATCCTCAGTGAGAAATTGATTTATGTTTGGAGGCACAAAGATCTATTCAAACTAGCTACTATTTTTTAATTTAACTCAGAAACCAAAGGAATTCATGGTGCAGTGGAATCAACCCCCCAATATATATACTTCAATTTACAAGAATTCTATATCACAACTCCTAATGTTGAATTTAAAGAAACTGTCCAAAATATAAACTCTCCCCCAGAGCAACCTGAGTTCTGATTGCAATATTCACTCACAGAGAACACAGGAAATCTATTGTACCAAATGAGTTTCCAGCACTGCTGCTTAACACAAATGCTTAAAAAAACCCTAAAACACAAGCAAGAAAAAAACCACCCAAAATTTCCCAAACAAACAAAAACCTCCAAACTACGAAACAAAACCTTCCTAATAACGTCTATGCAATAAGATCTTCTGTAATTTTATATGGAAGATCACATTTACTACATATTATTCTTAGATGAGAGGTGTCTAATTTTTAAAATAGGTGAATTACTAAACTGAACATACCAAAACCATCAGAGATTTTAACAAGACATAGTGTAATAGAACTCAGATATTTTTAAGTTATAAAAGGATGTGGTCTTGGAAAAGCAGAGAGTACCTGCTTCAACACCCTGCTTCAGATTTACCTTTGTATGTTACACACCAGCTTAAACACAGCCTGGTGACTTTGCCTACACATTTCAGGTATAATTATCTTCCACAATATTAAAACCTAGTGTAAAGCATAACACATACAGAGGCTTAATATAGTGTTAATATTTATATTTCATATTTATCACATAAGGGACTATCACTTTTCAGAAAAACATCTTTATATTGGCTATAAGAGCAGACAGAATGATGGTTTTGTCATTAGGCATCAAAGATTTGGCAGTACATCAATAATTCTCTTTCATTTGCTTTACCCTCAGAAGCTGGTGTGAGCTGTTGGGCCCTGCAGTGTGCTTCAATAATAGTGCATTAAACAGAAAGTATCTATGCCTGAGTGACCATTCTGAAAGCTGTTTTTGAGTGGCCCAAATCAGCTATTTGGATTCCCTACAGAGTCTTGGCCTCAAAAAGAACCAGATAATTTGTAATGCAAATAAACACCATCTCTAGAACACCATTCTAATAGCAAATTACTAGTGGTATGAAATCTACAGGCATAACAAACCACCAAAATATTGACATAAAACCTCTAGTGTTGCTAAAATACGTAAACACAAACAAAAATGTAAAACTTGCGTAAAAGATCCCCAACCACTAACAATCTTAATACCAGCAGTCAGAAAAATGCAGCTACAGCAGTCCTAACCTTGATAATATAGTAGTATCTGCTTTATTACTAAAAAGCTGCTATTGCACATGTTAAAATCCAAGTTAAAATACCTAAAACTTTAGGACATGCCCAATAACTGTGTGCCATGAAATGTACCATTGTTTAAAACCCAGCAAATAAATACCAGAAACTAGGAATGGCATACATAATGTTATTTCAATTCAAAAATGCAATGTAAATTGCCTGTCATTAAAGGATTTTATTTTTAATTCCCACATTTTACATCTTCTGCAAGAGCAGTCATGCTCATCTACTTAAATTAAGGACAAAAATAGTAAATACAGAGAACTAATAGTATTCCAGAAATGAAAAGAAAAACTAAGACTCCTGGCTTCCTCCTACTGCTTAGCCCACTACAAGTACTCCCAGGAGAAGGATGACAATCTCTTCTGCAGCTTCTCCTCCTCTTCGCTCTCTGTAACAAGCATCAATTACCTTAACTCAAAGAGCATAGGAGAGGATTAAGCAACAAACTTTTGAAGTGTTTCAAACACTTGGTGGGGGGCAAAACAATGTTTCCTTAACTATAACTGCTAAGACAAGAACATCTCACAGCTAAACCCTGGGCATCCAGCAGCCCAGACTCTCTGAGTTATTCAAGCAGCTGAAGCTACAGCAACCAAAGTAAGGACTTCAGCAGTTAATTTAAACCTTAACAATAAAATGCAACTACACAGGCTGATTTTACTATGGTCTTTAGTGAGAACGTTATAGCAAGTTTTGTTGTCCTTATGCTGACATGAAAAGATGAGCCAATTTCCAGTGATGCTTGTCCTTACAAATTAACAGTTTTGTAAAGCCAAAATAGTTTAATCAGTATTGATTAAACTGAATTTCTGCTGTTAATACTCTTTGGGAATCACAAGCCACTGTAAAGAAATTATTCCTAGAAATGCTGTTCTCCAAGAAGCATAAAACAACACAGCTGATCCAACAGTTTAATGGAAAATCCTGGTGCTATCCATTTGCTCTTCAATGTGCAGCAGATGTTCCTCACATTTTACTTATTAAGGGATTTAAAAGGAACCTTAGGCATTAGTACCAGCATAAAATAAGATTTTGCATATCATTTGCATGTATGTCTGGGCATGGGGAAAACCCAACCCAAACAGGCAACTGTTTGCTGGCATGTGTAACAAGAGCACAGCCAAGCTCTGATCCCTGCCTGCCTGTGTGAGAGAAAGGAAACTTAGAGCCCCCACCATGACTCCACGGTGGAAGGAAGATCTGATCAGAACATCTTCTTCATGCTAACAGTGGCAGGTTACCCCTTCCTCTCCTTGGCTGTGAAGATCTGCATCATTTGTTGCACTAGTGCTTCTCCGACACCTCAATGGGCCAATTCAATTTATAATCACAGCCCTTTTTCCCTCGTTAAATGAGATAGGCTGAACTGATAAAAAAGAAGGATGTTGATGGATGCAATGAGAAAGAAACATTGGAAATTGCCCTGACAAATTTGGAAGAAGAGGTTTGCTGATGTAATAAAAGTAACCCTGGACTAAATGATGGGCCAGCTACAGCTACACTTTGCACAGCTATTCAGCATATTTGTCAATACAATTACTAATTTGGTAGCAGGACAGCACAGAAAAACCTAAATCAGGATTTACTTACAATGCTGATCACAGTCTACTCTAGCAAACACCACTTGATTCTTATCTGGATATTCTTCTTTGATTACATTAGAAGCTTCCTCAAAAATAGGATGCAGCATTTGGCTGAAGCGGCACCTGTAAACAGAACACGAAATCGTGACTTCAAAATATCCCTTGGAAATATTTCAATTTATGAATACTGGAACATTTTAATTTTTGAAGAAAAAACGAAAAGAAAGAAAAGTCATTGGAAAAATCACATCTATCTGTAACAATCCCAGTAACTGACTGGATAAAAATCAGTTCAAAAGCAACTTGAACAAATCAGGTGCAGAAAAAATGTAATTCTGAAAGAGTGCATAGTTCAAGATATGCTCCCCTGCTTTATCTCCCTAGGAAACACCATTAATCAATTATAAGCCTTTAGGAAATATATTCTATTCAGAAAGCATGTTCATTTTTTTTTTCTACCCGAATTATCCCATGAAAAGTGATTTTAAAAATGTAGTAAAAGAAGTTCCTTAGATTGTTGAGATTGAAATATTCACCAACACCTTCAAGAAATATCACAGGGAATTTTCTGCAGGTCAACAATACAAGTTGTAAGTATTATGCATTATGTTATTACTCAGGTTTTGCAGAATTTGAGCAGACTGCTTTTACAGCAGTAAGAACAAAGAGAACCCTAAGGGTCCCTTCTTCCAATAATGTCAGATTTTGATGCAAATTCTCTCTTTTTGCCCACAGAAAAGGCAGTAGAATTGTAAAGATGCTTCGGTGGCTTTAGGGAGTTTAAGGTAACAGTACTGCACAAGCGCTTTACCACTATGTCAATAAAATGATTTTATGTTCTGTCCTCACAAACATACGGCAGATTTTTAAATTGGAGATGCATAATAGCACTGTAGAAATTGTAAGAATTCTTGAAGAAGACTTCAAGGAGTAGACTTGCAATAAACCAGCCTGCACTGAAACCCACCTTAAATTTAACAGTGACAGCCTGGGGATGCAGTTATGTCTGCAACAGCAAACATGTAAGTGAAGAGCAAGTCTTGCTCTCAAAATGCCAAGAGAGCTGAAAGTTCACATTCTGAGAAAACCTGACTCTGGGCAGCCCAGCTGTATGCTACACATTTATGTAGCATGTATATGTATATACATATATGCTACATATATATATATGTGCCACGTATATGCTACAATGGCTTCTTGTCCCTCATTCTTCTCAGCCTTCACAACAGAGAACTTCCATGAGCAAAACTGATCTGTTCTCACTCAAAAGTCAGGTTACATCACAGACTGGCAGTGTGCTATGGTGAGGGCTTATTGCTGTAGGCCTAAAAGTAATGATCATAATTAAGGCTGGAATGTTTTAAAACTATAGCCTATCATACTGTGAACCAAGCAAGCATAGACAAGGAAGTAGAAGTAATCGGGACATAAACCCAGAAAGAAGTGGTTTGAAAGCAACAGACAATTGTATTTCCAAGTAGAAAACTATAGCCAAACATGACAGTTTTCAAAAGACAGAAGCTTAAACATAAAAAAAAAAAAGAAACCAACTTGAATAACTTACCAATCAGCATAAAAATTAACTAAAGCAACATCTGCATTGTCTGAGAAGAAAGAAAAAGAAAAAGCCCAATGTCACATTGTGAGGCAAAATTCTCAGTTCTTTTATCTGAGATTATAAAAGTATATGCAAAAAAACTACAAAAGCAAATATTTCTGGATAATTCAGCATAGAGCTTAGTCTGATTCCTAGAAAACTGCTGGGGTAAATCTTATCTGAAATATAATCTGTAATAAATGGGAAAGAGATGAAAGAGGCCTTCAGTCAAATGTTTTATTGACTTGATTGATATATAAAACAAAAAATGTAAATACTTAAGGCATTAAGACACACAAGAAGTAATTGACACATGCAGTAAAAATTATTTCTGGATTTAAAATTAAGGCACTCACATCCAGAAATTGAACTCTAGTAGCTCTTAAGCACTAGCTCTATTATTTGTAAGTGTTAAAAACCAGTTCAAAGCTGAAATCCCAATACTACTATTTGGGATAGAAGACTAATGAACAGGCAGCCTGTCTTTGCAACTTGCTCTGGTTTGTCCTTACTTGTCGTATTTAACCTGGATACTATGGCAAAAGGCAGTGAAGAAATTTTCAGTCCCCCAAACCAGAAAAATTGTAAGGAACATGAAAAAAGTGCAGGGATACATATAATGAGATAATGAAATAGTGTTCTCATGCATTTCTTTTCACATATAAGGAAAAAAATCAAAAAAGGATAAATCTCCTGCCCAAAAATAATGTATGATCTTTACAGACTATAATAACCAACCATGCTTTAAACTGATTTTCAGTAGGAGTACTGGCCTAGACACTGAAAAAAATGAAATACATACTCAATCTACAGAATATCAGTCACAGCTTTATAAAGCAGAATATTGACAAAGCAGAAAACTGACAAAGTTACAGAGCAGTTACATGTGAAGATAAGTATGCTGAAAGCCTGGAAAAGACAACATGCTGATAAAGACAACTCTTGAGTAAGCTGGAGAACACCACTGTTTGATTACAGTTATGGTGTTAAGATTTTCATTATCAGCAAGAGATGCAAGTGGTAACAGCTAAATAACAAGCTGAAAAGTTTAGGGTTACCTCCAAGACAAAGTATTTCTTGAAAGTAATGGGATGAATTTTACACTTAGCATATATCCCTTTTGTGAATTACATTGTATAAAATAATTTTACATTTTCCACTGTAGAAAAGGTATTTACAAACAGCTCTTGTATCACAAAGAAATCCCATAACATAAGGCAGATTCTAGTCCAGACCTTAATAAAGATTTTTTCCCCCTGGATATATTTGAAACAATGTAATAACTTTTTCCTGCAAAGGCAACCAGATACAGGCAAGTTGCATATTTCTCAGAGGGAAAGATTTCAGACATGAAACCTACATCCGTTTAATTTAAAGATTTCCATTCATGAGCCACCAGAATCAGGACAGTGCTTAACCTGAGGAAAGGCAGAGCTGAACAAGCAAGATACTTTTTGGGGGAAACTTTTAAAATGCCCTCAAGACTGGTTTTGGTTATGTAATCAAGCATTCCCTTCTGCAAACAAGATACCAGTTATTTTCTTAAGACACTTCAAATTCCCATTGCAATACATTAATTCAGACAGCTAATTTTGACCAGAGGCCTTTAATATTTCTAAGCTGATTGCAAGCCATATATTCAAAATTAGGGTATGAATATTCATTTAATATCACTGTAATGTTCACACAGATAAGTAACTGTAGACATACAAAGAAAAAAAAATTATTCAAAGTACTCACTTAAAATGTCATCTATATTTCCACTATCTAGACTTGTTATTTCACTTCTTGCTGGATTAAAAAGCCAAGACACCTAAAAAGAGAAAGCAAACCAGTAAGGTATGTTTCAGCAGTAAAGTAGTAACTTATGTGTGGTTTTTAAGTGTTGCAGTTCAAAAGCTGGAGAAAAATAGTAAAAGAACTAGTAAAAAAATAGTAATTCAGTCAATGCATTTCAGATGACAACAGCACTACAAACATACAAATAAACTACAGATATATTTAAAGCAAAACTAGTTATTTTAATACAACTCTCTATTATGTAGCCTGAAATGTTACAGGTAAACTTTGCACATTTACGAGTAACCTACATTCATAACTTCACTGTGAAGAAAGAAACGAAACCCCATTTCAGCAGTGTCACAAAGCTCAGAAGGGTGTGGAGGTTTTACCCAGAGCCAAGTAATTCCTTCTGTCACTTACAAGACTTGTCTGGCTAAAAAGTTTCTCATTAAGTAAAAGCCTCAATTGCCTGCAATTTTAGTGCTGTTTTAGGAAACAATTTCAATACATCTAACTCAACTGCAGTCTTTTATCTCCTTCTGTATTTCCACTTGACACTGCTTCACTCCCAGCATGCAATTGCCTTATCAGACTATAAAAACCAAGACACCACATCAGCCAAATCATTTCATTTACAAAGCAACATTTATAATACTGTGAATGCAACTCTCATAGCAATACACAGTTTTATGGATGGACACTCATTTTCAGTTCAACTGGAACAGATCTTTTTTTCTAAAATGCAGTGGAAGAAATAGGAGGTAGAGTTCTATCCTAGGTGAGAGAGGCATCAGTGAATTATAATGTATTTCTGCTTTGAGAGAGACAAGCAAAATTTTGAGTAGGATAATACAGATTCTTGTCTGGGACATGAATGTTTCCATCCTGAGCAAGGCAGTCAGAAAGTCATCACTTCTCTAACACAGTCAGGGCTCAGACAGGATGCTCTGCTGTGATGCCTTCACATTTTCAATTGATGTATGGCTCCTCAGCTGACACAGGTAACAGGAAAGGAAAAGGAAGGTTTTCAGAAGAGAACTGACAGGAATGCACAGGTCAAGGAGATGGGCAGAGACCTGAGCTTTAGAGAGACACCCTGCACCGAGATGCGGCAGCACACAATATACATGCTATGGATATTCCCAGAGACTTATTTACTTCTTGAGGTGCAAAGAAAATCTGCCTATGGCTCAAGAGGCACCAAGGAAAAACACAGCTAAAAGCATATAGACCATCCAAATAAAACTGCATTGAGCAGCTGTACAGCAGGAACCAGTGATACAAGGTTCTCTGCATTTATGGAAGAGCCTGAGACCTATCCTGAACCTATAGTAGGACCATGACTACACAGAACAAGCCTCCATGATATACCTGCCTTTGACACTGTTTACAATTTAGCAAAAAACTCATTTGATATCACACACCAAATTTCCTAACTTTTATTACAAGTGTATATTAAATATTTGATTGAAAAAAAAATGCCAAATTGGATCCCTGCTTTCTGTAAGATCAGCTTAAAAATTGGTGGGAAAATTCTACAGTGAGACACTGTCAACAGGTCTAAAACTATCACTGTAAATGGCACACAGGTGAGATCTGCAGCAATCATTTTCAATTCTTTCTGATTGTGGATCACTAATCAGAAAGATCACTAATGAGGATCACTAATCACTTCCCAGTGAAGATACTGATCCTTTTGCATGTCCCATATGGAGGCTCTTGGGTAGCACATAATTCTATCTTACACTGCAGGCTGAAAACACACCAGCTGTTGGAATGCAAAACATGTACCAGTGCTTCTCTCTTGGTAGTTGAACAAGATACCATTCTTACTGCAAATCTAAGATTTGTGGTGGAGTTTGCAGAGTCTTCCTGTGGCACTTCAACTGCCTGAGACAAGTGTCTGAATTGTGGCTCTAAGATGACTGTAGAGAAACAAACCTAATGGCTGAGCTGTGAGGCCCAGAGATTAAATAGGCAGTGTAACAACAGTCTGCCAAAAATTATCTGATTAAGCAAGCTATGCAATGCACAGGTCTCAGCAGACCAGCGTTCAGGGAGTTCCTTTGAAGATGCTGGCATTGCTGACAAGTTAGCAGGAAGGTAGGACTCTGCCTTTGGAGCAAGAAGCTACCTGTATGGACCTGGATCCCCACTGGTCAAATTATCCCCAAAGGAGTACCAGCAGATGGCAAGCACTAGCACAGACACCTCCCCATCACCCCTTGGGTGGTGCATGGGATGAGAGCTTCCATGGTGCTGCTGGGGGAGGTTCTGGTAGTAGAAATCATGTTGGTGACTAATGGGTCAGGTCAGCATGTGCTAGCACAGGTTTTGTTTGTACACACGTGCTGCTTTGTTGCAAATGTTAGGTTTGACCTAACTGGTGTACAATTGAAGCTACAATTAACAATAACAGTTGGAATATTGCTCTAGACAATAATGGATAGGGTATCTCAACAATAATTTGCTTGGCCATCATCTGATCCTACTGCAGGTGACTTGGCAAATTCAATGTTCTAAGGCTTCAGCTACCCCTCAAGGCCTCAAGAACCTCTGATCACCCTGAAGACCACACAGTTACTGATCCTGCTTGTAACCTTGGATAAGGTTTGTTTACAGAGAAAATCCACACAAGCCTCTAGAAAGCAGGAACTTTTCAGCTGCTGCACACAAGCTCTGCATCACCATTCACACTTGAAAAGAATTTGCACAGTAGGTCTTGGTGTAACTGTTTTCACAGGAGCTCAGCAGTAGCACCTCATATTGTCTAAACAAACCGAATGGGTAAGATAACAATTTCTTAAACCCCCCTGGCTTTTTCTAGTACAACTTTCCAGCAGCAAGACAAATCTTATCTAATAGCATAAGTTACACATAAATTAAACATAACATAGATAAGTGTGCTATTTGCAGTTGGGAAATATGCTCTGTTACTCAGCAGATATACTTCAATGGATCAGGAACTGCAGTCATATTTGTAGACTGCCACAATACATTTAAAATACATTTAACTTGCAATGCAAATATTTAACTGCAACATGAAAGCACACAGCTCACTAACCAAAGACATCCTCCTCTAGATTGTGTTATATGCAAAAAAAAAGGAAGTAAAGCTAATACTTCTTTATAGCACAAATAAATTTTGTGACTGTTTTCTGAAGTCCTACTGTGGAAATGTGGTTCAAGCTGCATGTACTAAGACATTAACACCAAAACAAATATTTCAAACATCTTCATGCATTGAAGGTGAAAAACAAATTAACCATATACCCGATTGTCCCTTTATATTACAGTAGTGGAAAAATACTGAGACTAAGAACACCTTTCCCCAAAAGCTGCACAAAATCTGAGACAATTGAAACACTTTTTCCACTAGAAGTATGAAAATTTCTGTTTTGTCAAATATATTCATAATCACGTTCTCAAACATTTTATACTGGCTAAATAATTGTGGGTGCCAGACTTTTAATAATAAGTAGACAGACTCAGGGAAAAAAAGCATTCCTTGAAGAAATGTCAATAAATATGCAAGACCTACTCCAGCTGAAGCTTTCATTAACGTATAATGCCTGTAAGGAAGAAAACACCTCCTTTTGACCCAGTAATCTTGCTGTCCCATGGGATGCAAGAGGGTTTATGATATTACTAGTATTAATATTTATCATGAAGGAATATAAATTTGTATTTAAATTTCTAAGAAGCTATACTGTTTTGAGAATATTTTCTGACCTTTTCTGAGGCCTGTGCTTGATACCCATGAGCAGAAAACAAGTCATTTTTGAGGAAATAATTTCTCAATATCAGCTACACTCTTTATAACAAGTGTATTGAACATAAATTCAATATTGAACAGGTATTGAACATAAGTTCTGAAAAACATACTGGCTAAGACACGTGTCCAGAATTTTTCACTTTTAAATGCAAACTTTACATTCCAGTGGCTCATAACAGGACATATGGATGATAGTTCATATTTGTAAATGAAGTAAAAAAAAAATTCAAACTGGCATCACAAGACAGCTACAAACTCATTGACGAAAGCATCTTGAAAAAAATAATTTAAAGGAAAATTGGTTACTTTAACACACCTGAAAACAACTCAGGTTTCTGTAATACATTGGACAAAATTAAGTACTTTTTGTATTTCTATTTTTAAACATTCAAATTGGAAATCTGAAGGTAAAAATAAGTAGCTATGAAATAAAAAGATTTTTAGAAATAGAGTATGATATATTAAATACTTGAGTGAAGCTGCTCAAGTTAGATTAGGATGTTTTATAATCTACTCACAATCACTTAACACTACAGAAAAATGACAAAACAAATGTAGACTGAAACAAACGAATGCAGAAAGCTTTATGCACTTTTAGAATACCTTGCTGGGGGGAAAAATCAGGAACTGAACAATGTGTTCACAAAGATAAAATTTAGCTCATAATAGGGGAGGGAGGAAGAGGAGATGACATATACTTTTACTCTTCTGGTCCTCAGAAATACTGTCAAATAAAGCAGGAACACCATGGCTCAGGTTCCTGGGAGTTTTTGAAGATAACAGTGGTCATGCTTTACTGGGAAGTTTAATTAGTACAGAAATCTTAGTGTTTCTGATCAAGCTTTGGTCCTCACTTGAAGTTAGGCAATGGCTTAGGGAGCCACCAGCAGTCACTTCTGAGGAGTAAATTAGCTGAGATTTATTCTGATTGTTTCCAATGAAACCCCTCAAAGCACTGCTCAAAAGCTACTATCATCCTCACAAACACGCCATGCAATGCTACACAAGTATCCTTACACAAAACAAAATGCCTGGACAGAACCTATTCAAATCATACCCAAAACTGAACCACTGCCAGTTTTCGCATCACTTTCCCAAAGAGGAGATAAAAGCACATCCATTTTCAGCTCACCTTCTGCAAGGGTATAGCTGTGCAATTCCATTCCACACATCCAACTAATAAAGCCTGCTGGTTATTCAAGAGATTTAGGTCAACCTTTTATCAGCATTTTACCAACACCAGTTAGCGTTGTTAGTTCTTAATTGCTAACTGGAAAGGAGAGACAGACCCATAGGTATAATGGTATTTCGTTGTCAAGTTTAATAGACTTTACATATCACTTTCTTGCAGAAGATTTAAGATTTAGTGCATAACCTTAAAATTGCAAGAAAATGAAAAAAAGAACCCAGGTCTGTTGCATTCTAGTTCTTTGTGCCTTTATTTTTTAATGCACATAATGAAACAGAGGTCCTTATTTCCAAAGCAAACTATCTGTAGAATATAGAAAATGTATTCATGGAGCATTATGATTTCTAGTTAGTACTACACCTGCAAGGCAATCAACAAGAACAGCCTTCATTTTCACTTGCTAAACTTATCATTTACTTTTTCCTCCTGCTGGGAAATCCTAAAGGCAACAACTAAACCATCTTTCTCCTATAACACAAAATCATTTTACATTTGGCAACCAGATCGCTAGCCCACACCTAATCCAGATTGACATGTTGAAGTTACTACCTGAAGTCCAAACCCCCAGGACCCTGCTGCTGACTGTCAGGGCTGGAATAGCTCTTTTTTTATGCATGCTGCTGATCTGCTGCTGCTCTGAGGTCTGCATTAAACTCCTGGACAACAGGAAGCAGACAGGTTTACAGCCTGCTGTAGGATGATACAAATTGAAAGCAATCCCAGAAGACAGCAATGCCAAAGCTGGCAAGACATTGTAAGAGCCCCTGAGTTTTGGCTTCAGAACCATCAGTCAGGAACATCTTGCTGGTGGCATTCCCAGAAGCCCCATAATGAACCACAAAGTTCAGAGCAGAGAGAGGTAACAGTAAATAGAGAATGCTGAGGAAAAATTTAAAAAAGAACATTATTCACCCTCACAGTGAGAGCAGTTCAACTCTTGGTTGTCACCACTTGATTCCAGACTGTGTCCAAACATTTTCATAACTTGACTGCTGCCTTCCCTGATAAATAAGCAGGGCTTTTACTGGTAAAGTAAGCTGCTTTCATTACAAGACTATCAGACAAAGATCTATTAGTTCAAAACATTAACTAACGATCCCTTCTCAATTATATTAAAGTTTTCAGAGCAATTCTGAAATGGGTTACCAAAAAATCATTTTCTTATAACGTTTTCACTTAAGAGCCATATCTTGAATTTAGTCAGGAAAATTTAAAATGCTCAAAAGAAGCTACTTAAAACAGATTTAAAGATTGCAATTACTAATGTTCAGGAGAACAGAGAAAAAAATCTAACTAAGCAGAATTACAGATAATATATAATTAAGTAAATTTTAAGTAAAAACATATAAGTAAGCTTGTTTCTTCAGCCTTGATAGTTCACTTTTACGCTGTTTTAGCCAAACAGTGCTGTAACTGCACAGAGCTAAGCAGAGACCATCATATTAAAAAGAAGTCACACAATTTTTTGTCCTCCAGATATCTTGTTTTCTACACCAATTTTAAGTATGTGGAAGGAATATTTGGTGTAGGTGCATATGTTATTAATACTGAAAAACTTATTTTCAAATGAAAATACTGGAAACAGAAAAATTCACCATTTATAACACTACCTTTGAAAATCCAAATTATATTGATTTGACATGCAAATCAGAGAACAGAACTGTCTTAGGTTGCAATGCAAGATGTAACCAAAAGCATGTATTCTACTACCATCCGTTGAAACCAGGTGGGGCAGTGTTCTTCATCTCTTCCATGATCCATCCTCTCTCCAGGGGTATATCTGCTGTTAATGGGCCTCTGAGGCTCACAGCATGACTAAAAATTACATCATCTCATTGTGAGATGCTTCACCCAGCAGGAGGAGCCAAGCATTCCTACCTGGATATAATCTGAGATTTGGAGCACCACAAGCAGCCTTTTTCTACTGGATTCCCAGAGGAAGACCAGACCCATCTACACTACCACTACACCCTTCTGCAGGATCACTGCTTCAACAGAACCACATCTGTCACTCCAGGAGGACTGTAGCCAACATTTAATTGAGCTGCTACCAACATCCTGACCGACAGGGTGTCAGGGTGTATTCTGATTCTGTCAGTGTCTTTGTACTATTGCATTTCATTTTTCTTTAGATTTTCCTATTAATTGCAGTTCCTCTTTTTTTCTTTATTTATACATACCAGTAAAGAACTGTTATTCCTATCCCTGTATCTTTGCCTGAGAGCCCCTAATTTCAAAATTATAATAATTTGGAGGGAGGAGGTTTACATTTTCCATTCCAAGAGAGGCTCCTGCCTTTTTTAGCAGACACCTGTCTTTCAAACCAAGACAAGACCTCATAGCTAATGGTTCCTAAAACTGAACTCAACACACAAGCAAAGGAGTTGAAGGATTGTCCCATTTGACTGGGAATAGTTCACAGCTGCAGAGACCTCTCAATGGCCTGATACCACAGCAGCAAGGATTTCCAGAAAAATGGATAAGTTAAACTTTCAACAGATTGTGAACTATCATTAGAAGACACAAGATGTTCATTCAAAAAGTCCATTGCAGAGATGAGAATTAAACATCATTATCACAACATGCAGTCCAAGGCATTGCATATTTTCCACAAAGCTATTAGTAGGAGAATCATGCACCCAAGCACAATTCTAAAGCTTAAGTCTCTGGGCACAAACATGCAGATCATGGTCTTTTACAGAAGTGTTTAAGCAAGGGCTCAAAAAAAATGACATGAGGTGTGTCTAAAAAAATGTCACAGAGATAAGACCTGTAATTTATTTCCACATGAACTATTTCTAACTTTCAGTTATTTCTCTTGGCCTTTAGGGAAAAGATTTATCTTCATCAGGGTTATGATCCACTGGTTTCCTTACCTTATACATCCACATAGAGAGAACACACTCCACACACCTTCAAAAGATGTAAACAGATGTCTGAACATCTGTATTAATTTGCAAATAACGTTCAGAGCGCTCCACATCTTCCCAACTAGGAATCTACCTTAAAGCCTGTTTCCCAGATTTAAAGTTACAAATTTAGTTCCCCAGGAAACTACTGAAAACTCTGAATCATTAGATATTTTATTTACCAAGCTGCTTCTCTTACAGAAGCAGTTAGAATTCCCCTGAAACAGAAAGGTCACATTTGTGCAGCTTTTTAGGAAAAAACACCTCATGTTCTGACAACTCTTTCTTTTCCATTTTGCCAACTGCTCTGATTATTTGGCAACAACACAAGGATACACTTTCAAGAAGGAGTAACACACATAAAATACAAATGCAATCTCCAAAATGATTAGCACAAATTAAGCAGCTGTTGCTGTGTATGAAAGCCAGCACCCTCAAGGTCCTCAGCTTGTTACAGCATGATCCAGCAATATGAAATAAGGGCAGCTCAGTCTTGTCATTTGTCAAGGCTTTGGTAAGGCTGAGAGAGCAGAATAGTTTGCTGCCCCTTTTCACCAAGTCAAGGAGAAAAGCCTTGTTCTCTACTTTGGCCACAGCTATTAAATGTAAAACCCACTACCAAGAAATCTGTTGCAGACAATTTAAACCTTGGAGACTGTGTACCTTTAACTCCATTCCTTACTACAGAAAGCAACACACTACCCTGTTATTCATTATAATCTACAGGCTTTCCTGTGCCCTTTATTGTAGCTTTTACACAGGGCCATCACAGAACAAGTAATTAGCTTTTGGTTTTTTTTAAATAATACAAATGTATTCATGTTTTGTTCATTCTCAGACCGGTGATGAAAATGCATATTAAAATGAAAAAAACCTTTTATGTCTTTCTGTGGGAGTAGTGGCCACAGAATTCAGAATCTCTCTCTTGAAGCCTAATCTTAGAGGAAGAGTAGATGTAGTGTTTCCATAAGAAACCGTATTTCTTATGTCACATGAATGTTTGCCACCTTGAAGTAATTTGAGGGATGGAACATATTAGTGGATAACTGAATTTTCTATCCTTGCTGTCTACACATTCTACTGCTTTAAAAATAAACACAATTTCTGTTTTGACAAATTTTACTACATATTCAGCTTATTCTTCAATAAGACAAAACCAACTTTTTTAAAGTGAAATGATCAACACCTACTCACTTCTAGCTGCTTAGCTTTTTAATAATTACACAGTCTAGTTGCAATACTAAATAAATTTTTACTCTTCCTCTCCAAAACATCAAGTCCTCCAGATCTTTGCCTTACCAAGAAAGGTGGGAACTTTAAACAAAGATAAACCTGTTCAGTTTTACCTTTCAGCTGGAACTTGTTTCAAGAGTGGGTATGAATTACTGAAACCAACTGCTCAAATGCCAATATAAGGACTACAATAAACACACAGCAAGTAGCCCTCCGTGAGAGAAATACTCACACTGGAATGACACTGCTCTAAACCATGCAGCTGAGGCATTGGGTTAAGAGGGAAAAAATGGTAGTAAAAGCAATAAATAGACAAACAAAATACTTAAAGGAAAAATACAGCTGGGTCACTCTCACCTAGTCCATCCAAAGGGATGCAAAACATACTGCTTTAACTTGCACTCTATAGAGAACATCAGGGAAGACAAGTGGACAAGCCAGTCTCTGATAACACCGTTTAAATTGCACCATTTACCTTAGTGCAGCTCCCTGTTTGTACTTCTGAATGACAAAATCCTTTTGAAAGCACAGAATCACAGCCATTGTGATTCAGCTCATCTTTATTTGATGCTGAAGGCGATCGATGATGGTTAGAACTTGATGGTTAGAACTAAACAAGGGAGCAGAGCAGCAAGCACAGGGATGATTCTGTGGCAATTAGCAGTTCAAGTTAAATTCTGACCCCCTTCCATTTTCATTATTACACCATCATGTTATGCTCAGCAATCGCCACCACTACCCCCTTTACTAACCTCAGATCTAGAGCTTTCTGCACTAATACTTCCAGTGTCACTATGACTCTCCTTGTGCTACAGATTTTGTTTTTCCTTCAACATGATTGAGATGCCACTTTTCATCAAATTACCTCCTAATCCTGCAGCAGGAGGCTAAGGTTTTGCTTGCACAGCTATCAAAAGACAGCTACAGTAATTTCTGATGTAGTCATTCGGAGTGTATCAAGTATTTGCCCATACATTAAAACCACTGAGAGTCAGTCCAGTGTTGTTGCTCCTCCCTCTTTTTCTGAGAAATTGAAATGATGAACACCTCAGAATTTCAAAATTACAAGCTTTCTAAAATACAATGGCATTTTGATGCTCTCTGCTTATCATTCCCTTAACATCAGAACTCTAAACTTTAGGATAAATCTACTCAAAACATGATCCAAACTTACATTACTTTGGTTATTCTATTTTCTTCATTCCAGGCAGAATTGTGATGCACACTCCACAGACTTCCACTCTACACACGGAAACTGCCAATCATGGCATATTAAAGCTCTTGGGACATCCATTAGCTTGTCTCTAGCAAACAATTTTTAGGCTAGCATTTATTATTTGCTACCTTAAAATGACATATGAGTGGATAATGGATAAGATCTCTCCAAATAAGCGGTGATTCTGTGTAAATACTACTCAACAGCTGCATTCTAACTGACAAGTTGGCATTGTAAAAATCTCCCAATTCAGATGAGGAGATTAAAAAAAAAAAAAAAAAAAAAAAAGAAGATACCCAGATACCCTTTTGCAAATTAATCCATTGGCTATGTTTCTAGGGATGAGCGCTGATTAAAGCAATGCTACCTGAACCTGAAGAGAAAAATTCACCTTTGGGACCACAGCTGCACGTACCTTGAAGAATGAGAGGCTAATTTCAGACTGTATAAGACCTATTTTCTTTCTGCCCTAAACAGCTGCTAAGGTCCTGCACACATGCAGTCAATTTATCCTGGATAACTCTGGACAGCAAAAGAATAAATAATGCAGAGGAGAGGACACATGCCACAGATATTTTGAAATGCACAAAAGAAAATCACACAGAGATTGGTCTACCTCTCTTCAAGGAATATTAAACCTGCCACCTTCAAGTCAACTCCCACAAAAACATCCAAGCAAGTATTCCAGACTGGTCCTAAAAATAGTACGAACACACTGACATGGTACAATGCTTGAACTGGGAGCAAGTTTTGGACGCCCTGGCCCTGCAATCAACCAGCTCCATGTAGCAATCTTACTACTCTCAACATGGAAGGCCACTGCAACCAAAACTGTTACCAAAATCCTCAGTGAGTTATCACAGCTATTTATTGGCTTATTTTAAAATATTTATTATCTCTACACCAATTATATGTGGACATTTGCATTGGTTTAGCAAGTTCTGCTGGCCTAGGTTGACAGAAAAAAAATTCTAAAAAGACCTCTCTCCCTTCAATTATACCTTTTTAACCAAAGCAGATTTAAATGCCATTCAAAGCTAATTCCTGAGAGGCCCAAACACTCGCTGAGCTCCCTCCACTAATTAACGGATCATTAGTAGGAAAGAACCCCTAACTGTTCAACCCCTGCACCACATACTGTCTTAATTACCTTTGTGAAGCAACCAATTTGTCTTTCAGTTATTTTGTCCAAAATCCCAAGTGAATTGACTCAACAGGGAGAAGGAAAAAAAAAAAAGGAAAAAAGTTTTTTCAAACACACATTTATGAAAATTCATAATTTCTATGACTGGCA
Source organism: Prinia subflava (assembly GCF_021018805.1). Taxonomy (NCBI): domain Eukaryota; kingdom Metazoa; phylum Chordata; class Aves; order Passeriformes; family Cisticolidae; genus Prinia; species Prinia subflava. The sequence continues at coordinate 61,361,707 of NC_086247.1, forward strand.
AAGAATCTAGGAGCTAAGTGTTTCTAGCAAGAGTTAAGAAAGGGGATTTCAGTAAATTATGAGAGTCAGAAGTGATAGACTGACTAAAGGAACAAAAAGCTTTTCTTGGGATTACAAATATGGATATATCACTGAAAAGCTTTCCCTTTGTGCAGCATTTGAGAAAGTTAATTATATCATCACTTCATAATCACGACAGCTATGGGAAACGGCAAAACGCTATCACAGCTGTTGTTTGCTTTTTCCAGACCATTGGAACAGGCACCTATTCCTTTCCTTTCAAAATACTTCCTTGCAGAGCTCCTAATGAACAAGTTCTCTCTGTGTTTATGCCCAATTGCCACACGAATCCAGTTGGAGACAAAATATAAGCTTTACTGCCAGTTATTTTACAACAGAGATTAGACTGCTCTTCTCTCCTTTTCACAAATCTATGAAAATAAAATCCAAAAAGCCCTTGCAGACATTCAAATTTTTTTTGGATGCACCTCAGTGAAACACACAAGAAACAGGCAAGAATCACAGATGCCAAACAAGACAGAAGACAGGCTGGCTACAAAAAAACACACCAAGGAACCAGGTCATTTTCTATACTCCATTTCTAGAGTTCTACGTTTGGCTCATGTTCCTGTTTCGTGAACATCATTCAGGATACAAAGTTTCAGTCATTAAAGAAAACTAAGCCACAGAGTGTATCTTGTTTTGAAACAACCTAGCAAACCATGTACCTGAAATGTCTCTGTGACTTAACATAGCCCTCATTTTGCACCCAAAGTGAGGCAGCTGGGAGACTCCAACACACAAAATGTGGAAAACTACATCTTCCAGAAACAAGAGTCTGGACCTCCTGTGCTTCAGTTCATTGCCACTGCTAATGCAACTTATACATATATGACTGGAGCTCACACTAAATCCCATCTATAGTATACCATGATATTTATTTTTTTACATAAAAATATATAACTCACAGGACCATTGAATAAAGTGACAAGACCTGAAGGCATTTGGGTCTTAATTCAGTTCACTCACAAAGCATGGCTCTGAAAGCCAAAAGGGCCCACAAGAGCCTGCTGACCTTCAAGCAGAACTTGTTCAGAGCTCAAAACCAATCCACTCCGCTGGGCAGAAAGCTGGTATAGCAGAAAACTTGCATGAATTAACACAGAATTTCTGGATGAGTTTAAAACAAAAAAAAAAAAAAAAAACAAACAGGGAGCAGACAGAAGGTACAGGTAAGAAAAATACTTGGTAGGAAGAGAGAGACATTGTTTGAGCTGGCAAGAGTACAAGCTCAGCTGGAGTTGAGAGAGTGATGTTAAGGTACACTGGCAACAAAAAGAAGAGAGGAAGAGAAAGAAAATTGGAGACCTGCTGCTCAGCTAGCAGGGGACATACAGACAAAGTACAGAGAAAAGGCTTACAGACACTCAATGTTGTCTCTGGCTGATTTTATACTGATAGGTCTGAGCCCACAGCAGAGTTCCAGGGAAAAGAAGCATTATTCACAAGATAGAGGACCAAGTTAGAAAGTTCTTCAACAACTGGGACATACACAAAGCACAGAACCAGACCAAATGTTTTTTCCCTGGGTCACCAGGAGAGTTACGGAAACAAGTGTTCTTTCCAGAAGCCACATCCATCCAGCATATATTTGGAATAAGTAAATCAATCTGTCTTCTGTAGTAAGACATTCAGCTCTGTAAACAAGGAAAGAGTACTGAACGTTGTTTTCCTTGACTTTAGCAAGCTTCTAATTCAGGACCTCAAAGGATCCTTAGACCTAAATTGTTGATGCATGAACTGAATAAGTGAACTATAAAATGAGTGACACAGCAGCTGAACTGGTGAGCTCAAAGGGCTGTAACCAAAGACACCACGTCCGAGTGGCCTCTGAGGAAGTTTCTCCGGACCAGTACTGGGTGTAAGATTTGTCTGTAGTAATGACCAGAATAATGGAACACTGTGCCTCCTCAGCAACTCCCCGAGGATACAGGAACTGGGTGAAGGGCTTTATAAGCTAGAGGGGATATCTGCTATTCAGAGATACATCAAATGGCTGGAGAAGTGGCCTGACAGAAACCTTGCGAAGTTCCACAAAGGCAAAGTCCTGTATCTCTGTTGGAATAACCCCATACAGGCTGGGAGCCAACCAGATGGAAAACAGCTTTGCAGAAAAGGTCTTGGGGAGCAAGTTGAACAGGAGTCAGCAGCATGACCTTGCAGCAGAGACAACCACACACTGGGCTGTGTTAGCAAAAGTGTAGCCAGCAGACCACGGGAAGTGATTCTTTCCTTTCATCTGGCACTTGTGTGAGCACATCTGAAGGATTCTGCCCAGCTTTGGGACTGCCTGTACAAGACACTGACATATGGAAGTGAAGCCCAGCAGATGGCTGTGAAGGTGAGCAGTGACTGGAGATCAGGGTATACAAGGAGAGGCGGGGACAGCTGCATTTGTTCACCCTTAAGGAGAAGTTATTACTGCTGCTACCAGCTACCTAATCAGAGGTTACAGAGAAGGCAGAGCCCGACTCTTCCCAAAGATGCAGTGATATAACAAGAGACAATGTACACAATCCACACCCCAGACAGACTTTTCAAAGAAAATTTGCAACAAAGTTTTGATTCAATGCCAAAACAAGTGACCAGAGAAGTTGCAGAACCTCCATCCTTGGAATTATATCAGACAACTGGAAAAAAAAGCTGAGTAATTCCATCCAAGTTAGTCTTGCATTGAGCAGAGAGTAATACCAGGTGACTTTAGGAAGTCCTTTAAAATTTAAATGATTAAACTTCCAGTGTAAATCAAAAGACCAGAACTCTACAACTTGATCCTATCAGGTATACACAGTGAGCTTCTCAATACTCCCCTACATCAAAGCTTTCCTGCTAAAGCCAGACATAGGTCAAGAAACAAGGGAGGGAAGAAACCTAGAACATTTACCATAATAAGAACAGATAAAAAGGAGATTTACTGTGTTCAGCAGAAACCTTGTTCTGCATATATGGCTACTTGTTGAAAGAATGCCCAGAGCACCTGCCTTTAGGTAACCATGTAGAACGTTCTGTCCTCACTGCTTTCACCATCCCAACCACTACACAGTTTAAGGCACAGACCACTGCACTTTGCATTTTGCTTAGTGCTGCTGTAGAGGACAACATTTATCCTACCAGGCACCCAAAGAGCAGATCTTTTGGACCACTGCCATTAAAGGTCTATGTGCATGCATGTGAAGGAGCTTCCAGGTTTGGTTCACTCCTAGAAGCAGCTCCAAGTCACAGGTGCTTATCTGGAAGACACAGTTCTGGAACTCTGCACCTGCTTTAATGGCATGAATGGCTCTTAGCTATAAAAGGTGTATTATCGGGTAGTCAGTTTCTCAGTAGTAGCATATATAAAACCAGGAAAAAATAGAGAATTCTTTTCCAACATGCCTTGCTGCGTTTTGTAAGGCACTTTTACCAAAGCATGATTAAATGAGGAAACAGTGCTACAGCTGGTTTGGAAAATCCCCAACAAGCAGTGAAAAAACCATTCTTAGTTTTGTGTCTGCAAAGTTATTGCTATAATTGCTATATATAGCAATAACTTTGCAGAATAACTGCTAATAATGTAAAAAGAAATATCTGAGAGACAGTGAATTTGAAAATAAAATCAAAGCTATTCAAACTTCTAAAATCTTATCTATGAATTTTTTAAAATTAGACTATATGAGCACTTGACATTACTAACAGTTTTGGAAAAGAAAATTGCATGTTTCTACTGATGGTTAGGATGCTTTGGATGAAGGAAGATACATCAGGGAGAAAAGCAGGGTAAAGGCAGAACTCTTAAAAGGAAATTTGATCTCACTTCCTTTCCTAATTTTCTATAATACACCTCTCCTCCTCTACTTCTCCAGGAGCTTTCTGCAGTTTGGAGTTTTGGAAGAAAATATTCCTTAGGCTCTGATCTCTACACCCTGTATTGCTTCTGCTTAGTGTCCCCAAATGTTCCTGGGCTTCCTCCTTTAGACCACCAGAGAACTTACTCTCAGATGAGGTGGGGGAATAATGAACAAGTTATTACTAATGCACCCAAACCCACTTGAGGCATTATTAAAGCACTTAGTTTTGAATGTATCTCTAGACTCCCCCGAAGAGGTTTTGAAGAAGGTCACAGCATGTTTGTACACTTGCCTTATGCATGAGACAATTCCCTCCCCTTAAGCAAACAAAGTATCTGGAAGCTATACAAATGAGGCTTACAAAAGAGTCTGCAAGGTGAAAAAGTGGTTCTCCTGAATAGCAGAATACAATCCTTAAGTCTTTCAAATTAAATAGGTTTGATTAAAACATATAGAATGTAGTAATTCTGCTTTCTTGAGAAAGCGATATAAGGACGAGTCTCTTGCTTAAGAAAGCTGTCCTGCCAAAAAACCCACAAAAAACCTCAACCAAACAAAAACCAAAGCAGATTATGGAGGCAAACAGTAAGGACAGCAAAAGAAAAACCAAGGAGAGTATCACCACAGCCACCAGCAACAGAATCTCTGAGATCCTACTGTCAATAACTCATTTATACATTTTCCAGCACTGTTTGAGTCTTCTGTTCCAAGAAACAGTTCAGTTTCTTCTCTCTTCCCTCCTGAGCACTCCAAACAGGAAATTTGTCCATCATATGGCATAGCACAAAGAATACAAGTTGTCTTCACAAGAATTCAAGACTCTCCTGCTTCCCCTCTCCAAAGGGGAATATGCCTATTTCATTGTTCAGAAATCATGGCAAATGACGGACAACTCAGAAGTCCTGTGCTACTCTTGAAGGGAACCCATTTCATTGTATAAGGCTCAGTGGTCTAAATTTTGCCCGTAATTACAATTTCTGACTCATGCTCATATTCAGAATATAGTGTTTTGAGCAGCACTCTCAATTACAAAATTAGTTTTCTAATACAAATGCAGAGAGAGGTAAATGCACAGATATACACTCCAGACACAAAATTTACAGAGTTCAACTTCTCTTTGGGCAACTTACTACACATTTAACACTAAGTTAAAGACAATTTTTATTTCATTTTACTTTCATTATTTGGGTACTTGGTGTCATATTATCAAGACATGAAAGGCAGTGGCAGTCAACATGAAACAAAAATATTACTCTACAGTATTTTTTCCAGTGAGGAACTTCCCTCTTCGTTTCCCTCACCATCCGTTGGTGGTTTCCTCCAGCCTCAGCTTTTGCACAGGGGCACTGCATGAGCCTCTCAGGGAAGCTCTGAGCAATCTAAGTGCCTCTCAAACACAGGCAGAAGACGCATGTGCAACAGCGTCTTGTTCTAGAACTTTCTTTAAAGGCAAAGTGTACCTGACTGTGAGTACAGGCAAACATACAGAACGATTGGATAGAGCAAAGCCAGAGAGCCACACCTTGCCTTAGGGGAGAATGCGATGAGCCACTCTCCCATCAGCACTTATTCCACTGTCTTGGATTCATCTGAAAGATCTGTCCTGCCCAATATTAAGCAACATACCAACGAGGCAGAAACACCTCACTCTCCAAGGGCCCCCATGACATTACCATGTATCTCTTATTCCAGTCTTGCAAACAGCTGTACAAGACCCTCTGCAGCCTGTGCTGTGCACTGCCCACTCCTCCACTCAGCTCTTGAGGCAGAGGTTGTTCCAGCCTGTACCTCCCCTGTCCTCTCTCCAGTTTCCTTCCAACTCCCAGCAGTCCAGTACAATGCTGAAAAGCTGGAAGGGCAAAGAGTCGTGCTTGGACTGCAGGTATCCCTCTGCACTGCAATCTCCCTCGTGTCAACCCAAACTTCAGTGAGCCCAGGGAAGAAGAATATTAGCATGAGACACAAAGCCCTCTACAACTGTACTGATATGCTACTGTCAAACCTTAGACAAGAGCATTTCTTTTGATTTGACATTGTACCTTTTCTTCTTTTTTGGAGCATATTAAATTTCCATCTGGAACAGAAATATGCTTATCCAAAAGTCTGAAAAGAATTCCTGACAACTTCATTGCTACTACTAAGCAAGACCAGCTTAGTAAGCTGTTTTCGCAGCCAAGTATCATTGCGTATTCTGTCCTACAAACCACTGGTGTTACACTAACAAATTCACTTATCCACAAAATATGCCACACTCCAAGAGCCTGTGTTAGGTGGCACATCCTTAGATGTGGAGTAGAAAGCCGAGTTACATTGGGGGTCTTAAGTCTTCATGGCAGCTGGTAACAAGAAAAACAAAGTTACCAGAACTTTAAAGCTGATACACCTTATCAGGGACACTGAATATCACAAGAAAACAAACAACACACTTCTGCAAAGTTTCTTCAGCGGTTCTAAAGAAAGAGGATCCCTTCACATGCCCAGACTGCTCAGAACAACTTTTCCAAAACTCTTAACAAATCTACTAAAAGGAATGATTCATTGGCTTGATACATGTAACTAGGCATCTTACAACACAGGGCCATGGCTGATATAATGACACTGAATAATTACACAGATAACATTACACTTAATTGTATGTTTTTAAAAACAACTTTGAACTGTATTCTTCTTAAAGTTTTATGTATATAGTTCTTTTAAACCACATTAGAAATGGGTTTAAATGATCCATACACAAAGAAACAGCAGACACAAAAGAGACAAGCTGCAGATCATAGCTATTTCCTGCTGGTTTTCTTTTTTGTTGGCAAACATAATTCTTATTGATGCATATTTAATTCGCATTGATCAGCTGTGCCACGAAGAAAGAAAAACTCACTAACTTGTACCCACTTTTTCAAATTTGTAGTTGTCTACTTAATGAATACATTCCATGATGTCTTTAAACTGTACATACTCCTTGTTTTTGCTCATTAGTCTATATTTAAAATAATAGTGAAAACCAATCTAGCACATGAGCAATATTGTTTTAATACACAGATGTGACTGAAAAGTATGAGGTTCCTCACTTCAGTCTCTCATATAGTGTTTTAATATTCTATTGCTGTCTACATATGAACATTTCAAATGTGTCTTTTCAAACCCTACCAATCACATGTGTTTTCTAACCCTGAAATGATAGCAAGTTGATAAGACCTTAACCAGAGCTTACCCAGGTACAAGTGCACCTTTCAAAGAGATAAAGAGTACTTGCACTGTTCATTACGGACGTGTCCTCACATTCCTAACCAGGTAATCCATTCATTAGCAGCTATATTACTCTGTACTCCTCTTTAGACTTCTAGAGTTCTATCTACCATTACCTCCAATTATTCTTTGATTTTCTGGCCCATTTTATTCTCACAAATGTTTACAATAGAGTGCTTAAAATCCTCGGCATATTAGGAGAAAAATCCTGTTAAAATTTATTCACACAAGTCCTTCTTAGTTCTGCAAGTCCCTCATGTTATTAAATGTCCAGAATCTGGCCCAATATATGTCTGGAAAACTCAGAACCGCCACACCAGCCTGTTTGGTTTGGTTGTTTAAAAAAAAAAAACAAAAACTATAGCACAGGCAACTTATCTCCACAAAACACACACATCAGTGATTGCATTTGTGTACTGGCAAAGCTGGAAGGTGGCTCAGGTCATGCATGTAATGCCAGCCGAAAAAAAAGAAATGCTGTAGTCTGACAACTAAAGATCACAGAATCAATGAGGCTGGAAAGTGCCTCTGAGACAATCGAGTTCAACCTATGACCCAACAGCACCGTGTCAACTAGAGCACGGCACTAAGTGCCACATCCAGTCATTTCCTGAACATCTCCAGGGACGGTGACTCCAGGACTTCCGTGGGCAGCCCATCCCAGTGTCTAATCACCCCTGCCGCGGAGAAATTCCTCTTCATGTCCCACCTACACCCCCTCGGCACGCCTTGGGACCCTGTCCTCCCGCCCTGGCGCTGGTTGCCCGGCAGAAGAGGCCGCCCCCCGTCTGGCCCCAGGCTCCCTCCGGGGGGCTGCAGAGGGGCCCCGTTCGGGCCCTTCCCGCCGGCTCCGGCACCCGAGGAGCCGCGGAGAGGCCGCGCCGCCCGCGCCGCCACAGCCCCGGGCCCGGGCCCGGGCCCGGCGCGGCCCCACCCCGTGCGCGCAGCCTATCGGCCTCGGCCACACCGCCGGGCCCCGCCGCGGGGCCGCTCCCTCCGTGCCGGCCGCCGGCACCTGCCGGGCGGGGGAGGGGAGCGAGAGAGGAGCCCCGAGCGGGGCCCGCGGCCGCCCCAGCGCCGCCCTGCCCGAACCGGCGCGGGGAAGGGAAGGGAAGGGCGGCGGGGAGCCGGCGGCTTTTACCAGGAGGAGCAGGAGGCAGCCAGGGTCAGGCAGGAGCGGGAAGATGGCGGGTCTCATGGTAAATCGGGCGCCCGGGAGCGGGGAGGGGAGAAGCGCGGCTCCCACTCTCCGCGGCGGCGGCTCCTCCACTTCCCCCGTCGCCAGGAAACACCCGGGCAAGTTCCACCGCGGGGCCCCGCGCTCCGCCGCGCTCCCGGGGCACGCCGGGAACCGTAGTTCCGGGAAGGGGAGGGCAAGGAGGAGGAGGAGAAGGAAGGGAGCGACGAAGGGAGGAGAAGGAAGGAAAGGAGAGAGAGAGAGGGCGGGAGGAGGCGTGGATCCCAGAGCGCACCGGGGCTGCCCGCGGGGCGGCGCCTGGAGGCGGCGGCGCGATGAGGGGAAGGGCGGGGTGGAGGTGAGTTACGGGGCGCAGCTGCAGCGCCGGGCAGGAGAGAAGGAGGGAGGGAGGGAAGGAGAGAGGGAGGCGGCCCGGCGGTGTGGCCGAGGCAGGGTTAACCCTTCCCGCCTTGGTGGCGCGGGTGTCCCGCGGCTCCGCACCTCTTCCGCTCTGGATCGCGCCCTGCCAGCCCCCGCGGCTGCCCGCGTTTCCTTTGGAGCCCGCCTGGTACCCTCAGCCGCCGGGACTGGGCACGCGGGGTTGGCCGCAGGGAATGTGAGCAGGGATATTTGGGCACTGTGCGCCTTGTGGTGTTCGTGTCCTCGGAGTTTGGGAGTAAACTTTCTGCTTGGAAGCTGTGTGTGGCGGGGCAGAGCGGCTGCTGGGAGGGTTGGGAAACTTGGGCTGGAGTTGAACGTCATCGTTGATGTTTATCCCTCGGCGCTTCAACACATTGGCTTTCTGTAGCGTCCTCAGTTGTAAATGCTGAAAATGAAGAACACCCAAAATTCCGGGCTTCGTCCTCTTCCAGTAAAACTCTGGACCTTGCAGAGCTGTCTCAAAAAGATCACAGGAAGCTGAGCTTTGCGCTTGTCACGTTTCCAGTGTGCACACGAATGTAAGGAGGGAGACGGGGTGTAACACCATTGAAAAGAAAATCCTTTTCATCAGCCTTTTTCAAGTCAAGACTGGCTTGGTTTCAAGGAAAGCCTGACAGGCTCAGGCTTCGTGTGACCCCGCAAAAATCTTGTGGCCTGTCAGTTTCATGAGCTGCAAACACTCTCACACACATAAATATACATACAGGTCATGCATTTTTTATAGTTTGAAAATGAAACTTGGCTTTTATCAGTTCTGCTATGAATACCTTAAGAACTTGTGCTCTTTGATCATCATCTGATGTAGGATGAACATCTTGTGCACTAACTCACATTTGAAAAATCTTTGATGTTTTTTGAAGCTCAGTCTTCACTTGGAAACTGTATCAATAAAATTTGATAGCATGATTGTGCTATCATGTTTAAGTTTTAACAGCCTCAGATTTTGCTGAATAAAAAAGTGATGTAATTCTTACTATCTGTGTAATGCAAAGTAGACATATTGTAGTTTGATATGAATTTCTTTGTGAGTGTCCCTTTATTTTAAGTGACCTGAGAAGGCTAATATTTTTTTTACATGTTACCTTAAAGAAGAAAAGTGAATTATTTACTTGATTCCAGTAATGTGATGCATATTACAGATAATGCCAATTATGCAGCATTTTATAAGCAGATCTTTTACTTATTTCTTGATTTTTATTGACCAAATGTCTCATTTTTTTTGTTAACGAGGAAATTTATCAAGCAAGTCTTCCAGACAGCTCTTCATCTGTTTGTTATATACATGAGAAAAATACATGAGGGATGTTATGAATTTTCCTTTTCTGGTCCCTCTTAATAATTCAGTTCTCTGATGCAGAATTAGCCTATTCAATGGAATCATGGTATTTACTAAGAATTGCTTAGTAGGGATAAAGGGTTTGCTGCAGAGATAAAGGGTTGCTTCTCTCACCTGTGTGATTACTAACACTTTATGCAGAAGTAACTGTTGCTTTCACCTGGAAACTATGAATATCTTTTGTTATTAATTGTCTTCTGTATGCAGTCAGTTTTATGGAAAAATTATTGTTGATGTTATTGGGATGTTTCTGGTGCTTCACTAAGTTCTTTGGTATTTGCTGATTTTTATACTGCTTCTCCTGGATTTCTTATATTTTAGTTTATTTGTTGGGAAGTAAAATGTGAAAAAAATGGAGGAACTAGATAGTAAGATCTCCTGAGAAAATGCTTTCGAAGGTGCTGGGGTCCATCAGTGCTGGTCACTTCTTAAGCACCTCGTCCTAAGGGCACAGGAGCTGGCAATTCTAAAATGTCAGAAGTCAAGCACACGAGGTAGAAGTCTGGCTTTGTTGACCAGGGATCTTTTGGACCTAAAGGAATAAAAGATGTATGCCCAATGGAAGTAAGGTCAGATGACACATCAGTTGATGGAATCTTTTTGGATTTCAAGAAAGCTTTCAATACTGTCTCTCAGAGTATCCTCCTGGACAGAATTTCCAATACACAACTGGATAAACACATCATGTGATGCATGAGCAACTCATGGGCCAAGCACAAAGGGTTACAGTGAATGGGGTGACATCAGACTGGTGACCTGTCACTAGTGGGATTCCACAGGGCTCCATCCTCCGCCCTGTGATCTTCAATATCTTCATTATTGACTAGGATGTGCAACTGGAAGGGATGCTAAACAAGTTTGCATGTGATGCAAAGTTGGGAGGAGCTGTTATCTCCCTCGAGGGCAAAGAGACCCTGTAGAGAGACCTCGACAAGTCAGGGGACTGGGCAGTCACCAACTGTGTGAAGTTTAACAAGGCAAAGTCGTCCTGGATTCTGCCCCTGGGTGCATGGACAGACTGAGGAATGAGATGTTAGGAAGCAGTGCTGTGGAAAGGGACTGGTCAATGGCAAGTTGAACATGAGTCAGCAGTGCCCTGGCAGCCAGGAGGGCCAACCCTGTCCTGGGGTTCATCAGGCACAGAATTGCCAGCTGGGCAAGGGAGGGGATTGTCCTGCTCTGCTCTGCTCTGGGACAGCCTCACCTCGAGTGCAGCTTTGGGTGCCACACTATAAGAGGGATATTGAGCCACTGGAGAGTTTCCAAAGGAGGGCTATGAAGATGGCGAAGGGCCTTGAGGGGAAGCTGTATGAGGAGGAGCTGAGGTCACTTGGTTTGTTCAGCCTGGAGGAGACTCAGGGAGACCTCACTGCAGTCACAACTTCCTTGTGAGGGAAGAGGAGGGGCAGGCACTGATCTCTGCTCTGTGGTCACCAGTGACAGGACCTGAATGGCCTGAAGCTGTGTCAGGGGAGGTTCAGGTTGGATATCAGGAGAAGGTTCTTCCCCCAGAGGGTGACTGGGCACTGGAACGGGCTCCCCAGGGAAGTGGTCACAGCACAGCCTGGCAGAGTTCAAGAAGAGTTTGAGCAATGCTCTTGGGCACATGGGGTGACTCTTGGGCATGTTCAGTGCGGGGCCAGGAGCTGGACTTCAGTGGTCCCAGTGTGTCCATTCCAGTTCTGGATATTCTGTGATTCTAAACCGCAAGACTATGATAAGTTGATACTTGATAACAAACTTTATTGGTTACTGAATTAAAGCATGCATGACAACATTCTGAAGAACAGTCTGATTTGTAGAGAAATACTTTACAGACTTTTGCAAAGCTTATGGACTGAAATTTGTGTTTTAGGCAGTGAAACTACAATATATAGGGATATATTTCTTAATGAAGGCTTTTTTTTTTTCTGGTGATTTTGGCTAGAGGTAGATTTCATTCACAGATAAACCCCACACTTTTTCTTTTCTGTTTTTTACAGAAGTTTATTCTCTTTAACATTGTTTGACTAATGTTAATTACTCATTATGAAAATAATTTTGTTTTATTAATGTGGTTGTGGTTTTGTTTTTTTTCTAGAACTGAATTTCTACAAAAAATGTTGGTGGCACAAGTGTGACCTATAGTAATACCTTGAAAGAGTATGAATATTTCAGCAAACTGCCTCTTCAGTGGTTCCTCCTTAGCATCTGAAGTGCATGCTGCTGCTGTTAATGGAGATAAGAGTACCCTCCAAAAGCTAATAGCAGGTAAATGTTTTCACTGTAGATGCATTTGGATTACTTCAGAACTGAAGCTTTTTGGTTTTGAGTTACAGCTCTGATCTTTAAGATATTTTTGATTTCTTGATTATATGTGCTTCTAGAATATGACTGATTTTTCTTACTTTTTATTACCTGCTACCTTTGATTGGTACTTCTTTGTGAAATAAAATAGAAAATTGATTAGTGATAGAAGCCCTTTCAAGGAATTTGAAGTTCTAGAGAAGGGCTTTGTGCCGAAATACTTTGGCTGCACATGCTTATTTTTTGAATTGCTTTTTGGAAATTTGATAAATGTGTTTTTACAGATAATTTATTATAGTTTCTGAAGTCTTGTCACTCTGTAGTATTTGTGAACAAAATGAGCCAGCCTTATTTGTTACTTTGATTCTAATAGACTGGCAATGTTTCTCAAGAGAAATTAAAGCTGATGAGAGAGTCCAGTCTTATTGGATCTGAAGTAAAAAAAAAAAAAATCCCATTCGTTAAAAAGCTCAGGATTTTGCCTCTCCAGGAATGATATAGCATTCCAGATTAATAGTTTTCAAAAGCAGTATATATTCTATGTTCCAAAAACAGTCTTGTATATATTTGGAAGGCTGTCATATGATAGATGAAGACTTGGATTTTTCAGAGCTTCTGATTAAATGCAATTTCAGGTGATACTGAAGAAGTTCTATTTGCTCAGTGTTTTCTGGAAAATCCTGTTCCCAGAGCTTAGCAAGGGCTGAAGGACTGTGAAATAGTAAGAAGCACAGTCTGTATTTATGCCACTTACTGCCAGTTGTAATGTGTGTCAAGGATTTAATTTTAATAGCATGAAGCCAGCAGTCAAGTTTCTTTATATATCTTCTGCTGACCTGTGTTGAGGGCAAGGTGAACCCTTGTGTTGTCCAAGCTGTACAGAAAGCAGTAAGGGGCTCTTCTTTACAAGGTGTACCTAATTTTCTCAAAACATAACTAGAACTGATTGGACTCCAACAGGAACACGTTTGAGGGAACTGACTTTATAGGAGCTGCACTTGTTGACAGCTATTTTTTGTTGGGCCTTCAACTTTACGGTCACGTGGTGGTTCAAACATATACTGTTTGCATTTAATGTTGTCTGTTTGCCCTTTTTAAAAACATTTTATAAACAGCAGATGATATGGAGATACTTCTAGAAATCTGTGAGATTCAACTATAAAGTAGCTTTAAATACCTGAGTTTCTAAAAACCCTATCTGCCTGCATGTGGAGGTGGAAAAATCTGGGCTTTCAAATCCTGAAGAAGCAACAAAGAGTTTTTGCTAACTTCAGTGTTTTTTGCTAATCTCAGAGCCAAAAGACATATTTTTGGAAACACAAAAGAAAAATTATTTCTTGTTGCTGGTACATCTTGTCAAATATACCACAAAACAGCCATTAGAAACAGACAAGGAGATTGCTCTTCTTTTAATGATAATCTTGCAGCAACAAGATAAAAATGCAGTTTTACTTTTGCATGGGAGATAAAACTGCACAATCCTTGTAGCACTTGCTGTACCAGCAAAGTTTGGCTTTTCTACTTCGCTGTGTTTTGACAGGATATGCCACAGAGCTTACTTTTGCCAGAACTGGACCAAAAACAACAAAAAAAACCCAACCCAAAACTTCATGTATTGCCTAGCAGAAGAAGAATGCATTAGAGTAATATTTTTAGCTGTTTACCAGTCACTGTTGAAAGTATAACTTGGTGCCAGAAGCAAATTGAGCAATTGGTGCTATTCACTGGATTTCATGACTGCGCTCAGCAGCAGCAGCAGCTAACTCAGGACAGTACTCCAGCGTTACGTGTGCTGTGTGTGCTGGATTGCTTAACAACACTTCTCTGATACAGCCAAGCTTTGCCTCTTGGATACACAGCTAGCAGTGGATGCAGCGATGGAAAGTCTTGACTTTCTCCTCCTTTCAGGGAGGACCTTGTAGCAGCTAAATTCATTATTACTTTCCTCTTTGTGCTTTCAGTGTTCAGTTATTAACATAGGAGGGGCATAGAGGCTGGCCAAACTGTCTTTTAGAGCAGCCCCTCAAACCTCTTTCATGATTTTTCCTTCTGCCATCTGTAGCTTGGTGGAGTTGGTGTGGCTGTATACAAACATAGATGCTTTATTTGCATATAATTAGAGTATAGATGAATTTTAAAGGAAGAGGTGTTTGAAGTAATACAGTGCATTGTGGATAATGTGTTCTTTTTGACACCCTGTGCCAGAAAGAGGCACAGACAGAGTCAAAGGTAAGTAGAAAATTTATTTAGAGAAAGGGGGGTTTGGAACAAAGTATCTCTGTATGTTAACCACTGCTAATGCGTCATCACAGGACTTTTTAAAAAGCCTGTGGGTTAAATACCATAAAGTACATGCCAAGTGTTAATTGTATAACCAGTGCTCTAACAGAAGTGTGCTAATTGTTTGCATTGCATGATTTGTCCTGTACTGTATCACATTGTTTTAGAATGGTGTGTTCGTGGGCTTTGGGGAATGCTCACAGTATTTTCTTTCCTGTATTTTACACAACATTGAACATGTCCTTAATTGACAGTTCTTCAGTGTTAAAATCTGTCTGTTTGATTTTGATACTAGGGAAAAAGCAAGCAAAAGTTAATTTTGTATTTGGAGGATAATTTTCCATCTTATGCTTTGGGAAGAGGCACCTAATTGTTTTAATTGTTTAAAAGAACATAATCATGACTACAATACTCATTATCCTGAAGTGTCTGTTCAGTCCAGCTCCTCATTCTAAAACCCTTATCATGCATTGCTTGCATCCAAATGCTTCTAAATCTCTGATTTCATTGTACATTTTAGCTAAACTATGGGTTACAAATATGCAGTTGTGTGCTATTGTTTGATCCTCCTCTCTGCTTCTCTCTTGCCTGTTCTACATTGTGGGAGATAGAATAAATCCCAAGTATTGCAGCATGCAAGATTCTTGCAAGTGGCAAGAAATGGCCTGTCTTTTAATCATTAGGGAGAATTCACACCCTCCTGCTGCCCATTCTCCTTTCCTGGTTTGAAAAACAGAAATGTTGAGTCTGATAGGACTGCTTGCATAGAGTGTGAGGGGGTGATGAAGTACAGTGAGAGTTAAATTTTGGACTTGGGCCCTGGATTCTGGAGTGTTCATGACTTCTGTTGGCAATAAGCTTATGGAATGCATATTCTGATGGGCTGAGGACTTTGATTCTAAAAGGGGAGGGATCAAAAAACTTTACTTTATTAGGCAGGTATGTGAAGAGTATTTCTTTCTGCCAAGGCACATTTTAGGTACGCTGATATGTGAATGTTTTGAAGGCTGCCTGTGCTTTCTTGATTGCAGCAAGAGGTTGTTTGCTGCAGCTGTGGAGTTCACAAGGCGGTGTGGCTAAGTGACTTTGGTCAGCTTCATCTGCTCTTAGCACCTGGTCCTGACACAGAAGCTGCTAGCTAGCCCTTGTCCCATGTCTTAGCCGGAGGGCAAAGATGCCCTTTCAGGGAAATGCTCACATTATTTTAATTATTCTAAGGTCCTTACCTTAGAATACCTGGTAAACAACAGGAGAAAACTCACTGCTAGCTGAAGTTTCTTTACCTTACAAAACAGTGCAGGAGCTGTAGGCAAATTACTGGCATCAAGTTTTGAAGCTCTTGCTCATTTTTTTTCCCTCAGACTGTATGCAGTCATGGAAACTCCTTGTCATCGGCTACCTCACTTTTTGGGAACTGAAAATGTACATAGACGTCTGTTGCTGTATTTAGTTACGTTGCACTTGAGCTTTAGGCCATTTTTGCTTGTTGTTAGTCTCTAATCTTATATATATATCCTCTAACATTCTGTAACAGAAAGGGAACTGGAATTTGAGAGAAAGGTGCTGGTTTTGGACAGTGCTGATTTAAGAACCAATGTTATCTGAGCATAAGCCCATGTGCATGTGTCTTATTGGGAGAAATGAGTGTTTATGTATTTCTCTTGATATATTTGAGTGTTCAAGTCCCATCAGCTTCAAGCAATTTCAGACTCTGTTGAGTTTATGTTAAAACTTAGCAGTGAAATGTGGTTTAGTGATGTCTAAGTGACTGTGTTGAACTAATACTGGAAGAGCATCTGACTGCTGACTGTACTTAGTTAATTAGAGAATCTGGCTTGTTGGTTGGGAACACTGACATGTTAAATTATGCTTGGGACCACAATATATGCAGAGCAGCAGGCTAAATGGCAATGTGAAGGTGAGTATTAAAATGCAAAAAGATGTTCAAAAACCCTCCTGTTCCTGAGAAAGGTAGATGTAGGTCAATAGAACACTTCTTGTGGAGTTTTTTGGGGGTTGTTTGTTTGTTGTTTTGGTTTTTAGTAAATTGTTACTGGTATAAAAATGAGTTGTAAAACCAGTGGGTTGTCAAGGTGAAGTGGCAGTCGGAGAAGACAAGTGAGGAATAAAAAGAATTCTTCTATATCTGCATCACAGAGGAGTTTGGAAATGTTCTTAAAGTTTTTTTGCAGAGCAAAAAGACTTTTCTCAATGCAAATCACACTTTTCAAGGCAGAAAAAAGTGTTAAAGAGTGAATCGTGTGATTGACATGGTATTCACTCTATAGTTTTAAAGGAACTGAGTAAAAAAATGTACTGAGTAAATGATTTCTCTTACTGGCAATATCCTACTTGACAGTGTTTTTTGTAAGTGGATTGATTGATAGGGAATGAATTTTAATTCTTCATATTCCCCTTGATTCATATTTAATCTGCTTTAGTCTTCTTCTGGGTGAATCAATAGAAATTATAATTAAGAACAAAATTAGTGGATATGTAGATAAGTATAATATGCTGGGAAGAGCAAAGACTGTGTGAAGAAGCAGCATGCCTCTGCTGGAGTGCTTTTGAAGCATCAACAGTCATGCAGACAAAGGAATAATTAAAAAGCAAAACTAATTTGCCTGTAAAATTCAATGTTCCTTGGGTAATTGTAGACAATGTTATTCTGTTGGAGATCTGGAGAATCTGGATGCATGGGGTAGTTGATACCCATGAAGTTAAGGGTGCTTGCCTTTATGTGCTGACATCATGGAAATACAAAACTTTATAGTGAAACTGCTTTGTTTGGAGGGTTTTTTGGAATGTGAATAAGAATAATGTTTTGACTTTTTTTGAATAGGATCTCAGAATACTGCCTTACTAACCTTATCAATTAAATAAAGCTTGAGAAGTATTTCAGTAGTTTCCATATTGTAAGACACCCTGAAGTAAATAATGGTATTGATGTAATATTGACGTTTATGCTTTAAAAATAAACATTACTGTGAGTAGACTTCAAATTTTGTTTTAGTTACAGTGTTTACAGGTTTCAGAAGGTCTGTTTGGTTTCTGTACTGTTGATATTTTTTAAACTAGTCTGTGCAGCTGAGATCCGTGTAACTATTTGAAAATTATTTATAGTTATGCCTCTGCAGAATGTTACTAGTGGTAGGTGTATTCATGGAACTAATGTTTTCTGAATGTACTTTTTTTCTGTAAAAGTATTTTTAAATGTTCTGTAACTGCCAGTAGAAGTTGGATAAAGTGTAATAACTTTGAGTTTATGACATACTCCATTTTTTGTTCACCCCAGTCATATTAGAATGAGATACCTGCTATTCGTATTATACTAAGATGACTTTTTAATACAAAAGTACTGCTTTTAGCTTGATATTAATATACTTTACTGGTTTAAGTGGGCACTTTGTTTTGGTTTTTTTAGGAAACTCTGAGCTGAAAGATAAAGAGGACCAGTTTGGAAGAACTCCCCTTATGTACTGTGTGCTGGCTGACAGGCTGGACTGTGCAGAGGCATTGCTGAAGGCTGGAGCTGATGTTAACAGAGCTGATCGCAGCCGAAGAACTGCTCTCCATCTTGCTGCACAAAAGGTAATTAATTACTTGTAAGTGCTTAGAAAGTGAGGGCTTTCACCACAGCTGGGAGGTGGGCAGGACACCAGGCACCCACCAAATCTGCTCTGTCACTCCCCTCCTCAGCTGGACAGGGAAGAGAAAATATAACAAAAGGCTCATGGGCTGAGATGAGGACAGGTTGAGATCCCTCACCAGCTCCTGTCACAGGCAAAACAGACTCGATATGGAGAGATCAGTTTAATTCAAATCAGTCAAGTCAGAGTAGCATAATGAGAAATAAACACAAACCCTAAAATCCTCTTCCCCACACCCTTCTTCCTGGGCTTAACTCCTGAATTCCCTACCTTACCCTGCAGCCAGTGGTGCAGGGGGATGCCATCAGTTCATTACTGTCTGTTTTTCCTTCTACAGTCTCAGTCTGTTGTACTGTCCAGTTACATTTTCCCACTGAAGAAGTGCTAAAGGAAGTATTCAACAATAAAATAAGAGGTGATTGAAAGTGTAGCTTCAGAGCTGCAAGAAATTTTGAGTGTGGTTAGGCCTGGGGGAAGTATCCACAGTCTCTCCACAGGAGACTAAGCAGGCTGCTGATGGGGGAAAAAAAGGAGGAGTGGCTTTGGCTGCTAACCAAGACATTTGAGTTCATAAACTGTGAAAAATACTCCACAGAGAAGATTAGAGATTCAAACTGAAGGAAACAGCCTTTATTTACTATATTAGTTCTTATAGCATGTTTGAAACCATAACTGCTCAAAAATTAACACTTTTTTTGTCTGAGTTAGCTGTCTTTTGGTACCAGTTAGAGTGCCTGCCATGATTTTCATAGCAAACCATTTCCATATATATCTTGTCACCTGTCCACAATCGTTCACATTTTTCAGATGTTTTGATACAATCCACATTTTTAATTATTTAATTTTAATTAGGTTTACATAAAGGCAGCTACAGTATGGTCATGATATTCAGTAAGGAGCAGTTAAATAGAAAAAAAACCATCTTGGGAAGACTATAATAAGGTGATATTCTCCAGGTACATTTACATGGGAGCCCATAGGGACTGTGTGGTCTGTGTTACTGCGTCCCTTACAGGGAAATAAAGTGTTGTAGGTTGTAGCTGACTTGAAGTAGGCTAATTCATCTGCTTGGTTACATACCATTACACTCGGATGAAAAGAATTCAGTCATCATCATAATCTTGTTTCCAGGATTAATTTTGTATTTGTGAGAGACCGACCAACTTACTGCAAATGTTGTTGTTTCAAAGACAGGTATTTCATAAAAGCAGCAATGTCAGAGACTTAAAAAATTGCTTTAACATACTTTACTTGCCTGGTATTCCTACAGGATGCAGATTCTATGATATGATAGACACGTGAACATTTTAATTAAGTTTAATTAAAAACTTAATTTTAAAAATTATATTTTCCCCAGATTTTTACAATACATTTTAGCATATTAAAACAATATAAATTCATGTCTAAATCTTTGTCTGAATGTTCATATTGTGCATATTTCTATTATAGCAATTCAAGGCGAGAGAGATTTTGCCTTGGTGTAATATCCACTAACTGCATGTGTTCTCTATTTCCTTTATGCCTTGCTTCAATCCTGAAAGTGCAGGTTGTTCCATGGGGTACTTGGACTATCTTAGATGTGTTTTCAGTTGACAGTGCAGGTGAAAAGAAAGGTAAAACAGCAAGAGATAATGATTGTGGCAATAGATTTTATGTAGTCACACAGCTACTGTGTAATGTGCTAGATAGGTGTGATTCACCCCATAGCTAAAAGTGGTCAGGAAACAGCCCTTGCAGCTGCTTTTTATTTGCCTTACTTAGCTGTCCTCTGTATTCCCTTCTGTGTCTGCTGAACAGTTACTAGCTATTGATGCCAGCTTATGAAATGAACATTTCATGTGTGTAAAATTTTGTCTGTAGTCTTTCCACATTAACATTTTAAGATCTGTGTTTCTGGAATGAGTTTCTCCTGAAAAATACGTAAATTTAAAATTCAAAACAACTTAATGTTTCATGCAGTTTGGGCTATTTAAATAATATTTTGCATTCTACTTATTTCCTGCTGATACTTTTCATTTGTATTCTAATTTTTTTTTCTCCAAAAATAAAATTTCTCAGTACAGTTGACTTTCAGATAGGAAAAGAAACATGCTGTGAGATCACCCATTTCCAAAGTTGTTTTGTCCATGTTGGTTAATCATGAATATACATATTTACCAGGGCCACTGTATGGTTTCTGTTGTGTTCAAGCTTGTGAGTCAGTAGCTGTCCTGCGCTTCATCAAAAACAGATTCACATGACTTTATAAATCCCCATTCATTGGTAGTCACAAGTACAAGCTCTTTAAAAGGGCAGTGCTTGCAGATTCAGATTCCTAAATTGTGTTGCATCCTAATTTTCCTTTTCTTTGGAGAGAGAAGCTAAGATTTACAGACCTTTACATGCAAGCAGTGAAGAGGTAGGAAAGAAAAGACACTTCTTTCTACACTGATGATAACTAAAGCAGATAGAGGTTAAATGAAGTAAGGTTCCTGAGTCAGAACCTTCCTCTCTAAGTACCAGGATTACTTTTGCTGTTCTTTGCGGTCTCTTTGAAGGGCTTCTTAGGACACCTTGCTCATCAGATCACAGCAGAGAGACATTATGAGGGCTAGAGTTTGTTGCCAGAATATTTGAGACTCCCATGGTCTTCATTCCACAGGCTGCCTTTACACTTGTTCCTTTGAAACAGTCTTGCAGCTGATTTGGCCAAAAATGGTCTCTGCTGCCTTTCTTTGGGAACCACAGAACTGTCTCAGAGGCAAAGAGTTTGTGAGAAAATGTGCTTCTAATGCCAAAGAAGCAATGATTTAGCTCTCTTGGACTGAATGTCTTCATTGGTGTGTTTGGATTCAAGATGGTGTCTCTCCCATTAGTAATCCTGGTTATCACAAAAACAGTTGGTTTTGTTCTACAGGACGAGATGAAGCTGTTCCCATTTTTCTGTCTGGAGATTTCACTTTAAGAGAACTGCCAGTTCATGTCTTTCAGTCCTGGTAAAACTGCTTGCGGGATTTTTAATCCCTGTAATAGAATAAACATTCAGAAATGTGACATTGACCTGAATTTGGTCATAAAACATCAGTATTAAGTAAAATGAATTAGGACTTCAGTTGCTTTTCTTCTCTAGGATGAATTTCTGGTTGGATAGGACTTAAATGAACAACTATAACACATCATGCCATTAACACTTGCATAACTAGCTTCTAACTCAACCTGTGTGAGTTGCAAACCTGGCTGTACTGGATGAATGTGTGTATGCATACACATAGGTACATATCGGCTCTACATTGTATTTTAGTCTTAACATCCACCTCTCTGCAAGTTTGATGCTTCCAGCTCTTGTCTGCAGAATAGAAGACAGCCTATGCTTCCGTCATGTTTGTCATTACTGTTACAGAAGGAGTTCATTCTGTAAAAGCATTTCTTCCAGTCCTTCAAAATGCCAACAGTCACATCCAGTGTTCAAAATGCAGGTTCTTATTTGTTGATAGCACAGAGTTCTTCTGAAATTGTAGGTAAAGATTTCAGCACTATCCATATGGTCATATGAAACATTACCTGATGTGATAGTTTCACAATAGTTCGTTAATCCTTTTTCTGTTCCTAATGGCACTTCCAAGTCCTTCTGAAGTAGTTACTTTGTTACCTGCAGTTGTGTAGTTGATCTCCTCCCAATATCTGGTGCACTCCAATATTCTGGTGCACTCCAAGTGCGTTTGCTTTGTTTCACAAATGTCCTAGAAGACATCTTTCAGAGCCATAGTTTGTCAAAATAGCTCTATTTTGATTTGGGTATCAATAAGCAGTGCTAAAATTTTTGCACTTGATGTAGAAGTAGTTCATAGTGTCTACCAAAATGATTTCTGATAGCATAGCTAGGCAGACTGACCAGTGCTCTTATATGTTCTTTCTGTTCCAAGGGTTTCAACACAGGTAAGAAGTGAAGGTGATCTGATGATTTCAGTACCTCTGTCTAGTGCTGTTTTAATAACCAGGCTGTATTTACCAGTTAATGAGGAAGCTCATGTCTCGGAACTCAGGGCTGCTGGGTCATCCTGGTCTTGCCATGTTTCACTCAAATAGTTTTTGTCACTGGGGCATGTCTACTAAGCAATAGTTAGGTGAAAAGCTATCAGGTTCTCATCTGTTCTTATCTCAACAGAAGATTCTTATAATCTCCCTGTCTCAGACTTCACTAGTGACATTCTGGACTATTTGGAAGAAGTAAGGCTTAGGATTTTCCCTTACTTCCCTTGCACTTTTCCAAGGCTAAGCATTCTCACACCTTTCTGTGCAGAAAGTTCCTGAAATTAATAAGGCAAGGTCAGAAATTTCAGCTCCACTATTAGAATGACTAATGCTTTTTGAAAAACACCTGTTGGTTATGTATTGATACAGTAACCTTCTATGAGTGGGTGCTTCATGCTAATAATTATGTTCTTAATGGTTAGTCTTCTGTTTAGTTATGGGCATCCTTTGTATTACCGCTTTTAAGTTTTATACATCTGTTGGTCTGAAAAAGATTTTTAGCTTGAATAAAGAGATAGTTTACCTTTCTGTGTGCTTAAATGTTACAAGTATATCTTTCTTTCAATGGTAAATAATATAGTACAATGCTATGTGAGATGATGGGCTGAGAATAATCTCATGTAACTAAAAATTTACATTGCAGACATCTACATATAAGCTAGTCATGTAGATAACTTAAAAGTAATGCACTTGAGGGTGCAGTCATTCACCCTAAGCTGAGATGAGTACTCTAGGGCACACTGACTAGCTGATTCTTTTTTAGACATCTGTCTGATGTAGGTTTTCGTGTTGTCAGTGTTGTAAATGTGACAAATTTATCTCACCCAAGGCATACATTTTTTTAGCAGCTCGCTTTCTGATTGTCCTTGGCATGATCTTTTATTGGATCTTTTTTCCCATCAGCCTTATGATGGAGGTGATTCAGTCTTTGTAGGCAGAAGGCCGTGTAAATTAAGTTAAATGGTGTTTTACCTTTTGGATTTTCTTCTGTTCCACTCCTTTGCTCTCTCTTTTCAAATGGACAGGTCTCATAAGCAATTCTGAAAGGTGCACACTCCGTAAAAAAAATAAAGAAAAAGGGGGAGATCAAGTAATTAACTTCATAAAATTTAAATTAAAAACAGTCAAACAAAAAAAAAACGCTCAAAAATCCAAACCCACCAGAAAATGATACAAATTACTGCAGGGGTGCACCTGTGAAGATTGCCATGGGAGTTTCAGAGGGTGGTTGTGACTTCCTGAACACGGATGTAATTTACTGGTAACTGAAACTGTGACTGATTGCAACAGAAGTAGAATCATTAGCATAATTTGCCAGTGATTTTGCACTGAGGAATTGTAGTACTATATGTGTACAGAGTGTTTAAGCTTGTAGAACTTAGATTATTGGGAAATAAACATGCTGTGGAGATCTGAGTACTGGGATTACAGTTTAACAACAGGTATTCATTTTCAATTGTAGGCATTTTACATTTGTAGCAATTTGCTTCTAGTGTTAAATTGCAACTTTTTTAAAACACCCACATGTGATACTTATGAATGGAAATGTTTCTGCATACCCAAAATACCTGTATATGTTTTGTCATTTATTTTCATTAAGTAATTCCAGTTTAATTTAAGGGAGGGGAGGGAAGAAAAAAAAGCAGGCCTGCTTCTTCAAAATTTTTCACAGAGGATGCTCACTTTGCACAATCTGTTTACTTTGGAGAATAATCTACCTGAATCTTTCTGAATACTTTAGGCACAGCCTTTTGTGTTGATAGGGATAGAAGAAAAAATTCAATATTTTGTTGTTGGTTTCTAATAATATACGCTTAAAATAATCTATCGGGATGCTTAAATGTCAGGAGGATATTAATTTTGGCTTCAGGAAGATTAATACAACTTCAGTGGAAAAATGTGACTTTAGAAGCGTTAAATATTGTGTAGCTTATATTATTTATTTGCTGGCATGGTTGTTGGTAAATAATAGTACATCCGGAATGCAGTTAGGAATTCTGTGTAACGTAGGAGGATATATTTTAATGGTCTTTGCTTTTTCTTAAACTAGAAAAAAATGGTTGTTCCTGTATACTCAGCACTAACAGTAAAGGTAAAGTAAAAAAAGACAGCCTGTGGCAAGCATTGGTAGAAAATTAGAAACAAAGGTAGTCTTTAGTTCACTTATTTTATGAAAATTCATTTCCAAGTCTTATCTAATAAGTACAGTCAGGTTAGTCCAAGAGCTGCAAAAACAGAATAGGGTTTTTTCCCCTTTCTTGAGCAAATAAAGGTGTTTTTAATACAAACTCTTGAATTAACATGCCTGGGAGCAAGTTTATACACTTTTCCCTTGTTACCTTTTCCAAGATGTATTTCCTGGAACTATAGTGTCTCAGATTTTTCATAAGGCTTTATTTGATCTGCATAAAAGAGCACACATGCTTCTAACTTTCTTTCCCAATCTATGCAATGAAAATAAGTGATCAAGTCAGAGACAATGGTGGCCAGTTCATGTTCTTTTTTTCCTCAGGCCAATAGTTTTTATGATGTTCCCCCTTTAAGTGAGAGCTCGTAATGAGTAATATTAATTCTGTGCATGTAGGTTCGTGAAATGTGAATGAGCTTTACATTCATTCAGTGATAGTTTCATGTGAACATACAATTTGATTAAATGTGAAAAATCAGAACACACCAGGATGTGAAACAGGAGTGTTTGCTGAACTGCCAGAAAAGGTGATTTTTTTAACATGTGGGACTGTAATTTCCTCTGTAATTAATTAAGCCACAGACAATAACCATGATACAAATGTTTTCTTTACTTTCCTGAACAATGAGTTCTCCCTAGTGAATGCAGCCTGCAATTGCTCAAGGGTGGAAGGCAGATTAGTTCCTTGTGTGTGATTTGTGTGTATTCTACTACAGATAAGCTGTCATAGCTACCAAGGGGTTGGTGCCACCACAGCCTTCCCAACCCCTTTTCACAGCTGTAGGACTGCTCACTGGGCAGTGAGATGACAGAAAACAAACTGTATAAAAAAACAATTAATTTTCCGCCAATTTAACATAAGGTCCCATGTTGCCAAATGCTTTTTGCTATTTGTTTTGATATTACCATTGGTCTGTGCTGCAAGCCCTATTGAAATGGTTAAAAATAGCTACAGGAAAAATTCAAGAAGAGAAAACTCACATTGTTACAGAGATCTGATTCCTCAGGAAAGTTGTGCTGTCGCTGCTGAGAATGAACAATAAAACAGAGACTTTGCAAGGCTGCAATTTCCTAAATGAAGACTGACATAATGAAAAATATTCTCAAAACCATAGATAAGAATTCTAGCATCCTATTTGAGTTCAGGAAGGATGGGAACCCTTTTGAAATAGGTGTTTTTCTGTGTGTGATAAATTGCAGCTGTGACTTTCAGGATCTTGTATGTCCCTCCTAATTCTCCTTTTGATTGTTCTTTAGATTTCATTAATACTTCCATTTGCCTCT
The DNA here is from genome assembly GCF_021018805.1 of Prinia subflava. Classification (NCBI taxonomy): domain Eukaryota; kingdom Metazoa; phylum Chordata; class Aves; order Passeriformes; family Cisticolidae; genus Prinia; species Prinia subflava. Next base: position 61,387,490 of record NC_086247.1, read on the forward strand.
GCTGTGTCTTGATTCAGAGTGAAATTTTGGCACTACTTTGTAAGACTGATTCTCATATATTCAGGCAGTGCATTTTCAGCTTGCACACTTTGTCGTGTCTTGTAACAAGGCAAGAACACGAACATTATTGTTTCCTCATTAAGTGTTAAGCTGCTATAATCATATGGTATCCAGGAATTGTCTGTCTGTACTGTCAAAAAGTGGGTTTAAATCCAGCCAATTCTTTTCTCTGCAGAAGATAAAACTGTGGAAATACTGTTCTACATGTTAGGTTTCAGTTGCACAGCAGAAACTACGACATCTGAGTCTGATTTCTCACTGGTTTTATCTTAGCGTGAAACCATATTTTAAGACAAGGTTACAGAAAAATTTACATGCCAAAGTATTCTTTTGACTTGAAGTTCAAGATCAGAATTTCAAACCAGCTCTAAGATAAAACTAGCTTTCTATACAAACTTCACCGATAAATATGGTATAAATGTCAATGGCATTTGCAGGGTTGATTTTTAAATTTTTTTAGTAACAGTTGATTACTAAACTAAAGTACTCTGGTAAAACATGTTTGAAAGTATTGCTTGCAAATTGTGGCTACCCCCCTGACTATAGCTACTTTCCAGCAGACATTTTACACATCAAAGGAGTTATAGCATGGCTAACCAAAAAACATAGCATCTGTTACTGTCTGTGTTTAGGATTGGATGGTGAAAGAAAACAAATAAAGCTGACTGAGATGCTAAAATGAATTATTCTATAAATATATAACAGATTTGCTCTATAGCCTGCTGTAGATAGAATGGTTCTCTACTTCCAGCTGGAATAACAAAGTAGTATTTTCCCCCATTTAGAACAGGAGAAGTAAAAGCTGAAAGAGGTTGGAGGGTGTTTGAGGAGAGGGCTTGCAGTAGGAGCACGTATGGAGTACTTACTCCAATAGTCTACCCAATGGCAGAGTATATTTGCATGGAAAGGGATGGACTGAGTGTAGTGTGTTCCCTTTGACATGCATTCGAAGTGTTGGTCTCCAGCTGCCTGGGGTAATCATTGACTGGCAGCCATCGTAGCATCCACATTTTGAAGGATTTTGTTTTAATTGTGAGGTTGCAAGCGTAATTTAAACAAAGAAGAAAGGATAAATACATCTCATGTTTTTGGGAAGATGTGTTCTTGCTCTCTGTAAGGGATGTTCAGTATGATTCTCAAAGAGGCACGTCTGGAACACAGCTTAAAAAGTCCAGTGTGTACCATGTCTGATTCTGACTTGTAATAGTGGAAAAGATTCTCACTTATCAAGAATAGTGATCATAAACCAAATAAACCAAATATTATAAATAAAACTTGCAGCAGAAAAGTCACAAGTGATAACGGGTAGACAATTCATTGGGCTAGTAAGTCTAAATCTTAAGGACATTTACAGATTTTGCTGGTAAGATTAGGTGTTAAGAGCAGTTATATTTCTTCACTATTTGGCACCACCAAGTCCTCTAGCAATAGCATTGTTGTGGGGATTTTTTTTAAATAAAAAGAAATTGGTAGAGTGATATGTGTTCCATTTTTCTTTAATCAAGGTATGTGTTAAAAAGAATGAGAAATAAGAACAAACGGTAGCAGTGACTATAACCTAGGATAAGTAGGAGGTTTGTAACATAAACAGTAAAGGAGTTTTTGATCCTGCAAAACCTCAACAGCTTCTGAGAACACTGTGGACTCATTGTCACCAGCATAGACATAAATGCCTTTACATGGGTGAGAGTTTGGAAAGAGTTTATTCAGTCTTCCCTGGTGTGGAGGGTTGGGCCAGGCCAGTTGCACCTCTGTAGGTCTCCTTCATGTAGGTCCTTCTGTGGGGCTCAGCATTAGGAATTCTAAACTGTCTCCTTTTAGAAAGGACAGAAGACTATTAAAAATGTGTAAAATATAAGTAAAAATATGTGTACTAAATGTTATTCTCTGATACTTGAAAGTTTAAGTATTCATCTCTTCTTTGCAATGATCTATCATATTTGGAGTACATTTTAGAGTGGAATAGTAGTATTTGCAATTTATTCATAGAAATGTTGTATACTGTTTGAAATTTAATTTATAGGTTTTATTGAGTTTTGTGAGAGCCAATTTACCCAAATGTGCTGTAGGTTCAAGTTTTCTTCAGGCAGTAGTAGTCACAAATAATCCATTTGCCAAACTGGTTATTTAAATATCTGTATTTTGTGCTGTACTCTCCATAATTAAAGTGTTAAATCGTGTGTCTGGTTGAAACAATTAATAAATATGTATTCATCCCCAGGAATATTTTGTAAGCCTAAGAAATTAAAATAATAAAATACTACATTTTTTTTTTTTTACTAAATAGATCTTTTCACAGTGTTTGGATTTCCTAAATTAATATTGTGTTGCACTTGCATATAGATTTCTATATCTGTGCAACCTGTATTTTGAGCAAGAACATTTTCCTCAGTTGAAGTAGAATAGCAGATATTCATGTTTTATGTCTTTGACTAAAACTTTAAGTTTAAATAAAGTTTTCATGTAATTTGATTTAATAATATTTTTCTGTTATTAAATACTTTCAGAAGCACAGGAATCCCTTGCTGGAAAACATACTCCTTTTAGCATAGTTGAGGAATCAGTTAATTAATTTTGGCAGGGCAATATTAATTACTTTTTAACTGTTTAAATAACTTGCATATTTTTACTCGTGTTATTATTTTAGTTGCCTGATCTTAACAATGTTCCTGTGGTTGTGGTGTTTTAGTTTGGGTTTTTTTAATGTTCTCTTCTATCGTTTGCTGTAGCAAACACCCTCAGTTTAGGGACTGTGCCTCAGTTCTCACTGGTTTTGGATAGTATTGCCCTGAGAATAATAAATGTTTTCAGTTTGCCTCAGAGTGATGTGACTTGTGAGGTCCTGTGTCACTAGATACTGCTTATTGTCCTAGAAAAAACAATTGAAGCAAATTTATAGTGATAAATTCAAATTATGTAGTTTCTGTCACTCTGCTACAAAGGAAAAAAAAAGTATAGATATTAAATGGAATAATGACTGTAAGACCTCTCTGTCATCTAGCACGGTATTGCAATTCCTTTTCCAGTGATGCAGATCCGTGTCTCAGTGTTTCCCAGCTCAAGCTTGGTTTTCTGGGGTTAATTTTCCCCGAGTGTCTGCCTGGGCTTTGGAAGAGCCCTGTACAAAGGGAGTCAGTACAGCCTAGTGGAGAGCAGAGTCATGAGCATTTGCATCTCTGGAATGTTTTTATTGACAAACGGTAGTCTGCTATTGACATTCGTGTCCCTTGATGATACTTCTATCCTAGCTTATCTTTGCTGGTCAAATGCCTTAATTGTTCTGGCCTTTAATTCAGTCAAAGTTGTTGCAGGAGTGGAAGAGAAAAGAGAAGGAACGGGTCTAACAGAGCATCAAGCTTGAGCTGTGAAGCTGCTGGCAACGATCAACCTGTCATAATGTTATGATTTGTTCATTTTTATACCATTTATTAGCCTTTACTTGTTGTGCCATTTGGCCTCCAGGGCAGATAAAGTGCTGTCTAATTTGGTAGGTTTGCTTCTGTCAGAGTGGCCTCGACAGAGAAGGTGTTAGCTGTAGTGACAAATAATCAATAGCTGTCGTTGTCATGAGGAACGTGAGTAGTTGGGCCTTTCATCTGGAGGATTAGAGGTCTAATTGGATTGAGAATAGGGAGGGTGAGCTGTTGGGTAACCCTGTCAGCTATGTTAAGCTGTCAAATGTCAGCTTTCCTGAAAGGAAGAAGGAATGGTTAGCTTTCAGAAACAAGGAAGAGGACATATGAAAGCTTTTTAAAAAGTAATGGATAGAAAAGTAGAACAGACTAACATAGGCTTTAACCCTTCCTTGTTTAATTAGGTATCTTTCTAGTTAATGAGGATGCATGGTGTGCACTCTCGCGCTCTCTCTCTGAGACAGGCAGAATTTGTGTGAAACAGATTTGGCAGTGTTATACCAGATCAGACTGGTTTTATGTCTTGAGAAAAAGCCAGTTAACTACTCAGATAGGGAGCATAAATGCCAAAGATTATGACATGGGGGAGGAAAATACCCATCAATGGAAGGAATCACTTAATAGAAACTGTAAGGAAATCAAATATTTTATTTTCATATTTTGTTATAAAAATGTCAGTCTGATAATACCGGTATATTTTTTGAGATATAAGCTGTTGTTTCAAAGTTGCTGTAAGCAGAGTAAGTATTATGATCCAGTCCTGCACTGGACTTTAAAATCTTCAGTTGAGTTTTGTCTGCATTTTCTTACTGTTGCATTTGATCTTTGCTTTCTGCCTGTTTCTTGGAGAAAGATTTCTGTTGTTCTAAATAAGATAAATCAAATGAAAGACCCATTATGCTGGTAGAACAAATAATTTCATGTCTCAGATGTGCTAATATTTACCTTACCAGAATAAATAATAGGACTACGTTTTAATGAAAGATTTCCTTATAAAATTACTGAAATTGTGGCTTCTTTATTTGTCATCTTATTTTACTGCTTTCTTCAATGCAAGTCTTAACTGTAACCATGCCAGTATTCCCCTTCTTTAAGTAACACATTTGCCTGGAGATCTGTAGTACTTGGCCACAGTTATCCATATGTAACGGGTCTGGAAATAGCAAGGTTTTTAGACAGTGGAATAAAGCTCTTTATTTTGCTTCAGCTAATTTAACAAAAGACCATTTTATATTTCTCTTCTTTTCTTAATGGGCTTGTAGGTATTTTAAAACTCACAGGGTTTTTTTTCTTATATGTTTGGTCATTTATTCTGAAGTAGTGCTTTTTACTATCGGTGTTTCAATTTGGATTGATTCCCCTGCTGCTCCCCTCTCTTCTGCAGCACTTATTGATGGTCATATGGACTTGCAACATTGTTTTTACTGGTGGTCTGCTGTAAATACTGGCAAGCTCATCCTCAATCTCAGGTTTATCTTTGTAGATTAGTACAATAGCATAAGTATTCCAGAGGCAGAAATCTTGTACAGATTGTCTGATATCCTACTTCAGTGGCGTTATGTGTCAGAAATCATGGGGGTTTTATCCCTTTGAGATTAATTGCCATGCTCTCAAAGACCCAACTTTGTGTGAGAGCCTGGATTCATGTGTGTTGAATTATTTTTGGGGTTACAATTACTTATCAGACAAGGACTGTACCTCTATCATTTATTTTCTGGTAGCCCAGTTCTCCTGACTTATCTTTCTCTGCTTTGTTTCATTGCTTTCCCAACTCGGACTTTATGATATTGACATTTTTTGAGTCTGAGTAATCTGATTTAAGCACATTTAACCTTCTGGAGTGAGCTACAGGATGGACATACGAAGAAGTGACATCATAGCCTACTCTCACAGCTTGAGGTGTGCTGAAGGTAGCTGAGCTACAGGAGAAGTAGTGTGCTGCTGTGGCCTGGTTGGCTTCAGTATCTATAATATCCATGAAGCTGACCCAGCATTTCTGCACTGTATGGTTGTCTGCAGTGTAGACACGCTGTGATAAAATGAGCTTTTTCCTGGTTAATAAAATAAGCCCAGTACTATTTATTATTATTTTTTTAATTATATATTTAGCTTATTGAAAACTTGTCCATTCCCCTGAGATTTTTTTTGCAAAGTTCCATCTTTTTTACTTACTGTGATAAAAGGAGTGTCATAATTCGGTATCTGAATTTCCAGAGTTTTACCTAACACTTGGTATGAAAATCCTTACTCAGTATTTTTTCCCGGACAGCTTCCTTTCCATGGCAGTGATCTGTGGTTTCCCCAGTTTTTCCCTTTTTTCCTCCAGCTCAAACATCCCCATTGGTGATGTTTTCTTTCTCTTTTGCTTCAGAAGTATCACAGCTATTTTCATTAACCTAATTGGTTTATTTTGGTTGTACAAACCACTCTGTCTCATTTTCAAACTTGATGTAATTTTACTTCTCTGCATCTCTGCTCCACTTCTTGCTCTGGTACCTCTCCTTGTCTCCTCCACTTGGCTTTATATATTTTGCTACCATGCTTTCTGTGCTTGAAATAATCTGAGGAGGATATTACCAGGCCCAGAATATATATATTGTATCATCATCCTCATGCCTATGTTGAGCAGTCTTGCTCTCAAGCACTTGAAATTTAAATATGAAATTTCATTAAAATAATAAGGAATGTCTCCAACTGCAGTGATTTTCTAAAAGATTTTGCAAATATGGTTTAAGTGCAAACCGTGGTGGCAGAACATTGAGAAGCTCTGCTTGTGTTGTGTTTCTCAGTGAAAAGGAACTAATTCTGCATAGCATATGGAATGATATCTTAAATATCTGTACAACCAGCTGGTAGAATTACTTTATTTTCATCTATTGAGTTCAGTGCATACTTTTGTGAGTAAAATTTGGAAGAGCTTCTGGACTGATGACTCACCTATTGTTATTTCTTCTGATCTTTGCTAAGTCCTCTTCCATAACAATAATTTTTCCGACTACTCTCAACAAATAAAATCATTTGTATTAATTTTTGAAGATTCTCAGTTACCAAGAATGAGTAAGTAAAGTGATCCTGTCTTAAAAAAACATCTCAAATGAGTACTTAAGTCTGAAAAAGTGTTGGTGCATAACTTCAACTCAGAGATATTGTTGGAAAGACCAGCTAGAACTGAACAGGATATAAATATGCCCAGCAAGGACAAGTAATTTGTTCAGGCATGAGCAGTGCTTTTTCTATAAGAACATTATTCCATAGTGCATGATATTTGTCTCTTTTAAGTTGACTTGTTTATCCTGGGTTTCAACTACTGGTTGTCTCCTACATATTGTTATCAAACAGCTGCCCCCTCTCTCTCATTTTGCTTTGTTCAAAGGACAGGTGAAAATTTCTCTGCCATTTGATCTTGAGGATAATAGTTGCATCTTAAAAATGGTATTTTCTTTTTAAACATAATGCTTACAGTACTTGAAGGGTTACACTTCAGATCTGAATGGAATTAATTTTGTTTTACTTGTGGTTGTTCCTTGAGCATGTTTAGCATGGTGGCGTCCCTCAGTGCACAAGAGACTTGTCCAGCTCTTCTCCCAAGACATTGATGTCTGCTGCCAAGTCTGTACCTTAAAAAGTACCTTTGCAGACAAAGACATTTCCCTGTCTGAGTGTCCTTTCTGAAACATCGTTCTTGCATTAATTGCCCCTCTGCAGCTGACCCCATGACTGATCTTTAATGGTTATGAGAAGAAATATTGTTGTTGGGACTAAGAAACCACTTACTTGTTTGTGTCCAGATTTGACACTGACAAATTAAAACAGGATTTCCACTGTTATTATCTCATCAGTTTGGTTTAGTCCTGTTTTGTGAATTGTAGGGTGATTTCTGTTGGAATAAGATGTCTTTTCCCAGCTATTCTACAGTAAAAAGGGAAGCTGTTTGTTTTCACTGATTATAAATGTTCTTCTAATTTAAGATGAATTAGTTTTGTGTTAAATGTATCCTCATATGCTTCAATACATAAAGTACCAGCAACAGATCATTTTGAAACAGGACACCTTTCTGCTGAAATCTCCCGGAATCTTCTATCAGGTGCCTGACACATCCTTAATCTGATGCTCAGGCTTGTCATTTGAATCAATAGGATGCTAGATAGGATGTCTTCAGCATGCAAGGCTACTGCTAGAGGAGGCATTTGAAAAATAAATTCAGATCTTATGGCCAGCCACAAACTCCAGGAGCACTAATCTTTCATTTGTCTCTCTCTTTGTCTGTAAACAGTTGGTTAAATTGTTGATTAAAGAGAATAAAGTGAATCACACTTAAGTCAAAATGGATATGTATGAACTGCATAAGCAAATTCTGTTGCTGCCTGAAAAGCAACAGCTAATGTCAGCATTTTATAAAACACAAAATTAATTTAACTTGCCTATTAGGATTCTGAATTTTCTTGTCTCTTCATAGAGCAGTTTGGAACCCTCTTTTGTTACACATTTTTTTTTATTAATGAAGGATTAAGGAAGAATGCTACCAGTTTTTACTAACGAGGAATAATTTTTGCTGAAATAGTAACTGGTTCATGTTATGAGTATCATCTCTGTGTGTTCAGCCTTATGATGGGAACATTTAAACATGGAGAGAGAGACTCACACAAAGGATGTGTTTTTTCAACATTGTTAATATGGTGTGGATTTGGGAAGGCTTCGCAATGCCAGCCTTGAATTGTTATTTTATCTGCCTCTAGTCTGAACAAAGAGAAATAAATCTAGTACTTTTATTACTGCTAGGATACAGTTTGAGTAGATTATGAAGGCTTTGATTTATTTACCAGTACTGTAAGTAGATTATGGCTTCTTTTTAAGTATCAAACATCACTGCAGTGCCTATAGAAACTATAAAATTATGCCATATATAAAAGTAGCCTGAAGTGTCTGAATAATTATTTGAATTAAGAGTAAACCTACCTTTATTGCTGGTTGTTTTCAATATGGATTGTCTGTCTACTTTTGTAATAGTTCTGGAGACTTCGCTGTGGCTGGAGACCTTTCCTCGTCCAATAGAATTTGATAGGTAGATTTGCAATTATTTCACATAACGGTTTGTTACAGGACTTAATATGTTTTTGAAATATATTTAAATCACATAAAAGGCGTGCATTTATTTACAGATAAAACAGCAGCTAAAATAGTAACAAAAATTTCCGTGAAGCTGTACTCCAAAATGAGCGTATATGCAGCGCTTTCGCTTTGCAAGCGTTGTTGCTTGCAGCAGTCTGTAAGGACATGACAGGCACATAGAGGGCTGCAATTAAGAAGTACAAGGCAGTAGTGACACAGTACTAGTCAGACTGATGCTCAGTAGTAATGGCAATTAGTTTGCTTCCAGAATGAAATAGTACTGCACAAGGGTGGGATAAAAAGACTCGGACTGGACTAATGGCTGTTATTTATACTTGTTTTTAGGTAGAATTCTGTCATGGATCATACTGTGATTTGTAACATTTTAATTTGATTTTTAAAAAGGCATACATATGTTTCAGGGATATATTTTCTTGGTTTTGTTACAGTGCTCTTACTTCAAGACAATTCAACTCAAAGCCATTTAGATCAAGAAAATGAATGTAGTAACTATTTTCTAGTACTTGTTTTTTTGGGGAGGAGGGAGTCAGTACTTTCACACAAATATTTCAAATCACTGTTTTTTGAAATACAGTAACTTTTGAAAGCTTAGTGTTTGATTCTTCATGGAGAGGTGGGCAGTGATCCTGTAAATATGGATGATGTGTCTCAGGCTTTGTTGTAAATCCCCAGAGATTGTGTGTTGTGGGTATTTCTGCCTGAGTGACTTCAAAAGAACTACAGGAAAACAAGTTCAATAACAGTGGAAGAGATCAACTGGAAATGAGAATGCTAATTGCATTTTCATCCTTGAAGTGTTTTTCACATGGAAGCCACTAATTTCTATAGGTAGACCATAACATTTATTGCTGAAGAGCTGAGAACACTACATAGGAGCACCATGTACAGGCCATGGATAAATGAGTTCAAAGGCTGTAAGATACAAACACCTATTTTCTTTCAACCTGCGCTGGGAAACAGTTTTACCTTGGCTTTTACAGCCCTGGTCCGTGGTCTTCTCTATTGTATTCTTTAACTGTGTGCCAGTTGATAGTTCTGTCTATTCCTATGGAAACCAAGAGAGTAAAGCCAATCTTGCAAGAGGCTTTAGGGAAAATTGCTCTTAGTTGAGACAGTGCCTTGCTTTCAGTCAAAATGTCTGATAGTCAGAACTGGCCTCAAGTCGTGCTGATGTTCTCCGCTGATGTATTGCCTAAGATGCTTTGCCAGACAGATGAACATGTTCAGCTTGGAAACTGGTAAATGAGGTTTCTGTTCAGCTATCTGAGAGATTTTCTCCAGTTGAGTGTTTTACTGTTGAGTCCAGAATGCTGCTAACAAAGTTGCTGAAAGGGTTCTTCGCGAGATTAAACCCAATGTCAAAAATCAGTGATGTTTTTGGCATGGTCAGCTTGAAAGGGTTAGCAGAGCATTACATATTTAAATCCATGAGTGATTTGTTAGATAGAAGGCATGGCAGCATCCTTGTCCACATAGAGGTAATAAAGAGCTTACAGATTTTTTTTTTCCAAAGCTGTAGGTCATGTCTAAAACAACAATCCTAAAGATTCTCTCTTACATTTATTTTTCAGTTACATTGTTAATCAAGGAGTTAACCCTTAGTTAGTGATAACCAGAGAGACAGCCTGCTATTTTGATGGTGACTTTATTAATTTTAAGTAGAAACTGGGGTTCTAACTAGCTATGTTGACATTGTTTTTTTTCAGAAGCTGTTTAAACAAATTTACTGATATTCAAGGAGTGTAAGAAGGGTGCAGTCATATACAGTAAAGAGTAGCTTTTACAGGGCTTATAGCTGTTGTAACGAGGCAATATTAATTCAGTTTCAGTGGAAATAAAAGTAGAAAATGAGAAGTTATGGTATTTCATGCATAGGTAAGATTTCAAAACACGAATGCTAATTTATAAATCTAAATTATCCTTATTTGCAATTAATGTCATATATCTACTTGCTAGCCTCTCTCAGTAGTTTTTCTTCTGAACATTTCTTGTGAGATTTCTGACAAGTAGCTGATAATATAAGCATATCAAAATACTCCTTTTGATATATGGATTTCAGTTACTTTTGGAACTGAAGTAGTCAGTAGTCTGTTCCTATAGATACCAAATTAGAAGTATGATAGAAGAGATTCTGTTTTTCTAAGTGCTTAGTTTGTTTCCTGAAAAGCTACTGAAACTGGTAGGAGTTGATGACAGAAGTCCACATTGTTCCAAGTGGTTCCTGACATTCTTAGAACGTGCCTCTTCTGAAGGAAACACTAAAAGCTGAAACAACCTCTAAAGAAACCACGTGCACAGCCCCTTTGATTTCCAAAGCTATTAAAATACTTGGGGTTTGAAAATTTGTTTATTTTGTACAAAGTTTATTTGTAGGGTGAAGCATCCTCTCTTCAGCACCTCCTCACTGGAAAGAGAGTGAGCACATTTGTGTATCTAGGAAGATTATCTTCTGTAAGACTGAGAAGATCAAAGAGCGGTTTCTACACTGTGAAGATAAGCAGGTTAAATTCAGTTGCCATTTTTGTTTTCAAGAGAAACCTCATGGATGTATTTATCTTTCAAAGGCTTAGCTAGCAATTAAGGAGTTCAAGTTTTTTGACTTTCACTGCTTCTGAAAGCATCTGACAGCAAAGAACTGTTCTCATCTTTGGCCTCAGCATCTGTGCTAATCTGTTGGCAAAGTGTGTTAATGCAGCGCCAAGTGGCTGATATGTTCTGCTTGGGTTTCTGAGGCAAAATCTGAGATACTTTCACATATTTTACCTCCATGAGTGTCTAAGTGTACAATATGATTTAGTATTTGTTAATATATAGATTTCTCCTGGCCTTAGAAACTGATGTGTCTCTATTAAGAAGTATAGACATTTTTGTGTTTCAGGCATAAGCAACAATTAAGTCTCGACTCCACCTTCTAAGGAGTCCTGGGTTTAAAAGGCTTAACCAATCTAACCTGACTGTTAAAAGATTATAGCAATCTGGTTTGGGTTTTTTACATTTATTTATTTATTAATTTATTTGTATCTTTGGGACAGAATGTGCTTCTCTGGAAAAGGAGCTCAGTGGCCTGGTATGCTAAATTTCAATGTACATTACCAGCTCTCAATCTGGGTCTAGAGCAAATGAACAGTGTACATGAGTGAATAGGTATGCAATAACCCATGATACAATTAGTTTTTCTGTTCTCAAGATGCTGTTATATATCCAGCTCTACTTTCTCAATACTATTTAAGAGTTTAAAAGAAAAATAAAACATTAATAATATTTGAATACAATAAAAATTATCTGATAGTTGTATAATCACAGTCTATGTTATGATTGGTGTGGTATTAGAACAGGAGATGTTTTATCTTTACAATTAATTTAACTGTAATAATTTTGTGCTGTTCTGTTTGTGAAAGAGTAAAAGTAACTGAATTATATATTATATTCCTCTGAAGAGGATTTATTGATTGTTAAATAGTCTATCTTTTCACAAAAGATTACTGGGAAAAATTTGCTAAAATGTCTTACATAAGTGCTGCTTAATTAATAATGAATATATTTCAACAATCAAAATTTAATAAGCTAATAAATTATTTATCTATGGTAGAGATGTAGAATTATCAGATCTCTGAAATCCTTTCTGTCGTGGTTGGTGGACTTGCTGCACTGCTGTCTTCAAACACACCCCTTTCAATAGGGTGACCTTTGTGCTTCTGATTTTGTGGAGGCCTCTGTTTCACCACTTGCCTGCTCTGTGCTGCACACTTGCTTTCCAGGCTTAGTTACTGCAGGGTTCTCTGTTTTGGGCTGTGGTCAGTGGTTAATGCCTCATTTTTGGTAAATCTCATCTACAAGTACAGAGACAGCAAGGGATAAAGTGCAAAAGAATTTTAATCAATGAATCATTCTTTAGGAATTGTGACATTACAGAATTTAGGGTATTCAATTACACTTCTAAATAGTGGTAAGTGATGTTTTAAGAAGAAAGTAGCTGAGAGAGGCAGCCTATTTGACCTCAGAAGCGTGCAAGAATTTGAAATTATGGGGATAAATATGTAAACAGAAATAAAATATTGGGTAAAATGAGCACCTTCTGTCAGCAATAGGTTCTTTAAGAGTAACTGGATATTTAGTTAGCTCATTTCCTAGAAATAAATTCAATAGGTTGCCTTTTTAGGCCTGTACAAAAATATTAACTGTAGTGCTAGATGGGAAATTGCAATCGTAATTAAAAATTAGGACACAAAATGTAAGAGAATGGTAAATTATTATTTGGTAATGAACTGAAAACAGGTACAGTTGAAATATGAGCTGTAAGATCAGAAGGCATGTATTAGAATTCCTTAACAGTTGCACTTGAATCTTAGTCAATATTAGTCAATATTTTTCATGAGCAAACTTAGAATCATGAGTAGTATTTTTTTAAAGGATACTTAAGAGTGACACAGTGTTAGGCATGATTGTCAGTCAGAGCGAGGATGGCAGTGGCTAGGACATCAGAGGAATAGGAACACTGAAAGTAATTGAAATCATTAGATATATTATAGTCCAAAATGCAAGCCCCCTGGTGTGGTGGGGGAGACACACATAGTGATTTATTCTATATATTATGAATTTATTATTTAAAACATGACTGAGAAGGATGTAATGTGCTAACTGATTGGAGAATGTACTTAATTTATGGGAGAAATGCAGTTTTAAGTATATCTGACAAGATATATGCACTAGCAGAAGGCAAGTGTCACTGGAATTCTGTAGGGTACTTTGTGGGACTCCCTCTGGTAGTCCTGTAATCTCTGCTTTCTTATGTTTAAAATAGAAAAGTTCCAACTAGAATGAGTGCAGAGCAGTGATCTTTTGAGGACAATGTAGGGTTTATCCTTTGTTACTGAGATAAAAACACCGATGCTTGTATAGATTTTAAAAGCCACACTGTTTTCATGGGTAGAAGAATGAAGTGTGTGTTGGTTTAAAAAAAAAAAACCCAAACAAGAAACAAAACCTAAAAGCCCCAGCCTGAAACAGAGAACTGGGTGAAAAAAGATCCCTAACACTGTAATTCCACTTAAAAGAAATTGCTGGGAATTTTTTGAAAACTATTAGATGTTCTTACTCCCTGTGGTGCTGGAGGATGGATTTACTGATCCAGAGGGTCAGTTTTAACCTTCAGTTCAAATTTGTGGTTTATCTGTAAATATTTCTAAGGCTTTCTGTTCTGCTGCAAGTATATGCCCTGACTACCTCTCCAGTGCTTATGGCTGTCAGCAATGCAAAGCCCTTGAAAACCACCTCCTTTGTAAGGGTTTGTGTTCTCTTGGTCTGTCTGTTCCCAGTCCTGGGAAAGCAGGTGTGTAACTTTGGAGTGGAGCCAAAGTAGCATCTTCACGGTTTAACAGCTTGGCATTGTTTTTAATGACCCCTGTTGTTTATACCAGGAGGTTGTATAGAAATGCTGGGCTGCTTTTTCCCCAGCTCCTCCAGCAACCCTTACAGTGCACTAAATCTTCACAGGCCCATTGTAGGTATTCCGAAAATCCAGCCTAGCTGTACTGGAACTGTTGTCAGCTCATGTGCTCTCTGTTGTAAATTATTACAGATCAGTCTTTCAAGTTGTGTAAAGTACTTCATGTGGATTAGCATTGTTATGGTTTTTGAAAATTAGCAATTTCCAAAATTAATTTTCAGCAATTAATAGGGAAATAAGCAGTTTTTCTACATGCATTATCCCCTTTTAACCCACTGATGACGTGGTGATGGTAGCCTAACTATGGGTGTGCTTTTGATGTGCTTGGAGAGATGCACATATTCCTCTGATTCTGAGCCTTGCCTCGTACAGCTCAATTTCTCCCCTTATAAAAGGTGTTGTATTTATCTATGCAATGTGTTTTTAAAATCTGAACATGAGAAGTTTAGTGTCAGAGGTGTATCCACACTACAGGGTAGGAGAAGAGGTTAGTCAGAGTGTAGAAGCACACAGTTTAATATAATAACCAGGTTAACTCACCAAGAAATAGTGGGATGAGAATGGAAATAATTTTTCACAGAGCTCTGGTCCACATCAGCAGAATGTTTCTAGTACCCAGGTGTACTCTTTAAAGCAAGTTTGTATGCTTGTGAAATACTTAAAATTTGCTGTGAAAAGTGCTAAACTTCTGAGAAAGTGTTTGAAACAGATGCATGTGGCACTGGGTGACTCAGGGCAGGACTCTGTTGGCTGTACAGAGTGGAAAGATGTGAAGTGTGAGGGCGATGTTTTTGTGCCCTGGAAATACAACCAGTAGTTTCAGCATCAACCCATGTTTAAAATTACAGCACTACTCAACAGAGCTCATTTTTTCTTTAGCCTTTCACTTAGGTGACCATATGGGACAGCCTGACTGTGGCTGTTTGACAGATGCCCACCCAGCTGCTCTCTCACTACACTTCCTCAACAAGCCAGGGAGAGAAAATTGAAAAAGCTGCTTCAGATTAATAAAGAAATAAACATTTTCTTGCAGACCCAGAAAACTAGGTAGAGAAATTTACCAGTGATTTTCCACTGAAACCTTTCCCTGGCAGTAGAATCATATTGAATGTACTAGACAGCTTTTTTTAATTACTGAACTTCCAATTTTGGGGATAATTTGTTCAATTTCAGAGATAACCTAAATTATGGCAAATTAATTGATTCTGACTAATATTTTTCTTCCATAACTCTCTTCTCCATTAAAATGTTCAGAAAAGGAAAGTTTTTCCAACTGCTTAGTAGTTTAGCTTGGGGTCCAGAACTTTCTTTGAAGTTATTACTTGACGGCAGAGCCATGGTTGCTTATCGAGCTGTCTACTAAAAAATGTGTTCTACATCACTGCAGGTAGTACCTGTGGCTGAATTTTTGAAATAGCAGAAATATTTAATCCTGTTTGCTCATGGGGTTTTCTATTCATAATAGAATAAATTTTGAGTCACTATCAATGGTAAGAGACCATGGACTGACTCAGAGAGCTTCATGCTGCCCAGGAATATTTAGGCCAGTCAAGTGCACTATTTATGAGTAAAAAAACCTAGCCAGCTTGAAGACTTTATACACAAAAATTTTATAAAAACTGGAGAATTGGCTTTTCAAATTAAGCATTCCCTCCCTCCACCTAATAAGACCTAAATTACATCTGCCTTCAAGGCATGTTGATACATTCCATACTTATGAACTTAAGCAGTAATCAACTGAAGCTGGGGAAAATTTCTATTGTCATTAAAAAGCACAATATTGTTTTCTAACAAGTGAAAAGAAGACAGCAAAATTCATGGTATTACTAAAGAAAAGAACAGCAGTCAGAAGCAAAAACATGAATAAGGATTCAAATAAGTAATGTAAATACAGGTGTTTTCTCTGGAAGTATTAAAAAGAAACCTTAAATCACTTGGAAGAAGCAGAATCTTTTGTGTTTCAGAATGAAGGGATTTATTACAAATTCATTTGCTAAGGAGAAGGAATTGTTGGCTAAGCATGCAAGAGAATTACTTAGTAGTAACTGATGGAAACATGTGTAATAGCAAATATGAAATACAGTATAGGTAGAGAAATTCTAATAATAAAAAGGCATGTTACCTTAGTTTTATGCATTATTTTAACTTTCAGTCTTCTTTACAGTGGAATTCATTCAAAAGCAGAATATACTTGTAAATCTTCCAGTAAGTACCCATCAACAAGACAAAAACATTTTTTTTCTCTCATGGGTATGCATGCACTCTGTGCAGAAAATATTGAAAACAACCCAAATATATTATCTTCTGTGATGGAGAAAAGCAGCTACATTTCTTCCTAAAGTAATATTCTCTCAAGTTATTTAATATTGTCTTCCTCCAGTTTAGGTGCCAAACACATCATGATACACTGAGATTTTTTTGCTTGTTTTAATTTTTCTTTTTTAATGAGTTTTGTAAATTTTTCTCATATTTGCCTGTACAGTGTAATGGTACTAAAGAGAAGTATTCCCATCCCTAGCTCCACCCCAGATTTATGATGAATTAATTCTGAGTGTGTTCTCTGTGGTTTAGGAGCTCTGCAGACATCATGTTGTTCTTCCCCTGTACTTTGGAGCATACCTTGGTATGTGTCTGTGTACTAAAGGGACAAAATCCTGCAGTCATGCTTTCTCTGACACCCAGCAGAAGGAAAAGATGTATTTGGTCACTTCTCACGGAGAACCCTGTAGTAGCCCTGCTGTCTCTGGCAAGAGAAGTTTGCATGTTCAGGCTGGTTTGTGGTGGCAGACTTTTCTTGTAAGCTGTTACTGGTGAGCAAGGACTAGTAACAATAAATGGTAGGAGCAGGATGAGGTAGTTTTGTCTGAGCTCATTCATGATTTGCTTTCCCTGATTTGTATTTTAAAATAAAATAGTGTAGCAGGGAAAAAGTCAGGTTCATTTATTTTGGCTGTACTTGGTGAAATCCATTCTGCATCTGTAAAGCTCAAGTCTTCCATTGCTATTAGACAAAAACCAGAATAATTTTTGTAAAGTATGCCCTTCCAATGCTCATGGCTGCTTTGAAAAATGAAATTTGAATATTTTTTATGCCCTGGCACTGGATACTGTGGAGCCACTGGAATCCTTTGGCCTGCCTCCATCCTACTGTTCTGCTGACAAAAGCGATTTGCAATCCTGAGCCTTATGAGATACCAAAGTGCCCCCGTTCATTAGCACTGCTTGCCCTTGTCTACTTGGTTGCCTTTTTTCATTGTTTTTCCAAAGACAGCCTAAGGGGACTAAGCTAACATGCAGAATTTATAAAAGAATTGTAGTAGACTGAAGTATGTTAATTTGCAGGTAGTTTCATAAGCAGAAGAATCCAAAGACGTGACTTCTATTGATTTGAGTGTCACCTTTCCTGTGTACATTGTCTAATAAAGCTTCATCAAATGCTCCAGCTTTTCCCTGAGTAGGGGAGAAATAGTACAATTTATCTTCTGAGCTTTCTATTTTCATTATAGTTTTAGATAATGATCTGTATGGGAAATCGGCAAAAACTAGTGTCTTGGGGAAATGTTGGAAGACAGTGAGCAAAATCAGGAGAACAACACACTCCTTTCACTTTAGGCAAAGTTAAAAGTTAAAGTGTAAAAAGAGCAGAGGTGTTTAAGCCATGATAACTAAAGGTAGGTGCAGATGTTTTGCTTTAGTGAGTTATTTCTCCAGCAGTTGCTGATCCTCGATTGCAACTTAACTGCTGAAGGTGATTAGATTAACCCATAGGCTTTGGGAAGTGGAAGCATCAAAATGTTGTATGTAGTATCTCTCCTATACAGAAAATAACTTTCAAGCAAGGGTTAGCAAGTCAAGGCTGGCTGTAGTACTAAATCAGTACAGCTTCTTCATGATGGCATGTTCATGTCTTCAGTTTTTTACTGGCTTCTTCAGTGATTTGAGAAAAAAGAACCAGATTGGGGGTTTTGGGATCCATTCTCATTTATTATATCATTATATTTATATCAAAGAAGCATTTCTGTGTTCTTTCGAAAACCTAGTTAAAGTCCTAGTGTGAAGTATTTTGAATGTGTTGTAAAGCTGTCTGTCCCATCCATTTATTATATATATTGTAGACCAAAACTCATACAGTTCTCAATTTAAAAATGTAAGAAACAGTCACTTTTGCATATATTTGCTATGTGTTCAGATGAGTACATTTTATCTTTCTGAATCATTCCTGGTTATTTTTCTTACTTTCATTTTGAAAATTATATTCTTTCTTCATGTTTAGTTTTATTCATCTGATAACTCTTTACCTTGCTGAAACCAGCATGTGAAGATCTTATCTCAGTTTTTACATGATTTTTACTGAGGTTAAACTGTTAAGAAACTGATAATATTGCAGAATTTTTGGTATTAATGAACCCTGTCTTGTTCTGCTAATGGAATATAAATATCTGAAACCAAGTGGCACAAGAGACCTAAAAATGAGGTCATGTTAACAAAAAACATCTTCATTATATGTTTGCAACGTGTTGAGCTGTTTTGCTGCAAGCTTTTTAAGGCACTGTAATATAATAAATATATAAAAATATATCTAAGTATCATAATTTGGTTTGATAAACTGACATTCTGAAATTTTTCTTTACCCAGGGAAATTACCGCTTCATGAAACTTTTACTGGCTCGGAGAGGGAACTGGATGCAGAAGGACTTAGAGGATATGACACCATTACATTTAACTACACGTCACAAAAGCCCAAAATGTTTAGCTTTGTTGTTAAAACATATGGCACCTGGAGAAGTGGATACCCAGGACAGAAACAAGGTAAAAGTACTGCTTATTTTAAGACAACTGCTTATTTTAAGATCTGTAGCAACTTTGGAAATTGGTTTTACATCAAGCAGTTGTGTGCACAAAATTATTTGTCATAAACTTTTTCTAGGTCTTCAAAGTAGAAATATTAATATTTTCCTGATGTTAATGATGTCCAAGTTCATTGCAGTGGCTCCACTGACATTCTTCTTGAGAGTAGTTACAACAGCAGAGGTTTCAAAAACCATCCAAGCCTTTCTGTAACACTGTGATCCTTGTTAGAGTCTGGATAGCATGTGCTTATGTTGTCTTTCTGCCTTTGAAAAACCTCACATTTAGAATCTTTTAATGGTAAGAGTCACTAGAAAACCGCCTATAACTACAGCAGTCATTCTGGAGAGGTCATGCTGCCTTCATGACCATGCTAATTAATTAACAAAGATATGCATAAACCACCCAAAACCATTTAGCACTCTCGCTTGTTCAGCAGATTTCCAAGGCAGTATTTAAAGCGTTGCCAGATTCCCCACAAAACATGGAGCACTTTTCTTCATGTCATGAGTAGTCACAGTAGCAAAAATGGAATTCAGGTTGGTGAAAGATGACCTCGGGCACAGAGTCCAACCTTTTTGACCCTGTTGGGCACACGGCTTTTTTGATTTCCTTGCTGCAACTGTGCACATCAAAGTTGTCAAATATGATTCCTGAACATGAGAGAGAACAGGTGTCTTTTACATCTGCGTCCATGTGGGTAACTGACTGGAACTGGCTGTAGGTGAGAGAAGTCAGTGAACCAAGGCTACGTTGGCCTTCTGGTAACCAAAAGTTTCTGCTTTCATTGCAACTCCCAGTTTCCAGGAATACTGGCTAGCTCCATGTAATAAATAACACTCATTAATTTATTACAGATTTTTACTGGTACAAGGATGTGGTGGCACTCTGTGGAGCCCTTCTTTAGAGAATGGCAAGTAAAAAAAAAGGCTGTGCTATCTTATTTTTGTTACCATGGTACTAAGCTAACAGCTGGCAGCAACAAAGAGGCTCCTTTTTGCCTTCTTCCTTTACAGAGAAGTTAAGGATATGATAGTGAACTTACACATTCCATGGCACTGTTTAAGGATGTTAATCCAGGGTATTGTACTTCTATACACAAATGTCCTGCAGGGTTTATTTCTCTGTTTCCAATTAAGCTCAAGAGAGCTGGGAGAAAAAAATCGTTCTTTATCTTGTAACTCCCTGTTAGTTGGGAGAGGTGTGTCTGGTAAATTAAATACTTGTGAATATGCCAGTGTTTTGCTGGTTAAGAAACCCCCACACATTGGTTTGCTTATGTAGTTATGAACATTGATAAGGCCTGTAAAAAAAGCTGTTGGCAGTCAGGAATTGGCAATAGGAGCATGGGTTGCCTTTTGATGTTTTACTGGACTGCCATGGGTCATTGGGCATTGGATTCACTAATATTCAACCTCAGAATTCTGTGTCATCACAGACAGTAAAGTCAAAACCTTTGTTCAAGATGGATCCAAGTCCAGTGTCAGCATTCAGTGTCACCCTCCCCTGGTGGAGTAGTCTCTGTCAATTTGTGTTATCCCAACAGAGTTTGAAATTTAAGAGGGACCACACTAATGACTGCAGTTGTTCTATAGTGCAGCTCTGGTGCTGAGGCCTGGTTCAGATGGTCGTTCTAGCTTGGATGTCATGGCTTAATACTAAGCACAGATATTATCTCTGGGTCTGGACTGCTGCACCAAATAACCATCAGGGCAGTGCTGAGTGGCATGCACATTTTTCTCTTGCCAACAAACCTTCATAAAAAGCAGTTAGTCTCCTACCAGAGACACTTGCATTCCAAGCATAAGGGCTTCTCAGTTTGGATCTTGTATGAGGTGGTGCAGCTTAGACCTAATTCAGACCTCAGTAGCAAAGGTTTGTGATGATCTGCTCTTACTAAGGTAGATGGGCCGCTTGTTCAGTTTTACTTAAAGCCCATTTTTACAAATTTTCTGTTGTCAGCCACCCCAGGTACATGTGCTCAGTTTTTTGTCAGTGCTCTTTATTGAAGTGTAACAAAAGCTTGCTTATTTACCTGTTGTTTAAAGCTTGTTTTAGCCAACTTTAATTTTCATGTTTCAACAAATTTTCAACGTATTGAAAAAGCTTGTGAAAACTGTATTGCAGCAAACTGCATTGCATTGGAGTGCCTACTACAATAACCCAGAGCATGTGAAACTTCTCATAAAACATGATTCAAATATTGGAATTCCTGATATTGAAGGAAAAATCCCACTTCACTGGGCAGCTAACAACAAAGACCCTAGTGCCATCCACACAGTGAAATGTATTCTGGTAAGAAAGTCTGCTATATATGTATATAACACTTTCTGTCCTTACTACTTTCCTCTGATAGAAATATTTTTTATTCTTTTGCGGTTTCTCATTTTGGTTCACTGACTCTTTGAGAATGATATAATTTACTTTTCCTAATATCCAGAACTTTGTTAGAAATAATCCTAAATATTTTTGCTCTCTCGAAAAGAGTTCGATTTCTGTGGGTGAATGTCTTTGCTCTAAGTCTTGTATGGGGGGAAGGAAGGACTTAAAAGTTTTCCTGGATAAAATGGCCAGTCATATTTATCATTTCAGTTGCATTTTGCACACTGTTTTCTTTGTTATGTGACTTTCCTTCATTATTTGGAAGTTTATATCTAGTTATCTGTACAGAAAAATATTAGTTTAATTTGGTTTTTCAAGTTAGAATTCTGGGAAATATTTGATCAATTGTCAGTCAGCCCACAATCAGTTTGCTGGGAGACTTGCTACATAATTTTGTGTATGAATTTAATACTATTTCCTTGTTAGCATATTTTCTCTTTCTACAATATTTCAGTTTGTCTTCTGCAGTGACAGTTATAATGGGTACAATGAAATCATATACTCAGCTTGATTTTTACCTTGAGTTTTATTTTGTGAAAATCTCTGAACTTCACTAACATGGAAAGATACAGAAGCCTCAATTTAAATATTTTCTGTCACATTAGAACAGTCTTCCTGCATCTTTGTCTTTCAAAGGTCTTTCAGAACTTGTGTGCTCTGTCTGCCTGATTAGCTTGCAAGCTGAGAACTAAAATATGAAAATGAAAACTTTCTTTGCCTTTTTTCAAATCACACTGACAATCTTACAGTTACTGATAATATTTTTGCTATGAAAATAGTTTTAGAGAAGTCTCCAGCATCAAGGCGATTATATTTCTGTATTACTGCTGTTTATTCAATATATGTGTAATTTATATCCAGCTGTGAAATAATTTGTTACAAACAAATTTTTGCCACAAACTTTGCATTTGTATCTACTTTTCTGCCACGCTGGAGAATTAAACTTGCTGCAAAGTACATAAGGATCTCTGTATTTAACTACAGACTTTTTCAAACATTAGGTAGTCAAAAGGCAAATATTTCTTAAAGCTGTGGTGTGTTGGGGTCAGACAGGAGTGTCACCCACACAGCCACTCACCTCTTTCAAGGCAAAGAAGATGGAAGGAAGGCAACAAGACTTGTGGATGAAGTTAATGCCACTCCAGTATAGAACGCAAAAGCAGCATGCAGAAAAGGAAATTTATTCATTCTTCCCATCAGCAGGCAGATGTCAGCCACTTCCAGCAAAATGGAAAAAAAGCTTCCGCATGCTTAATCATGATTGGGAAAACAAATGGTGTAGCCATGCTCATCCTTCCTGCCCTGCCCCTGTCCCTGAGGTTTTATGGTGAGCATGATATTATATGGTATGAAGTGTTGCTTGGGTCAGTTTGTGTCAGATATCCCAGCTGTGCCCTTTGACCCTCCTTCCTGTCCTGTCCCTTCTGTGCAGCCTGTAGCTGCACACCAGTCATGGATTCATCCCACCAAGCTTCAGTAGTGACAACTGGGTTGTAGCTTTCTTCTGGAGGCTTCCAACTCCTCCTGTTTGTTTTTCATGCTGTGTGCAGTGGTATAGGGGCACTTTGGCTGGGCTGAAAAGAGTGTATTCTTGATTTCATCAAGGCTTTTTCATGCATCAGCTTAATTATTTATATTACAATTAGTTATATCTATATGGGCTTACTGATGGAGTAGGTTAATAACAAATTTAAATGAAAAAGTAATTTAGCTATGCTGTAAAGTTGATAAAACAAAAATGTTATTAGATAATCAATCTGTTGACTGAATTTTTTGTTGAGCATAAATACCTTGTGGTGGCAGTGGTGGTGCCCTGAGTTTAATCCTGCAGTAAGATCTTCTCTCAAAATTGTTTTTCTTGTCTTGAAGTGACAGAACTTCACGGCAGAGCTCAATCTTCCCCTTCTTTCTTAGCTGTTTTTTGCCATATTACCCAGTTCCAAGTCTATTGACTAAGCATCACATTTGATTCTCATTCCTCTCTAGGTCTTCTAACTTTATAGTGTTTCACATTCTATATTGTATTTCGAATGGTTATACCCATAGAGTGAAAATTTCTGTCATCTTGTGTCTTAATATATAATTGCATTTTTAAGTTCACAAAAATACTGTCTTGTGACAGCAGTGTAAGAGGCAAGTGTCTGTGTCACTGTTGCTTCCCCATTTTTAATCACATCCAACCAAACCATTTGTCTTTGCTTTCTCTAAGCACTGTGCCATTGCCCAGGCAGCAGTGAGGTATCAATGTCTACTTCCAGACTACCTTTGGTGCCTGCTGGCCAAGCTATGAAAAACAACACTGCTGTTGCTTCTCTCTCGTTATCTTTAACACTGTGGAAGAATTCCCCAGAAAATTATATTTTCTCTAGTATCCTACTTGGAATTCTCCAGTGCTGCTTTACAAAAACTTGACAGAAGTTTAGCTGCTGGTTTTATCGAGACCACAGTCTATGGCACTGAAAAATACTGTCTTGTTTTTCTGTACTCTGCCCTTTGGGTGTGATCAGATTTTGTCTCCTGTTTATAAATTCTTAAAATTAAGGGTCAATTTCTGTTTGATATTTGTATAGTACATAGTCCATTGGTATTGTCAAAGTAAACAATTATGAAAAGAGCTCAGCTGAATGCTGAGAAAGTATGTTGGGTGTGCAGGGGTGACAGTTACACACAAATTGATTTTATCTGATGTTGAAATCCATGAAATACAGCCAAAATGGAACTCTACATATGTAGAAAGTAGGCATGTGAAGTAGAGACAAACTCTAATCTGGAGGTCCTCTCATGGTCAACTTCCTTTTCCACCTTTCCAGATTGTGCTTGGTTATGTGAAAAACGTTGGGAAGATTTAAGCAGAAAAGAACAGAATAAGGTTCCATTATTATGATGGAAGCCACTGCTTAGTACTCTCTGTCTATTTTGTATCTCTTCTCTTTATTTATTCTTCATGGTAAGAGACATGACATTTGTTTATACCACACTTTCCATTATTGACTACAATGCCATTGTTCTAATTGGCACAGAAAAATGTTTAGCTTCTGTTTCTTCTCTGTATTGTGCTTAAAATGTTAATACAGTATGACAGTTTAATTATAGCTAACCAAACCCACTTAAAATCTAAAGAAATTATACTTGTGAATGTAGGCAGAAACAGGCCTAGAAAATTTTAAATGGCCAAAAAATTCAAAACATGTGAAGAGTTTTAAACTAGAATATAATTAGTGGCTTTATCACTGGAGATTCTGTACCATTTTGCAAAAATTACACTTTTGACTATGGGGAATATTTCTTGATAACATCAATGACTTTAAGCCAGGAGTTTTAGGATTCATTTATTTAGAGTGTTGTGCTTCTGGAAAGCTTGAAAATTAGCTGTCAGGATTACATCAGGAAATTATAAGTGAAGAAGCATTTGTTTTCTTGTTTGTCTGTTTTGTTCAAACACATTTTCCTCTGGTGGACTTAGAATTTCAGTAATAACTTCTTTGCCTATCATAACTCATGTTTAGCCATTCTTAAAAGTGATTCTCATAAAATGAATTTTTGCAGTAGGCTCTATGCTCCCCCTGCTGAGCTCTGTGAATAGACAAAAAGTAAGTGTATTATCAGATAGCCTTCTCTTGAGAATTATTAAAGTTAGGGAAGAACATATAAGTTTTCACTGTAGTGGTTCAGGTAAATGCTTTTGAATGCTTATCAAAAGTGTTACACATGCATTGATTATTGTGGTTTGTGCATGTAGCAATGTTAACTTTGCATTTTTAGTTGAGAGTCATATTTATCATTATGTTTTTAATAGGGTGTTATTGTACTGATGACTGCATATATTAGTGAACTTCAGTATGTTTTGAGTATGTTAATTTTTGACTCTAACAAAACATGACTGACAGGACTGATACCTAATCTAAAACTGATGAAGTTTTTTGTCTGAGATGGGCAACTTAGTTAACATTGGCAGATGTTATTACTGAGATACTGTCTGTCATTTTTGAAGAGTCTTGGAGAACATGAAAGGTACCTGAGGGCTGGAGGAAAGCCAGTATCACTCCAGTGTCTTGAGAAAGGGCCAGGAAACTACAGGTATCACCTCAATCCCTGGGAAGGTGATGGAACAGCTCCTCCTGGATGTCATCTCTAAGCATGTGAAGGAGAAGGTTATTAGTGGTCAACACAGATTCACCAAGGGGAAATCATGCTTGACCAATAAGAGAGCCTTCTGTGATGGCAGGACTGGCAGGGTAGGTGAGGGAAGATCAGTGGGGGTTGTCTACCTTGACTTCAGCAAGGCTTTTGACACTGTCTCCCATAGCATTGTCATAGGTTAGCTCATAGGGTGGGTTGAGGACTGGCTGAATGTCAGAGCTCAGAGGGTTGTGATCAGTGGCACAGGGTCTGGTTACAGGCCTGTATCTAGTAGAGTTCCCCAGAGGTCAGTACTGGGCCCGGTCTTTTTCCATTTATTCATTAATAACCTGGCTGAAGGGAAAGACTGTACCCTCAGCAGATTTGGTGATGATATAAAACTGGGAGGAGTGGCTGATACACCATCACAATGTGCTGCCAGTCAGTGGGACCTGGACTGCCCAGAGGGTTGGCCAGAGAGGAGTCTCGTCTAAGCTCAACAAAGGCAAACAGAGAGACCTGCACCAGGGGAGGAATCATGCTGTGCACCACTGGAAGGACCTGGGGCACAACAGGCTGTCCATGACGGGGCCAAGAAGATCGTTGATACCCTGGGATGCACTAGGAAGAGCATTCCCAGCAGGTCAAGGGAGGTGGTCTTTCCTAGAGGGTCAGCCCTAGGGAGGCCACATCTGAAACGCTGCGTCTAGTTCTGGGCTCCCCAGTTCAAGAAAGACCAAGAGTTAGTCGCGGGGGGGGGTGTGGGTCCAGCTAAGTTCTAGGAAGATGAGGAGGGGTCTGGAGCATCTCTTTCATGAGGAAAGGCTGAGAGAGCTGGGACCGTTCAGCCTGGAGAAGACTGAGAGGGGATCTTACCAATGAGAGTACCTTAGGTGTGGATGTCAAGAGGATGGAACCAGACACTTCTCTGGTGCACAGCAACAGGATAAGGGGCAATAGGTACAAACTGAAATATGGAATTCCCATTTGAATATGAAGGAAAGCATCTTTACTGAGATGAAAGGTGACTGAGCGTTGGAACAAGCTGCCTAGGGAGGTTGTGAGTCTTGTTCTCAGGAGATATTTGAAGCCCACCTGGATTTAATTTTGTGCAACCTGCTGTGGTTGAACCTGCTTTAGTAGGGGGTTGGACTAGGCGATCTCCAGAGATCCTTCCCAACAGCAACCATTCTGTGATTCGGTGATTTACATACAGTGTGCAAAGTATGTAGCTCCTTAGATCTAGAAAACCTACATTAACCAAATATTAGGAGGTTTAACTTGGCACTGTAAGAAAGTAAACAGTAAGAATCAAAGAATCAGGGCATTGCAGAGCTGAAGTTACTACTGCCATATTAACTTAGCCAGATTGCTCTTAGAAAATACAGGGAAA
This sequence comes from Prinia subflava, assembly GCF_021018805.1. Lineage (NCBI taxonomy): Eukaryota > Metazoa > Chordata > Aves > Passeriformes > Cisticolidae > Prinia > Prinia subflava. The sequence continues at coordinate 61,414,281 of NC_086247.1, forward strand.
TATAACTCTGAATGTTTGGGAGGGGTTGAGGGTTTTTTTATCCATTATATAGGAAATATAGAATGTACCGCTTTGCTCCATTAATATTTGCATAGAAACCATAATTCTGGAATTTCCTTTCTCTTTCTTGATTTATTCTACTCAATATTAGGTATTTGTTTTCTGTGTAATAGTAACTACACATCAAATAATGCAAATGCAAGCGATGCTACAGCCAGTTTGTGTACCTAGTGGAGTCAAAAGGAAAGACTGCAGTTAGTTTAGTTGAGAAAGGGGTCAGGAACTTGCTTTAACAGTTAACATGCTGCACTGATCACAATCCCTTGCTTCTCTTTCATAAATGTATTGTGATAAATAGTGTGGCTCTGTATTTTCAGGAGGATTGCTTTTCTCACTTATCATGGGTTAAAATCCCCTCTAGTGTTGGAAGTTAAAAAAATCTCAGGACTACATTCCCCTTTAATTCTGCGCAGATTTCCCATGACTTCAGTGAATTGTTCTAAATTCTTGAAGATAAAAAAGCAGACTCGCTGTGATTTACTTAAACTCTTGTCTTGACAATCAGCTTTTACTCTAGATGTTTAGTGTCCTGCTTCCTGGTTTCTACTGTATTATTGTTTACCACTTCTTTTAGTAATACCTCAATTTTCAGAAAAGTGAAATTTAAAGTTTGTATTCCATGGGCCTTTATGATATTTGCCATTTGAAGATCTCTCGGATACTAAGATGATGTCCATTTGTACCTCTTCTGCTCTTTTTCCTGAAAAAGAGTCAGAAAGAGAAATCTGTATAGAAAAACATTTGAGAGATGAAATTATCATAATAGAAAACTATATAGCTAGGGACCTTATGTGCAAGTAATTTAGCATGTTTTTTAAGAAAAGGTGATGAAAAATCAAGTTATATCTATTAATGCCTATGTTACATGATCAATCATGAAACTTTAAAAGACTTTTTAAATTCAAAATTAAGCCCATTAGAAGTAGATGCATTATTAGAAGTACTGTCTCACTTCTATCCTGTCAGCTAGAGGTGTAGACATCTCCTTTGGAATTACTTTAGGGGTATAAAATGCTAGAAGAATATTACAATGAAAGTCATAAAATTAACTTGTGCAAAAAGCAAAGTGTTTTTTGAGAAAATCTGAAGACATATATGTCATTTTCAACTTGTAAATCGTGTAAGAATTTGTAGTTATTTTCATAAGAGCCAGAGTTAATCTTTTAAAGATCCATTTAAGGAACCACTTGCACAGCAGACTAGTAAAGCTATAAGGTATGTACCAGAAATCAGGTCTTGTACAATAATTAAGTATAAAAAAGCATTCCATAAGAAATACTTGAAGGTAGCCTATACTGTAACAAAAGCATTTGATTGCAGAGCTACGTTCTATTGAACAAAGACAGTGTGTCTCTCTGAAAAAGTATTTGTAAAGATTGTATAGTTTTCTCTTCAATTTAAATATTTTTAAAATTTTGTTGTTTCTTTTACTTTTTAAAGGAAGCTGCACCTACAGAATCTCTGCTTAACTGGCAAGACTATGAAGGACGCACTCCTCTTCATTTTGCTGTTGCAGATGGGAATGTGGCAGTTGTGGATGTCCTGACCTCCTATGAAGGCTGCAACGTGACATCTTATGACAACTTGTTTCGAACTCCCCTCCACTGGGCAGCCTTACTTGGTAAACTGGACAGTGCCGAAGTCACTTAGTCATTAATTAACTGTACTGCTTAATCTTTGTCTCTGGTTTTTGTTTAATTCCAGCCTGGCAGTATGCTAACTAATCTCTTAGAGCAATAAGGGTTTCTGCTCAAGCAGGGTTAGAAGTTTGTGTGTAGACTGCCTATTTCAGCTTCAGATTCTCCAAAGCATTGTACAATGCATTACTTCAACAGGGTATATATATGCTGATGATTTAAGAACAATTTAAGAACAATTAGAATATATTGAGATTGTTCTTGCATATGCAGCTTTGATCATAGGTTAAATAAACCCAGATACTCTGAAACAGTGGTGTCTGCACAGCCCAGCGTGAAAGCAACACAATCTATGGGAGTGCATGAAAAATATCCGAGCTTCTGTTTATTTTTTGTCTGAAAAGATAACTTGAATAATATTTCTCATACAGATTTAAGCTAGTACCCTTGTTTGGTCCATATGTAAGATGGTCACATGGGGTTTGCGAGGTGCCTGAGGGAGCTGAGCTGCTCCTCCGTGCAGAGTGGTTGATGGTGGCATCATGAGTCACATGCTCATTTTCAGCCTATTGTGATGTACTGTAGTTTATATCTGCCTGGTTAAGTGGATTTATGATTATATTATCTAATTTTTATTAAACTATCCCTCACCAACTAAATAAGGGGCTTAGGAAGAATGCAGCTACTCTGATAATGCCAGCACATGTAAACAAGAAAAAATGGCAGAGTTGACACTTCTAGTACAAGCTCTTCATCAGACATCTAATCAGATCTGACAATGAGTTTTATTTGTGTGGAGTTTTTCTCTGTTTAGATTGTTACCCAGACACTCAGATGCTCTATAAATTGTAACCTTGCATATGTGAATTTTGGTTTGTATTTACAAAAACTGGATCCTTGCAAAACAAGTTAAAACCTGATTAAATGTAAATAGTCTAAGTGCTGGGAAGCACAACGCATAAAATGACAGACACAAAAGTAATATGATTGAGAAAATTTACCTCCTGTTTCCATTCAGGTGGAAAAAATAACCACTGGATAAAAGAATCTTCAAATAGTCTCTCTCCCCTTTTAACAGGCTTCATCCCAATGATCCTTTGGGACACTGCAGACAAAGAATGCCAATATAAGAATCAGATGTTCATCAGAGCGAGTTACTGCAATTCCAGTAGCAATATACATGTAGTTTGGTTATGTTTAATAAAACAAAAAAGAGAGATGTGTCTTCTCAAATTTGCATATATGTAGAGATACTGAATTTTAACAGAGAAATTGTGAAAGATTTTAAGTGTCACAGGATCAGCTTTCCAAAAAAATCATCATTATTGCTTGGCTCTGTCCAAGAAGCCAGATTTATTGTGTTTTGAAATTGATTATATTTGAGAGAAATTTTGTCTGTTGGAAAAATGGATTGTCTAATCAGTGTAGAATAAAGGGGGAAGATGTGCCAAGACCTCCGGACTATTCTGTGAACCTGATGAGGTCTCTAGGTGCTCCTGTATGCTCTTTGGGAATTTCTGGTTAGTAAATCATTATTAATTTTCAGGGTTATGGTTTTAAGTTGAAGTTAATGTTCTATGTAGGTCTTAAATAGAGTAAGATGTTACTGTATAGGTTAACAGCAGGAGATTTAAAGTGGTGCAGCATACTTTAAAGATTTAAAAACTTACTGCCACAAAGTTTCCTTAGATGTGATGGATTGCATGTAACTGCATCTTAAAGGCCTTGCTGCTCCACTTACCTTTTCTTTTGTGTAGATAAAAGTCTCAGCCATTTTATTTACATCTCTGCTAAATAAAAGTACAACAGAAACCACAGTTCTTGACCTCAAGAAATGAGTTTAAATGCTTACATTAATGGCCAAACAAGGTCCACCTTTGCACCAATTTCTTTACTGTTGCACCCAATAAAATTTTTTCTTTCAACTCCCTCAAGCCTTATTCTTGTACATAATTTAGGTAGACCTCCTGTCCTGATTATGGAGTTAAGTTCCCTTTTTCTAATTGACGATCCTGAAAGTTGAGGAATCTTTTTTTTCAGGCCCAGTACTCCTATGGTTTTTCTCGTAGGATTCCACTCCAAAGCAACTTCTTCCAGTGAACCTCAATTTACTTCTTATACTCTTGAGGTGGGGATAGCATAGCAACATAATATCTCTTCTTTAGGGGTTTCTTTGGTTGTAGGAAGGGACAGAATAATGTGACGTTCTGGATCCAGGGCTCTCTTAATGCCTAACAGGAAAGAGGAGCCTTCCTGTATACCCTAAGGCCCCTAGAAAGAAAAAAATGCTCACAAAACTCTTTATCCTTTTTGACTCAAGTTACCATTTTCTCTCATTTCTGATATTTTTGGCCATATAAAGTCTCAAAGTGCCATTTCACAAAATAGGGCTTTCCCAGTCCTCTGTGTCTTAGGTTTTAAGACCACAACTGTAGCACAGCTTCATTCTGTAATTGTTGGTGTTTTCATTAAAAATAGTCTACTGCTAGCAGGAAGGTTTACCTAACCTTTTATTTATTCTGAAGTGATTCAAGATAACTGTGCAAAAGTAACAAACTGCAAAATTGACTGCTTTTCTGACATATGAGGTACTGGGAGTTTTCAGTGTGATTTTATAGTATTGCTTAAAATACCAAATCATTAAGAATACCATTAATCATTAAGATATCCTGTGAGCTGCATATGCCAACAGAAACAAGTATATGAATGCACTGGTTGACTTTTGTGGCAATATACTGTATTTGTCTTTGTTTTCCTGTCTATGAAGTGAATATAAAGTTTACTCATCCTCCAAAAGTGTTGTGATTTTAATCTCAAAGTATTTTAATCTGTTTTTAGGGAAGGAGTTGTGTGTGAGCTTGTTTATAGCAGCTGGTGGTAGACTAACCTCTGATTCTGCTATACCTCCTCAGATGAAATTTTGGTTAAATAAAACCTAAGTGAAAAATTTACACTTGATTTCTGTAAAACAATATGATGTGTGATGAAATTGTCAACATTGGTTTAGCTTGTCTTTAAATGCAGATGGACAAATGCTCATCATCATCAGCCTGTGCTCACTTTACTCTTTCTGACTGACCTGTCACTCAAATGCAGCATCTCAATTGAGTTATTATAAGCTGTTTCTGGAAATATTCAAGCAATTCATTACAAAGTTAATATCATAGCTATCTAGCCAGTTACTGCTGGTTTCTTTATTTAGGGAAAAGCTCTAGTGATTTCTGTTTAAAGAAATTCTTTATTTATAAGTCATTCTGATTTATAGATGCCCCCCAAAATAACAATACAGAGTATGGCACTGAAGCACTATTGTGAAGAAAGTACATGCCAGACTGAATAGATCGAGTATCAGGTCTTATGTTTCTTTCTTACATTTAAACTATAATGGCTACAACACAAATATATGACTATTTATTAAAGTCTGTTCATTTTCTTCTGTTTTGTTTGAGTTTAGGTTTTTTTGTATGTCAGTGGGTTTTTTTACTTTTTTTAGACTAAGCTTTTTATTTGCTTTAGGATTTGATGCAAATTTATTTCTATTGTATTATTTTTCTCAGGTCATGCACAGATTGTCCATCTCTTACTAGAAAGAAATAAGTTTGGAACTATCCCATCTGATAGTCAAGGTGCAACACCCCTACATTATGCAGCACAGAGCAACTTTGCTGTAAGTAAAGCATACCCTAAATGTGAAGTAAATATATTTTGCTGAAATCTTTATAGTTTAGCAGTGTTTAAGTTGTTTTTGAAATCATATAAACAGAGTGTTGTTGGCATGAGTTAATTCAGAGTTCTCCTATGCTAGGTAATACAAATGTGGTTAATTTCAAACTATTAAAAGATAGATTTACAAAAACTAACCTTCTGTACAAAAAAGGCCCTTTGAGCTCTATGTTTGCATCAGAATACACAATAGTCATTCAATTACTTCAACAGAAAGCAGTGACACCTACTATTTCACATTCCTTTCAGGTTTTAGGGCTCATTATAATGAAGTCTAAGCAGATATAAGGTCTCTAAAGTAAGATGACCTGCAGGAATGTTTGCACAGCTGCTGCAGGACCAGTCAAACCAGTCTTTGCGTTCAAGAAAGCGATTAATTTATGAATATTTGGCATTATGAATGAACTGTTGTCTCGTGAAGCTCAGCTAAAGAGCTGAGTGCCTTTTGTCATAATTCTTTAGGAACACCATATTTTTTTAATTTTTAAAAGTATTTTTTAAACTCAGATAACAAAGAACGTTGGTTTCTCAGGCAGCTTAATTCCTATACTTTGGTATAATAGGTAATTTTTTTCCAGAGCAAGATCAGATACAAGAGCCAAGTACAAAACTCAGCACTTCAGTGATTGCCAGTCACAGATGTTGCAGAAGTAAGCACTCAGGCACTACAAATTAAGAAAGCTGTTCTTAAGCTCCTTTAGCTCTCATAGTTTCATACCCTCCCTTTACAGAAGGGGTTATTTAGTGCTTAATTAATGTAATACTTATGTATTCCACATTGCAACATTTTCTTAGCAGGGATAGTAATTTCTGTCTTTCTTGCATACCTACATGTTAACAAGGAAAATAAAAAAGGAAAATTTAAATTCCCTTGAGAACAATTCAAGTTAACAAATCTGGAAGTAGTATTGAAAGAGAGAACAGCCTAATATCTTTGCTTCCTTGTGAGAGTGAGTTTTGGGGCTTTCATGGGGGTTTTTTGGAGGTGGTCTTACTAAGACCATCCAGATATTTTTTAAATTCAGACATCTATTCAAGCATATCTCTCTGTGTCATCTTCACTTTAGAGAATTTTTTGTTGATGGTGATTTTTGTCCATTTAGGGCTGTGTACAATTTGGGCCTCACTCACACATCTAAAATACTTGTTGTAAAAGCCTTTCTTTCATGTTTGAGTTAGACTCATTAAAAAAAAAAAAAGGTTTTGTTTACCATCTGGTGATGATCTCCACATTCTTGTACCTTGTTTTTTTTTTCTTTTCTATATTGATGTATTCCTAAAAAGATTTTTCATACTGGCTTTCTTTCCCTGGGCTTCATTCAGTTGAATGAAGCATCTTCATTGTGTTGCTGTCTTTTGATCCCATCAGCCAGCCAAACTGTGATATCATCTGTGTTTTAAGGAGAAATAAAGTATATGGTAGAATCAGACATTCTGTTGTAATCTTGTGTACTTACAATGAATGTACTGTTTCCCATCTTGCATGAAAAGTCACACAGGAGAGTTTCATTCAGATCTGCTAGCCTCTTTTAGCTGGTGATGTACTCAATGCCCTTGCCTAAATTATGTTGGGAGTCTGTTTTCACAGTCCAGCGGTTTCTGAGCACAACTGTTTGCTTTTTTTTTTCTCCTTTACATGTGTATCATTGAGTAATTCCCACCACTGCACTCCATATACATGGTCAAACAACTGAGTGGAGATACATCCATGTTTGTTCTAGCAGTAGCAGCTCTATACTCATGGTTTGAGAGAGCCACATTGTTATTCTATTCAGTCTGCCCAGCTTTGGTTAGGTGTGGTTTTTCTCAGTTAAAATGGGATATTTCTTAGTCTCTAACTAGAAGAAAGTTTGTTCTTTTGTGTTTACAATAAATATTTGCATGACTTTCAGTTTTATTTGCTTTGCTATCTTGTTCTTTGCTCTGTTTCTCTGTGGATTACTTACTATAATATAACATTTTTGGAGTTTTTTAAAGACTGAAGAGATTTAGCCAGCACCTTATTTATGTGAAGAATGTGTTCCCTAAGACTAACTTATCCCCGCTTAGTATAGACAGGAAAAGTTCTAGAAGAAGAGACATTACCTAATATAACCACCCAAATTTAGATATCTTGGATATCTCACAGAAGGTCCCAAGGAACATTGCTATTTAAATTTTTGAACTTCATGTGTGAAGGAAGATCAGAGAATCTTTATTTCCAGATCACAGAATATTCTGAGTGGGGAGGGACCCACAAGGATCATCAAATCCAGCTCTTCAGTGAATGGCCCAAACAGGGATTGAACCCAGATGTCATTAGCACCATACTCTAACCAACTGAGCTAACATGCTTCATATTGATTTTAATATGCAGGACTAATTTTTTTTTCTGAATTTTCCCATAGGTGTTCAAAAAAATGTACTTTCCTTTCATGTATTTATATAGAATGTTCTAGTAAATGAAATGTGGATACCCCTGTCTTATTTTTAAATACTCAAAAATAATATGTAGTATTTTCTGTTTCCTGATAGCCCAGAATGAAATGTTTCATTTATTCATTTCATTCAATGAAATGTTCTCCTTTACTGTAATTTTTCAGCTTTGCTGTTTTTTATGCTGTTTCCTCCACGTTTTTTAGTAATGTTAAAATACATGTGATCTTTCATAACAAAATACGTGTGGAATTAAACTGATTGATGCTTCTATTTCCTGATTTGCTAATCATCCTGGTGTAATTTAATTTTGTTTTGTTTTCAAGTTATGGTAACTTCATTTTGGAAAATAATGCTTATAGCACGGTGGGATTTCATTCCACTTTTTCCAATTAAAAGCTGTAGAAAAGAAAGCGTTATTGAAAGGAGTGTTGTTTTGCCAAAAATTAATGGAAAAATAAAATATTTGTATTTTTTAGAACTGTATGCCTCAGCACTGAAGAAGTGCAGCCTTGCAGTGCTTTTCACTCTGCAGCATTTCCAGCAGTGCAGAGCCCTGGGAGGGTGCTGAGTTTCTGGCCTAATGAGAGGCTGTTTGTGTCTGAGGTGTAGTGGTGGTCAGTGTGAGTACACAGAGCTATAAACTCATGCTGGGTTTGTGTGGAAAGCTTTATGCTTCTATCTCTCCTTGCTTCTGGCTGGACCTTTTCACAATAAATTAGTTCAGACCTAAATTCACAAAGCTGTAAGGATCTTAGATCAGTAGCATAGGATAAGTGAGAAATTTCCTTTTTATTTAGAGGGATGAAATAGTAAGTAATAGTGAAAAAACAAATCCGAATTGATCAATGGTCCTTAGCAATTCAAACACCTTCATGATTAAAAGAATTTAGTTCAATATAGCCAGGAAATTCCTGTCCTGCTCAGAGCAGTGATAGAGCTATTGTGGGGTCACACAGAGGAACAGCTAAGGTAGTGTTAATAATGAAATATGAATATAAAGTAAAATAATAAAACCTGGAGTTTTTTCATGTTTTTATTGGCTAGCCTACCAGTGACTCATATCAGATGTTTCCCAGCTGTTACATACATAGCCTTTTAAGGCATTAGATTGAAAAGGGAAAATCTTCCTTTTATTCTTTTTCTAATAGTTGTGACTTTCTCTCCCTTCCTTTTCTGGGTGACTTATTAAGAATCTAGCAGCAGGTTAAATAAGTGGACTTATTTGCTGACTACTTTGCACAAACACAGCATTTAAAGAAATAATTCTTTTTTGCCTTGATTTGAGATTTTAGTTTAACAGTTACAGTGGAAAGACTGGACTCAGGTGTAAAGATTCCCTTAATATTTTCTGATTTATAGTATTTCAGTAATTGGTAACCTGATGATGTTACTGAACATTAGGAAATATGTCTATGTTGACCCTTTTTTTTTAACAGTCAAAATATTAGAGATAGGCAAAGTAAAATCTTTGTATGTGCAGTTGTATTTTTATAATTGGAGAGAAAAAATATATATTGGAAAAGTATTTTGAAAGAACATTGTTTTCGGGGTAGGAATTTCTTCACAGAAAGGCTGAAGGAATGTTGGAATGGGCTGCCTGGAGGGGTGGTGGAGTCACAGCCCCCGGAGGTGTTTAGGTAGGGACGGGACGTGGCACTCGGTGCCGTGGTCTGGTTGACACGGCGGTGTGGGGTCGGAGGTTGGACTCGATGATCTCAGAGGTATTTTCCAACCTAAAGGATTCTGTAATTTTTTCATCACAGTATTACTGTGTATATTGTTTTGATAAACCCGTGATATTTTTCCCATTGCTTTCTTCACAAGTCTTCTGCTTCCTTGTGATGAACACATTGTATTTGACACTGAAAAGAAAAAAGTGTTAAATGACAGTGTTAAACTCATAGTTAAGGATGCACTATGATCAGTGGCAAGGGAAAAGGCATAGCAGAAGATACAGTGCTCCTGTTGAGCTATTACTCTTTATAAACATAAAAGGAAAAATAAAGCTTTGATTTGCTTCATAAACAGCTACATGAGACAATAGTTTCTTGTTGTTGCAGATTCCTTTTAATGTTAATTTCAACAGTATGTCTTTTCAGGAAACAGTTGAAGTATTTTTGAAACATCCTTCTGTAAAAGATGACTCAGATCTTGAGGGAAGAACGTCCTTCATGTGGGCAGCTGGCAAAGGCAGTGATGATGTCATCAGGACTATGCTGACTTTAAAACTGGATATTGACATCAATATGACGGACAAATACGCTGGCACAGGTAAGATGCCTTAAAGTAAAGAGCCACTGCATATTTCCAATCTGTGTGATTTCCACCAAGTGGAAACATTGTTAGAATCTATATTAATGTTTTTCTGAATGTGTGCCTCAATCCTGAAAACATTTCTTCATTCATTTAATTATATGTGTGAGTCAATTCGTTGCCTTATTGTGGGAAAGAAACAAACCTTTTCTGCACAGATTGGAACAGTTCATTTGAAATGTAGCAAGAAGAAAGGTACTGCAATGCTATTTAGTTAGTTCTGTAATCCTGTGAAAGGAAGAGCTGTTCTGTAATTTGAAGAATGAAATGAAACATAGTTGCATAAAAAGCTCTTCCTGAAAATGCCTGTTCAAAAATGTATTTGATAGTACACAAATACTTTGAAACAATTTGGAGCACACTAACTACGGAAGTAGCTAAATTGTCATCATGAAAATGATTCCATAGTTATTTGTAAAGATATTGAAATAAAGATTAGAGCTATTGGACTTCTACTGTCCAAACAAGAGATCGAACTTGATATCCCCCAAATTTATCATCCTGTTACCTGCCTGAAACAAAAGATAAGTAGGCAACACAGTGTTTCAGGATTCAAACATGCAAGTAATGAAGTACACAATTTCCTGTAGTAACTATGGATTTACCTCCTTTAAGAAAAAAAATATTTTTTGGTAGAAATGTACCTATGTAGTGCTTTCAACAAAACCAGAATAACAGTTCTGACAGGTGAGAGAGACAGGTGTTGAAGTGTTTATATATTCAACAGTGTTGGAGATTTAGGAAAAGTAGTTGAGTTGTATAGTATGCTGATGGCATCTGAATGAAAAAACAGGAGCATGTGGGTATATTTGGTATAAATTTGGAGGGGTTTGATAGCAGGGCTTCAGGGTAAGCTGTGTGTGGGAAGATCAGGAGCTACCCAATGCCAGATACAGTCACAGAGTTAGAAGCCCAAAATATATGCGTCAGGGTTGTGTGGTTCAAGATTTAAAACTTAGTATGCATCAATTTTATTTCCATATTATAAATTGAATTTTTAAAGTTTCCTTTGATGATATGCTGGATCTTAACAAAAAGCAATTTACAGTTAACATAAAATCCTGTTTGAATATCTAAATTGTTTTGCTTACAATGTAACACACATGAAATTAATCAGTCTTTCCAAGTCGCGATAGTTTGAAATTTTTGAGCGTAAGAAATAGTGCAACAAATAAAATCTCAGTCTTCATGTTTGATGACATTACCAACTAAATATTCTACAACTTTAGTTTTATTTCATCTTTTATCGATCTCACCTACACTTGCTACTTCATGACGGTTCCCTTTCAAATACCTCTCAGTATTTGTTTCAGACCTTAAGGTGCAGCAATGTTGTTGTTACTGTGCAAACCTCCTTACAAAGGGTATTTTTCTTTGCAGGCAGTAATCGGTAATCACATACTGTGTTTCTGAAATTACTCAGGTGTGGATTTCATGCTCGAATAATTCAGGTGGTTAGGTTTATTATCTTGCAGTCTTAAACCTTTTGTAGCCATGATATGTAATCACCTTTTAATCTCGGTTTCATTGTAGAGCTTTTAATCCAAGGAAATGAATGGATTTTCCATTTGCCTGAGAGTGCCGTTGTGTAGAACGCAGGAGTAGTCTGGGAGTGGGGAGCTGTGCGCCCAGCAGCCCGAGCTGCACCATTGTGCCACCGAGTGCATAGCATGGGCTTCATTTCAGCGAGCCTGAAACTTAAAAGGAAGCCCACCAGTAAATCACTCTCTGATTTTTTTTTCCCCAAAGGACTTTAATTATTCCCAAGTTTTCGGGAGGGAAAAGCAGTGTTGCGTTGGGACGGGGAACTATGCATTAACAGCAAATGGCGCACATGCCTCCGTGCCTGGGATGCAGTTGCTGAGCAGAGTTCAAGGCTGTGTTTTTCTGACTTTTGTGTGCAGGCTCAGTTCGGCTCGGTTGTAATGTTGCGTTAACGCAGCCTTGTGCATTTACTCAAAAAGAGCAAGCTTTCCATTGAGCTCTGCTAGAACATCGAGACTCTCGGCATTGTGTAGGAAAATGACACCAAGGGAAAGGAATTTCCCTCCTCTCAGAGATCAGCGCTGCAGGAGCAGTACAGGGGCAGCTTTATAGCTCTGCCGTCACTGCGCACAATGGAGAGGGCTCTGTCTGTCGGCTGAACAAAGGGCCCATTGTCACCAGCTGGCTGAAGAATCTCTTCAGTCACCGTGACTCCATCACAGAAAATTTGGCTTACAAGAAAATATTGAGCACAAAGTGCGAAACAAGATGCCTGCGTCAGAATGAGTGATAGGGGGGAAGAGCTGGCCAAGCTGACACAGCAGCTCTTTTTCTATTGTATTGTTACACACACCCCATGTGTCATCTGATGGAGTGGTTTACTGCCCGGGGTTTCATAAGGGGTTCAGGACAAAAACCAGAACCTAGAGTTTATTGTGAGGTCAGAGCACGAAAACCAGGCCCATCCGAATGCAGGACGCGGCAGGGCTCTCGTTCTTGTCCAGTTCCTGCTGATAGCCACCCACTCGCAGGAGCTGTGCACAGGCACGCCCTGCTCCCGAGCGGCGCTCTTGGGCTGCTGCGCTCAGTCCTGTATCAGCGCCCTCTCGAAGGCATGACTTCGGTGTTCACTGCTCAGAGTGCCTCTGGCTCTGCCCCCAGTGCTTAGTCCGTGTCACAATGTCACGACCTCTTATTTTGTGACTGTTTTAAGGCAGCGCACAGCGGCTGGATTCGGGTCAATGACAGCATGAACAACCTGGGCATTTTATCGGGGCCTGTGTAACAGGTTGTGCTGGGTTACTGTCTCATAAGCTGGTACTGGTTGTAAACAGTAGCTGGCAAATAGAAAACTCCTGGTTTTATGCTCTGGCTGTGGTTCGAGAAGCTGCTCCTTCAAATGCTGGTCTTTGCGGTGTGCATTTCTGTATGATGCCTCTGCTGGATCCTGACCCTGTCTGTTTTAACATTAAACAAATATGGATATGTAGGTAGTGTTCGCAGCCCCACATTTTGTTTGCATGAACAGATTCAGTTCTCACTAAGCTTGAATATTTCTGAAATTTCATGGGGAAATGTGAGTTCACTTTATTAAATACACACTTATAAACCTCATTGTTTTGTGGTTTTATTTTGTATTATTTTGATTTTATTGTCTGTAATATATTCTACATTTCAGGCAGCATGAGAATGTAGATTGTCTGATTTGACTGCTGACTATAGGAAATAACCCAAAGCATTTTTGAAGTCAAACTGTAAATGAAACCACCAGTACATGAGTTCTCAATTGTTTTGGAATCTCATTGCTGTGTGCAGTTCTTTTTTTCTGCAAAAAGAGCTGTGAACTGGTCATCCTCAACTCAGGCTGGCAGTGCCTGCAGGATGCTGTGTTAGGCAATAGCAACTCCAGTTACAGGACACCACATCTTGACCTGAGTTCTGCAGTAGCAGCATCTGGCCTTTCTGTCATCTTTTTCTTTTTCTTGAAGAAAACAGGGAGCCAGAGATATCATGTGATGGTCTTGCTACATAATTTCGTATAAAATTTTCTCCAAGTAATTCTGAAACAAAAAAGGGGGGCAGGGAGGAGTAGGAACAGCTAGGTAGTTTTCTGAAGTTAGTTTTGATTGAGACAACTCTGCTTATTTGAAGGGAAAAAGTAATTTTCAGGAAAGTGTTGAAGAAATAATGAGAGTTTTCTTTCACTGGTGAGCAATCTCAGAAATGCAACAGAACAGAGGTAGAAGTAAATCATGCTATGTTAATCAGAAGCTGCTATTCTCCCACAAATCCTCACTATAAGCCAATCTTGGTGGTGTTAAATGTAAAATTTCTATTTGTGCAAGTTACAAACACGTTTCAGGGCTAACAGGTTTTCTGCTTGTATGGTAAGAAAGCGTTGCTACATCATCACGTGTTATGATTCTTCAATTCTTTGAGATTGAAAAGTACTTTATCCTCCCAAATAGTTGTAATTAATTTTTGTTTTGACTGTTCTAATTGTGGACCTCTAAAGCTCATTGCACTGTGTTTTCTCTTTCCCTGCTGCCTCATTCTTCCAGCATTGCACGCTGCTGCCCTTTCTGGCCACGTCAGCACAGTGAAGCTGCTGCTGGAGCACAAAGCTCAGGTAGATGCTCTGGATGTGATGAAGCACACCCCGCTCTTCCGAGCCTGTGAGATGGGGCACAAGGAAGTGATTCAAACGCTCATTAAAGGTCAGCTCTCAGGACTTTGCAAACCTCTTCAGAGTTCTGGTGCTGCTTCCTGTGGGAATGGGAAATAAACAGCAGCTGAGCAAGAGGTGGGATAGGAAATTGCTTCCCTAAAGCGAGTTTTGTTTGTGAGTTCCCTTTGTGAAATAGCCTTGTGAATCTAAAAGATTATCAGTGTTGAGCAAAATGGCTATAAGTGTTAAATATAAAACTTTCAAAATTGGGATTGTTTTCTTTTCACAGCTCATTTCTTCTTAAGCCTTTGCAGGTACATTCTAGTCTCTCAAACCAACTCTTCACTAGCACTCTTCCTTTCTTTCTTTTGTTTTCTTTGGGTTTGTTTCCCCCAGTAAATAAGACCAAATTAATCTTTCTTCACTTTTGTGAAAAATCATTTCTAGGGTTCTTTGAAGACATTTTAAGTGAGTCTTTATTTTTTTAATGTAGATAGATATCAAAAGCCCTACCTCATTAGTATTTTCTTCTGGTTGGTTTTTAAAAGCAGTATTTTGTTTGTACAAAATACGATTTAACAAAGTACACAGTTTTAGATAATTGTAAAATATCTGCTGAAGGGTGAAATGTACAGTGAAAGAACAGTGACATCTTAGATGCAAAATTCTGTCATTTTAGCTTCCCAGAAACATCTTCCTACTTTAGACATTATCCCACTTAGGGATAGATGAAGTATCCAGGCTAAATTTTGCAAGTTTTCCATCAACCAGCCTTTCTTATCGAAAAGTGTTTTTCCTTCTGTGATCTGCTGGGCATATTTTAGCCTCTTGTTAAGCTCTTCCTCCCACTCCCTGTACCATTTGGCTCTTGTAGATGTAAGAAGCTTGACTATCAGAATCTGAGTTATGTTTAATTAAATATTTTATGATATAGAGAGTCATTGTTGCTGGTTATTTCAAATTCTTGTATTTGTGGAGTTTTACTTTTGTACAGAATTTTTACATCTTGCAAGAACATATAGAGAAATTAATTATCTACATAAAAGAGTCTTAACATACTTGAATTAAAAAAATAAGCTTATTTTAAAAATTATTATTACATTGTGAATATTCTTGTCTGCTTTAGAGATTTAAAAAGACA
The DNA here is from genome assembly GCF_021018805.1 of Prinia subflava. Classification (NCBI taxonomy): domain Eukaryota; kingdom Metazoa; phylum Chordata; class Aves; order Passeriformes; family Cisticolidae; genus Prinia; species Prinia subflava. Next base: position 61,429,726 of record NC_086247.1, read on the forward strand.
TTTACTATGAAATCTAATTTTTAGAAGGTATTTTGTTTTTAAGAAAGAAAAGTTCTACTGAAAATTCACAGACCTGAAACAAATAAAATAGGTGTTTCATAGGCATTTGATAAGATCTGGATATTCTAAAGCATATTAGAGGATAGTCAGAGATCGTAAAAAAGTTAGATACCTGCCCCTCTTTGAAACTATTTCATTCCCAATTAATTTTGATTTAAATTTTAGGATTTGAGTAACAAAATTGAAGTTGCTTTCTGAAATACTTTGAATTGTCAATTTATGAAATAAATTCTAGTTGAACATAAATTCACTCTTTCCTTGGCATTCAACAGTATTTTCTTTTTGTGCTCAAAAATGTTTTTACAGGAGGAGCAAGAGTAGATTTGGTTGACCAAGATGGCCATTCACCCCTTCATTGGGCAGCCCTGGGAGGAAACGCTGACGTGTGCCAAATCCTGATAGAAAATAAAATCAACCCTAATGTGCAGGACTATGCAGGTAGAACACCTCTGCAATGTGCTGCTTATGGAGGTTACATTAACTGCATGGTGGTGTTGCTGGAGAACAATGCAGATCCAAATATTCAGGATAAAGAGGTATGTTGTTCTTCACTGAGATATATAATTAACTTTAGAATAACCATAAATCAAAACATTTTCCTTTTCTTCAAGGTCCTTCTCTTTTCCAGGACATAGAAACATCTGTGCTGCTGTTTGTCACAAAAGGAAATGCATCCTGATATCATTTTCCCTAAGCCTTCACTTTTAAAATCTCGAAAGAACTAGTATTTTAATATGTAGCGTGAATTGAAGAATTGTATTTTTCTTTTGGTTTTTCCTTATCAAAGTGTGATTGTATGAGAGTCCTATTAAAGATCTGATTTCTTCTATCATTCCTTATTAACAGCTGACATGGGAATGTGATTTTAGTCTGTTCTCCAGCATAGAGAGAGGGAGAGAGCAAGTAAGAAAGTAAGGTACTGCAAGTGAGATTGTGCAATAACTGCTTCAGTTACTTGTCCACATTAAGTACCCACATATATATCACTCCTCCAGGTGAAAAAAAAACAAAACACTGATTGGTTTATATGTTCTTTTGTGCCATTATTCAGGCAGTAATTGAAATTAGGAGCCAGAATAATTGTGCAACCTGTAACAGATTTCTTTGTTATGTGACGTAATTTCTCAGAAGCCAGTAGAACCTCATCAGTCAAAAGGGCTTCACCCAATTTACTGAAATTTTCTGTAGCTGTTTGTTGTAGGACATAGATAATTCCAGGTAATGCAAATGTGGTTTTCATTATGAGTTCTACAGAGCATGCTGTACATCTTTTGCAAAGAAGGCAACTCTAAGGCCAGTCTCCTAATGCTGCTTCTCAGCTGTTTTAGGTGAAAAAGCACTAGTGTTGAAATCTTGTTTAAAAAAAAAATCATTTTTAAGTGCTGTCTTCTCCTTGTTTTAACAAAGAAGTTTGTTTAGAAGAACTGTTTGTTCTTCATGTCCAGAAAAGCATTGAATTACACCATGATTTATGACTTTTATTGTGGCGTGGTGGAGTTTGGGGATAATGTTTATTCTTGTTTCTGTTCTATTGTTTTCCAGGGCAGAACTGCCCTGCACTGGCTCTGTAACAATGGCTACCTTGATGCTATAAAGTTACTGCTGGGCTTTGATGCTTTCCCCAATCACATGGAGAACAGCGAGGAGAGGTATTGCTTGTCTGAAGGTGTTATTTTGTAATTGTGCCAAAGCACTACCTTCCATTTAAATGTTCTTGATGCTGCAAGAGAATGCTCATCTTGTGTCTCCAAGGAGTGCTGTAACCTTGGGCTTCAGCCTAAGCAGCTTTTCTAAAGTGGAAGTTCCCTGCCTTAACTAAGACATTGCAACTTCAACTTCAGAAGTTGATACTTCTGAACCATGAATACTTCTGGAAGTATTTACTTACTCTAGCCTTGTTGGAAATATTAAAGATCTTTCTCGTTTATATGGAGTTGATGGCAGATACATATGAACAGAGGATGAAAAGGCAGTGCTGCTGCTGTTGGAATAGATTGGAATTTTTCTTTTGTATTTGATACAAATACAGCAAGAAGAAAGAAAATGGGAGAAATGTAATGCTGTGCATTAAAATGGTGATTACAAAGTACCTGGTGGTTACCTCTATTCTAAAGGCTGTATTAAAAAAAGTCTCCTATAATCATAAAGAGAGACAGCGTATTTGCATCTCTTTTCTTTGTCTTTCATTGACATATAAATAATAGTTTTTTAAAAGTGATTTGGGTTGTGGAGTTCAAATTAGTCATCTGACCATGAAGATAATTACTATTAGCAGAAATTTCTAATGCTTTTTTTTAGAGTAGATGACCTCCTCATAATTATAAGATTATGAACAGCATACAATATAAATTTGAATCTTTCAGCATTTTAAATAACTTAAGGCATTTGCAACCTCATATTTCAGTTCTAAATTTGAGACTTCTGTACTTAACTGGCTTTAATTGCTTTCTTCCCCCATCATTTTTTCTTTCATTCTCTAAACCATTCAGATCTCTCTTCCTTTTCTGTTCTTATTTTTACTTGAGAAAACACAAATGAAAATATAACTAGTTTCTAATTAAGTAGTATCAAAGCTCTCGTTAGTAATTTTTGATAGAAAATTGAATAAGCAGTTTTAGTTAAATTACTTTTAATAAGTAAGATTAAAAGCCACAGTTTTCCAGACTGGAGACTGCTGTTACCCTTACTTGGTAGAAATGTACTAATGATGCTCAAATGTCAAGAAAAGACCTTAGCTGTGGTTTATCACAGTCATTCAGATAGTATATATTTTTGTTTCCCTTCTGGAATTAATGTATATATAATGTATAAATCTAGATTACTCAAAATACAACTAGCAGTATTCCAAATGTCTGCTGATAAGCAGTAGTGCATGTGCAGAACAAAAGAGATCCCCAGTATTTCAAGATGGATCAATCCTTAAATATAATTCTCCTAAAATATATATAAAAATTGCACAATTGCATCTTAATAAAAGTTTACAAACCTTGTTTTATTGTGAAGAGATTGGAAGTTTGGAAAGTGGAAAATCAATTAGAGTCTTGTAAGAGAGAGGAAAAATAACCTCATGGATATGGTTCACTTGTAATTGGATGAAACTGGTTTTTAATCAGTAGCAATTTCACTATATAGTGACTTTTATTTTTTTTCAAATATTCCTATAGGAAAAAAGCTTCCCTTCTTTACTTTCTTAGAGTGTAGTATGGGATACCACTTAAAAATTCAAACGTAGTGGTTATAACTAAAAGATTAGAGAAAAGATAGAGCTGAGATTGCATCCAGAATTTTAAAGTGTCTGCTTGCTTGCCAAATATGTGATCAAGTGCTAATATGGGGGGTATTTGGTTTGTTTTTCTTTGCAAATTTATTTTGTAATCAACCTAATGTCCTGGGTGCACCAAGCTGCTGCTTGACCACCTTCATGTTAAATTGCCTGTAACAGCTGATGGCTGATGTCTTCATGTGTTTCCCTGTGAGGCCAGCTTGATTTAAAAGCTATTTGCTCTAGAGAGAACCAAGGGAAAAGAAAATTTACATCAAGCTTTGAACTGGCACAACAGACGAGTGTATGTAAGTGTCCAGTCATAAAAACCTCTCTTCAGATTTGATTTAAGTGATTTTTTTTTACTTTCAAAGGTAGCTCGGATGGAGTTAGAGAACCCACATTTAAAATCTTCATGACTGGGATCTGCAATAGAATACATTGTCTTGGTAGATACATGGTATAGCATTAAGTTCACTTAGCATCTTTTGTTTCTTTGAAGTATTCAAAATTAGGAATGCTTTAAAAATGTGTTTTTCTGAAATAACATTCCTTCTGAAGTTCCCATTTCTGGGTTATCAAAAATCTGTATCTCTTTAAATGCTATCACCAGCACACCTTGACATCCAAATTTTCATGTTATGTCATTGTCTTCATTCCTGCAGACACTTCAGTTCAGATACTGTTTATCCTTCCATCAAACCATTGCTGTGTGGCAGGTTCAATTGTGCTTTCTGTCTTTCTTTGCTTACCAGCACTGTGTCCCAGCAAGTTACCATCAACAAGAGCCCTAATTTTCACAATCACATGCATTGACACTTGTTATTGGATAGTCTTGTGTTAGATGGTCTTGATTATGGTTTGTGACTGATAATTTTCAGTCACTCAATGTCTTTCCCTAAAGTTTCAGTGTTGGTGAGAGAGATATGTAAATTTTGCTCCCATGTCGACAGTGGGAAATCTGGGAATTATTTTAAAAAAGGCTTAGGCATCTTGGGCACCATTAAAAACCAAGGCAATTTAATATTTTGAATATCTGTGTCCATTTGAAAACATTTAACTTTTCCTAGTACCTTAAAAAAGATATTATCCTTTGATACAGATCTAATCTTGCTGCTCTGGCAGTCATAATGTCCTCAGTCAATGTTACAGAAGCTAAGCCAGATTTGACAGCAGATTTCTAGTACTTAAATGCATATGGAAATAACACAAAAATATTTTAACTTACTTTTTATTTTTATTTCTATATGAAAACTTCAATTACACGTTTTAAAGACTGCTTTACTAAAGCAGTTAATGCTGTGGATGGGGCTTTGGGATATTTTGTCCAAACAATTCCAGTCCCCATCTTCCCCTTCCATCTTAGGAGGCTAAAATAAGCTTTAAACACAACCACAGTGTGTAGAATGAATAAGGTAGCAAAATAATGCCTAAAAAGATGAGAAAAACAGCCTACTGAAACAGTGTTTAATCAGTCTTCATACTGGAAGTTGCTCTATTACAAAATGAGGGTCAAGAAATACACATTATAGCTAGAATTCTAGATCAATAGTAATCGTTGTGGTTTTGGTTTTTTTTAGATATACTCCACTTGATTATGCCTTGCTTGGTGAACACCATGAAGTGATTCAGTTCATGTTAGAACACGGGGCTCTGTCTATTGCTGCCATTCAGGATATTGCTGCCTTCAAAATCCAGGCTGTCTACAAAGGATACAAAGTTAGAAAGGCTTTCCAAGAGAGGAAGAATCTTTTAATGAAGCATGAACAGCTGAGAAAAGATGCTGCTGCCAAGTAAGTCTGAGACTTGAAATCTACTCCTGCACATAGACATTTGTTGTAAGTTTGTGTTTATCAGTGGATGATTTTACCTGTTGCTCATCAGCTTTTGTTCCTCTTGGTAAAACTCATGAAACTGAAGGAAGCATATAACTTCCATATAACTACAGACAGATGGAAGTTATTTTCCAGTTATAATCCCAGTTTAAATAGCAAACTTTATATAATATACCATAGCAAGACAAAATACCAAAAGCTGAGGAAACAGTATGTTAGCATCCATGAATCTTTGACCGATATTCTGTATGATGATAAAAAGCCTTGGAAAACGTTTATCACTTTAGGGCAGTGGAAATAATTATTTGCCTATCAAGTCTTGATATCAGTTTTGAACAGAAATTAATCAGTAGCTGAGGAAAAAAAATTAAAACAAACCAGGGAAGCCTGGTTTAGTAAGACTTAACCTAATATTTCTCTAGCAACCTGAACTCCTTTGCAGCTTCACTTTAGGCCTTATCATTCTCTGCACTTACATTTTCTGGTCTTGAATTAGAGAATTCCTGTGAATAGGTTATATTGGATTACAGGTAACTAACATGCAATTCAAATTGTCCGTAAGATGTGTAGGTTCTGGCTGAATTTCAACCCAATTTAAATGTGGTAATGGTAGCACAGTGGTGAAATTCTAAAATCAGAAGGTGCTTAAATTGTTATAAAAATATGTTGCTTGCTTGGAGTTTATCCTTAAGATTCTCAGTATGAAATTAGCACCTGGTTTCTCTTGAAGAAATCTGATTCTGAAATGAAAAAATGTAACAGTCTGAAAATAATTCTGCACAATTTGGGAATATTATTTTCATAAAGAGAGATCACATGAAAAAAACCACACAACATAATTATTGCACCTACGAGTGTTTTTGCTACATCTGTGTATCACAGACAAATTCAGCTGCACTCCACTCTGCAGAATTGGCCAGTCAGACCTTCACTGGGTTTGATTGCTGCTACTATAAAACAATTATTAATCCCCAGGAAGAACCAAAGCTAGAAATACCAGATAACTCATCTCTTACTCACATCTTTACATCCTAAAGTTGCCTACAGTAGCCTGTAGCTCTCCTACTGTTTGCCTTTTCTGCAGAAATCAGTGTCAATGAAAACCATGCATGGAGAAGCTGCCTTGGAAAATATTTCTTTTTAAAGTGGAGAGCTCTGCTTATTGCTGTGTGGTCACAACTGACTTTACCAAATGAGATCGTTTTATCCTTTGTAATGACAGTAATTTTTAGAAGAATCTCTGATCCACCATGTAGAAGATAAAATGGAAAAGAATTGCCTCATGGAAATTTGGGGATATTTTTATAATAGTTTTCCTTTGTGAGTTTCTGATGTAGTTTCTGAAACTTACTTAGCTGTTGTTGATTTGTTTGAAAACAATAGAAACAAAATCTGTGTACCAAATACCATAAAAAGAGAATTACAGTACAATTGGAGTGTACAAGCAAATCAGGTTGTCACATAACAAATTTTATTTAATTGCAGTTTTATGATCTGTAATAAACTGAAGGGGACATTATGTTGTCATCATTCTGCATACCCATCTGTGCATTCCACAGCTAAAATTGGCCAGGGTGTTCCTGCATACAAAAAACTATTATCCCTGCTGGTGTTTAAAAATCTGGTCTCCAGATAAAAGTAGACATCAAGGGGGGATCCAGAACAATGGTGAATCCTAGATTGAACACACCCACCCTCTCCCCAACTATTTCAGTGTAGATATTTAAAACTTGCTTTGTAATATGTTACTTTGGAGAGTCTCTCCAGGATAAATCACTCCTAAATCTACTTGGGTTCAGATAGTATGTTCTTTTTCTGTTTTGTTTTGTTTTGCCTTTTGCCATGACAAAAAGGCAGCCAGCATCTCATACCTGTATTATTTTCTGGTAAAATTACAGTCACTCTATTTAAATTCTGTAAAACATTTCTATGCAAACATCTTCTCCCATGTTCTCTCCTATATCAAAGAAATTGTAATTTATAAAATGAAGTTTGATGAAAGCCAAAACAGCATGCACACTATTATGTCACTGGGCAAAGAGACACACCAGGAGACCAATTTGGGTAAGCTGGGAATCCTTGACAGAGCTCAAATGTAAAACTGCAGTTTACAGGAGGCAGAAGCTGGGACAGACTGCAAAGTAAGAGTGTGAAAGCATTGCTTGGGCATGTAGATGGTGTCAGAAACACCAAAACTCAAATGGAGTTGTGACTTCAAAGAAATGTTACAGGTTACAAAGTGAGTTTGTGCTTCCGCATCAATAAAAGTGGTAGTACATTAGTCAAAGGCTGAGCAAGGAAGGTGTGGGCCTGTTGCTGACTGGTGATTTGGTGACAACAGACACCGGTGTGGCAGAAGGACCCAACGCCTTTTGTTCCTCAGTCTGCCAGAAGAAGGTCTCCCAGGCCTCCTTGCTAAGAGAATTGGTTCAAGGAGGAGCAGAACTGCCAGCTGTGAGTGAGGATTAAGTCAGGCTTGAGAGAACTCAGCCCAGACAAGCCCATGGGACCAGGCTGGCTGCATCCAAGGGTACAGAAGGAACTAACTGATGCCCTTTGAAAGGTTGCAGAGACCAAGGAAGGTCCCCTATGATGGGAGGAAAGAAAATGTTGTACCCAGCTTCAAAAAGGGCCAAAAATTTAATCTGGGGAACTGTAGTCTGGTTGGTGTTTCTGATCTCTGGGGAACTTTTAACAGGCAAAAGTTATGACAAGAGATTTTGTCTGGAAATAAAGAGAAATTCTTTCACCCTTGGGACAACTGACCAGTAGAACAGCCCAAAGAGGTTATGTGGTCTCTGTCCATAAAGGTTTTCAAGACATAATTGTATAAAAACCTGAGCCAATCAGACCTTGTTTTGAGCAGCCTGTTAGCCATGCTGACTTCCTGAGATCCCTCCCAGACTATAAAAAGAGGATTTTGGTTTACTTATTGCAAAACCAGGTATTTAAGAAAATAATATTTAAGTGTTTAAAACGTATTCAGAGACAACTAATTTCCAATACATTGGATTTTGAAAGGGCTGTAGAACATTCCCTCATTTGTTCACCTCCCCTTTCAATTTCTCAGGATGAGTTCCTGAATCCATACTTCTGTTTTTCATTCTGGCCAGTTGAAGGAAACTGATTGAGAATGTGGATGTGAAAGGGAAATGGCTGAAAGTGAGTAAGTAGCTCATGATATTTAGGAAGAGAAGAACAGAAAAAAAAATACGAAGTTCAATTAAACAGCCTTCAGTAGATTTAGAAAAATGTTCTCATGCTGGGAGGGTACAAGTAGATTATGAGGTTTTTCAAAATACTGGTAGTTAGCCCTGCATGCTGAGAAAAGATAGGGGAGTGTGACAACAGAGAAAATAATGAGTTCTTCAGCACCCTGAAAAGGCAAAGCACATATTGGAAATTTGATGTAATTACTAAAATTGACAGTAATGAGAACATACAATGATAAAGCTAAACAAGCTGAGGTGCTAAATAAGAACTGGCAAAGGATGTGGGGTAGGTATCACAATAAACCATTGTAAACATACTCATTGGAAAAGGGAGAGTAAAGAAACAGTTGGTCCATGAGAGATGCTAAGTAGACAGAAATGTTCTGTGGGTTTTTTGGGTTTTTTTACTTCAGATGAAATTACATCAAACCAACTCAATTTTCTTTTGTGTCTGAATAACAAGTTTTGTGGCCATGGAGAAACAGTAGCTGTCATTCAGATGTGTCTAAAGTCTTCATACTCACTCATGGGAAATTTCTCCTTTCTCACCTTTAAACTGGAAGTGTATATTGGTGAGAATTTCACATAAATCCATCATGAATTTGTATTTTCATTTAAAAAGTAAATTTGAATTTGAAAATAGCACCAAGATGCAGAAGACTGTAAGCACATTGAAGTCTAAATTAGAAATCAGTATGGTGGTAAAATACATACAAGAAATGACTGAGGAAAAAATAGGTACTTAGGTAAGAACTAATGGACTGCTCTACACATTTGGGAAGACACATTAACATAGGAATACCGGACAGGAATTAACTGTTGTCTTTATATTTTTATTAAGCACTATCGGTTTAAAAGATTATTACAGATCAGAAGTCGTGAGTCCGTGGTATCATTCTTTTGAAAATAATCATCATGCTAGGTTGTGTAGCAGGAGATGCTGTTTATACAACATGAAATATAACTCCTCTTAGTCCTGAAGAAAGCTCTACGGTAGTAGGATACCTGGAGATCTATTTTCTATTTTTTCTTTTTAAGTAAGGTTTTTTGGGTTTTTTTTTTTGCAAGGGTAAGTTTAAAACACTCTCATTTAAAATATCCTTCAGTGTGTAGATAAAAAAGTTAAGTTTCTATTCATAACAGAATAGAAAATGTGGAATTCATTTTAGCAGAATCAAGAATTCAAAGCACCTCTGTGTCTTCACAAATGTGCATGTAAGGCTGAAACTGTTCCTTTCCATCTGCTAAAGGCTCAGTTTTCATTCTTTCACTTCTGCAACAAAACACGAGCTTATGGCCATTCAGGGCAAAATTGTGTTGCATTTATAATGGAAAATGTTGGCCTGCCAGCTCTGTTACAACTGTTGAGCTGTAGCTGTCTAACTTGAGAGCCCAAATTTGGATCCTGTTGGGTTGCCAGAACATCCTGAGAATGACTGAGAGCCCTGAAGTTAGAATCTTGTCTACTTTGTTCACTTTCAAATTATACAACAGTAAAACTTGGACATTTTAGTTTCAAAGAGATCCTTCACTGTGATACAAACTGAATTTCTGATTAAATAAAGCAAAATGCAAGAGGAGGTCCTTATGTATTCAGGAGTCTATTATTCAACTAAGCTGTACTGTGACAATTGTGATGATGCTTTATGACTAGGGAGCATTGAAATCCCTTCCCTTTATTCTTTCTTCAGTTTATTCTGAAAAATTAGCACGCAGATAAGACCTTTAAAGAAAACAACAACCCATTTTACTTCTTGGTTCCTGGTCCTGTGTCATTTCAATAACTTTACTATTGATACATTGCTGGAGTTACTGTTTTGAGTTGATCTGCTCATCAGAGGAGTGCGGGTCACTCCAACTTGATTGTGTAGCACACAGCCCATCTCACCCTTCCTTTTCTAATACCCTGAATAGAGGACATTGCTCATAGGCTGCCTATTCTTGTGAAGAATAGAAAATGACGATTCTGTGAATAGCAAGATCTGATTTATCAGCTCAAATGGCACAGTAATGGCAGTGAGATCCATACTGTACACAGTCCCAACATCCCCGCATAGTCCGGTTGTGCAATGCCAATATTAATTGAAAGTTGCCACTTTTTTTCATGCCAGAGGGAATACTGAAGCTCAAGCTGCTAGGAGTGTATTTTTTTAGATCAATTAGCAGCTTTTCAGGTGCAAAGTTCAATCAGCTTCTTCTGCAGAGCATAGTTGATAAGATAGCACTGACAGATAAAGTTAGGGTTTCTGGCTGGCAGCTCGCGCCGCGGTGACACGCGCTGGCAGTGACACCACTCACAGGAACTGGGGCTGGCGTGCTGCATAACTCACCTGTCACACGCCGTGCCGGGAGGTGATGTGGCAACAGTCTGCACACTGTGTTGGAGCACTGGAAGCAAGTTAAAATACCAGGCAGCTACATGATACGGCATTTACCGCCTGTCCGTTCCAACAGGAAAAATGTCACTTCATCCAACAGCCAGGGCTTAATTTATAAAAACAGATTCAGCGGGAGGTAGGTGTGCAACGTTTGCTGTGTGCCACTGGGTTTATTCTGCTTGGTAGGAACAAGAATTTAAAAGATAAAGTGCAATGATAGTCCACTGTATTTCAAAATAGGCTGCAAAATTTTATTTAATGGATGCCCCTTTCATAAGTTTGTCCAAAATTCTCATTTATGGCTACGCTATTAAGAGATGCATAACTTACTTCATTCTGGAAATCCAAATGTCACCATTGTAATGGCATACTATGTGCACACAAGTTTTTAATTCACATCTTGTATTGTCAATATTTGTCATTTATATGACATATAATGTTTATGTAGAATTAATTATTTACCAATGACAAATACATAGCAGCAGGTTAGTACTAGTAGCTCGTTCATAGTTGGTTTATAATTGTCTGTACTATGACACATTTAAGTGAAATTATCTTTGAAAATAATTTTCAAAGATACTGTTTTTGTTAAAGCTTTTTGCTTTTCAAATACTGTGCATCGCATTACTACTCACATGAAAATATTGCTCATTGCTAATTACAAATACAATTATTAGTGTCATGATTATTTTTAAAATCCTGCTTTGAATTTTTGCATCTTTATAAAACCCTCTAAATTTAGTTGTTTTCAATAAGTGGGTATTTTAAGATCAGTCAGAACAACTGCAAACTGAATGGGCAGCTGGCTGACAAGGACTTAACCTTCATCAGGCTGTAGCTGCAAGTCAGTTGTTGTTTTGGATCAAGCTAAGACATTTCAGTGCAATATGTGTCCTTTTCTCACAGAAAAGATGTCAAGGATTTGTTGTGGCAGTGTCAGATTTTTAGAGAGGAGTATGTTCATTAGATACATGCTCCCAAGATTTAATCTTCAAAATTCTTATGGCATGGACTGTAATTGCAGGAAACGTGAAGAGGAAAGTAAGAGAAAAGAAGCCAAGCTGCAGAAAGGGATGCAGAATGTGGAACAGAACAAGTTCCGGGTACAACAGAATCCCACAAATCGGGAGAAGGCCACCAGTGTCCCACAGTTACCCAACAAAGCAGCTGACACACAGAGCAAGAGGCTTCTGTCCCTCGGTGCTTCACAGATCCAGCCAGGGAGAAACAGCAGAGGTTCACCTAAAGCTGGTCATGACAAAGGAACCCCAAAGGAGAGCTGCCTGTCAGCAGAACCTCGGGGTGAAGGTCATAAGATCAGGCAAGGTTTGTGATCTTTTTTGCTGTTTATCTGCTTTGTCCACTTCTTGGGGGTATTTTATATATAGAACACATTTTGTCTTTCTGTGATTTCATATTCTTTCATCACTTAAGCAATTTGTACAGATTCTTTTACTCTCAGTGAAATAGTGAAAAACACCAGTACAGTGTCTATAAAAATACCTAAAACATGTGAAAACAGGCTGTGGGCAATTGTTCTATTACTTGCACTCCTCAGAGGAAATAAGATTAAAGATATTTTACCTATCTGTGGTGTACATGAAGAATGTTAATGGAAAAATGGTAACTTTGGTTTTTAAATGAGATTTATCCTCTTACTCAATCCAGTTGGTGTTTGAAAGAATGTTATGCCTTTTTTAGGTATGCATTCTCTTTTTATTACTGAAGTGATGCCAGGAAAGTTGATGCAACAAGAATCAAACCATGAAATTGTATAGTCAGTTCTCATTAGGTTGTAATCAATCCTCATGTGACCAAAACTTTAATGGACTTCATTGGTCATTTTACTGGAATTAAATAATAATTAAATAAAAATTAAATAAAAATTAAATAAAAATTAAATAAAAATTAAATAAAAATTTAGACCCTTTGGGCTGTGAAAACTGTGATTCAGTTGTTGGTTGTTTTCTGATCTGGTTGTCCAGTCAAAAGTGTGTCCTGTAAAGGCATTACAAATATAGCATGTTTTCACCAGGTTTTGGATGATCCAGATGATTTTCTGGAATGACAGTATATTGAAGATCTCTTCTTTTTCTCCTCCTGCCTACCCTGTAACATCCTGTCTGTTACATTTCATCCTCTCTGGTCTATTTTTTCATTCTCCTGTTAATTTCCAAGCAGAATGGAAGGTGAATGGAAGATGGGGAATTTTCAGTTTTGCACTCCAGTCTGGCTTCTGAGTCACCCTCACCAGAATATTTAGAAGCAGTGATCACACAGCAGCAAGGGAGAAGTAGGAAGGACTTCAAAATTTCATTCAGGATGTCAAGGGAAGGATTGAGAAGCCAAGTGCTTTGGTTTCCTGGGTTAGTGGGTTATCCTGTGCCAGGATATACAGCATGGATAGAGCAGGAATTTCTCAGGCATCTAACCCAAATGTAATGATAGAAAGAAAACCATTTGTAAAACATTAAGAAAAAGAAGGTGTTTGGGATTCTACTGTGACTGCCAGTCATGTCCTCTTCTGATTCTTCCTGCTTGCATTTTTTTGTTCATTTAAGTGAATCTTGGTGTGTCCCAAGGCAAAAACATCAGAGACATAAACTATGTTTTGCTAAGTCAGAGACTGAATTTGTTTTCAATTTATCTTTCTAAAGATTCCTTGAGGAAGCACACTAAAAGCAAGTCAAGCTGTGTCCATTTCCATTGTGGCAAAGCAAACGAGGGAACAAAAGTTGAAGTGAAACATCAGGCTGCAGCTGCTGCAGAAGCAGACGGAGAAAAGCACAAGGAACACGCTGCCGACACAACCACTCGGAGGAGCAGGAGGCTCTCTGCTTCTACCTGTAGGACTGCCAGTGCTGGGGAGAAGCTGAGGGACCCAAGTCAGCCTCCCTCTGGCAGGAGGGACCACGGGGAAGGAAGGGCTGTGCTCTTCTGCGACGTCGGTTGTACCGGTGGAACGGCGCAAAACTCCAAGCCGGGTGAAGCTTCTTCCAGAGGCAAAAGGCGCCAGCAGAAACCCAGAAATAAAGAGGTGAATGATAAGAGATGCTCACCAGCTGGTTCTAGTAGACCAGGAAGTGCCAAAACAGTATTTGTAAGCAACAGAAATGACAGCCTGCATGCTGTAGAGCAAACTGTCAAAGCGGGAAACAATGAAATAGCAAAAAAGGCCTCTTCATTATTGTCTGCTGAGGCAGAACCTACCAGGACTGTGCCAAGAAACCCAATCGCGTGTTCTGCTTCTGATGACTGTTTGAACTTGGAAAAAACAGGCATGATTGGATCCAGGAATGCAGATGATCAATTATGTTCTGTTCCATGGCAAAGTACAAATATTGAACTAATCCCTTTAGAGATTCGGATGCAGATCATAGAAAAAGAAAGAAAAAGAAAAGAGCTTTTTCGGAAGAAGAACTACGCTGCCACAGTCATACAGAGGACGTGGAGAAGGTAAGATTACTCTTTCAGTGGCTAGAGAAGAGTGAGATACAAGCAGATGTAAGTGAAACTGGGCTTGTTGGCAATGTGCTTTATTTTGCTTACAATATTACCAATGCTAAATGAGGCAGTTAATAATCTGTCTCCACACAAAAGGAATTACATTAGTAAGTTCATAAAAAAGTGCAAGGTAAGTGATGAGTTTTAATAATCAGAGAAATCATTGAACTTCTATTTCAAGCACTGATACTTCTTTAGAGAGTGCAGATCAGGATTGCCTAAACCTGGAGTTCAGTGACGTACTTGAAATTGTGCTCTGACGTAACATTTGACCAGATAACCAAACCACAGAATGTATGGGAGCTTTGAGTGTTCATTGCCCAAATTTCAATACCTATTAAGCAGGAGCAACTGCTGTACAGAAGAATGTACAGAATACTTTCCACAGCATTATCCTGCTTTCATGAATGTGTGAGTTTCAGCCTCAGAAATGCCGTCATTCTAAAAGTATGTGCTCCTTAATATTTAGTTTCTTATCAAAATGGGCAGGAAGAGTATGTAAGGGAAATATATCATATGCAAATTATTCTTATTTCTTGTTTTTATTTAAATTTTCTTTGTTTTTACTGGATGCAGAAAACTATAAATAGTTTATGTTTACTAATATTCTTTCCAGGTCTCTCACTGGTTTAACAGTTTCTCTGAGGGACTCTGAGTTGAAGATGTCCCTGGCCATGGCAGGGAGGGTGGACAAGATTGTCTTTAAAGATCCCTTCAACCCAAACCACCCTGTGGTTCTGTGATTCCATGCCATATTCCTCTGAACTGTGAAGCAAAGCAGCCACTTTTTCTCCCAGGGTTCCACCACTTCTGCTCTCTCTGCTGCTTGCTCCTGGGCCTTCTTTTCTGATGTAGGTCCCAAGTTCTTATGTGCTCAAATTGCTTGGACACCAAAAGCTAAAGGAAGCCAGGAGCAGGTTAGGAGAGTGTATGTGCAGGTGATGCTGCTGCTGGCTGTGCTGCTTTCCCTCAACACCAGTTTAAAATCCTTTCAGAGGGGCAGGCACATGCCGTGGCTTCACGACAAAGCAGAATGATGTGTGGTGAGTGCGTGTGCAAATCTCCCCCCAAGAACTGGGATCCAAAGCCAGGCATTCCGCTGACTTACCTGCACAGAAATCTGCATTCCACTTACACTGCAGATTTTGGATAGGCCTTTCTAAACTGTCCACCTGCTGAAACAGGGATGGTGTGTGTTCTCTCTGAGAAGCACATGTGCTTACTAACACTTTGCATTTTGGAAATTGTGGGAATTAAAGATTGTTTAAGTTACATTTGTTATTTAAATACTTAATAGTGAAAAATAGATATATTTGTTCTGTTTGCAAGAACTCATAGAACACTAACAAAGATCTTAAATTCTGCAAGGCTGCAGGAGACATTAGTTTGGCAATTCTTCCATAGTCCCGTATTTGCTTTTGCTCCAAACTTGCACAGGGTAAATAGCATGTACTTGTAGACAGCAGTAAAACTATACAATGTTATTGTGTAATTCTGCATTAGAAACATGTAGAAGTACATGCTTGAGTTCTGGAATTTCTCTAAATTAGAACTAAATGCATTTGTCTTATTCTGCAAATTTTATAGCCCTGATTTACTTATTGAAGGCGAACACAACAGCAGAGTGGTACTGGTCTACTAAAGTGTATTAGACTTGCTGTTCTCAGGAGAATGTTTCAATTCCCAAATCTGCAAACTTTATAAATGTATTCCTCAAAAGTGTATTCTAAGGTGTGTGGCTTGCCAAAGGTTAATTGCTTATCCTGCTCATTGAGGCTTACAGACTGTGTGTCTGTGCTCTCTCTCCTGGGGGGCACCGGGGCCTGTTCTGTGCTCCGGGGCCCACGGGGAGCTGACAGAAGCTGCAATAAGTTGGTTGCTGTCTCTGTTGTTCTCCGGCTGGAGTTAAGCTGTGGGTTTTTTTAATATATTATTGCTGTGTGCATACTCTGGCCAGCAGTGGTTTTGAAGATTAGAGCTTCTGTAACAATGAGTGAGAATACCACTTGCCAGCTTTGTTGTTCTGCACGTGGATCTTCCACTTCTCTTTTATGTGCAGTAATTTTGTTGACTAAGCATCAGGTATATTTTAAGGCACCATGTCAGACTGATACTGTATCAAACTTGGTCCCATTCTCCTTTTTTCTCACTAGGATCAGAATGATCTGTTACGAGAGAGCTGAATTAAAACATTGTGCACTTGCTCTACAGATAGCTGCCTACATCTTCTCAGTGTCAGAACCCCACAGTTGTTTTCTCGTTGCTAAAAACTACCAGAAGCTCTCTGCAAACATGAAATCGAAGTTGGGCCCAAAGGTGGAGTGACTGTGAATGGGTCATTTCACGTATCAGCAAAGGCATCTGGCAGTAATTACTGAATTCCAAGAGAGTAGCTTAGTATTCTTTTCGGCTCCAGTATAAAACAGTTCCCCAATTGTTTTTTCTGCAGTTAAGGATTCACTTAACCCATCCTTAGCTCAAGTTATGTTAGCGACTCACTGCAACTGTGCTCTCTCTTCACTTTCTTTTCCTCTCGTACCCCATTGAAAAGTTAAAAGTGACATGTTATTTAAGAAAACTGGATCATTTTTTCCCTCTGTGTCTTAATAATACTCCTGTTCTGAATTCATACCATGCTTCATAACTTTCAGGCCCTGACAAGATGCAGTTGCTGCCTGCATTTGTTATGTACTTTAATGAGCTGCATAACAGTACGTGCCTGAATTCTGAAGCTTCACTAAATTAAGATTAAATACATTTGTCTCACCCAGCAAATTTCACAGAGGTAATTTACTAAGCTTATTGAAAGTTTAAAATTATTTAGGCTGTAACGGAGCATATCATCCCCCTTTGGCATTCTATTGTGCTTTTATGTACTCATTTTTTGTATATGGCTGCTGCTTTGTTTGAATTATGTAGTTCATTGGCTTAGAACATATATTTGAACAGTTTGTATCTGGCTTGTTGTCTTTTGTTTTAATTTAGAACTTGTTGCAGAGGGAGCACCAGAAAAAATCACCTTTCTCTCTCTCTCCTTCGCTTTACCGGGGCATCCAGTAGAGGCCTTTTGGAATGCCAGAGGGGGATGATGATCAATGTGTTTTGGCCTGTTACCAAACACTTATAATTAATATTTTACAAGAGTTACTCAATGCTCATTTGTGACAGGTTTGTACTGGGAGGATTCAGAGTTAATTGCTAAGCCACTTAATTGACTGGAGAGTGTGAAACGCCAATATCCGATTGAATACTTCCCTCCAATTCAAGCGGGAAAAAAAGCCCCGAACAGGAAGCGCTCCTCGCTGCCGGTGCCATTTGCCACCGGAGTGTGAGGGACAGACAATCGGCTGCGACCGGGTGTGAGATCAAAGCACTGGGGCAAGGTGGGGTCAGAAGACAGGGAGCCTTTGAAGGGAGGGAAAAACAGAGATTGCTGAAAACAAGGTGAGGGGAGCATCTTCCGAGGAGGGGTGGAGAGCAGCTCTGTGTTCTGCAGCGGAAATGTGCAGCTGAACCCACAGGAGGCAGATTTGGTTTGTCTCTCGCACTGATTGACTGAGGACATGAAGTGCTAAGGCACACGAGAAAGTTATTAAACCGTGAATATACTGAAAACGAGGAAGCAGTACTGATTATGTTGTTACTATAAATATTTATAGTTTTGTCTTCTGATGATTTTCTATTTATAAAGCAGCTAATAAAATGATGTTGAAGCACTGGAACTTTTGATACTTGTAATGCCAGTTCTTTAGTTACTATGTGAAATAATGGATGCATCCAAAATTGACCCCAGCTCCTACTTTTTCTTCTGAACAAACATTTCTCATCCAAGTGACTTAGCACATCAGTGGGAGTTCTGTTTTCCCAGTTACTCATGTAATCCACCAAGTGAACTGATGCGTGGAAAGCACGGAAGTAAAAACAGGTCACCTAAAACAAGTGCTCTTCTCTTTTCTGCTCTCTAGTTACCAGCTAAGACAGGAGTTGTTTCGGCTCCTTAGTGCTAAGCGGCAGTGCAAGGAAGATGAAGACAAATGGAGACAAGAGGCAGCTGCCTTCTTCATTCAGGTTGCTTGGAGGAAACAGCTGAACCATAGCCCTCAGAAATCAGTTCCTTCATGTAAAAACCCAAAATCCTTAAACAAAACCAGCTCAGCCATAAAAAACAGCAAGCAGTCCATCCTAAAGCAGATATATGGTAATTTTCTTTTCACTATAATTTATTCTGAATAACTATGCTCTTGTTTTTATATCAGAGTGTATTTGTCTATGCACTTCTTACCTAATTGATAAGGATTTCAAATATTTATAAAAAATAGTCTGAATCTCAGGTGTTCTGGGCAATTGTATTTCTGTTTCAGGTTAAAAAACCCAGACAACTCAGTGATATAAAATGGCTCCTGCTAAAGCTGTTTGAATCCCCACACAGCATTGTTCAGCACAGATCTTGGAGCAATCACATAATTCCATTGCCAGAGCTGCTCACCATATATCAGTGTGGAAAGAGAACAGAGCAGTTAAGCTGGGGATAGCTGGCTTTATCCATGCAGAGTGGCTATTTGGATCATGGTTTGGTTTTTTAAAGCACTGTTTTACACTCAGTTTTGTTTGTTACTGTTCTAAAAATATTTTAATTTGAAGAATATGTTCAATGTTGGTAACTTTCTATATGAAGATAAGTAGTCTTTATGGCAAGAGCAATATTTTTATAATTCTGCACTGCTTTGCACTGTGCCTGAATGTGCATGTGCAAAGGAATGCATCTTCAAGAAAAGATAGAGAAGTATTGTTTCTACACTTTGAGTTCCTTTTCAGTGTGGATCACTGATGGAGTAAGGATATGCTAACTATATGTACTTTAACAGGTGGTAAGTCACTTCTATCATGGCTCTGTAGCTTTGAGAACCAAAAAGGGTAAAATAAATAAAGCTAACAGATTCATTTTCCTTCCCTTTTTTTTATAGTAACTGCAAAATGCATTTTAACATTATTAAATTTCAGTTGTGGTTGTCACAATTTTTTGTCATATGGAATGTCTCACAAGTTTCTCCATAAAAAAGAAGAGTAATATTTAGGACAAAGTAGTACTGTAGCTTACTGAAATAGTTTGTAGCTATACACAACCATGTTTATGTGATAAACACAGAGCTGTTCCCATTGTTTGTTAAAGGACGTTCTCAGGAAGGCAAAGTGTGTCAGTCAACAAGACCTCCTTCTAAGCTGAAACTTTCTGATGTGCAGCTGGTCTCAGGTAGGACACATCCATTTTAAGAATACTTTGATGTTTATACACTCGAGATGGGTTTCTTCTTAGATAAGAAAACATTCTGCTTCAGGACTGGGCTCTCTTACCAAAATGCGTAACTACTGCCAAACTGTCGTGATTGCACGCTCCTTCTTTCACCACTTTTTGGCTTAATTGAGCACTGCACTTCTATCCTTTTGATTTCAATGAAAAACTTCTTTACCAAACGCCATTTGTCAGACTTTTAAAGTGTATTAAGGACTTACTTGGGGTTGGGAGCTGTGGTAATGTTGGTGCTTCACCACGTGAGGGTTTAGGGCATTTGGTGTTTTCCTGGCTGTGCTACACCTCGGTCCGACAGGACACAGCTAGATGGGAACTCAGCAACTGCTTCAAGGAGTCAGGAGTTCAGGGAGTTTGCAAAGGGAAGTAAAATACGTTTTCAAGTAATTTAACACAACTCTGAAGTCAGAAGGAAATCCAACAGTGGACCTATCCTTGCGTTTGTTAGAACTGTAGGTGGATTTCTGCCTCACTAAGAGACAGAGGCCTTTTATTTCACCGTCTGAGAACTGTTTTAATTAAGAGGCAGGACCAGACAGGTGTTTGATTGCCACCTCTTCATGCAGATACCAATCTAAATTTTAACAGAGCTTTTAGCTCTTTTCATTTAACTTTTCAGGACAACAGATCTCCCTGTCTTCTGAAATAAAAAGGCTTTCTCTTGAGGCTGGAGTGGCCTTTGCTTTCATAACTTGGTGACGAATAGGTTAGTGATAGGAACTCTGCCCAGTTCCTTTAGAACACTACCTACTTTTATTCACCTAATAGGAGCTCAGGGAACTTTAGCCCTTACTTAAAAGACAATAACATGTTTTTCATCTGCCTGCCTTTGTGCATGACAACATTACGTTTGTTGGAAAAGTTCAGAGCTGTCAGTGGCTAATGCCAGACACTCCGTTTCTGACGTAGGTGCCTGGAGTAGGTCAGAATGGACTGCTCAGTTCCTTCTTCCCTTGCAGAAGGTACATCTGGGAAGGTGAAGGCTGACTGTCAGCCCGAGTGTTAATGTTCACAGCGCTCGTGGAAGAAGCGTGCAGTGACAATTCTGTAACGGGGATTGGCACCAGCTCAGTCAAACACTTTGGAAGGGGGGAGATGCAGAGCATGCTAAAGGAAATGTTCAGTAAGGCAGGTGACAGGTAGGAAAGGGATGGGATGTATAGGCATGGGCTAAGTGCTTTGGAATATTCTGACAAATAGGCCCTTTAAAATTGTTACCGTTAAAACATTGCAGAAGTTGACGTTTCTTCTTTTTCTGGTTTGTTTGGCTTTTTTTAAATTAAATAGATTCCTTTTGACAATTCAGCAAGTGGCACTTAAGAGGTGCTCTGCAGCAGAACCAGACAGCCTGGTTCTTTGTTTCACTGTGGACATTAAAGGGTGTTCAGAGTCACAAAGGATCAGGTTTTGCAACTCTTGGCTTTAGAAAGTCATCCTTCAGATGTGCTGAGTTCACACCCTCAATGAAACATCCAAGACTTGGGATGACCCTGGTTAGAATGGAATAAAGCATTGCAATGTTTGCAGCTAATCTTTACAAACCTGGGAAAGGAAGACACACATATTATTTGTAGCACATTACAGGAAATAAAAAAACACTGCATGAGCAATTCAAAGCACTTGCTTCAGCCCCTTGGCCTAGTTTCCCTGACTTTCTAGGAAGAGCCCACTGCCTACCTCATGTTGCTCAAGATTGCTTAACACAATCTCTTTCTGCTCTTCAGCACATTCTGCCAAGAGCGTAGTGCTAGTCTGGAGCCCTCCATTCATTTATGGGGTGAACCTCACTACACCCATGAGAGGCTGCTGAAGTCCCCCACGCAGCAGCAGCATCATCAATGTTCCACACAAGCTGTACCCAGTGCTGCAGAAACCAAACTCTCTTGAGAGACTGTCAGCAGTGAGATGCCAGGAAAAAGGCATTCACTGCTTACGAAATCTAGAACACAGTGTCAATGAAGCTGCTTTTCACCCTCTCGAGTTACTCATCAAAACTATTTTGTTCTTTTACAGTGAACAGCCTACAGTGTGTTAATTTGCTGGAGAACATGGGAAAATCAAGGCAATTTTCATACAACATGAGACCAACCACTGCTGCGAAACCAAAAAATACAAGACTCAAGCATTAAGCAAAACAGTGTTTGGAATTTAAAATCCATTCCAGTACAGCTGTTATCTTTCATAATGTATAAGCCATTTATGACATATTAAACTTGAACATTTTCAGTTTTGTATTATCACAGCATTACATACCAAGCAGACTTCTAAGGAGCTGGACTCATTTTGTGTACAGACTGGTTTTTAAATGCAACTGTTATTTCTTTACCAACACAGGATAAAATCTGAATTGCATTTGAAGACAGAAAGGAAGCACTAAGCCATGTATTGCAATAATGTTGTAGGGGCAATCAAAACTTTCCATTGCAAAAAAGTTGTTTGTTTATCAAACAGAGTTTCAAAGAAGAGGGAAACTGTACTAAAGATATTACAGTTCTGAGAGACCAATGTTCAATTTTATCTCAAGTTCATGAAATTAATTTCAAAATCCAAGCAGGAATGGAAGAACAGCCTTCATGCTCCACATTTCTACTAAAGAAACAATTGTTCCTCAGCTAATTATGGATTTTGAAGGAAATGTAGACATGTTGACAAAAAACACTCACTAAAGAAATTGCTTTCACAACCTATGGAAACTATTAGGGCTGTTTTCTACCCTTTGAAATTATCACCAACTTTTAAAATAACTTTTTCTATGTGCATTAAATAGAGAAGCAAGAAAAGATGGGTCTTGCTCTGGAAAAAAAATTCTTCTAATAGCTTTGAAGCTGCCACAGTGTACAGTATTTACCTTGCACAAAGTATTTAAAAATAAGAACTCAGCAAAAATAAAAAATGTTACTCTAAAGCATACCATTTTCTAACTTTTTTTTCTACTTGATACTACACAATTCTATTTATTTAAATAATGTGATACTTCACAATAATAGATGAGCAGAGTCAATTTAAGTCTGCTTCTCTGCAAGCTCTTCAGCATCAAGGACTGGACTTTAACACCTTCTCACTGTGGTCACCACATTTAACTAAAACACCTTCCAGTAACATCTACTTGCTCAAAAAAAAAAAGGCAATAGAGGTATTGCAGTTCTCTGTAAAATTTTTATTGTTTCACTTACAAAAAAATTGACAAGCTTTGTTCCAACATCTTCCATTCAAAACTAAATAGAAGTAAATGCTTTACAATAAATGCAGTTTGACCTCTTCAATATACTGTGTTTATAGGGCCAGGTGTCTGGGGATGAGAGGCAAGGTAGATGTTGAAACAGTAATGGAGGTCTGTGAGCCACTGCTCCTGAACTTCACCACTCTTCAGTGTCTAGAAAGAAGGAGAAAAAAGGTAAAACTCAATTTCCCCAACAGCACTTACAAAACTCAGCTTTGTTTTTACAGGCAATCAGGTGCACAGCTAAAGGTACCAGACAGCCCTGTTCCCCTGCACAGTGACATTTGACATTGTTCTCTCTTTTACACATTTCAACATGGTGTGTCTGTTAAAGCCCCAATAATAAAGTGTTACAGCTGGGTACACCAAGTCATTACACTGCCAAGTGTGTGAGGTAACAGCAGATGTGCTTTCCTTACTCTTAATTAGAGTGGCTCACTTACTTTGCAAATCTGCAATTTACAGGCAATTTAAATGCAAATGAGCATGGTCCCAATGCAGGGGAACTCCCCAAACCAGTCTAAGGAGAACTGCTACCAACAACCCAGCCCAGCCCAGGAATTCCCTCTTCTCAGGATTATGCAGGTTTAAAGAACCCAACAACAACAAATATGACCCACCCCCAGTGGAACAGCACAAGAACTGGTTGTGGCATTTTCACCACTACAAGCCCCTCCTAACCTGCAGGTTAGAGAACCTCACCATAATGTCTTACATCTGCTTGCAGCACCACTGCTTGAAAACTGCTCTTCTTGAACATTGGCAATGATTTTTAAAAATAAACATGACATACACGTGGCTTCTGGGAATCAAGAAGAAGTTTCATACCATGATGTCCTTGATGATCTGTTGCACCAGAAACTCGTTTGTGATCATATGGCTCCTGAGCTGCCCATGCTGCATCAGCAAGCGAAGCAACTGAGCAACGACGGGCAGCTCTTCCCGACAGATCCTGCTCACTTGCAGGCTTTGCAGCATCAGCCTCAGTAACCGTGGCAGGAGTGCTAGTGCAGAAATGCATGATCTCCACAGCATATCCCTGAGAGGAAAATATAATCAAAACTGAAATGATCCAGGACACGCATTTCAAGGATGCTTCTGTGAACTGGCTGCATGGCTGTACAAGGAATCCTGCTTCTGTGGATTCAGTCATGCCAGCTGCATTCACCATAATTAATGGCAAAGCAAAAAATCTGTACCAGAAAATGCCAAACTTGAAAATATTCCAAAATTTTGTACAACACTGGAAAAAAATTAAGGCCCTGCCCTGGAAGCTGCAAGTGTTGCTTCATCTCTCACACAGTGCAATTTCTGCTTCATGCAGCTGTGAAGAGGTTTTTGTTTCAGTCACTTTTCAGGTACGTCTGAATCTTCATTTAAGATTCATATGAAATTAAAAAATGGACTCAGCTATTTCTGATATGCAAGTCATTAAATACAGTAAGAAAAGGAGGAAAGGAGGGCTTGGGCGTTGAATTTTCAGGAAGCTTTAAACAACTTTTCTGTATATGGAAAAGTTTGACCGGTTTAAAGACATTTCTGTGTTTCAGGTGAATTTATTTGATTTCATTATCTGTTGCTTTTGGGTTTTTTTAAATCAAATGGATTTGCAGTCTATGTAATGACGCCTGAGAAGTTTTAAAACTGAAACATCAGATCAGTTACAAGTATGTACTTATAAAGCCAAATCCTTTGCGTGGTGCTTTTCAACGTATCCAATGAAGCTGAGGTTAAAGATTAATGTATAAACATCCAACTTCACAAAATCAGGATGGTTTTGACATCCAAGTAGAACAATTTGAAATGAAACTTGCTTCAGTTACTGCAGCTGCTTTTCTTAAATCTAAGTACTGATTTAAGTAAGCAAAAGAGAGACAGGAAAAAAAAATCTCTGGGGAGAAGGTAAGAAGAGCAACTTTACCTCTTCTGTAAATGCTCTGCATCCTCTCTGTCTATAGTTAACAGGAAGTAGAGAAGACTGTAACAACAAGAGGCCAAGAACCTGTGCAGGTTTTCACTTATGATGCAGGCTTGATCCAAGAGCTTATTTATGGCACATAGAACAGATCCAGCTGTGCTATCAGGTATTACAACCAATCCAACCTGTATTAAAATGAGACAAAAAAAAAAAAAAAAAACCCCACCCAAGTTCATCACTTTATACAAAAGATTTTTTGCAGGTATACAAGCAAACCTAGTGCTTTCCTATGGTGACATGTATCAATTAGTTTCTGTTCAAATGCTACATACCACTACATTTTTTTCAAATCCCTGCTTTCCCAATAAACTGCCACCCATAACAACAGAAGGTTAAACTCTCATCTTCATTCCATCCCTTCGAAACTCATCTCAAACATATTTGAAAACACAGCACTGCTTTGAGCCTTGCTCTGAATGTCAGTGCAGGCACAAACAATCTTCTGGGCAGAACAGGTCTTTCCTTTTAGGCATATATCATGGGACTGGGACGGCCTTCCGAGCCTTGAAATGGCAGTGAGCAGTCACTGAGGTAGAAGGAAACTCTGATTTATGCTACAGAAAGGAAAGCTTCTACTGGATTGTCACCAGGGTGAGTCTCCTTTAAGCCCAACAGGAGCTTTATGGACTGAGGTAAATCAAAGCTAATGAAATATATGGTGAGCCCAAAGTGGGGTGATGCTCTGCCATTGTTAAACAGAGAACATCATCTTGAGTAAGGATTTTATAGGCATAATAAATAATTTAGAAAAAATTCTTGTTTTTTGTAGAGGCAGTGAATTAGAAAGCAGTTTAAATTTTGAAGTACTATGGAGTAAGTACCCTAGATTTTTGTCTTATAAAGCCATAAAAAAATCATGCACTGCTAGTGTGGCACCGTTTACCTTTAAAAAAAACATTTAAGGAGTTTGAGAGTGGTCTAATTTGCTCACCTGCAAGTACACTGTTTTAAAATGACACAGGGAGTTGGTTCACTTAACAAGGTTAGCTGTTTCTTTTAGAAATATTTAGAAAAAAGATCAGTAAAGTACAGGCTACAGAGATGTGAAATGTATTTCATTCATATCATTACTTGTGAGAGGTAGGAGATACAGAACAACTATGAGTTCAGTTTTAAATCCTTCCAGCTGAAGACACTGGGAGTATTTCAAGGCCACGAGCAGAGATCGCTGTCCCAGGCTGACCCTGCGCCAGTCAGGTGCAGAGGGAGGAGGAGGATGATGATGGTCGTGCCTGACAGAAGGTGGGACTGCAGCTGTCACCACGACCCTGCTGAATACTACAGGACACTGAGGCACCAAACAATTAAATCACGTTCTTCCTGATCAACCATAAATAAGAAATAATGGCAGCGATCTAGATGGATATAAAGAACCATCCTGAAGACCAACTGAGCCAACGCTACTGATGGAATGTGCTGGTCAGCCAGACTGAAAGATGACAGGAACAGAAACATTTCAATTTACACAAGTCCAGTAGATGAGGCTGCTCAGATAAGTTCCTGTCTAGAATGTTGCCTCCATGGTGCTTTTGTCCCCTGAGAGGTGTCAGCAGCCAGTTGGAGACCTTGGGCAGCAGCCTTGCCAACCATAAAAACCCATTTAATGCTTTTCTCTCAAACAGCAAAGTAGTAGAACATATAAGCCTTTTTAAAAGTTGATTTAGATCAACATCCACCCTAAAAATCCAGACTGTGGTTATAGGCAAGCTACTCCCAATGGAAATTCTGGGCTAGTAACTTCTCAGTATGGCTCCATACAGGGCATGGTGGACACTGGTTAGATCACAGAACCGCCCTGACAGGAGGGCATGGGTGGACCCTGTGGTCCTCCCTCTCATCAGGCAGCATCACAGGGAACTGCAGATTCTGTCCCTGGCCATTCTGTACCCAGCTCTGGCTTTGCCATCCCCATCCTCAGCTCAGGCATGTTCAGGATTAGAAGACAGGCTGTAAAACCCACAGAATGGGTCAGGTTGGAAGGGACCACAGTGGGGTCATTTGGTCCAACCTCTGTGCTCAAGCAGGGCCATTACAAAGCACATGGCACAGGTCTGTGTCCAGATAGTTCTTGAGCACCTGCAGTGAGAGACACTCCACATCATCTGTGGGCAATCTGTTCCAGGGCACAGTCATCCACACAGTAAAGTTCTTCCTCATGTTCAAGTGGAGCTTCCTGAGTATCAGTTTCTGCCTGCTGCCTCTTGTCCTATTGCTCAGCACCACAAAGAACTTGGCTCCATCTTTTTGGCTACTTGAGATACTTATATAAATAAATGAGGTAAAAACCTCAACTACAGCTGCTGGTCGCTCTTTTGAAAAGTAAACCAAACCAAGAAGTGTTTCATTGATGGACAAACTGCCTTGAAGGCAAGCTGAAGTATTCACCAATCTGTGCAAAATTACCCATATAAATTTAGATACCAACAGTTATTATGTATTTTTTAAACCCTCCCAAATCTCGTTTAAAGCTTTTGCAAATGCTGAAATTATACATGAAATACATAGGTTAAGTGGATTTGAGGATTAATGAGACTGTTAGCGAATTTATCACAAGGAAGTTTTAACATGGTACTTACCAGATATTTACAGATGCCAGTCTGGAGAATATCAAAACACTGACTTTGTGAAGGTATAGTGGACAAACTGTGACAGATCACCTGTTTTAATAAAACAAAGTTGTATTTAAGCACTACAAATGCAACCAGCAATCACTGACTGTGCAGCCATACTTTGCTGACAGACCTAAATCCAAAGAACCTACACTGACATGCAGCAGCTTTGTCTCAAAGTACTGATTCTTTACAGTGTACAAGAGTAGCATTATCAACATAAATTATTCAATCTTAAAGAGATGATGGTCTACACCAGTAGGTTTTATGGGAAAAGCTTTCTGCATTCTATCTGTGTGAAAAGCTAAAAATACTCTATTCAAGCTAGACTGCCACACCAAGCCTCCAAATGTCTTTCCTCAGAGGTGAAGAATTTCAGAAAACAACTTCCCAAATAACTGTACCAAGCATGAAACAGAGGGCTCACAGAAAAACAGAAAAGTAACACAACAAAGAAGAATGTAGCAAAGATCCATTTTCAACATATTTTCCTCTTCAGTGCCAAAAATGTCATGTTCAAAAATGATACAAAATGTAATACTACAATGGAAAATCATGTTTTATAAATGGCATAAAAAATTCTTGTATAATCCAGCACTAGCAAACTACCATGAAATACTGTATGTCTCCTGGATAGGGTAAAGAAACCAGAGCTCCAGTAGAACTGCTGGTAAGCTGTACTGCAATCCTCAGCAGATGGCTTTCTCTGTTCCTCTTTTCCTTCCCCTCTGTTCCAGTAATTCCCAAACTACTTGGAGAGCTTGGATGCCCTCTCTCTGCATTCACTGCTTATCTCTCCAGAGTGGCAACCAAAGCTTCCTGAGCAGCCCACACGCACAGTGCATTATCACCAGGAATTGTGATGTCCTGCTAAGGACGAGGAAGATGGAAGAACCAATACATGAGGAATGGAATCTTCTCTTTGTGCTTAAGGGAATCAGAGAACAGCAAGATCAGATGTTTGAAGGACAAAAGAATTGAAGTCCATGAGTTTTACAAATACCTCAACTAAGCAAAACACATTCCTGTAAGATGCCTCGTGACTCAAAATCTAAAGAGAACTTGCACAGGAGGATCTGACCTGAGGGATTAAATAATGTGATAAGTGTTTTGGTTTTGAGACTTCAGTTTAATCAGGCAGGTCAGGACACCAAAATGAGATAATGACAAAATATCAACTGTGAACATATCAACTGTCTTGTGTCAAAAATAATAGTCCACAACGTTTGCAGCTGGAGGATGGGAAAGGTTAGGGAAATAACCAGTAGCTGAAGGTCCTGTGGTATGAAAACTCAGCCTTAACTAATGTGGATGCCAGTGCTAGTTTAATCAGAAATGGCCAAGCAGCACCATTTGTGGTGGTACAGAAGGGCAATCAGCTTTTTCCAAAATTACATACCACACCTGTTTTTAGCCCCGCTTAATGCCAGCCAAATTCAGGAGATCCTTAACACATCTGCCTAGTGGAACATAACATTCCTGTTAGTGGAACATAACACTGTTGGGCTGTCAGGACATTGCTCATGTTATTCAGTATCACAGGTGTAGTGCAAGTGTTTCATTTGACTAGCAGGACTATTTAAAATCCAATTTCATAGATACTCTTGCACTGAATACTTTTACTATACATTCACTTTATAATGAAACCATATTATTAAAACTGAGTACACGATCCTAAATATAGTAGGGCTATTGTCTGCTGCAATTTGAAAGTGATAAAATATTAAGTGCTCTGGAATATTCCCAAGAAATCCACTCAAAACATCTGTGTTATTAGTAGTGTCAAGGAATAAGTCAAGCTGCAACAGAGGTTATTACTGGGGACTGTCATGTCAAGGACAAACTGTGACACAAATCTGACCTAGTATTTTAATGAGCAGCACTTATACAAAAGGTAAAGCTGCACTGATGAATTCTGTTGCATGACAGCTCCAAGCTGAGAAATCCTGCCAAGGCAGGGGGACTGGACTAACCTACGGAAAAGATCACACAGGTCTGATGAGTAACAGCTACAAAAAAAAAAAAAAAAAAAAACCAAAAAACAGTGAAAAAAGAGTGGTGGGTCACAGGCTTGGAGACTGATAAAAACTTCTGCAGGCAGCTGTGAGTTTTATCTGCTGGAAATGAGAAGGAAATTCTGTAACAGCTGACCACAAGTGGCTGTGATATAACCACAAAAAAGGCAAATGCTACTTCAGGATGTAAAAATAAAGATAATACAAATAGAAGTGCTCAGACAGAATAAGGATCATCTCTTCAGTTCTACTGTCTGAGATCTTACTTAGAATTAGACCATTTCTGACATACTTTTCAGGAAAGGCAAATTCAAACCAAACAGACACAGAAAAATTGCACAAAGAGAGATGCTGTCTTACCACTGTCAATGCAAAGAACTTAGCCTGCCTGGGCTGGCAAAATGACACCCAAGAAGGGATCTTATTGTCACTTAAAAAGTGGTGAAAAATGCTGCACCAAAACAAATGTAACCAAACAACAACTAAACATAACAATGATCATGGCTGGCTGGGAATGCAGATGTGATGGAAATTGGGAAGGATGATTATGAAAGGGGAGAATGCAGGAGACATTTGTTGCTCCTAGGACAGAGCTTGGGCAGTTTACAAAAAGGTTTGCCATATGCTTGTGAGCACATCACACCAGACACAGCCTGCCAGCAAGATCCCTTTTACTCAGTACAGACCCACAAACTAAAATCCTTGAAGGCAAATCCACCAAACCCACCTAGCAAAAAACAGTTTCATTATTAACATTTCACTCTCAGGACTAGACTATGTCTCTAAAACAAGCCCACCATCCACTGATGCTCTCCCCGAAAGGACAAGTTTTGGGAACGTTTCATTACAGGTACAATATGCCCACACTCACAATTCTTCCTGAACTGTCAAGGAGAACAGGCATCATACCACTAGACAGCAGCATAATTCCTTAGAAGGGTTGTGGTAAAGTGCAAGTTGATTTTTCAATCTTTTAGATCTTTCTGACCCTCAAAACAGCACCACCATTCCCTACATCAGCTCTGTTTTCCTGCAATTAAGTGGGAGAGGCGATTCTTTTCAATTCCATAAATTAAATCCTGCTTGAAATGGCTTTCGTACCAAATGCCTGTTATAAAAAGTGAAACTGAAACGTTTTTAGACATGGAAATGAAAGGAAAAGAAAACTTAATTATCACATGAAAATTAGTATTTTCCCTGACAATTTATTTTCCTTAGGCAAGGTTTTGCATGATGTTTAATTTCCATAATAAAATGTCACAGCTGATTCATTACATTACATTTGATTAGCATTTATCACATTTTTGGCACATTCATAGATTGATTTTGGACCAAAGCCAGAGTTATTTTGTTTCAGAGCAATCCTGAAGTGAATGGACTGAGAACAGGCATTTTTCATCAGGGAGGGGTGGGTTTTTCTTTTTGAGGCAAGTATTTTATAACAGGTTTGGCTTAGGCTTAGACGTTTTGTTGGGGTGTTTTTTTCTTCTCTTTTTAATTTTGTTTGAATGTTCACTTGGATAAATTAACCTAAAGAAAAGCATTCTCTTAAACACGGGGATTATCTGTTAGCACTGTGCAGCAAATGCTACAGGCTCCATTGGCAGATTTTCAAACCAAACCCTACTGATCAGACAAGCCCAAGTATCACGAGCCACAGAACTGCAACAGCAGGTTCCCTCCCGGTGCTTTGGGAAGTCACTGCTACAGGGGCTCCTTGCCTGCCACACTGAAACTCCAACAGCAGCCAACCACAACAGGGAAGAAAAAAACCCAACAAAAAATCTACCACAAAACAAAATAAACAACCCCAAAGAAATTAAAAAGAAACCCAAAATGCCGGAAAGATCCTTCAGAAGCACAGCCTGACCCAGGTTCTTTGGAGATCCTGACACCATGGAATATTTTACTTCAACTGGATGAGTTAAAAGCATTTTTGCCACGGACAGCCACCCTGACTGACAATGCAATCCCACACAGGCTTTTCACAGTTCTAATGTAGAATCAGAGAAATTCATCAGTGTAATGTTCACCTCTAAGATGCTCTTGCCTCCAGAAGACCGAGTTGGGCTGACCCAAGGAAGCCCAGCCTCAGTGTGAGCCCTCATGGCAACAGGAACAAGCACACCTGATGAACCGAGACTAATGTTCTGTTCATTACTGAACTGTTCCCACTCCCTCAATGCTTCCTGCAACACGACAGAATCCTGGTTCAAAGTCTCAAGGAAACTACTTATCAGCAACTGTCCAGAGACAATTTTCGTATTATTTCAGGTTTAATCATGCTGCAAAGTACTCTTTTTTCAAAGAAAAATTCTCACCTTCCTCTGAAGACACACACGAGCATGAGCACAGAGAGGAACCCAAGCAAGCAGGAAAGATAATGGAGTATTGTAGCGAGCCACTGTGTGGAGTCAGACCAAAGGCAGTTCAGACTCCCTGAGAAGTGATTTTATTGAAAAAAGAAAGTTGGCACACACCAGATACTATAACCTAAGGTGAACTTTAAAATATATTTTTCAACTCGCATCGACATGTACCTCAGACATGGATAACTAAAATGTAACAGGCTGTTCTGCAGTGAATTCCCCAGCCCTCGTGCAATGCCTGTTTGGAGCAGGACTGTATCCAGTGTAACATGTTAGTGCGGAGCGCAGAAAACGAGACGTTTTCAGGTGATGGGGCAGGCAATGAAGCTTGGCGTCTGAAGCTTGGCCAGCTCCCCCGAAGCACCCTCGCTTATCAGACACTGTACTCCCCTGACAGGTGCTGCTTCTCTTTCTGAAATAAATTGATTTGACAGGGCAATATTAACAGTGCCCTGAGTTGTTGAGAAAGCTGCGTACAACAAGAGATCTTTGTTCATCTGCCTTGGGTAAGCTCACGGGGGCGGATGTGAAAGATATTCCTGATTCACTGACTCCAGAAAAAAAAA
The DNA here is from genome assembly GCF_021018805.1 of Prinia subflava. Lineage (NCBI taxonomy): Eukaryota > Metazoa > Chordata > Aves > Passeriformes > Cisticolidae > Prinia > Prinia subflava. Next base: position 61,462,042 of record NC_086247.1, read on the forward strand.
AAAACCTGAAAAAAACCCCATAGAAACCTCCACACGAAATCCCTACACATTCACAATAAAACAAAACAAAACCAAAGTTAAAAAAAGAAACAGCCAAAAAGAGGAACAGAGTCTGCAGGAGAACATTACACAGGTGAGCAACAAGGGAAAAAACCACACTGTTGGGCTAATTTTACATTCAGGGTAGCAAAATTGGAATGCAGAAACTTATTTAAGAATTCCAAATGCTTAAGAACCTATATGGTGTTCCACATATTGCTAGAGACTCAGTATTTCCAAAGTCTTAGAAGAATTATGACACACAGTTCATGTCCTGGTCACAAACAGGGTAACTGCAGCACACAAACTCATCTTGCATCTGCTAACTGTGATGGTTGTGTGGCTGCAGGCTCCTTGGCTGTCATGGGGTCTGATACAAAATCTGTATTTGAGAATCAATTAAACGAAGGGAAGTTATCTTTATTTGCCACTGGACACAAATACCTGAATGGCAAGCACCACAGCTCACCTCCTGTGCAACAACTTGATCACATGTTCAAGTCTGATACCAGCAAGGTTTGGTGCTACAAGGCAGAGAGGGCTAGAGACAGTCACCCTGGTTCTCTGAGTGAGGGGCATTCCTGAGAATACTGTTATCAGCAAAACCAGGCTGTACTCTCAACAGCCACTTTGCTATCCAAGAGGAGACAACACCATACCTGAAATCACAGGTCAGGTTCTCTTCTCAGAGCCATCTTACTAACAAAATTCAAAGAAAGGACATCACAAAACAGCTTTTGTTTCATCCTTTTGCAGCCATAATATGCCCCTCTTTCACAGCTCTGCAGCTTCCTCACAGCTATAAAATGTCACCACAGCCAACTGCTCCTCCTTGGGATGCCTCCTCGTCAGACTACATGCAGGACAGTCAAAGGAACACCTGATGCTGAAGTCTCCAAATTCACGTGCCTGCCTCTTCTCCAAATGAAAGGGCTTGGAAACACAGAAAACCCTACACTTAGCTCTTGTCCCACAAAGCCTGTCTCTTGAGCAAATTTAGGTTAGGTATCACAAGCCAGGATTTGAATATAAAGCAAAATACACAGGACCTGTGGAGTTGTAAATTCAAGCTATGTGCAGTAACACTGCAGTGAGCTCCCAGCTCCAAGGTGTTAAAAGATATGCTGGAAGTATATGATGCAGGTACAATGGAGTACTGGCCTGAAGAGCAGCTTAGGTTTTCTGGAAGTTTGTGTTTTACTGTACGTGTTTTACTGGTGGGGGTTTGTTTTGGTGCTTTTTTGTTTGCTTTGGGTTTAAGTTTTATGTCTTATGAAAGTGACCTTTGAAAAATATGTTTCTTAATTTTAGGAGGCATTTGCTTTACTTAAATTATTTCCCTTCTGTTTCTCTGGACTTTGCATTATTTTCCAAGAAAACAATTATTTTCACCTCTAAACATTAAAGCTGGGATAGGATCTAGCTTTACTAAACACTAACAGGCTTATACAGAATTTTTTCTCTTCCTTAAACAAGATTAAAATTGTACCATATTCCTAGTTTAGAAAGAAAATTTATTTACACTTAGCTGTCTTTTCTCCCCAGTAATTCCAACCTGTGAATCCCAATAAAGACAACAAGTTGAAATCTTTCAGGAACCTCAATTCAAAATCTAGATTGTAAAAAATTTTTGAGGTTTTTTTTTTTAAGCATTAATTTCTGCTTCAAGTTAACCTAGAGAACTACAATACCACCATTTACTTCTCAAGACTAGCATCCTTGCAGGGCTTTTAATTTGTGTGCACTGACTTGCTATCTTTATTGATTTGCTGTAATTTTTCATAGCACATCTGTGCAGATCCAGCCTTCCCAACTGTACTTCACTTATAAGACTGAACAGGTTTTGACACGGATTAGTGTCTTACACTACACACATCTCAAGGTTTTTGAATTCAAGTCTGCTTTTAAAAGCAGCTGACCTTCCCTGGTGTTTGGTCTTACACATTTTAAACAATTGGTTGAATATTTTATTTCTTTGAATCAGCTGTGTGCTCAATACAGCTCTGGAATCCCGACTTCAAGCAACCCTCAAATTATCATTTGCTTTCCCCCTCTGCAATGTTCAACCGTCACAAATATCAAATATTACAACAGAAATTACCATGTATACACGGTTACCTTGTTAAACTCTTCATTTCTGTGGGCACTTTTTCATTTGATCCTGGCAGAGCAATTCAATTACAGGGGAGTGAACAATATCACTGACAAACACTATGGGCACAGTTAAAATGAGCCAAGGCTAAAGCTCTTCCCTCGGGCTGCAACCATTTATTCTGGAGTCCCATTTATTTCTGCTACAGGGGGGTGATTTTAAATAATTGGCTTTAACAAGACAGAAGTAATTTTAAGCAGAAGTTCCTCCAGAAAAGGAACCAAAGTTCCCACATTTAACATCTCTAAGACAAATCATGAAGACTAACCTTTAGAGCTATGCAAAACAGCATTAAAAGAGACACTTTTCTGAAGCATTGCTCCTTAACTGAAAATCACCACCATTCAAAAGCTTCTAAAAAAATATTACATGGTCAGACTGCCGCAATTCCAATCACCACTCTTGAGACAAAAGAAAAGTAATTTACAAACAATATCCACCCCAAAACAGGTTTTGTTAAAAACTAAAAGCAGTATCAGACGTGCCTTTGTTACTGTTACCCGCATGCTACCAGGTGCCCTGGCTATAATAACACTCCAGAAGTCCAAACTGCAGTATGAAATGCCTCAGGTTATTCCTTTCCTCTGCAGAACTTGCCCCTTTCTCCAGAGGCACACTGCTTTCTCTCCCGCATCTCTGGCACGCGTGCGTTATGCGTGGAATTCCCTCTTACAGCTCTTAGAAACACACAGCACCCATTGCACAGCTACAGACAGGGGGGTGGCACTGCCTTCCCCTGCACTGGGAAACAAAGCTGAGCTGTGAGCAGTAAGGCCAACAAGCTGTGGCCTCCAGAGTCACACCTGGGACCCCTCCTCAGTCCCACCGCCCTGGCTGCTCCTGCCTCACAACCCCGACACCCCACCGGCCGAGCGACGGCTCCCGCAGGCTGCTGCTGCCAAGCTGGAGGCTGCAACAGAGCCACAACACACCCTGTGCTAATCTAGAGCTTTTCTCTTCCACCTGCTTCTTCTCATAGAACTTACGGGCAATTTGTATTTGCAACTTTGTTCTTTTCAGCAGAGAGCTAAAAACTAACAATGGTTTAAACAAAACTAGAGGTGAAGAGATGAAAGAAGATGGTGGAAGGACCAATAGGAATCTGATCACTAGTCTCATTTGTTGATAGGAAACCATCAAATCCTAATTCCATCAGGGTTTCTTATTTATTTTCACCCACATTAAAATACTTTTCCATTGAGAGGAAATCCTGAATTACAACTACATAATAGGAACTCTTAAACAAACAATTCTAAACACAGAGTAGGGGCCTGGTCTGCAGCCAACGAGCACTGTTCTCATTTAGCAGGTATTTAAAATTACTACAAACATTTTGCTTAACATTACAGCATCACCATAAACCTCCTTATCCAGCAAGGGAACAGATGAAAGATTAACATTCAGAAGCTCTGCACTGTACCAAATTCCACCACAGGCATGACTAATTCAAGCTGGGGTTTATTATTTCCTGTAGCACTTCTCTGTCTAAATAAAGCAATTTTCTGCCACAGCTAGAAATATTTTGACTCCAAAATTCTATCACACCTTGAACTATGCCCACTTGGAAGAAGGCAGTCTCCAAACCTACCTCCCTCAAACCCAATGCCCACAGAACCCTCATATCACACTGTCTTTCCAGACACCCTAGGAGAGCCTCAGGATTTGCTGGCAGTTTTCTTCTCCCCAGAGCCTGCAGCTCTGGGGTTTGCTTTTTTGACCGGGTTTTTGTTGTTGCTGTTTAGTTTTCTGGGGATTTTTTTCTTTTTGAGAGCAAATTAGCTTGTTCAGTACCTACTGAAAACTACTTGATCTACTTGAAGAAGTATTCCTGTGCAGCTTGTGGCAAATCTTGAATTGAAAGGTTTTTATCAAGCCTGTCTTTTTCTCCTTTTTTTCCTTCTTTACCTTCTTGGTTTTAAAAAATTGTCCAGACTCCAAATCCCAAGGTTTTAATGGACTACAGTCCCCAGAATAATTTCTTCAGAAACTGAACATTATATAGCATAGTGGTCAACATGTTTGAGATTGGAGGATGGAACTCATACAGAGAAAAGGTAAAAGCCCCCCAAAACTTAAAGAACACAGTGCTGTATTAGATATTTAAAAACAGAAAAAAGTAATCTAAAAGCTGAAGAGCTTCAGCATGGTTTTGTTTATGCATCATTCACCATATCTGTGACTGCATCTGAAATCAAAACCAGACAAGTGAAAAATGAATGGAACTCTGCAACTCATAAAAGGAAGTGGGTGCCTCAATACCAGTGATCACCTCATTGGAACACAACCAGATATGCCACCATTATTACCAGATCAGAGGCAAGAATATCTTCATTCTTCTCCAGTATGAAAGCAACCTACTGAAGAGGTGCCCCTAATTTTGTTCACAAAACTCCATGTGAAGAAAAAAAACCTAGCAAACCTGGGGAGAACACACCAAACAGCACTGCAGTACCTGGCAGGCCTTTAATGGGAGCAGTCTGACTTTTAGATCAAATGTAAGTGTAACAAACCTACCAAATAAAAGAAAACAACAAACCCTTACTCATACTGTGAATTTCATTATGTCTAAAAAGCAAAAATAATGAAGAGATTTGTTGACGGTGAAACAAAAAGACCTGTTTTTTTTTCAGAAGGAGTTTTCAAATAGTCACAGACTCCCTAGAGTTGGAGGGAATACCCTCAAGTTCCTCTAATCCAAGGTTCCTGCTCAAGTGGAGTCACCTGGGGCAGGTCACCCTGCACTGTGTCCAGCTGGGTTTTGAGTACATCCACAGACCGGAACAAGAATGCCTCTAGGCTACTTATTCCAGTATTTGACCGCCCTCACTGGAAAAATGCAACAGTTCAGAAACTTTTGGTTAAGAGCCTACAAAATCAGGTGGGTCTAGAAGGTCTCATCCTTCTTTACACAGATTTTTGATGCATGGGATTTTTGCTCCTATTCTCTTCCACAAAATAGTCTCCAGGGCTGACACAAGTGCAGAAGCAGTGCAGTGTTCCACAGGATGTCCAAATCATCTTTCATTACTAACCAAGGATATCCAGCTCTTCACTTAGTGACCACCATCCCCTTCTAACAACCTGGGAGAGCACCCTGTATCTTTCCTGAGAAAAGGTACTTTAACAAAAGTGAGTCTCAAGCTTCTGAAAATACTGACTCTCCTTGATAGCACCAAAACACTGAAGACAGTGGTAGAAGAGACTCAAACTTGCAACCAGGAACCAAAGGCACAAAAAAGAACTCAAACTACTTCACTGTTCCCTGTGTGAAAATAATCCTATTTCACTGCCAACTTTGAAAGATTTATGGAATAGAAGCAAAAAGAAGAAGGAGAAAACACTAAAGGTGACATCTGCAGAAACAGTTAAGGTGTACATAAACCCTTCAGATGCTGTACCGGATTATGCTAACTCTGAGAAACAAATAATTGCTCTGTGCACTCACAGAGCAACAGGACATGGAAAAGAGAGCATTCTGATCCCTCCATACTGGAGAAAGGTATTTTGGTGAGAAAACACTTCACTGCTGTCCAGAAGACACAAAGCAAAACAAATTAGAAAGTTCAACTGCTCCACAGGCAAAATAACTGAAGGCAGGACACCTAAAAATGTGTGTCAGTCATGGCACCAAACAACAGTCCTGCTTAAAATACTTTCTAATACATAGCAGCACACATTCAATGGGTATCTCAGACTATCATAAATTTCAGAACATTATCACTTGAACACTGTGAAGTAGCAGACATCTACTATATTGCTTTCTTGAATGAAAAAACATATAACTAAAACATTATGTTTCGCTCTTCCTTCTGAATTCAGGACTATGATTTCATAAATACTCTCAAATTGGCACGTCATCAGAAAATGATTTCATAAAGCGGTTTCTGGTGAGCTAAACAATAAAAAGAGTTGATGCAGAAAGACAGCTAATGCACCTGTTTTGAATAAAATGTGGTGGCTCAAATCCCTTTAGAACCAACAATCAAATTAAGTTTTCAACTCTTATGATGTTAGGTACTGAATTAAGAGTGAAGTTTCTAATCCCAGCATATTTTGGTTAACTAATCAGGAATCATTCAGAATAATGACTAATGCCAACTTAATATTGCTTCCAAGCTGAAATTTATTTAATGCAAGTGCTTTTAATTACTAGTGGCACTTATTCTCCAGGAAAACTCTTTATAATTAGTATTTTTACAATTAATTTGTTTTTGAAAGCCAAAACATATTGCTGGTCCTAATATTAGCGCTTAAGAATTTCCACCAAGGTTTCTGATTTTCCAATTTTTTTCTTGAGTATTGCTTTGCACACTACATGTCTAAACATTCGACTTTCAAAGCAGCTTCCTCCAAAATATTATGCAATGGCTGTAGAAAGATGTTGGCTGCTCAACAGCTTTTGTATTTTTCATTCTTTTTTCAACTCAAATCACAACAGGATTTAGGCATCTGTAGAAAAGGGATGGAGAGCACTCAGAGTTTGTATGCTGTCATTTAGAATTAGTGTTGATGTATTACCTCTGTCACAGCCCAGTGGTGTAAAAACTGGTCCAGATCAGTTAGGTAAAGACGGATAGGTGAAAGCTGTGTCTGGCTAATGTGTGGTTTTCCTCTAATGCCCTGGAGACTAGTCAGCTCCTCTCTTGAAAACCCTGGGAAGAAGAAGCAGTACAACAGTATCACAAAACAAGCCAAACAGTGTTCTACTTCAACAGCATCATTGACAAACACTGTCTTTTACACCAAGTCAACATAACAATTTTTTGTTGAAAGCTCTTGCTCTTTGATAAGTATATCAAAGTACAAATTTTGACTTTTGACAGAAAACAAAAATATTTTAAAAACCCAATAGTACTATAATGTGATACAAAAAAACTTTAAGAGGCCAGTGTCATGCTATTTTCAATATATGTCTCTTTTAAAAAATAACAAAAACAGGTATAATGCAAAATATTTCATGTGTTCACAATAACTCAGTAACCTCAGTAATAAATAATATAACCTCAGGGTTTAAAAAATACCATCTGGCTTATTACTGCTAGTCAGGTATTAGATGTTTTAGTAAAACAGGACAACTACTCCACAAGAGTTACTTGGGCTTTGCTTGCATTTTCTATGCCACCAGTTCAGCACTCTTTTTACCACTTTAGGAACAAAAAGGTAACTTTGAAAACAAAGTAGCTGAACATTATAAATAACAAAGGTGACAAAGCAAACACACTATTTTTTACCACATCACAAGTTAGTGGGAGTTACTTCTTAGCAATATGACACCATTTTAACCACTGTAACTTCCCAAAGTTGCATCACCACCGAATACAACTATTTTTATAGCTGAGTAAGAACAGAGTAGCAGAAGTAGCTCTGCTCACACACTGACGTTGGCCAGCTCGCTTTAATGTACTGTGATTACTTTATTTTGATGGAATGTCTTTAACAGCGTAAGCACATTCACAGGAAATCCCAGAGGCACTCATTTATATTGTTATGAGCCAATAAAAGGCATTCACTTCAAGCTTGGAAAAAAAATCTTGTTTATGTCATATGCTGAATTTAGGTTTTCCTCATACTTTCCTAAGAAAGTTGCTAGAATGAAGAAAAAGTATGCAAATATTTATCCCAAATGGAAAAGTGTAAAAATACTGCCAAAAATCAGATCAAGAAAATAAAATCTCATATCAAAAATATACTTTCAGGAAGTACTTACTAAACCATTTACTCTAAATTAAATTCAGTAATTGACTATCAAAACAAATTTCATTTTGTTAATTCTGAATTATTACATTCATATGAATTACCTATAAGGGTTGAAAACAAGAAGCTGAAATAGTCCACATCATTCACTGAATTATCCTGCACTTGGCACTTCCAGCCTGCAAAGGATGATCTACACAAAACCAATAGCAGACAGTTTATTAAAAACCATATAATTAAGACTTCACAACCGACCTGCACAATACAATCAATTAACATGCCTCAATTGTTATGGTTTTAGCCTTCCTGTTTCTAGTGGTGTTACAATAGCATTTTAAATAGCTTCAAAACCAGAACTGGCTCTTTTAAAGACAAAACTTACTGAAATTCGTACCCCTGCATAGCCTTAGGTTGCTAAGATGATTAAATTAACCAAGATAGCGATCTTTCATTAATACTGGTATAATCTTCAGTACAGTGATGACACCGTAAATTAAACTAATTTATGTCCCTTACTTGGTAAAAGTCTTTACATTACAAATACTGGGCTATATTTTTTATCATATCCATTACTTTTAATACATGAAATACAAACCCCATCTGAAAGCAGTCTCAGCATCTCTTTCAGAACTGCTGAAACAATTGGACACAGCTAAGTTAAAAAGTTGGTTGGAGATCCAGAACACAAAAAGGAGCAATATGCAAAGACAGGAGCAAAGCCGTTATCAAAGCTGTCTGACACTTTCTATCTCAGGGGCAATCTGGAACAGGGGGAGCCTACACCAGCCTACTTTGGTGTCTCACGTTAGAAGCCAGTGCCTGTGGGAACTCGGAGCAAGCAGACACCAGTGACCACCCAATGGCAGAGTCTGGCTCACGTGTCGGTGCTGAACCAGGAGGAAGCCGGGAGCTGGCAACAAGGACATCTCACACATGCTTTCCTCACAAGGCTGCAGCTCAGACCCACATCACATTATGCAAAAACGCATATTATTCAAATTGCCTTGTATGCTGCTTTTGGCACTGGCACTGCACACTACGGATCCTTGCTGTAAGAGATTGCTGCTTTCCACTCTTACAATCTTGTGAAATTTCAGAGCTTCTGAATGCAATTTTCCAAGCCAACTATCTGCCTCAGATCTTTTTTTTTTCCTAATTTCTCTGTGCCAACAGCCAAAATGGCTTAGCCCATGGGTAACAAAAATTCTGGAACGCTTGTTATGCAGGAATTTTTTACAGCTCCCCGTGCTTTAGGAGCAAAAATATCAAATTTGGAACACTTTTGTGCCAGGCATATACATTTTGCCACCCACAAAAATCCATCCACAATATTTCAGCAACCACAAAAATGATAGCTAGAATATGCACATGTCTGGACTTACTCAAAAAGAAAGGAGAGAAAACCCTGGAATGTCAGAATTTCATTAAATTAAAGAAAAAAATCAGGATTCCATCAGACTACCATGTAGGATAGTTAACTCTAGGGAGGGAAAACATCATTGTTAGGTGAGAGAGCACAAAGTAAAGCTTTATTAAATAAAGCTCCCACTTCACACTGAATTCTTAATGCCTGGCAGTAGGGGTTTGCCATATTTTGGTGACGTGGTGACTTTGCAGTGCAGGCAGCTCTGCATGCTCCCTTCTGGTTCCCAGAAGGTTTTTGGTCCTGCCCTGAGGCCTGGCTCACTACTTCCTTTTCTTAACCCACAGTCTCTCAATCTCCCCCCAGCCCTAAGGCTGCTACTTGGCTGCCAAGTTCTCCCAGGACAAATCCCTTGGCCATGGCCAATGGTCTCCCCAGAGAACAGTGAATATTTTCCATCCTTCCAAGGATGTCCCAGTCCCATTCCTTACAGCATGGAAGAGACTTCACACATACTCAACCAAATCAGCAAAGAGCTCTTGCCACTACTTCCCTACATAAGGTGGTTATTCACACAGGAATCGGATCCATACACCAGAAGAGAGAGTGAAATCCATGTCCTGTTCAGCACAGCAGAAGAATCCCCCAAAATCTGATGCATAGGGAACATGAGTCTAACTTGAAGTCACTCATTTTACCAGGACAAGCATCAGGAAGCATGGAGAGAGATTCAAGAGAGTTTAGGGCTTGCCAGTCTAGACACAGAAATTCTAACTGTGATGAAACCACTGAGCAAAATGGTGGGAATGCAAGTGGTTGGGAGAGGTAATGACAGATCAGAAGCTGCAAAGGCAATCAGGCAAATGTGAAAATAAATAAATCTTGGGTAGGAAAAGAGAAAGAAAGAACACGTGATAAGCCCCAATTCAGGAAGTAGGGACTTGGATGACAAATCTTGTTAGAATCTGGTTTAAAATAATCAAATAAAACAAATATTTTTCCATATGGGAAAAATTCCGTTTCCATATGCAACAGTTAGCAGATGCTTTGAATTCCTTACAACAGGACCGGAACACACAAGAATTTTATATAACTTCCAGAAGTGACTGAACAAAAACTCAAGATTCATTGAAGGTTAGCAAGCAGAAACTGCAATAGATTCAGGAGATCCCTGGACAGGAAAAATAATTCCAAAGCTTAATGCTAAACATCTGGAAATCAAACACTTCATCAGTTTTGTTTTCCCATGTGTCTACAAACTCACAAACAGGACAAGCATGTTCAGCATCCTAAGAGAACACCTGGCTATGGGCCACTGGTACAGACATAAGAGGAAGCGGAGAGAATCCCTGCAGTTCTGCCCTGGGAACATGAAGGCAGCATAAGGAACAAATCCTTAACAGAGCTATTAAATAGTTTAATTTAAGATTCAGCTCTACAAGCAGAGCTACACTGAGTCACACACACACAAAATCAAGATCCCAAATTCAGCTGCAGTTTACTTTTTCAGAAAGTGAAAGCTATTACATGCACAGAAGAAGCCTCAATGTTAAAAGAGCATTAAGGTTAAAAATAATCTAGCATTAAATTTAGAAAGTGACAGGGAAGGTTGCCTCTGATCTTCAGCTTGGCCTCTCTGTGCATACACCTTAGAGTACGATAATATTATGTGTCATATTTTCTCTAAAAAGAAAAAAAAAAATCTATGTCTCATTCAAATCATGGATGAATGGATCAATCAATCAGGATTACACCATGAAGGATAACATAGTCTGACCTGTCCCTGCCTTATCATCTATAATGTGCACAGTGTATGAGGCATAATTAAAAAGGTTGAAATATTAGCTCACAAATTCAGGTAGGTTATACAAGATAAATACTTTTCAAAATCGGAGGACAGAAGTCAGTGGTAACACATTTCTTCAAGTATCATGAGATTTTTAGGACAGAATAAGCCCACATTATTTATACTTCAAGCTACTCTCATCCCTTTCTTTTCAGCTAGTTGTCCCTAGTCCTGCAACAGCTCAACAGTGATTACAAGATTAAAATGTCACTAACAGCTGTGGAGAGACACAGCTTCAAGTATTTCTAAGAGCAGCACCTATTTGAAAACTACTTCTCCACTTGTACTTGCAGTGAATTTGAGGGTTTTTTTTGTTTCCAAGACAGAAGATGCTATATATTCTGAAAAATCAGAACCCAAATGTTTCATAGCGAATTCCTAAAGCTATCAGGTATTTCTACATACTTCTGTCTACACCTTTTCCTTGCCTCAGTTCCTCATCTTTAAACTGGGAAAAACATCACCTTCCCATCTCCTGCAGCTGTAGAAATTACTTGAGCACAACAAAAAACTTCCATGAGTGGGGGCAGGGAGGGGGAATACCTTTGTTTTCCTGGTGGGACATAACACAACCGAGAAAACATGGAGCCTCCTACTGAAACAGGGCCAAACTACAACATGAAGCAACCGCTCCTTCGGTGCTCATGATGTACTCCATACAGAAAGCAGGATGGAAAAAAAACATGAAATCATGTAATTGAAACACCACATGAGAATCTCACAATAAATTAAGACCAAAAGCAATGTCCTTCTAATAATACAAACACAAACAGAGCAGCATTACAGCATAGAAGTTTGTTTAAACACAAGTCCAACCAGCCATCATCACCCAAGTGATGATAGAACCCAAGTGTCCATAATGTAAACACTTGTTAAAGCTGCTCACTTTTGAAGTTGACATTAAAGGAAATTAAAAAAATATAAAGAACACAGAACAAGAGAGATTCCATTCTAGGACAGATATTGATGTACTACTAGTACACTAAAAATTATTTTTTAAGTCTTAGTTTAATATATTAAGACTACCATGAATAATTGGGGACTGTATGCACTTTTAAAGATGCTTGTAAATTACATGTCAGACATCTGACTAAAAAATTATCTGCTTCATATGTGGAAGAGAGGTAATAAGCATATTATAATTTCTCTTTTTTGTATAAATTATTACTGACAATGGGAACCTGTTATCAAATTGCATATGAGAGAGACCTCTCCAGTCATGTAGTCCAAACCCACATTAACTATGATGAATTACATGTTGTAATTTCCATAAGGTCACCTGCTCTCTGTGGGAACCTCTCTTTGGAGGTTTAGAATTGCACCTTTAGGTAACCTGCTCTGTACACCAAATGGTACTAAAAGAAAAGCTGAATCTAATTAACTTAAAAATTACTGCTTCTCTTGTCATTATCAGAGCAAATATTTCTCAGTCAAAGCAAGTGTGCAATGCATTCCTCTTATCGCTTGCTACAAACTTTTCTTTTAACTCCAGATGGACTTCACTACTTTAGTTCATACTGCTGTTGTTTTCAGGTTGTCTATATCACACAGCTGCAAAATAAAACAACTGCAGTTTGTGCACAAGTGGTTATTCCTCAAATGCTGACTACTACCTCTGTGCCTCCTGACCTCAACTAGCTACTCAGTGACTTGTGGTTCTCATTTAAGGTGTTGATTTTGGCTTACAGAGTCACAAGGAGTCTTTGGGTAATTTAGAGGTCTCTAGCAGAAGAACTCTGATGAACCTTGCTGCAGTCATTTTAGAAATTATCCTTCCACTTGTCCTCCTATAAAACACACTGCTCAAACTCCTGCACAGATAGCAATGCACCTGTCTAGCACTTGCTAAGCAAGTTTTCCTTAGAATTTGGATTGGGGTGGGGTTTTCGTTTTATTTTTTTTAGTAATAAAATTTTTAAAAATGTGTGACTAATTACAACCCCAAGTTCAGTCTCCAAGTATTTTTAAAGTAAAGCATAAAAAAGCAAATGCAAGATTCACAGTTCTTCTGAGGCATTAATACCATCGCCCTTTTGCTCATAACTGTGAGGGTTATAAACACTCACGAAGCGCAAGATCAAGGGTTTGTGTTTTCTTTTCCAGGAAAGTAAAATCCAATTCCCTCACCTTCCAGAAAAATGCTCCCAGCACCATAATTGGGAATATCTAGTGCAGAGCATTCCCAAAGCTTTACAAAATTATTGGAACATTGGCAAGGCAACAGCTTGAGACAAACAACTTGCACTGCGCTAAGTTATTCTATTTTAAATTGATTTTATCAACCACTGATCAAAGATTTAAACCATGCCCTCCCACAACTTTTTTTTTTTTAATTCTAGGTTATAGAATCATTGTAAAAGGAGTTTCCCCTCTATTTCTGTCACTGATACTTCTGTTCCACACAGAACATTTCAAGAGTCACAGGCACAGTCACTAGCTGATTCACTCATTTCCTGAAAAAACCCAACTGCATTCTAGGCTTCAACTCTTTGAAACTGTAATAAAATTTTATAAAATGATTAAGTACACATCCTCAAAATAGTTCAATGACTAAGTCACTGTGTTAAGAAATAGGAAATCAATCTCCCCTTCAGAAGATGACAGTGAACACAGACTTTCCACAACCTCAGCAAGTGCTTTCACCACCAAGATACTATTATTAATTTATTATTAAATTGTCCTTCAGACACATAAGGAGCAGAAAACTTCCCGAAATTCTGCATACCCAGCAGACAACCACTGCATGTGGATGGCAATCAAGCAGGAAAAGGCTACAGGACAGTGGCTCCAGGGACTCTGCCCATCTCTGATCACCAGAGAAGAAACTGTCCTGGTTCCCCTCCCAGAACAACTCCTCAAGATAACCCATTGTAACTTCAAGCAGCTGCAAAAAATATTATGGAACCCAACAAACTGAAAGGGAATTACCAGGATGAGATGGCATTCACCTTGCGAGAAGACCTCCAAGAGAAGGCAAGGATGAACTGACCTAGCAGCTGTGAGCTATCTGATATCTGAGAACTTCCCTGACACCTGCAAGAGTATGGAGTAAAAATGCTATGATGTTTTCAGGTGTTTTTAGTTGCTTTTTGGTGGGTTTTTTGTTTGTTTGTTTTAGCTGCTTGGTATGCCTTATTTTTAAAAGTAAGGAAGGTCTGTAACATCAGTGCCTGCACCAGGCAAAATAACACCGTAATGGATGAAATGAGCTGACACGTGAACTCCTGTGTCATGTTTGGGAACAGATAGGATGGTTTCTGAAAGAAATTTTTGCGTGATGCATCTCTTCCAAATCTTGTTAATGGTAGCTGCACATGAATATGAAAGAGCCTATAACACTTAGGAAAAAAATTTCCAGAAATTTAAGAAGTCTCAGGGTAGGAACAAAGGTCCTTCTATCAAGACGTAATTGGTTTAAAGGCAGGAGATGGTAGGTAGAACTGATCAGCTCATACAGCAGAAGACAGACATTACTGGTGACTACTAAGGAACAATCCAGAAAGAGATGACAAAAGTCCACAAGCATTCACATTATTTAGTACACATAAGTACTTCGAAGTGTAAGTTAATTAAGGCTACCCTGTCTTTTTTGTCTCTTGACAAAGCAATTTGGTCATTTTATCTACCTAACAGTGGAAATGACACAGCAGCACCTCCCTGTTCTGTTTTGCAGCTCGTCAGGATAGATCAGAGCAGCTCTTTTGGCATATCCACTTCAGCTAAGGCCTCGGAAATACAAGAATCAAGTGGTTCTTCCCCAATAGCCAAAATAATCACGGTGCAACCAAGGATCATAAAGAACTGTTTCCACTGCATGAAACAGGGCTGAGTGTTCCTTCACAAACCAGGGCCACAGACACATACAACAGCACTCCTTTACCACTTGTGAATCTTCCCTTGTGATCAACCAGAAATTTCATTGAGAAAAAAATCTTTACTGATACACAGAGAAGTGTAGAGAAAAGGCTTCCTTGGTTCTTTTGGCATCCTATTTTTATGATCAGTGCTACCTTTGACCTCTTAACACAGCAAGTCTAACATCAGCCCAGAGTTTATCAACACAGAACTGTCCAGGTACTGATCAGTATGCATCAGAAGTGGGAGATTTCCACACAGATACTGCAGCATCCTTCCCTTAGCTCTAGAGGACCCATTCAAATCCTTCAGCACAGAGCCCAGGGGTCACTGTCTGAGCCCAGAAACACTGCTCTGCTGATAAAACCACATTGGGACAACACTGTACAGGTGTTCTAGCCAGCCTTCTCACAGGACTGTCATGAACACTGCATGCCTTACAGCCAGTCAGCTGTGTAATGACAGCTGCATTGTCTGAGTGCCATTTAAAACAGTGCTTACACATAAAAACACCTGTCAAATACGAGGTAATGGATCACTTATGGAACTACCTATGAGCATGGAAAGTGTGTTACAATACATCCCAAACGCTTCCATATTATCATTGTCAGGAACTGTGTGTATAAACTACAAAATACACTGAAAGGAGCAAAATCACATGCAAGTACCACACCAAGACTACTGCACCTCTGTGGAAGAAAAATACACAACATTTTCTCCCAGTGCAGGCATGTATTTGCACTTCTGTAAAACATGTTCTTTTAAAACATTAAAAAGCCCTGTGCCAATATTTATCTCAGCTTTGGCACAGTTTATTCCTGTTCAGCTTTAATGAAAAATAATTTCTGTCAGATTGAAATACAACTGCAATAAAGTATAAACTCATGTCCCTGCCTCAACTTAATCAAATCAGTTTTGAGTTCTACTGCTAATGAGGATCAGCACTCTCAGTTTTCATATCAGTTCTAAAAAAGACAGGAAACCATGACTGTCACAAAATGATGTTGAAATAGCTTAAAAAAAAAAAAGAGAGAGAGAAAAAACCAAAAAATTGAATCTTTGAATACTTCTCCAACTGAATACCCATCTCATCATTCAGACCAACATAGCTAGGGCCTGAATGTAAGACCCAAGAGTAAGTGAGGGGTTTTTATCTTCCTTTTCCTCCAATAGGTTACCATGTGTAGCCACTGGTTTGTTAGGGTGAGGTTTGTGTTTTAACTTTCATTATCTCTTTTGAAGGATCAAGTCTTTCCATTTGAAAATGCGGCAAAATACAACAACCATCTGAAAGGAATTACCAGGGATTTGAGGAAAAATATGAAGCCTATTTTAAGAAAACAACAATTTAAGTTATGCATTGTTAAAAGTAAGCCTGTCAGCTGCTCATTTGCTCCAGAGCTGCAGAGGTTGTTTGAAGCAAAGCACTGCTCTCACATTATAAATGAGAGCACAAATCAGAAGAAACATTCACTAATGAGCAAACGGCATTTACTCACGGCGGCAATTGTAGTGCAGCAACATAATTCTTCTCCCTTTGATTAGGAACCTCACACTACAACCAATCTGGGGGAAAATTTAGGGGCTGTGTCCTTAAATACAAGCTTGGACTTCTCCCTCTTTCAAGTCCCAGCCATTTACAAAACAGTGAGCAAGAAAAAGGGAATTTGCTGACCAGATGTGGGTGAAGGAATGCACTGTAACCCACCCCAGGGTCTGATTCTCAAGAGCTACAGATCCTTTCTCATCTTGCAGCAAGGAAAATAGAACATTTTTTTAACCTTGATCTCCAGTGGTACCTCAACAGGGAAAAGCTAGCATTTTGAAAGCACACTCTAATGTATAGTTAATTCAATAGTGCCCCAAGCACTTTTGTCACCATTTTAATACTTTCCTCCTTTACTTTTGTTTCTAAATTGAGGGGTGTAAAAATACAGCCAGAAAAGGCACTTCAGTGAACACAGACATTACTGCTGCTGCATTTTTCCTAGCAACCCATTCATAACTATTATACCTCTCTATAAATGTATGACTTTTGACTTATCTTCCAAGATGTACTGAGCTGACTTTCCATTATATACCATTTGTAGTGAATTGAGAGTTTCCTCTTCCCTGTTTTGTGTTACTTATTTAATATGAAGTTGGCTAATTTGGGCAAAACTTCTGTTTTATCGATGTCTTTTTAAAATAAATATACTGTTCTGGAATATTTTCTACATTTTACTTTCATGAGAATTACTGAATTCAGTTGTTCTATCAGTGCTGCTAACCATAATAATGGGTTACAATATCCTCTCAAAGTTCTCTCCTTGTTGCAAACACTTTGGGGGAATGTACTATTTTTCTTTTTTTTGCCTACAAATATGCATCCAATAATTCTTTAATTAAGTAGTATAGAGAGTTTTTGTTAGCTACATTTTGCATTCTCACTGTGCCTCCTCATGCTGTACTGGCAAAGGTTGCAGATAAAATAACTAGGATGGCTAAATCAAGAAAAATTAGCATTTAATTACAAAGGAAATATCCATAAAGAACTCTATTATAACCCTAAAATATCTCTGAGAAATGTATCTGAACACCCAGAATTTTACACCTTACAGCAAACAAATATTAAAATGTCCATCTCAGTTCATTCTAAGCACCAGATTCCAGAGAATAGCAGGAACCAACAGGCATGCCTGGATGCTTGATGAGATGCCAGCTGAGCTCCCCCATTCTTGTCTGGAAAGCAGCAGAATATCTTAAAGGCACTACCTCTTAAGAGAAGAGTCCATTTACAGTTACATCAAGCAGAATGCAAGTTACCCCCAGGGTTATCTCAAACCTGTGAAAACTTGGAACTCCCACACAATTTAGGCCAGAGAGCACTCAGCTTTCATTTATATGATCGTCACCCTGCTCCTTTCCTACAGCAACAGAAACAACTCTTGGCCAGATCCCAGCAGGGAAAGAGTTCCACAAGAAGAAGAAATGGCTGTTTGAAGCCATTGGAGATCTCATTTATGGACACCCCACTTCAAGAGAGAAATGTCATAAATTAACTCCCACTGTTTTTTATCTAGACAGTGAAATATTATCTGTCTATCTCTATTACAGTGAAATAATTTCCAGACACACTGTTCCAATGGATAAAAAGTTGTAAAACAACCATAACTATTATGCATAAATAAGGCACATAAATAAATGGCATTTCAGTTTCCTTATTTGCACTTCAAGGAATGAGAGGAGAAAGCAAAATTTTCCCATAAAGTCAGCAACCTAACTTCCTGATTTATATATTTGATCACAATCCCATAATCTGCATTTCTTAACCCACAATTCACAGAATAGAACACATAAGTGAGAATACATAAGTACATAGATTATATATATATAATCTTAAACATAGCATCATATACAAAAAGGAAGGAAAAAAGAGAATTCTGTTTGCAAGGGTATCTGACCCTCAATCACCACAAAGTAACTGAGCAGCAACCAAAAACACAGAGCCTGACAAATGGGTTTCTCTGCAACTGTAACAGTACAGAGCTTGGCATGTAAAGGGCACACTATTTTTTCAGGCAAACAAAGTAACCTACCTTACACAAGAAGGTACATTTACAACATTTAATACCTTTCCCCATTTGACAAAAAAAAATTGCCTCAAAGTCAGTCTTTCAACAAGTGCTCAAATAATAAGCACATGCCTCACAAGTTCTTTAAAATCATTTTGAAGTAGTTTTTCTGCTCTATTAATGCAGAAAGCAGGCACAGGAAGATTACACCATTTTTTTTTCCAGCTCTGTCTCTGATACTGCTAAGTTTTATTACCGTAGTCCCTATCACACCATCAATGATTTATGTATTTCTTCACTTCCTGGAGAGAAGTCTACCTGTCTACCTGTCCATATCCATGGCCTCAAGGAATTACCAGAACTCCACCGTCAAGGCAAAGCTAAGACTGGAATTTCAAGCCAAAGATCCACTCATACTATATATTGTATATTCCAAACTTAAACCATTCACCTTTAACTAGCAGTGAACTACTGTCTGCGTATTTAACAGTTATTCCAATAAATCACAAATGAAAAATAAATACGGAAGTTAACTCTTCTAGAAATGTGGCACACTGCATAAAGATGAATTGCCTCTCAATATGTCAAAACAGTACCATCTAAAAGATCAGCAAAAAAATCCATCCAGTAGATTTGATGCAAAACACTTTCTAAAATACTACCCAGACCCTTCCATTTTTCTCCATAAATGTAAGCTCATCAGAGGCTTAAATCAGAGGCCATCTCAGAGAACTCATCTGCTGTCAAGAAGCTGCTCTCTCTCATTTCTCAGGCAGAAGTGACAGACTGCTCACTCATGTCGCTCCACATCCCTCCTCACCTGTTTCTGTATGACATACACCCCAAAACTCTGGCACGCTTCCATCTCTCAGAACTTCACCTGCCTGGATTTACTGAAGCTACTTACATCTCAGATCCCATACAGTAGGCACAAGGCAGGCATTTGAGAAGAACAGCAGGGCAATTAAGTCACTAACACACCTTCTGATCCTCAGTTTCACGTGAAACTCAGCAGCTGTAGCCATCCCAGTGAGCCCAGCACCAGCAATGTTTGTTCACTCGCACAGAGATCATGACCAATTGGTGCAAACCATGTTCATAACAGCATCCAAAATGGGGTGGCAGCATTTCAGCTCTTTTTTCCGAACACTCCTTGGTCTGTGCCAGCTTCAGCAAATGCAGACCAAAAGTGCTACAGAAACAATTCTAATAATTTAACAGTATAGGCAACCAACCCCCCAGGGCTCAGAAACCTTCCCATTCTATATGGAAATACTGCCAACATCATTTTCATTCTCAGCGCACAGAGCTCACTTAATGGGCTCCTAGACACCACTTGGGTATTCATTTCACCATTGAAAAAATAGAAAGTGAAACCATTGAATATTTTCAAAATTCACTTCTAATAAACAAACCAAAAAAGATCTGAAAGGTAACAGACAGTAATTATAACAATGTTACCACATGATATAATAACAGGGCTGTGCTTTGAACCGTCTGGATACACTTACTACTTGTTTTACAGCTTATGAACAAAACATCCTATGAGTTCCTTGAGTTTCTAAAGATTGGTCAGGGAAAAACTGCAAGTTTTATTATGATCCACAGGTACTCTCAGTGCATCCACCCTTACGTGGCTGGTCCCTGATGAATACACACGGCTCAACAGGAGCACTCTCGAATGCGTGTACAAACAGGCATCCTCTGCCAGTCAAAATAACACGGGAATAAAGGCTGTTGAAGAAATTAAGGACAAATACCAAACCCTCTGACGCTCCTAAATGCAATCTATTTAAAGGCTGACGGATAAGCAGATTCCATAGAAGAGAAATTTAGAGAGAGTCCCCGCTCGGCACCGAGAAGGGGAAGGTACCGGAAGGGAAACAGCGCCATCTACTGCCAGCAGCGGGGCACTCGTAAATGCCGGCTCCCCAGGGATTCCTCCCCAGGGATTGGGGACAGCTTCTCCGTCCAAGTCACAATCTGAAAGTACAGACAATGTCCCACGAACCAAGCTGGGGCACAGAAATGTGTCACAGAATTCCAAAAGTCTTTTTATAATACCATTCATCTGACAAACTTGAAAAGTTTAACTCCGAGTATCACAAGAGCTGTAAATGATGACCAGGAGTTACCCAGTCCCTCTACCTCCTTCAAGGCTTTACCCTTTGCCATCCATGTCCAACCTGATTGCCTAATATTAAGTATTTCCAGTGAAGTATATTTGTATGCCCTTGCCACACAGCCCATTTCAATACGTATCTCTGGTTTCATAAAATTTTGCTAGCCCTCAAACCAAACATTCTCTTGACATTTAAGGTCTGTATTTTTAATCCCACTAGAACTGCACTCTCCTATTCCTTTTCAACAGCCTTTTACATAACTGACTCCAACTTCTTCCCAGCCTTATCTGCCTAAAATGCCAATTTGTCAGTCATTCCCCCTTATCACAATCGACAGACTATCATTCTTTGCTCTTCTTGAAATTCACTCCAGTCTCTCCATGTCATTATCTAAAAATGAGCCACAAAACTGGATACAAGAATTCGGCTTGACCAAAAAAAAGTCTCTGATGAAAGACAAAAAACTGGTTCATTTATCCTGTGTGCAGTAATAGGTTATGAAGCTCATAAAGCCCAGTTGAGGTTCACATCTAGAAAACCTAGTACTGTTTCCCAGACTGTACAATCTCTTTTCCAATGAAAAAGAAATATCAGACTCTTCTCTTGCAAAGTTAGTATTTACTATTACTTATCTCCCTATCTTTACATGTTTAAGTAGACAAAGCAACTTTTTTTTTGGACATCTCCCCTCAACCAAAAACATTTCTATGATCTTGGTTCTCTAAGTCTTTAAGGCACCCTAGATGAATCTTTCAGGATAAAATTTTGTTCAGTCAGGATGACTGAACAAAATAAAACAAAAATTTAAAGAGTCTTCTACAAAATACATTTCACCTACGCCAAAGCTAAAAAAGGTGTCATATGTAAGTACTTTGTAACCTGCACAAGTTTTTAACTTGGATATATACGTAAGAATGTATTTTCAATCCCTTGCACTCATTTTGTCTATGAAAGAGTCATTTTAATCTTTCCAACTACTTGTATTATTTTCAGATGTGCTTCTAAAGAACACTAATATCAACTTCCTGTTCCTAATACTGATTCCTCTCAATGAAGTGAGAAGAACTTTATCAGATAAAAGCAATACTTGGTCAAGAGCAATCTCTTTTTTTCAAGTTTCATCAAAACTTGCAGGCTTCCAGAAAGGTGGTCAGGGTTTATCAATACAAAAAAACCCCATTTTAATTACATCAGTACATATTTCTTTCATTTAGTGATTTCAGATAGACTTCTTGGTTGATTATCTACAGTCTTTGAATGCAAGGTAAGTTTAAAATGTGCTCCAAATGCCATAAATGAAAATCAAAATACTTCCTTTGTACCTCTGAAAACAAAGAATTTACTCCTCTGTTCTTAGAATGTAACCTACTTTTTATAAGAACACTGCCTTCTGCCTCCACTTTCATCTTCTGCCATACGGATCAAATGCCCACAACCCACCTGCAGCTTTATGGCAATTTTTAGAAAACAGGCACTCCATTACTACAAAAAATCTCCCACAATGAAAATCCACTGAGATGTAACAACAAAATAAGCACCTGAGTGCTTATTATTGACTTTACTTCTTAAAAAGACTGTCTTTGAATCGGTTACACTTTGCCACTGAACAGCCAGTGTGTGGCAGACGATTTTTCATTTTTAAAGATTAAAATCTGATGTCCACCTTCCCAAAACTAGAGAGAATTTCACTTTTACAGCAGTAATGCATTATATATATAGGATATAAATTCACCACTATTGCTTCTTATGTTAGTCACCTTATCCACATGTTAAACAGCTCATCCACATGTTAAACAGGTCATCAATGCAAACAGGTCTGTATTTGATAGTACATTGTGTTGTGTCCTATTTTAATTAAAAATGTTTCAGATCCAAAAAGCATCGAGAATTGCTTTAAGCGTAATTCATATAAGCTTAATTCCTGCTTGTTTATCCAAGGTTATACAATATTGACCAATGGAGAAAAATACATTTTTCCCACAAGCAGCAAAGCAAAACATCCTTGTGAAATCTCAGCAAGCCCTCCACTCACTTCAATGGAACAGCAGCTTTGCTCCCTGACTTCACAGGCAAACCTACCCTCTTTCAAGACAGGACCAAAAAAAAAAAACAACTAAGAGCATGAATAATTTCAAACAAGGCACTTGCCTAGCAACTATAATTTGGCTATTTAGGTGTGGTAATTGGAGAAAAACTGAGCTGAAGGAAAGCAGAACATGAGGAAAGCTGGTTGGCTGTTTTTCACGATCAATTGTGCCAGGCTGAAGCACTCACAAGGAAAAGCTGCAATTAGTGGCAGAACAAAGACCACTGGTGATGACGTTCTGGGCAGAAGGTGCTCAATACTGTGCAGCCTTAGAGATTTCGTAAGAGATAGGCTAAGGCTGCTTTGCATCCTTACTGATAGGACCCAGGTATTAAAAACACCAATGTTTGTATTTCAAGATGAAAATTCTTGGCAGACTTCATTAATGTATATCAGGACAGTAAAGTAACATGGACAGATGAATATGGCACTTAAAGGCATGGTTTAGTGGTGGACTTGGCAGTGCTGGATTAATGGTTGGACTCGGTCTTAAAGGTCTTTTCCAGCCTAAGCAGTTGTATGATTTTCTCAACATGTATTGTAGAAAATCGGGCAGTGTAAAGACAGAGTCAAAGCAGCAGGCCAACCACACCATCAGTCCCTGCACGTTCTACTGACTGTCTGTGTGCAAACCGCCCACCCAGCCCACGCCCCGTGACTACACACTCTCCCCGGGGCTGTGTCTGGCCAGAGCCGAGCAGAGCGCGGTACCTCATGTGCAGGATGCCGATGAGCGTGGCGGCGAGGTCGGAGGACATCCTGCCCATGATGCAGCAGCGGCTGAGGCAGGCGAGCAGGCTGGCGGGCAGGCAGGGCAGGAAGTAGACGAGCTGCACCAGGCGCCGCTGCGCCTCGGCCGGCAGCAGCACCAGCGTGCCCTCGAGCGGATCTGCGGCACACAGCACACGGTCAGCACGCGCCCCGGCTGCACCGACCAACGGCCTCAGCTACCCACTGCCGTGAGTTAGAACCAACATGAAAGGGGTAAAAAAGGAGGGAAAAAAAGCCAATACTACCCTGGAAAATAGGAGGCTTGCAGAAAAACCATTATCGGTCTCCACAATTACCTTAAAAGAGGTTGCTGCCAGTTGAGGCTAAGTCAGCCTCTTCTTCCAGGTAACAAGTGACAGGATGAGAGGAAATGACCTTAAGTTGTACCAGGGGAGGTTTGGACTGGACATTAGGAAAAATTTCTTCACTGAAAGGGTAGTCAGGCATTGGATCAAGCTCTCCAGGGAAGTGGTGGTATCACCATCCCCTGAAGTGTTCAAAAAACACGTGGCAGCTGGGGACACAGTTTAGTGGTGGACTTGGCAGTGCTGGGTTACCACTTGGACCTCAGAGGTATTTTTCAACCTAAATAATTCTATGATTCTCTGACACACAAAAACTAAAGTTTCCAGTCTATCAGATTTAAGTCCTACTAACTTGAACTAAAGGTCCCAATCTTTTTACACTCTAGTAAATGACACGCAATAGTTCCTTTTAACCTCTAGGTGACTGAACCAATCTTCAGCCCTGCTCCCCATCCAGTCTTTAGGTTCACCTAGGAAACAACAGGATTTTCCACCTATTGCTGCCTGCCAGGTGAGGGACAAAATTCCTCGTGCTGTAGTGTCAAAGTCTTACCATATATTCGAGCAGCAGTGGCTTGTAAACTTTGCAAGAGTTCCTTGTTTGAACGAGAAGCAGCGGAATGAATGATATCAATGAGCTGGTTGGAAAGCTCAGGGTTCCTCAAGCCAAGCAGAGCCAGCTGCTGAGGTAAGCCAGCCAACCAACGAGACAAAACTTTACTTCGACTTCTAAAGAAAGAGAGAAAAATCAGTTGCAGAATAAAAAAAAAAAAAAAAAGACAAAACAACAGAAACCCACACAAACTTCTCTTCCCATTCTTGACTAAGTTGCTTTTATTTCTCCATTCTGGGTCAAATTGAAATAACCGTATGGACTAATCCTATATTTCATAGGCTACAATTTCTATGTCACCCTGGCTTATCAAATCAAGTATCATTTAGAAACCAAAAGCATTTCATCAGCTTATTAAAGTGATGATCACAAGAAAAAAAGCTGCCAAGTGCAAATCAAGAAGTTCAAAGTAGGTCTTTGAAGATGTCAACAAGAGTAGCATGATGATGATACAGATTATTTCACAATCAAAGATCTGTCAACCAAAAACTTTTCAAGAAAATGAAGTACCCATGACACAACAGGGAAAAGCCTTGCATAGAGATGAACTGCTCAACAGCAGGAAAAGCCTGGGGAGCTGACTGTTAAAGTGGATGGGTTGGAGGTGGGCTCAGAGATCTCGAATCACTTGACAAGGAACTAGATGGGAATAAAACATTGATTCGTCTTCCACAGAAAGAAACAGCTGCTACTATCAAATGAAGCTAGAAGGAGCCAGGGTTAAACAAGCAAAAGTAAGTTGGGTATTGACACAGCTGAGCTTTGTCACTCCCTGCCAGAGGATGCTGCAGTTGCTCTTGATTTAGACTGGTCCAAAGAATGATGAGAAAAGCTCATTATAAAGACACCCACTGAGTGATAAACACACAGAAGCTCTGCAGAGTGAGGAAGTACAGGCTCCAAATGGTTGGAAGCTTAAGAGTATTAGGTAAAACTAATTCTTGTCTTCTTCCTATAGCATCTCACATAGGTCAGTGCTGAAGGCAGACTGTGAGGCTGAATAGCCTTTTCAGACTCTTACCAGTACACAGATGCATATGTGCACACACACACAGACACACACTATATATGCATATATACACACAGTGCATGGTAGGTGTGCAGTGATTAGGGGTGAACATAAACTAAAACATCGGGACAAAACTTAATTCTGAACTACGTAATGAATCAGTCAGGTTTGGGTTTTTTTCCACAAGGCAGCAACAGGCCAAAAGCTCCTACTTTATCCTTTGAATCAGACACACCTAAAAACCAAACACATCACAAAAAATTCTGGAAAAATGCTCCAATGTGAACTCTGTTCCTCTTAGACTGTTCTTGACAAGCTTCTGAGAAAAAAAAAATAAATTAAAAGAATGAGGAGAACAGTCAGAGGAGAGTTGAAAGAGCTACTAAGTCAAACTGAATGAACAATATGAATGTTGTCCAGGAGCTCCTAACATCCCACATTTTGAAGAAGTTTAAAAACTCCACTTGTTTCTAAAGGAAAGAAATATAATAGTGCAGTACACAAATATTATGTTACCTTCAAACGTCTTGTTAGACCTAAGTGTACTCATACTTTTTTGCAAAGAAGTTTTAAGGTTTCATTCTTCTGTTACTAAAGATGTCACAGATCCATGTAGAGGACTAAGAGGAACAGCAGCAAAACTACTGCTATTTGTGATGCCTAAAGATATAAAGTTAAAGCTTTCCAGATAGTCATATGATCACATGAAAATGAATGAGATGCTCAAGACTTTCAGGTAAGTAGAGAACAATGGTTATGTAACCTCAGGGAAATTAGTCAGTATGAAAAAGATCTCTTTTTCAGTCTGTGTGAAAAGAGGAGGAAAATGGGATATTCCCAAGTGTTTTTCCCTGTCTTTCATATTCCCCACACTTTTTATAATATTCAGAACATAGCATTAGATATATTTCTGGTTATTAGATCTAATTACATGTACTCAGGCATTTCCACAACAGAAAACGTAACAAAGCAAAGTGGAATGATTTTCCAAAAACTTGGCTGTGTTAGCAGTGCCAGGACTTCTGAGAGACCTGAGGTTCGATTTCTAGTGGCAGAAACAGATCACATCCCCCAGAAAGTCAACTGTGTCCTGGGCTGCATCAAAAGCAGCATGGGCAGAAGGTCAAGGGAGGGGATTCTGCTCCTGTACTCTGCTCTGGTGGGCTCCCACCTGGAATGCTGCATCCAGCTCTGGGTCTCCAGAAAGAAGAAGGACATGGAGCTATTGGAGCAAGTAAAAGGAGGTCATGAAGATCATCAGAGGTCTGGAGCACTCTCCTATGAAGACAGGCTGAGAGAGCTTCTATTGCTCAGCCTGGAGAAGAGAAGGTCATCCCAAAGCCTTAGAGCTGTTTTACAGTACCTGAATGGGACCTGCAGTTCCCAAATGAGCCAGGATTGACACATACACATCAACAAATCAAATGATTTGTTTCATGTTTTTACATTCTGGAACTAGATGCCTTGGCTGAAAAATACATTCTAGAAAAGTTAAGATTTGGAGATAATCTGGACACATCTGATTAATGAAAAGCTGTTACGACAGCATTATATAGAGAAAATAATCTCCTTTACTGACTACATCTGAAGCAAGTCAGATATCTAAAAGATATCTATGATATCCATGCCCATGATCTACTAGATCCCATGACGAACCAGGAGTCCAGAAGGAAAAGAACACTTTCTTCAACCTAGTCTCTTTAGAACCATGCCGCCAAAACAACAGAGTATTTTTCTTGAAGAAAGTAACTCAGAAAAGGCTACACAGTCACTATCAGGACACCAAAGGCACTAAGTGACAGGCTCATGAGCTCAGGCTGAAGTGACGGAAATGCTCCATGGCTGCAGCTGCATTGACTTGTCATGTCCACTGATTGCCACACAGTCAGTAACAATAAGCTTGTAGCAGTGTACTTCAAGCTAAAATTTATGTCATTAAGATCTATCTAGTACTTATGCTAAGATAGACAATTAAGCTGATACATCTCCATCTCACAAAGCACACAAAGTTACAAATTCCAGATTCAGAATGAAGTTTTATGACATTGACATGTAAATTCAGTATTCTCACTCCTGAAATCAATACACTCTTTTGAAATGAAAAATAATATGCCTTTTTTTTTTTTTACCTGATTCTTTGTGTCCTCAAATCTTCTTTTTGGTAAACTCTGCTAAAAAATTTCAAAAGCAGTGTACGAACTGGAAAGAGCAGATTCCTTTGCTGGTATAGTGTATATACTGCTCTTATCAAGGGTTCCGTTGCTACTGGGAAAAAAATGAAAAACATCGGAAGTAATACTTTTAATCTTCTAATTTTATACATGCACACACAGAGACAGCTGTGATCTTTATCTACAACTGTTTACACTGAACTCCAGAAGGAAGTACCAAAATGTTTTGAAGTAACTTCTGGACTGACTTCTAAACCATTGCAACAACAATTTCTTGTGCAGCTTGTGAAAGAGACAAAAGATTAGAGAGAACATGCAAGTGAAAACATCAAAACTTCCTGAAGACAGGGTGCAAGGCAGCTGAGAACCAATAAATTCCTGCTTTTCACAGCTATCTTCCAATCCTTTTTCCCTAGTGCAATACCCCCAGACCAATGTTCTCTCCTCATTTACTTCTGCTCCCCAAAACCTCAGTCACAGTGCCTTTACTTCTCTCTGTACCATCCCTTTCTCCCCACCACACACTCTAACCTCACCAGCAACGTCTCTTGAACCAGCTGGCTCCAAGTTACACTTGCTAATTAACCAGAAAATAAATACCTCAAGAGGCTGCTGGCAAGACACTGCAAGAACTGCCAACTCTCCTGCAACCTTTCCTTCTCAGAAGCTCTCATCAACCATGTGTCATTACCAGACTTAAAACAACATTTGAAAGCTTTACCACTGTGACCAAATTGGCTAAAATTAGCCAGCAAACACAGAACCTACTGTAACAGGCTGAGAAAGGGACCAACCATTTTCTTTGGAAACCAGACTAAACCATCAGATGGAAAAATTAACAAAGCATGGAAAAATACCTGAATTCAGAGAAGACAAGCCTGAAAAGAATAGGAAAGCATCTTAGGCAATACATGAAAGGTGTAAGACCTGACTCAGTTTGTCACACAAGAGCTTGTGGTCCCAAGGAATTCAATCCAATCAAGGCATACTTAAATAACAGCAATCACTTCATTATCTTCATAAACCAAGCTGAAAAACATCTTCTCATCGAGGGACACAGATCAGTCTTCGTAAGTTATGTGTGCAAAACCAGATAAAATGTTGTGTTCCACACTGAACAGAGCAACTTCTGCCCACAGAGACAGACAAGAATACTGCTTTCTAAAAATGATCCAGTCAGGGGCCAGTCTTATCTGTAAAACTCTTACTCAACTTCAAGTTACCAAATAATGATTCTCACTACAAAGCACACTACAAAAATCACCTGAAATGGCATGGTCACATGCCAGCATGAAGCAGGAACCATTCAGAGGTTGAAATCTAACATATTTTTCAACAGAAAAATAAAATGCATGCTAATATTTCATGTAACTAAGATATATATTGTTAAATTATTTGCAATGCATCAGGAGTATCAGCTTACTCAATTCATCTGTTCTTCAGGTGAAGATTTACCTTGGACAGCATTCTTTAAACAGAACACTGACTTATTCTTAAATGAATTACATCTTTATGTAGTTTATAGGTAATGGATGAACTGTTAACTGAAAATATATAAAAATGAATAAATATTCTAAATCAGTAGAATTCTCACTTCCCAATAACTCTGTGGCACATTAAGTGAAACGGGTCCTACTACTTGAATTGTTTCATGCGAACAGGAAAAGTTGAAAAATTGAAGCAATTTTAAAAGGTACTCTTAAAATGTAATAATTTAAAAGGCCCACATTATACAGATGTCCAAAACACAGCTGAAGAACTCACGAGGTTTTAAAATACTTCAGTTTTAACTGGCACATGTCAAGCCTCCTTGTGAAGTGACTGAGTGTGCTCTCTTTCATTGCGTGAAGAAAATTTATCAAAAACACAACTAGCAGGCAAGCTGCTGCTGAAGTCATACCTGAGAAATGCAAGAACGGAGCAGACCTCCTGCTTATACAGCTCCCAAGTTTGATCTTAAGCAATGAAGATAAATCTTTAGACAACATAGCTACAAGCTGTTCTACACATTCACAGAAAAAGGGGGATATGGGCATTTCAGCCCAGCATAAATCCCTACTCAAAACAGGTAACCCAGAAAAATGGAACCATGCTTGTGCAGCATAATGCACAGGAGGTTCACTATGGTTTTATTTAATCTCTTTTCCATTAGCTCTCTTGGTTTTTCTATGTAAACTTCCTCTCTCTTGATTTCCATTGTGCTCTAAACATTTTTTTTTCTTTACTGTAACTGCTTGTTTTCCACTTTGCATTGTCTTCTAAAAACAGTTACTCTTCCAGGCTTTAATCTCAATGTCAAATAAGTTTTCAACAAATCAAGAGTTAATTTTTTTTTGTATGCACCATCTTTTGCAGTCCCATCTGACACAAGACAGTGCAAAATTTCTAGAACGTTATCAAAAAAACCAATCAAGGACAGAAAGTTTTTCTTCCACAGAATCACATAATGATTGCAGTGGGAATGAATGACTCTGAGCTCATTTGAAACAGGATCAGCTAGATCTGGCTGCTCACAACTATGTCCAGATGGCTTCTGAGTCTCTCCAAGGATGGAGACTCCACTATCACTAGGGGCAACCTGTGCCACTGCTTGGTCATTCTTAAAGTGAAAAGGGTGTTCCCCATGTTCAGATGGCATCTCCTGTGTTTCAGTTTGTGACCACTGCTTGTCACTGGACACCACTGAAAAGAGCCTGGCTCCCTCTTCTTTGCACCCCTCCTTTAAGTATTTACATACATTGATGAGATGCTTCCCAAATCTTATCTCCAGTTCACTCAGCCTTTCCTAACAGGTAAGATGCTCCAGCATCTTCATCATCTTCACAGCCTTTGCTGGACTCTCACCAGTATGCCCATGCCACTCTTGTACTGGGGAGCCTCAAGCTGTTCACACTACTCCAGGAGTGGCCACACCAGTGCAGAGCAGAAGGGCAGGATCACCTCCCTTAACCTGCTGCCAACACTCCTAATGTAGCCCAGAACACTGGGCTTCTCTGCCACAAGGGCTCATTGCTGGCTCTGCCCGGAGCCCTGGGCCTTTACTGCCCAGCTGCTTCCACCTGCTCATCCCCCAAGCAGGTACAGGTGCATGGGCTTGCTCCTCTCCAGGTGCAGGGCTTTGCACTTCTCCCTGTTGGACCATCCTCCTGTTTCTCCAGTATGTCAAGGCTGTATCTCCTTTACAGCTGGTAGATTAGTTAGAATCTGACATCTAGTCAGGTTTTTAGTACTGCACAAGGATTATCTTGAAGGGGTGAGATAAACCATCCAGACAAACAGACACAGCTTTGTGAGGTAACTAATTTCACACTGAACTTTTACAGAATCAGCAGGAAAGATCCATACATATTAATCTTTCACAATTTTATTGTAACTTTTTTAGAGTTTATTTTCTGGATTCCTGAGGAAAATTATTGCACTAAAACAGCCATTTTGGACAGAAAACCACAAGCCATTATCCACTATTTGGTAAATTTTAGCAAAGTTAAAAAAGAAAATAATCAGCATTTCATTAGAAAGAAAGGCCTGAAGTATCTGGTCTAAGAGTCTAACAACTGTTTGGAAGCTACTTTCTTAAGTAGAATTCCTCTGCTTTAGCTCAGGCAGTGCGACAGGCCCTGACTTTGGATTATTATGTGCCTTCAACATAAAGCTAAATTTGAAGTGCAGATAGGAATGACTACTTATTACCTCTATCACTAGGGACATGGGAACAGACAGATTCCCAATTATAATGGATTTGGCACAAAATAAAACTAACTGCCAAAATGTATTTGAGGCACATTTGACATCTTTTCATTTTACAACTCTAACAATTGTATCTGCTGCTAAGGACTTTTCTCTACTTGTATGTGGAATTCGTTTCTATCACACTGGTAAAACATAAAAGACTGCTATCACTTTTCTGTTTACTGAAGTCCTTTCTGAAAGTTCTATATCCGAGGTCTCATTTGGAATACAACCAAGTAGTATTTGAAACAAAAGAAAAAAGCGAGCTTAAATATCGGACTGCTCTTGCAAGTTATAACCTGGAAATGTTCTCTCTTGGAAAAGGCTTCACATCAAACACCTTGGAAAATACTCAGGTAGGTTCCATGAAAAGTATCTTGGCATTTTCACATCAAAACTAAAACGGTGATCTGACAGTACTCGAGAGAGTCTAACAGCTATGTTAATGACTTTAACTAAGGATTGGAACATTGAAGTATCATGCCCCTCTACAGCCTAGTAGTTACTGTTTAAGGACAAAGCTAATCTTCCATTTATAAGAGTATCTTAAGAATAAAAACCAGAAAACAGGTACAAATATATTCATACTTTGTATATCACCAGTATGAATCTAACGGCATTCCAAAAACTAAGCCTGCAATGCTACATGCAAGGATATTACCATGAAATTAGTTTTACCTCTATGACAAAATACATTATGGTGTATCAACCGAGAATCTTAAAATGCTAGAACAACTCAAGCTTTGTCAGTGCACGATTTTGCTTTCCAGAAACCTCTCATCTTACCCTTGTTTTGCTGTATTTGCATAAGTCTCCAAGTCACCCCAAGCAATCTGTTCACTTGCTTGCTATTCAACTTGCTGCCATCCTGGAGAGTATCTGTCACAAATTTCCTTATCATGTCCAGCCAACCAGAGTCCGTCTGAAGTGTTGAAGTGCTTGCTAATGAAACCATTATGTCACACAAGGTTAAATTCAGCAAAAGATGGTCTATGTTGTTTGAGGATTTCACACAGTTCCTGTTGCTAATGGGGAGGGGAGGGGTAGAACAGAAAGATTTCAAAAAATTATTTTTGAAATAAAAATGGACACCAGCCGATACCCCTTGTACATACACCAGTGTTCTACATAAGACTGCAAAGGTGCAGAATGATTTCAGATCAACTTTAGCATGAATTTAGTCTCACATCTGAGAGCTGAGAGAGGAGACAACTTACTACTGGCCTGTACCAAAACAGAATTGGTGCATCTGCTCTGACAGGTCAACAGTGAAGAAATGTGTGTTTGGCTTCTGCTGCAGTACTGCTTTGCCCTACAGGACTGCCACAGGGTGCCCCATCTCCCCTCCCAGACTATATCGAGGTGAAAAGAATGTTTGAACTATGTTTAATGTAATTCAGCAGTCAGGTGAGGAAAATATGCAGAAATATGAAACCAGTCAGCCTAAAACAATCACCATTTAGCAACGTGCAAATTCCAGATTAAGAGTTGAATAAAATACTTTCATTTCCCTAAGGAAGCCCTTAATTTTCTACTGGATGCTATTCAGACACTTCCTATACAATACTTTTACAAAGAACTAAAACTTCTCAATTTGAAGCAATGCAACCTTCCTGTAATGGCATCTCCACAGATCTTCAAGCAATAAAAAGGGGTTTTTTCCACCATTAAAGACTTAATATGTGATAAAGCACACGAGTCACATTGTCCCACTTCTCTTATGAAATTAAAAGCTGCTATGATGCATGACAATGATTT
This sequence comes from Prinia subflava, assembly GCF_021018805.1. Lineage (NCBI taxonomy): Eukaryota > Metazoa > Chordata > Aves > Passeriformes > Cisticolidae > Prinia > Prinia subflava. Next base: position 61,495,110 of record NC_086247.1, read on the forward strand.
TATTCTTACCTTTTGCACGGATCTTTCTTTTTGTGTTTTACTGTATCTTGTAAAGAATAAGGAAAATGACGCATGAAGTGGTGCTTGAAATCAACAAGGTAATTCATTCGAAGCCATAGCTCCTGTTAAGGAAAGCAGATGATAGACAGAAAATGCGGCAGTAAATCAAATAAATCCAACCAATTATGTTCCAAAATTCATTATGAAACTAAGAACTTTAGCTTCTGTTTGCAAGTTGTTTATACGTCCTTACTTTCAGGTGCTGTGCATGAAGGTCCACAAAACAAGGGAGTAACAAGATGCTGTAAGTTAAGGTTGAGCAACAATATGTAATCCTAACTGAACCACTGTATTTTTCATTACATATGTACATGGATATACGCAATACTAAGCTGAGTTACAGATCTGAATGAAAGTATTTTTATATCAATTTATTTGGGTTCTTAAAATCAGAGTGGACTGTTTAACTTGCAATGACTGTCCTGAGTTTTCCATTAAAACATATTCCAACATTTCCGTCATCTTTCCCTGTCATTAATGTACTTGTGGCTGAAAGCCCACTGACAAAAGAATTTTCCAATAGAAAAGTAACCCTTAAAGAAAAATTATTCTGTATTTGAAAATAATATTGCTTTGCAGGTTGCTTTGTCAGCAGACAGTCACTATTCCACAAAGTGTCCAGCAGAACTCACCACTAAAAAAGGCTGCACTGCTATCAAATTGATCAGGCAGAATAATCTTTTTGATATTTGACTATTAAGAACAGAGAATGGCCATTAAATTATTTCAAAGATCAATAGCTTTCCACCAAGCATATTCAGAGTGGTTTTCCACAGTGACTGTAATAACTACTTTGGCCTATATGCCCAAAGGCTATTAAATAAGCTAAAGTTTCATTTTCAAACTGAGGCATCTGAATGCATTTTGTATATAAAGGTAACTACAAAGACAAAACAAACCATTTATCTAAAATGAAATTTGCTCCACAAAAAACCAAGTTGTATGAACCTGAGATTTTTTTCTCCCATAAACAACTTAAGGTCATAATCCAACTATGTGTACCCAAACCATTTCATATCTTGACAGAGGAGCATGCCATTCGTGTGACCAAAATGCAGGCTCCCTATGGCTAAGGGCAGCAGCTCTGCAGGATCCTTCAGAAAAAGGCTAGGGACAGGAGACTGCCACAGTAATTTACCACGTCAAGTGCCTGCTTTTTGCCCACTTCCAAGAGGGCCTCTAGAAAAGATGAAGAGGGCAAAAGAGCAACAGCGTGTTTTGCTCTGACAAACTGAATCCATCCCTCAAAGCTGTGTATGTTTGGTAACTTTGGTCCAAAGTAGTAATTCCACAAATGTTTTCTAATAATTAATCTATGTATAGTTTTTCATTTAGCAAAGGGACCTACAGTCCTACACACACGTTAAACCAAGAGCTGTCAAGCCATTCCTTCCAACTACTCAACAGCCAAAGTGGAAATTGGGTTCTTTTTCCAATTTACTAAAATTTTGGAAAAGTGGCAAAAGTTACCAAAAAAAGCAATTCGGTTATCTAGGTAAAAGATGGAGAAAATAAATTGGGCAAAAAACCCCTTAAGAGGACACTTCCTAAAAATCCTTTTTGATCCAACCAATCATGACATAGCAACACAGATTGTACCAAGCAATTACAGATCTCAGAGCACCATTATCTTCTACCGTTGCAAATATTTAGGGTTTGTTCATTCCTACCCACCTCCATGAAACTTTTCAACTCACAAAAACAAGAACAAACAACCCCATTCTACACTTTGTTTCAATTTATATTCTAGAGGTTAATTGAAAGACAAAATGCTGTTTTTCTCCAATCGCACTTTCAGTTCCAAACCTTTTGTGCTGCAGTCAAGAGGATTCCTGAAGACTATTTACTGAACTCATGGCTCAGTACAACAGACCCTTCTACAGAAAGAGGCAACAAAATCCAGATTCAAAATCTACTCAGGACTTAGGCTTTTTCCTCTCTTAACACAGTATCTTCACTACTTCAGATCAGCAAGCCACTAGTTTCTTATCAAAACCAAATAAACTGTCATCATTATGCCATGGGTCATTTCTCCCTTACCATTTTGTATGTTTCATCATGTCGCTTTGTGAGTTTCCACAATAAATGTATTATGCTAAGAACTTGCTGCATAAGCTGCTGAGACTCTGATTCCAAAAGGTTTCCAAGAATGGGAGCTGACTGTGCAGGAGATGCTTCAATCCAGCACTCAATCAATAATGGAATTATTATCTCAATAAAACCTTTCAAGTTTTCAGCCGAGGACAGGCCCTTTTCTGCACTGTCCATTACACTTGTCAGAGACCTAAACAACAAAAGAAAAAAAAAAAAAAAGATAAAGATCACACCTTTCAAAACAAGATTACAGTAATACCACTTTGCTGTTTTCTGAATAATGGGAAAAGTTACTTTTTTAAGACATCAAATATTTTCTGGCTTTTTTGCTAGATATTTCATTCCCAATAAAAAGGAGTTCAAACCATCTACAACAAACCTGCTCCCAAGTCTCCCTGCAAGTTTGTGTGCTTCTTTAACAACTTCTTAGATTCCAATATTTCTTTCCCCATTGTTATACGTAAAGTCTATAAATTGGTGAAATATGATATGCATTATCCTATCACTCTCAACCAACAGGAAGGAATTAAGTATACTCAGCACAACAAAATAATAATAAAAAACCCCCTTTTAAGCTCATTAAAGCAAAATAATTAAGCTGACTACAAGGTATTGTCAAATGCATGAGGTTTATTACAGTTAATAACCATCTCCAACTACAATAAACACAATGTTTTCCATATTAAATGTGGAAAAAATGTTCCTGTAAAAATACACCTTTGCTTCCCACCAGATCTTTAGCTATTATGTTCTGAAAAGCAACTACACAGAAAATTATCATATATTGAAGTTCAAAATTAAAAACTAAGATACAGTTTAAATTGAAATAACATCTGCCAGAAATCAAGAAAAACAACTCTTTTTATCCCTCCCACTCAAAAAACACTCTGTCTCTGAAGATACCTCTCAAGATGTCTCTGAAGATCTGAAGATCAGTGGATATGACCCAATCCTGCTAACCGGATAAATTCAAGCAATTTGTATCCAATTCAAAAAGAAGATTCTTTAAAGAACTAAAACCCTGATTAATTCCTGTTAATTTTAAGGAGTACAGATTCCTTAAAAAAAGGCAACAACACTCAATCTATCATTTGTGAAATTGTTTTCCATTATGATTTTGTTTCTTAATTCATAGCAGAGAATTCCTATTGTAACTCTAATTTCCTAACATACATAAGATCAGCACATTGAACCTCCTGTTAAACTCCTTTCTATTTCAGTGATGATCTCCAAGTCACTTTTCTTTACATATACACTCAAAATAGGAACTGAAAAACTTTCCACAGACCTGCAGTGGTTTTGTTTACAAATATTTTAATTTCATATTGAAGATATAATGCAGTTTTCCCTAGTCACTTCTAAATTATCCAATTAGTTATATCCTTCTATGAAGCTACATGTTGTTGCCATCATCTATAATACAAATAAAGAGAAAACTTTATTCTGTCATTTCTCTCTAGTTGAAATCTGTGTATCAAGAAAATTATTAAACCAAAACAAACCCAGGTATTCATGACATGTAAAAGGAACAGGGAGAAGGAATAAAAACAAACTGTGAGACAAATACAAGCTATTTGTCAACAAAGGCAAGATGGGGGAGAGAATGCAGATCTCCAGCACAAAATAAAAGGGATAAATGGAAACATAACTGATCATAAGAAAAAAGATTTGCTTTACTTTAGTACTTACTATGATTATCAAACATGTTAAAATTTTATAAAACTTAGCTTTAACTGCAGCAACAAACATATTCATTAAATATAATTTGGTTTATTTGTCCATTTTGTTGCCTTATTTCCTTTGTGGGCACTGCAGTAGACACTGGTTTCTTTCAGACTAGAAAGAGTTTAAGGTGAATGGTTTTATCTTAGACTTTTTAACTCTCGGTCATCTCAAATACAGCAGACGAATCCCATCTTTCAGTTACAACCACAATGAATTCTAAAGCCTGTTGATACCAAGACTATAACCTCATTGAAAAAGTGAGGTTGTCCTGTAAATGCTATGCTGTGACAGGACTAAGCTCTCAGGTGAGTCTGAAATTTCAGTAATTGGCTCGAATAGTTCTGAAATAGCAGACTTTAATAATTTCTTTTTTAAAAAGTACCTGGTATTACAGCAGAACCTTGGAATTCCAGCAATCTATTTAAGGAACACGAAAATCTCTCAGTTAAAAAGTGAATAGTGCATGAAACCCGAGAAGTTGGTAACTCACACTGAAAGATTCCTACAGAAGTATAGCACACATACACAACTATTTCAGTACTTTTCTGAAACAAGGAATGGAAAAAGGAACAATTCATGCCAAAAGGGATACTTCTCCCAGCTGCTGAAAGTATTTGGGTAAGAATACTCAGCATAGCTCTCATGTACCCCTGCAGAAGAACCCCTTGTCTCTCAAGGTAAGATTCCTCCACATATTCAAGGTTAACAATAAAAGTGTAAAATTAAATTTAAGTGGCAGTAACAGATGATAGCAAAGTATTGTAGTAATCTGTCCAGCATTTATTTGATTAGTACAGTATCCTTAGCAATCCAGTTCACTGGACCTAGGCAGGTTTGATGCCAATTGCTCTGTCACATCTCTGTTATCACTACTCTTGACTGGCAGGGTGACTCTTGGAACACTGCAAAGAATATTACCTTTGCATCAGAACAAAATACTATTGAAGGGAGCTGCAAGATATTTGTGTACCCCTTAAGCTGTCGTTTTACTTTAAAATGCCAGTATTTTTATACAGCAGGACCAAACAAAATATTGTGTAAATATCTGCCATTTGACAGTAAGAAGACTATAGAAATTCAGCAAAGGGAAGTCAAGGAAGCATAAAAGAAACAGAAAATAAGAAAACAACTTGCTGTTCTTTAAACCAGGAAAAGTCTTTAGAAGTTAAGTTTTTATGGCTTGCAGTTTAAGCCAGGTTACTTGTCCTCCTTTTCTGTGTGCACTGCCAAATGCAGCAAACACACAGGACACCAAGTGAACTGCATTTTCCGTTCCCCTTTGATGCACATGTATGTATTTATTGGCTATGCTTCATCTTCCATTTCAGTCTCTCAAGTCATTTTTGCTTCTCTCTGCAGCTTCATATTCTCCTCTCTCAGCAGAATCTGAAGCTCAACTGTTTCTCTTCCAGTCAAAAAAGAAAAAAAATCACATGCCTTGGTATCACCACATTTGACTTGTGAAGGCTTTCTGGTTTTCCACACCTGAAATGAGTTTGATGCAAAAAGCAGCACAGTCAGCATCTAATGCAGAGAATACATTCTAACAATTTCCTAACACACTGCAATTTTTAATTTACACACAGTAGGAAGATCTAGCACACAACAGAAGATAATGATGTCTTAAGATTTGCATCATTGAATCATCCAGCATTCCAAGCTCACAATCTATCCTTTTTATTAAACACTAATACTGCAAACTGATTCAGAAAATCTCATTCCATAATCACTAGGTTATCAGTGACATGTCAGCCCTATTCAATGAGCTTGCAAGATTAATAGATACAGGAAATTTAAAAATTTAGCATATAATTATGCTGTTTGGAAGCCTACTTGTTAAAGAATAAAATTGAAACTTACTTGCAGTATTAGTGACAAGACCATCAATACACACACAAAAACACTACAAATAGTTGCTTATGGCTTGGTCAACTCATTATCCTTACCTAGTCCTAGAATTGACTATTTGACTTTAAACACACACACACTGAGTATTGTACCTCTTATTACAACTAATTTCTGTCCTTGCAGTAGCGGCCATAGCAGAGGCCTGGGAATGCCCATAAAAGGCAACAATTGGGATTGGAAATGACAGAATTATACACCTTTAGATTATTAGAAATTATTTCAGTGGCAAATACAAAAATCACCACCAAAACTCTTCACTATTGGAACTTCACACATAGTCACTAAAACAAGCTGCACTGGCCCTTTGTGGAAAAAGAATACACCAAAAATATGCACAAATGCAATAAAATTAGAACATTTTAGTACCTTCAGCAGATGATCCTTCCCTTTCTATTCTTCTGTTCTGCTGCCATCAGCTTGTTCTGCCAATCTCGCCTTGGATTCTAGCCATGCTTCCTTCTCTTCTTCTGGCTCCTCCTCATGCTTGCAAACATCTTTTGGTAAGTATTTATAACCAGAAGTATATCACGATGTTTCACCAAATTCTAGCTCCTCAGAAAAGCAGAATCCAGTTCAGGTGACACCAGATGTAAAGTTTATTTTCCTAGACCTTGGATACAATGCACCTTCAGCTATTACAGGCCTGGTACATCACACACCGTGTATCACCCAGGGCACAGTACAAGCATCCTCTGCCATACAGTGGTCCTCAGCTGTGTGCTCTGAGTGCAAAGATGAACTCAGCAGGACTGCTCTGTGCCCAGCAATGAACCCTTCCCCTGCCTCCAGGGGCTTCACCAGTCTAGCTGCCAGCTAAAATTTACCTGCAGCAGATACTGTTGGTCATGACTAAGTATTTATGCTGACAACCACTTTTAGGAGAAGAAGCTGTACTCTTTACTTAGCTTAATATGTTTCCTATACCTACCATAAGTAATATGCTACCTCCAAAGAGGAAACCTAGGAGAGCAGGAATGGATGTGTCTCTCTGACAGAGATGAAAACCACCTGCCAATTCAGGTCAACACCTGTGGTATTCAAAGAGAACACCTCTTCTTCTGCCCTTCATTCCTTCCAAGACATAAGATGGACACAGTAATGGAGTAGGCAGTGGGGTTTATAACCTTTTTTGCCACTTCCTAGATGAATTTATAACTGCTTTATACTTCTTATTTTGTCTTCTCCAGCAGTAAAACAAGACTCTCTTCAAACCATTTTGAGAACAGAGCTGTGTAACAGCTAAACTGCTTCCATTTTTAAAGTCACCATTCCAAGTCTCCTGCCAGCAGGTATATAGCATCCACAGTAATGCATATGAGGATGCCAATGTTCAAGAAGTACCATAAAGTGAGCTGGGAGGCTCCCCTCTAGTGGGTGAATCAGAGAGGAGGAAGAGAAATCAAAACAGTTGTTTATTTCTCCCTTAACTTCAGCTCACATCTCTTCAGAGTACTACTGAAACCCACACAAACCTTTCTGTGACTAAGCACACTACACTTCTTTCATATTCATCAGCATGTCTCAGCTGAGACATCTTTCATCCACAGCGAATAGATAAACTGGTGAAATGACTAAAGCATCTAGAACTGGAAACTCAGCAGAACTTCATACCACCACATCCTTCTGTCCTTTTTAAAATGAGCTACAGTCAAAGATAACAGACTCCTAAGCTTATCATAGACTCTTGAAGGTAAATAAGCACAAAATTTCAGTAAAATTCATTACCAAGCTTATATTTCACACGAAGAAATTTGCCTACTTGCCCCTAAGTCTGTTTGAAATCCTGCAAGAAGTTGTCAGTTTGCATTCCAAAAATAGCCCAATTGAGCTGGTGGTCCAAAATTATTATTAATAGCCTAAAATAAAGACATTATAATGCGAAAGTTCATGATATACACATAACACAATTGTCTGCTGAGCACTTCTGTATTTTCAAGCCTCTGTACATTACACTAAGTGTCCTAAAATATGGCTAAGGGACAATCCCACAAAAAAATTAGATTATGATCATACAGTTGACATTACTTCCCAAACCAGTTAACATTTTCTCACCTCAGTCTAAATGATGAGTTGATCTTTGGTCGCAAGCCACCACTTTCAAACAGTTGTATATGTTGCTGATTGTTTGCATGGAGCTTCCAACTAATACATATTGGGTTCCTCACAGAATGAGAGCTGTCTTTCTGCTCCTGAAGCCCTTCATCCTCTGTATCACTGAATCCATCCACCACTGCCTGGAGAAACTTCTTGAGCCTGGTAAGTACATTCAACCTCCACTGCTGAGAAGTTACTCTGCGATTTGGGTTAACAGAGAGCATCCAGGAAAGTTTGTCCCTGCTCTTCAGTCTTTTTGAGAGTTGCTGGTGAGAAATAAGCTCTACAAAATTCTTCAACAATATAACGCTGCGGTCTGTAAGAAGAGCTGGGTATGCTTCCAATAAAACGTCCAAGACTTTCAATGAATCTTCCTGAATTCCCTCACTGATATGAGTCATGGCACTAGAGAGATGGGCACTTACCAGAGGGAAAAATGGAGCAATGTGTTCCGCCCTTATTTTTGAAGCCAAGAACTGCAGCAGGTGAACAGCTGCTCCTCTGACACTGGAATCTTTGTCTGTAAACACAGCTGCCACCTCACTGATTATACTGGAAAGGTGTGCATCAATTACAAAGGGATACTGAGACAGGAGTTCTTTGAGTCCAAGAAGTGCATTATGCTTAACCCCAGGACTATAGTGATGCATCTGTGAGAGTAGATCCTACACGGAAACAAACATACACTTACTATCGTTATTACTTTAAGCTGTTCAAACTTTGCCCATGTATTTTCTACACAGTTTTCCTAAACATTTAAAAATACAGAATATTCTTACAATATTCTGCTGTTCATAATAGCAAAATATTTTTAGAACAAACATGGTATGCATTTATAGCACAACAATTAACAAAAAACGAGAATTCAGTGATAGGAAAAACAAGACATGACTTGTCCTTAGGTCTTGTTTTTAGGTTTATGCACAACCCTACTGACTCAACAGAGGGACGACTGAAGGCAAGTCTTCTCACTCTTGCTCCCAAAAGCAAAACTATGAAACCTCAGCCTGAATAGCTTTCTTCAGTTTAAGAAGAGAGCTGCAAGGGACAGGAAATGAGAGAAAGGAAGGAAAACAAATCCACCCCCCAGAGAAATACAAGATTCTTTAAAAACAGGGCTGCATTCAGATAGCCTGCTCCATTTTTTAAAATAAATGGGTTTTGTCCCCAAATTGCAGTAATACATCATAAACCTAGATAAAAGGCAAGCAAATTTCTGTCATTTCAGAATGTAATATCACAGCATACCTTTATGTTAAGTTTTCTATTTTGCGTAGGAAGCACTCCATCTTCTCTAAGCTGCTCAGGAATTTGTATGGCCTTTGTTTTGAAGGTAGTATCAGTTGCATTCTCTAGTTTAGGCTTTTTTTTCCCAACTTTTAATTTGACTTTCTGGAAATCCTCCTGACGTTTCCTTTTTTTCGTCATTCTGATTCTCTGCAAAAAGATAATTTAATTTGATTAAATACACAACAAAAGCAGTTTTTCCACCAAAGAGCAGCAACCTCCTAAGAATGGCTATTTTTATTTTTTTGTCTATGCATAAACGAGTGTCCACTCCCGGGACAAGATGCTAGACTAAACAGACATGCAGACTGATTCCATGCAGCTGTTCTTCCAGTGTCCAGAAAACACTCTGCTGTTCCTTTGGCTGTCTCTGCTCTGAGAACTACTTGTACTAAAAAGCATCCAGATATCTGCATCTGCCACTGCTTTATCAAAAGTTGCTGATTTGGTTTTGTTTTAAAAAGTTCCTGCCAACAAAGCAGCTTTTAACATACTTGATTCTTGTCAAGCCAAGGAGTTCAGCGATCTGCTCCCTTTCAATTGCACATTGCTTACCAGGTCCATCACTAACAGCACACAGCCTGCACATGTACATTCATAGGTATAAACAAGCCTTTATCAATAAAGGGACACAAAAAAACCCTAAGAAAACTTCCACTACTCACTGAAAAAGCCAGTCTGTGCATTGAAAAATAACTAGAAGTTGGAGGAAAAGAAGAGGTCAAATGGGCAACTACAGAGAAAAAAGAATGGAAAACAAAGATACTTTTAATAAGGCATAAGAAATAAGGTATCTGAGCCACTGCATTTATAAACTGTACAAACATACTGGAATAGAGGTATAATAACCAAAACAAACTACAACCCCCATGTTTCTAAATGGCTTTTTGGTTTTGTTCTGTTTCGATACTGAAGTACTCTTACTTCTACCAGATTAAAAAAAAAATTAACACACGGAAAAGGCCCCAACAAACACTGCACCACAGATTCCTTTATTTAATCCTCTCAAAAAAACCCCAAACAAACTACCGTCTACTTCCCCACCCACAAAAAAAAACCAAACCCAACCAAACAACCAAAAAAACCCAACAAAACAAAAACAAAACAAACAAACACAACAACAACAAAAAACCCACCACAAAAAAAATTCCACAACGAATCAAGAAAATCTCAAGCCAAAATCCCAACAATACAGCTGATTAAAGCCAGAAATTTTTAAATAACATATCCAAACAATGATTCTCTTCTGGTGGATGGGATCACCATTCCTACAGCTGTTTTTCCCAATAGACTTCAAGCTAAAATTTGTGCTGTACTAGAGTATTTAATATATAAATCAACAGGATAATCATTAAAAATGTTTTAAAGCAGACTGTTGTTTTCTATTATTGTTAAACAATTTAAACAACTGATTACACCAACATTTGACTACAACTTCATTTCTGCTTTTCACACACTAGGTTAAAAGATTATATGCAATTATATGCAACCACTTTCACTGAAGTAAAGTGTGAAATTTGGTGTAAGTAATGTATCAACTCAAAAGGCTTTAAAAAACTTGGAGTCTGGTGCTGAAATAAAATGGTTCTTTAGTGTCCAACTATAACAACCACGGCTTCATAAACGTTTGATTTTTACCATATGGACCTTTCAGGAAAGAATTACAAGAATTTCACTACTTGATATATAGAAATAGCTAGAAGATTTTGACGTAAAAGATATTTCCACTTACTGGGCTTGCTTTTCCAAGAGTAGATGTTTTGCTCCCAATCATTGCAAAAATTTCACAATGCAGGTGTGCACACACCTGAACAGAGTCAGTTAAGTTCCTTTAAAGGAGGAGGCTTGTAAAATATCCTTTCTCCTACTAAAAGCAGCACGGCTTACCTAACAATAAATATTCTGGAAATAAGTGGTAACTAAGCCTATCCTTTTCCAATTCATATGTACCATGCTATATAGAAAGATAAAACACAAAACCAGTGCCTTGTAAACACCACAGCTGCTACTTAATAAGACAACAGGCAAAACTGTATACAGCTGATGAAAGTATGTGATCATTTCAATAAACTTCTTGCTGAAACAACTGCCTTTGACACAAACTGCATCTTAGGAGGAGAGACTGTGGGAGCTGGGCCTGTTCAATCTGGAGAACAGAGAGGGAATTTCATGAATGCATTTAAATTTCTCCAACATGGGTGCTAAGAGGATGGTGCCAGACTGTTTTCAGTGGTGCCCAGCAACAGGACGAGGAGCAAGGGCCATACACTAAAACACCAGAAGTTCCACCTCAACATGAAGAATTTCCCGCGAATTTTTTGAGGGTATAAGAGCACTGGAACAGGCTGCCCAGGAAGTTCTATGGAGACAATCCAACCCACCTGGATCCATTCCTATGTCATCTGCTCTAGGTTATGCTGCCTTGGCAGGGGGACTGGACTAAATGATCTCCAGAGGTCCCCTCCAACCCTAACTAATCTGTGATTCCGTGTATTTTCTCCTGGCCCTCCGCCAACAGGACTGAGCTAAGTGCACCTAACAGTTAAGTACTAACACGGTTTTACAACCCAAAACATTAAAACAACCTCCAGTCGATGCAGGCTGCCTTAAACGTAAAGCAGCATACCGTGCTTTTCAGACACCACTTCAGATGTCACTCAGGCACCCTCACTGCAGGCTTAGTGAAAATATTCGGTTACACGTGGGACCCGATGATCTTGGAGCTCTTTTCCAGCCAAATGATTCTGGTTTCCCTTCCTCGCAGCTCTCAAGCGGCATCCTTAGGGAGCCTCATTACCTTGCTCAGTCAGGAAAATCCTGAGAAACCCGAAGGCAAGGCACACGCCCTAACTAACTCCTCCGATCTGTTTAAGGATTTCCCCCCGGGCGAGCTCTCTCCCGGCACAGGACAGCGATACTTACAGGCGATCACCTCCGCGCGGCTCCCGCGCCGGCAGCGCATCCCCCGCCGCCGCCGCCTGGACCGCCCCGCAGCGCCCGAGCCCGCGCACGCCGTACCCGAGCGCCGGAGCGGCCGCTCCTCCCGCGGGTCTAGGCCGTCACGCCGCCTTCCTCGCCGTCCCGGGACATCCTTCGGCTCGCTCCCCAGGCGCCGCTTCCCTCCGCCCCGCTCCAGTCGCTCTACGAGGCGTTCAAATAGAGGCGCGTCAGTGCCGGCCCGGCGCCGGGGAGGCCGCGAGTTCTGCCCCCGGCAGCGCCCGCAGCGGCGGGCGAGGCGGGAGCGGCGGCGGGGAGAAGCCGTCGGGGGAGGTGGGGCAGGGGCGGCGGCGCGCGGCGGAGCCGAAGCCGCCGCTTCCCCCGGGAGCGGCACCCGGCCCGCGCCGCGGCGGCTCCCGCTTTTCCCGCCGCCTCCCTGGCGCAGGAACGTGACGGGAGGGCGGGTCGCACAAAAGGCGGGCGGCCCTTGGCGCAGGGGCCGGGCGAGCGCGGCGGCCCCCGCGAGCAGGGCCGGAGCGATGGGGACCGCGGCGGGGCCGGGATCCCGATCCCGCTCCTCGTCCGCCTCCTCCTGCGCCTCCCGCGCGCGGCCGCCGCCTCACTCACCAACCACGCGCGCGGCAGCGCCAGCCTCGCTTCCGCCCCCGCCGAGCGCCTGCCCGGAAGCGGCCGCCCACGTGAGCCGCGCCGCCAGCGCCCGCCCCGCGCGCCAGGGGCACGCGCGCTTCCGCCGCGGCCGCGCGCGCCGGCGCCCCCTGCAGGCGGGGCGGGCGCGGGGTCCCGGCGGTGTCCCCCGGCGGCGGGAACACAGCGCCGAGAGTCGGCTTCGCCTGGGACAGGGCTCGTCTTGTGCACAACCTCCGCGGGAGGCCAAGAGGAGGGGCAGACACTGATCTCTTCGCCGCGGTCACCAGTGACAGGACGCGAGGGAACGGGCTGACGTTGTGTCTGGAGAGGTTGAGTGGGATGGGAGAAAAAGCCACCCTTCAGCCCGAGGGTGGCTGGGCACTGGAACGGCTTCCCGGGGAAGCGGTCACAGCTCCAAGCCGGAGTTCAAGGTTATTTGTACAAGGTTCTCAAGCACATGGTGTGACTCTAGGGGGATCCTGTGCAGGATATATCCCTGGCCAGGAGCCCACCTCGATGATTTCTGTGGGTCCCTTCCACCTTGGTTTATTCTGTGGTTGTGTGAGGATGTACTCCCTTCCCCTGAAGCAGGGCTGCTCTAGCACCACAGCAGACAAGAATTCATTACTAATAACCAGTACCTAGATAAGCACAAGTCCTGTGAGGAGCAGGCCTTATCACTCTACAACTCCCTGGGAGGAGGGTGCAGCCAGGTGTGGGTCAGCCTCTTCTCCCAGGCAGTCAGCGACAGGAGAAGAGTCTTAACATGTGCCAGGGGTAGTTTAGGTTGGACATCAGGACGAATTTCTCCACTGAAAAGGGTGATTAGATGTTGGAATGCACTGCCCAGGAAGGTGATGGAGTCACCATCCCTGCAGGTGTTTAAGCAAAGACAGGAGTGCCACAGTTTGGTAAACAGGATGGTGTTGGGTCACGGCTTAGGCTTGATCTGAGGCCTTTTCCAACCTACTTGATTCTGTGATTCTTCCAGTGCAGGCACTGCAGAGTCAGCATTGGCATTTGAGGTTATTGTTATTATTTCACATACATGAGGTTATTATTTTACATATAAACCACGAGGCACGCTACACGCTTTTGTACACATGCGTACCCAGATAAAGCTTGCTGCTGGAAAGGGCAATGAATTCCTGTATCAGAGAGTGCAACCCCTGGGAGACCCAGGAAGCAACAAACGAGGAGGATGTTTCCATACCTGTTTCCATCCCATTCCATCTGCAACAGAGATAGTCTCAATTCACACCAGACAGTAACTCTGCAGTTGCACACTATGAACTTTTCATTTCATGTCAATTAACCTGTGAACACCCTTCTCCTTTCCCCTTTTTGCCTTCTGTGAGGAGTAGAAGTTCTGCAGCTTTTTGTTAAAAATCTTTTCCTTGAAGCTCTATGATCAACAAAATATGTAAAACCTAGATGAAGCTTTACAGACAATTTCCTCTTAGTTTAATTTTTCTTGTTATTGCTTGCCTTTTAATTTTATTAATTCTCTAGTTACCTCAGAAGTCTGCCTCACTGTTATGGTAAGAAACCAAAAATGTACAATATTAAATACAGCCAACAGTGTTGTTTAAATATTATCAGTAAAGATAATGCCTTTTTTTTTTCCTTACTTTGCAGTACTGGTACAAGCAAAACATTAAAAACCCTTTTTGGAATAAATATACAGTTTTCCATTAATATAAGAATACACCAAGCCATCACAAAACAGAGGCAGAAACAAGAACAAAGTCACACAATGCTTTTCAGCCTCTATTTGCCAGGTAAGAAAAAAAAAAACTTTAAAAAAATAATAATTGTACTGCTGAACAGACTATATTGGACTGTGTTCTTTGAAAATGTTTCCAGAAGCATGCACTTGGTGACTCTTACCAAGTTCAGGTTTCTCAGGTGAGAGGTACACAGCAGCACTCTGCAGACCACCATTCAACCATTTTATGTCAGTGTACTACAGATTTAGGGGTCTTTTCTTTTTCAGCATGCTCCTCCTGCTCCCAAGCAAAAAAATCCACCTCAAATCCAAGTTATTTCAACTTTATTGTAACTTTATTTCCACTTGGAATGATTCCACAGTAAGAAGAAAAAGAAGCTGTCTCAGTGATGGCCATTTACAACAACTGACTATTCTGATTTTATTATTTTAATACAAAGATTGTTCTGCACATTGAAAACAAACAGGAAAAAGATATTTCTATTTTTATTTTCAGAATTTTTATGATTAAGGTCATCTTCATTAAGCAGGCATTAACACTGTTCCTAAACAGAGTAAATGAACTGTAAGAACTCTGGTTCCATCTCTTCCTCTGATAAGAACAGATTAGATGCATTCCAGAAATTCTTCAGAGTTTCTTTAAAACAGTATTTTAATTTGTCTGTGAACTGTTTTCCTTCCCGGGTCTGCTCACATAATAAAACTCACAATTTCTGTTGCTGCTTTCTTTATTACCTTAGTTTCACTGCATCTTGCATTCCATGGTACGAAGATGTGAAACCATCAGGAGTAGGATTCTCAAATTCCATCCAGATCTCAAAAAAAATGTAAGTTAACACAAGAAAGTTCATTTGCCATCTGGCCCCAGCATATCTAGATTATACCAGTTTTTGGCTGCAAAGCTGAAAAGCTTTAATTAGAACCACTGAATGCTACCCAGCACCACAAGCAGGAAGTGAATTATAATCACACAGCTTCACTTTAGAAAAATATTCTTTCCCAAGCAAACTAATTTATAACCATTCAAAACGTTTTTTCACCCTCCTACAAAAGTAGAAGTCATTAATATATAGACATGTACATTCAGAACCAGTACTACTTTAGTTGGAAAAAGGTTCCTGTTAAAGGAGCCTGAAGAACAGTGTAAGCCAGCTTTCATTTCACTCTCATAATGACAAGAGACAAAAGATACTTTTGCCACCATATGAGAGTGCCTCTTAGCCAGAGCCTGGTTACACTTGTTGGGATACATCTCTAAATTTGCAAAACATACCTACATACCTAACTTCTACTAACTTTGCTGAAGCTTCCATGCTCCCTAAATCAACTATCATCCAAGCGCTTCTCATCTCAGCACGAGACTGACAGCGCTGACTTTTTATTATTATTTTTAATCTTATTAAGAAAAAAATGTGGAGACCTGTTCATAACCCTTATATGGGAAAGAGTTTTTGATTATAAAGGCTTTTTAGTCAATCCCAGCAGCCACAGGGAATGACCTCCAAGAATTTGCTGTAGGATGAGTTTATACTGCTAAGTGCAGTAGCTCATTTTGCTGCTAATTCTTTGTAAAAGAACCAACATAAGAAAACATCAGACTGTCAACGTACAGTATTTAATAATACTGAAGAAAATGAGTTACCTTTTTTAAAAAGCTGTTTTAACATGGAAACATGAGCTTTACAACCTTTCCACAATACAGAGCTTTCAGCTAAATGGAGAAATAAATAACATTATCAAAACCAAGTCATTAATTTAATTTAAAAAAAATTGTACAAAACTTAAATGTAACAAAAAAATTCCACTGAGGTCAAATGAAGTAAAACAACAAAGTTACAGAAAGTAAACATTGCTATATTTATTAAGTACCATGTCACTGTGTGCTGCCATTGCTTGGTCCCTTCAGAGTTCCACTTTCAGTCAGGATCCTTATAACATTCGGTATATCAATTCCTTAGTTAAAGGCAAACAAATAAAACCAGAAAATAAGCAATTTTGTGGTGAAATTCACTTAAAAACACAACTTATACTGAAATATTCAGATGCTGAGATGAGTTTTGGATCTTTCCTTATTAAAAGAAAAATAACTAAGAAAAATCAGTATGTGACTGGAAACTGTAAGCTTTCCTACAATGTACTCATTTTCACTGTTCCCTTCTTAACCTTTATGATTCTAAACACACTCTGAGAAGCTTAGAAATGTACACAGGAAACTTCTGAAGAGAGAGCAGTAGTTGACTGAAGATGTGGGAAGGTTTAATACCTGACACTTACTAGAAAGTTGTAAGCAAAAGAAAGACTACTTGTCTCTGATTCATTATTATTTCTATGTCAGTGTGCAAATACACTTCCTTCAGGAACTAGCAAATAAAAAATTTGTCAGTGTTGGTATTCACAAAACTAGCGTTTCTCCTCTTATAGCACAGAGAAGATTCCAATTTTCTAATAACAATATACTTGGTTTCAGTTTACTGTCTCTCACCATGAAAATGTTACTATGCAAAAATGAGAGAAGAATTAAAAAAAAAAATCAGCAATTACTAATGCATTTATGGGAAATCAGCTATTCTGAATTACCATTCCTAAACTGGATCCTGCAAAAGTTAAAGGGTGGGAAAAAAAGATTTCTCTTCAACCCTCTTTTATACCTCAAAATTCTTCAATGCATGTAAGTCCTTAATATTTTACAGAGCTAATTAATGATGTTATGTATATTTTTATATATGTGTGTGTGTGTGTGTATACATGTATATGAGAATTACCTCTGAAAGCTGGATTTGATGCTGCTATTTTGTGCAGGGTGGCAGCAATTTCCTCAGCATTCATGTTTCTTACACTGTTCAAAAATTCAGTCGTGATGTTGTTCTCAAATGCTACTTCCCAAGAGCCAGTTGAAAAGTCCTGGGGTTCAGCTTCATTGGCTGGTAAGAACTGCTTAGCTGATTGGCTGCTTGAGTAGTCTAAAGAAGGGAAATACTGTTTTTCAGTAAGAGAGGATTTTGAAGAGCCTTCATTACTTATTTCTCTAAATAGAGCTTTTCAAAACAAGCACTTCCAGTCTGGCAGAGCAGCACTGCTGGTACAGTTCACATCTGATTTTGCTACATTTTCAAACCACCAAGAGTCAGGAATGCTTTCCAGTTACAGAAAGTCCTGGAGAAAGAAGGTGGGGAGGTAGGTGAAAGCTATTTCCATTATGCTTACAAAAATGGAATAAAAGTTTCAAATCTCATATATTCAAAGTCACTGCAATTTTTGCTATTACCATTGCAAAAATTGAGGTTTTCAAAAGCTAAACTTTCTAGAAAAACTAGAAAATTGACACCGTACAGAAAAAAAAGATCACACAAAATAGCTTCACTAGCATTCTGGGTATCTTGCCTTTCTAAGCATAGGATTATACTTCCTAGGTCTAAGAAAAGCAGCCATTTGTTCCTATCAGAAGAAAATGACCTCCAAGAAATTCAGGATTCTTTGAAAAAAATAATTAGAAGTACTGAGGCCAAGTAGTTGGAGTATTCAGGTATTAAAGACATTTATCCATCCTCTACCACATAACTTTCTACTAACATATTGATTTGACTAAACCTGCAGGAAACATCTCCTCCATCAAGAAGAGAAAAATACTGGGGGGGGAAGCCAAAGATACTTTGAAAGTCTCCTTAGAAACAGTTGCCTTTGAACACACCAAAGTCAGAGTTGGTACTAACTTAATTTCTCTCCAAATCCTACAGTTAAGTAGGATCAATGTGTTTTAATAATCTTCTCTTTCTCGTATTAGTAGAGGATGGGGAAAAACCCCCAAAACTATTCATTTATGCTACTGGACTCTGGCTTTATTCTGCTCTTGAACATTTTAGAAAAGCAGGAAGAAAGGCTTACTATCATTTATACAAGGTTCAGTGGTAAGATTAAACCACAGAAAGACAGCAAAGCCAACATTACCAGTGCCAGAGTCAGTGATATCTGCTGGAGTCGGGCCAGGCTGTTCTGTGGAATATTCGAGTGCTGTTTCTCCATTATATTCAGCATCTAAGCAGCCCTATGAGTTAAAAAAACCAAAAAACCCCTTCAAAATCTCATCAGGAAAACCTCTTGCAACTACTACATTCTTAATGACCAAAACCAAATAAAAGACCAGCATTTCTGCTACCAAATCTGAAAAATCAAGTATTTCTTTGCAAATCAGAGGGCTAGTAACTTCTACGTATACACTGCCCATCGTACCTTTCTATGTCTGAAAAAGCTCTGTATTAGGAAATGAAGTGATACTCATTGAGCCTAATTCTCAACTTGTCAGATCTAAAAAAGAAGCATTTTACACTCAAAACAGAAGATTTAGTTCAAAAATTACCAGCTGAAACATCACAGTTTAGAATACTAACACGGCCTAATGTAGGAAAACATTTTGGTCTTCCACAACTTGTAGGTTAGAAGTTATTTCAATTAGAACTTCATTGTTTTGTAATATGTCAGCAGAGAAGTACTCAAAACACCTCCATATGTACTGCCTATGTAAAGATAAGTCAGTCACAAATAATAGCAGAGAGGGGAAAAAATGGGTTTCTAATAATGGAAGAAGAATGAGACCTCAGAAAGAACAGTCCAAAGAGTAGGACCAGAAGTTGTATAAGAAAAACAAAATCATGTCGCTGATGCATAATTACATGGTGAATGAAGTGAAGCCTGGGAACAGAAACAGGATAGAGGAGTGTTAGGCAAGTCAATAGAGATGAGAAAAGCTTAAGTTAGAATTAAAAATGGGAAGTAGCAGAAAAATTTAGATGTAAGGAAAAGGACGGGAAATAAGTGACAAGATGAGTCAACAACAAAAAATAAGCAAGCATCACCAAACAGAAATCATTAAGAATTGTCAACAGAAAAGCTACAATTTTACACTACCACAATTTATGTATTTAATGAGTAAAATTTACAATCCCCACAGCATTTTTTGTATCATCTATAATAATAAAAATGCACAATCTCAGGAATCTACTGGTTTGTAGAACAAAACCAAAACAAAATCCGCATTACTCCGTTTGATGCAGCCTGCTGACGATATTCCACCAGTGCACTTGTGAGAGTCTGTGTAACTTTCAGGATAAATGAAGCATCATCTTCATTCAGTATTTCAAAACTTTGCTAGGGAAAAAATAAAGAAACAAAACAACACACCATTCAACATTTTTCCTCAGAAAAACTGAAGTATCAAAATTTATAAAGAAATCTGCAGGAACTTTGTTTTCTCCATGTCTCTACCCTTCTGTCAGACTTGGATGGAATTACAAAGCAAATTTTTATTTTTAATCCCACAAATGGTGGGGAGGAAGGTAGAATGAAGGAGAATCCTAAGAGAAGGAAGATGCAGCTACCCAACACATTCATTTGAAAAGGAATAACACAAAAATATGCCTGGAAATATACAGAAGATAATGCTTTCCCTTAAGTATTTTGATCTCTTGCCTGCATACAAATGAATGTGTACACCTTCCCTGAGGCAGCACAGTCATAACCAATTTCTCTAGACTGTAGCAGAAAAGCCAGAATACTACTGAATTTAAAAGTACATGCTGCCTTGCCTCACATTAACCTTCTTTTTCCCTAAAAGTCTCAGGAAAAACCAATCTTGAAGCTGTGAAGCTCTACTAGGGAAGCACGTTCTAGCACCAAAAGCACTCACAGGGAGGGCTACATGTGTCACCCTCTTTCTACACCAAGAAAGTTCTGCTGAAAACACTTTCTTGAGGACAAAGTAACAGAATTCCAGGTGTGTCCTAACAGCTCAAAGTCTTCTGTATTAGAAACAAACACCTTTAAACACACGAGACAATGGCAAATAAATAACAAAACCTTAGCATTAAGTTCATATGAGACCACGTAACAGGGATCATATTACATTTTTAACACTAAGAGTATTTCTGTCTCCTGGTTTGCACAAGTTATATTTAATGAAGATCTTGTCAAAAGCTAACTGGAAAAAGAAGACTAAATTGTGGCAAGGATATCTTTGCTATGAGGTAATAAAAGAAATAAGGTAGGGATAATCATTGGACAGCTTTACAGAATACTAACAGCAAGTACAAAAAAGACACCTGTAAAATTACTTTTCACCTACAAGAAATCTTTGAATCCAACAACGGAAACACAATACAGCTTCTGAAAAAATTACTGTAGATGCAACAACAAACGCTTTACACACTTTCCAAAACAGAACATTGCCCCAATCACATTCCCAACAGTCCTCTTCTCAGAGGACAATCATACTAAGCAAGAAGATCCCTCAAAACAAATTCAAGTTTTATTAACAAGGTATAATCTCTATACCTAATAATTCCCTACAAAAACAGAGGAAAAAAACATTCTAGGATAGTCAATAGTGCCTAAATTACCATTCAGTAGATCAGTCAAGCAACTATCAGTAAAGATTTCTGTACAGTTTGTCCGTGGTTTTATGAAAATCACCATTTCTGTATGCAAGACCACGACTGTTGTTGATACATCTAACAACTGGAACCTGACAGTTTTCCACTCTTATTGATTGTATCACTGCTGTGCATGTGTACATAATATACACTTTCAACAACTGAACAGAATTCTGGTGTTCTGACACTTACTTTAGAGAGGCAGATTTTGCAGTTAATAGCACTCTGGGCCAGCACTGGGGGGAAACCTGTTTTAAATACACAACTTGCATTTTATTTCTTAAAAATCCCTTCTTTCCTTTCTACATATCTCTGGTATTTGTCTTCATTCTGCTTCTTTTCATTACTGAATTGCATCTTTCCAAATTCCTCATTTGAAAATTATAGAGCAGTTATAGAAAGGTGAAAAAAGTTTAAGAAAGTGCTATTACCTAAACATGTAGTTAAGGAGTGAAGCTAAGATATAGTTGAAAAAAAACCAATTTTCAATGCAAGTAATTCCTCTGACAGTAAACCAATACCTTGGCAAAAACAATGTCTAGAAACTTGAAAATTAATAGACACATCATAAATTCAGTGACATTCCTTTTCTTCTGAATCCTGCCTTCTGGCAAAATCTAATCTGTTAGATTACCAGACTGCCACATTCTGCCTTTCATTACTTGTTACATTTTAGATTTAGCAAACTGGTGATTTATTTTTTAGGGGTTTTTTTTCTTTTTTCCAAAAATTATCTTGCAAGGTAAGATTTAACACTCACCAAATAATCCAACAGTTCCTCTTGACTACTGAATTCTTCAGGATTTGCTGTAAATTCTTGCTGTTTAACATAAAAAAAAAGAGATCCTGAGAACTACTATATGCAGTAAATATACATAAACAATAATAATTATGGTTACTCTAAAATTCAAATTGTTTGTGCTGTTATGAAACGTGTACATAGGTTTTCATAACAAAGTAGAAAAACCCCTTGTTGTTAATAGTTTTGCCTTAGTGACTTTGTAGCTAATTTATTGTGAATCATATTAATTTGAGTAAGCAAACACCATTGCCAATCATATATTAATTATCTCCCCAAGTATTTGGAAACTGGAGTAAACCATTAACAGAAAAAATTCACCTGAGCTTCCTTGTTTTCCTCCTCCAATTCTTTATTGGTCTCACACCTTAAAATAGAATAAATAAAACATTCAGTTGGCTGATCCAGCAAAGACGTGTAGCCAGCCAATAATAACTGATAATCAGTTTAAATTCCTGACATACTACTACAGTGATTCTGACACACTCTGAAATAAAGGTCACATATTATTCCCTCAGAGAAATCCCAGTCATCCCAAATCATCATCAAAATTATTTATGCAGTTTGGGTTTTTTATAGTGTGATTATGTAGCACATAAGCTCTAAACCCCAGAGTTAATAAAAAGGTCGACATTGGCGGTAATAGCTGTAAGATTTTTGTACACATTGCAGTGAGACAAGGCTCCTAATTACAGCTGGATTTTTATCAGCACTTCACAAACTTGCCTTTAAAAAATTCAGCCATTAAAAATTAATATTTTACAATGCAGTCATACAAATAAATGGGCACAAAAAGATTCCTTTGACTAAACATTCCTGTACTATATTTGTGCTGTTCTGCCATTACAACTACTACAGATACATTCCACCTCTTTGCAAGCCCAGGAACCAGGGCTGAGAGTGGCTGGGTGTTTCTTAAATTAACCAATACCATATGACTGCCATTCCTAAACGCTCTTCTGCCTGGAAATGTTTCTTAGGAATCAAAAGTTCAGTAAAAGCAGACGATAAAATAATTTACATCTTCAGATGACTGTTGGTTCAGAAACGTAACTACAAAGAAATGAAGAGTCATAGAAATTTTCAGACCGATATTGCAGAATCTTTATGTGGAAACAAGCTGGCAGTGGGAATCTGGTATTAATTCTTTTAAGACACTATATATAGAGTTTGTATCTTCTCAGTAGTCTCACAAAAATAAATAAATAGTAAAGGAAAAAGCTGAAGTCCTAACTCAGTAATTAAATTCCAAGTCAGTCTCTCACTGGCTGCTAATTCATCCAGAATCCATCTGAACCCAATTAAAAGAAAAGCATTAAGTGATATTCCAACAGAAGCTGTTCTTAAAATTTAGAAGTACAAGACTGCACAAGGAAGATCGGTACCAGGCAGAAATAGACCTCAGCATCTCCAGATGTGGACAGCTGAGCTTTTACTTGTTTCCTGCTCCTCACGTTTTCACAAACTAGTTCTGATTCAGTAGTTGTTTGAAAGCCAGTAAGTAAACACAAAGATTCATAAACCTGGACTTGAATCTGATTTCAACTTATCATTTTCCATAATGGTTGCTCCACAGAGAGGCAAGTCTGAAGAAATATACTTCAGGAACATTTTTTCCCTTCAGGAAAATTTTTCCCTTAACAATAAACAAGTGTCTTGGGTTATATAACCAAGAAAGTGTATTCTATTTCATCTGTTGAAAGCAGTTGGGGAGATGGTTTTTTTCCTTTATCTCTTGTAACTCCAGGGGGAAGAGGGGCAGATGCCTTCTGATAATAGACCAGCTGTTAAAACCAGGTGGGGCAGTGTTTCTTATCTCTTTCACCACTGTCCACCCTCCAGGTGATATCTTCTGTTAATGGGCCATTGAGGCTCACCAGTGACATGGCACATTACACCATCCCATTGTGAGATGCTCCACCCAGTGAAGGGGGAGCCAGCCATTCCCTACCCAGATAAAAACTGAGACCCAGGAACAACAGCTATCTGATTTTCCCAGAGGAAAACTGGACCCATCTCGCCATCACTGGACCCTTTCTACAGGATCATCTCTATTCCACAGAAACACAACTGTTACTCCAGGAGGATTTATCTGGCCTGCTTCCAACACCCTGACCAACAGGGTGTCAGGTCATATCTCTGACCCTGTCAGGGTTTTTCTAGGATTTTTGTTTGTTTGCTTGCTTGTTTTTTGTACTACTACATTTGTATTTTAATATTCCTAGTAAAGAACTGTTACTCCTATTCCCATATCTTTGCCTGAAAAGTCCCTAATTGCAGAATTATAATAATTTGGGGGGAGGGGGTTTACAGTCTCCATTCCAAGGGAAGCTCCAACTTTCCCTAGCAGACACCTGTCTTTCCAAACCAAGACAACAAGCAAAAGGTATTAGCCTTCCATGTCTGGGAGAGATATTACTGGTTTAAAGCTAGAACACATTCCAAGGGAACGTCATGAATTAAAGAACAACTAACTAAATCATTGGAACAAAAGTCCTCTGTTTGGGTTGCTGCCTGTACATTCCTTACCAAATGCCCTCCAGTGGCTCCTAGTGCTGCCCAAAGATGACCAATGCTGCAGATGTCCTCCTCACACAAAGGCTCACAGTTACTCAACTCACAACTCTGTTACTAATAAGATGCCCACAAGCAACAAGCACAGTTTCACCATTTTAGAACACAGCTGCTCCTTTGAAACACTTACTGTTCCTCCTCCTCATTTGTAAAGTAGAAACCTCAACTGTTTCAACTGTTACTGATTGTCTTTCCCTTCCAAAATTAGTTCACATACCCTGCTATCTGACATGAACTTGTAACACAGGCAGTTTTAAACCATGAGAAAATGTTCTTTTTGAACATTCTGAGCAGCACATGACCAACTATGCCTTAAGGATAATAGTTAAATACAAAAGCCAGCTGCATTCAGAGCAAAATCTGAGGTCACTTTACACACACCAGGTTTTCTGTTGATGACAGAAGTTCACAGTTGAGCACAAATTCAGAAGACATGAATCTTACCCTGCAAATCCAATGCAGACAATTGTTATGTACAACATTTTCCTTTAAGTTAATTTAAATGGGTTTCAAAGTGGTGATCTTTTCTTTTACCTTTCTGAGTTGTTGTCTTCGCTGCTTTCAACAGCATTATTAGGTTCAACCTTTTCATCTGGTTTTGCCTGTTCTTTCTGCCTTTCTTCGTTCTCCTCCTGAACATCATTTTCATCTAAAACAATAAAAAAGTATATTATGTTTTCCCAGTATTTTAATTTAAAAAATATTCTAAACAAAGAACACTTCTAAAGACATCATCAATAAAACCTAAAGGTGGAAGTAAGGTATCTTATGAAGAAATAAAATAAAATTTGAACCTAAAAAAACCAGTATAAGTAGAATGTTTTCTTCACAAACACTGGGATTATTCCTTCCTTTGCCACAGACCCCAAGAATATCAACACACCTGTGCAAATTCACCTTTGTAATTCATCTGTGGAAGCCATAGACAGGCACATACAGCAGTAAATAACTCATGCACTGGTGAATGAGTTAAAAAAACTTTAAAAAAACCCAAACAATAAAAGAAATATTTTTTCCTCTTACCTTGGGTAGGGTCTGTCAGTTTCTCATCTTTATTATCGGTTTGTTCTGCATCTGTTTGTTCACTAAAGGGTGCATCCACAAGCTGAACTTTAGCTTTGGAAGGGCTGTCCTCTTCACTGAAAACTAAAGAAACATGCTTGAAATGTAGCACAGTGGACATTATCTTAATAAAGGGTGTTTCTACTACTGCACTTCAACGTCACCTAGCTCTGTTTCTGTGCAATAGTACTTACAAACACCAAGAACAATTTTATAAGCATTATTATGTGGCAGCATATTAAATACAAACTATAAATCAGCAACAAAGTTTACCGTATTTTCTAGCCTGGTTATAATTACATGCTTGCATTTCCTAAAATATGCAAATACTGTAAATGTAGTAGAATGCCACAAAGTCACATGCAAAATAAGACACATTGACCAACTGGATACAGTCAAGAAATCTAATTTGAAAAGGACTCAACTTATTTCAAACCAATTTCCTATATTCAAGATGGCAATTTTTCATCTTCAGAGTATAACACTGCTAATTTAGATGATGTCATTACTTCTACTGAGCTATTCTAAGGTACCATTTACACAGCAATGTACATTAAAATTAAGTACATTAGTTTTAATTTGAATCTTTATTTTTCAGGCAATGAGAATCATAGCAAAGTTTAGCCATTTCCTCAAGTGGCATTCAGTCATACTGTGTGTCCACCTGGACAATACTGTACTACAGCTGAGTTGCAAAACATTAAACTGAGTGGGGAAATCTCACACATACCACATTCTTACAATTTTGTAAGTATCAATGGCTAGTAAAACAGATTTTTTTTTTCCAGAGATAAGAGCTACAGCTGTGCTATAAGAATTCTGTGTGGCTTTCTGTACTGCATATTAACCACTAGCATAGAGCCCCAACCTGCTCCTTTTGTCCAGTTCACCAAAGTGCTGGTGAGTATCTGGCACTGCAGAGACTACCCTGGTCTGATTTAGACCAAAGGAGGACCAAATTAGAAATGGACAATTTGCATCCCAATGAGCACACTTACATTTTGGCAATTTCCTTCTCACTGTTGGAACACCTCTAACAACCTAAAAATAAAACCCTTATGTTAATTATTTTGTGGGTGAAATTATATCATAGATATTTCATCAGCATTAATTTTATTTTTTTTTAGGAATGTATGACCAGTAGTGTAAAACACATGTGTGTAAATGCCTCAATTGATACTCAAAAAGTCAATAAACCTGGATATTTATTTGCCACAAATAAATTTCTTCTAGAGCTTAGAAAAACAAATTAAAAAGCTAGTTTCAGAAGATATAGCAGTAAAATTAAACCAGGCTACACACACTTATTTTACAAGTTCCTTAAATCAGGAACAGATTGCTATGCATGTAATAAACTACCTAGAAGAACAAAAAGGTCTACAAAATATAGGTGGAAGTAAATATTTACATATTCATGAACATAATCTCAAGTAAAATAAACAGTTTCAAGTCAAGAAGAAATTTAAGTAGGTCAAATGAAAAAGTTGCTGCCAATAGTCAGCTGCTTTTCTAAGCAGAGGTTAAAAATGAAGGATATGCTGAGAAAATGGATTTGATAATCTGAAATCTCTCCCTTCTACACCATGCATTCTTGACTTGATCTCACAATAGTCCCATACTTGTTTTTTATCAGAAAAGGGTAGGATCAGAGCAAGCTCTAACCCTTGAGCCTAAGTGTGATAGTATCACACAGAAAGAAACACAGGTCTTTTTTCAGATGGGCAGGAGACTGGCAGCTTTAAATTGGAACCTTGAGAACTCCACTCTGGAAGGAGACATCTATGCACATTAAGCAGCATTAGCAAGGGGTATTGTCAAGAAACACTGCTTCACAGGCAGGACGCTGACAGAAATTGAAGCTGATGGAGAAAACAAATTTAACGTGTACCACCAAAACCAGTGAGCACCTCAATAAGCTTGTCATGAACCAGCTGGGGGTAAGGTGCACCTCAAGAAAAAACTTCACCAGTATCCTGTCCACACAAAGGTATTATAAATAATACTGCAGTGTAAGTATCAACAGAGAGCAATATGAAGATATCTCCACAAGAATATGTTTCTAAGGATGCAGCTCCCTAAGAATTTAGGCTTATGGCAATCCTGTGATCCTACAGCACTGCTGATAATCTCATGTCAATCTGAGAATTCCTACACTTCCATCTGTAGTATTAGAAATTTTACCTGGCTCTCCTGAGAATTGCCACGAGCTGTTTACAAAGCAGAAACTATTCAAGTTATAAAGGCAGTTTCCTAACAACAAAGAAACAACTTATTTTACACACACGAAGCTGAGAATTGATTAAATATTAGTATATATATTTTGTGTTATTTTTGCATTCAGAGAAATTTTGTCCAGTATAATCCTGGAAGAATTACTAAAATGAAAAAAGCACCTGTAAGTTTAAAAAAGCAACATTCTCCTACCTTCCAAAGCAAATCTGTTCACCATAATGGAAATTACATTCTTCTTTATTAAATACAAAGCTTCTGGAATTCTCAAGAGAAATGTACCTGTATTTGTTTTCTTCCTTCTTGCTTCTCAATTGTTAATCCAACTCGCCTAACTCTTTTGTTCAGCTCAGAGCCTCTACCCTTAACTTCACGAGATAGTGCTATTTCTGGATAATGTTGTTTCTAGAAAATAAATGCAAGTCTTTAAATCACACAACTCCTTCCAGATCTTGCACAGTTAATAACCATGGAAGATAAATCAACTTCTACATATACATAGCAGAACTTCTTAAAATGGTTATGCACAGAATAATTTAGGGAACTGAAGCCAATTCTTCAGCTCAAAACAGGGTTGACACTGGTTGCACCAGGCTTTGCCTGCTTGGGTCTAAAAACCTCTGGAGAAAGAGATTTCCCCCTTTCTCCGGACAACCTACTCCAACGCTTAACTGCCCTCACAGCAAAAACTTGACGTCAAGTAGGAAAATCCCCTGCTTGAATTTATATTACTGCCAAGAAGCTCCAGAAAGGGTCTGGTTCTGCCTTCTTAATAAGCTCCTCTGAGGTACCAGAGGGTTACTGTAAGATTTCTCTGACACTTTTTCTTCTCCAGCCAGAAGAAACCCAATTACCTTAACTTCTCTTCATAGTACAAGTGTGCTTCAGCCCCCTGACTGTCTTGGCAGCTCTCTCCACTGGACTAGCTCAATTTCATAAATAGCTTCCTTTCTGCAGTAGCACAAAACTGAACACAAAATGCTGGATATGGCCTAGCAAGGATCAGGAACAGGGGAATAATCACTTCCTTTGATCTGCTGGCTGTAGCCTTGTTAGTAGAGCTCAGCTTGCTGCTAGCCTTCACTGACACCAAGATATACTACTGATCTTGAGCTTGTTATCCACCAGGACACCCAGGCTCTTTTTTCAGAAGAGCCAATTTCAGTCATTTAGTCTCCTGCCTTTTCCACTACCTAGGGTTAATCCAGCTCAGGTGCATGACTTAAAAGTTATCCTTCATGAATTATTATATTTTTATAGTATTTAAGAATTTAGCAGAGATGCAGTTAACAGGTGTAAGATTCAGAACTGCAGGAAACAGTTCCAAGTATGCAAGAAATGCAATAGCTGAAAACATCAAAACTCAGCATGTACGTCTGAATTAGTGACCAAAACCAGCAAGGTGTTTATGAAAGACATCACTGCAGATTCATAGCAGCACACCCAACATCAGGCCTAAAGCTGCCCCAAAATACTCAGCTGTCTATTACTTTAAGATATGTTGACTATAGTACCAATTTTGAGAGACTTTTATGGGAAGTATCAAAATACTTTCCAGAATATTGCTTTCTCAGTTTTGTTAAAAGCCAATCCTAAGCAAATATATTCAAGTAACCATTCAAAGACTGGAGAGCCTCATTTCTCTAAACATATTGAAAATTATAACGTTTTTGAATGTTTGTGAGCTGACAAGAACCTCAAAAGCTTTGTCATAAAATAAGCAACAGAACAGACGTGTCTTGTCCAGCCTCAAAACAGAACAGGAGCTGGATTTTCTCCTGCCTGATTCCAAGTCACAGTATCTAATAATCTAATATGGATCACATTATCTAATATGTATCATGTTCATTTATAAATACGTTCCTTTTAAAGAATCTGAAAGATGGAATACTTTCTTCATTGATCCTGTTCTTTTACATAATACAAAAATCAGTCAAACATCTATTTCTAGTCCATTTTAGCTATAGATTTCATTACTGGTTGACCAAAAGAGAATAAACTAAACTCAGTGTCAAGCAATGGACAGACATACACATTACCGATGAGAAGAATTTTAAGTGTATTCATCACAGTTGCAGAATTGCAATACAAAGACTTTCACAAAAGTTTATGCAAAACCTTAATTTTGATTTTTTAAAACTCAACGTATGACTAACAAATTCTCTTCTTAAATCATTACATTAAAACAAACAAACAAACAAACAAACAAACAAACAAACAAACAAACAAACAAACAAACACACTTACCAAGTATTCCAGTCTATGCCTGGAACCACAAACATGCATGAACATGCTACTCAATCCTGTTTTACAGTTGCATAGCTGACATTCATAGAGAAAAGGAATATTGTCTTCTGTTCGGTATTCTATTACATAATTAAGTCCTGTATTAAAAAAAAGAACAAAACTTAGGAAATTTTATGTTTGCTGGAACAAGTCATAAGTGCTGGTTGCAAAAGAAACCAATCTTAAAGTGCTGACATATAAAGAAAAGTCTACTACTGCATGTCAAATACATCAATGAAGACATTTAGAACCATCAGATATTTTATCTTTTGGGTGTTCAGACTTTTTGAAGACCAAAGGTATAAAACTGATGCTTTAAAGATGTCTTATGTTTACCACATAGGACCCAACAATTTTTTTAAAAAATAATAGCAACAATTATTTTTTAACTAATTAGAAGGGAATGTATTTTAATATATATCCCTAGTTGTTTTTTCTGTCAACTCCCATCTCCCCTCCACTGGATGGGTAGTTAAATTGCAAAGAACCACACTGATCTTTTAAGTTCATTTCTGTCTTATCACTTTAGATTCTTCCTAGAGAATATTGTCAGTATGAGATATCTGACCAAACACGTTCCAGGCCAAATCCAATGAATTTGTCACTATGATCTGTCACTTCCATACCATACTATTGGGTACTCAGTGTAACCATAAGAAGATTTTGTTACACATTACCTAATTTTACATTTTAAAAAACCGGTCCACACTCTCTAAAGGTAAATATCACAAATCCATACAATTACAGCATTAAAAGCCCTCACCAAGTGCAGGTTCTGAATCTTTACATGTATTAAGCTTGTCTTCCAATGTCTGTCCATTAAGCATCTCTGGTCCACAAAACTTCTCTGTGTCAGGTGGCACTGTAAGAAATTCACATACAAGTGAATCCCTGCTCATACATGGTCTCCCATCACCAATTAAGTCAGTTATTAAAAAACACTGTGCCCCTCAATCTTATTTCCACTCTTTTTAAAGAATTTGGGTTGCAAAAAATAAGTATTATTACAAACTATTACTGCATCTTGGAAGTAAAATGATCAGAAATGAATTCCCAATGACCCACTGTCGTGGTTGCGGGGGGAGGTGAATTTTTCCAGGGGGATGTGGGCAGGCCAATCAGTGATCAGGTTTTGTGCTGGGACTTAGATTGGCCACTTGTAGGTTTGGACACGCCTCTGAGGACACAAAGAGTTAAAAGCAGGACTCCAGGCCGGTTCGGTCTCTTGGGTTCTGGTTTCAGCATAGAAACATCTCCTCTCCCCTGCCCAGTTCCTAGGCTGGGTGGGGGAGGGGGCCACGTGGCCGGTCTGAAGAGACCCACACTGCAGACTAAAGTAAGCTGGGGCCCCGGGGGAAGAAGAGAAGAGACAAGCTTTGAGTTGAGCTGGCCCCATCCAGGCTGGAGGGGTGGAAAACTGTGGAGGTGCCTTCTTTCCTCCTCTCTCTCTCCCGGAGAAAGTGCCCAGCTGCTGGGAATTGCCGAGCCTGGGAGTGCCTGAGCCTGCAGCCCTGCCGGGAGCCAGAAACTGTTAACTCTTTCTGAGGCAGAAAGAAACTTTTTTCCCAGACATTGATTCTCATGGCTAGTGGTTTCAGAAGAGAAAGAAAAACAGCCTGGGACCGAGATGATAAAGCACGATTAGAAAGAACCCGATGGGCAAGGAATTGAAGAAGAGTGGCTTCTGAGCTGGACTTTTCTTGCATAATGTTAGCCATTGACTGAACTCAAGTCTCTTTTGAACATAAATTGCATTTTGGGGTGGATGTAGCCTAGCTCGACTTGCTGCAGTGAAGTGAACAGAGAAGAGAAGGGAGAGGGTGTGGTGGCACCCTCTGCCCGCAGAGAAAAAAAAGCCCTCGGCCCCAGGAGAAAGATGGGGAGAGCTCGGCATGCAAGTATCCTTAAAAGAGCCCTGTATGCAGCTTC
Source organism: Prinia subflava (assembly GCF_021018805.1). Lineage (NCBI taxonomy): Eukaryota > Metazoa > Chordata > Aves > Passeriformes > Cisticolidae > Prinia > Prinia subflava. Next base: position 61,526,893 of record NC_086247.1, read on the forward strand.
AGCCTATGGACAGTGGTGAGAGCACTGGACATAGGAAAAAGAAAATGTCCCCTGGCAGACTTCTCCGGGCAGTGCCACGGGTGACATGGAAACACACAAAGAGTGGACCTGCGTTTCCTGAGGAGCAGTCTGTGGTGCAAGAGAGACTCTTCTCTACCTTGCTGAATTGAAGATTAGGTGGTTTTTTTTGAGGGATGATTGTTTGATTTAAAACCCAAAAGTCTGGTCTATAGAGGGTAATGTGTAAAGGGTAGAAACTGGGGGAGGAGAAGAAATGTTCTGAGAAGTTTTGTTTCTGTCTCTGTGTGTGTTTAGAGTTTTCTATCTCTGTTCTTATGTAATGTAATAAAGTTTTGTTTTTCTGTTTTTAAGGTTTAAGCCTGCTCTGCTCTGTTCCTGATCACATCCCACAGTAGTTGTTAGGGAAAAAACATATATTCATGGGTGCATTAACAGCTAGCCAGTGCTAACCCATGACACCCACTAACATCTAGATATCACTTGTAATCTTGTGCATCAAAATTTTTTATTTCTTCTTTTTTTTTTTCAGGGAGGTGTGGGGAGAGGCATTAAACATTCTTACCAAAATCAGGAGGTTTTGCAGGTGTTTTCTCTTCCTTCTCTAAGGAAGTTTCTGTTTCAACTACAAAAAAAAAAAAAAAAGGGAGAAAACAACCAAAAAAAATCCCACAGAAATGCAAATAAAATTGTCAGTAGAAAGAACAATTTGGTAAAATAACTAACTACCTGAAAAAAACTCTTTAAGTTTCTGTTGACCTGAGAAAACTAAGCTATGTTTAAGTTAGGTATTGAACATGCTAAGAGATTTTTTTTCACAGATTCACAGACTGTTCTGAGTTTGAAGGGACCCACAAGGATCACTGAGTCCCGTACAAGGACTGAACCCATAACCCTGGTGTTATTAGCACCATACTCCAAACAATGGACAAAAAACATTCACACCAAACAACCACAAAGTTATTTGATGTCAGGCAATTCAATGCAGCAAGCAGAGAGGAAGATCAATCAAGTTCAATGTGTCTAAACATTTCAGGGCATCTGGGAATTTCAGGATATTTATTTCAGCAGCATACAGCTGCTAAATATTTTATCATTTAGATTTCCTTTACAGTCCAAACAAAAATTCTCAGATTAGGTGGGTCCAATGAGTACATCTGAATTGAACAACAACTTTCAAACCAAATTCTAGGAGCAGTGAACTGTAGAAACCTGAAAATACATTTAGGTGCATCATGAAATCAAATAAGGAGAAGGACTGCAAATGTAGTTAGACCTTCACTCCTTCTGGAACTAGACCAGTTCATCAAGACCCAGAGAAGGTTTAATGATTTATTAAACCTATTAAAAGTATTAAAAATATCTTAATTAGCTGAAGCAAATAAACTCCTTTTCAAAAATAAATATAAAGTATATACAGTATTTCTACATGCTTTAGGAAACATAGGGGTTTTAATTATATTTTAAATTTTGAAGGTCTCTAATGCCTTGAATTCCTTAGGGTTTCTAAAAAATTTAATGTAGGTGATTTTTAGTATTCTAGCTAGTGCTTGTTAATCAACTTTGCACACCTCTTACTCACATTACTGACTGATTACGCAATTATATGATTAAAAAACACAAGACAGGTTTTAAAGTACAAATCTTGAGAAAGTCTTTTTCTCATTTGTTTAACAAGCAACTACACTGGGATGGGGAGAAAGATGCAAGTACAGAACACAGGAGGAAGCAAAAATCTTGCACTTACGCATGCCATGAGCTTTCAATGCCTCTTCAATCTAAATTACCAAGTTATCAACCAACAAAGAAGAAAGACACTTAAGAGTCAAAAAACAATACCACAAAGCTTTCATTACATATAAAATATGTTAGATTAATACCAACAGCATAGAATATCTAAGGTGAGCAATTACATGAAAATTAAAAAAGAAAAGCATCCCTTTTTCTTCTGGAGATTGTCTATGATTTAAGTAATTCCACTCTCCCTTTATTAACTGCCATGTATTCTCATGTATTGTCTTTACCAGACAAAGTTGTAACATTTTCTGACAGGACTAATGTACAAAACCACGTTCTACTTTATCACGCTAAAGACAATAAATCAGCAAAACTAGTTAAATATCTGAAATTGTATGTTTCAACACATGAAAAACTAGATTTCAAACCCCATAATCTATTGCTAAATTAATTGGTAAAATCTGACAACAGGTGCATTCAAAAACTGATCTTACCGTCTTGTGTTTTGCTCCAAGGAAGTGAGTCTGCAAGTTTAATGCAGAAGAACACCAGATTTTGCAAATCTAGATTAAAAAGAAGTATTTCTAGCATTGCACACAGAACAAGAGAAATAAAATACCACTGATACCAAAACAGATCTACTATCAAACAGTTGGTACAGGTGAAGTTCTACAGAAGTACTACTACTTCAAAGACAAACAAGAGCAGCCTCCTAAAACTGAATTTTTTAAGGCTCCAAACCCACCAAAAACACAGCAGAATGAACCAGACTCTCCATATCACAAAAGAATTTCAGACTCTCCAGACTCTGCAGCTATCTCTAAACATTTTCTGTGTGGTCATGTGTGGCTAAGTGAAGACAGATCCAAGACCTTCCTGACACACTGCAGAGGCAGGGCGAGCCCCAGGCACGGCAGAATTGTGACAAGGCAGGACTCCTGCCTGGGGTGAGCCAGGTCCCCCCAGTGCTGCATCCACACCAACCCACACTAACACTCTGACCAGTTCAGGGCCTGCCTCGCTCACTCTGGAAAACTTCTCTATCACAGCTGTTCCATGCCTGGGCCAGTTCAGAACGGGAGCAGACTCGGTTTAAATTCACAAATTCACATGAATGAACAGCAGCAGCTATTTTCTTCTCCTCTAAAAATCCCAGTATGCTTTAAAAAACCAGCATGCACCTGACAACCAGAGAAATCGGGATTTTTTTTTGTTTGAAACAGCAGCTACACTTAATTATTCACTTTTTAAAAGAATATCTTTATTTAGAAACATAGTATTATTAATTTTAATAAGCGATTCTTAACACACATCCAAGTCAGACATGACAAAGTCACCGAAATAAGATCAGCTCCAGTGCTACTTATCAAGTTTGCTCAAGAGAGAAAAAGAACGTTCACACTTGGTTTAGCACAACTTAGTTACAACAAAATCATTTTGTATTAGTTACAAATTTCAGTAATACTTACATTGCAATAAAAGGGGTTGACTTGCTTTTTTCTTTGATTTTCATAGTCCATAGTCCCTCTTCAGATGATAAAAAACTTTGAGAAAACTGCAGAAAGATTACAAACTGTTGTTTCAGCTTCACAAAATTATTTACGTTTTTGTTCCGCCTATATGAGGGTTGGGCACATTCCAGCTTTAATTTGTGCCTCGCCTTGAGTTATATTCAACCTTTAAATTTCCAGGCTAATGATCCTACTTTCAACTCGAGAGCCAAACTGCTGCATGGAAAGAAACAATTGTTCTCTGCGAGCTTCCCTCGGGAAACATTAACGTCACCAGAAGATTACGCAGAACAAAACCTAATGAAACAGAAACTGAGCCGGACCATTTCAAGGTTCCCCCTTCTTTCCTGGGCTGGGACTGCGCGCAGGGGCTGGGACACACGACACCCACACACGGGGAACAGCCAGCACGCAGTGCCCGAGGCGTGCCTGGCAACGGGAGGCACACGGCGGGCTCTGGGAAGAGGGACACGCTCACACCCGGACCGCGGTGCGAAGGAAAGGGGAAGAAGGAAAGGAGGGAGGGAGGGAAAGGAGCGGAGGAAGGGAAGCAGGGAGGCCCCGAAGCTCCAAACCCCACGCCGAGAGCGGCGCCACGCGGGAGAGCGCCCTTGCCGGCACTTGCAGCCCCGCCGGGGAGGACACGGACCCTGCTCCCGCCGGAAGAGCGCACACAACTCACCGCGGCGGGCCGGGCGCGGCAGCGTCCAGAGCCCGCAGCAGCGGAGGGCGCTTCCGCTGCTGCACCGGCGCCACCGACCCGCTTGTGGGCGGGAGCTGCGTCACGCCGGGCGCGGAAGAAGCACGGAAGGGCCGGGGGAGCCGCGGCCGGGCCGCGGCACGGCACGGGGCGCTACCGCGGGCCCAGAGCCCGGCGCCGGCGGGCGGGGACGGGGACGGGGCGGCCGCGGCTCCCCCGGCCCTTCCCGCGGCCGCCGCAGGGGGCGCCGGCGCGCAGGCGCGTCGGGCCGCCGGGCGCAGTCGGAGGTAAAGCCCGAGCTGGCTCCGCGGCCGCCGCACCGGGCGGGGGTTCCCCGTCCCGCTCCGCTCCGGCGCCGTGGCATCGGGATGCGGATGGGCACGCCGCGCTAGGGACGTGCGTCCCGGGGACTCCGCCCGCGGCCGGTGACGGCGGGGCTGCCTACCCCCTTCCTGCGGCCGCGGGGTGTTCGCACGCCGCTCCGCACAGCACAAACACACAGACGCTCGTTTCCCCACGGCCGCCTCCCCGCAGCGCCGCCGCACCTGCGGGCGCGGGATCGCCCGGGCCGGGTGTCGCCGTGGCACGGCGGTGTCCCCGCGGTGGCCCCGCGGGAGAGGACGGCGCCGCGCCGCCCGTGCTGCGGCGGGCGGGAATCCAGCGCGGGGTTTGCGGGGAGCTGGAAGGAGCGGTGCCGGCGGCCTGCGGGCGGGGAGGTGAGGGAGGCGGGGAACGAGGGAGGGAGGGCGCCGAGAGGCGCTTTGTTACGAGGAACCGGCGGGGCCGCAGGGTGGGGTTGTCCCCGCCGCCCGTCCCCGCGGGCGCTGGGTGACAGCGGCCGCCCGCCCGCCGAGCCCCCCCCGCCGCCGCGGCTGATGCCCCCGCACCGCGCCGCAGCCTCCGCGCCCGCCCGGCGGGGAGCGGCCGCCTTTGTGGAGCCGGGACCTGCTCTCCTTTCGCCTTCAAGCAGAAGAGGAGCTAGCGAGGAGCTTTAAAAAAACCCCACCAGGCTCGAGTTAATGTTTGAGAAGTTCGGGTGCGGGAGAGTCTGGTAGGTTTCCTTTATTATGCCTATTTTTGATGGATTTCAGGCTGTCGTTCGGAAAAACAACCTGCGTCCATTACCTTGCTTGCGGGAAGTGCTTTGGATGTCCTCCATAGGTAGCAGGATGACCCGCTTAAAATCTTTGTGTATCTATAGTGTAATTTGATACAGATACGTATATTTTTAATGCATTTCCGTGTATACTCTGAAAAATCTGACAGGAGAAATTTGGGTAAAGTGCTGTGAATTTTACTAATGGATTATCTTGTTTGTTTGCTGGATGATCCGTGATAACTATTCGTTTGTATTAGAGCTTGGGGGGAGAGCACCCAAGGAGGTGAGATTTTTAAAATATCTGATTAAAACACATTTTCTGTATAGAGCTCATTCATATTTGCAGTGTGCTCTTAATTACCTAGTGATTTCAAGTCTCAAGGTAGGCAGGGTCAGGCCTGGAACACAGATGGAAGCTCGGTGAGGAAAACCTAACATTTGAGGAAGAAGAACACAGTTCACTGGTTGTTCTGGCCTTCAAACGAAATATAAACCTGTTGTGACTAGTTTGGGTCATTGCATTTCCATCCCTTTCTTTTGCCCTCAAGCACTGGACGAAAACGACACTTTTGATAGATTCCAATGTTGTTAATTAGTGGCAATATTTTGAGTTTCACCTGCAATTTAAGTTAGAGACATGAATTTTATTTTTATCAATCTTTGAATATTTCTGGTAATAATTCTGTTAGCACTGGTCAGTGAACTTCATTTTCACCCCATAAGTGACCACAGTTCAGTAACAAGCTCTTTTTCTTTGGGTTTGGTTAGTGTAACCTTTTTAACGTTTGGGATAAGTCTTCCACCTTAACTTTTTCTCTGCATTTTCTTATACCTGAAAAAACGTTTAATGGACGAAAAATGCTCACATATGCCAACTTAAACCTTTTTTTTTTTTCCTTTTACTGGACTTCTTTGCAACTGATTGGAGCTTGGGTGTCTGTTTAGATGTGTGCAAGCAAAATAATGCATGTGTGAACATATGTGCATTTCCTAACTTGTGGATTTTTTTTCTTAAGATATTCTTCCAGCAAATCACATCACATGCCTTATAGTCTTTAAAAGAAGAATGATGTACAACATTTCACAGTAAAGATGAGGAGCTGAGAGATAGTTCTGTTATCTTAAAGCTGTAGAGGTTTGTGTGAGAGAACAAATACTTAGGGCACTGCTTTATTTTAAGGCAAGTTGTGAACTGAATCATGCCAGGAGAAGATATTTAAGAAACAGTGCTTTCTTACTGCATGTGTCTTGGAGCCTAGGCACCTGGAAGAGTGGGAGAAGTTTTCCAGTCTTTGTTTCTTAGAATTTACTCTGCAACTGTCCTCATGTGCCCACACAAATCAATCCACTTTACGGGATGAGCTATACACAGTAAACTACTTTGATTTCAGCACAGATTCCTACCTGCTGAATTATATCCCAGGCATATGTCCTGGAAGGGTTGCTTAGCTTCGACATGGGAATTCTGTGGGCTTGTGAGAGTCCTTTCTCATATTCTGCAGAAGAGCCAGAGGGTTGCAAGAAGGTGAATAATATACCTAAAGAAAAAAGAGGTGAATATAAATACATGGTGGTGTTTTGACGCAACTTCTCGGTATTCTAGCTTTTCCTGACATCTCAGAGAGCTTTCTTGTTCACCTAATTGCAAATGGGCTTTAATACATTGAAGAAAGTAGGCTAAGCATGTAAGAGCTTGAGAAGAGTCTTCCAAAATGCTTTTCTTCTGTGTATTAAACTGCCCACACCAGTTCTTGAGTTCCTTTATGCATCCTAGATCATAATCCTGGCTTCTTCACAGAAAGGACACAAGTTCAGTGTGTATGTTTTGGAAACAAATACTGGAAATGTGATTAGTGGAAGGAAAGACCAATATATTCTTCTCAGAGTAGGACTTATGTTTCCGTTCTTTAATGTTTAGTATCTGAACTTATGACTGGGGATCTCAGATGCTACCACAGTAAAAATAATAGAAGTAAACGATAGTGTGGTATAAAAGTGATACTTAAATTTTCTCCATCCATGAAAGATGAGCTTTAATTCTAGTACATAATTTGTTAACATATTAGAAGTCGTATTCATAAATGTTTTAGATATTTACTGACATCACCTGATCTCAGCCAGTCTGTGGAGCTAGATATTTAGCACCTGGAATCCAGAAGTCATAGTAACGTTGTTTAACTTTTTGAATGTAGTCTCCAAAGTTCCGAAAATCAAGTTTTTCTAAATAAAGGGATTTTCTAAACACAAACATGTAGTGATTTTTTGTCTTAGATGCTCTCACCTTTTCAAAACTAGAATTAGGATTTACATGCATCAATAGAAGGTAGAATCAGTCCTTTCTAATCACATGGAGTGATCCTGATTTTTCAGGCCTTGCAACTTGCTGGTGGGACTGCATTTCATCTCATTCCTACGTGGACTTGAGGCTAAGATAGAGAACCAATATTTAGTCCCAAGAATTTCATTTCAGCAGCTGTCCAAAGAAGCTTAATAGTTTGGAATGGTGCAATAAGTATGCAAGTAAAATAGATTAATAGGTAGAGTTCTATTCCATTATAGGTCTCTTTTATTTTACATGTTTTCAGAGTTGTTCCATGGAGTGAACTTGCCAGTTTTCAGTATCTTTGTTAGGATGTTAATTTCCTGGCTACTTTTTTTCTCCCTAATTTGTGTTTTATTTAAGGAGCTCCATGGAAGCTCCTTAAAGAAGCAGATTCACTTCTATTAGACCTAGACATTGTAATGACTGATATGCGATGAGAGAAGTTTCTTTACTTACACCTAGTTTGTTCTGTGGGTTTATAGCTGTTTATGAATTCCTGTCACCAACATGGGGGGTGACTTAAGTTTTCACAGACCATAAAAAATAACTTGATACAGTGTAACCTTTTTCAGTAGGGGTACAACTTAGCTACTGACTTGACCTAGACTATTACTTATTTCTATTCACTTTGTTTAGTTCTGCTATTCCAGGCTTTGTTCCACCATGTCCCCTGTTCTTTGACTCCTTTGTTTTGCTGGTGTCATGGTTTAACCCCAGCCAGCAACCAAGTACTGTGCAGCTGCTTGCTCACCCCTGCCCAGTGGGATGGGAAGGAGAACCAGAAAAAAAAGTAAAACTTGTGGGTTGAGCTAAGAACAGTTTAATAATTGAAACAACATAAAATATAACAATAATAACACTTGGAGTAAAAGAGAGAGAGAGAGAGAGGGGAAGAAAACTTAAGAGAAACAAATTATGCACAATACAGTTGCTTACCAGGTCCCGGTCAGCTCCCTCCTCATTCATACACTGAACATAGCATTTTATGGTATGGAATATCCCTTTAGCCAGTTTGGATCAGCTGTCCTGGCTGTGCTCCTTCACAGTTTCTTGTGCACCTGCTCTCTGGCAGAGCATGGGGAACTAAAAATCCTTGGCTTGGAGTAAGCACCACTGAGCAACAACTAAAACATCCATGTGTTATCAGCATTATTCTCTCTAAATGCAAAACACAGCACTGTACCAGTCTCCAGGAAGAAAATGAAGTCTGTCCCTGCTGAAACCAGGACAGCTGGGCTTTGTGATATTTTATCAGCTACTCAAGAGAGCCGCTGGTTTAGTGTCAGACTTGGGTTTTCATTTCAATATTAGCTTGTCTATTAGCTTATCAATACAAGTAGTTACCTTTACTGAAAGAGATAGGAATAACTGTAAGTACTAAGATGTTTGGAGGAAAGGAACTACAAGGATGGCACAAAGTCCTAGTGCAGTGGAGTTAAAGAGAAATATGTTGAGAAGAGTAAACCTGATGGTGATATTTAATCCATCATCAAGGAATGTTATGAGATAAGTAGTAGAAACAATGGGCAAAACTAGAAAACTCATTTTGGGAGAGTCCTAGACTGTTAGGAATATGAACAGTTATCTTATATATGTTGTATCACTGGGTTTAATGATTAAAAACAAAAGAAATGAGAGTTAAGGCAGCATTTCTGCCCAAAATCTGAAAGTAATTTGGGTTACACAGTTACAGCAGAAAGGAAAGGGGAGAAAAGTTGAAAAAGGTAAAAGAAGCAAAAATACATTTTGTTTCACAATCATATGTTGTTAACTCAAGGCAACACTGGGTTGTTTTGTTTTGGTTTTGGTTGTTTTTTTTATTATTTTGTTTTTGTTTTAATGGCCAAGAATTCCCTCTTATCAGCTCCCTTTTCCCTATTGACTGCGTTAGTGCTGGGCTGGAGAAGAAAGGTAGTTACTGATGTGATTGAAGTGTTCCACAGGGGCTGCATTAAGGCCAAAACTCTTTTTAGCCTGGTTGTTGGCTCCCCCAGAGTGACCAGCAGCACAAGTGCAAGGAAATGTCACACATGCATGGCCAGCAGTCGAGGGCCAAGGACCTGTACCTCCCATGGGGTTGATTTCTCTAGTTATTTCTCATCTCCTTGCAACTCAGGCTGCTTTTCTGTGTTGTAATACAGGGCAAGATCCTGCTGCCTACTGGATATCAGCTGGGGGGGACTGAGCATGGGGGAGAACCAATCTGACCGGTCTTTAAAAAGACAACTTTTTACTATCATTGCTCCTACAGCTTTCAAATATTGTAGACAGAAGGGATAAATGAGTTATACACAATCAGCAAGGACAGAAGAGGGTATTTTGCATACCAAAGGAAACTCAAACAGGCTGAAGTTGGCTTTAGACATAAACTTGAAGCTAGCGAGGGCTGGATTTTGGAATTTGTTCCTTACTTCAGGGTTCGGAAAATTTTCTGGGAGTGAAAAAGTGCAATGAATAGGAAAACAAGATATTAAAAACAAGACACTAAGTAAATACTGAGTATTTTGTATGAAGACAAATTGTAACAAAGACAACTATTCATTATAGTCTACTTCTGGCACTGTATATCCATTAAAGTGGCAACACAAACCAGCATGTAATTGTATTATATCTTACCTGATCATTCCATTATGTACTCTAGAACTACTCACAAGCTATTCTAGAAAATAAAATCAATCAGAAGCTATGCTTAAGAGGGTTTTTTTGCTGAAACACAGTTTCCTGATACTACAACCAATTCTAATTTGTGATTTTTTTTTTCTTTTTTCTTTCATAATTGTTTTCATAGGAATTTTGGCTTCTTGGAGAAACAGTAGAAAATGCAAAACGAAATAATAAAGCCAGCTAAATACTTCTCAGAAGTGGAGAAGAGTGTGCTGCTTGCATTAGTTGAAAAATACAAATACGTGCTTGAATGTAAAAAAAGTGATGCAAGAACTATTGCTCTGAAGCAACGCACCTGGCAAGCACTAGCTCATGAATATAATTCCCAGCCCAGTGTATCACTGCGAGACTTCAAACAGTTAAAGAAATGCTGGGAAAATATCAAGGCACGGACAAAAAAGATAATGGCACATGAAAGGCGGGAGAAGGTAAAAAGGAGTATTAGTCCACTTATAAATACTCACATCGTAAGCAAAGAGAAGATTGCCAGCATAATGCCTGAGCAAATGTACTTTTTGCAGAGCCCACCAGAAGAAGACTCTGAATATCAGCCTGATGCTTCTAGTCAAGGTATAAATGTTCCTGTAATGATGCCAGTAGTATTGCTTTGTATGTGATTTTGCCAGTGATTCTTTTTCAATTCTCTCCATTTAGCTGTGACTGCTGGATATAGAAAAATAATTTCAGAGCTATGATATTACAAGTGTATTTCCCTAGGCCTCTGGGAGTTAAACAGGTGTGAGGTTTTTCACAAATTTTTTTCATCTGTTCTTGACATATCTGCTGCTTTGTGGCAAGCATCACAGTTGCTATCAGGCTGGCTTTGCAGAGGACAGTCCCAAGGATATCTTCATCGTTTTTTAAAGTATCATTTTGCTGGTTAAAAAAAAACCCAAAACAAAACACACACACAAACCACAAAATGCCACCAGCAGCAAATTGATACACAATTGCCTGCTGCAAGAGTTCCCTGTAGCTCTTTCCTCCTTTGTTTTCAAGGACTAAAAAGAGTATGTAGAGCCAGCCGTATTTTGCACTGCAGTCCACACTGGAGAATGGCCTTTCTGAAAAAGTTCAGCACGACATTCTTCTTTGTTTGGCTAGCATACCCAGAAGGAGTAATTCAATACCAGAACAGAGGGTGGCTACAACAGCTTCTTGCAAATTTTATTACGTCAGGATCTCACACAGAAGACTGTCCTTGCTCAAAAGGCAACAGCAGCTACATTGTTAGATAACATTCTTAGAATGTCTCTTTCATAATTGCATTTACCATAATTAATCATTGGGATTTGGATAGGAATGTATTTTGAAACCCTCATTTGCAGTGGTAACTATTCTCTCTGTGTAGTCGCTTTTATTTCAGAGGAATTGGTAGAGCCTCCTCAAAGTTAGAATAATGTGATTTTTTCCTAAAAATATACACTACTGTGTTATGACATCTACAGCAGAAATAAGGAAAGAACAAAAAGCAGTCTTCCTAGTATTCTCTCAGTCTTTTGATATTCATGTTGATACAGCTTCACCTGACTCAGATCTTTCACAAAAATATTGCAAGTCACATATGGATTTAGCTTAAATGGCTGCATTACAATTTTGCTCCGGGCTCAGCCACCTAAATTTAGGTGTCCACTTACAAATGCCTATATTAATTTTAATTTTCTGAACTCCCACTGTAGCCTTGGAGGTCTTTCAACAGAGCCCCAAGTGGTTCTGTTCAGCCCATTCTGCTCTTAGTATTCTGCAGCAGAAGTGCATTATGTAGTGGCTCCTGTGCTTTGCTGCTGGAGCATAAGGTTTAGATGCGTGTGGCAGTAACTTATCACATTTCTGTTTCTTGAAGGAAGGGGAGATAATACTATAATACTTTTTCTTCTTTTGTTTGCAGAGTCATTTGTTGTGTCAAACAGAGAACTTTGTGATGAAGACAAAGAGCTGGTACATTTTCCAGTATGCGAAGGCACCTCCCAGCCTGAGCCTTCGTGTTCTGATGTCAGAATAGCAGCAGATAAGAACTACAGAAGTAAAGCATCTCAGGAAAGTGCTCTGAAAAAGATGCATGAGGAAGAACATCATCAGCAAATGTCGATTTTGCAACTCCAGTTAATCCAAATGAATGAAGTTCATGTGGCAAAGATACAGCAAATAGAAAGAGAGTGTGAGATGGCTGAAGAAGAGCACAGGATAAAAATGGAAGTGCTAAATAAAAAGAAAATGTATTGGGAGAGAAAACTGCAGACCATTACAAAAGAATGGCCTGTATCATCCTATAACAGACCCTTTCCTAATTCACCTTAGAACACAGAAGGGCAGAGAGTCAGTCTGATTTAGCACATTTATGAGTAACACACACTGGAAGGAGGGTTTTCTACTGTGAATGTACAGTGGCAGGATAGGTGCCTGGCTGGTCGTGAACACCCTATGACTCTTAGTGTTTAGGGAAACGGTGGTATAGTTCACCAAGAGGAAAACTCTGTTGTTCATTTGTAGGTAGTTCTGATTTGTTTAACTCACAGACATGCACAGTGTTCTAAAATATGAACGTATTTTCCCCTCTCAGAACACCCTTGATCCTTGTGAAATTTAAGGTACTCTGGGTATTCTTACATTGGGTGTTCTTAAGAAAACTTAACAGCTTTAAACATCAGGCTGTAATGTTTGTTTTGATTTTTATCTCTTCCTATCTACCATTTCCCAAATGAAGGCAAGGGTTGGAGTTGCTCTTTGCTATTGAGACAAAAGGTGATTGACAGCTATTAGTTGAATCATTATGCTAAGGCTTAGGGAAAAACTAGTTAATACAGTCCATAACTTATTCTTCGTAGAAGCTGTGAAAATGAAGGATGTAGCAAGAGGGCCACTGTAGTAAGAGCCCTCTCCTTCTGCAGAACAGTAACATTTCCCAGCTGGTTGGCTGACTGAGAGAATGGTTGTAGAATGGCCCTCCAGTTGTTTGAGCCTTGACACTTGAGAAGTTAAAAAGAAGGTGACTTCTTCCTCAAAAGCCACCGTGCTTGTTCTTTCATTTCCTGGCCCATCTTGTAATGAAGTAGAATACCCAAACCAGAGGGTCAAATGCCAGCACTGTGCGCTGTTCACATGAAGTCATTCTGAGGGGAAGAGCTTTTTAAGAATTCATAAAGCTCTCAAAATGCAGGGAGCCAGCCAGTCCATTGGCAAAGTCTCCCTGTATTTTCCTATGCAATACTTGACGGTGTAGCAGCTAGCTTGATTATTTCTCCTTAGCTAGAAGAAAAGACTAAGACTCACCCTCTTTTCCTTCTCGTAGGGTGGGCAGCAGTTCAAGGGAATCACTCCTGTCTTGAAGCACTGTTCTGTTCTGTTTTGTTCTGTCCTGTGTGTTATGGTGGTGTGTTTCTTGCCTTTGCTGTCAGTGAGGGGTGATGGACATGATTTTTATGAAGGCATTCACGTGAAGGTCCCCACAGATTTTGGACGTTCAGAATAGTAGATAGTAGGAAAGCACAAATAAAGATAATCTTTACCCTGGCAATCATTTATTCTAGTGGGGCAAGATTTAAGAAAATGTGAAATGCAGAACCCAGCAAGGATTCGTAAGAACTTCTGGCGTGTGAAAAACTATTTTACAGGAGGGTGTACAACCATCATTTGAAGCAGTGAGAAAAATGAACAAAACCATAAATTTTCATTGAAGAATCTGAGCATCACATTATTCAATAAAGTATTTTCAGATCATGACGCGTGAGCGCGAGTCCATACTGTGAGCAGTGTGTTCAAAGCAGAGTATGTTACAAGGCATACATTTCCAGTTACACTCCTATCTCTCCCTGGATGTCCTTTCTGATGAAGTGAGTTCCTTTTGGTTTTGTTTTGGACTGAGTAGGATTTTGTGTGTCTGTATGTGGGTTTTTTTGACCTCCTTTCACTGCTGGTGATTCATCTTTGCAAACCCTGCCATTATCAACCACAGGACTCACTGTGGTTAACAGTGTGGTACCTGCACTACTTCTTTAAATGTGCTAAAACCAGCAATCACAATGGGAGCTATTTATTACAACTCATTTTACACAACACAGAAAAAAACCAAAAAAAACAAAACAAAAAAAAAACAACCTGGGCTGCTGCAAGATAAAAAAAATAGGGCCTGGGGGAAATCTGAAGATATTTTTGACCACAAACTCAATATTCTTATAAATTGGCTGTGCAAAGAAAGTGCAGGAATTTCAAAGAAGAATGTTGTTACGGGCACTTTTCTGCTGAATGAAAACTCTTTTGGAACATATAATAACAGTAGAGGCAAAAGAAAAGTAAACAGAAGTGAGGACCTTGTTCTGCATTCTGTGGTCTGGAAGATGAGTCAGTTACTTGACTGGTTGTGACAATTGTTCAGGCACCATCCAGAAAAAAAGGACAGGGAAGACATTTGTCTTAACCCATTAAGACATTTGTCTTAAACTTCTGCACTTGTTCTAAGTGAAAGTAAATGGAACCCAGGTGTTAGAAGGTAATGAATGGAGACAATTTCAGCACTGTGAAGAGGGCAAGAATAGAGACAATCCAGGTCTAGACAGTCCTGTGAAAATTATGAAATAGAGAGGATCTCACAAAATGTGAGATAAGACTAGCTTGAACTGGAAGTTATACAATTGCTTGTGAAAAGTTGGGGATTTTTTAATATTTAAAAATCTTTTAAAATAAGCATGTTTTCAAATGGTACTAAGTGGACAATGCTGTGTTTCTTGGTATATTTTCTTATTCTGAGACCAAAAGTTACAGTTCTTAGGCTGAACAATAGACCTTTTCATTTCAGGTTCTATTTAAAAGAAAGTGGATCATAAGAGAAAGATTAGAAAGCGCCAAGATGAAGATATGAAAGAAAGAATGATCATTACATGCATAGGGGAACAATGGGAATGTTACACCTGACATAAATTATACAAGATGGTTTTGTAGTATAGGCAATAGATGGTTCACAGGTGACACAGTCTCTTGCCTTCCCATTTGTAGTTGACTGTTGGTTGCTGTAAAATTGCGTGATAAACACAGAAAAATGTAAAAGATCAACAGGAGGAAGTATCTCCTTGCCAGGCTTTGGCTTTGTAAATTGATCAATGTGATGGAATTGAAATTACTTGAGAAATTATTTTTGCCTTTGTTGTTTCAATTACTCCCTCTGGTAGTAGGCTTTATCTTTTCTTGTGTTTGACTTTTCTTATATGTAATATAGCCATCTCAGATAATATATCCATTTGTTTCTCTCCCCTATTTTCTACTTTACATCATTCAAATACTTTCACATAATTGTGTTTTCCTGTTAACCATTTGTCCAAGGCATATATGCGTATTCTCCAGGTTTTTCCATGGATAGAATACAACAGTATTTTAAGAAGAACATTCCTGTTCTTTTCTGGATTTGCTATAAAACCTTTTTGTCAAGAATGAACTTAAAAGATGCACAGGGAAGAATGATCTTTTCTTAATTCCATACAAAAATGTGTACCAGATATGTAGTGGCCATTGTTCTCAGCCTCTGTATTCTCATGAAGAGAAACAATGACCTAGACAAGGTGTGGTGAATTCCCTTATGCTCCCCAAATTAACATGAGCCTCGATCCAGGTGCTGTCTTTCCTTGGAGGTAATCTAATTTGCTGCCTAGCATGAATTTTTTCATGTATTGATTTTTTTTCTCCTGCATTTTTACCTCATATCTCTGTCCACCCATAGTTCTTTAACCAGCAGTATGAGCAGGGGGTTCATTCAGAGACATGAGTTTTGCTCTTTCCTTCCTCTTGCCAAGACTGCCCATATCACTGCACTTGCACATGAAATGTGCGCTCCTCTACTGTCACCTTTCCTTTCCACAGAAAGCATGGACCTTTTCCACACAGCTGCCAGTACATTCTGGATTCTGTAGGCAGGTTTTTGAAGAGAGGTTAGTATTGAGAAAGGCCTGTATGGAGAAGAGCACTTCCTCCATTCCAGCTCCATGCAATGTGGGAGGACAGTCTGTGACCACAAAGTCATTCATCTGGACCAGAGTTAATGCAGGGTGCTGAAGCTGTGTAAGTGACTTTGATTCTTCCCAAATCCTTGGGATTCTGCAAAAGTTAGGTTTGAGTTAGGTTTCCTGGTAAAAAAAAGTTCCTTCTTTCTCAGTAGCTGAGGACTCTCAGTGGACTGCTTTCACAGCTTCCTCAAATGAAAATTCTTACTTGGACAAACGATCTATCCTGACATCTATTCTACTTCTTTCAATACCCAGGCTGCTTTATCACCAGAGCAAGGGAGCTTTCTGCTTGCCACAAATCCTCTCTGAAGCTCCTTCCTACACTGCAGAGATGTGTTTAGGCAAGGCTGAAAACACAGCCCTCCCCAGCCACTGCTCAGAGAAGTGATCCTTACAGGGCAGGTGCACCTCGTGTGCCTGAGCTCAGCACTCAGATTTTGGGCTCAGCACTGACACTCTGAACTGTTGCTGCTCGGGGTCACAATACTCCCACTGCAGCCCTGTGATCAGAGAAAGAGGGATGGCTCAGGGCTGTCTTTTTCTGAACATATAGTGCAACTGAGGGTGTTGTGCTGAATTTTGTTGAATGAGCATTCATCTCGTTATGTCTCCAATACCCATTTTAGCACTCTCCCAAGGATTTGTATGACAGCATAGGGTTTTTTAAATGATTTTTTGCAGATATATTTTTTTCTGGTTGTAGTTAGAGTGGCTTTTATGTGACCTATTACTTCTTCCCCACTTGCATTATAATGTTTCAGTTTTGTTCTGAATCTCTGTGGTTACAGTCTGTACATCCATACATTCATGTAGTTTCATGTTTTCAGGTATTTTTCTCGTTATGACATTGAAATAATAAACTGCTCCACATTTGTATTCCTCTACTCTGTGGGTAGAGGAATTACATGTGCATCTTAAAATAACATCTATTTGATTTTTTCAAGACAAATCCCTCACAAGTAGTCCTGTGATTTCATATTTTGAGCTAGCTTGCTATTTTTGAAAGTCTGATGCACCTTAATTGCTTTCATAAGATTACTACCTGTCTTTCCACATTATTTCTCTGTTTCTTCTCAAGACAGCTGACTGTATATTCACACATTGTCACTCTTCCTGAATTTTTTACTTCTGATAAAAAGGAAGATGACAATTTGTTGCCATCTGTAAGAACAGGATAATATGTTTTCTAGTGAAAGTAAGCAGTGGTCTCTGTTTCTGGTATCACAGACTGAATTCTGTGCAGATGACCAGCTTGATTCTCTGATATCTAAATAAGGTGCATGTAAAAGTGCAGACAGATTGCTGGACCTAAAACTAGAGCTATAAAATAGAAATGTACTGCCTGACGCTCTGAAAATTTTACTGTTCTGATGCTGAAGAGATCTGACATCATCAGTCATGTTAATAACAAATTAAAAACTTGCAAAGTAAAAAGAAAAAAAAAAAAAAAAGGGCTGGTTTTCAGAGTGAGTCAAAGTGAAGAGAGCTTTTAGCTGTCCCAAGAGGTAACATTGTCACACGTGTCAAACAATTTCCCCTCATGGTCTTCTCTTTCCTTTGAGTCTCTGGACACCTCTATCATAGCATTCCCAAGTGCCTGACAATAAGGAAAGTAGCTACTTTCAAGTAGGAATCCCACAAAAGTTATTAAATCTCACTCTTTGTAAAACTGACTTTGGACAATTTTCCAAGACTACATTATCCAGACAACGCATGCACACACACTGCGGAAAACCATATGATATCTGTCCAGCACACAATCTGCCAAATGGCATGGGATATACAGCAAGGAAAAGGAAAAGGTTGTCCACTCCATGGCTGTGGGTTGTAAAACTTGTATTCAGGAGAGTGTGTGGATGAATCTCATCAGATGGTCAACCTCTCTGAAGATCAAGAAGTATTTTTGCCACATCTTCTAGTCTGTCAAAACAACCACACAAAAATAAATGCAAAAGAAACAACAACAAATTAATCATTCAAATTGCTAGAAGCAATCTCTTCCCTTCTTGATGAAGAGCTGGCTAGATACAAAGCCTACACTAGACATATATTTAGGGAAACAAATCTCCATTTTAACAGAAATAAGGCAAGACAGATTTGTGGATTGTCCTTATTTTATTTAGGTGAGCTTTTTAAATGTTGATTAAGATTGTTCATTTTCCTTTTGTTGTTCAGTCCAGCTTCAAAATAGTTGTGTGCTTCAGTCTCTAACCAACTGTTAGAGCATCTCATTAATCAAATTTGTTTGGCAAGAGAGTTGAAGTGAGAGTTGTATTCAGCACAACTTGAGATTAATTGTATTCCACAAATCTTCAGATATTCCTTCTCAGCTATAAGAGGCTGTTCTTGGAGAGACCTGAACCTGAAAATGGAATTACATGCCTATTTAGTAGTAATTTATTTTTTATATGCAACTTACAAGTTGTCATATGAGCTGCTCAAGCTCTGCCCATTATTTGGTCATGTACAGATCCCTTTTCTTTTCTTAGGGTTATGCCCTGAAATTATGTACTAAGCCACAAATGGACGAGCTGAATTGCCCATATAAACTCCTGCCACTCATTCTGTGTCACACTATAATGGGGGGAAGAGGAAGAATCCTGCTTCTGTTAAATTGTGGAGTTTTGAAATTTGACCTGTTACTCTTGCCAAAGCTTTGCCAAAAATTGTTTTGTTCTGTTGGACAGCTATGTGGTCCCACTTCAGCCCAATGAATTGCTTGGCTTTATAACTATTTGAATTCTAATCCCATGGACTGTGTGAAGTCTGAATTGACACACACAACATAAATTCCATTTATTTGAAAAAGGTCTTATAAATACTGAGACTCTGAAAAGTGAAAATTAGGGAGGTGATGTGATGAATTCAGTATTTAAACCAGGGCAGAAATTTTGGCAGGCTGGGAGTTATCACTGCTGACCTAATAAAGAGGTTCAACCTCTGCTTTGGGAACAAAAATATCCAATACAAATATTGCCTTACCTCCAACTTTCCGTCTAAAATGAAGCATAATGAGAAGTCCTTGCCAGATAAAGCAACACTGGTTTCCAAAATGCACTTAATTTGCTTTCAATTGCTGGCCTGCATGAGGGCTGTGAGGCTGGAATAGGTGTTAAGTTGCACTCTGTTGGTGGCTGAGAGCATAAGAAATCTTCCCCTACGATTTTATCCTGTTTCCCTCAAATGCAATAGTCCTTCTGGGAAATACTTAGCCACACGGTGGTGCCAGTTGAACCATGGCAAGGTGCTCACATTCTCTAGTTATCTGGCATCTTTTCCAGTTACCAAATCAGTGGTGGTGGATGTATTTGAATAAAAAATAAGATGTTTTAGCCAGCAAGAAAAACCATCATTGCATCACTGAGGTGCCTTCTAAAGTTGATGAGGCAGAAAATTTATAGGTATAATAAATAAATGATTACAACTTGTCTCAGCAAGTTACGACACTGTCTTATGGGGTAAATCTTGCTTTTACACCTCTAGCAGACTGATAAATAAGTTGCATACTTCCAGTTTACATTGCCACAATCCCACTGAAGCCAGAAAATTTCTCTACGCCGTACCATGGCCTTTGCAGATAAGTGTTGATCTCTGCTCTCAATCTGGTCCAAATGCCACCAACTCTACTTCTGTAAATCCAGTGCAAATGTGCTGTCAGAGAGCCAGGCTGAGAACATCAGGTGTGGGACAAGACTGACTTAAATTTAGGCTTCTCTTATACCCAGCATAGACACAAGTGGCTCAAGCCCCACAGCACAGCAAACTTAAGCCCACATCTTGCTACAGCTTCAAACACAAGTAAGGACATAGTGACAGCTGTGGGCAACTTCAGTGATCCACAAAACCAGTTTTGGGTGGTAAACAATTGTTTTTTTAAATTGTTGTACATTAAAATGTTCCAAATCATTGGGCAACTTAAAATTATGCCTTCTCAGTGTTCAGTTACCAAGAGCAATAAATTAAAACAGCTTCAGTCTGACAGGTGCAGTTTTCTGTCAGGATTCTTAAATAATACAACAAAATTAAAGCCAACTGTGTTAATCCATGCCCACTTAGATATACACATAAATTCAACCAAATAAACATATTTTTGGTAATATTTTGTATTCTCAGCTACATGTGGATTTTTTGCATTTGCTTATACTTTCCACTTTTCCTCAAGAGTTTAAGGGTAAATAATGAGAGATCTGATCTTCATCTTTTTGAGGTGCAGAAGCTATGACATTTTACAACAGTAGCTGAAAAAAAAAAGTTCTGGTAATCAGTAAATGTACATACAGTGATATTCCAGTCTGTCCTGCTTCTCACAGAAGCTATGGCTTAGCCCTAATTGTGCCCTTCTTTTTGTGGTTCCATTTCTGAACTTCCAGTAGTTCAGAAATGGAACCACATGTCACAAGCTGCTCTACCACCAGCTACCCTCCAGCAGCACTCATGTGGTTACAGGGTTTGCTCTTTAGAGGTACTGACCTGCTGGGTTTTTGACTGATTTGTGTTGCTGAGTGAGAACCTCTTGCTTCCAAAAAACCAAGCAGATAGCCAGGTTAATTATTTTTACAGTACCCAAGAAGTGGAAATGCTTTAAGACATAATATGTTTTCAAATGTGTTATGGCCATCTCCGCTAGTACTACCATCTTGTGATGGTACATTAATGATGGCCATGTTCTGAGAAGCTTTATATCTCCAAGGTGAAAAAGAAACTTTCACTTTAATTTGGCAGTGACCAATGGTATTATTTGAGGTTGTGCCATGTGGTTCTTTCTCCACCATCATTTTTTCTCATCCAGCAGGATCTTCCCCTATTTTGCATGTATAATCAACTAGTGCTGAAATTGCACCTGGATTTGTTTGATCAAGGGTACTGCAAGGATCCTCTGAAAACTTCTGAAAGTGGTAACCTTTCCATGTGTGTTCAGGGGGCTCAGGATCACTGCAGTCCAAATGCAGAGGCATTTAGAATTGGGTCGCTAAAATATTGCCATCACAGGAGGTTGAGAATCTCAACGAGAAACCTGAATCCAGGCACTCCTCATTGTCTTTTTGTGTAAATGGTCAAATAATTAGGAAACCACTGTTTCTTTATACCATGTTGTACATGACATTAGATTCTGTTGTATTTTAACAATATGTAAAATTACATTTGGTCATGTTTGTGCTTATGGCCAGTAAGGATCTGAAACCAAATGAGCACTTAAGTACTGGGCTAATTGTCATAAGATACTTGAACATGTATTGCTCCTTCTGATACTAAGTATTTTAATGGAGTATTAGATAGTATCTCTTGTGGACTTTGCCTTTTAGTAGCAGCAGTTTTTCCTGGGGTTTGATTTTTAAATTGTGGTTCAAATGATACACTATTAAGATCTCCTTTTTAGCATAGTGGTAACTACTGGGTTGATCTGATTTTCCTAGCATGATGTCAGCCCAGTCACCACACCTGTTGTAAAGTGTTGTTTTAGTATTTTAATGCCTCAGACACTGCCAGAGTTGGTTCTGGTGTGCTCGGATGTACTTTGTGGAATTGCACATTTAAACAATTTTTTTGTATTGTTTCATTAATAAAAAATACTCATATTATAGTTTGGTTCTCTAAGGATCTCATAGTATGTCTGAGTCCTTGCAAATGTGATGTTTTCATTATCTTTATTGTGTAGCTAATTTTCATAGCAATTTTTTTAGTTTTCTATGGAAACAGTGAGTAGAGAAAAAGTAGGACCCTAAAATACATGTATTCTCATGGCTTCAACAAGAAGTACCACTGGGGGAAGACATTTAATAATTGTTTAAACCAGGGGAATGTGCTATATGTTTGAAACTCACAACATATGTAATGAGGATGACAAACTGTACATTTCAGTGCCTTTTTTCTTGTAAAATGTTTAATCATAAATTACTAAACATAAATAATTATGAATTTCTGAGAGGACATATCTAAATATTGCCAATAGAAACTGTATATTCACAGAGGAGTCAATAAATCATCATCTATTGTTACACATTAATTAGTTGTGATTTTCAGTCTCCATTCTTTCAGAGTTGTTTTCAAATAATGTCATTTAATTTACACACAACTGTGCTATTTCTGTCTCTTAAACTAAACTCCACTCAACAGAATGGAACAGAAAAACTTTCTTAGTTGCATTGTCAGATTTTGTGGGAGAAAGTGCTGCTGGTGAGGCCTGTTGTACATATTCACCACAGAACTTTATATTTGGTTTAAATGCTGATACAGTCATAGATTCCTCTCAAAAGTTCTCACTATAGACCTATTGGCAGACCAGGTTTGGACTTGAGTTAAGCACCACCAGTTTGCTTCTGGACACCCTGTGTCAGGCACTGCTGGGCAATCAAAAGAATTGGTTCCTACTAAGAGCACCTTAATAATCTCAGTTCAAAGACTATGCAGAAATCCAGGAAACTAAACCATGCTGTGACACATCCAAAAAAGCCAAAATCTGTCCCACTCATGAGCAGCAAGATGAACAGTGGGGTTTGGAAACCCACAAGGCTGAGTGCTTAGAAAGAAGGAGAGGAGAACGGAAGCAGTAAGTGGATAAGGATAACCTGAGCTTTCTCCCTGCTTCTCTAGGTTTTCTGCACAGACTATATGTGCTGAAAGCCACGCTAGTGTGGGACAGTTTTCCAATGGTGCCTTGTCTATGCCACATGTAGAACCTGATAGTGAGTATTTAAATGTCCATCCCAGAGGAACTGGGATGCAACTGTAAGGACAGCTGGATTCATTTACACAAGACCATGCAAAAGCTGTTATAGGTCAGGCCACAGCTCCATCTAATCCAGTGTCCTATGTACAAAAGAGGTTTGTAGCATCTGCCCTGTAAAAAGTTAAAATAAATGCGATTGTACAATGTTTCATACCATGCATGGCTCCATGAGGCAGAGTGTCTGTGGAACCATAGTGGAATCTTTGTATATAATGATCTTTAATGGATTTTTCTTGTGAAAATCTGTGCAAGATATTTTTGAACCTATGTAAACTATAACAATGTGTTCCAAATATAAGCAGAGTGAAGAAACACCTTTCTTGATGAGCTCTATAGCCAATTGCTGCTAATTTAGCTTGCTGCCCTCTCTCTCTACATATAATCTTCACTGAGGAACTCATAGATCTTAAATCTGGTTTAAATAAGATAAGGGCTAATAATAGTAGCTCATTCAGTCTTTTTCTTTTACAGCAACACAAGGTCAGTTTTTAATTGATACAGAAAAACATCAGCAATTCTCTTCCAGTGTGTTTGATCAGAAGACCACAAATACTTTCATGAGATATGGAAGAAAGAGCAAGTATAGAATAATTATATATAGAAGTAAGGACAGAACCTCAGTTTGATAGTTTTCAAGCAGGCACTCTTCACTTAACACTGTTTGCTCTTTTTCTTTGCTAAATCATTTTCAGTAAGAGAAGGAATAGTTCCACTGAGTTAAAAAAGCCTTCATGCTAGGTAATTGCTTTTGGCCAGCAGAGTGCTCCTCAGATCATTTCATCTTACTGAAGATTTCCAGAATGTTACCACAGGACAGCAAAAGACAGGTTTGAGGGTTTCTGTCAACAACTTTCATCTTACCACTTTGGATTCCTGAACAGCAGTAACCATGTTTGTGGCTGATGAAACCATCAAACTCAACAGTTTTTCCTTGTAATCAAATCTACAAGATTCAGTTCAATATGCCACAATCAGATTTTTTTTTCTCCAGAAAATTTTAATTTTAATTTGAGTGTTCAATGATAAAGGTGAAATCATGAACTGAATGAGCTCATATGACAAATGGTTATAAACCTGGCTGGTTCCCTGAAGTGGCTCTCCCTGCTGCCACCATATCCCTTTAATTTCTGGAAGGTTTCACACTTCATCTTCTTGGTGACAAAGTGAAGAGAACAACACAAACAGAGTCCACTTCAAAGTGGAAATAAATGCACCTATTGGCAAAGGGCATTGTTTATCAAACAGAAAGAAATGGAAATCGATAGTAATAAATTAGACAAGCTAACAAGGTGCAACAGTAATAAATAAACAGTAGTAAAAGAAGTCTTGACCAGGAGACCTAAATAGAAGAAGACAGTTTCTGAGGTGCACAAGACAGAGAACAAAACCCCTTAAAATTTTAAACTATATGTTCCTGTTAGTATATGCCAGTGGTAAATTCTTCAGAAAGCAGTGAGATATTGTTTTATGGGTGATGGCTTACTTGTCATACAGAGATGGCTAAGAATCCTGTAATCCTTTCCACAAAAAGAGAACATTTGATTTCTTCTAGAGAGAAAGACCAAATTCAGAGGGTTCATTTTTTTTCATTCCAATGTGCAGAACACTTGTACCAGAAGTTCAAGGAATAATGGCTGACCATTAGTGCTCAACTGATACTCATCTTGGAAGACTGGGAAAATTCTGAAAACTTAAGGCCCATTGATGGTTGAGAAAAGCGTCATGAGGGAAAGCTGTGGATAATTAGTGTCCCTTCTACACAACCGCCTCCCCCCCACCCCCCCCAACCTTATCAAATAAATCTGGTTTTCTTCTTAGGCAAAGTCAGAATTATGGTAAAAAAAGATAACTACACTGACAAAAATCATATGAGCATTGATAAACTCCTTGCTCTGGTCTAGCATGACATGAAAAGGAACAGTCCAAATTAAAGGGCCTTAAATCTACTTACTTGACAGGCATAAAAACACTTGAAAAGCAGTTGTTGGTCAAAGATTTCTCTAGAGATGTTCCACAGGCATTAACAGCAGGAATAATCTCGAAGAAAATGTGCAAGTCATCACTGTCATTCACACCAACTTTACCAAGAGATTGGTGGCAGGGCAGGGCATACACACGATACAGCCTGGCTTGTTCTGTGAGATGGGCCAGTCTAGAAAGGCATCTCAAAGCAAAGACAAAATTCTGGATTTAGAACAGGCCTGCAGAGGCTACAGGGAAAAGCTTACACTCTAAGTCAGTAGCATTTCTGGATCACTGGGGCAGGCATCTGACAGGAGCTCCTGAAGGCTTGCACTAGTAAAAAGGATTAAAAGGAAACATGAAGGCAGGATGCTAAGACATGGAAGTGCTGCCTTCTCACATAGCCCTGGGGAGTGCAACAACAAAATATTGTTGGACCTCACACCTACGCCTCACAGCGATGTTGAAACTGAACAGGTGAGGGTGCTGATGGGAGCTCTCAAAGCGATGGGTGAGAGGATGTCTTATACCAGCAATCTTAATGGGAGAAGTCGTTTGGGCTTGTAAATTGGAATCTGGTGAACTTGTATGAGCTGAATGCATAATAAACCCCCTCAGGAATAAAAAAGATTGCTGAATGGCTTTTTAATTAGAAAAAAAAATTAACAAAGGAGCTCTAGCAAAGTAATCCTGAGAGCGAGAAGTGATGGGCAGCCCTGAGAAACCCTTCGCAGGTACCTGGAGCTGCTCCTCGTCCTGCTGAGGTCAGGTGCCTTCCAGGGGATGCTCGGTGGTGGACTCGATCGAGGCGCAGCGGGCGGCAGAGAACGGAACGCCAGAGGCCCGGGGCCGTGCAGAGCCCGGGCCCCGGCCCTGCCCGCTCCCTCCAGCGGGCGGCAGCCGCGGGCCGGGGCCGCGGGAGCTCCCAGCGGGAAGGCGGCTCCTCCCCGGGCCGCGGCAGCGTCCCCGGGCCGCCGCTCTCCCGGGACGCGCCGGGCGCCTGCGAGCCCTGAGCGGGAAAGCTGCTCCGTGCCAGTGGCTCCCAGGTGCTCCTCCGGGACTGGGGGATCCCCCGGGCACCCCCGGTACCCACCGAGCTGTCCCCGGGCTCCAAAACGGGGCAAGGATGCTGCGCAAGGGTCGGCGGTGCCGCTGCCACGGACGGGGCTGGAAGCCAAGACAGCATCTTTATTTCGTTTCGGGCTAAGCCAGTGAGGGACTGGTTTACACTGAGAGAAGATCAATCACTTCTCTAGAGAAATCAGTATTGCACACTGCCTATATATAGCCTGCTGTACTTTGCTTGCCAGCCGAGTAAGAGTGAGTAAGGCTTTCCACATCGTTTGGCTACTCCCATTCCACTAAATTCTAGGCTTTTGTGGGTTTAACGCAAAACCAGAACAAGGGAAACACACTGCAGGTGAAATCCCCCAATTTTTCTGCCTGTGGAAGTGTTCCCATTGATTCTGGGCTCCAGGAAATCTTCCAAAAGGGTCAGGGCAGGATCCTGACCCGCAGGAGATTTTAGCAGCCTACTCCTTCCTTCCTGCTCAGAAAGAGAAATTCCCTAAATTTCCATCTGTCTGGTGTGTTCCTTGCATGACCTGGTCAGGGAAATTCTTGAAAGTCTTCAAGGTATTTGTTTTGCACCAGGTTATGTCTACTCTAAGAAAAATGGTTTTATTTCAGTGATGGTAGTTGCTGTCCTATAAAACATTAGTTAGGGCAAGATGTGAGCATCTGCTATGCCCAACTAAGGCTTATCAAAAAACCCTGGTTCTTTCATACAGCTTTTTCCTCATCAAGCCAGCATATATGAGAAATACCAGGTACTAACTATCATGTTTTAAAATCACACCATTTTGCCAGTCCAGGCAAAGCCTCAGGGAAATTCTCCCCAATTCTGTTTATCCACATAGTGCATAAATCTTTTAACCACTCCATTTGCCTGAGGCCACAGGGGGGTTACACACTGCACATAAGCACAGAGAACATGCCGTAGCCTTAGGCAATCTGAATTGTTGAAAAATTTGTATGTAAACAGTTATAAACAAGTTTTCAAGATCTCTTTTAAATAAGCAATAAACTAATCCTTGTCATAGACAGATAGGCTCCCATGTCTCAGCTGTTTAAGAGCAAATTGCGTAAGACAGTGCCTGAAATACCTCAGTTTAAAAGCACCATCATTGTGTTCATGTGAAAATGAAAACAAAGACAACCAAATACTGAGGAGGCTGATCAGCACAGATAACACTAAAGTACACACAGAATAACCAAAGTCCCCAGTTCTTGGTAGCATTCCTACTTGGGTTGGGTTTTCAGAGAAAGCAATACCTGGACCTGCCAACTCAACTCCTAGGTGCTCTTGCTACAAATGTCCTAAATAGAACCAGTTTCAGTCGCTGTTCACAGACCCAGGAAATTAAATTATATGCAGAGAAGTCAGCCATGAGTAACTTTTTCCCACTCTCAAGCTGAGAGCTAAACAAAAGGGCTCTAGACTACACATTTTTTGACCCAAGGAAAGAGGCCCTGGAAAAATAAAAATTGCTACAACATATAAACTTGGAAAACCTGCTTGACTAACAGGAAAAAAAGACATCCAGACAATCATCCTGACCCAATCTAACATTCAGCATTGCATGGTTGGTAAGAAACCCGCTAGCAGCTGCCCCAGCTAGTAGCTGCACCCTGCTCCCGGCTTAGAATTTGGCCTGGATGTGTCTTGGTGAGCTGGGGGTTAGTGTTCAGGCACCATCCGTGTTCCTTCTCCAGGCAGCAGCCTCAGCACTGGCCACCAGAGCAGCCACTGCCACTGCTGCCTGCGAGTCATGGCTCTACTGCCCACCCCAGCCACCAAAGTCCCGGCAGCTGTCGTGATTTGACACCGACCAAATGCCGGGCACCCATGAGAGTCGTTTGCTCACCCCTCTCTTGCTCTCAGCTGGGCAGAGGAGAGGAAAAAAAAATTAACCAAGGGTTCCTGAGTTGAAGATTGGGAGAAAACACTCTAAGGGCAAAATAGGTTCAAATTTAAAGGTATAAAATAAATTTAATATCAACAGAGTCAGAGGAGGATAATGAGAAGTAAAAGAAGCCTTTAAAACACCTTTTTTTCCCCCAGCCCCTCTCTCCTTCCCACCAACAGCGCAGGGAGACAGGGCCTGGGGGTTTTGGTTAGTTTGTCACTCAAGATCATCTTCTGTTTGCTCAGGGAGAGGAGTTCTTTCTCTGCTATGCCATGGAGTCCCTCCCACGGGCAAACAGTCTTTTTCAAACTGTTGTGGCCTGGGTCACCCACAGGGTGCAGTCCTCTAAGGATAGGCTGCTCTGGTTTGGAAGCAGGGGCCCTCTCTCTCTATTTGGGTCTCCCACTGGATCATAGCATTCTCTGGCATCCACCCACTCCAGTGTGAGCACTTTTCCCATGGGCTGTGAGCGGATCTCTGTATGTCCCGTGGACTTCATGCATCAAAAGCAGACTCTTTGTTTCACCATAGTCCTCACCACGGCTTGCAGAGGAATCTTGGCTCTGACGCTTGGAGCACCTCCCCTCCCTTTTTTTTTCCACCGACCTTGGTGCCGCCATGTTGTTTTCCCTCACGTCCTCACTTTCTCTTCCCCACTTCCCCACTCCTCACGTCCCCACTGTTCTCTGACTAGAAGAAAAACAGCTGCTTGTAGGTACCATTGCCAACAAGTCCCATGAATTCAAAGATCCCTGCAGGATCCTGCAGCACCGAGAAGTTGATCTCATTCAGGTTTTATGTCAGAGAATCACTCCTCGTGCTGCCGCTATTGGCCAGGTGGCCCTGCCACCATCTTGCGGGCCGTGGTGGCCGCCACGGTTCTGGTGCTGTTGAAGGCCTCTCCTCATGCAGGGTGTCAGGAAGGAGAAGCCACGGCCGCTGCTGCCCTTCTGCCCGTGGCGTGGCTGGCTGGGGGCGGCCAGGCAGGCGAGGCTCGCTGTGGGCCGCAGTGAGATGGCGGCGGCCGCAGCGGCGCATTGCTGCAGGCTGTGCTGGGATGGCCCTGGCAGTGGCACCTCGCCACTCCTGGAAAAAACCGCACATGCCCTGTTTTGATTTTCTTCCTAAATATGTCATCACAGAGGCATTACCAACCTCTCTAACTGGGCCAGCAGCATGTCCATCTTCAGAGCCATGAGAGATTGGCTCTGTCGGACATGCTGCTTCTAGCAGCCTCTCACAGAAGCTACTTCTGGGGCCCTCCTCCACTACCAAAAACCGGGCCATACCAAATCAACACAGCAGCCCACTCTCCTTATTGCCTCCCCAGCTGTCCGGGGACATTACAGACCCTAGGGTCCCACAAGTTTTTCTTAGGAGGTAAATGAATGGCAAACAGGATCCACACCTAATGCCTATAAGCAAAAGAAAGACTTTTTTTTTTTTTTCTCTTTTTTTTCCCCACTCTCTCTCCCATCTTGCTTGCCCAGGACTCCTTTATCTCGGGCATCAAAGCCTCATAGCCTTCTTCTCACACTTCTCTTGGCCCTCTGCCACTGAATACAAATTTAGTCCCACAGACCTTTATTATAATGGGATAACTGTAGTCTAAAAGCTGCAAACAGGCATCAACTCAGGTGCACCTCACTCTAGACAGCAGCTGGCACAGCTTTTCTGCTGGAGGGAAGAAGCCTGAGAGATCTCATATACTTCATAAGTGAGCCCTTTCTATGGTCTCTCGGATCTTATTAGAAGTGGCAGCATCAAACCTGCAGAGCTCATAAACGCAGAAATCTTTTTGTGTTCCAATATATATATATATATAATATACAAAAATATTAAGGAGTTTTCTACACATGAGTAAGACTTCAAGGAGTAAAGAGTAAGCTATGTGAGCAGAGTAAACTGAATGAATAACAAACTGTTCTTTGCTTCCAGTCACTTCAGGGAAAAACGGAAGACTGCAATGGGCAGTAAAGAGGAACCTGTGGACTCCTGCTGTCCAGGCACTTACACAAACTACATGAAACTACACAAACTACATGAAGTCAAATCTACAGATATTATCAGTTTCCCTCATTTCAGCAGAAGAACTATCTCTACAAGTTTTCTGGTTTCAACTTCCCCTCGTCCCTCAATTTTTGTTTTTAATAAAGAGTATTTGTGCCAAGACTGGAAAATGTGACAGATCTCTATCTCAAGTTCCAGAAGAGTGGAAACTTGATATTTATTGTATTACTCAAGAAACAGAATGTAAACAAGTAACTAAAGACCACTGTCTGTCTGGGTAAGTCTGGAGTGCTCCTGCTAGCCGATTTACTGCTGTCCATGAATTTTATACTATCCTTGTCAGCAGAATAGCCAAGCTGTATCTGGGCTACATTGTCAGACGAACATCTATTAGCTTGAGTCCACGTAGGCTCATTACCTTTGGCAAAAATCCCAGTATTTTCTGAGCATCTTATGTCACTACCTAATGCTTACCTAAATCCTGGAAGACTTATTAGCTCACTGCTCAACCAGGCAGTGTGCAGCATCTCCTGGATGTGAACCTTCGGGGTTACTGTGATAACAGGATAAAGGAACTATGGGCAATGCAATGATCAGTAGAGGAGATTAGGAAAGTAAGACATGGGGAGAGAATGAGTGTCAGCTTTTGTCTCACAATATTTAGTAGCTTCACAAAGTGTTCTACCACTGGAACACCATGGTGAGTATATGGGATGCAGATGCCCAGCAGCAGAGCTGGGTCGGTTCAGCAGGGGCCTATTAGCTCTGGATCTGGACCCATGCTGACACAAGAACTCCTTAGGTTCTCCCTCCTGCTCTCAAGTCCCTCATTGTCTACGAAGCTTGCTTGTCAATGTGCAGGTCCTAATAAGTACTCAGAGGTATTTT
This sequence comes from Prinia subflava, assembly GCF_021018805.1. Classification (NCBI taxonomy): domain Eukaryota; kingdom Metazoa; phylum Chordata; class Aves; order Passeriformes; family Cisticolidae; genus Prinia; species Prinia subflava. Next base: position 61,557,491 of record NC_086247.1, read on the forward strand.
GATTCTGACATCAAGCCCAAGCTGGTTTCAGGCTTCCTGAGACCCACAGTTGTCAGAAACACAGTCAGTGCACTCAGATCCTGCAGGATCCGTGAGTCTGAGCTCCGTGCTTTATTAAAGTGCTATTGCTAATAATAGATAAGCCCTTTCCTAGAAGCGTTACAGCCGTGACACAAGAAGGTCCAAACCAGCTCTGCTCTTCCTTCCTTCTCTTGGCATGTATCAGTGCCCTTACCCAAAGATTGAACCACTTGTCTAAGCAGAAAGCATGAGGATACTTCCCATGTCACCAAGAAAACTGGGGTCAGGATTCTCAAAACTTGCATGAACTACATACCTCACAGGATTGTCCCAGTTCACCTCCTTTCCACCAGGTATCACCAGGAGCTTCACTGCTCCACTGACATCTCCAGTGTATGGTTCTGAAATGACCGACTTCACCCTTTCTTTCTGGACACCATTTTTGTTCGTCCTGCAAGCCTGATAGCAATTTCTGCACCTGAGAGGTCTGCCAGATACGCAGAGTTGTCAAATCTACAGACACAGTTAAAGGGTTCCTTCTCTGTCCTGAGGACTTGGGGTGATTCTTGGGTGAAAGACTGTGAGGGACTCATGTCTAGAATAGCACCAGGCTTCACCCTCTTTTCCATTGAAACATCAGCAAAGCTATTGCAAACAAAACCACCAAGGATATCTGACTCTCTGACCACTGTACACAGAATTACTGTTGTGTTGTTGATAATACCTATGTTTTCATGATAAATTCCTTGCTTTTAGGTTTACAGAGTGTGTCAACAGTGCAACTAATAAACAAGAGACAGAGATCAGGCATGAGATGAACTGAATGCACTCAAAAGTGAGAATGGTGTGTATCATATTGGATACCACAAAAACCACAGGAGAAATGTACTAAGGGAAAGACTGACGCACTTGTCACAGAAATACCCTACATATCTCTGTCTCTGTATTTCCATTCCTTCTGAGTAGTAAGAATGCCAGGATTCATTGACTTTGAACTTGGACAGAAAAATAAGCAGCGTGACTCATCAAAGAAATGGTTTGTCCTTTCTTGTGCAGTAGAGTTCCATGTGAGCAAAGGAGATACAGACAAAATGGGTAGAAAATGGGTAGAAAATAGGTAGAAATTCTGTATTCTGACATGATGTCGATTACTATCTAATTCCTCCTTACCAAAATATTCCTTAGAGAATATACAAGCTATACTTAACTGAAATAAAAAGACACTTTTAAACTATGATTCTGCCAATAATTTATTGTAGTGACACAAAAAATTGACTTTGAGTGAGTAGACTAAATTTTAAACAAGTTTTATTGTGTCCTTTTCATAGAATCATAAATCACAGCAGATCACAGAAAGGCTGAGGAGGGAAAATGACCTCTGGAGGTTGTCTGAGCCAAGCCCCCTGCTCAAGCAGGGTCACCCCGACACCATTACCTAGGACTATTTTCAGATGGCTCCTGAATATCTCCAAGGAGGTACATGCCACAACTTCTCTGGGCAACCTGTGACAGTGCTCAGTCACTTTACAGTTAAAAAGTGTTTCTTGATGTTTAGAGGGAACCTCTTGTCTTTCAGGTGGTGCCCATTGCCTCTGGTTCTGCCACTGGATACTAATGAAGAGAGCCGGGTTATTCTTCGCAGCCCCCCTTCAAGTAATTATATACATTGATCAGATTCTCCCTTTTTTCATATATATCTTCATTTGTTTGCTGTGCAATACACTCTTTATTGTTTAACTGTAACCAAACAAACCAAATTGAAAAGCTGGCAAAGCTAACTTCAAAACTAAGTCCACAGAACACGTATGAATGGGCATTAGGTATGATTAAAATGGTGTGATGATGACACTTCTGTGGTTGGTTTTAACCTAAATAGAAGACTAAGTGGAAAAGACTAAAGAACAGATTCAGAAAATGAATCTTCAGTGCATAGAAGTTCTGCTGGCAGGTGATTTGTAGCAGATGCCTTGTTCTTCCTGCACAGCAGGAAAACTCTGCTTCCCATAAGACAAGCCTGAAGCCCAAGATGAAGGAGGCCCAGTAGAGATGAAAAGCAACACAGTCGATGCCTCAAACCCTCTCCACTGGCTATGAGGACAGTGGGGGATGACTGCTGGAATGACACCACTTACATTCTTTCCACACTGTCTGTCGGGGCTGGACTAGAAGATAAGAGGGATGTGAAGAGAGCACTCAAAGCCCCAGCGGTGGGTGACTCAGAAACGACAGCATTCTAGTTGGCATGCAAGAGGGACTCGGGATACTTCCTCTTTTCTTTGTCCCACTGCAGTGGGAGGAGACCTTCTCAGGACTAGCACAGGAACAGTCCACTCCTTTTCCTAGACAAAGATCTGAGCCATCTGTCCTTCCTCCACAGATGATCACAAGAAACAAGTCAGCTACTGGAAGGGGAAATAATTTTCTATCAATGATTTCAGTTTCTACATGGCACGGGCTTTTGTGAAGAGTTTAGGAAAGATGGCACTTGCCATAGAGAAAAATCACCAGAACACAGATGTTAGTTGAGGAGCAAGACACACTTAGAGATGTTGGTAGCAGTCTGCAGGTTTCAATAGCTGGTTAAGGTGCCTCTGCAATCTGCTCAGGAACAGATCTCATGCTGTAGCTACATTTCGAAAACGGGTGGTAAGAATGCGGTAAAAGTCTTACAGGTCTGCCTTTTGCAATGCACAGTGACTATCTCCCATTCCTGCTTCCCCTTCCCAACATCATTAGTAAAGGTGATATTACCAGTGGCAGCATTGAGAAGTACCAGTTCCAGCCACAGTCTTTCTTCATACTGGGAAATGGAGCCTTGGAGGTGGAAAGCTTCCAAATTGCTGCAGAACACTACCAGAAATCACCATTGCTTCATTTTTCCTTCTTGCTGAGACTTGTTATCCTCAAAGCTATGGGGAGTGCTATTACACAAGGCTGGCACTACTAAGGCAAGAAAATTTCCAGACCATAAGAGCCACCAGTGACACAAAGTGCAAAGCTCTTTATTCAAATATGGCTAAGGGCATTCTAATGCAGGTCCCCTACCCTAAACAGCTTTGCCAGGCTGTTTTAATTAATCTTGTCATTCTTCGGTGTATTAGCCCCTAGTATAAGGAACAAACAGGAATTAAGAAAAAGCAGTGAGTAGCTTGGGGCTGTCTAATTCTAAATAAGTTGTTGTATCTTACCTTGAAGAGTCTTTTTATGGAAAAAATCATAGGTTATTCTGAAAAGCTCTCTATAACCTTTGAAGAAAGAGAAATGACACACAGAGTTGAGTTCTGGTTTGGGACAAGCATGTACATTGCTTTCTCTCCAAAGATTTGAATGTAGCAAAAAAGATTTTTAGAAGTCTGCAAAGTTTCCACTAGGTAACTTCATAAGGCTTTATTAAATATAGATATGAGCACTTAATTTCTGTATTGATTAGGTTTTGCAATCTTCGTGTTCCCCAGCCCACTTTTTCTCCAGGAAAACATAAATAAACTGCTTTGTTGCTCACACCTTACCTACCTTTCCACAGAAAAAATGAGCCATGCTGGACAAGCATCAGCCTATCTTGGTCTGGCCATGAAGGAGTGCTGATTTCAGGTAAGAGGCTACTTGTGAACTGAAGCAATGCCTAGTTTTAAACACAAGACCTCCCCAAAAGTGAACCTGAGTAGGGCAGCAAGAATGATGAGAGCTGTAGAAATAATGATGTCTGGAAAGAGACAGGAGACTGTTTTTTCCTGGTTTTCTCTATTTTCTAGAAGAAACTTAAGTCCCACATTAGGACTTAGAATGGAATGGTAATTACTTATTACTTGTCTTTACTGAGAAAAGGACCAGAATAAAGGAACTTGCTTTGCAGAAAGCAACAACAGGAAAGCTTTTAATAGGTTATTGAAGCACTTAAATAGGATGAAAAAGGAATTCCTGAAACCTCACTGTCAGTCTGTCATCTGCACATGGTCTACATACAACTGGCAGTGTCTTGGTACAGGGATTTGAACTAGGGAGGATAATCTTGCTAAAACCTTGCACATCACCTGTAGAGAGTGGACAGGCCCTTCCACAGGAGATGTGGTGATTAAGGATGGCCTTAAAGGAAAAAGCTCTATTCGCTCGTCTCCTAAACAGCTTTCATTATTTCCTTCCCAACCCATTCTTCCTTACTCTTCTCCAAGCTCTAATCCTTCTCTTCCCTGCCCACCCAGAGAAGAAGATGGATGATGAATTGTAAGAACAGCAGGTACTCTCTGCAGGCAGAACTGATGCATGCTATGGAGCAGGACTTAGGAGGTGGCTGCACACTTCCATCTCCAGCAGAGGAGGTTCAAGAGTGAAACGAAACCATTTCCTCGACGGCGTTCACAGCTGAGCAAAACAAGCATGACACATGAAACGACACAATCACGGATTGCTCTTTTCAGATCTGTAGAGTATTCCTACTTCTGTGTTTGAGGCTTTGGTAGTTGTGTGACAACTGCATCTGTCTCCTCACCACAGATTATGACTTCCCAGAAAAAGGAATGCATTGGAAAGAGGACATGGGCTAGTTTCCCTTCCATGGTCAGTTAATACTGGAAGAAAAGGAGACAGCGAGTACCTCCTTTTCCTAGGTGGAGCACCTGTAGAGGAACAACTGGTAGATGTGTAGAAGGTGGAACAGACTCTACTTTCAATAGTGGGTAAAAAGTTGCTTAGGAGACTGGAGTTCTCTCCAGTGGAGTTCCATTACTTTCCATTACAAACTCAACTATTAGATAAACTCCTACCTGAAATTATTTCCCCAAACCAAAAACTGAAGTTCAGTAACACAGCATATCCACCCTTGTCATCCAATCAATTTTAAATGACTCAAACTGGTTGTCTGTGCTGAATAGAGCCTCCTTGCCTTCTTCTCTACTCATTTTCCCCTTCTGATTCTCCATGATATCCATGGAACTTCGATCACCATGACGACTGTTCTTAACAGAACATATAAGTTCAACCACTGTGATCAACACCTACCTTTTCCTCCAATACCAGTTAAGTCCACATCAAGTAGGACGTTTGAAGTAGGCCAGGTAAACTAAGATGAAGTTTATTAGGTTTTGTTTTGCATGCTGATCTGGACAATATCATGATGAATAAGGAGATTCACTTACGAAACACCAGCCAAGAAGGAGAAAGAGGAAACCAGCCTTTTGAAAAACAGCATCAGGAAGTAAACAAGCTCCACAATGACACTTATGGCATCTGTATAACCCCTGAAGCCACGCAACAATGGTTTCCTCAAGAAACGTGATGTTCCTACATCCAAGACCTTCCCAGTCAGTTAGTTCCCTGAAGGCAAGAGCCAGCCCAATAACTCTGGCCAAATGTATGAGATTCCTGTACCTGCTAAGCCATCTGCTACCCCATCACACAGACAACTTCAACCTTCCTCTCCTTTATAGTAACCAATGTTCAGAAGCCATTACCAGATACTAGTAAACAAAAGCTAGAGTTACTCCATAAAAGGCACACCTATACTTTCATGTCTAGAGAGCTCTCCAGTTTCTCCCCTCTACTCTGTCACCAGTGAGGTGACAGTGTATACAGTTTATCTTGCAAAATCTACGTGCCCTGTTTTTCAAAGGAAAGCTTTATGAATAAGTGTGAGAAAAAAGGCAGAACACTTGGTGTAACTTGCGGCAAACCAAATAAAAAATTCAAAACTCCTCCTATCATCCTGTTTTCACAGGATTGCAGAAAGCTAAAAAACCAGAAAAACCCCCAAACAAACAAACCCAAAAACCCCAAACCCAAAACAAAACAAAACAAAAGTTCACAAAAGCTAACATAACTGCCTTTTTTTCAAACCGAATTTTTCCTTCTTCATGTTCACCAGTAGCTGCTCATCTCAAAATATAGCATATACTCTGGGAACAGCAGGCATTTTAGCATGCCTAGCTTAGTCTGCCATTTGAACACACTTGACATCAAGTACCGTGTCACAGTACAGCACTGCCACCCATGGCACCAGCAATTTGTCTGCAGTACAACCTCATGAGGGAGACTTACCTCAACTACTAACCTAAACCACTTGTGCCTTCTCTGTTTTTCTTAGCCAAACTTTGAAGTATTTAACATCCCTTTGGGGTCTTCTGACACAAACCAAAGCAAGCTAAAAGAGGGGTTACCATTGTAAACCATGCTTAGCATTTTATCACATTTGAGGAGACACAGGTTTCTCACCAGCATCCTATGTGATACCACCTTCAAGACTGAAATACAAATCCAAGTCCTACAAATATCCTGCTAGATTTCATTTCAATTCTTTTCATGAACACTAAAGTGTTTCTGTTGAGCATAGCACACTAAAGGTTAGAGCTTGTTAGTAGACACTAGCTGGCTACAAGGCTACAGCTGCAACAGCATTTCAGAGAACACCCCATTTTACTGCACATTTCTGGTCACACACGCTCCACAGCAGTCATCACAACTGAAGCTCAGGCAGAGCTACACTTGACCATACAAAAACTGTGCGCTTTAATTACATTAGGTTGAAAACTTCAGTCACCCAATGACTGAACAAACCCAACCATTAAATAAACTCCTACCTGAAATTATTTCCTTGAATCCTAAAGGGAAGTGGTACTCTCAAATGTTAGGGAAAACCACAGATTTTCTACCACCTTTCTCTCAAGAGTTACTTTCAAAATTTAAAACTTTCAAGGCAAGTTATGAAATCCATACTATATGTAAGGACAAAGGTAAGATTCAGGAATGCACAGTTGTGGAGGACTATTCCTTCTGAAACCTCCTGGCTTTTAAGTTGGCTTGCTTGCATCACAATACCCTTTTTGTAAAGGAACAGGCAGAATTAGGTTTAAGCACTCCTACCTCCTATTCCACTGATCAAACAATTACAGGATAGGAAGCAAAAAAGTGCAATTCAGACACAACACCATATGTAGGACTCCACTTTTTAGTTCAATTCAGCCATACCTGGAATCACTACAAACTATCAGATGGCATATTTCCTGTTCAAAAAAACTGATGACATGACACAATGTAAATTAATTATAAATAATTATTGGTCAAAAAGTAGAAATCTCAAATAGAATTGCACAAATTACTGCACTGAAATTTCTAGGAGCATATTTTCCCCGAAGGTTCCACAGAATAGCATTACAACTAGAACAAATATTTAAGCCAACATTGCTCATTGTCCCTCCCTAACTATATCTGTCCTTAAAAGTTACAAGAATCCAAGTAACATTAGCAGATTATGCTGGAGCAGGAGAGGAAGAGGGAAATGGGATGCACCCTGTCATTTTATCTATTAGTCAGGAATCTATTTCTCTTAGTTCAATTGGTTAGAACACATGAAAAGCACAAGTTGCTGTGACCATATTATAACTACTTACCATGATTTGTTTTTAGCATTAGCTTCTTTCACTAAGAACCTAAAAAAGCCCTAGACTTTGCATGTGACTTTTTGTCCTTAAATATGCAGGATGAACCTCTCAAGAGCAGAGGTGAAGAACAAAATAAGCAACATTTTGAAAGTTAAAAACTATCATCAGGTTTGCAAAATGAGCATTCTTATCTGCTTCTCAGCATTAGTACAAATTTGTGATCATAGTATTATGCTCTGTATCATCAACCAATTTTATATATATGCCTTTTTGCCAAGCAATGGTTAACTGTAAAAGGAAGTGGATTAAACTTCCAGACATACATACCAAAATGCTTAAGACGTCTTGAACCTCTTACTCTCAAACAAGGAAAATTAATCTGCACATCTGGATACTCAAAACAAGCAAAGGTTTTCCATTTGCAAGAAGTGGCATTTAGAGGAGATTTAAGGAGAGTTCTTGAGGAAAGACAGTGCAAGAAAACTATCAGAATCCTGGTGAATGGTAGTTGATCTTCCCATACCACAGTGACTCTGGCTATAGTCCTGATGTAAGTCTCCAACTCCTATGAAAGGCAGAGGGAGCCAGATACAACCTCTTGTCCCATTATGCCCTTGTCTAAGAATCCAGCACTAAATCCAGCTGCTGCCTGAGGTGATCTCTTGCCTCAGAGGGTTCCAAACCTGCTCCATCCAGAGGGGCATTCACAGGAGTGTAGTCAAGGACTGGCTAGCCATTTGCAAAGGCCTGCTCTTCTGCAGCTGCCTCTTGCTTCAAGGCATGGCACCTCCTGTTGCTTCATGGGAAGAACGGGAGGGGTGGAGGGGGAAATGTGAAGCATGTTACCACTCTTGGGGTCATAGTGAATGGATGGTACTGCTCCACCGTAAGGTATGGCCAAGCTGTACAATCTAGGAGTCAACAGGCACACACTGGCAAATCCTTCTGGAGTTTATCAGCTGGTCCTGGTCATCACACAAAACAGATGCCTGCCCCTGAGACAAAGTGATGATGCAGACTATCCTGTACGGACACATAAACTGGTACCCTTGGTGGACTTGACACTGTAGTGCTTGTTTAAGGCTGCAGATGTGACATTACAGCATAGAATGATGATCAAGGATTTGAAGGTGGCCAACAACATCACTTGAGGCAAACAGCACTCTTGGCAAGACTCCTGTCATGTCTCCCAGCTCTGAAATTGGACAGGATTGTTGGCATGGTACATTCATTCAGATCCACACTTTTAGGCACGGCCAACAGAAGAGATGTTGATGACAGACAACAAGTGCCAAGAAACAAAATTGATGATTTTTCCTGAAAGAGTGCACCAGATAGCTGACGCCTGACAAGACTTTGCAGAAATGGGAGATGGCACACTATCCTCCTGCTCCAACATCAGCCAGCTTCCTTCCCCTGAGAACACTTGTCCTATCGTTAACATTTCAGAGACGATAGTAAAAACTGCTCTCTGCCTGGGGTTGGTATGCTGATTTCAAAGCTCAAATGTGCCAGAAGAATTTCCTTAGGATTCCCTAAGGAAAAGACTACGTTCCTTACTTCACTCTGTTTTATTACTGGAATATCAGAATTAGCACCCTAGTGAAAATGACTGAATGTGAACAGTTGCACATTCTTCTATGTATGCCTTCTCAGTCTGGCTTTATTCTGGTTTGTCTCCTTTATTTCTGGAGAGTAAAAGTTCTGCCTCTTGCAAGCTTAGAAAAAAGATAGCAATCCCCTCCTAGCTCTAGTGGTATCTGGGAAAGCAGGGGACAAAGCCAGAGTGGCCAGAGCTGGAGAAATAAGTGTAAAGGTCTAGTGCCATTGAGCTCAGCTGACCCGTCACACCAAAACTCTATCACTTCATTGCCTTTGAGATAATTTCAGGATACTCAACATGAGATCTGCTAGCATTATGTATTCTGTAACTACAAAGGATGCCATAATTCATGCCCAATATCTAAAGTGTCCACCTATCACAATCCCAGGACTCCTACACCCCGGCAAGCTCGGTGGAGTGGATTGTGATAAGGTGCAAAAGAAGTGGGGTGGTGACACAGGGCTGATAAAGGCCCCTGCAGGGTCTTAAGGGTTGGCAGTTCCGAAGCACCTTTAACGTCCGAAGGCAACCGGCACCACAAGACAGAGAACAAAGAAATGCGAGCCTTTTTAAAGAGGGGTGGTACAAAAATCAGGAACCAGTCAGTAACTTTCAGGGGTGGGGTATGGGATCACCCCATAGAGGGAGAACCAATCAGGGAAAACACGAAGGTGTGATTTGAACATATTGCCAAATGGGGAACAGAGTTGGGGAGAACATTCCAGAACTGGGAGGTTGGGTTTGGGATGATGGACATGGGGTGGGCGTGGGATGAAATAACAGTTGGGTTTGACAGACATGGGGGCTGAACCATGGATGGGGTTTGAGGGAATAAACCATTTTTCAGGGGATACCACATCCACCAAGGAGTTAAGGCAATTCCATAATTAATTGTATTAAGTGTGTTAATAATTAACCTTCAAATCTAGAAGTATTTAATATCTAAAGGCAAAACCCACCTTATTCCCCATTCACTCCCTGGAGTGAATCAAATCACTCCCTGTAGCACTGCATCTCCCCTGCATTAGCTTTCCAGCCTGCTTCTCCTGCAGGGCTGCGTACCTGGCTTTCATGGGCCATCTCAACACGCCATGAACCCCATCACTCAAGAGCAGAAAACTGCACAGGCTAGGGATTTGTTTTCTACAAAATACATTTTGGATCCCAAAGGAAATCACTTCATTAAAAGTTCCTGAGTTTTCAGTACGTATGATTTCAGAGCATTTTTTGATAGTGCAGTTGTCAATCACTGTCTCAAGGCTCCTATAAATCACAGTGAAGAAGATGGTAAAGGAACAGTGAAACAATGCTTTGGCTGTATTTTTTCCATGGAGCCAAACACAAGCTTTGCACCTGTTCCTGAAATGTACTGACCTGCTGAGATGAAGACCAAACTTCTGGTTTGAATGAGGAAAGGGAGGCTTTTGGGACAAACTGCAGGATTTTCCAAAGGTGTCTCTGAAGTAAGGAAAAGGTAAAGGAGGAGACATAGAATGAAAGGCCAAGGATGACAGCAGAGGAAGGTGAAAGTATTAAACTTGCCAGATGACCTGGCAGAAGAGAGACTCAAGATGGTTGAATGGTATATAGCCATTAAAAAGGCCAGTTGATACAGAGGTAACGTAGCATATAGCAAAGCTGAACAGCCAAACCCCATGAGAACAGGCGTAAGGCTCCAAACAACTCGCTTGATGAGGTCTTTGACAGGGCTCACAGTTGTTCTGAGTTAGACACATGGGAGAAATACTGACAAAATATCCTCAAGAGATCAAAACAATCAAAAAGAATTTACTGGCAACTTCAGAAAATCAGAGAAACCTTGGCAAAATGTTTAGTGTAACATGCAATTAACATACAACACCTTTCAAAGAGTTAACTTGGCCCATTCAAATTAAAGAACTCTAAGCCCATTCAATTTTAAGTTACTCAAAAGTTCCAAGAAGAGGGGATTAGAAGAGTAAGAAAGAGAAAAAAAGGCAAAAAAGATACACAAAAGCACACATACAGCTACCAGCTCTAGGATTCCAGCAGTGTTCAGATAGAAATTCCAAGAGGAGGTAGAGTCAAGATATCTGATTACCTCATGTTCAGCCTTAAATACCCATTGGTCTTCCTTCCTATCTGCTTTATATCTTCTAAGGTACAGGATTCCCAACCCGATTTCTATCAGCATATAAGTGTTTAAACCACTACCAGGTTACTGTGGTTTAGCCCCAGCTAGCAGCGAAGTCCCACACAGCTTCTCACTCACTCCCTGCCCCCAGGAGGATGTGGAAGAGAATGAGAAAGAAGCATAACACTTGTGAGTTGAGAACAGTTTGATAATTGAAACAAAAACCCAGACAAAATAATAATACTAGTGATAATTATAGTAATAATATAAATAATGAGCGAGAAAAAGAGAGAAAAACAAACCCCAAGAAAGACAAGAATGAAAAGAATTGACGAGCACCTGTCTCAATTTTCCCCTTCTCCAGGGAGCAAAATGTTTTTAGATCTAAATATTGGGTTGCTGTCTTTTTACAACAACCCTGAGGAATGCAGTAACTCCATTATGGTCATAATATTATCTCAGCTTCTCCCTTTTCCTTAATTTGAACTTTTACTCTTACCACAGTGCATTACTTTTACCAAGTGCATAACTCTTGGTAACACTTGTATTTTAGGAACAAAGTCATGCCCATGAAATACCTACAGCCAAACTATTTTGGTGGGGGGAAATGAGACTGTATGGTACTCCTCACCAAGATTTATACTTTATGATAAGATAGGCAAGAAGCTGTTGACTGTGCGGAGCTCATTCAGTTGTACAATCCCTTTATTTCTCAAAATCCTCCATGAGGAACCTGGTAGGTCCAGATGCTGAAACTGGACATCAAATTACAGTTTACAGTAGTCAACATTTCAAATTCAATGAAAATACTAAAATGTTCTCATGATCGCCTTTCCCCTTCATCACCATATGCATGCACAATTTGTAAGTGCTGTTCTAACAGTTTGAAATTCCTAGGGACAACCAGAGCATGAGTGAACAATTGCTCTACATCTCTGTCTTCCACAGCACAAGTCAGCTGTGCCCTATACTCAGTTTGTGGGCAGCTGTCCTTTGGGAGGGGGCAGTTTAAGGCTGCTCCAAGTGCCTCAGGAAGCTCTCCATGGAAGAACTGAGAACTGAGCTAAGGGCATCTCTGACCAGCACCACCTTTATACTCATCCACATCACAGCCTGGCACTTGCTCCCATATCACTCCTTTAGGAAACAGCCTCATTTGCCCTTCTCAGGTAGTCTCTTCTTGAGGGTTGTAGAGAAGGAGCAGGTTGGGAGAGGCAGAGAATCAGTGTGAGATCAGTCCTTGCCAGCCACACTCGCTCCTTATGCCTGCACTATCCAAGTGAAATGTGTGCAGGGAAGAGATGCACTATCGTAGCTTCGTATCGGATCCATGAGCTTTTACCTCATAGAAGAAACAGCCTCCATCTTATACAGGACTCAGAAAAAGATCAGGATGATTCCCCTCTTCAATGTGGTTGGTTTTGTCCCCTTTGATTTGAGCTTAGCCTCTTGGGCAGTCCTAATCCTCTACTGGAAAAGCTCCAGAAGAGTCTGATGAATGTGCAATTCCCACTTTATCAGTCAATGCACCAGAGAGAGGAAGGCAGCAGGCAATTTTCTGAAGAGAATATGGTTACCATACTGTCATAATTCAGAGCCCAAGGTCAAAGGAAGAAGCATTTGGTGCTCCTCTGTTATTGCATCTCTCAGGATGAAACATTTTGGATGCTTACCAGAGGAAGTGCTACACACGGTCATGAAAGCTCATGAGCTGTGCAACACATCACATTCTTCATATATGTGTCAATAAAAATTTTCTCAACTCTGAGCTCTCTATAGCTATAAACAAAATCCACTGTACTAACAGAGTGATACTGCCTCTGTACCTAAATTCAAAGGTTCATAACAATTTTTCTGACAGCATGGTTTTTAATTCACTTACAGAGCTGTGTAGCAAGCATGTTTTCTATTCAGTGGAGTACATTATTAAAAATACTTATTTATAATAATATGTATTTTCTAAATGTGTTTTCCTTTGGGTTTAAAAGTCTAGGTTTCAGGTTGCATGCACCCCAAATTTCTGTAACAATGTGGAAAGAAAGCATATTAGTGTCTTTCAAGTTAGACATCTGTTTTGTGGCCACGCTGAGTCTTAAATCAATTTGGTTATAAAAACAAATACTCTTTACAGTATTAAAATAAAAGAATGGGGATGAGTTATTGCTTGTTTTTAGCAACTGACTTGTCTGAGGAAAGATGGACCATGTGGAATGAACTGACTTAAAAATTCACTGACATGATGCAGTTATTTATTGATTTTTTATAGGCAACAATGACTTGTAAGGGCTTTGCTCTGCCTGTTGTTTTAGCATTGTCTTTTAATACTTAAAGAAATCAAGTTTGTTTAGCTGACTGTGTAATTTCTTACAATAAATGGATAATATGACAAAGTGTACTTAGTATCTCATAATTTGTTTTTATAAATACTTTCTTATAATCTTCTTTCTGCTTACTTCCATTGGGAAAACAGAGTTTGAATTTCTAAAGATTTTTTTTCTTTTTCCTCCAGTCTCTACATGACTGAATTTAATGTTTCTCCTTGCATTTTACTGCAATTTACAGCTTCATATGGACCTCTATGTAAGATAGGTCAGGGGAATTGGTTGAAACAGAACTGAAGCACACAGAAGCCAGAGAAGGATGCAAGAAGTATCTTGTTATAAGCATTCATTCTTCTTTTGAGCTCTCTGCATTTAAGACACTTTGTTTTTCATCTCCTTTTCTGTGGTCACTTGTAAAGGTGCTTCTGCACTCCAGCAACCACTTACACTTTCCATGCTTTGACACCAGGTCTCACCCCCAACTAAAGTCAACTTTCCTCTTGGCAGGGAAATGAAGACAAAAGTGACTGAGTTTCAATTCGAAGGTCACTGCCACTTCCAGAGTGATGTTATCCGAGACCTCAGCTGCACTGCTGCTCCAGGCACCAGTGAGCAGCAGTTTCAGCCTTTTTGCCCCCAAGGCTCCCAGACAGGCTTCTCACTTAGCAAGCAAGAAAGCAGTGGTCCTTGCATGAAGGCAGCAGCAGCACAGCGACCAAAGTTCTCTTTTTCTTTCTGCAGCATTCAGAAGCCTCCAAGGAAACACCAGCCTTACCAACCTGCAGCCTTCTAAGGAGTGGTAAATATAAGCAAAAGTAGCTCAGACAGTGAAATTTTTCTTGCTGTGTAACACACTCGGCTGAGATTAATGAAGACAATACTTAGACATATGTAAGTCTAAAGAGGTACCCAATACCAGCTACACACAACATGAAAAATTAAAGAAAAAAACAAAAAGGAAAAAAATAAAACAAACAAAATACCCCCAAATCTAAACAAAATATCTGGTCATGAAGATAAAAAAGAAAAGAAACTTCATAAAGATGTTTTTTAGCTGTGATTTCACTCCTTCTGCATTTATTATGATCAGTTGATTAAATTGGGGGCTAAATCCAGAGTGAAGACAGCTTGAAGTTTAACAAGAATGTTATCCAAACATCTCATGTGCCTTTTTTTCCCTCCTTGAAATAGCATAGTTCTGAAACACTATTCAAAGAAAGTAAGTTAATTTGAAATTGTTTGAAATTGCTAGCTCTGGCAATCTGGAGACTGAGTGTATTTCAATCACTTTGTACTTTCAGAGTTTATAAAAGCAGTATGGAAGGAATAAGAAGCAACCAGTGCTGCTTCATAAGGAAATGCTTGTGTTTATGAGAATATTAAGAATGTCTGCCTCTTTTTTCAAATACTGTGTGTTAGTTAAAAGATCAAAAAGAAAATTACATTGGCTTCCAGCTCTCTGCTAGTTCCCTGTACACGATCACCTTCCTTCCCAATAGTTTAAAAGTAATAGAGAATATTAAATAAATGAGCAAAAGGACACAGACGAGAAAATGGTCAGAGTCAAAAAGCTGCAACACTAGAGATAAAATGGATGTTCTGAGTATGTAGGTGCTTGAAATGTTGACCATAAGAAGACAGATGAAGACTGGAGTCAGTAATTTTTTTCCAGAAATGAAATGGAGTTATATGAGAAATTGATGGCATGTGGTCTTGAAAATGAAGGTGTGGATGAGTTTAAGTTCAGTGTTCAAACCAGCCTTTTGAATGAACACACACTTTCAAGTAGGAGTTTGGGAGAAAGAAAACTGATATTTCAAAGATGTCTGCTCTGAAACTGCATTCAGGAAAATTTTAGTGGGTGAAGCAGTTAAAATCTCTGGTGTTACAGACTACCAGTGAGTCTCATGAATGGTCAGACTGGGGCGTTTCCTTGATAACTCCTCTACATTCGCTGCAGGAAGGAGCAAAGGAAGGGTAAGGAGAGCACTGACCCGCTGCATCTATGGTGAGTGATGGAACTTACTGTTCCATTTACAGTTCCATTTTAAAAATAGATGCTGGGCAAGTAAGCAATTAAAATTCAAGAAGGAAAACAGAAGTATCTGGCGGTCGTTCAGTAAGCCTAACTTGTATAAAAATGATCTGCACATAGCTGGTATAAGTATAAACAGTCAGCAGCATGAGATTATGAAAAACAATTCTTGCCTGGCAAGTGTAATTACTTTTAACAAAATATAAAATCCTGGGAGTGAAGACAACACGGTACAAATATTCTCTCTGTAGGCTTGGTCATTCAGCTGTACATGGAATAAGCTCCCATAAAGCATCTGAACCATCGTCTTTGGACATATCAATGCAAACAGGTGCGAAAGAGTCCAAATTCCAAGGTGGACATATGCTAGCTTGGGGCCCCAGTCCCAGTCAAACAAGCTCAGGAAGAGATTTGTTAGAGTGACCTGAATACCATGTGGTGACACCATTTCTAATTCAGAGCTGGTTCACATCTGGTCAATGATCTCTGATGTGTCTTCACACACCAAGACACCTCCTAGCTCCCCGGCTCTCCTCCGTGGGCTTGAGTTCACCAGGAGGAGTGGTGAACAATAGCAGTCCCATGACTGTCTCACCATTATCCAGCACTCTCTGGGTTCCACCCCTCCACCCCCCAACTGTCTTCTGGGTAAATCACTCCCTGTCAATGGCCTGGCAGCAGAAGCACCATTGTTCCATCCAGTGGAGAGCTATTCAGTGTTGATGGCCTTTGATTTCTCTTTCCAAACATAGGCTTTGACTCTGCCAGATAGGATTTTGCTGGTATGGTTATGCTGGCAAATCCTCCTAACATAAGCACAGTCTGTAGTCCCCAAAGATTTATTGTGGCCCGAGTAGTCTAACTTGCATTCAATCCTGTGAAAATAATAAGTGCAGACAATACCAAAGCCACTCAGAAAAGTCCGATATAAAATATATTTACTAATTTACAGCGAAGGTTGCAATCGTAAATAGCATTCGGAGGAAAAGTAAGTAACGACATTCATAGTTTGGCACAGACACTCTGCCAGTGTGTCACATCCTGATGGATTGGGGATATGTCTGTGTCAAACTATGAATTCCATTTTTGCTTTCCGAATGCCATTTACAATTGCAACTGTCCATGTGGATTATTG
Source organism: Prinia subflava (assembly GCF_021018805.1). Lineage (NCBI taxonomy): Eukaryota > Metazoa > Chordata > Aves > Passeriformes > Cisticolidae > Prinia > Prinia subflava. The sequence continues at coordinate 61,574,089 of NC_086247.1, forward strand.
CATCTATTTTTATCGCCAAGGCTCTGTCTGGGAAGATATAACAGAGCAATCAACAACATTGACTGGTTCTATTTTGCTGGAACAATACTGTTCCTGTGAGCTGGGCTCTTCCATCTTTATACACAGGACAGGAGGGCTGGGGTCTGGGCTTCCCCTCATCTTGAACAACATGGGGAACAGAGAGATAGAAGTTTATTATGTGGATCCATTTGTCAAAATGCAGGTTCCCTGCTAAAACCAAGACAGGAGCAGTCAAGCCACAACCCTAACAGTGATTATGAGGTCAGGTGGTAGGGCACTCCAGAGAGACAGCTCTGAAGAACTGGAAAAGCTGGGAAGCCATAAGGGTGCAACCATGGAGACCAACCATGGAGCTGGGGCCACCCTCCTCACTTGCTGTCCAGGGTGAGAGAGGAGAAGGCTCAAGTAGTCTCTGGTACTCTTGTTCCTCTGCTTTTCTTCCCCAGTGAGTGAGTGAGTGCTCAGGCACTGTATTTTTATTCAGTCTGTACTAAAAGCAGTCTGAGAGTAGAGCTTCATATGGATGAAACATCTATTAGTTCATTCAGACTAGATGAAAGGAAGAGAGTATTTTACAATGAGGGTTGTGAAACCCTGGAACATGCCATCCAGAGAGGTGGCAGATGCCCCATGGAACGTAGATGATCCATGGAAAGGTTCAAGGTCTGTTTGGATGGGCAACCTGATCCAGCTGAAGATGCTCCTGCCCCTTGCAGGTGGGTTGCACTAGATGATCTTCAAAGACCCCTTACAGCCCCAACTGCTCTATGATTCGCAAAAGCAGAATTCTTTGCTTTCCTATATTACACACATAGGATAGAAAATGTCTTTTTCCCCCTTATATTCCGGCCACCTGCTCCTCAATAATTGATCTTTCCTGGAGGACTGCCTGTGGATACAGATCACAGACAGCTGAGGCACCGTGTCTGGGATGAAGGCAGTGTGTGCAGGGCACTGCTGTCTGATGGGTGGTACCTGCCACTGCATTTTCATCTGAGAGGGTACCTCAGATGGCAATCCAGCTCTGAGGAGCAGCAGACAGTTTGGCCCCACAGCAACCAGTCCCAGAAGTCTGGTGGGCATTCAAAGTTTGGATCTCCTCGCTAAGGACTGGCACTTCACCAACGAGAGGACTGTTTTTCACTTTGTTACTCTGAATTTTCTGCATCAGCCTGCTCTGGTTTCTTCTGTCCTCTCCTTTAGCCTCCCATACGAGAGCCGCTTTAGGTACTTACCGAGCTCCAGCCTCTAACACCACTCGCAGAAGGCCTCGCCGCTTGACCGGGTTCCCCTGCCGCTTCCAGCACAAACCAGAAATGCGTCGGCAAAGCGTTCTGAGGAAATAAAGCAAACATTGCTAGTTAAAGAAATTATCCCAGCTGCTACTCGGCTTCCAGGAGAAGCCGGTAAATGCGGTGCTGTACTGAAGGCATCGGTGATGCCGAGGGAGCTGTGCTGATGCCGCGGGAACGGCGCAAGACGACAAGCGCAGCGACCCCGGGGCCGGGCGGAGCGGCAGCCGGGGACCAGAGGCACCGGTGCAGGGGAGACTGAGGCTGCTCCAGACATCCGCGAGGCGGGGAAGGACCCGCACTTTTCCCTTTAAACTTTTCGGGATAGCCGGGCTGCGCGGCGGCGCGGGCAGGTGCACCGCAGCGCGGGCAGCGAGGTCCCGGCTCCTCCCGGCTCGCCCGTGGATCCCGCGGCCCAGCGGCGGCAGCCGCGGCCGGGCCGGGCGCTTAGCACCGCTGTCGCGCCCCGCGGATCCCGGCGGATCCCGGCGGATCCCGGCCCCGCTCCCGCGGCCGCGGAGCCGCCGCAGCAGCGCCCTCTGGCGCCGGCGGGCGCGGCGGGCGCGGATCGCGTGCGAGCGGGCAGCGCCGGCTCGCCCGTCCCTCGGCCGCCCGCCCGCCACCTGGATCACGAGGGACGCGGCGCCCGAGCATCCTCCCACCCCCGGCGCCCTCCGGCCCGCTCCCGCCGCTCGCTCCCGCACCTCCGCCCTGCGCCGCGGCCGCGGGCTGCCGCTCGCCCGGAGAAACTTTGCACCCGCGGGTCGTGGCGGGGACCGTGGGGTAAGTGCTGCATCCCGAGAGCTCGCGGCGGGCAGGAGAGGCTTCAGCCTGGGCTGTGCGGGAGAACCGGGGTGCTGTCGGCTCCGGCCGCCTCGCCCCCCGCCGTCCCCGGGGTGTCGGTGGTCCCTCTGCTCGTGTCGGCGGCGCCGGGACCGCCGCCGCGCTTTTTCCAGCCGACGCCGGTGACGGTCCGCAGCTCCCAGGCGGGAGCCCCGGCGGGGGCCGGTGCCGGCCGACGCTGGGGTGGGGGATGCCCAAGCGGTGCTTCTCTGTCCCCAGGGCTGAAACTGGGGCGGCGGAGGGCTCCGTCGCGGCGCCTTGGCCACATCCTTTCTACTGACGCTTCGAGAAACCTTTCGAGGGGAAAACAAGTGAACTAAAGTTTCACGTTGCCTCTTTCGAGCCCCAGGTGCGCTCGCTTGGAACTGGACAGGGTGGGTTTGCCTTAGGGTCAGCCAGTACTTGACTTGGAAATAATTTTGAGCGTTTTATAACTTCTGCGCTACGGATTCCTGTTGTGTTTCAGTTTGACATACCAAAGGGCGAAAAAGCAGTGAGGGAAAGCCTCTGGTGCTTTTTCAGACTTCGTATTACTTTGTTTAGTAAATAAGAATTTTGTACGTCTTTGGGTGAAGCTGTAGTTTTACAACTTTTATAAAGAATAATTTAAATAGCATAAAACCAAGTTATATCATGTAAAAAACTTTTTTTCCTGCAGACCGACACAAACAATGTTTGTGCGTCATTTAGCGAGTTTCTAGGAGATGGACTATTTAACCAGAAAAAGAAAAGAAGAAAAACTCTCCAGAAAAAAACAAGAATATGCTTGACATTTGGTAGTTGGAGGTTTCAAAAAGACAACCAGGACTGGATTTAAATAAAACTGAATGATCTGGTTGGGTTCAGAAGTAGTTTGTTGAGAAGAATGTTGGTGCACATATGTTTGTACTAGATAAAATAAAACAGATATCCTTTATGAACATGTAGAGAGTGTTATGATTCAGGGCTAAGACTAAAAAATTTCATTTAAGTGAGAGAATTAATGACCGACAAGAACAAATTCACTGGCAGGACACTTGGTTAATTTGCAACCAAGATCAAGAATTTATTTCTGTGAAAACAAAGTACCTTATACTGTAGATATTAAGATCCAGAAAGAGTTTCCAGTTAAGGTTTTGATGGTGACTTTAACGCTGTTGCTCCTGCCGGCATCCTCTGCCAGAGCACAGGCTGAGACAGTCCTCGCTTTTCGCTGCCGCATCCACCGCGTCTCTGCGTCCACATATGTTTGTGACAAATGATTTTTTTGCCATAGTTGACCATAAAAATGTGTTCGGGTGCTTTTCAGTGTAGAGGAGAAGATTAGGATTTTAAGGGCTGCGTTGGGGTAGTGTGTAAACATCTCCATCCCCCAGCTCTGGAAGCACAAGGCTACATAGTCTGTAGGGTGAAGGTGTACCGAGGGGAGCTGTTTCGGGAAGAGTGGTGGGGAACGAACACTCGTATGTGGAAAATTTGGGTGATTGTGGTTTCAGGATTTCAATTTCAACTGAGCCATGGGAAGGGGAGGTATATTATTACCTCAGCCTCCCATTGATTCAGATTTCTGCTCAGGAATTGTAAGGAGGAAATGCATTTCTAGGCCCTGTTTGCAATGCGAGTGCTTACAAAACCCAGCCAGCCAGTCTAATATTGATTCATCGGTTCCAGCGTATAAACAGATTTAAACTCCAGTGAGGAGGATTTAGTACTCAGAAATGATTTTTCCGTTAGATTTTCCATTCTGTAGGTATATCAAAAAATACAGTAAAGATGCTTTCAGTATCAGGAGCTGCCCATGTGTAGTTAAACGAGACTAGAGAACTCAATACAGCTTTTGCTGTCGTGTGTTTAAGGGGTTTGAGCCAATCTCAGAACCCACTGAACATGGAGGCTCTGCTATTGAATTATCAAAGTCCAGTGCCAAATCCTTCCTTAATATTCCTGGTAATTACTGCTGACTCATGCTGACATGTGAGTTCAATTAGCCCCAACTGGAATGTAAAGGATGTGGGAGTGTCTCTTTGTGCCCAGAGACAGCTAGGACAAAGCAGATTTTGGAGGAAAATTCAAAGAATTGCCAAGTTTGGGTAGGAAGCCCCAGCCAGGGCTTTTTTTTCCACAGTAATGTTTGAATAACCATTAAAGTTGAAGCCGAGGAAGGGGATGTTGGATAACATGGACTTGTCTTCACTATGGAATAGCTGTAGCCCTAACTCAGACATTGCTTCTAATTTGAGTCATGTCCGTATGCGCTAACTCGTTGCTGGAGAGTGTTGATGTTTTCAATTTGAGCTGGCTTACCCTTATAAGCTATAGCTCAGATAACCACAATTCATCAGCTGTTAACCCAATCTGCCTGAGTGACACAAGTGGGATTTTGCTCAACCCTTCCTGCTCCCACCTGAAGGGGGTTACCTGGAGAGCAGGAAGCTCCAGCCTGCTTCCCTGGTACAGGCAGAGCACAGCATGGTTTGGCTGTGAGGCAGGTGAAGGGATATTTGGCAGTGTGAACGTTCCCACACAAGTACTGCCTAACTGCCATGTTTGTGACAGGTCAGGTGGTGGGCACTGTCACCACACGGCCATGGCGAAGTGGGACAGGAGGATTCTGCAGCAGTCCAGCGCTTTCTGGTGCTCAGAACAGGGCATTGCTGCAACAAGAAGTGAGAAGGAAACAAATGTCTTTGCCCCAGAAATTAATTTCCTGTCAGCTACCATACCAGCTGGTGCAAAAGGTCGCTTATATGTCAGAGATACATGATAATATATATATTATATATATACACATATATATATATGCAAATAAACAAACAAACAAACAAATAAATATTTAAATCCATCCTTGGCTTGCAGAACCAGGAGCTGCTGCTTCTGAGAGGAGCAGTTTCATTGTCGTCCCTCTATGCAAGCTGCCACTAGGAACCTGCAGGTCACAATTTCTACTAACATTTTGAGGTTGAAACAAAGAAGGTGGACATGATGGCAAATATGCAGGCTAGTGTGTACCAATTAGGCTTTTTAATTTTTTAAAGAGGAAAATGACCCTTCTGGGTCTGCATGAAGAATGAAAATTTCAAGGTGCTTTGCAAGGAATTTGACTGAGAGTCAGGAACCAGATGAACACCTTGAGATGGAAATGCTTTAAGAGTATGTCTCTGTCAGTCCAGAGCTCCCACAGAGCTGTTCACAGTCATGTTGGATTTAATTCAACTTACCTTCAGAGTCTTGAACTTTGAGATTTTCGGTAGCAAGTCCTGTCAGCGTGGTGCTGCTGTCAACATATCAAACGTGTCATAAGTAACTACAGAACTCGAATTGATGGACTTACAGGGTTGCACAGGTGGGGTGGAAAAAGTTATGCCAACATAACATCAACTAAATGCACCCCAAATAGTTACAAACCCCCAAGGTTCCCTGTGCCAGTGTGTGATACAACCATCTCAGCATAGACCAGGTAGAAGCTGTTCACTCAAGTGCAGCCCTCAGGTTCACAGGTGTACAGCTACAACCACAAGAGACCCAGTGTATCTCTTTTACCTCTTTGAACCCTTATTCTGAATCTTATCCTTTCCCTCTGAGAGATTCCTTCTGGTGTGCAGTGACAGGGCAAGTGCAGGATGGCTGTGTAAAATTGTGCAAGGTGGCAGTGCTCAGCTATCTGTGTCAGTGGAAGGTCTTCAGTAGGGGCATTTGTGAACAAAGCATTTAGTCTGTACCCAGGTACTTGTGGCATGAGGGCTGGACCACACTCTCGATGCTTTTGAATTAAGGCTGCATCTGCAGGCAACACAAATCATTTGCATGATGCAATCCATATGAAGCTAGGGCTGCAAAACATGGTGTTTGCAATCATGTGTTTGTTCTGTGACTGCAGTGCTGCCTGATGTACCAGAGCTATGGCTCTGTATTCAACAGCAATATCTGTGCATGCTCTAAATATGTTTGATGTTTATTCCTCATTCTTTAACTGTGTTAGTATTGAAGCTGAATGGTGGTCATTTCAGTGAGTTGGGCTTGCTGAAAACATGGGCTCACATAAAATCAAGTTTTGTCATTTCTTAGGACCGTAGAAACCCACCATTAGAGGGTTTCTCCCTCTTCTGTAACATTTGAGCTGAAACAGAGTGAGGTTGAATGCTTGGCAGTTTTGGGGTCTCTCTCTCTCTTTCCTGCTACATTTGGTAGTGTACAGATCCCTGGGAGTCATGATGCTAAGTAATCTCTTGAACTCCTTCACTGAAATTTCAAATATTATGTTCTCACCTTACACTTAGGACAGCATTGTTTGGAAAGCAGCTCTTCTTGGCCTCATTGTCTCTCACAGGGATTTGCTTCTCCAAAATGTGTTTTTCTGATATCTGACATCTCCTAGTGCACTTGTCAGACTGAGTCTCCCTCTCCTTGCCCTAAAATGAGGAATCATTCCACAAACATTGTGCTTTCTTCTTGTTTCAGGTCATTTATAGAGAAGCAAAATTTGATGAGGTTGTTTTGTGGGCAAGGAGTACAGGCATGAGAGATTTTGGAGGGGTACACTGAGAGGACTACTGTTCAGGTTGGTACTCCACAGGATCTGTCAGACTATTCCCTATTTCATGCATGTCTCAAATGAGGGGCCAGAGCATGTGGGCATTCAGCCTGCAGAGGTCACCAAACAGGTTTCAGGCACTCTGGAAGATCTAAGTCAAACTCAAGAGTGATTTTTGACAGTCACAACCTCCAGAAAACCAACCAGGATGTGAGTCTATAAGGTTTAGGGCAAAGGTTTATCTTTAGTCACTAATACATCATGGAGACAAATATAACATAGGGAATGGCTAAAGAGAAAAGGATGTGTAAATGTGGTGGTTCACAAACTAAACATGAATCAATAGCATTGCATTGTTGTAAAAATGGTGTGTTAGAAGAGAAATGGTGTTTCTGAGGTACATCAATCTTTTTGTCCTGCTCAGCTCAGGTAGGTCCTGAGCTGGAGTATTGCAGCAGTTTGGGAGAAGGGTACTTGAGAAAAAACTGCAGGTAGAATTAAGAGTCCAGAGAATAGCAAAAGGGATCATCAGATGTGTAAAAACATTGCTTACAAGTAAAGATGAGAACAATTATTTAGTCTAAAGACAAGAAAAGAGAAATAAATTAAAAATCATCAGAAATATAGGATTAGCTGCAAAGTTAATTGAATTCAAACTCTAATTTAGGTTAATATCAGGGCAAGAAATTATGATAGAATCATACTATGTGTTATAGTAAGGAAAATTTAGTTTAACGTGCTTAGGAAAAAAACTGTGATTTTAGTGATGGTTAAGTGCCGGAATAAAATCTCTGGGGTACTCATAGAAACTGCTTCTTCAGTATAAGCATGGTTGGGGAGTGGTTTAACAGCTGTGTTGGTACAGCTACGATGGCCTAAGCATGTAAAAGACTAGAAAGATGTGGCACTTTTTTATTAAATCAATTGATTTAGCTAGAAAAAACAGACAAGTCTTTCATGCTCACAAGCCATTTCTCAGATATGCAACCTCTGAATGGTTTTGGTACAGCTGCTTCTGTATGAAGCAGGGAATGATGTTCTGTACAGTCTCTTGAGGGTCTTTTCAGTCCCATTTGCAATGATTAACAAAATCTTTCTGTCTTGGGATAGACGGGTGTTAAGGGACTGGGGAGGGAAGGCAGGCTATAAAAGCAGATGAAAGAGCTCTCTCCTACCCTGTAATTGGGGAGATTCCCTGTGATTTTCACTCCATGAAAAATGCCTGTTTATTACTTTTCAGGAGTGGATGAGAATCAGTAAATCTTATACTAGCTTCTCTATAAGTGTCAGGTGGTTTTGGATAGCAGCAATGCTTTATGACAAGTGATATTGTGGTAGGATGTGATGTGATAAAATGTTTGCTTTTTTATCTTAGAGGCAAATAAAATTCTGGGAGTTTTGAAGGCAAGAGGTCAAATTTCCCCCCATCTATTACCCTAATTATGTAAAGTGAAATACTTGTGTTCATAGCTTGTTTATGAAAATTAATATTTTGAAATCTAAAAATGCATGATCAAAACTTAAATGAGCATATAGGAAACAACACTGCTAGGATTATTATTAATTTTTTATATATTGGCCACTTTAGGGTAGTAACAGATATAGCTAATACTAGAAGAGAGTAGTACTGCAACACTACTCAAGGGAACTTGAAAATGTATTTAAACTTTTTTTTTGTCTCTGGACACAGGTCTCTAAAACAGTAAAAGTATTTACAATAAATGTTGTAGAAATGTAAAAATGTTTAAACATTAAAACATTCCAGAAGTTGTCAAATATCAAATGAGAAAGGTAGGTATATCCATAGATCTCAAACCCATAATGAAAATATTTTGCTTCCAAAGGAGAGATTTGTGTTTCTGGAGAGGAAAACACAGAATCATAGATCACAGAGTGGTTTGGGCTGGAAGGGGCCTTAAAGATTCTAATTCTTAGCCCACTGCCATGGACAGGGACACCTTCAACTGTGTCCTGTTGCTCAGGGCTCCATTCAACCTGGACCTAAATCCTTCCAGGAATGGGGCACCTACAACTTCTCTGGCAACCTGTGCCAGTGTCTTACCAGTCTCACTGTAAAGAATTTCTTCTTAACAATTGATCTAAATCTGCCTTCACTTTGCAAACATTACCCCTTGTCTTATCACTGTGTGCCCTTGTGAGAACTCCCTCTCCAGGTTTCTTGTAAGTCCACTTTAGGTACTGGAGGGCTCCTGTAAGGTCTCCCTGGAGCCAAGTGCTTCCCTCCAGGGCTGCCCTTAATTCATTCTCTGCCCAGTCTGTGCTTGGAGATGCTCTACCCACCTGCAGGACCTTGCACTTGGCCTTGTTGAGCTTTATGATGTTTACATGGGCCTTATACACTGGTAATTAAGGACCTGCACGTATCCAAACCAAGGTGATGGAGTAGTGCCTTGTCAGCACAGCAGACAAAACTAGACAGCCTTTCAACCAGTATAACTTCTTTAGCTGCATTTATAGAAAAAGTATTAGCTACATCAGGTTTACTTTTTACTTTTGTTTTCAGATTTGGTATCTGATAGAACAGGAACTTTTGAGTTTCCATTCTTATTTTCACATACTTCATTAAACTGAAGACTTGTAAGAATTGAGCAAAATCTTGACAATTCACATGGTTCTTGGTGTGTGTTTCCAATCTGTGACCTGCTTCTTTCAAACTAAGTAGTTTTTACAATGGTGGCACAAACATGTTAAACACTGAACTGCAATGGTAATAATAATAACAATGTCAATTCAAGCATCAAGGTAACATAACTTTCAGGGTTCCAGGAGAAAATATTTAATGTTTCATTTCAGTCTTTCTCTGCTTTCCAGTTTTCCATCTCAAGCTTTGAGAAAAACACTTTTTTTTTTTTTTTTTAACCTCTGGATTTTCAGGTATCTAAGCTCTCCTGAATCTCTGTCACGGGGCTTTTGTAAGTTCATCCCTCAGTTACTCTTTTTCTTCCACTGAATAACTGAGTAGGAACAACACAGAAGAGCACAGCCTGGAGAAGAACAGGATTGCATCTCCCCTATAAGCTGATTTTACATCTAGGTGTGTTACTGGTTTTCCTGCCTGCCTTCCTAGTCCTACATACATTTATTAACTTTTAGAGCAATCTCCATTTGCTTGGCCTTAGATCCAGGTCTCTTTTGCTTCTTTTCTTTGGAAGAATGCTGTGCTGTGTTATCCTGGTGTCTTCTCTGAGGACAGGCTGTATATCTGAGCCAAAGGCAGCCACTTTTATCTCTTTCCACAGTCTCTACTGATGCAGAAAAAATGCAAATATATGATACCAATGAATTATATATGATCTATATATATATGGAAAAACAGATATTCAAAATATTTGAGCTGTCACACATTTTACTCCTGTTCCTCATTGGAGTACAACTAAAATCTTTGAGGAAGCCTTTTGTGAAAAAAAAAAAAGAGAGAAATCAGGACAGTGAGAGTACAGTTATTGTGTAGGACAGACTTTTTCAAAAGACTTGGAATTGGATCTTGGCCCTCTCTCAGAAGAGCATCACCATCTTATTGGCTATGGAGAGTCTCCTTGAATTTGATAAGCAATTCTTTCCTGATGAAACTTCCATGGAAGTTCCACTTTGGCTTTCCAGTAGAAAACTCCTAGAAATGATTGCCAGTGATTCTGTCCTGTCTCTTCTATTCAATCCTCTAACCTATCTGTAGCCTCCCTTTGTGTAACTCAGGGTTTCCCATCACGCTGTTTGCATTTACTCCAAAACTGCACTGCTGTGGTGGGATGACCCTGGGTGGATGCCAGGCACCCACCAAAAGCACTCTATCACTGCCTTCCTCAGCTGGTCAGGGAATAGAAAGTATAACAAAAGGCTCATGTGCTGAGATAGGGGCAGCAAGAGATCACTCATTGATTATTGTCACAGGAAAAACAGACTCAGCTTAGGGAAATTATTTTAACTTATTACAATTCAAAATCAGAGCAGGATATTGAGAAGTGAAACAAATCTTAAAAACACCTTCCCCTCACCCTTCCCTTCTTTCCAGCTATACCTTCTGCCTCCCAGTGGTGCAGGGAGACAGGGAATGGGGTTACGGTCAGTTCATGACGTTTCTCCCACTGCTCAGAGAGTGGAGTCCTTCCTCTGCTCCAAGATGGGGTTCTTCCCACAGGAGACGGTTCTTCATGAACCTCTCCAGCCTGAATCTTTTCCACAGGCTACAGCTCTTCACAAACTGCTCCAGTGTGGGTTCCTTCCCGCAGAGTGCAGTCCTTCAGGAACAGGTTGTTCAGACACAGATCCCCCACAAACCATAGGGGACACTGGACACCCTCTGTCCATGAGTCTGCAGGTCCCTGGCAGGAGCCAGCTCCAACACAGGCTTCCCACAGCCTCTTTTCAGGCATCCTCTTGCTCTGGTGTGCGTCTTCTCCATGGGCTGCAGGTGGATCTCTGCATCACTGTGGATCTCCATGGGCTGCAGGGACGCAAATGCCTCACCATGGGCTGCATCACAGGGTGCAGGAGAATCTCAGCTCTGGCACCTGAAACACCTCCTCCCCCTTCTTCACCAACCTTGGTGTCTGCAGAGTTGCTCAATTCATACATTCTTACTCCCCTATTCTCTGAGTGCAATTTATTCTGCACAATACATTTTTTGTTTTTCTTCTTAAATATGTTACCACAGAGACACTACTACCATGTCTGATTGGCTTTGCCTTGGCCTATGCTGGGTCCACCTTGGAGCAGACTGGCATTGGCTCTGTTGGACACGGGGTAAAGCTTCCAGCATCTTTTCACAGAAGCCACTCCTGTAGCTCCTCTGCTACCAAAACCTAGCCCCACAAACTCAACACAACCACACTTCTAGTCTAGCCTTGTGGATGGATGCAGGATGATAAATAGTCTTAACAAAGATCCTTGTTCTCGTATTTTAAAGAGAACCCCAAACCTCACAGTTGAAGTGTGATGAAATGACAAGCAGGGTATTAAATCATAGGTGCTTGAGAGAAAAACACCAGGAATGCCAGTGAACTTACAAGAGGGTTTGGAGGACCAGTCCTTAATTATATTTGCAATCTGTGGCTATTTTTGTGACTCCAAGTAACATGTCTAATTTACCCAATCACAATGGTGTGTGAGTGCAGGAGCATATACCACCTTATGATAGAACAGGGGGTAGGGCATGAGGATAAAAAACTCAACAGGCAGTCAGTGCACAGCCACATGTGTCCTGTGAAAAAACGTGACACAATTAATTCAAAGGGATATTGTTATCCTCTTTTTATCTAAGGATATTTATCCTTTACTTAAAATTGAAGACAAGATGATGAACTGCATAAACTTGAATAACTAATTAGCTCTAGAAGCCTTATCATGACATCACAGAGCTAAATCTGGGCAGAACCTCTCTGAGAAATTATATATATAGTTAACAAGCATGCTTGAATGATTCTCTGTACTGAGCTCTGTGTTGCCAGCATAAAGCTGCTCCCAAAACCTGAACCTAGCTGTAGGTAGAAGACAGCTGAGCTGAGGCCTTGCTACACTATTCATTCCTGGTAGAAATATTTCATTGACCTATCTTACCAGTTTTAGTTAGATTCACTATGGAGATGATGCGTATGCTTTCACAATGTCTGCTTTTCTTGTGACCTGTTAGTCAGGTTCCAGCAAACTGAGCAGAGGGACAGAGATCTCTAAGATACTGTGTTCCTTAGAGTTTAAAAGTGAAACGTGTTACACTAATATCCCTACTGAGGGAAAGGTTGCAATGCAAGATTGCCTGTCTTGTTAGCCATCAAATAATCCATATGGTTCAGACAATATCCTAAATGCTCCAGCTGTAGAAAAACTTTTCATCGCTGCTCACGCCTTCCTAGGAAAAGTCCAGCTGCTGTGGCAAGTCCATATTTTCCTCAAAAGGTCTATATAGGTAAAGGTATAGACAGTGAAGGGCAAAAGTCAAGCCTGGTAGAAAGAGATACCACTCTACTAATTACAAAGTATATGCCCAGTAGTAATATTTTTGGTGTGTTTTTATGTGTGCTACCATGTGTATCCTTCCTCAAGTGACAGAGTGCATGTTAGAAGTTCTAAAAACAGCTGTATTTTTCAAACATCACTTTAAAAAAACCCATCAAAACTGCATCTAAGCTTTTTTAAGAAGTTATTTATTTACATCCTCAAAGCTGAAAAGAAGTGTCCTTGAACTTAATATCAGGCTTTCTTATATAAACATATAAAGAAAGAAAGGCTGATGAGACAATTCAGTCCCCTGATGAACTTGAGCTTGTTACATATCCATTCTGAAGCAAAGATCTGCTCTGTTTTAAAATCCAGCACTTGCAAATTAGAAAGCCTAGGAGTAAATATAAATTCATAAAACATTTATATTGAAAAAGACCTCTAAGAGCTGTTAAATTCCTCACTTGTGCGGACAGGCACTAAACTTAATCTCATACTAAAAGAAGTTGTGTATTTTGTTTCTACTATCCTCATTTACCTCAGGGTCCCAGCTCTGTACTACGCACTGTTCAAATCCTGTGCAAAAAAAAGTGCTATTAATTTTGTCACAGACTGTTCGGTGATAATTGTGACTTTAGTATTTAAGTACATCAAATCCACCACTGCATTAATCTTTATTATACTGCTGAGACGTATTAGAAGTGATAAATCTGAAATACTTATTCTCATTTACTTGATGCCAGGCACTGAGGAGATGATTTTCCGGAAGACGCAGCCTTTGGTGCGCGCTCACTCAGAGCTGGGAGCTGGCTGCCTCCAGCTGCAGTACTGAGTGCTCAGTGCTTTTGGAAGGGACCAAGGCTGCCAGAAAGAGAGGCTGGTGCCTCTGGGCTCCCAGGCTGTAGTGGTGTGCCTTACATCCTGCAGCCCTGATTCCTACAGTCCCTGCAGAGCCCCGATTCCTTCCCTCAGCTCTCCGAGCAGGGCAGGAGTCTGGCTGCTGTGCTCAGATTGCTTCTCATGGGGCAGGCAGCAAAGGCAAAGCAGCCCACAAGAGACCTGGCAGGGAGATTGCAGTAGGGAGGTGCTGGCCTCCTTATTTCTGGTAAACCCCCAAATTATTGGGGGTTATTGGTTATTTCAAATTCCTAATGCCAATTCAAAAGCAGTGCTCCCGAATGGTCCTTTCGTAGAGTGTTTTCAGAGCACGGCATCTCCCTGCAGGTCTTAGGGGTACTGAGGGTCAGGACTACAAGCCCTCTGCTTCTGTTCCCTCCCTTCCTTGTCCCAATCCGCTTCAGTCCTTCCCATGGCTGACTCCTTGTTCCTGTGCCTTATATTTGGAGTCCCTTGTTGCACCAGGATGGGGAGGGACAGCAAGAGGCAAGGTCTAGCTCTGCCTTTGCTGCTCGGAGGGGAGGCCTGTGAAGCCCGGGGGATGCATAATGCACGGTGCAGATGCCTGTGGGAGGAATGAAGGGGGTGACTGTGCTCAGCTCAGGCAGAAGCTGCAGATATCTGTCAGACTACAACAAGTCTCCCAAGCACACGCAAGCTGGATTTTTTTCTTTTTTCAGAAGCTCCAAACATAGCCAAATCTGTACATATTTTCTTCAAAGGAAATTAAAGAGAGATGTTATGTGTGTTTGTCAGACAACATATGATCCCTGGTACTTGTAGAATACCCTCTGTAAATCAAGCATTAAATACATTTTTTTTAGCCTTCTAAAAACTCCTTATGTTTGAGATTTAGCCCTCTGGTCTTTCACTGGGGAAATAATTGAGGTAGAAAAGGAAATTTTAGGGCAGAAAGAGCCACTGTGATCCTGTTTCAATCTCATGCACAACTGGACCATCAGACATCCTTCAACAAATTCTTACGGGTCCATTCAGGTCCATTAGTTTTGTTAAGAAAAAAAATGTTTTGATGAAAAAATGCTCAGTGATGGAGAATCCTGTACAAGCTTTAGTAAATTATTTTGATAGTCATTTAATTGTTATTTGGATTTAATTAGCCTCAAGATCAGTAAATTGGATCTTGCTAGAAATGTTTGTTTCTTGTCACGAAATGTTTGTTTCCTACATAATGTAGTTACTTATTGTACGGAAGTTCTCTGTTGCTGTTCTTCATGATAACCCAAACACTCTGAGCTCCTGCACTCTGACTGTGGGGCTCGGTTTCACAACCCTTATTCATTCTTTGCTCCGGTTATTTATTAAGTGGGGCTGCTTCAGCTTCAGAAACATTCTGTTTACAAGGACATATCCAAAACTGTTACCATATTTTCTCTTAAGACATCACCACTCATTAGAAGCAGAAAACTTGGCTCAAATGTGCTAATCACAATTAATTTAGGAAAAGCAGGCAGGTAGATTTCTGTCCATGAGCCATCATGACTGGAAGTCTTTTTCCACAGTTGACCCTGCCAAGGAGGAAACACATAATTCTATGATAAACTAAGCCACTCTCCAGCCCCATCCCCTTCTTGCTTAGCTGGTGAAACTGCACCATGGTGCTGTGGCATGGTAGGGATGAGCACACACACAACCTTCTCACTCCCAGGCTGCCTCTTCAAAAACTGAGCCGCTTTGAAGCTGTGCTCTGCACAGCCCTTTCTTGTAGTTCAGGCATTGAATGCATGGTATGTGATTACATTTGGGCAGGAAATGATTCATAAAATTTAGTGAAAGGAGAGATCATTGGATAATGTAATCTGACCTCCTGTAGCTACCAAAGATTTTTTGAGTATGCCTGTATTCAACTCAACTGTTTCTATTTAATTTAAGTATAACTTCTGTTAGGATAAAGTGCATATTACAAAAAGGCATCTAACTGGTTTCAAGACAACAGGATCCATTAAACCCTTTGTACCTTGTTTCAGTGTTTAAATGCTCGTGATGTTACAGATTAATGCCTTATTTCTTATTTGGATGTATCTGGCTTCAGCCTCACTTTCTAAGTGTTTCAGATTAAAATAATTCAGTATTCATATCTTCCCCTGGAAGAACTTCACTTTACTCAAGTCACCTAAACCTTTTTTCTATGCAAAGACATTTCTTCAGTCTTCTGCAAGTATTTATTTTAGCTTCTTTCCTCACTCTTACCAGTTTCTAACATTACTTGAAAAACACTTCCATGTGAACTGTACACACTGTTCCAGTATCAGTCTTACCATATCTTTAAAACCACTTCACTTGGGTTAGCATCTGCATTAGCTGCCTTTGCAGCAGCTCTTCCCTGGCAGCTCAAACTATGGATTGTATTCATTTTTCACTTTGATCCCTAATTCCTTTCAAGAATCACTCACATTTCAGGATGCGGTCCCTATTCAGTATCAATGACATGCATTCCCTATTCTGAGATGCAAGGATTTGCATTTGTCTGTATTAAAACACATTGTGAATAAAGAGAAAGAGCCTACTGGGCACTCCAGATTGCTCTGTTTCACCGTGTCTTCAGCATTATTTATCAATCTTCTAAATTTTTATAACTTTGTAAATATTATCATCAATGAGTTTGTATTGAACCTTGATGTCTGTAAGGCCTTTATAAAACTTTTTCTATTTAGCAGTGATTTCTCTGTGACTACTTTTCTTTTTATTCTGTCACTTGACAGATTATTTACTGGTGGAAACTATACACTGTACTGCTTTGTTGGGGCTTTTAAACAGCAGAATATTGTGCTGCTAACTTAAATTAGTAATTAATACAAGTGAACTCCTCCTCTATCAGCTAGAGGTGATAACTTCTCGGGGAGCTAGTTTCACTCCAAAGACCATGATATTCCATAGAATTCTGCTAAGTGATGTAATTCATATTTCTTATCAGCTTTTCTGGTATTTTGCTTGGGATGGATGCCAGTCTTGCCATCCGGTGGATAACTGGATCATTCTGTTTCCCTTCTCTGAATATTATCATACAGCAGCTGTCTTTCAGTCCTTTGGCGTTCCCCAGTGTTCAGAGATTTATTGTGACTTAATGTCGGTAGTGATTACAAGCATGGGACAGAAGCAAAATATTATGGTCCACATCTACCCTTTTTCTGGCAATTCTGATCCTTCTGGTCCCAGCTCTCCTCCTCCTGAAGCTCCTCAAGCTTGTAAGCCCTCTTTCCTTCTGGAGTGGTGGAAGATTGCTTCTTTGGGTGTGTTTTCATCCTACCTCAAACACGAAGAGAGAATGTGAGGGCTCTCAAGCATTACAGGGAGAAAGCAAAGAGCACAAATGTTCTGAGCAGCTGAGTGCTGTCCACCCAAGTTCTTCCTGTTTCTCATCCACATGAGATGGGTGGTCTGGCAGGGGAAGGAGCCCCCAGCCTCCTTCAGTGGTGAAGATGGGTTGTTCTGTCTTAGGGGTGAAGAGAAGAGATCATGGGTAATCAGAAGAAAACACAGTCCAAGTAGGGCTGTGAATACATGCTCTTCTCCAGTTTTTAAAATAGATGTTTTCATGGTTTATGGTTCTGTGCAGCTCAACAAATGCAAGTGCTGTTTTCAGACATATTTTTAGGACCACTAGCCATGAACCCTCTGACTGTCTTTGTTCCTGTCCATGCATTCTCAGACTCATGTTAATCACATGCCACTACTGGCATTAGTGGTAGTGGCAGAAACCCCTCTTGGTTGTATGTGTGTCTAGGGTGTTGGTGTTCAGGTGCTGGGGCAGATCTTCATACCATGTTGCTGTGGTAACCCTTTGTTCTGATTCTCTAGAAAGTTCCTGTAGAAAGGACAAAGAGTGCATGGCTAATTCTTGTTTGATGGGAGTGTATGATTCTCCTTCTTTTCAGAGACTAGAAATAAATCTGTTGAGCACTCTTACCTTTTATGCAGTTCTGACATAAAGCCATCTCCAAATAATTAGAACCGTACACACTTTTTGGAATAATTTCCTTTTAATATTCTTCTAAACAGCACAGTATCTTTTGTCTTTATCACTGTGATCTGTGAATTTTCCTTTGGGCTTTTATCTTTCCTAACTAGCATTTTGCACTCCATAAATTCTAGCTCTCATTGTTTGCTATTTATTTCCTGGTTTTCAGTTTGAATACTGAGGTCTTTTTAATTATTTCTATTTGCTGTCTCGTATTGATCAACTGATCCAGAATGGGTTTTAAAGCAAAGTCGCCCTTTTGGGAAATTGAATGAACTCTTAAACTTTCAGTTTTCAGTTGAATTATGCTGTTCAAGCCTTTCTCCTCCTTCTGACTTTGCTCATGAAGGCAAGAGAAGGGAAGTCCAGCATGTGACACTGTTTTGAAACATGAACTATGAGTCATAGATTCATATTGTGGACAGGAAGGACTCAGAACACGAAAGTATTATAGTATTGTATTAGGTTTGCATGGCAAGGATTTGGTAGTGGGGATCCACAGGGGTGGCTTCTGTGAGAAGCTGCTGGAAGCTTCCCGTGTCCAGTAGGTCCATGACAGACCTGCCGCTGGTCAGGGCAGAGCCCATCGGCAGCAATGGCAGCGCCTTTGGGATAATGTGTTTGTGAAGGGGGAAAAGAGCAGTGAGAACATGTGAGAGCAGCAGCCTTGCAGGCATCAGGGTCAATGAAGATGGAGTGGGAGGAGGTGCTCCAGACCCCAGAGCAGACTCCCCTGCATTCTGTGGTGCACCCACAGTGAGGCAGCTGTGTCCTTGCAGCCCATGAGAACCCCACTCCAGAACAGATGGATGCCTGAAGGAGGCTGTGACCCCAGGGGAAGCCTGTGCTGGGGCAGGGTCCTGGCAGGACCTGTGCATCCATGGACGGAAGACCCCACACTGGAGCAGGTTTCCTGACAGGGCTTGTTATCCCAAGGAGCACCCATGCTGGAGCAGCCTGTTCCTGAGGGACTGGAGCCTGTGGGAGGGACCCATGGTGGGGCAGCTAGTGCAGAACTGCAGCCCGTGGGAAAGACATGTGTGAGAAGTTCATGTGAGAGTGTGGGGAGTCCTCCCTGTGAGGGGGAAGGAGTGGCAGAGACAGAGTGTGATGAACTGACCACAGCATCCATTCCCCATCCCCTTGTGCTGCTGCAGGGGGAGGAGGGAGAGAAAATGCAGTGAAGTTGAGCCTTGGAAGATGCGAGGGGTGTGAGGAAGGTATTTTTGAGATTTGGGGTTATTCCTCATTATCCTGCTCTGATTTGATTGGTAACAAATTAAACTAATTTCCCTGAGTTCAGTCTGTTTTGTCCATGAGATTAGGTGGTAAATGATCTCTCCCTTTCCTTATCTCAATCTATAAACCTTTTGTTATATTTTCTCCCCCTTGTCCTGCTGTGGAGGGAAGTGGTAGAGTGGGTTTGGTGGGTACCTGGCATCCAGACAGTGTCAATTCACCACAAATACAAAGAAAATACCTTTTAATGTAAGGTCTCAGGAGAAACTCCAGTTCATTTGGTGTCTCCACACCATTTTAGCTTCCAACTGAAGGAAGAATCTGTGAGGGTAGATGTAATCTTAAAAACTGGCAGACTGTTAAAAAAAAGAACTTGGAGATTAAACCAACTTAACAAGGTCTTTGAAGGCGGTAAGAAGGCTTTTTCTAAGCAAAGGCTGTGGCATAATCTTAACCTGCAGCAGTATTTATTGCATTGTATCATATCCCTCATCAGCTTTGGACAGGTGGCTCACCCAACTGAGATCACAGGAAATCATTCCAGTAATAGTGAAAAATATGGTTCTGTTTCTGGAAGAACTTAATGCCTGACACTGCACCAACTGCAGAATTAATGGTGTTTCCACCATAACCTGCATTTGAGAGAAGGCAACTAGTCTGATCTCTATATTATGCATAATTTCAGAATGAATTCTCAGAAGGAAAGAACAAATAACAGCTGTAGTTAGTTGGAGTAAAAATGGAATGTAGATTTAAATGATTTTGATAAAATAACCTGATAGATGTCTGTTAACACAATAACTGATTTTCCAGATGAAACACAGTAGACAGCAGACCTAAGGTATCTCAGTTTAGCAAAGGATGCTGTGCTTGCATGTATGAAATAAAACATACTTTAGATTTTGCTTAATAAACTGGCCTCAATTCTGTTCTTCTAAAATGATAGGAAGAAAAAACCAGTTTGTAACGTGAGAGGGAAATAAAAGTGTTTGGGTTGTCCCAGAATAGAAAAATGAAGGCTGACTGAAGATATTACTGAAATTTAAAAATACGCCAATGAGTAAACACAATGGAGGAGGAAGAGCTATTTAAACTAAAAGACAATGTTGGCAGAAGAACAAATGGGCATAAAATGACCATGAACAAATTTAAGCTGGAAGGCGAAAGGTTTCTAGTTATCAGAAAGCTGTCTTTCAATGAAAAAGAAAGCCCTTCTAAAGGGTTTTTATATTAAACTCAGTAAATTAATGATTTGCTTTACATGACACACATGTTCACCAGCATGGGCTTTGATTCAGTGACACAGAAGTTCCCTTTAATTTTATATCTTACACAAAGCAGCAATTACTCTTGAGATATACTAACCTCTCTTGCAGCATGCACCCACTGTTGAACAGCACTCAGCATGACTAAAATATTCTTTCAGACAGAAAATCAAGAGACTTTGATATTCAGCTAATCTCCAGAAGATTTAAACAGATTGAATGCAAAGACTTTTTCCCATTCTGAAACGTCTCTAAGGCTAACATACTCAAATAAATCAGTAAGACCAAGATTTGTGTGAAAATTGTCACCTCAGTCAGCACTGCATTGGGTCCTACTGCTAACCACAAAACTGTCACATCGAGAGCTGCCGACAGCTACATTTCCAGCCTTTAAAAATGAGCATGTGAGGATCTGGAGAAACGCTGATTCGAATAATTGCAACCCACTAGTCACAATGTCAGTAATGGAGATAATATTCCTGTGTATTTTAAAAGCTGTGAAATCCTCCCTGCAGATGACGGGTAGCATTATTCATTGTTATTTACTTAGCTGAATTTAGAAATGAGCCTGGAAGGGAAAAAAAAATGGATCTCCAGTAAACAGGATGTATTTTATACCCATTTTATATAACGCATATTATAGTTAATTGGAAAAAAAGAAAATTGAACATAAATATCAATATTCTAATAATATTAGGGTAGGAAATTGGAATAAGATGTAAGCTTCTATCTTAACTAACGCCACCATGTTTTTTAGTGTTGCTGAATGTCACACTCAAGGAACAAACATTTTCCTTGGCAGAACTTTCTCAGTGCTGGCATTTTGTACAGCAGTCTGAAACAGAGAAACCTCTGAACTAAGAAACTTATTCCTTTTGTTTTTCAGTGTCAAAGCCATGATTCCTCCGGGAGAATGCCTGTATGCTGGGAGGAAAAGGAGGAAACCCATTCAAAAACAGTTAAGTATCATATTCATCAGGAGGCATCTCCCTCCAAACATACGGGCTTGAAATGAGGTAGAAGAAGGGTTCCCTTCCTCCTATGGTCCGCTGACGCAGGAGACACCTAACCTTCTTCTCTGTAATGAGAAACCCTTGGCTGGGAGGCTGGCTCTCCATGGGTAAGATGTCTCCAGAAAGGATGCCAAGCCTGGGTCAAACCATCCTCACCCATCGCTAGGTATCCCAGGAGGAGGGCAGTGGTGGTTGTGGTGCTGCCGTGGAGAGTGGAGAGGGACAGTGCCCATTCATAGGCAGAACACACCGACAGACTAAATGTCAGCTGGGCAGTGGGTTGGAGGGGTGGCTGCCACCTTTGTGCTTCCGTGCTCCCTGCCGCCTGTCCAAGGAGCCCTTTGAGAGGCCACGTGTTGAGTGGCACCAGAGCACTGGCACTGCACTCCCCCCTTCCCCTTTCCTGGGCTTAGCCTGGCGTGGGGCACTGCTGAGTCCAACATGTGCGAGCCGGGAAAGTGGGTCAGCTCAGCCAGCTGAAAGAGCAGACTGGTGAGTCACTTTTTGCATATAGAACACACAATTTTCAGACTTCTATTTACTACAGGATCGTTTTCATTAGGAGAAAAATGGGTAAGAGGAATTGTGTATGTGAACGCAAAGCTGGAAAAGAAGAAATGCAATCAAAATTTGTTACTACAAGATGCTTGAAATGGGAGGGGGGAAAAAAAAGGTTGCTATCGCTGAAATGTAAATGAGTTCTAGATGCCATAAACTGATCTGTGAAATAAAGCTTTTTAATGCAATCATCCCAAATTTTCTGTGTTACACTTGATTATATGATTATGGAACACACATTTTTACTGTGTTAGAATTATGAACTGGCACTGGTGGCCTTCACACACAATTTAAGGATGAGAAGGTAACTAAAATAGATTTCCCTATTTTCAGTTGTTCAGAACTTCTAAAAATAACCCACTTGGCTTAAAATTGTACATATTGGTCTAAAGTCAAAGGGGAGTTTCTCTGAAGATTTTAATGACATCTGTTGATATTGTTTGGATTTTGGGCAGTATTTGCTCCTGAATCACTTGTTCCCACTTCCAAAAATTGTTTATTTTAGTATAAAATGTATCATATTTCAGTAGACAAAGATAATAGCATAAGCAAATGATTATTCCTGTCCTAAAAATTCCTAAGTACTGAATTCAAAATGTATGTAAGATTTCTGCACTCCTGTTTCAGTATGGATGTGGATATTTGATTTTATAATAACTGCAAGAGGGATGGAACTTTTCCAGTACATTAAATTACCTCTATGCAGAACTGTTTATGGATCATTACTTTTGTGGAAAGGAAGGAGACTTGCAGTTGCTTTGAGAAACATTAAACTTATGTTTGGAGTTTACATGCTGGCTAGAACTCCTCTCAAAGATGACTTCTAGATAAATGCAATGGCTAAGAAAACTACCTGCTAACAAATCATGGAAATGACCTCATTAGCCTTTTTTGAAGTTCTGGCTTTAATACTCTCAGAAGCAAATTCTCATTTACTTTACACAACCAAATTTTCATCTTGGGAACCATTACAAGTATACTGCCTTGAAAATAGCTTTTCTATGATGTTGCAGTGCAGGTACCTGAGCATGAACTTTTTAAGCCAGAACATGAACAATTTTTATTAAGAATCATGGGTTAAAACAAAGGGAGCTGTTTGGATTGTTAGAATACTGGACTCCCACACTGGAGACAGCACTCCTTTTTCTGTGGTTACTTACCACTTGCTGAGGATGATTTCTCAGTTCCTAGCAACACTGGTCTCTTCCTCAAACCTTATCTGTTTGTGGGCTTGGTCTCTGGTAAGCCTTTCCTGTGCTTATTCCTTCACTCGGGGACTTTCCTCTAAAGAGGCTCTGAATGCCTCAGACGGACTGGCTGACAGAGCTCCTTTCCCAGTCCGCGTCTTTCAGTCCTACTGGTCTTACTGACGTTTCAGGTTACTGATATGCTGCCTTGGATAGTTTATATTGAATTTAGATGGGTACACAAAGGTTATCAGTTGAGCAGCATAGTTAACCAATATTTTAATCCATGTCGTACCATCTTTGTTACAGCTTTTTTCTCCTGTTTGATAGCTCAGCACCTTCTCCTCCACAGCCTCGTTGCACTTTCCCCATTATCATTCTGCCAATGAATCAAGGTAGATACTGGCACTTGTTCTGGGAGGAGTTTTTGTTCAGTTGCAAAACCTGATTTTTCACAGGAAATAAAAAGGAGGACTTTGGCCAGTCCTCTCTTTTTAATGTAAGTAGTCTCTAGCATTTACCTTTCTTTTAAGAAGTGTGAGCTCAGATGCCTCAGTGTGAGCAGGATACTTGGGTTGCAATAGGGATTCATGGATTAGTGCATTTGAAGGTCAAAATTTAAAGGAGAGAGGTGCAGCTTTCCCCGCTGCAGAACAACTGGGACATTTACATCTCCCCATACTCAGTGCATTCCAAGAAGCCAACTCTACCTAATCTTTTCATGATCAGACTGTCCACCAGGTGATGATCCTGCAGCTGGCTTATAAGACAGGATATCACAGAATGATATTTTTCATTATGTTCATGAATGATTTTCAGGCACAGGAATTCTACTCTGATGTGGTTTTACAGAACAGTGATGAAAATGTATAAAAAAGGTCCATGGGAAAATACAGAAACCCAAAAGACTGTGGAAGAATGTGTGGAAAATTTTACTGGGAGGAGCTAATAGGTTTCAGTCTTGCTTTCGACACAGAACTAGCAGAGACTATCTTCATTAGGTTGCCATTCTTCAGATAACACATAAGGTTCAGGTTCTACTTTTATACATGCAAGAAAATTAAAAAAACATCGCTGTTTTCCTTTTATGCCCAAAAACTTCCAAACAAGCCCCATTAAATGTGGTCTACATTAAAGAATTTTGGCATTTATGGACACAGTTCAAACACCTGGAGCTTCTGATGGAAAATTTTCCATCAGATATTCTTTTCAGGCAGGCAGCTGGCATTTTGACTAAAGGAAACATTTTCTACTAAGTGTTTATTTCCTGTGGAAATCTAACATTTTACTGGTAATTCAAGCATCTGGAAATTAAAGAGATCTTCTCTTTAACCTCAACCTAAAATCATTGTGTTGAAATTAATACTTAAAGGTGCTAAGGCCATGCTTCAGGACAGTTACCATTTGAGAACTTCAGCCACTTCTTCATCTCAAACCCTGGCATCTTGTAAAACCCTCTCCCTCTACAAAACATTTCTTGTAATGCTTTACAGCTCTTTAAAGGCTACTGCACCTGCCCTACTCTAAGTGTATCTAAAACTGCTCAAGACTGACCAATTCAGCCAGAGCCATGCCTGTGCCAGGTTAAACAGAGACTTTGGGAAGTGTAGCTCTCTCCTGCTTTCTAGTTCTCAGTTTAAGGCCCTTTGTGGCATAGCCCTTCCTCTTCCTTGGTACCACACCATCCCACCTCTTACCTACTCTGCTGGTGCTATGTCTTCTTGACCATTAGTTCTGCTTTCACCTTTCCTTGCTGTGAAGGTGCAGAAAAGACATAGAAGGTGGGAAAGGGCCGCCTTTCCTTTGAGCAGCTTTCTCTGGTTCTGTCCTTTTGGATCATAGGAGATGGTGAACTTCCACACACACATGGCTGCCACTGGAGCTCAGCTCTTCCAGGATTTCTGTACAATGTCCAAATTATTATACATACTACATATATACAATATATGCAATATACACAATGCTCAGTGACTGAGGGTGCTGGTCAGTACTCCCACAATAACCATCTGTTGTTACTTTGATCTCAGCCTATCTTTTGCATCTCATGGTCTCTCTTCCCTGTCCCTTCTTACTGAAAGCTTGCTGTCATGGTAAATGATTAGACCTTTCTTAGCTCGGGTCTTCTGGTCTGACACTTCAGCATACTTATAAAACTTATTCAGAGCAAAGTTTTCATTACCAGGGTAGGGCTCTGCAGAGGGTAGGGAGCAGCAGACAGGGCTGTAGCTGCAGGAAATGCCTCTGCGAGCTCACCGAACTGGTTTACACTAGTGGGGTCTGTGTGTCATGGGCACACTGAGTCACTAATGCAGAAATGGCTCAGTGCCTTGTGTACCACTGGGACAGAAACTGTTCTCTGCACTAGCTCCTGCACAGCTCCCACTGCACAGGGACTGCCAATGGGTCCTGCACAGGTACAAGTTCTTGTCACTACTGGGCAGTTTAACAGGGTGAAGAAAGGAAAGCCAGATTTATTGCTTTAATTAAATGTGCTCCTTTACTATAGCAGTGTTGTATGGAAAGTAGAGTAAATGAGGGCTCACCAAGTGACTCCTGTTGTCTCTGGTTACAGTTTGACAATCCTGAGTTTAACATGAACACAACAAGCACCATCTACTTTCAGCTCAAAATAAAGGCTCAAATTTTCATTTGCCCTAAAGCAGCCCACTGAAGATTTCCCTGCCTGTGTCTTTCTGTTTATGGCTAGTTAATTGAGCCTTTCCATGGAACTCACATTGTTTAAAATCACATCCACTTGGCACCTTACTACCATTTACATCAAACCCCTTGTTTGTTTGGATTCACTCCCTTACTGAATCATTTCCTTGCGTTTTCAGGAAGACTTTGTCCTGAACTTTCTCCCATAGTCTTTTTACACCATTCCCTGCCATCTCCAGAAAACTATTCCTTGCACTCAGTACAAAGGCAGACCATCTAATTGCTTCAAACCATCCCTCTCTGGCATAGAACGGTCACTATTTTATGTGGTAAACAGGCTTGAACAACTTCTATTTTTATTTCATATTACTGTTGACAATTTTTACCTCTTGAACTCATCAGTTAAATTTTCCTTTTTGTAATTAATTTCTTCTGTCCTACATTGCTTGCTTCCTTCAGCTGGTTTGTCAGATGTAAAGACTGATTAGTAAAAGCTTATGTTCTTTAACTTCTGCTCAGCTATAGGCTATATTCCCACAAAATTACTGCCCTCCATAGATTGGACATCCTTCTGGTGCCATAGGATGACTGAGCCTCAAGGTTTACTGCAAAAAATAGTTAGCTCAGAAAAAGTAAAAACCACTATTCCTTCTTTGTTGATTGCATTATTTGTTCTCATATTTTCTTGTCTCTAATATAGGAAAGTAATTCATTTATCCCAATCAGCAAAATCTTTTCCACGTCTTTGGAAGCAACTCATTGTGTTATTTAAGAACCACATATTAGTATTGGAAATTTTGAACAAAATAGCAGAAATTAGATATTTTCAGTGAAACCTACCTCATTTTTTTTTCTGTCTGTTCTATCCACTGATGCTGTTCTCTTGAAGTGAGCTTCTCAAAAGTAGCAATGATTTTTCATACCTGATTTACTTTAAGAGGTTTCCAGTTAGCAGCAGTCACATGTACAAAACTGCTCTTCAAAAAACTGTGGGGTTTTTTTACTGTTTTTTTTTACTAATTCCTAAGATAATTTTTTTAGAATTACAATTGTAATGACAAATTAATATTGTTGTAATTTAATGCCTTAACTGTGGGAAATGGATTTGTAGAGAATTTTCAAAGTTTGCATACAAATACATACTATGTAAGCCTTCTGTCAAACTGGGGGAGTTTTTTATTTTTTGAGGCAAAAATTTTTAATATCTTTGCACTTAACCACCTTGTGAAATGCTAATGATCAAAATTAAAATTATGATTGAAAAATTCAGTAAATGTGTGTAGTAATTGAAACACAAATGAAAATGCAGTAGTAAAGTGTGACAGATAATTAGTTTTTACTCTCATTGTCCACTGCAACATCATCTAGCTACTTAAGATTATCTGATCCTTGGGTTCAGTGAAATGAAACTGTTAGCACAACCACAGTTTTCTTTCCATTTCCCATTCTTGAGTATCCATGTAGTTTGTGGCTCCAGTGCCCCATAGCTCATACCTGGATAATGCACTTGAGTACTGCTGGGTTCAGCAACAGCTGGCTACTGAAAGGAACCACCTTCTCAACCTCCCACTCAGGTCCTCTTGCCTAATGGACAGGTCTGTGCTCCAGCACTGAGCACCCCCCACTGCCATGCTGGAAATAAGGTGCCCATTTCTGTGAGCAAAAGGACCAGCTTGTCCTTTGCTCCTTCTTCAGCACATCTCACACGTTCTCTGGGAATATGAGTGGACGTTCCAAAATTGAGATTCCTCACTTGTGATGTATTTCATCTTAATAAATTTTCACAACAGCTTTCTTGGTTCCCTAGTACTGTCCATTACATAAGAGGAGCACAGAATGGGGATGGACTTGCTTGGCCTAGAAAGCTGAGTAACTTTAATCCCTGTGTTTTGTGAGGAATATCAATCTTCTTAAGAAACCAAATTCTTATCTTTGTTATTACTGATGTAGGAAGGTAAAAGTGAGAATGTACACAGGAGTTTTGAGCTTGAGGACAGAATCTCTCTTCACCTTGTCTTTCATACTTTTCAAACTCATGTCGAAAGACAGGCTCTTTCCTTAATTATCTCCTGACCCACAGGTTAACTTTGAGTCACTAAACGGAGGGAACTAAGATGCTTTGAATGAATACAGTGGGTATTCATGCATTAGTCACGGTAATTTTCCCCTGCTGTTCTGTCCCTCATTTGTACAATAAAGATGAGAAATTGTTTTTCCTGGTATTGACTAGAACATGAAGATAGTACCCACTTCCCTAAGGTGAAAGGTCCTGAGTAAGAAGTACCAGTTCTTGACTTTTTGCCTGATGCAAACAGAAAAGACAAAGCCTGTGTTATTGCACTATGGCAAATGCAGAACTGTAAATCTCTTTTTGTTAGGGGACAGAGACTTTAAAGATTTTCATAGAAGCTAAGGAAAGTATTCCTGTTATCAATTAATTGCATACAGCATTTCAGTCTCTGGAAGAAAAACAGGTAATCGAAAATGTGTTCTCCACCACAGAAGGCCTGCAGTTGGGAACGAAAAATCAAATCCTTCGAAGAGACACAGGGACCGTCTGAACGCGGAACTGGATCACCTGGCCAGCCTCCTTCCCTTCCCCCCTGACATCGTATCCAAGCTGGACAAACTGTCCGTCCTGCGCCTTAGCGTCAGCTATCTCCGAGTCAAAAGTTTCTTTCAAGGTAAGCTCTTTCCTTAAGGTCTCAGCATCCCGTTAAAAGTGTCCCTCTAATTCATTGCTGCTTTGTACTAAGCC
Source organism: Prinia subflava (assembly GCF_021018805.1). Taxonomy (NCBI): domain Eukaryota; kingdom Metazoa; phylum Chordata; class Aves; order Passeriformes; family Cisticolidae; genus Prinia; species Prinia subflava. The sequence goes on from NC_086247.1 coordinate 61,602,258, forward strand.
TGAGTAAAAGTAACAAATAAAAATATATTGATAAAGGCAGGGGAAAAAATCTATTATTGAACTTATTTTGTGCCTGGGATGTTGCAAATTTCATTCATTTTCTCTTATGTAGTTTGTGTGTTTTTCACCAAATTGTGGGATAACGTCCATCTTTCGTCAGCAGGCTTTAGAAAATGGGAAAACACAACTGTAAAATCACTGAAGTGGGAAAAAAGTTTGGGGCAAATGTAATACCTGTTAATAGTTTGAATTCTCTGTTTGAAGCTGTTGTTATGAAAGTTCAAAATGCCTGTTTAAGTACAATGTGAAAGTCAGCCAACTACTGTATTACCTAGGTTTGCTGTATGCCTGGAGGAAATGGGTCCTCTTTAAAAGCCAAAATGATCACTGTCTTTTAGGATAAGAGAGATTCAACTTTTAAAGTGCTGAATAAAGCTGTACTAGGCTACGCTTTGTATAGTTGTCTGGCACACCACAAAGTGAAAGTCAAATGTGCGTTTTCAGATGCACATAAAAAGAATTCTTCTAAATTTGAAGATATTTTGAGTTTCTTCTGTTGCTGTGGAGCGCACAAGAGCAAAATACAGATTAGTGATTTAATCTTGGAAATCGTCTCGAGTTGTTTTCAAAACAAAAAAAAGGAAAAAAGTCCTGTCTATGAAGGAGTATAGTTGACCAAAACTTATGGGTGGAGATAATAGAGATAAACTGAAGTATTTTTTATGGAAATCATTTTTCCTTTGTTACTCTTTATTATTTCTTCCTGTTACTACTCCTTATGATGCACAGTGCAAATATATATATAAATAATAAATAAATATATAAAATAATATATATTAAATAAATAAACTTTTTTTTGCTTTAACCAAAGAATAATATCCTTTGGTTCCTTCTTGCTTTTAAAATGCATTTTAATATAAAGAAGTGTCAGCTTGAAGAGACTCTGGGAGGCTGCAGGGCATTTCACCAGGCTGACATGAGATTACAAAGGGTGATATCACTGATGGCAGGAGGCTCCCGTGTCAGCTGTGGCAGGTGGTTGCCCAGTCTCCAGCATCCCACAGAGTGCCTCTCTTTCCCTTTAAACACATACCTGAGTGCTACGGCCTCTTCCTCCAAGCCTGACTTTTGTTTCTCTTGTATTCGCAAGCAACAGTATCTCTTCACCTGCATTTACTACTCTTCTGCCAGAGTTTCTTAAATCCATTGTCTCCTTTCCCAAAAGGACAAGATAAAAGGAAAAGAAGCAAAGCCAGGCTGCATTATGTTGAAATGTTCTGTGTTCCATGTTTTGAGAGATTTCATTTAATTTAATCCCCAAATTACCTAATTGAACACAGTTTGTGTTCCCTTCATTCTTATTTTTTAATGTTTACGTCATGAAACTAAGGTTACAGAAAGCATTGTTTATAGTAAAGGAAGGAAACTACATGCCACTTTAAGAGAAGAGAGCAGGCTGGAGCTTCAGAAGGGTGAAGTGGAGGAGAGGTGACCTGTGGAAGCAGAACTGCATGAGGAATGGTTGCAAATGTTTGGCTAAGGGCAGAATCTGCCGCATCTTTCATGAACATCACGATCTACTTATTTGTAATTATGAAGAAAAAAGGCAGAATCTGTTTGTTTGGGGTTTTTTTTAAGCAAAAACTTTGGTAGCAAGTCACCTAAAAAAGCAAACATATTCATCCCAGCATTTCAATCTTTGTTGTGATGAAAGAGGATAGAAGGACAGAAATGGATTGTTTGTGGCTTTTTAAATCAAAGGGTGGCACTAAATTGGGAGCTTATAAACATTCTGAAGACAGAGAACAGACCAGTGGCAAACAGAGATGTTAGAAAATTGGATAAAAAATTCTATCTGGAAAAATGGCTTAGTAAATCTGTACTAATTCACTCAGGGAAAATTAATCCAAAGAAACTGGTGTTCAATAGAAAAGACAAACCTAGAAATGAGAACATAAAAACAATAATCGAAGAGGGACAGTGGTCAGCAAGTTGTTCCATGCCTGTAATACGATATGTTGACATAAACAAGAAAACAAAGTGTGGATTTTGGTCTGTTTGCCCAGAGGCAGCGTGTCACTACCCAGGAAGATTATAATCCCTCTCTGCATGAGACCAGCATGACTCCATCTGGAATAGAGCTTTCTGTTGTGGGCATTGCCTGGTCACAAGGGCATTAGTACACATTAAAGGGTTTGGAATAAACACAGGCAAGAAATTACTGTAAAGTTGCATGGGTGAAAAAAAAAATCAACAAACAAACAACCCCCCAAAAAACCTAAAGTGAGCTTAAGTGTGTACAATTTATATTCTCTGGCTGTTTGTCCTCATAGGAGGAAAAGACGAGAAGGGAAGGAATTTTTCAGGATATTTTACAGTGGCACAATAGAGGAACCAAGGAATGATGATGCCCAAGATGAAATTTTTCTGGAATATCATGCAAAACGTATCTGTAATGAGTTCTATTCAGCTATCCAATATTCCTAAAGTGGATGCAGTGGAGATCCAGTACATTCAATTTTGTAGTGTGCGACAGACAGTACTGTACATCTTTTGTTTAAAAAAATGTTCTTTAAATTTTGAGGAAGTTAAATTTCAGGTTTCTAAAAGGTGATTTTAAAGATATTGTTTGCCATTTTAAAAAATAAATGAGTAGTGCTACTTGACACATAAGTTCATATGTGACATTGCATATTCAACCCATAACAGGTCAGCAATTCCCATGCCAGTTTGAGTGGCACACCTTCAACCACACCAGTGGTTTCTGGGCACACTCATTTACTTACCACTAGGTGTCCTTTTAGTAGCTGCTCTGCCATAGTCAGTGTGCAGCACAAATGTATTTATGAAGATCAATAGACAACTGGAGGGAGTAACCTCAAGTGTGAAAAGGTTTTGCAGAGAATTAGGTATTAGTGCATGGAGAACATCCATCAGTCATTTGTTCCCATTTTAGTGACCATTAAGGGTTAGCACCTTGAAGCATATGGCCAGTTCATCTTATTTGAGTAGCTTAAGCAAAGGCCTGGTTCCTTTCCAAAATTTAGGCCTGGTTGTTGAGACAGATATTCCTAGGATTCAGTTTAAGTCTTTGTGGTGAATTCCCTCCCTCATTCTTAGAAACGTTTTCCTTTTGCTTCAGAACAATTCTTCTGCCTACTTGTTTAAGATTCTTCACATCTCTGTTGTCTGTTGGCAGAGGCTCTGTTAATAGCCCCTCTCCCCCCAAGCTAGGGCATTTAGTCATTTTGCATTTTCCTGATAAACGCTTCAAAATGCCTTGCCAACCTTCCAGTCTCACCGGATCTCGTGCATGAAGCAGCTGGGTCTGAACCAGGGTTAGCTGATGACTTAGAGACATCAACTGCTACAGGAAACTGTGACTGTCATTTGGCCCTGACAAGGATTTGCTTTGGGTGGGGCTCCTGTGAGCATGGAGTGGCACTTAGTGTCTGTGACCACTTGAGTTTGCTGGGCCTCTGTCTTGGACATGTTCCACCTCAGTTAATTGTCTGTCTTCCTTTGCCACTCTTGACAATACATCCTTTAGTACTTCTTATTTCTCAGTTTTTCCGCTGGTGAGGAAATGGTGGTCTTGCTCCACTTCAAAACCAACCCCATTTTGTTGGTTGTTTAACTTGTTCCCTTCTAGTGCAGGTAATGATTTAGTAAATAAATGTCAGAACTCATAGCAGCTCAGGTCCTTTCTGAGAGAGAGGTAACTTATGTTTGCCAGTCCTTGTAAGAAAACCAGCTATGACAATTTAGATAGACAGAGTTACAACTAGGGCTATATAGCTCCTCATCTTTCAGTTGTTAGTATAACTAACCTTGTATCAACAGGCCACTCAAATTTTTCCTTCAACATCTCATTCATTAATGTTAAACCTTTTAGCCATAAGCATTCCTGATAAATGATAGCTGATGTTCAGTATAGTCTTAGACGGGAAATGTAGATACCTCAATATGGATCAATTTTTTTAAATTTTAAATCCTTTACTACATAATTTATAAAGCATAATTTAATTCAATAGCTTGTTATTTTGCCCATCTGGACACTTTTTGCATACATACATATACATACCCAAAAACAGAGACGTGCATGCATGCACAAAAGCAGTGTCTTCCTGACAAATATCTCACTCACGTATTATTTTGAATCTCTGTGTTTATTGCAGACTTCAGTGCCTTCTCTGTATTTACTTACTTCTAGACTTCATTTGATTTTGAAAGCTAAAAATCTGATAGATTTATGGATGACTAAATATGGATTGTATCCAGTCAGAGATGAACTCTGTGAATAAATATCTTAAAAGTTTCTGTAGGTTTTATATTTAAACTGTGATCCATATCTTTGCAAAATTAGTGACAGTCAAGCATGGAGACATGTTGTTTGATCTGCCTTAGACTAAAGTTATATATGGATTGTAAACTGAATTGCAGTATAGTTTGGGAAATTTGTCTACAAATGTTAGTTCATCTGTTTCCATGTATAATTAAAATTTTTAGGAAACAAGCCTGTAGTGAACCCTCCTGAGTAAAGAATAAGCTATGCCTTAACCTGTGGGTCATTGTTGAATATTTTTGCAAATCTGAGACATGGCTGATTTAATACCTTCCTTTGTCATCCTTAAAATCCAAGCTAGAAGTTTCCTGATTCAGTTTAAGCCTCCCTTCTGTAGAAAAAAAAATTGCTTCCATTTCTCAAGGCACCTCTGCTTTTACAGCCATGAAGGTGATCCTAGCAGACAGAAGCAAAAAGAGGCAATAAACATTTTTGTTTTCATTGTCTGTAGCTCCCCCTCTGCCGAGTAGCAGAAAACCATTTTCCCAACCTTCCATGGTTAAAGGACTTCCAGCATAATTTTTGTAACCTTCCCTTCCTTGCTACATCTGATACTATACATTGGCTTTTCTGTTTCTCTTCTTATAAAGTTGTCCTTTATTTTATTCATTTTTAGTAGAGATTTACTGTGTGATTCCAGTCACCGAAGAGCTCAAGGTTTTGTTAAGGCAGTCTTTTCTTACATTTCCCATTCTTCACTGCCACTGAGACAGTTTACACTTATCTCCTATATATTGATTTGTTGAAAAAATTCCAGCTTCTTTTCCCCTTAGGTATGTGTCCTCTGAGATTATTCCAGGTGTACTGACGTCTCCCTCCTGTTGGTCCTCTGTCTTCCAATGCTGTGACTTGGGTGGCTGCTGCTACAAGAACCATTGATTTCAGGATTTCCTGATCACTTTCACCAAGCTGTCCTATCTCCTTCTAACCCATTTGGCCCCTTCAATTAAACCTCTTATATACATATATATATGTACAATTATTTTTTAAAGTTTTTCTAGGTTTTTTAGGGGTTTTATTTTTTCCTCTTTTCTGACAGGGTAGCACACACTGTGTGGTTTCTGTCTTTCTTCTGATTTAGCATTTATGTTAGTGGGTCATTTCCTTTTACTCGTCTACGTGTTTGGTGTGATTCAATTCCCATCAATGTTTACCTTTAATGGAAATTGAATTTATCCCTTTTAAGAGGAAAGCAACAAAGGATTCCTCCCAGCTGGCCTGATTTTCAGTATCCTCAATTACTTGCAGTGTGTTCAGCTTTGTTCTCCTCCTACAGCATGCATGGCTGTTACTCTCCTAGGTCAGAAGCATACAACTGTGATTGAGATTCCTCAGGTTCATTCATTAGACCCTTTAGGCTATTATGTATTGTAATATTTGAATACTTTGTGCTGCAGCCCCCACTGTGGACCTGTTTCTGGTGTGACATACGTGACACTCCAGCGACACAGAAAATTAAGGTCTTAAAACCTGAGGTGGGTAAGGCAGCACAGAGGGATCTTGCTTTCAGTGCATAATCTGCAGTGTATTGCTAATCAACAGTGCTGTAGGAGGGCTGCTTACCTGAACCAGAGCTCCTGCTCTGAGGATCCAAGGTTCCTCTGCAGTGCATGTCCTGTGGTTCTCAGGCATCCCTTCTACCCCACTGTCTCTTCCTAATAATTCTGTTTCCCCAGAGTTTTCTTTTCAAACAGCCATTAATTTTCTTTTCCTGGATTGACAAATTCTGCCTCTTTGGTATAAATATGTTTTTTAGATTTTACTTTACGTAAGCACGGAAAATTTTTCTGCTACAAGATCCAACTGATTCTGAAACTAAGTTCATATGGTTGAGCTTACTATTACAGCTATGGCCTGTACTGGATCCATTTCCATGGGAAAAATTCATCTTTCATTTGTTAGCCAGTTTCAGTAGCCTGAAGCTTTCCCTTAAGTTTTAAACCATAGTCTTAGTGAATCACAGATTCACAGATGGGTTGAAGATGGAAGGAACCTGTGGAGGTCACCTGATCCAAGCCCTCTGCTCAAGCAGGGTGACTGAGAGCCAGTTTTCCCAGGACCAAGTCCAGACGCTTTCTGAATACCTTTAAGGCAGTCCACAGTGTCCTTGGGCAACTTCAGCTGATTTCACCCTTACAGTGAAAATGTGTCTTCTGATGTTCAGAGAGAGCCTGTTTCACTTTGTACACATTCACTCTCATCCTGTCACTGGACATTTCTGAAAAGAACCTTGCTGTTCTTTCCACCCTTCCTTTAGGTATTTATACACTCTGATGAGACCCATCCTGAGCTTTCCCTTCTCCAGGATGAACAGTTCCAGCTCTCTCACTCTCTCAGCCTTTTCTCATAGAAGTGCTCTAATCTCTTAATCATTTTTGTGTCCTTTCATTGGGCTCTCTCCAGGTCCTTTATCATGCATATATTTAGAACAGATATAAGAAAAATAAAATAATAAAAAACCTGAAATACCGATAAATATTATCAGAAAGATTTTTAAGAACAGGATAAAATGGCTGAATCAACAACAACAACAAGGAGGAAATTATACTTCCTTGATTCCATCTCTTCATTCCCACCAAGAAAAGATTGGGAGCTATCCAGAATTTCCTCTTGTAATTCTGGATCTGTATTTCATACAGCTTTTCTATTGCTGGATGCCATCCAAATCTTTTCTTGGTATGACTTATATATTGATTTCCATCATGTAAATAATTAGAGGCTTTCAGAATATTTCCAACTTTTTTTAATGAAACCTGTACTTTAAGATACAAATCAAGGATTCAATTCGTGTTCTTCTGATTAGTTAAAGTTGAAGCTTATACCTTCAGTCAAGATTTCCCCAGTGTATTTGAGGTTTTTAACATCTTCTACTGAGTTAGAGCATTCCCAGTCCTGTCCTCTGAAAATAAATGTCTGAATGATTTCTTCCTTGGAAGAGAAATAAGGACTTTTCTTTTTTGAACACATACAAAATGTCCTTAGCATATGTATTGCTGTAGCCCACAGTTGTAGCTTAATTATATTGTAAGCATTTAAGTTGTTTAGGTTTCTTAGGACGGCATATTCAATGGCTTGTACTGAGAAGAAACATTCATGGTCAGAGTGGGTAACAGGTAAAGTTATTCCTGTGGCTGTGTTGAATTGGCATATTCAAATTGCACCAATATTTGGAGTGTTTTGGCCAAAAATGGACTGTTCATGAAAGAAACATTTTCCACTCTCTACTGCTCTCTATTTTTACCATCTTTTTAGCAATGCAGTAACTGAAAAAATGAAAAGCTGTTTGCTGCATAAGTGGTACATAAGTAAATTGTTGAAGGAAGACCTACTGTCTGCAAATCATTGTCTAATCAAGTGCTAAAATACTACATCAGTGAAATTTTAGTAGAAGTGTCAAGACTTTAAGCAGGATAGCTGCATTCATTCACCCCTGAAATCTGGCAGGGCTCCTTTCTAGAGAAGCCACTGCAAATTGAATCTCCTCCACATTACCCATTTTCAAACATTATTTTGGATCATTTTGACTAGATTTTTTATTATATTAAATTGCCAGGGAGGCCATTTTATTGGGACATATTGTTTATACTAATGGGTCATTATTTTCTCTTTCCCTGGTTTCCTGGGAACGCCATTCATTCCATGTGACAAATAACCGAGGCTGTTTTGTACTACAGGTCCTCTTACATAACCTGGAGATCTCTCTGTCCTTGCAAGGCCTTTGCTGACTCTTGGAGGAGAACTGTGTCTGTTCTTGGTGTCTTGTAAGAGGGTGTACCTCCTTGTCCTGGTTAACTTTCTCTTTAGTTTCCTGCAAACAAGACGGGTTTTGTAGGATGAGTGTTGATTTACAAGCAGGATTTACTTCAGAATGAACATATATTCGGGAAGAACAAGACAATTTTAAATTGCTTGAATTCCCACAACCTTTGAAGGTCAAGGAAACCTGTCTGTGCAACACTATGTTGTGTCATCTTCTGAGACTGGCTCCAAATTCAATACTTATTTTTTGAATAATGATAAATGAAGGATCTTAGTTTCAGACATTTTCTGATGCTCCTTGGGTGCTTGTGTCATGTTCTGTAAGTTGTTTATTTTACTAGAGCTATTACAAACTCAGACCTGTTAGACTGATTTAGTCACCTGCATGAGAAAGGCTGGACTACACAGATTTTATGCTGTCTTTAAGAAACACACCATCATTAGGATTCTTCTTGCAGAATTTCCTCTTGTAATTCTGGATCTGTATCTCATACAACTTTTCTGTTGCTGGATGCCATCCAAATGAACATCCCTGTAGGCTTCAATGTTTCTCTTGATATTATCAAGACTGATTAGAAAACCAGGGAGCTGGAAATGACAAGCGACATGAGGGGAATCTTTGCGAGATTTCTCCTGAGGGCATTTGGCACTGGGAGAGTTCCACTGATTCTACCGACAGTAGAAGTACACTCAGGACCAGACACATGGTCAGCCATGCACACAATGCCTGGTTTTATAGGTGTTCACACAAACCACAGCTTCTACATTGATCCAGTGCTAGGGGAAGTCCCCAAAATACTTTGAGCCACTGAGTGTGGGTCTTCACCTTTCTCCAGCTTGCTCAGTCATGCTTAACCATTTTGATTTGGTAGGCTTTTGTGCTCAGTGCTTTTGCTTAACTCATACTGTACCTCTCATATAGCATAGATGTAAATGAGTGTGGCAAGGGTGTGTAAATAAGTGTGGTAAGTGCAAGTGGCAAGGAACAATCTGGGTCCATCTAATCCAGGAGATTGATACAAACACTGCTTTTTGTATTCAGTGATGTTCATCTTGCTTGTGCACTGTGCTTGCTTAATCCCTGCTCTGCAGCTAAGGCCCTTCTTGGCCCAGCCTGTTACCAGCTGTTGAAATACTCTCACAGTCTGCCATGTCTCAAATTGCATTATCCTGTGCTATAAGTAATGGACATTCATTGATCTAATTCTCTTGAGTTAAATTGTGTTTAGATCTTGGAGACTGAGGAAAAACCTGGAGTTTGGTTCTACTGTAAACCATGTTTTCCTTGGATATGAAAACAAGACTGGTTTTTATCACAAGAAAAATGGCATTTTTACTTCAGAACTTGCAATTTCAGTGACTGTAGAAGATACCAGCAATAGTTTTGTCCTTATCACTGATGTAACGGATGGGAGGTGGGAGAACATTCCCTTAGGCATGAACTTTGGCTTGGTTTACACTTGTTCTCAGCTTCACGAGTGATTACAATCTCTGAGAGGAAGCATGTATCTTTACTGTCAAGAAAATGATTTACTTTGTTTCTTATTTTAAACACAGATATGTTTTAAAGGAAAGACAATACCTCTTATCCAAAAGAACAAGGAATTTAGTTTGGCATACTGTAACTGCACAGGACTTTGAAGACAAAGAAGACAAATAGTTTTAGGCTAGTGAATAGTGTGGGAGATTGTCGTGCTACCTTCCCTTCTCACTTTCCTACTGCTGACTTTATGGCTACAGCACACAGTAAAGCTCTGCAGAGAACTCTGATACAATGTGGATCACATTGTATCAGAGCACAGAATCATTTCGTTTGGAAAAGACCTTCAAGGTCATCAGGTCCAGCCTTTGACTGATGACCACCTCGTCAACTATACCATGGCACTAAGTGCCACGTCCAGTTGTGTCTTGAGCACCTCCAGGGTCTGTGACTCCACCACCTCCCAGGGCAGTCCATTCCAATACTTAATAATCCTTTAGTGAAGAAGTTCTTCTTAATGTCCTACCTGAACCACCCTAAGTGCAGCTTAAGACTGTGTCCTCTCATCCTGTCACTGATTGCCTGGGAGAAGAGGCCAATCCCTATGTGGCTACACTCTCCTTTCAGGGTGTTGTAAAGAGAGGTGAGATCCCCCTGAGCCATATAAAATACAAGTAGGGGGCTGGTTTCTGCAAAGCCTTCCTCACTTCGCTATGTGATAGTCCTAGAGTTTGGCTCAATGAATCACTCTGAAGGACTTGTCTTCATTTAATTGTATTTGGTTTAAGGCTTTTTCATTTTATTCGAAAGAAAATCTCGTGTGACTAAGATGCTTCTCTTCTCTGTCTAATGTAACAGTAACATATTAGTCAGTGCTCTGAAAGTTCCCCACCATGAAATGAAACACAAGTTTTTTAGATGAGGCACAGCAGGTCTCCCTTTATGAGTCTAGTTTTAATTTTATCACCCGTTTTGGTGCAATGCTATAAATAATACAACTGACAAATTTTCTAAAATCTTGTCATGGAGTAGAAGAAGAATGCATGTCAGCAAACTTGGATGCTCAGTAAGAGAAGTTAGAAGCAGACTAAAACTTCTTTCAAAGAAGCTCATCATTACTTCTGTGAAAGTTTGATGCTATACAACAGTCTTGCCAAAGTACTTATCATATGAACTTACTGTGTCCCTAAAATCCTGTTGAAATCCCCTCAATGCATTCTCTTTATATCTGCATGGAATATATCAGGTTGAAGGTACATAGGAAGTAAATATTTGTTATAATAAGTAAATGTCCACTATTCTCATTTACCTCTGAACCTGCAGTATGGATTGGCTACTTACATATTGGAAACAGCTGAAAGAAGAAGACTGAAAACAAGTAAAGATCAGGTTTAAATCAAAACACAAGGTATTTTAAGGGGGTTTTTAAATTTTTTTTCTAGCCCATTGACAACTTCATAACCATTTTACTAATTGTATACCTGCAAAATATGTCATCTTATATTAATTTTATATATTCCCCTGACTATTTCAATATTTGTGCAGAAAATGCTACCTTCTGTGTGTTGGTATTATGTTGCATATCAGTGTCAATGAAAACCTGTCACAAACCCTCTATACTTTTTTCCAAATAATTTATTAAACCGATGTTGTGCCATCAAATGACCCCTACAAACCTTATATGGGAGAATGGCACAATAAATAATGCCTTATGAAAACATTTCTTGAGAGGATAAATAATTCAGCCATAATAATGTATCTTGAGCTGGTGAATGTTAGGATTTATGTGGAGAATATTCTAATATGTTATTATAAGGACCACAACAGTACATGGAGAAAAATGAAATTGTATTTCTTTTTTCCATGCTTTTTCTACAGTTCATCTACACTGTGGCATGTAGGAAAAGGTTGTACATCTCAGAGCAAGTAATATTTGTAAGAGGAAATCAGCAATGTGTGAAATCACTTTAATAATTCTTAAAGGTGCAGTCTTGCCAGGTGCAGAATGCTCTCAGGTTACAAGTGGTTCAAGAGGTTTTGATTATTTTCAGCACTTCTTCAGGACCACCAGAACTGTATTAAACCCCAGCAATGGAGTTCTAAATGTCCTCCTAAGGGAAGAGGTCTTTCTTCTGAGCCAAACATACTCAGTAACATGTCAGAGTGTCTGAAGGTATTGCACATTGCAACATACATTCTTCATTTTTATTGATGCTAGCAAGCGCTTTAGAAATATTTAACAAGTCTGGCAGCAAGTGCCATATCATTTCAGGACAGTGATGCACCCTACATTTGTTGCTGCCAACTTATGGTTAGGGAAGCAGAGACAATGTCAGTTTGAAGGTTACTTTGCCATCATACCTTAAAAGTATCATGGTAGTAGCTGATAGTATCTTTAAAACCAGCAGAGTGGCTGAGATTGTCACCACTACCAGCATGAGGAATTTATCTTGTCTTTCTCTAGTCTTGACTAAAGTTAAGTCACATTCTCCACACAGGAGTCAGATTGCTTACTTTAGATATTGTAGCCTCAGCAGATATTCTGTCTTCTGACTCTCTGAAGAGAATGTTCAACTCGTATGGTTTCTCCAGCCAGACAAAAGCTGCAAACTACAGAGTTGTGACTCTTCATCACTCCTTGCCAAATGCCCATACAACAGCATGTCGAAAGCATGCTGGGGAAAACTTTCAAGCTGTATATTCCTGTACCCTGAACCGCCTGTGTTGGAGATTGGGAAATGTAACAGAAAGTTTCCAAGAAAGAGGACATCGAGAAACCTAATCTCCTTTCCGCTGAGGTACCCTGCCAGGAAAGATCTACTGTAGGCAAAATTTGGGTGAAAAGCCTCTTCTCAGAAATCAACAAGTTTGTTTGGAGGGAAAACATAAAGACAACTGGTCATGTCTTTAATTCCTTATAATGTTTTGCTTAACCTTGGCATTAGTGGAGTAATACAATCCAGGCTTTCAAAATCTGCCCCAGTGTTTCAAAAAACATATTGCCTGAAATTAAGTGTATTTTTCAGAGTCATAGCAAAAATGCCATTGGGGAGGTTGAAGCCTGGAAGGTGTGAATGCCAATAATTTGGCTGGAGTATGTTTTGTGCTAGCTAAACTGGGGACCAACTAGCCAGATTATAGCCACATTGGTAGTGGTGGAGGTTGCTGGAGGGAATGAACACTCAAAAATTAACTTAGATCTATATGGAGATAATGGGATACATATGAACAATTTGGAGGATTTTATCAGTGTACTTTCATGTCAACTTTTAATTAAGTCTGCCGGTTTTCTTTTTTATTTTTATTTTGGTGTTTAACTTGGTGACTTTCCTTCCCTTCCACCTCTTTTTCTCTTAGCAGCCTTTTTAGTGATAACCCACCTAACTTTGTAAAATTTTCTTTTTTGTATCATCTTCTTCTGTAGATTTTCTTGTTTTCTCCATATAGGTTTTTTCCCCTTGTCTTTTCCCATCTTTGCTACAGCATTCTCCCTTTACTTCTATATTCCTCGCTCCACTCCTAAAAACTTTTGGTTGCATCTGCTGTCTGCCATTCCAGAACTGGATCTCTGTCTCTCCTCTCCAGCAACAGACTGAGTTTGGTGGGAAAGCAATGATCTGCCTTTTTTTTTTTTTTTCCCCAAAAAGACACTGTTCTCTTCTCCTATTGGATGAAAGCAGGACCAGGCAAACCTCTTTTCCACTCTCCTCCATGAGGGCCTTTTGCCCTGAGAGATCTGGGTGTGGTGAGCTCAGATAGACTGCTGGTGCTTTCATTGCATGGGCCACAGGGAGGGGATGTACCTTTCATTCCCTCCCCTACAAAGAGCCCTACCACAGCGTCAAGATGATGAGAATCACTGAAGCGGAGGGATGAGCCTTAGGGCGGGAGGGGGGAATAAATAATGGCTTGTTGTCAACCCTCCCTTCTGCATTAGGCTGCCAGATGATTTCTTATTCCTTGCTCCCACCCACACGCTTCATGCCACCACCAGCATTTTTGGTCCTTTGTGGCTGAGGTTGTGGGCTAGTCAGCTGGTGAGTCAGCTCCTGTAACCAGTGCTTTTCCAGCTCCCCATGGCAGGAATAGCTTGGGTGGAAGAGGTTCAGCCAGCAATATCTGCATGGAAGATGGGGGCTGCTTGGGCGTGTTAATTGATTTATTTAGAATTTCACCATTCTGCAAATAAAGAGCAGGTTTCCAGGGCTGTGCAATTCATCTCCTCTTGTTCTCTTTGCATATGCTCTGATGCAGGAAGTTTTGGAGCTACACCCTGTATACCATCTGTTACTTTGGGAGCGTGGAGTGAATGAGAAATTCAAACTTTGAATAGGTCAGGAAATTCAGAGTTTTGTTCTCACAGCAATTAGCTGCATGTTGGTCTCAGATGGCACTGCAGCTCACGGGTTAATGCACAAAACGAATCTTGCGCCACAGCTGAGTTCCCGCGCCACCGCTGAACTTGGCACTGGGACCGAGTGGGAGAGGAGAGGATCAGAGCTTCAAAATACCTTTGTGCCTCCTCAATGCTGGGCAGGCCTGGGCCTCTTTAGTGCTTCCCAGGGGTCAGAACACCCTCCGGGACTGGCTCATGCAGCCTCTTGCAGCTCATGTCAACTGGGGAACATCTGGCCAATGGAAAATACAGCAGGCAGAAGAATGTTCCAGCTGCCCCGTTCCCAGCCTGCCCCTTCCTGCCTTGACTCCATCAGCTGCCGGCTCTGTTGTCGTGGTTGGAGTGTGATCTTTAGGTACTCCAGCTCCTTCTCTCATTCTCCACATCAGGCAAAGGCTGTGCTATGCTTGGACGGGCTGTATGAAACAGCACTTATAGAAGGCTCAGTCACAGCTAGTGACTGAACAACTAAACAATTAGTTTTAAACTAATTTTACAGCTGCACTGTTTGCTGTCCTTCTCAATCTGCCTAGTACGAGCAGATTTCCAGGCGTCCTTCAGTGGTTCTGACCAAGCTAGATCTTGATTTACATTGCAGTCTCAAAACATTCTTTCCCTCCTCTTCCAGACAAAATCTGGGCATTTTCGAGTATGTACAATATGTTGGGGCAGAAGGAAGAGGGTGAGGGTAGAAGTGATTTTGTGAGTAATGCCTGCTGTAATTTTTATAACCGAGTTACTCAGAAAGCCTTAGGTTTGAGTTTAATGACTGTAATTTGTCACAGTACTTAAACCTATTTCTAACGAAAGAATACCTCTTAGTAGCTATTTAAAGTCAATTTATTCATTTAAAAATGATTTATGGTACACTAATCTGAAATGGTTTGATTTTGGGTTATTAGTTGGGGTATCAGTGAACTCTATTAAATTTCTCTGGATAATTTTTAGATTAAATAAACTCCACAAAAGGACTAAAAAAAATTACATACAGGCAGATTTGCAGCTAATCCAAATTAGTGGATGCATGTTCTCATATATATATAGGAGATGTACAGATCTTTCAATTATCAGGTGCAAGATATTAAGAGCCGTGGAGGGAGTGAGGAAGGCTTGCAGTTATTATTTGGAAATTGGCACATGAAAAGTCATTGTTTATCCCGATTTCACTATGCTAAATTACTGACTAATTCTCCCTCTAGAATTGCAGACCCAGTGGGACTTAGACACATGTATTAGCTGCCAGCTTGCATCTCCTTAGAAAATGGAGCAATTGACCACACTGTCTTTGAGCAGGAGAGGGTATGTTCTTGAAAAAAGATTAGAGATATTTTTCTTTAATGGGGGATATAAAAAGGACTCTCAGAAAGGCAAGACTTCTTAGGTACCATATCTGTGGCCAAACTGGCATGCAGACCAGAGCTAAGCAGCAGTATTCTAGCAGCTGTTTACCCTCAAATGCCCATACATAAACTCATTCCTGCAGTTAGCAATGATTTCTTTGCCATCTGCCTCCAGAAGAAGAGTGTAATTTGTTTGTATGGGTAATGAAGCCCAACAGCATTCTTACATATCTCTTTCCATAGCTAGAAAGGAAAAATTGCCATGTTAATTAAATACTTAATTAATACTTACACTTACACTTAATACTTAATGAAATACATTAGTATCCAGTGCTGTTTTCTCTAGGTAAACTTCTTGTGCATTAGCCAAAGTTCATAAACATCTTGCCTCTGGTTAGACAAGAGTTGATCCTGTATGTTTTTCATTTTCATGGGAGAGCACCCAGCTCTGACAGTGACGTCCACCAGCAGTAAAGTCACAATTCTCTGTCCAGCTTCCAACCTAATTCTTCTCCATAAATATGGGCCAGACCTGGAGCAGAGATAAGGCCAATTTTGGGGTGTCATTAATTTTGTATCAAAGCTGGGCTGGGATGTCATCTTTTTTATCAATGGGAAACTGCAGTGGAGATGGGAGAGGACCTCTCTACTGCTGGGTGAAGATGCACATCAAGGTCAAGCCTAAAGTGTAAAACCCCCAAATTTTGGATGAAGCCAAGGGTACTTAACAGCCTGTGGGTGCATCTCCAGAATCCCAGAAACTGTCTGTAGCACGTATGGGCACACCTCAACAAGCTTTCACCTGTTTAGTGTGTCTAATAATAGCAATGAACTTGCAGAACAGTGTGCAAACTGGATCCCACACTGTGAGTCCTCAACAAGCTTAGTGCTGTGCCCTCATTCCTATTGTTACTTTATTTAAGCTGGATTATAAAGCTGGTTTGGGCAAGCCTGTTTGTGCTGCCATTAAATGAAATGTGTCTGCACACTAATCCTCACAAAATATCAATGAGCAATATAGCCACCATAATTTTTTAAATTGTAGGCTTCAAAGTAATTTAACAGCTTTTGAAAACTTTATTTCAGGTAATTAGTGCAAATAATTGATGATGAAACAACAACGGTTGCTTTCATAGCGTTAACTGCTTGTGAAAATAGGCCAAGCCCCCCCCACCCCTGCCATTGGGTAGAGTTGAGTTGCCATAAGAGGAAAAATATTTTTAAATTTTTTTTTTAAATTATCCACTGCCTCTTATCACCCAAAATCATTCAAGCTACCACCTGCATGTCCATACATGTCCACACAACAGATCACTACATTGGTCATTTGTGGGATAGCTGGCTAAAATAAAGTAGAATTTTGTGACTTAGGAACGACTCTAACCTCTAACTAGAACTTGTACTTTCATAGTATTCCTTCAGAATCAATTCCTAAGCCTGTTTCCTGGTTTCCTATTTCCAAATCTTTGTGCTTCTAGCAGTGCAGCAGGGCAGTGTTTAATTTAGGGCAATCCTATTTGTTGTTTATTGAATCTAATGTTTGTTTGACTGTTTACCATGACTTTTAAATATCTTAATTAGCATAATTCACAGTAGCACCTGTTTGACAAACACAGACCTTTAAGATAATAAAAAGGAACAGGCTAACTAAATATTTGCAGAAGATGCCGGTATGGTTTAAAAGAATTGTTCAGCATTTTAGCTTCAGGTTTTTTTCGTCCTACTCAGGCGACAATGTTCCATCCAGATAAAATTTGAAGCTGTACATTTCTTCCCTGATCAAACTGAAATGAAATAGTCCCATGACATATTTGGGGGAATCCCCTCCGATAATATGCGTGTGCCTTATATCTGTGAGGGCTGAAAGGATGAGCTGCCTCTTTAAAGAGCTTCCGTGAACCTGTATTGTTGTAGTAAGCTCTGGTAGGCGAGGGGTTGCGTGACTGCAGCAGACTCATTTGTGACCTCAGAAAAGTGGTTATGAAAGTGATCTCTTGATCAGAGGAATAGAGCTCTGCTGCCTGCCAGACCAGCAATGCAGAAATGAGCCTCCTCCCTGCAAATCTGCCCCGGCAGGAGAAAAAGCCTTCCTCTTTTGGATGCAGTGTAATGATTCCTGTGAAAAATTTTCGGGCTTAAAACAAAGTGTGCTCTAGAGTGTACACTGCCTCCAGTTAAATTTCGCATTTTTTAAAATCATGCAAGATCATCTTTGCTTTTTGCGATTTGTAGTTTTCACTGTCTGCCTTAAACCTGCTCCTTTTTTCCTTAGTGCAGAGCTAGTAGGTCTTGTTTCAGTGGTTATTGGGCTGACTCTGGCAGTAAGCCACAGTGTATATCCAATGGAGATCATATTGTAACTGATGAAAACACAATAGAAACTAATGTCTTTGTCACATGATGAGCATAAAATACATCTGATGAATCAGTAGATAAGAAATCACTGTTTTTCATCCAGACACATGAGACAGAATAAGAAGCACTAGAAGTAATTTATGTATCATAGTTCTCCTTATAAACAGTATTCACCTGGCATTGATCACTCAGTGAAAGCTGCAACTGGCTATTACTGCCTAGAAAGTTGCAGCCATAATCCTATATGCTTCATGAATGAGATACAAGATTCCTGTTCTTATCCCATAAGGAATACTCATTATTTCTTTGAAAGCTTGCTATGAGTCAAAACAGCAGGCACCTCTGTAGGAGTCAGACTTGCCTGTTCAAGCCAATGACACATACAGAAGAGTTGAAACTGGAGAAAAGGTTATATTTTATTAGCTAGGACTTTGTTTCTGAAGTACAAAACATTGGTTTTCCTTATCTTCAAACGGGACAAGTCTGATAAGAACTCTGTGCCTGCCTTGTAATTTTATCACTATATCTAAGTATTCTCTGGTCTTAAAAATTGAAAAGCAAATCAAAGCAGGGAGAAAATTTACAGTCTTAGAGCATTTAAATATTATCTTTCCTGCCTTTTATAAAGACAAGATTTTTTAATTATGCTTAGAAAATTTGAACGTCCTAGTTCTGACTGTTGACCTAGGGACCATGGCACTTCTAAGAAACTTAATTTTTCTGGTTCCTGAAAAGGAGAGAAAATGTAAGCCCACTACTGGTCTAATTAGGGTCTTTGGCATCTGCTGAGGATCTTTTTTTGAGTACAGAACACAGCTGTCAGGAAAGGCAAAGCAAAACCTTTGTGAGGAAGTGAAAAATAAAGGTTATTGTAGTAATTGAATACATTGTGTTGCATGCATTTTCTACTTCTGCAGAGGGTTCGGGTTCTACAAAGGAATTTATTTTTGGACAAACTGTAGTGTCTTCTCTGCAGGCCCTCTGTCTTACGAGGTATTCCAGTTGGGAACAAAGTCCATCTGTTTGGGTAGCTTTGCAGGACTAGTTTTTAAATGCATACATTAAAATATTAATGTGGATAAAAACACATTTAAGAGATCCAGGGATTGTAACATTATCAGTTTAGGCATCTGGCAGTTCAGTTTCTGATTTCTCTTGTCAGATAATTCCTAATTTTGAGCTTTTAGGTAAGATTGTCATGCTACTGGTTTTCTTCGTCATTCCAAAAGGTTCTGGAATACAGCTCAGTATTTTAAAATGCCCCTGGAAATTGATTCTGAATTTTTTTTTAAATCTTTAGATAGTGTCCCTGATGTTTCCCTTGCCCTTATCTTGTCTCAGCACGTGTTCTGACTTTCTGAACTAGAAAATCCAAAGCTTGAGCACCTCCTCTCAGGCACGTTTTTCCCACAGCACTTTAGGTGATTTAACTTCTCGAGGCTTCTTGCAGTCGATGTCACCGTGGCAGCCTCCACAGGCAGCAGAAAGGCCGAGCAGAGCAGCTCTGCCTTTGAGAGTGCTGTGTTCTGTGAGGGGTGTGTGTTTGTCTGTTGTTGTGCAGCAGTGGGCTGTGATATCCAGCTCATTTAAGGATGGAGATTCCCATATTTCCTCTATCAAGTGTCTTTGCTTCTTTAAAGTACACTGGAAAATGAACATGTCTGTGCCTTTAATATTGGACACAGTAAGGCTGCTGTATAAAGCAGATATTAAAGAATGGTTCTACAATATTCCCCACTCTAAAACTGTTGGATCCAGATTTGGTTTTCTGGGTAACATATGCACATCCTGTGCACTAAAGTCTCAGTGTGAATATTTTAGATGCAGTGTTTATTTCATTTTAAAGGTTTCCTTTATCCTCTCCAGATAGTGTGCATTGGCTATTTTTAAACAGTCTCTTGGATGATATATAGTCTACCGACACATGTTCTTTCAACTCTCTTCTAAGAGACTTAAATTCTCTTGGAGCCAGCAGGTGTGAGTTTAGCCTGTGTCTTTCATTGCAGAATGGTGCAATGAAAATTATAAAGGCACAAGAAATTGAGGAGTGGAAGCTCAGGAGATAGTGTGAATCATAGTCCTGTAAAAAAGGTTATCAAATCCAAAAAGGCTAGCAAAGAGCATGTAAATCTCACATAAGTTAGTCATTGTCAGGTTGCTTTTATCAAGAAGGGGGAGAGATGCTTTCTTATGCATTTTCCTAGTTGCATTTATTTTCATGTTTGATTTTTGATTTGAATTTGTCCTTCAGTGACTGATTACTATATGTGGAGAGGGTAAAAAGATGCACTTCTGTAGCCAAGAGAGACTAAAAATGTTCAGATATTGTCAAGGTAAATCTGTTATCAACACTTCGCTGCATTTTTTCTGTAAGATGCAATTCTTACAATCACCATTCCAAAAATGGGAAAGATTCCAGTAGACTTCAATTACTTACTTCTGAACACACAGACCTTTCCTCTTAGCTGTCTAGTAAAAATGGATTTTGGTCTCATTACTTATGTTTCTGAAAAATATTTCAGACTCAAGTTTATTTCAATAGGCTGTTTATCACTAAGGATGTTTTTTGTTGTTTTTGGATGCAATGATTAGTTACAAGCTGCTCTTTCATCATATGCTTAAATTTAGTCACATACAGGCTTTCTCATAAGGTTCTGATTTTTCTTATTGTCACTTCTGTGATAGACTTTGTTTCACGTCACAGATGCTGCTGTTGTGCATCTGTTGTTTATTTTCTGTCTGCAACAAATTTTGTGGACAAAGCCATGGCATTGCAGTGAGAATATAACAACATAAGAAATGCACTACTGTGTCACACCAGTGGTCCATCTAGTCTGGTATTCTTGTCTTCAAAATTGCTGCCTTTTATCTCCTTTAAAGCATTCTTGTGCTGGTATTAAAGGGCACTTCACAGTCCTCATATTGTGGGGTTGGGCAAACAGCAGTTCTGCCTTCAGTTTATCCATTGCCCTTATGATTTTGTAAACCTGTATTATATCTCCCCTCGTCCTTCTCAGTAAGAAGTCACAGCCACTTCAGCCTCTCCTCTAAGGGAAACTGCCTCTGCTGTGGACATCAGTGTCCACTGATGTATTATCTTCACTGGGAGAATCAATCCTGAAAAAATGGCCTAATGGCAATGAAAAAGTATGAGCCATATCAAAAGAGGACAACATTCTTGGGCCATAGAGTGAGAAAATGCCGTGAATTTGAAGTATATAGAGAATCCATTTCTTAAAATACATCTGGACAAGGGAAAATATGAACAGCTAATGAGAAAAGAAGTCATTATGAAGGATTTTTTGAAGAATGGGGAAACTCTCCAAGTATTTTTGATAGGTCATGTACTCAATAGATCCTAGAACCAGTGTGTCCTGATGTGCTGTTCCTCTGAGTATGTATCATGATCAGCAGGATTTACTGAGATCCCACTCAAGCAATCAGGATGTAACAGGTCAGAACACTCTGCAATACACTTAAGGCTAATTGTGGATCAGTTTGGTGATGTCACAAATGAAAATGTAAAGCTATATTCATTGTACATTCCTAGATCCTTAACTCTGGAACTAACCAACGTAAAGCAGAATTTCTAAATACAGAATAGTTCTCTGACATTAAATTTTTTTCTACTCTAAATGCATGCTGGACATCATGATTCTGATTAATAGACATGTAATTTAAAAATTTAAAGGTGTAAGGAAGAAGTGTTAGAAACATCTTAATTTTTTGTGAGCAATGTGGGTATTGATTTGAAATTGGAATAAGTAGTCTGCAGATTTCTTACTCAAGGTTGCTGATAACTTAGGCTTGCATTCCATTGTGTAGTTTGAGAGAATTAACCATTTTTACTTACCTTTTATGTGTTTATTCAGAAGGGTGTGCAAGCAAATACTCAGACAAGCTAACATATTACAGCTTAATTAAAGAATGGAATAGTACACAGATAAAATTAAGGCCCTGGGACTGAACCTATAAATCAATAAGTTTCCGTGAGCAAATCATCTTATTTAATGTAGTAGAAAATAAAATGGAATTGTGAAGTCAAGCAGGAAGGCTGTTACTTGGAATAAGTCTTACGTCTTGGGATAATTTCAGAGGACTGCATGTCTTCAGCAGCCTTGTAGCCAATATAGTCTTCCAGACCAACTGATAGCTCAAATATTTACTCACAGTGATGCAAACAGATCTCTAAAATATCTCCTTTGCCAAGGCACAATGTGGGGCTGTCTGTTGGGGAGATCATCTGTTGAGTCATATGAAGAGAGAAAGGTTGCAACAGTAAGCTAAAGAGAAGAAATGTGTTTTCTAGACAAGTTCTATTGAGTCTGTTGTTTGTATGGTTAGCACACAATTTGTTTCATGAGGAGCTTTTCTTTGGATCTGTGATCCCTCAGAAATTATAGGATAGAAAAGATGTTATAGACCCAGACTACATTTAAATTTGACATACAAGTGTGATTTCTTATGAGATACAGATAGGAGAAACCAGCAAAAAACAGAAGAAGAGTTAATAACTTATTTTGTATGTTCTCCATATGCATACATTTTTTATAAAAACTGCTTCACCATTCTCAGCATTTCTTAAATTATTCTACATATTTACAAACCAAGAATTGTGGAAACAGGAAATGTCCATCCAGAATTTACCCTAATGCTCATTCACCTAAAACATTAAGCAACTCCTTATCTTACAAAATTAATTCTGTTTGTAATTAAATAACAAAAGTTTTCCTGGAGGGAATGAGAAATGTCCATTACTGGGAATACTCAAAAACTGAGGAACCTGCCCAAATGAAGTCAGCTCTGTTCTGATTAGGGGGAGGTAGACCAGATGACCTTCAAAGGTCCCTTCAAACATACAAGTCCCTAAGTTTTTGTGATTCCCTATCCTGACTCAGGGCCTCAGTTAATAGACCTGAGTTGCCCACAAGTGAACCACTTCCCTAAAGCTTCACAGAACTCCTTGCACTGCAGCACAGCTGAACATTTGCAGGCAACTCTTCTCAGCTTCTCAGCTTGCTTTGTGTAAAATCTATTTCCCAAAGGCACACAGACCTCTTTTTCACATGCAAGGAAAAAAATATCCCGACTCAGTCACCTCTGTAAGAAGTCCTTGGTTTGTGTTCTTTCACCTGCACCTGGGTTCTGGTGCTGCCTTTTTGCTGGACTGCTCAGTACAGCCTGCCCTGGCATCACACCAGCTCTGTCCCAAGGGCTCTGTCGATCAGGAATTCCAACCCAAGCTGATCCTGTTCCGAACACAGCCTTGCTCGGCAGATAGATCAAGAGGGAAAAGATGAGACTGATGGGTTTTAGAGGGCAGAGTGAAGAAGATAGTGGATTTTTTCTGGGAACTGGAGGAAAGCACACCAGGACTTCCCCAAGGCAAGAGGCTCGTCCTTCTCCCTTTTTTGCCTGCTGGAAACCCTGTCTGAGATTTCATCCTTAATATATTGTCAGATCACCACTAAATTTTCTAATGAGCCGATCTCTCAGAGCTGATGTTTGTAGAAAAACTACAGGAATGCGAGCTTTTTCCCTCTTTTCTCTGTATTTCTGTAGAAATAATTTCCATGTGTACTTTTACACACACACAGTCAGCACTGGCAGCTGGGTCGGTGTTTTAGAAAGTTTATCTGATCTGCAGCAATTTCTAAAAACACAAAACCCTCCAGTGGAATACAGTGAAACCAACCGTACTGGCGATCACTCCGGCAGGGTATTTGGCTGGTTGCAAAGGGATTTGACTTCGGGCAAACACTCCTCACCCTTCACACAGCGGGCTCTCTCCCTTCTCCCCGCTGCACGAGAGTTATTTCTCTGATCCTTCGCTCTAAGCTCCTTTGCTTTTTTTAGGCAACTTCCAGATATCTGATACAGTATATAATGAGGAATTAGGTTCCATTACACGAAGGCTTAACCTTCTCGAAAAGCATTCAGCGCTTGCCAGGAGTCATCAATATTTAACAGCTGTTGTTATTATGAAATACTTCATAGGGTAATGCGGCTCGTCTGCTCGCACGCAAGGGTTTGAACGGCGGCCAGGCCCTGTCAGAGCCGCGGGGAGATTGACAGGCGGCCGGGCTTGCGTGACAGCGCGCCCGGGGTTACTCAGCACTCTGCCTCCTCCGCAGCGGGGCCGCTCCTCCTCGCCGCCTTCACAAGGGCTCCGGACGCGCCGGGACACGGGCTGGAGGCGCAGGGGGCGAGCCGGCCCCGCCAGCCCCGGGCAGAGAGAGGAGGGCAGCCCGGCGGGGGCAGCTCTTTGATGCCCCTCTCGCACCGGGGAAAAGGGATGAGGCTCGCTGGGAAAGGGGAGCAGCGGTTCGGGAAGGAAGAGCGGGTGGGATCTGGAAAGCAAAAGGGTTCGGTTTGTACCTTAAATAAATGTCATGCTCGTGTACTCGAGAAACTTCAAAGGGAAGTCAGATTTCAAAGCATCTCTTAAGAAGAAGCAGACTGAAAAAACCGCTAAGTTGGGAAGAAAAACTCTGCGTTACTGCTAGCGTAATTTCATCTGGCGTTCTGGTAGCCTCTGCAACAGGACCAAGCACCATACAGCTTTTATGCATTTTGGTGCTGATTTCTTTCCCAAAGCATTTGTACAACCTGTGTGTTGTGACCTTTCAGAGCGCAAACGTCCCTTCCATGTTGTTTGGCAGTATATAACAACTTATGCTGTATATTTTTTAATTTCAGTGTTCATCTAATGACCCCCATCCTAATTGTCACTCGGTGTTCTCTGTAACACAGCCAGAGGAAACAGACCAGTTCAGTTCATGGCTCTAGGTTTGTTAGGCAGAATTGCTCATACTGAGTGTTTCCGAGTCAATTTGTTTTGTTTTCTCAGTATTCAGAGTAACACGCATAGCTGATTCTTCCTGCAGCTAGAAGATGCAGGAAGAGAGACCCTGCTCTCGCTTCCTTTCGAGTAACAGTTACCAAACGTAAGATTTGCATGCTTAAAGCTGTGTCTCTGAACCTGCAGTCTGGATCTGGGTATTTTCATCCACCTGTTTTAAGAAACAGTTTATCCCCTGAGCATCATTGAAGAGAACCAGTAGTCCTTGTAAGAGGGCTTGAAACTGATTCACCAGCCTGAATCTGAAGAGAACTGTAGGGTCCCCTTCCTACAGGCCACATGAACCCAGGCAAGGTGTTCAGTTCAGAGGCAGCATTCCTTCACTGCTCATTTCTTGCCTGTGCTGTTGCTTGGTGCAGGCGGCACCTGGGGCAGCTGGGGTACAGTTTGCCCCCATATTAACAGGGGGCAAAATTAACTTAGCAGCTAATTTTGCTAATTATTTTCTGAAGAATGAAGGTTGTTCTTGTGCAGGATGAGAAACAGAAACACTCTGGAGAATGTAATCGCATGGGTTTAAAAAGTATGGTTTTATGAGACTCCTGAAATCGCCATTCCTTTGAACTAAAGAGTATCCTGCAATGAATAAATGTTCTGTTATTTCTGAGGGAAGGGGAATGGCTAGTTTCATAATGCTTCAGTAGACTGTGTTAGGCAGCTTTGCTCTTCTTTACAATATTCCAGATTTGGTTTTCAAGCCAAGGTGTTTGCAAATGCAGATAGCAATGCTCGTATCAGAACTGGAGGTCTCAGGTTTTTACATTGCTCTGGGCAGAGACAGTGCAGCAGCTGTGAAAGGTTCAACAGCACTATCTGAGACCATCCCACACTCATTCAGCCAATCTTATAATCTGCTCCATGGACTTTTTTCTCCATAAATTAACTCTCAATTCTAACTCAACATTATTTTTTTGATTTCCAATCCTTTCACTGCTTTCAGATTAGAAATTGAAACAATATTCTCAGACCTTCGACCTGTCTTCCAGGAAATTGCATTGGCCATTTTTTTTTCTCCCTCTTCTTCTTCCTAGCCCCCTTTCCCTGTGTATTTCCACAGTGTTGTACTTTGTAGGACCCAGCATTTCCAGACTTGTTGGATCACATGACCTTGCAAAACTGTCAGCCCTGGTACATGTATCTCTGGTATTTATCATTCTATGGTATCAATATACTCATTCATCTTCTTTGGCAGAACAGCTCCATCTTCTGTTTTATTTCATGTTCTGGAAGTGCACGCTCGATATACTGTACACAGAAAATGGTCTCTGGTGTTACCTCTTCCCGTCTCTTCAGTTTGCTGATTTTGAACCTGAGAGATGAGTACTCTGTGCTCTGACCATCAAAAGGGTTGCCTTTCTCACAGAAAGTAGTCCAAACCTCCATAAAGCTAAAACTCTCTCTCTCTTTTTTTTTTTTTTTTTTTTTTTTTTTTTTTTTTTTTTTTTTTTTTTTCAGCCAGCAGCATTCATCAGACTGCCTGCAGTATCAGCTTTTCTCTTGCTCCATTCTTGATACATGGGAACTTGAGCAGCCCATTTCCCCCTCAGGTCACTGAGTCATCCTTTGCTGGTTTTTCTTTTTTAGCTTTCTGCAATTTGCTCCTCCCTGCCTACCAGAGACAGTATTCCTGCATTCTTCAAGCTCTCATTTGTTTTCATCATCATAGGCTTTGCTGTTGCTCCAGAGGGACACCATATTATGAGATGTCTAAGCTTGATCACAGCTGTCTTGGCATCAGAGTCTTTTCTATCAAGCCACCCATCGTAACCAATACTTGCTGTCCTGTTCTCTCTCATGATTCTTGGTGGTGACAGGGGTATTGTTAGACTGTTCTAACAATTGTTCCCTGTTTTTCTGCCTAGTCAGATAACATCTTGCAAGTTTCCCTCATCTGCCTGTCGCGTCTTGCTTTTTGTTCTCATTTCTTTCAGGGTCTGACTTTCTGCCTGTCTTGCTCTGCTTTCTCCAGGTGAGAGGCTGTCACCAGCACCTCTCTTCTGAGGTGTCACTGCAGTATCAGCCCAGCCGTGGGTGGGTTAATCGAGGATTTCCAGTGTGGGGAGGCAGAAGGAGAGTGAGCAGTGAGGGACAGCTCTGCTGCCTCGAGTGCAAGGAGCACACCTTCCCACCTCCAAGGAGCATTTGCCTCTTGGAGCAATGGTGTTATTTGTCTTTCTTTGATGGTACAGGGGGTCTCCTTGCAGTCAGGCCAGTGAGCAGGGCAGGCTATGGAACGGATGTGTGTGGCCTAACATATGGGTAACTCTAACTGGCAAAATAACATTAAAATACTTTCCATTTGGAGATGGAATTTATAGTAGCCAGACAAGTTGCAGAACAAACATCTCTTGTGCTTCTGCTGCTGTGTTTGTATGAGCCTGAAGGCTAACAAGCAGGCAGGGAGCTCTGGCCTGCTCAGTTGGGGAAAATAATAGTTTCCACTAATGATGAAGTTTGAACGGATGGAATTTTCACAACACCAAAAGAGCGCATCAAAGAAATAAACCTTCATTTCCTCTCACCCCTCCCTGTCTGTCTTTTAACCTGAGCAAAGACCGCAAACCACCATGTCAGTAATTGCAAAAACATCTTTTCTGAGCAGAGAAACTCTAGAAGGGGCCATTGGAATAGGGGTTGGTCTTTTAAAAGTTGTTGTCACAACATATTTAAAAGACGTGTGAATGTGGCACTTAGGAACATGGTTTAGTGGCAGACTTGGCAGCGCTGGGTTAGTAGTTGGACTTGATGATATTAAGGGACTTTTTCAACCTAAATGAGCCTATGATTCTATGTTTGTTCTTACAGACAGGCCTAGCAGAAGATCCGGCTGATTGGGGGGAAAAAAGCAACCATTTTCTATTAGCTTAAAAGTACACTAAAATGAAAATGCAGGTTTAAGAATCTGTATATTCCATTCACAGCAGCCTAGCTTACAAGTCTGAAATCCCAAAATAGTATTGGCTGGAAAATATGCGTAGGGACCTGCTTAAAGCAGCTTGGGATTCTCCTGATGTGTTTTCCCATGCCCAGGGGAGGGATTTATTACATCTAATTATGCATTTGAGATAATTGCTTTGGGGTAATGACCAGCATTATCACTTTCAGCAAATATTTACAATGTAAGCTAAAAGCCTTCACAAATATTCAGTTGGTGTGGTTCTGAGTTGCCATCATTTATTGTAAAATGCTGATGTACCCTGCAACAGTCCCTCACCAGGCTGTTAAATTGATAAGGAGCTCAGGAGCTCCTTCAATTGCACGGGCTCAGGAGCTTTAGAGGCTTGCTGTTTGTCTCCTCCTCTTATTCTGGCTTGGTACAAACTATTCCTGCCATGTAAACTCCTTTTGGGGAGAGAGGTTTTATTTTTGATTGGTTAGGTTGTTGTTGGGGTTTTTTGGTGGGTTTTTTTTTTGGTGTGGGTTTGTTTTGTTTTTTTTTTTTTTCCAATCAGTGTTTTTTGTTTTATTAACCATCTCTGGCTATGTCCACTTTCCTTTGCCTGGAAGGGAAAACGTGTATCAAACATCCCAGATAATATCACTGGGACGCTCTCCTCTCTCATTCTCTCAAGAAAAAGGAGAAAAATCAGAAAACTGGATCTCTGTTTGCTACCAGACTCTTTTCTGGAAGTATTTGTATGACCTTTTTCTGGAAGTAGGACTGAAGCAGACTAATTTTTACTGACCAAGTGATAAAGACAGGTTCCTGTTGTACTCCCTAGATGATGCTGAAGCCCAATATTCAAGTGATGCCAGTCTTCTCAGAAATCCTTTCATTATCCCCAAGATGGGATTGTATTTCAGCTATTTTTGTGTGGGATATATTAACAGGAAGAATTTGAACATCCAAAGATATTTGAGATCAAGCAACGTGAAGGAAGAGCACTCACCAGCTGAGTGAGCATTGGCCATGCTTTTTCCATGAAAGCTTAATTAGGAATAAGCTTTTTCCCCTATTATTAGGGAAAATAGATGTAATTTTAATCTATAATGAGAACTATTAATGAATTTCATGGAGTAAATGACCTGCTGAAAACAAACTTTAAAACTCCGTAAAATTGAAACAATTTAACAACATTCCCTTGAATCTTACAGTCAGGCTGAAACTTGTAGAAGTGAACAGGGTAAAGTGAGACCAAAAATAATCTGATGTCAAGGAGGTCAGTGCTGAAAATAAGAAACTTATTCACTCCCTTCTGAGCTGTATAGACATTTCTCTGTATTGTCTTAAAACATATTTTTATAAACAAAACAACTTGCTAACTTTCTTTTGTTTCTTTCCTGTGGGTTTTGGTTGTTGTTTTATGTAGAGTAGACTAACGGAAAAAATATGTTCAATAAAAAAAGTGATAGATATTTCATATAAAAAACATCTGGACTGCAAAATATGTATCTATCTCCAGCACAGGGAGAAAAAAAAAAAGAAAAGTTGTCAGTAACTGGGATCCAGACCACAAAGACAGAAACCACCAATTAAATTCAATGCATGTTAAATGCCTAAACAAGAATTTTAGTGGTGACCCTAATCGTTATGATTTCTAAATTGATGATAACTCTTTCCAACAGCCATTCAAGAAAAGCACTTTAAGAAGCAGGTTGGCCAAACGATAAAAGAAGACAATATATCTAACAAGACTGCTGTACAAGAAGGTGGACTTCTACTAGAAGTGAGTGACAAAATGCTGTCGTTTTTTTTTTTTTTCTGGCTGTAATTTATTCAGTTTGATGATATATTTGGGCTGATGATTTGTGGCAGCTTTGAGCAGTTGGTCTTGGTGGGAGTCTTTCAAGAACCAGGCTCGTGAGTGCTTCTTGCAAGAGCAAGACTGGCAGTCGTGACAGTCACAGTCAGTGTCCATTTGAGAAATTACACCTTGCACCCTTGCACGCATCCTTGAATTTACTAGTGAACTTCAGCAGGCCAGTTCACAGTTCTTTTTCACTTTTAGGTTTATTTTACTTGGCCCATATTTTGAGGATGTCAACATGAACTTTCCTGGTTTCTGATCTGAGCTGAGAATATTCTAGGATATTTTAGTTTATCTTACTTCCTCAACTCTGTGTTCTGCACACACACTGTGTCAGCAAAAGTTATCCCTTCTATGTGTTTTTATCCCCTTTAGGCTGATTTTATATTGGCAGAGCAGCCTAAAGGGGCCATGCTGTTAGTGAGAATTGGATCCATTAGTTTTAGGGAAGAATTAATATGGCCGTGAACTACTGAACCAGCCAGAGCCCAGCGGTCCATCCCAGATGCATCTGCATTTCAAACACATGATGTAATAATGCCTTTTATACACTGAGGTCCTTGGAAATTCCTATGCGATTAAGATTACATATGTACAGTTGGTTTGGATAGGATAATATTCATGGTATAAAAAATTGTGTTTTAACAACAGCCCTGAGGTGCATGTAAATGTAAATGTAAATTAAATAGTATCCTTCAGCAAATAGATGCTAAATGCTATTAAATTAAAACACATTTTAGCATGAGATCCAATACCATAAGTTAAGTCTATGGAATGGAAACTGGCACCCTGCTTTCCTTCCTCTTAATATTTTCAGAAGATTTTAATTTTAGATTTCAAAGCAAGTAACACAGAGGCATCTGATTAGTTACTGCTACTGCCAAAACAAGATGTTTGGCTGTCAGGTGTTATTTTGCAGCCATTTCCATTCTCAGTGAATAGGGAATACAGGCTGTACAATAAACAATAAATATGGTGAGTATATAGTCTGTGTTTTGTTGTGTGCACGTTACATGCCCACAAGTTATAACCATTAAGCATCCTCAAACAGTAGACTGTGAGTACATGGGGAGAACACTGGCACAAAATTTGGGGCAGGTTGCAAGAGACTGCTATTGCTAAATATGCTCTGCTTACTGCAGGGTATGCAGGAGCACATTCCCTTTGAATACAGGAGAGATATTTTATCCTGGATCATACTTAAAGTGGATCATTAACTGGATGATTAAGTGCATGTTAATATGAAGGTACTTGCCAGGCTTCATTTATGAGCACGTCTGACGTAGAATAAGAGGGTGAGTTTTCCTTAGGGCTTGTTGGGAATGCTTTCTGAGGACTGGGTTTGGCTCACAGCCTCATTTAGTGGTTATGGCA
This sequence comes from Prinia subflava, assembly GCF_021018805.1. Lineage (NCBI taxonomy): Eukaryota > Metazoa > Chordata > Aves > Passeriformes > Cisticolidae > Prinia > Prinia subflava. Next base: position 61,632,917 of record NC_086247.1, read on the forward strand.
CACAAAGAGAAGTGGGTTTTTATGTTGTTCAACCAAGTTCACCATGTTGGTTATTAGGAGCTGTGGGATTTCTACTAAATATCACATTTCTGATTCCTTCTAAGAAGAAGCAAACCATGGTTGCTGTTCTTTGTATATTGACTTGCGAATCTTTATTTGCTCTCAAAGGATAATTTTCAGCTGTCAAAAGTGCTTTCTGTGCCATGACAACACCTTGCACTGTGCAACCTCTCCTAGATGCTTTACATAATACAAACCAGATTAATCTGAATCATCAAAATATGCCTGAATAATACTGTTCCTGAGTGCAATTTTAATGGAAAATCAAGAATAATTGCCTTTATTTTTTTTCCTAGTGGGTATAGTCACTCTGCTTTATGTATGGAAAGAAATATGGGATAACAAGAACCTAATTACTGGTAAATGGTGTATCTGGGACTCTTGAGTCTTGGAACAATGCAGTATTTCCCCTTTCAGCTTGAAAGAAAACAATGGAATTAGTCTGTCTTCAAAATATGTTTAAAATGTTTTTTATTTCTAAAGGCTTCTGCCACAACATGTGTTTTTTATTTAAGATTTTATGGAGATTTTTTACAGCTATAATCAAATAGCTTTCATCAGCAATAACAGAGCAAACAATGATACCAGTTTATCAAAGACTTTTTAGTGGAGCACAGCAGGTATCTAAATGAATAATTTCTTTTGGTGCTTTAAGATCATTTTTTCTGGATAAGAGAGACTTTGCTTGCCATCTTTGTTTCCCTTTGAAGGGAAGACAGACAAGGCTCTAAGAACCAAAGTCCAATTTTAATAAGGTTTTTTTTTAATATGTCCTATTCTCGCAATGTTTACTGTCCTTTGAGACGTCTCATTCCAACAGGTTGACTGCAGTAATGATTTTTAACTTTTTAAAATGACTTTTTAGCTTTTAATATTTTACAAGACAGGTGGTTTTGCAACCCTTGTGCCCTGTGCCTTCTGGCAGAAAAGGGTCACATTCAGTTTCTGAAGCCTGTTAGTGAATACTTCAGGAACACTGGGCCAAACCCATAACCAGAAAAAGGGAAAAATAAGTTATATTGGCAGTCAACAAATCCAGATAGAGTTTATGGGGTGATAGGGTGGAGAAACACAATAAAATGGTGACTTGCAAAAATAATGAATCACTGGTGGGTATCTAGGCAATAGCCTTGATTGCAGGATTCATCTCATGGCTGTTAGCCACCTCCTGCTCTTCCCCCCAGCTATGCTGTGCTCGTAATCTTAAGTCCAGACTCAGAGTCTACACTGTGGTGCAGGTAATTGCCCATCCCAAATGTCTGTGTAGCTGTCATGTGTTATACTATTCACTGATCACTGGAAGAATTAAAAGCTTGCTGTTAAGAGGGAGGCTCTATATGGACTTGCTTTCGTAATGACACAGAATCAGGCATCACCCCATCATCACCTCCAACACTGCTCCTTCAGTAACCAGCATTTGTGCACTAAGCAGCACCCTACTAAAATTGTCACTTGGGCTTTATTGACCACTTCACAGTTGCTCCTGCAGTTTTTTTGCTTGTCATGGGAGAATAATTGATGTTCAAATTTCTGTCTCAACCCCTGCTGCTAAGGAGGTGCCTTCATGGACTTCCTTTTGTTCTTCTGCCTGTTGGTCTTCTAATATGCTCTTGTAGCTGAAGCGTAGGGTTTATGACATCTCTGTCTCCAGATGTATTGGACCTAATTCTTTTCAGGTGTGAAAAAAGTGTTTTATAACCACAATATCACAATAAATATAAAGAAATATGGACAATGCAGGCAGCTCCCGAGCAGATGCTGGTGGAGTAAGGCTGCCTGGTTCTATCACTCTCTATTCTCACTGATGAATGTTGATAAAGGCCAGACGAGGCCTTTTTTGTCGTTTCCATGCTCACTGGCAGCTCAGACTCTTTCAGAGAAGATCCATGTTGCTTTTCAGGATGTTCCAAGCCTTGCTTTTTTACAGTTCAGTCTCAGATTTCCATGAGTCCTCTACCCTTAAGGCTTCAGGGCACACAGATTTCTGTGGTTTTGTCTCCTGTTTTTCTTATGGCTGCATTGAAGATACATTTCTGATATTTCTTATTCAGTGATACTGCACATTCCATTTAATACCTTCATCAAGGACCTGGACAAGGGGATCAAGGGCACCCTTAGTCAGTCTCACAAGACACAGAGTTGGATGGGAGTGTTGGCCTGCTTGAGGGCAGCAAGGTTCTGCAGAGGGAACTGGAGAGGCTTACTACTTATTTAAATTTTTAGACAGAGCCTTGGAGGTGCCTGGCATCTTAAATATCTTAAAATCAGTCATACAGTCCTTTATGTAAAAAATAAACAAATTACTAATGCCTTCAAAACCATGAAAGCTAGGTTTGATGGTACAACCCTTATAATTCTCCACTGATACTAATAATCATTACTTCATTATGTTAGCTACTTAAACATACAAAATTGGGTTTTTCAACCTGAGCTTCCATGTTTTGTAGGCAGGCTTTTGTTCCACCAAAGCATGCAGACAAATTTTGCTGATTTGAGTTGTAATTAGCAAAACTAGTGAGGCACTTTAGGTTATTTAGCTTCTGAATCAGCAGCATATGTGCTTTCAATTGCCTGCCTGTCCAAAGCTACAGCACAATCAGGTGTAGGTCCTGGATTACACAGAATAGGCATTTTGCCACCCAGACAAGTCCTTTATAGATTATTTCCTAATTTCATATCACAGGTTTGGAAATTCTGGTTCTAACTTGGTAACTCCCACCAAAGTCAATGAGGTCTTTTCTTGACAACTTTAATACCAGATAGGTCCCAAGTCTTCTCAATTAAAACCAATGAAAGTCAGACTTTTAATGCATGCAAATGATTTAGGATGTGACATAATGTAAGTTTCAAGAATATTATTTAACATTATGTTGCTACCTTAGAAATGGATGCAAATAATAATCGTTCTTGGAGTTACTCTGGAGACATGAATGTGCACATTTTGGCACTGAAACTTATCTCCCAGTGGCCTCTACTAACAGCTTGAACTAGAGTTCAAGTTTCATTCCAAGGGATTTGGAAAATGATACATTAGAAAACATCCTATTGGTGCTGTTCTTCACTCTGCATAAGGAAATAACATAGGAAACTCTTTTCCCACTTGGTTTCCTGTCATTTTTTTAAACTTGTTAGTGTAATTCCACTTCCTCCTTCCAAACTGATTTATGTAATCAGTTCTTGATAAAACTGTGCTCTTGAAAAAGGTATTCCAGTTTGAATTTCAGTCTGAGAGCAAGAGATTTTTCCTTTTCCTGTTATTTTTTAATTCAAACTTAAAAAGGCAAATTGCAAGGCCAACAAAGTGCATGGAGATTATAGGGATCTATGACCATAGCACAAACCTCAGGAATCAAAAAACTGGTAGAAAGAGACATTTTTGGTTATCCTGGTCTGGAATTCCTTTTCAGCTTCCAATAGTGCTGACGCTCTCCTAGCACAGTCCTTCTAAAGTAAATCCTGATAGATGATGATACAGTGCTTCATTTTCTTAATCTACTAGTTTAAAACTGGACCATCAAAATTGGAAAATCTCGTGAAAAGCTCATAGTCTTGGTGGGTTTTTTTTCGATTAATACAACTTCTTAAAGTTAACCAATCAACGCTTTTGCTTTCCTTTGTTTTCAGACATGAACCTTCTCCCAGTCATTTAGATGACATGATTTAAGCAGACATTAGTCACTTGGGATGACTTACAGAGAATTTATCCATTAAAAATAACATAAATGGGGTTAGGAGTGCCGTTTTATCACATGCACACATTCACTTCTTTCTTGCCAGGCATAGACAAAACACAAAGGAACACTTCAGAGGCCCTGGTCCCTTTTTTCCTTTCTTTTCAAATAGGCAGATTTCTAGAATCCAGACTTGAAATTTGGCATGGCCACAGCTCTGTGCAAAAAATGTCCTTTCTGTTGCCCTTTAAACAAATAACTAATATTCTTGCTTATTCCTTTCTTCTTTTTTTTTTTTTGCTTCTTCTCTAACAAATCTGGATAGAAAAGCCATGACCGCTAAATTCCATTTGCTCTCTGCTCCAGTCCCCAGTGCTCCTGTTACGACTACAAGAATCATGATGCTGCCACGGTGTTGAGGTTTTTTAAATACAGGAGATGGCACCATCCTACTTGACAGGAGGACAGAGAAAAACAAAATCATGTTATCCCCTCCCTTCAGATTTTCAGTCTAACTACAAGAAAAGTGATAGAAGATGGATTTTGATGGGCAAAACTGTGTGGAAATAGTGAACAAAATGGTAACCACAATTGCCAGCACACATAATGCTTGACAAGCTTGACTTTTGCCAGGACTTTTGCAAGAGTTTTATGGAGGAATTTGAAGAGGAAAAATAGGTACTACTGTAGAGGCTTGTGTGGAGCCTTTTTGCGAAAGGGAAAATGCCAGTAAGCGCTTCTCTCCAGATTTCGTGACATGTTGGGCTGTTGAGAGTTAGTATTTAGCTTCTCCAACACAAGATTACAGATTACAATTGAGAGGGAGCAAGCTGGGAGCAGATTGGAAAATCAGGACAAGCAGCCTACCTACGTTTAGTGTGACAGAGCAGGAGGAGAGGGCAGTCAGTGGAGGTGTGTGGTGAGGAGAGTTCTCATCCCCTGGCTGGTGCTGGCATCAGGAAAAGGGTCTTCCATTTGTCTGAGAGGAGACAGGCAAAGCTGCTGTCGTGTGAGGAGGGCTAGCTGAGAAGTTGTAGTTGTAGCAGTGAACAGAGCAGCTGTCCATCCACAGTGCTAAGGTGAAGAATCAATAAGCTTTGGGCACAGATGCAGCTCTGAATTTCAGGCCTCTGTTGCTGTTTCCAGACTGTTCATCACAGCCAACCCCACCCGAGCTCACTTTTCACAGCCTCTTCCTCTGTTTCTGCTCAGGCTATTTCGGTGCCTCTTGGAGACAGTCCAGTGGCCACATAACTTCCTCCTCAACAAAACATATTCTCCTGTTTCAGCTCTGTTAGGTTTTTTTCCTCTCACTGACTTCAGAGCTAATCCCTGACAACTATTTCCACCAGCCAATAGGTTTGGTGTCTGTATCTGAGCCCTGCACTGTACAGATGCACCAGGACTTTGTCTGCTGCCAGAACTGACTTCTTGCATTCAGGCAACAAAGGCATTCATAACACACTGTTCACTTCATATCAGTTTCTGCATTTGCTTTTCAGGAAGCATTTTTTAAGATGGCATAGTCACGTATTGCAAAAATAACCCCAAAACATAGAAGAAACAGAAATACAATTTAAGTAATTGCAATCTTACATTGTTAGTCTTCAGCTGGCTGAAGTGAAATTATAAATGAGCAGTCTAAACAATTCACAGATTACACTTGCTTTCAGTATATTCCTCCTCCTCATGAGCTGCAGTCTTGCTATCTTCTCAATAAGATGAGGTGATGAGCAAGAAAGCAGGTCCAGGCTAGACTGTGTCCGGTCCTGAGAACTTTTGCAAATTTGCAGGGATTTTGTTTTGGAGGTTTTGGGGAAAAAACCCCTACATATTTTACTACAAATATCAAATACATTCCGCTTCCACTTTTTGTCTGCTTTGGTTAATAAAACTTAAATGCTCAAACCAAAGCAGGGGCTTGCAGAAAAGACTTGGGGAAGTATTCATTTGGCCTATAATGCTGCCTAAGAGTTGCAGTCGTTGCTGCTGGTTAGAGGAGTTGTCTCTAACTTTCTATCCTTACCCCTCTCCTCACTGTCATCACTTGCTATCTCAATTAGAGAAAGCATTGCCTGCCTTTCTGGGTCAGCACAATGCCTTAATAGCAGGATTCACCCCTGCTGTCAGAATGGGATAGGGTGTGTTTGATACAGGATACTTACAGGATAAAAAGCATCCATAAGACAATAACCTGCAAAGTAAAACTCTTCCCAGAGTCAGTTTCAGGAATGCCACTCTCCATGAAAATTCTACTGACCTGAAATAGGGTTTTAAAAGGCTGGTTTAGCATATATTATCAAACAGTCTGTGAAATACAGATTGTTTTGCTCTTCTCCCCACCCCCTGAAATAGTTTCATGTTAGAAAATGTGATATATAGTGCTAAATACACAGAAAAAGAGTGCTCTGAAATTAGGACATAACATTCTGTTTTCAATATATAGGCTGCAACATTGTCTCTTTCAGGTTTTGATTCCTTACAGAAAGAGATGTCTGCCATTTATCCTCATTAACAGTTTGCAAGTACAAATAAAAGTCAGCTGTGGATGGAATATTATGACGGCTTCCTCTCTTCAGGACTTGATGCACTTACATGTAAATAACACTGAAAAAAGCCCAGACATTTGGTACTTACATATGTCTAATTGTCCAACATGTTGGATAAATATTATTTGAGACTCTTTTCAGTAACTTATTTCTGTGAAAGATAATGCCTAATCTTACTACATTTGTTATTTCAAAGTCTACCTAACTAAATTTGTTATTACAAGTGCAGAGTAGGGAGCAATTAATGCTTCATTTTGAGTCTTCTCAAATGGAATTAATCAGGCTTGCATTTTCTATATTGAAATTGTTGAAGAGAGGACTGAAAAGCTCAGAGCAGCTGCAGAATTCAGAAAGGACGAAGAGCTGAACTTGCACTGAAGATACGATATTGCCCCAGCTTTGCTTCCATCTGTGAATACAACATCTGCTTTTAAGGAAGTGAAATGAGAAACTGCATGAATCAATATAAAGATGGTTTCTATTTCCAAGTGTAGACCAGGGCATAGTATTTGTGAAAGAGCATTGACAGGAGGGTTCCATTACTGGTAGAGCATAATTTTAAATTCAACATCATGATTGAGGAGGCTGAAGAAATAGACATAATGATTATGTTGTAATTTAGTATCCCTTCATGATAATTGTAAAGGTAAATGACATGTTACTCCTCCACATACTCACTAGATATCTAGCAAACATCATACTTTTATCTATGTATTAACAAATAAAATGTGCCTTGCCCCAACAATTTTAAAATTAATAATTTGAATATTCTTCTTTATATTATTTTAAGTAGTCTTCAGTACTTGTATACGATCCATTAACCTCAGATAATGTTCTTATTCTTGCTTCCCATAGGAAATCCTAAATGGGAATGCAAAGAAAGGAATAATTAAATTTTTACAACTAGACTTGAAAAAATTCACAAAACTTTGTCATCAACAGAAGACATTTTTAGTGATAATATTTTATTCTAAGTAAGCATGCCACATAACAAATTTGTACTGAGGTGTGTGGTATCACCCAATAATTCATTTTTGCATCAACAAAACTTTCCCTAACCTGTCTTTAAGCTATTAGTCATCAGTATTTCTCTTCTCTGGAAGCATGGTCTGTATTCTCTTTTCCAGTGCTTAGTACTAGTGTAAAAAGTGGGATTTAATTCGGATGCATCTCTTTCTGGTATGCACCACATCAACTTCCTACACAAACAAAGTCAACTGATGCTTGAGCCGTGGATTCTCAGCCCCATCTTGGGCAGAGTAATTGGTTTTGAGGCGCCACGTTCATTGGGGACCAGCAATTCCTGTATATGTTAACAAAGAGAGGCCCTGTCTCAAGGACTTGACACAGACTTAACAAAGCAAGCTTTGTTACAAAAGCTCAGCTTGGAAGGAATGTATAATGGAAGAAAAACTGCATTTACAATTTTGCGTTGTGCATTCAAAACAACTTCAAAGGCAAGTTGTTCTTGGTGGTGTCCAATACTTATTACATATCAAGCATATAAAAAACATCACCATGGTTTAAAATGTGTTTACATGTGTGCACACGTTGCAATCTCACCCTCCAGGGAACGAGTATGTTTTCTTGAAAGTTTATAGCTCACAATTACCGGAGCCCAGTGACTTACATTTTCCTAGCTGATTTCCAGGAGGCCGGTTTTGACCGCTGCCTCTTGGTGAGCCACAGTGTTCCAGCTCCCTTGTTAGACTGAAGACACTTACATAAACAAGCATCTCCAAGGCTTCCCTAATTCCTTTGTGGAAGTGATGGGATGTTGAGAAATGGAATAATGAGAAATTTCACCAGCTGAATGATTCACAATCATTTGTGCCTTTCAGATGGCTCCGCTGTTCCCTCTGACAGTAAACGGGAGGGCCAGGGCTCAAATCTGTCTGGCATTGTGAATGACCATTGAAAATGTTGATCTCGGTAGTGCAGCACTAGGTGCTGAATTTCCATACTGAAAGAAGCCTGAAGTGATATCCAAGGTCAAGGACACAGACAGGAACATGAACTTTGTCTTAGCTGGGGTGACAGGAGGAGTGAAAAGGGCATGATGGTCATACATACATATTTCTTCGTATTTGAAAATGTACATTTCTGCTCTCTATGAAAACCAGTTTATCAGATTGAGCACTTTCTCTCCGAAAGGCTTCCTATATAACTCCATGTCCGTAGACTTCAGCTAGTACTTCCTTCCCTGGCTCCAATGATGGAAATTTGTATTCTGTTTTGTTTCTTTTGCCTGAAATTTAATCTGTACACGCAAACCCTTGATCAAAACTGAATGCTAAAACAATTCTGCCACTCTCCTTTGCACGAAATAGTGCTTACTCACAGAAATATTCCTTTTGAAGTTGCTTTATATATACCAGAGAAATACATAAGAGTCCAGAGGGCTGAGAGATACTGTACTTGTTGAGCAAAGGCCATATTCTGATGTCACCAGATATGGTATTTATGAGTAGTCTTTCATGCTGCTTTTTATTTCAGGATTCTGTAAGTGTTAAATTTTTTTTTTTTTTTTTTTTTTTTTTTTTTTTTTTTTTTTTTTTATTTTTTTTTTTTTTTAAAAGAGAACCTTAGGGATTCAGAGGGACTTTTAGGAAGAGCAACTATGAGTCCTAAAAACACCAGTGGAAAGAAATACTGATTTATTAAACAATGCAGTTTAAGACAAAAGACAGTTAACTGTCTGCATTTTCCTCCTGATATTCATAAGACATGAACAAGTATATAATTTCCAGAGTTTTAAAATAGCTACTTATTTAGATCATCAGAAAATGGCCCCATCCCACATAGGATGCAAAAACCCAGTGATCCACTATTAAGTGAAGCTGTTCCAGATAAACTGTGAGCCAACTGACCCTGGAAATTTAGTACCCAAGTTGCGTGACTTGAAAATCTGTTCAAAGCAAGGCATGGCTGCAGGCCTTGACTGTTGTACTTTAGTAGCCATAGTAACATGGTCTCTGGAGACCTAATGCTAGTGAATTTTCCTTTATTTCAAGGAAGAGTAATAAGAGAAATGTGCATTGGAACTTGTTCTCTTTCTTTTTTTTTTTTTTCTCCTCCTTATTTTTACTATGCCGTGACCTTGACCAAAATATCTTTGAAGTATTTTCTGGCTGATTTTCTGCTATGAGACTAGGAAAAAAAAAATCAGGATATATAAAGGATCTTGCCAAAGGAAGTCCTATCTTCCTCAAAATATTTGCCTTCTTTCCCAAAGAGAATCTCTTGACTAATAAAGTTTAAAAACTTCTTAATGGAAGGAACTGATAACTTTCATCTCATAGCTACTGCAGGCACCAGAATAATATCATACTGTCTTTGAACTGACAGATTAATTGTTTTTTTGTTTCAGTAGCAGGTGCAGCTTTTCGTGAGTACATAATTGGATGTACATGTTTTTTCAAAAGAACACAGGCCCCTAACTTGTGCCAAGCTCTCTGGGTTGTTTTTTTTTTTCATTTGGGAAAAAAAGTCCCACATGATTTCATTTTTTAAGTTCAATGTAGAAAACTAATGTAAGTGTTTTTAAAAAGCCAAATACAAACAAACAAATGTTCACAATACGTACTTAAGTCTGTCTCACATGTTTCAGCTATTATCCTGGATTAGAAATTCCATCTGTCATTGAATCCATATGGTTTGCCAAATGGCAGTTTAAAACCATGTATTTTTTGCAGATTTGAAGTTAGTTGTTTCTTGTTGTAAAAGTTTTAAGGTCCATACTAATACCTTTGTGTGTTTGTTTCTATGTGTGCATGTGACCCTCTGTGCATGTGTAAGAATATGCAATGTTGCAAAAAAGTTTTAGGATGCAAGTGGACTTTACTGATTGGAACACACTTGTTGTACACAAAACAAATACCACCAACACTGAGTAGTGGATTTTGGTTCTTTCCACCTCTAAACACCAGAGGCTCATTTAGGATTTCCATTATTTCTGCAGAGAAGATTAAACTGAAATGAGCAGAGCTGCCTCTACTTCTCTGTGCTGCCCTCTCAGTGTTTGGGGCAAATGTGCTTTCATTAGGGAGTGCAAACTGCACAGGTATGAGGCTGGTCCATGTCCTTTTTCCTGTTCCATCTCTCCAGGTTATCCATCACCCAGGCACATGGCTGCTGTGATTCTGACACAGCACACCTGTGCAGCCCCCAGTTCACTGGGAATGAAAGCTATTGCTGAGAATTTTATTTCAATGACTGAGAATGCTTAAAAATCAAAAGTGGAGCCATAGACTTTGTTGTGCTGTTTAATGTGAGATGTGGTAACTTAGAACAAAAAAGCTGGCAATAGTTTTCACTCATTCTTGTGGATTGAAGCTGTCTCTCCTACTCAGTCTAACAAGTCACTAGGCTTCTGGCCAGAAAAATGGAAAAATCTCTCTGCAGTGTTACTGTAAAGGATTTCAGTATGGAGCTGTATTTGGTACCTGAGAGATTTATCTGAGAGGTTGGAAAGGTGTTTCCCTACTGATTTGCAATCCCCGTTACCCACTCGGGGTGAGTAATGTGCTAGCAAACACCCTTCTCCTTATCCCCACCCATGGTAAGTAGATAATAAAAGTATAAATCTCAGTCCATCTCTGACTCTATTGAGAGTCTTCTGTGTTACAGATGTCTGTTTTCCCACTGAACTACAGTTTAGGGTAATATTGTGAAAGCAGAAGAATTTGCAGACATGGATGAGACTCACTGGTATAATGTTTTACTTGATACCCAGCTTGTCTTTTTTTAATGTGTCTGAAGCAGCAGGTTTCCTAGCTAAAATGAATTTAGAGACATGGAATTTGTGTTAATCCTCAACTGAGTCATGTGGCTCCATAAAAGTTGTTTTTGCACCAAAGTGGATTTTGCTTTCCCTGCTTGCAGGGCAAAGCTTCTGATGTCTGGTATTGGGGTGGTGAAAACCAGGGGGTGCTTATCTAAGAGGTATAACCTCAGGAGAGGACATCAGCATTTTGAGAACAAACCAAAAACAAAGAAGGGGAAGTTTGGAAATATCTTCATTTACATACTTGCTTCAAATCCACAAGTGTTCCTGGCTTAACCTAAACACATGGCTCCTTGAATTTTTTGTCCATTTCTTCTCCCCTCTTCCCCCCTCCTACCTCTTCCTTAATACCTCCTCTAACCTCACAGATGTAGTTGCCAGTACACTGATCTGAACCCTTGGAAATACACATGGTCCCATTTCCCTTTCCAATTTTAAAAATTGTTGCACCTAGTCCAGCTTGACTCTAGCTCTGTGAAAAAAAAAATGTGTAAAGAAAAATCTTCCTGCTTTCCACTGTGGGGGCTCAAGTCTTAAATTTTAAGGGCAGAGACTGATCTCTTAAGTATGTATATAGGCTTAAGGAGTACATACCAATGTGTTGAAGAAGACTAATTTGTTGAATATATGAGTTTATCTCTCGATTCATACAAGCAAACCTTGACAAAGGCAGATATCCCTACAGGGGCTGAAAACCTCCAGCTTGCCTGCAGGACAGTGGAGGATATTTTAAGGATGTTCAGTGTGATAATGTGTAGGATTCTTTGATAATATTTGTATCTTGTAATCATTGTTTAAGCTATTCCAGGTAGGGCTTGGTGTATTAATTTGTGTAGCTTAAGAACTTTTTTTAAAATTAAGCACATTTCTTTCATTTTTTAAATGAGAAGTTCTTCACTTCTTCAGTTCTTAAGAACTGTGAATTTTTAACTTCTACCTGGTCCAGTTTCATGGGCAGGACTCGAGGTTTTTCAGAATATGCATGGTAAGAGCCACAGACAAAAAGACAAAGACAAAAAGGAGCTCCCTTAAGTGTCCTACAGTTATCTTTGTGGAAAATTGTAGTCTATCCAAATTAAAAGGCCTGCCAGATGCTCAAAATGTAATAAAATTCCTAACATCACATCACTGATGGTTTCATTGTTGTGAAGACGAGTCCAATGAGACAAGATGCCAAAAATGCTTTCTTGTCTCCATTTGACATTGGAAATGTACATGACAGATGCCATCCATGGAGGTTCCCCTCAGTGCAGCGAGAGGCACAGATGTGAAGATGCAGAAATCTTGATCTACCATCTTCTTGTTGGTGGGGTCCTGGGACAAATTTGGGCATAATTTAGAGTAGGAAAATAGCACCAGTTGAGCAAGTCCTTGTGCTTGAAGAGTTGACAAGGAGAACTAGTATTCAACACAAGCACAACTAGGCAGAGATCACTCTCATTCTGCAAAGCATCTGTACCTATGGAGATGACCCAGAGCAAAACAAGATTTGCCATTGACTGTTCTTAGCACTGATTTATGGTGAGTGTAGACCTGATTGAATTGCTGCTACCATTGAAGGCCATTGAAGGCTCTCCATTACTTTTCTCAAGTCAGTTTCACAGGTTCTTCAAGGCACAGAGCCTCTGGCCAAGTGTGGTCCCATGGGGCCGCGTTTCCAAAGGTGCTCCACATCTATGATGGGAGCCAAACCTTCTGAGGAGGTCAGTCTATTGTGCACTGAGCTCTTGAAATTCTGCCCGCCATTGTCACAGTGGGAACAGCTTTCAAGCAGCCTTGGAAATCTGGTCCTTGTTTAGGAACCAAAAAGAGAACCATCTCACAAAAATATGTCAGTGTATCTGGTTACTGAGCAATTGAAAATCTGTCCTCACTGTGATTCAGGATTAACTCAGGATTAATAGGCACATCAGTAAATTGAGAGTAAGGTGAAGCAAGGATAATAATAATATAGCAGTATTTCACCAACAGCTATTTGAACTGATGTCTCAAAGACCTCAAAACCACCACATGAAAGGATCTAGACTACTTTGGAGGGCAAGCCTGCCAGAGTAAAGATATGTTACCAGAACTTTATCAAGGGAAGAGAGGCAAAATTAGTCAGTCCTCATGCAGCATGATCTTAACGTTTGCATCATGTATTTAATTTAATGCTCACGTTTATTTTCTCATCTCTCTGGTTACTGTCTTTTCATCCCCAAGTGTGTAAGAATTAATTTAGCTCTTTTCTAGATTTTCTAGATTGTTTTATACCAGTGAGGTATTTATTGCCTACTTTTTATATTCATTGCACTTATGCAGTTATGGTATGTATGTATTTTTATAGCAGCTTAAGAAGAAAGCCATTAAAAAAATACAGATCCAGTTTTAAAGTCATAGTTACAACAGCACATGTATTTAATTTTCCCTTTGGATATTACTATATTATATGTACTAATGCATATATATTCAAAGCAATTATTATGGAATGTGCAGTTTTATATTAAAAGAAAAAAGAAAGTAGTTGACCCTTGCTATTAAACTTTTAATTCTATGAATTAATGAGAAAATATAATTATGCAGACAATTAAGCAGACAATAAACTAGTAATGTAATATGGTCATTATACTGTAATTAACTATCTTAACATTTTAGAAAAGAAAGAAAGCATGTTCCAGGTTGTTACTAATTTTTCATGGTAGGAAAAAATTTAGTGTCCAACTTTTTGCAGAGTGAATTTTTTTCATTCCTAGGTTATTCTTAAAATTATTACATTCATGCTCACTTTATTCTTTATATTCTGATTATCTTTTAAAGTGTTTTATTTTCCTTTTTCAGTCACTGAATGGTTTTGCCTTGGTGGTGAGTGCAGATGGAATGATATTTTATGCATCGTCGACAATTGTGGACTATCTAGGGTTTCATCAGGTAAATATATCGAGAAAGAATACCCAGTCACTGACATTATGTTGGCTTTCTTGTCAATATATATACATTGTCAATATTATAACTTCTGCTATTATTTTTAAATGCAGCACTGTATGTTGCTACCTTATCCACCTTATCCTTCTACTAGTGATTAGACATATACTTACTGAAATAAGGGGGGGTTTTGTGCCACCCCAGACTATTTTTTTTGGTAAATATGACAGGTGAAGATTTATTTATTGTAATTTCCTTTTATAAAGCTTTCATTAGCAGAAACATGATCTGTTGTAAAACTCAGATTTAGCTAGAAGTTTCTTTTCAATTTCAGTATAAGACGCTGCTTTTCTAGGCTGATTGCCTGTGTGTAATATATTCTGAAGTCAGAGAATAACAGAACCATACAGTTTGAAAGGACCTCTGGAGGTCATCTAGTCCAAACTCCTGCTCAAAGCACATTGAGATAGAGCAGGCTGATGCAAACTGATCAAGCTTTGAGTTTCTATGACCCCTCTGGAAGATGTGTTCCCTTGTTTAGCCATCACGACTGTAATCTTTTTTTCGCTTAAGTCTCAGCTCCCCATGTTGCCACTTGTGTCTGTTGTTTTTTGCACTCTCACTTTGTTCTTCTGAGAAGAGTCAGGCTTTGTCTTCTCTTTCCCTGCTTATTTGGTTGATGTAGACAGCAGTATGTTTTTTCTGTGGTTTTCCCTTCTGAAAGTTGAACAAACCCTGTTCTTCCCTCCTAGATATACTCCATCTCTCTTAAACGTCTTGGTAGCACTCTCCTGGGCTCATTTTGATTTGCTAATCTCTTTCTTTTCATGGGGTGCCCGAAATTAAGAGAGAAATTTGCCTTTGCTGAACTTCCTGAGGCTCCTGTCAGCCTGTTTTTACAGCCCACCAAGGAGCTGCCCTGCCCTCCCCAGCTGGCACCCTCTGCAAACCTGCTGAACCTGCAAACCTCGTATTCTACCCATGATTCCTTCATCAAGAAATTAAAGAGGGTTTGTCCCAGCACAAATCCCTAGAGGGATGCCACTAGTCATCACTTGCCAGTTGGATGTTTATTACTCACATTTGCATATGTACAAAGAGTTAAGAATAGAAAGAATCATCTTTGGATGTGAAGGGAAAAAGCAGATGTTGAGAAGTAGAGGCATTTGAAACAACTTTCCTCATTAGAGCTGCTCTGAAGATGGCCTACACCTGCCATTATTTTAAGCAAAGTATCAATGTAAAGATAAGTGGCTGCCCCCCTACAGTTACTAATTAACCATCCTTGTTGTAATTGTTTCAGACTGATGTAATGCACCAAAACATATATGATTACATTCACGTGGATGACCGCCAGGATTTTTGTAGACAACTGCACTGGGCCATGAATCCTCCCCAGATGTTGTCTGGACAGCAACTACAGTCAGAAACAGGTGGGATTGTGTCTGTTGATTGGAAACATAGGCACCACTGCACAGAGATAGAATTGCACTCCACCTACACCTGTGTCAGAACCATGTCAAGTCAGATTCTTCACTGGAAAGATGCACAGTGGCCATTTATTAATGTTATTTTCTCAGAGATGACATTTCTTCCTGATCCTGGGCATTTATAAGGTAGAGTGTGCCACTGATGCTACAAAGTTGTTTCCTTTGCTTTTCTCTTACACACTCAGAACGAGCAGCATCAATTCAAACTTCTGTTGGCAGCAGATCAGGACATCCATAGTCCTCTCATTGACACAAAAGGTTTCTGTACAGAACCACCGTGGCAGCATCACTATCTGCCATTTGTTTTCCCATGCAAAGTGATGTAGACAGGAGCCTTCTGAGGAACAAGTAGGTTTAGCAATGTACATTTTCCTCTGAGGCTATACTTCCCTCGGATAAGAGTTGGATGCCTGCACTCAAGATTTCTCCTACATGAGATATTAAGCTGAAATCACAACTAGACAACTTATAATCAGGTTGAGATTGTTAACCTTATAAAAAATTCTTGATCTCAGCAAAATGTATGCATTTCACCAGAAAGTGAGGTAGTAATTGAGGAAATATATTGGGAAGCATAGTCACCAGATGAGAGGGGAGAAACTTGCAAGAAATCCTTCAGCAACCCCTACAAAGCCTTCAGGAACATAAACATGAAACTTTGGTGGAATTTCTTGCATTTCCTGTAAAACAGTTTCTGTGTTTTACAAGAGTCTTATAAATATCCAAGCATCTTTGCAAGATTTTGTAGGAAGAACGCAGGAAACAAGCAAAAGAACATCCACCAATATTTCAAACTATAAAGTTTAAAAATATTTGGATTTTTTGTCCTAGCGTATATTGTCAAGAATTTCAGGTCTTGATTTCATAGTTTTGTATGAATATTTGTGTGTTTTGGGAAATATTTCAAAATCTTGTGCACTTGTACAAAAAAATCAAAGAAGCACAACAGCTGAACATAAGCTAATCATCTACTGTCCATTTTTTATTCTGTTTTTTTCCTAGGATTAGAATTTTTCCTTATTTTCTTCTCCTGTCTAATGCATTTTCTGTGATCTCTGATCTCAAAACCAGCAACATCTGTTACCCTGTTTTGCGTCATTAAAAATCACAAAAACTCAGGAAATAAAGTCCAAATTTCTCAAGAAACTCACCCGAATCCCACTGCAGAGCTTTTATTTTTCTTTTGGTAGAGCATGTGCAGATGTATCCATACATGACACCATTGAATATTCGCTCATCCGTAAAGCAATTTTTAGCAATTTCCGTAACAGCTTCCTCAACTGGCTACAGAACATTTTCATTATTTCTTAGTGTGATCTGATATATGTTGCCTCCACTGTTGTTCCTAGGAGAGGAATATATTCTCAGTAAATTGTTCAAAGCACAAGAGAATGACAGCATGACAACAGATTATTCTTCCTTTTTAACCCGCTGTTTCATCTGTCGAGTTCGCTGCTTGTTGGACAGTACTTCTGGATTCCTTGTAAGTACAACTTCACTTTGATCATTGTAGGCATGACATAACAGATTTTAATTACTTCATATGAAAAATTCTTCAACATAAATATTGTAGAAATCCATGGACAGGATACACTTTTCTTTTGCTGTGCACTAACAAGAAACACCTAAAGATAGTTATTAATATGTGTAAAGAGTGATGGGAGAAAAGAAGGTTGTAATATTTGAAACTGAAAAACTTTAAATTTTTTTATGTTTTGAGCTCTTTTCATCAATATCTGTCCTCAATTTGTACTGGGCGTAGCACAAGGGTGGCAAGCCCGAATTTCAACAATTAACATTTAAGCCCAAACTATTTGCTTTAAGGAGAAGGAAAACGAAGGCTCTGTTTTTCCCTTTTGTAATGAATCCTTTAATAATAAAACCTAGAATTAGAAAGTCTCTTCCATGCTCCATACTAGGAACGGTTCATTTCTAGAAATCACTTCTCCTTTTCCTTAGTAAAGACCAATGCTGTTTCTACTTAGGGGAAACTCTAGCACGTGCAAAGAAAACGAAACAATCAGCATGAGACTGGGAAATGCAAGTTCTGTCTCAGATGCTCATTTGCTAGAAGGCTTTGGGTCTTAACAGGCACCATTTCTGCATCCCTGCTTTAATCTCGTGGCTCTGGAAAACGCCAGACTCAAATGGGCTGATTTTTCACTGGGTATTTTTTTGGTAGTTAATTTTTTCACTGAGAGGCAGCAGCTTGCTGTTAACTTGATCCCTGCCTTCTACATAGACATTTGAGGCAGGGACAGGCAGTTCCTTCCAAGCCATGCACTCTGTATCCAGCTATCTTGGGCATCTCTTTTCCCTTGGCACCTGTCTGCACAGTCCTTGGGTTGTGCCAGTCCCTATACTTCCCAGAGGAAGTGCAGAGTCAGAGGAAAGAAGCTAAGAAACCATCTTGCTGGAGAGAACAGAGCATGGGAAAATAATGGTTCCAGCTTCAGTGGGGTACAGAGGAAACAACTGTTTGTGCCACTTAACATGGCTCATTTTGGCAAACAGAACATAACACAGAACTTCTGAGTACACAAGAGAGGAAAAAAACTCAACCAGCATCAAAAGTCTCATCTTACTGTTGATAGTACCTCCACCCACCCTGTCTCTGAAATGGCATGGTTTAAATTATATGAAGAAAATGAAATTCCTAGTTTTAATCCCTGATTCAAAACCAGGTTTGGTGTTAAATAACACAGTCCATAGGTTGTACTAGTATTTTAAATGTTTACACACTGAATGTTTAAGGGTTTGTTTTGTTTTGTTTTATACCAGACAATGCAGTTCCAAGGCAAACTCAAGTTCCTCTTTGGACAAAGGAAGAAGTCCTCATCAGGAACAGTACTGCCACCTCAGCTGTCCTTATTCTGCATAGTGGTACCACTTCTGCTCCCTTCTGTGACAGACATGAAGATGAAAAGCCTGCTTGTGAGAGCAAAACACAAAGCTGATGATGCAGCAGCAGCGAACACAAAGTATTTACAAATTAATCTTTTGGCATTTAGTGAAGATTACGGGCTATTAAGCATTTAAAAACCACAAATTATGCTAAATATCTCTCACCATTTTCAAACTCTTCCTCAGAAAAGTGAATAATTTATCTGGATTTAACTATTACAAAATAAATATAATACAATTACTATAATATAACATAATAGAGTGCAAGATGATGCAATATATTATACTTTTTTATAATATATATTTTGTACTATATTCCAATATATAAAATTTTATATTAGAAATGGAACATTAGTACATCTTTCTAAACTTCAGAAGTTACCAATACAGTAAGCCAGTCTACTAGCTGTAAAACTGGAAAAGAAAAAGTATTTTTACTGCAATTTTGTAATTTCAGTCTCTTCTGCTAACACAATTATTTCAACTGGGGCATTTTGGTAACAAACAAAGGAAAAGGAAAACTTCAGAAAGCTCAGTGTGTGTGTGGGGGGGGCGGTGTTCACAGAGAGTCTAATGAGTTGTACTTGGTGTATGCATTTATCTTTCAACAGAAGTTTTATGAACACGTAAGTTTACAATTGCACTAAATCGCTTGGGGGTGATCATTTGGTAGCAATCACAAAAGATCAGGCCAGATTGTGTTGAGGCTCATCTCCTTCCTAACACTTATTTTTGTTACTCTTCTATGGCAGAATTTGCTGATGTTTGAGGCTAGATTCATATTTTCCCTTATTTGCTTAAATATAACCTTACAGTAATGAGTTCTATTGTGGTGAAGCAAAATGCTTGTCAGGATGATTGACTGTATCATCATTTGGCTTTTAATTAGATTATGCTTGTGTATGTGTGGATTCACTATCCAGATGTATAATGTGGTTGTAGCACATACATCCTTTTGAGAAGAACTAAATTGCTGGAAGTCTGGTATGATGGACTATGCAGGCTTTTGGAATAGAATTGGAAAGTCATTTCTACTTGCTAGTTTTTTCAGTGGCCCAGGTGAAATTAACTCATGATCAGAATTAAGCTCCTATTAGAGATGCTTTACCACCTGACTGGACAGTGGCCAAGGATTTGACAAGAATGAAGCAACCATTTATCTTCAGTGTTTCCTTTGGTTCAGGCCTGAAGCATGAAAGCCAAGGATGGTGGGAAGATTTACAAAGTCTTTTTTTCTTGAATGGTCTTAATGCAGGGAGCATTTGTAATTCAGTGTCACAGAAACTGCACCCTTTTTAAGCCCTGATTCAAGCATTTTCAACTAAAGATTGGAAGAAATACACTGAAATCATGTGGTGCTTATTGCAAATTGAAGTTGTGCTAACTCTTAAATGCATTGCTGGTCACTGTGATGTACATACCTCGAATGCAACTTGAATAGGAAGAGCAGAATATACACGGAATTTATTTCAATTCCAGATGAAATTTATTGTTCCAGATATAGTAAGTCATGAGCAGAATATTCCTAAACATAACTATTCCTCTTAATTGAATACAGAACTCCGGTCACTCACTAGCTGGAGCAACCAAATGATGCAGGAAAAAGACAATTATTTAGTGCTAGTTACTTTAGTACATACTTAAAACAAATGCCTTTGCTAAGGGTCACGAGCTTGAAGATCATATCTTTTTGAGTCTGTGATTCTACTCTGTTGTCTGTCATTCGCTGACAACGAGTTTTCCACATTTTCTGCCCTCCACAGCTCCGGCTCAAAAGGCAGCTCAGGACTTTGTGAAGCAACAGAATCATATGGGGGAAACAATCACCATGAAGGTGCTGCCTTCACTAATGCATTACAGATTGCTGAAAACCAAATCAAAGGTACTGCTAAGTACTTCTAGATTATATACAGTTTATAGAAAAAGAACCTCAT
Organism: Prinia subflava; assembly: GCF_021018805.1. Lineage (NCBI taxonomy): Eukaryota > Metazoa > Chordata > Aves > Passeriformes > Cisticolidae > Prinia > Prinia subflava. The sequence goes on from NC_086247.1 coordinate 61,653,212, forward strand.
CTTTTATTTTCTCCTGAGAACTTTTTCAGGTTTCGGTCCCAATGCTCTCTTTCTTCTTCTTCTCCCTAACCCATCTTTTTAAAAAAAATACAAAAAAATTGTCCACCTCAAAAGATAATACTGAATCAGTCTGTGATTTCAGAGTGGGCAGAGAAATAAACAATCATGGTAAATAATAAATAGTAAATAAATGGTAGTAAAAGCATATGCAATGTATGCTTGCCTAAAAGTGGCAGTACTGAATTTAATAAGTTCATTGGAAAACCCTAATAATTAATAACAATATCTATCCCTCTTTGAGGAAAACTGGACAACCTGTTACAAATGTTAGTTTTCCCCAAAGATTAAAAAACAGAGGAAAATTAGAATGCATTGTCTTTAAAACTCATGATGTGCCCACAGCTTTGACTCACACTTTTCCAGTGTTTGGCTGTGGAAAATTATGAGAGTCTAGGCTCTATTTCAGATTTTACAACAGATAAAATTTTGATGGTAAATCTACCCCACTGGGCAACTTCTTGAGCGGACTTGTACTCATCCTTTTGTCATATCTGCTGGAAATCTTAATTGTCGTTAAAACCATTCCTCTCTTATGGCTTCATTTTTCATTAATATTTTTTTGTGAGTGTACTACTACTATTACTGAGAGGAAAATATTAGAAGGAGTGAGTAATACTGAAAAATCCTTGGTAATAGTTTAAGTGCTCTAGTAGGCTTTTCAAAATTTAGTTTTAAGACGCAATTTGCTTCATTCTGTGACATATTTTAGCTTGTACTTTCCTATGCTGATGCTTGTAAGGCAACAAAGAAATCTTTGAACATTCACAGTTTAGGTAACAAAAAATACTGAATACTGTTTGTATTAAAATCTATTTTCTTTTAAATTATATAGCAAAGAATAATGGAGAAAATGGCATTTCTCTAGTCAAAGTACAAACAAATGAAGATCACTGGGTCTGGGTTCAAGCTAACACTCAACTTCTGTATCGAAGTGGTTGTTCAGAATATGTCCTTGCCCAACAGCAAATGTTAAAGTAAGTATATTTTCCAAAAAGAGAAAAAAAAATAGGAAAATGAATGTATTTTTTTGTATGAAATCTTTCAAAGGGCTGTAGTGACCTAAGAGAAGACCTGAATGAGAAAAATATGGTTTAGTTATGATATGGAAATCTATTTCTGTCTTGGAACATATGAAATGGCTGTTGCAGTCCTAAACAATATTTATTTTCTGTCTTCAGCTTTTTCTTCTTCTGCAGTTGAGTATGCATATATATAAACACAAAGAAAATAGTTTGAAATAGAAATAGATTATTAATATTTGACTTTCTTGCACAAAAATATATATTTTGGGTTTTGTTTTACAGTGCAGGTGAAAATCTAGTGTCCTAGATTTTCTGCATATCAGCATTTGACTATGTTAAGCTTTTTTGCCCTTCATATAAGACAGTTGAGCTCATGTTTTTAGTTGTATATGTCCAATGTAATCTAAAGAAGGATACCCATATTCATTGTGTGCTTGTGGATAGATCTATCTAGTTGCCTGTAGGCTCAGTCACAGAGTGTAAATTAATCTCACAGATTTCCATTCAGAGAGGAGTTCTTGGATGAGTTTTACCCTTTCCTTCCGAACTGGCTTTTCATCCTTCCCCCATGGGACTGTCTGTTCCAGTTCCTGAGGGTCTTGTTGAAGTATCCCTTCAGGCTGGTCTGAGGGAAGAGGCAAGAGGGTGGACTTGGTGAGCAGGGGCCAGGAGTTTTACGTAGCCACCATCTGGCCCAGTGCTAAAAATGTGGCTGTGATCCCAGATTTTTTTCCTTAGAATGCCTTGCAGGTGGAAGAAATAAATGAAAAAAGTCTTTGCACTCCTAGAGTAGATATTCCTTGCAGGCAGCGTATCTCCCAAGATCCATGTGAGTAGCAGGGGAGTTCCCACCTGAGGATGCTGGAACCTTTTATCTTTACTGGGATGGCACAAATACCACCTTGCTGTGTCAGGGAATTAATTTTTATTAAGAAGCAGATTAAAAGGGACTGTTTCTTTTATTGGTTTCTCTACTTCTAAATAGTTTGTGTAATTAAGCATGTTTACTTAGTTACATTTTTGCTTTCTGAGTAAATAAAATCCTTCCTTTGTGCTTGATAGTTCCCACAGACTGAGGTACTACATGAGTTGGCCTTGGTGATTATATTCAGTTCTGTCTTAGTCTGCAACAGAGTCTGTATTTGCTACAACTTTTTTTTGTTGCTGTTAAAGTCTATGCTGTCCTCCAGGAAACATAGATTCTTTTGGAGAATTTTCACTGGATACTATTTCACTGTAAAATTCTTCATTTGGGGATTTAACTTTTTTTGACTATCGCATTTTGTTCAGTGCTGTGCTTCCCAATTTGACCATTTTCTGAGAAGCGTATTCTGCAGCAAACTTGTATCAGACTATTTGCATCTCAATACTGTCAATAATTAAAATAGGAATATTTAGTAGAGGACCAAAAATATTTAATACCTCATTAAAGAAAAAGAGAGAGAAAATATTCTTCTTTCATGGTGTACATTATTACAGTGGGACTCTCTGTCTTTGTAACAACATGGACTCCCTCTACTGGAAAATCCTTTTCTTGCACATTAATTCGATACTCGAGGAAAAAGTTCTTTTGTGAACTAAGAAAAAGCTTTCTAAACTCCTTAGTAGCTCTTCAGGTTTTCATACACAGTTTCCTATTGAGATGTCTGCTTCTTGTTTGGATAGGGATGAGGTGGTTTTATGGCACTTGACCCCGCAGAGTTGGGAATCAGCCCATTAGTGATTTCAAGAACTAAATCTCAGGATTTGGACTCCAGTTCTGAAAACAGCTGCTTTGGGCATGGGAGTGCTCAGGCAACACTCTCTGCCAGTGTCCTTCTTTAATGTTGAGTACTTCAGCTGGAGGTCATGGAAAATTAATTCACTGCCCATCTTAGAAAACAAAAGGCAACATAAATTAAGTTAGACATATAAAACAAACCCACACCCAATATGAACGTCTGTGACTATTTGGCTATTTAATTTGGACATTTTATTTTTTCTCATCCGGGTTCTCAAAAGGTAGGACCCCCATGGTTCTCCCTCAGATCACTCTGATGAGAAAGCTCTTGTGTATCCAAATAATTCCTTGTTAACAAAATATATCTCATTTAAGATATTACTTGTATTTTAGCTCTAGAATTTTCTACACACAAATATTGTTTAGATATATTTTAAGGGAAGAAAAAAAAAAGTACTGTATTGTACTACAATATTTAGGTCTTTATTGAACTGTGTGCCTGAAATGGAAAAACAATGCATGAATTCAAATGAAGCAATGCCTCAGAAAGTTAGCTGTGCACAAACATTGATACCCAGATGCAGGGACATTCTTTTGTTCTCTCAAGCAAATGCAAAGATTATGTGCACAGGAGTGTGAGAGTCCCATATGGAGGACAATGTATGGCTTCTAATGCATGTTAAGCCACTCTGCATCCCAGCAAACAACCATTTAGAAACCTCTGATTGACTGACTTCTTTTTTCTACTGTTATTGAAAGGGAAGAAGATGAACAACTGAAGATACTAAGTGGTTTTTCCAGTTTGAAAGGAAACCTGGAGGGGCTTTCCTATAACAGTGCCATTGAAACTCTGGGCCAGTGGAAGCATCTTAACTGGGCAGCAGTGAAGAATGAACAAGATAATGTAAAAGTGAAGTTCGAGCCTCATACTAATGGTGAGTGTTTTATGCAAGAGGAACCTCTCAGTTCTAACACGTCAGTTTTAGGCATTCAAAACAACTGCACCGCAAACAGCAGCTGGACTTTAAGAAACTCCAGTTCTTGTTCTGTGAGCCAGAGAATGAATATGTGTCCGAACAGGAGGGCTGGATCATTCTACAGTAGAGACCAAAATTTCTTAAATTTGGCATCAACTTGTCCTTCCCACTGGGGAGGCTTAGAAAACGGCCAGCCTTTCTCGGGGCTCCAGCAGCACTGCGCAGACAGCTACGCGACAGACCATGTGAGGCTGCAGAGACCCCCGACGTCCTCAGAGCCTCTCTATGACACCGCCATTCCCGTGGAGATGCCCATCAAAACCGAATACGACTCTGATTCTGAGAACATTGCCGATGGCCACCCGCTCTCGCAGGGCCGAGCCTGGCTGGATGAGAGCGGCTCGGTGAGGAAGCAGGTGTCCGGCTATCCCAGCAGAATTCACCTCAAAACAGAACCGGACCTCTGCCAGCCAGCCTTACCCTGCCAGAAGCCAAGGCACTGCCTTTACGCGCCCCACAACTGGCAGTGCATCATAGCCAACCATCCCAACAACCTGAACTTGAACAGAGCTTGCAAGGGTTCACGGAACAAGGAGGTGGCTCCATTTTGCCCTCAGAACTCCTCCGTGTGTTTGGAAAGCACGCCTGACCTGCCACACACAGCTTGCTACGGCCACTTCTACAGCCCCAGCCCAGGGGAGGAGAAAGAGCAGATTCACGAGGTGTTCAAAATGCCAAGTGAATTTAAAAACCCCTGCTTGGTTCAAGCAATCAAGCGTGAGCCCCTGGATTCTCCACCGTTGTCCAACAGTGGACAGAACAGAGTACACGCCAGCTTCCCTGAAAATACATTAGCAGGTCTTGTGCCTCATAAAACCACTGAATGTACATTTTTGCAATAGATTTTATAACATTTGAAATATTTATAATGTTAAAAGCAAGAAGTTGTAGCTTCTCTTCCAGTTGAGATAAATGATTTCCTAAAATCAAAAGCCAGAGGAAAGATTTTGAGTGTGTTTGTGTTTGTGTGTGTGTGTGTGTGTGTGCACCTGTGTATGAAAACAAACTGAGGCAGGTACATCCTACCCCCTGCTACTGCCCTTCTCTTAGTGATCTTTGGAAAGAGGAAGGAAAGATAAAACATCAGGCCCAGAAAAATAATCATTACTTGCTGCACAGGTATACCTGTTCATTTTTCTTTTATCACCTTTCCTCTCTTGTCTACAGTTTATTAGCAATGTCTAGAAATTTCTGTTTCCTTTGTTCTGCTTGTTTTTTCTCAAGCTGATGTGATGCCTCTGTGCAAATCAAAAATGTTTATGGTCTTCAGTGTGGCCAGTTTGCCACAGGAGTTTTTGCTTTATAATTATTTTTCTACTCGTAAAAGAAGGATTAGCTATTCCTTCATTCCAGCATTAAATTAATGGCAATAGGAAAGGGCTTCCCAACACACCTTCTTAATTTAAAAGGACCACATTAGTAAAAAACCAACTTGGATAAATGCATTAGAAATTATTTCACTTCAAACTGAAGTTACTCCAAATTTTCTTGATAATATTATTGCTTTAGAATCCTTATTTTTCCATTTCATTGCCATCAGCCTTTCATGTTGCTGCTGAAAGACTGAACAATGGGATATAATTCACTTCTAGAAACGAGTTACATAGTGCTATTAAGTATATGTGAGAACAAAGTATTTCTCTTGATTATTTTCCTTGCTGTTACTTGTAACATCAACAAAGGAAATGCACTTTTTTACTTGATAGTATTTCTTTGGCTGATAGCAGCTTGTTAGATATCATCACCTTACATCAAAACCAAATCCCACACTAAGATTATTTTCAAAAACATCCTAGTTTCAATCCCAAAAGAAACCCTTAATCTCACTGAGAGATAGATATATACTTTTCAAAAGCATTTGAGTGCACTTTAGTGCTTTTGAAAACAGAGTGTATACTTTTCTTTGAACCCAGACAGTAATGTGTTTCTATAACAAAAAGAAACCAAACTTATATTTTGGGTTTTGTTATTGTTGTAGTTTGACTCCTGCACTAACTTTTGTTTTAAAATTGCACTATTTCAACTTTATATCAACTTCACTTATATAACAACCACATCATTTTAAAAAGGCTCAGATGTATGTATATGTGCTTTTTGAAAGAAGCCCTGTAATGAATGTTTTCTTTTTCAAAATGTTATAAATAATTATAATGTCTTCCTTTATATTTTAATCATGAAGGGCATGGCTTTACATGCCAGATGAGTGGTATAAAATTCTCCCAAATGTTTTAAATATGTGAGATAAGTGAAGTTTTCAGGTAGTGCAATGGTTCTGCACCTGGGAGGCTGCTCTTCTCCAAGAAGACTGACCATCTTTTCAGACAGAATTTACTGCCTGTTGAGGCATTAGAGTTGGCAGATGTAAAGAAATAAGTGCCAGTTAAGTGCTTATGAACTGTGGTATGAAATGCTGCACACTGAACAGTAAAGAGGGGCAACAACACCTTCCTGTATCTAGGTTAAATCTGTCCTTGTCCAGTTGACCATATCCAAGCCATGAGACCGTTCCCTTTTTTGTGTCTGAGGTGCATCAGCTCCCTGCTGGCCATGTGCTGCCTCTTGTCTGAGACAGTCTTGATATCCCTGCTTTAATACTCCTGCCAGTGGCTGCAATTCAGTGTCAGACCCCTCTCTGAAGCGAGACCGCAGTGTGGAATTCACACTGCTCTCCAGTACACCACTGTCCACATTACACAAACTCAAGCCAAACTGCAAAAATACTTGAGGGCAAGCAAACTTGCTCCTCATGCCGAGTGAGACTGCCATAAATCAGGGTTGCTGCACAGCCTCTGCCTCATTGCTTCACTATCTACATAATGACAAGCAGCAGTTTTTTAGACTCTCTCAGAGTTGCTGCTACAGTGCTTTGCTTGGCACGTAGCAGTGGCACTGCTTATGTGCTGATGCCAGACACTCTACCCTGTGCCTCAGAGCTGCTTGTAGGGTTACAAGTAACCTTGTCATATTCTCCAGTCCACCTCCTTGTGCAGCTGCCTGGCAGAAACAAGGTGATGGAGAGACCGGGCAGTGTGGGAACCAATGGTTGGGGCAAGTGGAGGACACACCTGCATGACCTCTGAAAAGTTCCTAGTTTAATTCCAGACTTGGAGTCACTGTCACATCCCTCTGAATGAGAGTACCTGGGCTTGGTTTCACAGTGCCTTGCACTGTCTCACATCATTTGCACTGATGAAGTGTGACTATGAAACACTGTGGACATCTTCATGTGGACATGCTGGTGCCATTTTGCACAATGGGAGTGGTTACACCAGTGCAACTCTGTAGAGGACTGTGCCACCAAAAGCCTTGTCTGTGCTTAGAAATATTACCTGCTGTGACTAGAGTGGGAGAACTTTACCAGCCAGGTTTCTCTCTTCGGTGCAGAAGCAATTTATACTAACAACAGAAAATCTCTGAAGCTTTCCCTGTTACAAAGTTCATTCTTTTTTGTTGACATAACTCTATCCGCTCTCAGGCTTTCCTGGCACATATCAGTTAGAATTATTTTTCTCATGTTTCCAACAAACCCAGATGCATTTTACACATCTTGATCGATATTATAGAGGTAGGTGAAGTTTCTGCATGTAAGGGAATGTAATCTGACACGTGAGATGTAATGGGCTTCTAGGTGGATGGATGAATGTCTGCCTCAAAAGTGAGATGTCACCTTCTGATTTCCTGCTGTGTAAATGTAGTCATGTTTGTTTCTTTATTGTTCCATAAAGTCTGAAGCCAAGAAAAACACACTTATCCTGCATATCACATTTGATTTTGCCCCACTTAATTTGTGGCTGAGTTCTTATTTCAGGTCTCACATGAAAAATGTGGTATCAGTAGAATTTCTTCTAGTCTAAATTATCACACATGCAGTACAGCAATCTCCCAAGAACTGGGCTTATGAAGAGATCAGCAGTTTATCCTCTTTTTGGACAATTGTTAACCATTATTGGTAGTAAACAAAGACCAGTTCCTTCTAAGTACTTGGAAAGAACAGAGGAAATAAATGCTTAAAACAATCTCTTGCCGTTTCTGTTTAAGGCACAGGTCTGCCTTCATCTTCTCCCCATGATATGTGCCCTGGATTGAGCTGAGACTGAAATCTGACATTGCTTTGTGCCCTGTTAAATGACCACTGATTTAATCTTATAAAACTTTTTTGTATGCAGACATTAATGACCCCCTGGCACTGACCAGTAAATAGGATGAAAGATAGAGCAGTTCTTTTAAGTGGTTATATTTTCTTAGTGCTTGTTGCTGCTTTGGTATTATTCTAAAAACTAGCACTGAAACATAAGTTTTAAGATATTTTCATTAACTGGTGTTTAGCTTTTAGCCTTAATGAAGTGGTATTTTTATCCCTTCAGCACAGCCCTAATGTCTATTTTAGGAGCCTCTCAATGCATTTATTGTATCAACCATAAAAAACTATTCTTGTAGAAGAAATGCCTAGTCAAGTGGTTGCCTGATAGGAGCTTGGAGCATTCAGGCTGAAAGAAATGCCTGACTGATAATAGCATTCAAACTTCCTCAGCCATAAACTCTCCAGAGGCTGAGACAGAATGGACTCATGAATTCCCTGACCTTTGGGGTGGGTATATTTTAGTGTGGAAGGTGAGCAGTTTTAAAAGCTGTGAGAAGGTGTCTCCCCCTGGGATGTTATTTGGTCCACAGAGGGCAGAGACTATTATCAGTGCTAAAGCTGCTGGTCAAGGTCTTGAGTTTGCTGAGAATGTGACCTGATTTCAGCTGCCAGTGGACAGCTGTTGAGCACCATACAAACGCTAGTCCAACACTGCTGAAAGCCACTATTTTCACTGAGAAACAATAAGATTTGAGCTAAGGGTAAGCTTGAATAGCAAAAAGAGGGGATGTTTCTGCACTTACACAGTGACATAAACTGGAGCACACTTCCACTGTTGGTAACCTTATAAATAATTTACATTGACTTTAAAGTGTTTGGATACCAAAGTAAAGATTTGTTTCAGAAGTTCTGAGTGAGGGCAGCACTGTGTGAGTGGTAAGTTTGTTTCAGTTGTCCTCTGCTTAGAGATTTAAGAAGGGAAAGATTAAGGGACTGTACCTAAATTCACTGTAGGAAAGACTAATTTCCCACTCTTTGATTGTAACCTATTAATGCACAGTTTAAGTCGGTGGTTTACCCACACTTTATTGAAAGAGTTATGTATTCCTAAAGTTCTTACATCTGATGACTCAGATGGTATAGGGAAGTCTGACATGAGAGCATCAGTCAGTTCAGTAAGACTGGGTGCTGGTCATTCAATATGGTACAGAGACTGGCATGTGCAATTCTTCTGGAAATTTCTAGTGCTTAAAATACTTAAGAGGCAACAAGCCTGAGGCAAGGAATATTCTGTGGGATAAGACCAGCTTCTGCTGCCTAGAAGCTTTTTAAACTCTGTGTTGAAGCCATACTGGAACTTAAATAGGACAGCCTCACTCACTGTAGGTATTTCAGGAAGCACATCATTTTGTGTTAAAAAAGTGTTATATCTTAACTTTTAGTTAAAAGGCATACTTTCCCCTACCTATGTACATATATTGCCTTTGGCAGTGTTAAAAAATTAACATACTTATTTTCTTTCATTTAAGTGTCACTTAACCAAGAAAACCAGCCTCAGAATGACAGGGGTATAGATCTATTTTTCTTGTCTTCTCTATCTGCTCCTTTCCTCTCTTTCTCTCTGCTCTCTCTGAGTGTAAACATTCAAAATGGAAATACTTTTCTGATCATACTGAGACAAAAATCCTAAACCAAAACTCGACTGTAGGAAACTTGTCACTAGAACAGGAGACTTTCCTTGGAGTTTCTTCTTTTGAATCTTGCCAAGTCCTATGTGAAATTGTTCATCACAACTGAAACAACTGTCTGTAACATGTAGTGAGAAAGAGATTGTGCAGGTGGCCGTGCTCAGGTTGTAGTCACAAGGCTTTTGTCCAGCTGAAGAAGATTCATACATGAGGGCTGCACCAGGTAGCTTAATCTTGTAAGCACTATCACCCTGACAAACAGATCTTTGTCATGTTTCAGTGACATCTGGCATGTTCTTATCACTATCACATTTCCCTACCGTGCCATCAGAAATGCCTCTGAACAAAATCATCAGTGACAGGCTGAAATATATCCTAAACACACAAAGTACTTTAAAAAAAACCAATCCAAAAGTCTGGAGATACAAGCACTGGCTTGTGCTAAGGCAAAGATGTTCTTTGAGTGGAAGTTCAGCAGGAAAGTAAAAAAAAATGTTAAGACAAATTTTGGGCACAGAAAAGACATATTTTCATCAAGGTGTAATTATTCTGTGACTACAGCATCAATTCTTCATCTACTGTTAAAAATTCTGTGGTCTGAAATCACATCCTCTTTTTTCACATTTGTACTGGTAGAATTATGGTAAACAAAGATGAGGCAGAAGGCAGAGAGAACATCAGCTGCTTGGCTAGTCTTAATAATTGTATTTCAGCAATTAAAAGGCTATGTTAAAAAAAATCAGGTGAAGTTCTGGTCTAAGAATCCTCATTTTGTTCCACAGGAGGGTGTGAGCTCTCCCATCTGAACCTCTTTTTTTTCCTTTCTTTTTTTTAGGGTTTTGGACCATGTGTATCCTCCCTGTGTTGATTTAAAATGTGAAATAAGGAGAGGCGAGCATCAACTGTTGTAGGTTGTTTTTTTCTTTTTTCTTTTTAATTTTGTTTTTCTAGAAAGAACTTCAAAAAGGCAAAAGTTATCTCAGTTCTCAATAACAGTATTCAGGTTTTTTTTCTACTCTCAACACAGCTAAGAAGATTATTCCTCTGCATGGTCAACAAACTTCCCTCTTCTGAAAGGGTTCTTCCTCACACCCTCTCCCCTCCGAATTCCTTCTTAAGAAAACCAAAGAACACTTTCTTCTCTTTTCCTCCTCTAGCTTTTCCACCTTTTTGATTGCATTAGGATGGTACATTTTGGTCTCCATCCTTTCTGTTTTCTGTGTCTGCAGCTTTATTTCCACTTTAGGCACACTTCAGAAGTTTTGCCAAGAGAACAGTGTTAGGCAGAAGTGCAATCCCCCATTTCTCTCTCCTCTTTAATAAATGGAGGTACTCACTAATAACAGCTGTGCCCCCAAACCAGAAAAAACGTTCACTCTGCTGGTGAAGCATCCTCTCTTCAGGAGTCTGTACTGCCAAGAAACCCCCAGCTACCACCAACAGTTTAGTGCTGCAAAGTATGTATACAACACCAAATCCTTTTTTCTTTAGACATGGTCTCTTTCTCAAAAAAATCAAGGAACCAATATTCTCCTTTTTCACTTCTCTCATTTTTTTCTGCATGGGTTTATTCTTTCACTGTGCAATTGCACTTCTAATTTAATTTTTTTTTTTTTTAATTAAGAAGGGTATGGAAGCATTACATGACATGTCCAGTGCAGTGTTTTCAATTAGTCCATTTTAGATTTTGAGATTAAAACCACAAATAATGATCAACCATTTTAATGTGACTCCATGTAAAAGACTGACTGTCACAGAAATGTCCAGGTACCAATAATAACATCATCAGGGGTATAACATGACATCACACTCCACCTACAATCCTGTATTAGAAGTGCCATTCCTGCTTCTCCTGAAGAAACACAGTGGAGGATGAGATTAACTCTTAGCAACCTGGTCGAGTGGAAGGTGTCCCTGCCCCTGGCAGGGGGATTGGAACAGGATAATCTTTAAAATCCCTTCTAACCCAAACCATTCTACAGTTCTATGATTAACAAACAGGTGCACGGAGTTCTACCAACAGTTTTGGCCTATCTGGCACTTTGTGATTCCCCCAAAACTTTTTGGGGAGGGTGTATTTCTGGAGAGAACACTGCAACCACCCCAGCACTACTTGAAAATGTTCTAAATTTGCAGGAAATGCCTGCACTGGGGCATGTGACTGAGGCACGAATGCTGCCCATGTGGGGAGATGAAGCAGCAGACAGGCACAGCTCCAGCCCCGGGGAAACCAACTAACCCAACCACTGGCTGTGCTGCTTCGTGCATAGCAGTGTCCTGTGTGTCACGGTGTATCAATAATACACCTGTAAAAGATATTGTGGCTGATTCAAACCAGGCAGTGACCTGGGGATTTGACGTTCTGGCGTGTTGTTTAAACCCGGCGCACTTTTCTGTTGTGTTTTGTACTGTCTCCTCAGCCTGCTTTTAGAAGGAACTTTCAAGCGTACTTCTTAAATTATATTTTACATTTATTACCAGGCAGAAGCGTAAAGCTGAGACATTTTAAAATAAAATGTTTGCATTTAAATTAAAGCCGCTGCTGCCGCTGCGTGTGTTTCTTGCCCTTTTGCTATACTGGGCCCCGGAACCCCCTCGCAGCAGGGCCAGCACTGCGTGGCCTCAGCCGGTTCCAGTATCCCCTCTGGACTTGTTCCAGCATCCACCTTGGCCCCCTCCCAGTATTTGCTCTGGATTGGTCCCACTACCCACCCCCAGCCTGAACCGGCCCCAAGATCCATCCTAAACAGGTCCAGGCACCCACCCTGGTCTGAACTGGGTACAGTATCCTCTCTTGGCCTCAATTGGTCCCAGTATCACCCCTGAACTGGTCCCAGGCTCCTGTACTTGAACTCCTCCCCGGGTTCCTCCTGAGCTGGCCCACTGTGCACCCCGGCCTGCTCCCAGCCCAGCCCCGCCCCGGCCCGGCCGCTCCCGCTGCTCTCCCTCGGGCCAGGCGGAGCCCGGCCCGGCCCAGGGGCGTGGCCTGCTGCCGGAGGCGTGGCCTACTGCAGAGGGGCGTGGCCTGCTGCCGTGGGGCGTGGCCTGCTGCCGTGGGGCGTGGCCTGCTGCCGTGGGGCGTGGCCTGCTGCCGAGGGCGTGGCCTGCTGCCGTGGGGCGTTGCCTGCTACCGTGGGCGTGGTCTGCTGTCGGGAGCGTGGTCTGCTGTCGGGGGGCGTGGCCTGCCGCCGGGCGCGCGGCGCGACGCTGGCTTCCCATTGGCCTCGGCGCGGGGCTGCCCGCCAATGGCCGCCGGCCTGGGGGCGCGGCTGTGGCAGCGGCGGAAGTGACGCACGCTCTGGGGGCGAGGAGGGCGCGAGCTCCCGGATGCTGCTAGGCTGCGCCGGCGGCGGACGGTGTGGATTGAGGCACAGAATGAAACAATAGCGCTTAAATAGCAAAATAATAACCCAGCTCGTCCGCCCGAGGCGTGGACCCCGCTCCCACCTGGTCGCCGTAAAGCGCCGTGTAAACAAGAGTTGATTTTATTTTTGTTTTTATTTTTTTTTCCCGGCCGTGCAGGATGAGCTCCGTGCCTGAGGAAGTTAAGGCAGAAGATGGCCAACCGGAGCTTAAGAAAAAAAAATTTTACTGCAAAGTGAGTGGGTGTCTTTGGTGGATTTTCGGCGCGGGCAGGCGCTGGAAGGTGTGCGGGGCTGGGGACGCGCTCCCGGCCGTGGGGGCAGACCTGGAAGCGAGGGGGCTTCATGTGGGGAATAACGCGGCCCTGGAAGAGCTGAGAAATGCTCTCAGGATTCGGTGAATTCGGGTTGTTCTTGAGCACTCACGGGTGCGGTGGTTGGTTCTTAATCACAGCCTTTCCAGTCTCTGCTGAGTGTTTCTGATAGGCGGCCACAAAAGCTCATTTATCTCCAAAAGGTGCAGCTCCGGGTCAGAACGCGTTACATTTATCAGTGCTGTCGTGTTTGTGTAGCACTGAATGATTCTGGCTCATTCAAGTTCTGCGACAGTATGTAAAGGAAACAGACAATATTAGCATGCATTAGTCGTTGCTTTTTTAAAAGCTAAAGGTAGTAAGATATATTTGTACATCTGTATTGTCTTCTGTTAATTATTGCAATTGTATCTCCGTGTCTGTGGATCTGAATGAAATGCGTGTGTCTTCCTCCATTGTTTTTCGGATGCCTTTAACATAGCTGTGAATTAACAATTAACCGAGTTGCAGTTATTTTAGGGCCTAATTTTGCCTATGGTCCCTTCTAGTCATTGCACTGTACTTTTTGCTGGCTTTCCAGCTTGGAGAACTTTAGAAAACTAAGAATTCAGAAAGTGCTGGTAGCAGAGAAAGGGGAAGCTCTTAAAACCTTCTTACCACCTGATTAATTTAAACTTGTGTTTAAGTATTGTTTGAATAGGTCTACATACTATTTCTGGACATTTTAGTGGTAAGCTGCTCTTCTAAAAGTCATGCAAACTGTACTGTTTGAGCCAAAGAAGACCTTGAGAATTACAAGATTACGCTGTAGGAATGGATGTATTTCATACTTATAATTCACAAGCGGCAGAATATTCATAGCATAACTGAAGATGTGCTTCACTTTTTCTCTTTCAGGTTTGTAAAATTTGCTGTACGTGTGCTAAAAGTCTTCAGTCGCACTATCGTGGTGCAAAGCATAGAAAGGTAAACCTTTTCCATATTAAATGTATATGCAGATTTAATTATAAATCCGGGACCCTTGCAAGTTCAGTACTTGATTTCACACGGCTTCAAGTGCGTATCTAACTTATTGGTAGATTTGTATCAGTAATTTGCTTGAAATATTCCAAGAAAAAGATGAGGTGGGGATCTCACAACTCTGTTTTGTGCAGCATGTAACTTGAATCATCAGCTACACTTAAAGGTAAATGTGTGCTAATTGTGAAATCAACATTTGAATTACACGGGAGCCGCAGGTGGTGAAAGAATTCAACTTTCTACTTTCGGATACAGTTAGTAAGAGTACCGTGCTGTCTTCTAGGTCTACATAACTCACCTGTACTTTAGTAAAATGAGCTTACTCTTTACTTTGATAGTAACACCAGTTCTGGTTTCCTGAAGGAGTTAGACATAACCATCAAGTCAGACACTTGTGTTGGTTTGAAGGATCTTTATAACAGCAACCTGATTTAAGCACAAAACAAGCAAAGGCATTAAATAATTAAGTACCATTCTGTGAAGGTGTATTTAGAGATGAGGCTTTTACAAATGCTGTGTGACTGAACCTTTGGCTTTGATTGGCTGATGATTGTTTAAAATTCCAACACATTCTCGGTCTGTAAAGGTGAGACATAACACATTTGTCTGTGCTCCTTTGCTGCCATCAGATTGTGTTGTTGTGGCACTGAAGAGCCTGTTCTGATGTTTTCTTAATGACATTTTATTCTTTCTGGAACGTTTGAGACTAACAGCAAAACTGCCTTTCTCAAGTGTTGGTGTGCCCTGTTCTTTTTTCTTTTTTGGAAATGAGGGGCGTCTCCCCACCTCCTTGCTATTGAGACAGGTTAATAGTATTCTGTTACCTGTTTGCTGATCATTTTAATAGCACTGATTCTTATCTGAGTCAGTGGCTCTACTTTCTCAAGCCCCTTTTTATTCCTCCTAGGATAGTGTATTCTTGTTCCCTGTTGATTGACTAGAAGTGTACAGTTGTATTTTTCGTGTCCTGCCAAATGTTCCTGCTGATGCAAAGAATTCCTTTGCTTTTGTGGTTTTTTTTTTTCTTAGTTAATCTTCTTAGCAATCTAATTATTGCTGGGTTTCCCTTAAAAAGTAGGAAACCCAGCATTTATTTTCTTAGAAAATCTGCATATAATTTTCCTTCTGTTTCACACTTGGATGTAGGCTGGGCTAAATCTGTCAAAGTTTCTTGTGTTGTTGAAGCCTTTTAGGTGATAGTGAAGAGGAGTAGGAAAGAGTTGAAAACTGGATTTTTGTTGATGTGAAATCTGGTGTGTGGAGTTGTGATCACTTACATCACTGCATTGCTGTAGGAGTAACTCTCCAAGCTCACATCATAATTCTTTTCAGTTATCTCCAGTCTCTTTCTTTAAATTATGAAATCTGTTGTGTGCTTTGGTGGAAAAAGATGTGAACTCATAGATTGATTACAGGGTATTTTACCACTAGATTTGGAATGACTATAAAAGTCCCGAGCCTATGTTTCTTTTTAATGCAGTGTAGGTGTAGATAGTGAATAGCTTTTAGTTTGTTCCTTACTGGTGGAGTTCCTGTTCAAAATAACACCAAAGGATGTTCTGACAACGTAATAAAACAAAAAGCAGTAGTTCTTTTCCTAAACCACAGTACTAGCCTGACCAATCCATTAGCCATTTTTTACAATTGCCTTTTTTCTATCAGTTGCCTGTTTGTTTTTAAAATGGCATTGTTGAAGATACTCTGTGCTTGTCTGCCATGAGAAGGTGTTTCAGAAATGCAAGAAAAAGCCCTTCATCAGAAGGACAGTCATTAAGAAAACTTTAGGAAACAAATGTAAACATATGCTACATATATGAAATAATTCTCATTTCATTGGCCTGCATTTCCTATAGCTAGTCAAGGTAAAAAATGTATTGTTTTGAATAGCAGCAACAGAAAACCTTGGCTGACAGATTAGTAGGAGTACTTCAGTGGACTTCCAGTGTACATGGCTATTTTATTTCTTCTTTTTTCTTTTTTCGTTTTTCTTTTTTCCATGTGGGTAGTTTGGTTGTTCTGATTTCGAGCAGGTACATAAGATATTTCTCTAGGTTGTTTCTGCATTCCTTTGTTTTATCTCTGATTTTTTCTAGTGCTGTTAGTTCACAGGGCCAGTCCCTTGTCAGAGAGGTGCTGGTGGCCAGAAGATGGTGTGGCTGGGATGATCACACAAGGCTGTGTCTCCTGTGCATTGAATGCTGTGTGGCCTCTATGGTTGCACAGTGATGGGGTTTTGTGGCTTCATTGCAGAGCAGGTATTCCTGGGATGGGGAGTTGTAGAAAGTGAATTAGCCAAAATATTCAGAGATGTGGCTCTGAAAATTGGAGTTGGCAGGTATTTGAAAAACAGTTGAATTTTAGTTTTAGCCATTATGTTAAAATGTTTAGAAAACAAAATTTGTATAAGTTTTCTAATCCTTTTAATTTAACCAAGCCTGTGAGAGTAGTGGGGGATATAATGCATAAAAGATGGGTTTGTTTGGCCTTTTTGTTTGTTTCCACAGCTGAGGAAAAATTTAGTTTTTTTGGGACAATGGTCCCCAAACAAAATACACCTGCTGTGTATATACCTGGAATATGGTGGTATGTTATGTAATTTGTTCTGGTTTTGTAAATGTGCATTAGTTTTATGGCTCAGTTTGCTAGAAAGGAAATCCTAGAGTAGAACATCTTTTTTCCATGTGTTTTGATCAGCCCTTTGCTGGTCTGGCATCAGCAAAAGAGAGTTACCTGTTTTGTGAACTGTATCTGGAATACAGATGGAGATTGTTCTGGTTCTGTTCAAGACTGAAGTTTACTTGCCCCCCCGCCCCCCGCCCCACCCTTCAGATCTGGAGTTAGACAGGTAGAAATGTCTGCCATGTCCCAAAAGGAGAAAAATCTATATTCAGGACTCCACAGGCTCATTAGAAACGGGGAATGTTCAAATCTGTGAAGAGAGCTGTTAGTCTTTTGTCTTCGCCATTTCAGTGTTCTCATTTCTTCTGCCTCTTACCCCGATTGTTTGCATCAAACCTGTGGTTGAAATACCTAATGTGAAGACAACTTTTCTGTCTTATTTTGTGACAGTAAAGTCAACCACTGCTGTTTAAACATTTCAGTCTGACATATTTGTGTTGTTACTTGGAATGCTGACATAGCTAGTTACAGGAAAATTACCTTGCTGTTGGATTGTTTATATTTGGTCTCAAAAAGAATGCTGTTGTGTTCTGCAGCATATCTTCATGATCCAGAGACTTTAATTGTAGAGCTTTCCTTTTGAGAGGAAACCCAAACAGAAGACAAACAAAACCCCAAAACTTGATTTGCTTATTATGAGCTTGAAGAATTAAAATATGTAGGATTTCCATGCGTATCCTTGTATATCTAACTGATATATTTCAAGATTGTATATGTTTAAGAAAAACTAAATTATATTCATGTAATAATTAACTATGCACTTGAAACTGTTCTGTTAGATAACCCGTGAACTCAAATTGTGTGGTAAACTACTTTATGCAGTAGCTCGTACAGATTTCGATGTGCTCGGAAGGTTTGAGCCCTTAAAAACAGTAGTTTTTGAGTTTTGGCTTCTCAAAGTTAGACACTTTGCTAAAAGTTACTCTAACTTTTCATAGTCTTAGCTCAAAAACAGCTGTTGCAATCTCTGAACCAGAACAGACAATAAGTGTCTTACCTAATGTGTGAGAATCTTAATTCCTGGTCTGGTAGCAGGGATCACAAGTCAAATGGACCCTTTAGCTCCAGTTGTGAAACTGCATTTCAGATATTAACAAAAGCTGTAACCCAACTGCAGTCAAAGTTCATTGTCTGAAAATAGTCAGGAGGAAATCCTCTTTGAGCAGCAGCTCACAGTTGCTAATGTTTTCTGCACTTGTCTGAAAAACTTGATATTAGCAGCTGTTTGTTGTAAAACTGGAGAATGAATAACAAAAGCACGTGGAACAGCATTGCTGCAAGGAACACTGTGTCTCTATTTCTAAGCTTATGAAATCCTGCTGAGTTTGTACAAAGCCATCCACTGCCTGTGGTAATACCGGGACCTGGGTAACTTCTTTATCTTATAACTGCCATGGAAGTACAGCTACTTGGCTTCTTAGACAATTAACTGTTGTATCAGTCTTGCTTCCTATTGAATTGTCAGACCCATGTCCAGCATCTCTTCCATGCCACTGGACATTGAAAATACAGCACTTAACTCCATGGGCTGCTCGGGACAGACAGCTGCTGTAGTGGTAGAATGATCACACTTATTGTTCCATTCCTTTATGAATGAAAAGTTTATGTTTACTTCCCAGAAAATTCTCAAAATGAGTCAGAATTGCTTTAGTTATGAAAAGAAAATTTAAGTTCCTCTTTTCTTTAGATTCTGCCAAAAAGCAATCATCTGTTGTGGATTCAGCCAGTGAAAGACACTTTTGCTGTTCTTCATGATATGAATGATCTTTCCTGAGATTTGGATAGCCTTAAAGTTTAACAAATCTACTCCAAATGGTGGGGAAGCTGCTTTTAGTTATTTTTTCCTTTTGGGGTAAGATTTTTTTTTCTTGTTGTTGTTGGAACTACACCCTCTGTAGTTACACTTAGGAGCTGTAATCATACTTTAGGTTTTCCTGGCATCCTTCAGATGTTCTGTTTCAAGCCATAATCACCTCTTAAAACTTCATGAAGTAACAGAGCTTTCTTGAAAGTAACCTTGTGTCAACTGTAAGTACAGCTTTGTCAGTGCTTCCAGTTTTTGCAGAAAATCATAAATGCTGTTTTTTCCTATTTGACAGTGGAAGATTTAACCTGTAATACAATTCATTACAAAGGCTTTTCCAGAAGTGCTGGGATTTTCCTTCAAATGATGCAGCACATTAATTTCTTTTTCTTATTTTATTTTGGGATGACTTGCATCTTCATAATTAAAGCAAGAGGAAACCATGAAACGCAGGGCTTCCTATTGTAAGTATACTTTTTTTCCAGCCTCTTAGGATAGATATTGCTTGGGGATTTGCTGTTTTCTTGCTTTTCTAACAGTTCATGTATTTGCATCTGTGATTTATATGTCTGTAACTGTGTTTCTCTCAATATGCTGAACCTTCATCTGAGATTTCTGTCTAGTGAACTGCTGAGCAAAGAATTGTTTTAGAGTATGAAACCTTACCTATGCCTTTTCACATATAAATATTTATATATCTGTCTAGTGGAGAGATGTATAGTCAGTGTTTTAGTTTCTCAGCTTCCCAGGCTAAACTGTCAGTTGTCTGTCAGCTGGATACACTCACTGCTGAGCTTCAGGCAGAATGCTAAGAAGCTAAGTCAGCAGGCTAACACAGCACTGTTGCAGATGCAGCTCTGTGAGTGCATCACAGGAATGTTCTGCCTCTCTTTATTGTAGTGGACTTGGAGGAGCAAAGATGTATTCAAGGTAAATTCAGTTGTTGGGGTGTCTTTTCCCCCAGAAACTGAGAATGTGAATCCTGACTGTCATAGGTCAATGAAAGTAAGAGTTGTGGTGAAAGGTTAAAAATCTGGTGTATACTCAGTTCACAGTGGAAAACAAAATCTTGTAAAGCTACCTATGATGACATATGGGAAGTGGAGGCATAAGCAGATGTGGGAATATTGGTAAAAATCAATGAGATTATTAAAAAGCAAAATGGTTATAGAGCCAGTCACACAAGAAACAAGCCTTTCACTTCTGCTTTATCTTCTTAGCCTGTTCTCCCAGGAAACACAGCTTACATTCCACGTCTATCATCTGCTCCCCAGTGTCTTTTGAAACTCTCAGCCTCTTTGAACCAAGTTGATCAAAGGTGCCTGAAAATGCACATCTGCACAGGGAAGAGTGATGGTGTCAGTCCTGTACTGAGGGAAATGCTGCAGGCTGAGCTCCCCGCTTACTGAACCCTGAAGAATTTAAGTGTGAGAAGAGTTATGAGATTTCGCCTCAGCAGCCATGACTGCTACATGGTAATGAAGATCTCTGACAGAATTTGAAGAGTTTTGAAAACTTTCAAGTCTTCTTAAAGTCCACTGGATTCAAGCGCTACAAAACTCTATTTACACCTCAGCAACAAGAACAGATTTGAGTGGCTCTGGTCAAGGGCTTTTAGTGGAATACACTTTTCTATGGATTTCTTTGAATTCCGTGTCAGAAGTGATCGTTAAAAGTAATACTCATTAATTGAAGAGATCATAAAAGATCATAAAATCTGGTTTTGGAGGAATAATGTATGGGATGCATGTGGCAGAAAGTGTGACTTCAGTAAGAGAACAGAAGTTGTGGCAACAAGACTGTGAAAAGAGTGGTGCAGTGCAAGGAGCCTTTTGCAAAGACCTACAGCTTTAGAAAACAGTACTGCATGTTCTAAAGTCTCAGTGTTCCATCGAGAATTAAGACTTATTCCATGGCTTAAGAGTGTGTGCATGCTACAAATACTGCATCTTTGGAAATGTCATGACTTGGAATCTTTCAACTGGGATGTATCCTGCAGAGCAAGAAGTCAAAATGTGTTATTATTAAAGTGAAGAATCTAGAAGCTTTGGTAAGCAAGTTAGCTGTAACCTCTGGGGGAGTTCCAACATCACAGGATACCACATGTCAGAAGCACTGCAAGATGTGCTTTCATCCAGAAAGTTCTCTGCCTCGGCAATCATCTTGAAGTGTTCAGAAACTTACTTCTAATGGAAAATTATCATTAATACTATTGGTGTCTCCTTTATTCTACTCTATTACATTCTGCATCACTGAAGATCAAGATTTGGAAGGTCAATTTGGAAGCTACTAAAAGGGTTTCACTGTCCAAAGAGGCTGAAATTTGACCTGATGAAATTTATTTGCATGTTTCAGTTGTGCTGCTTTGAGTTTTTTAACTAGTAGAGAAGCTTTTTTCTTAGGTAACTTTTCAGAGGTGTTGGGAACTGCAATGCAGAATTATATAGTCGATATGTATATAGAACTTTTAGAACTCCCCCACGGACATATTACCAATTATATAAACAATTCTCCTTCAAGGTCCAGCAGATCCAGTAAATTCATTGTGCTCTGTTCCTGATACAAAAGAATAAATAATGAATTTGTCCAGCCTTTACTGTTTCATTTTAAATAGCTGATTTTTTTACTGTTTGTAGACCTATGAAGTAAGCACGAACAAAACTTTTTAAATTCAGTAGTAAAGTTTTGTGAATGAGCATAGAAAGTATGGCTCTTCTTAAATTAGGTGCACTATGTAAGGTATGAATCTAATTTTATTTCAGTATCTAGATTAATGAGATGCTTTTGTTACTGTTGCTGAATCTGCAATCTTGTTCTAATGTTCATGCTATCAAATGTTCCAGTAAGATTGAAATGTGACAGCATGTTCACAGAGCTGGAGTTCAAAGAACCAGGAAAAAAGTGAAAGTGAGGGATGATTGTTCTTGGAAATAGTTCTGTACACTGTCTAAAAAGGAACAGGTACTTCAGAGGATGAGGCTTGACATATTTAGGATGTTTTACACCAACGTCTGCATCTTCTTCCTTGCTGCAGAATTTTAAAAAGTTCTTTTGTCAGTAGGGAGAACACCTCCCTTGTAAACCAAACACCTGCCATTTGTAAACCAAAATTTAAAAAGACACAGTATTTGGATTCTAAGGGTTTCCAAAAGGGATATGCCATGTATCCTTTCTGAACCCATCAAAAGTTGCTTGATAATCCAGAAATGGTGAGTGTATGTAACCTGTGTGACTGTACAGTCATGTTGGCTTGGAAGTCAATTAAGTGAGGAAAAGCATCTGTTTTTGCAGGAGTTCCACTTCCTGTAAGAAAGGCATCTTTCTTCATCACATTACCATGTGAGTTGCCATATGGGAAAACTATCCACAAGCTATTTTTGTGGTAATGACAGAACTGGATATCTTGGGTTGTTTTGGGTTGTTTTTTTTTTCCCTCTTCAGCAGTTCAGAGGAGAACAACATAATGGAAGATGTGAAAATAGAAGATGGTGAAGTTATGAGACTTTACTAAGAGTGTTAAGTCAAACCACAGTTGAGTACATAAATTTCAGTCATGTGATTCCTTTTTTCATTCCTTCATTGGATAGATGGAATATTTCTTTCAGCTGGTTTTTAAGGCAGTTGCCCATGGGTTTAGGGATAAGGAGTGGAGGGGAATGAACGTTACTTTGTTTTTCTTGGAGTCTATTAGCCAAAATAGAAAAGTTTTGAAAGCTTTTTGCTTTGAGGGAGAGGCATTAAATGATGATGATATACATGCCGATGTGCACATAGGCAGACATTTACTGGGCAGTAGCAAAATGCAGTGGTTTACTACTGCTAGCTCAGGCAAGAGGCTTAATACAGAGTATGAGCTCTGTTAATGCCCTTTGTGGGTTGCCTAGCTTTATTGGTGAAATGAATATGGCACAGAGGTGTGGATTAATTAAATTTTTTTGTACAGCCTGTGGAATTTTTCTTGCATAACAGTATGATGCAGAGGTAGCTTGTCCTGCTCTTACAGCAATAAAAATGAAAAGTGCAATAAGGGATGTTCTTACCTGCTGGCTCTACTAATCTGCATCTATATCCTTCAACTTAAAACCTGTGAATCACACCTTGAGTAAAGAAAGCATTGTTATGGTTGTTCTGTAAAACATGGAGTCAAGGAGAGGAATCCAGTCTGAAGATAAGCTGCAGTTATTAAACAGCATTGATGAGAAGTTCTTCCTCCAGTGAAGACACAAATGTTGTGGATTCTGCCTTGTGTTCACCCATGATGACCTTACCGGTAACCTGATCAACATTTCAGTTTAATATTTTAAGAAATTGATATGTTTTAACATGTCTCTCTGTGCTCAGGGCCTGTTAAACATGGATAAGAATGTGGTTTTTGGGTTTATAACTACTGCGAAGTCTTCAAAGGAGAAGCCTGAAAGTTCTATTCTGATGTACAGACTAGAAGAGAAAATGTTTCAGAAGCTGTAATAATAGAAGTATAAGATGAAACAGTATTCAACACCCTTACTACTTTTCTCTTGGGGAGTTCCTCAACATGGTGGAGTCTGGCGTCTCTGTGCACTTCCCTTTTATACTCAAAAGGAGTCTCTGGTTCTGAGCTCGGGACGTCCTTGTTGCTGCTGAGTAGCTGAATGGACAGTGTCTGAAACTGGCTGTTACATTTCTGGCAGTAATTAGGAATGTGTTTGCATTATAAATACAAATACAGATGTGTCTTTGTTCTCCACCTATGTTCAGCACTCTGTAATTGAATACTGAAAGGAAAAAGTTGTTTGGGGAGTTTCATTGGGTTCGTTTGTTCGTGTACATAGCTAGTATTTGGAAAATAGTTGTTACTAAATAAATAAACGATTAGGTGGAAGAAAGTTCCTGAGACTGATTAGGTGATTTCCTAACTTCCTGATTGAAATAGGACTACAGCCACTGCTGGATCATCACTTGCTTGCTGAATCCTTGAACATCTTCACAGGCGGAGAGTCTGTTACCTGTGTTTAATCAGTCTGTAGTTGCTTCTCTGTTTGAAGAGGAATTTTATCCTAATATCTAATCTTTGCACCTGGAGCAGCTATCTCTGTCTACTACTTTTTAATGCTTTTGTCATATTACCACAGGGCTGGATGCTGTTCAGGTATCCATGCTATTATATCTCCTCTTAGTCTCCACCACTCTAAAGAAGTCCAGCTCCCAAACCTGTTCTTGTAAATTATTTGCCCTGGGTTGTTTGTTGTGGTAGCCATTTTGCTGGGCCCCCTCTGCTTTCCCTCCATCCCCCTTGAATTGAAGAAGGATGATATTAGTTATCCTTACAAGACCCAGAAAATGGGGAATAAGATATTCTGCAGTGAGCTGCCTGTGCAGTATCTCATTGTTCTCAAGGTCCCGCTCAGCTGAAGCTGTGGCTTGTAGCTGTTGTATCCCATAAATTACTGTTGCCTGTGAATTTTCTAGGGATGTTTTATGAATGCCAGCATCAGTAACCTGGTTGAGGATGCATTGTTGTAGGCCCCGGAATTTGTTCTTTGGGGGATTCTGCTTATGGAACACCAGGAGGCTGCTTTGTTGATTGTTTCCCTTTGAGGAAAAAAAAAATATTCAACATGTTGTGTTTGCCATGACTGTAGAAAACTTTTTAACTTAAAAATTAGGAATTATATGTGCAAACAATTAATAAGATACCTTTACTTTTTCAATCAAATAAGTATTAGTGTATCACCTTATTTTAGTCTTGAATGCTGTGACTTACAAAATATTGACAACATCATTAAAGCACGGTGGTTTGTGTGTATCTATGGATTTGAGGGAGAGAGGGGCAAGGGAGACATTCCAACAGGAGTGTGAGTGCACACCTTTACATTCACTTAGAAGCTCTGAGTGATTAGGAGTAGATACAGACCCCTATGGAAAAGAAGATGTAGTTTAATGACTATATTAATTGTGTCTGGGACTATGTTTAGGCTCTGAATGTTTAGACCAGAAGCTTTTCTTGGGTACCTGGAACACAGATTGATTGTAGTGCGTGATACTTAAAATTAAAATCAGTATCCAGTATGAAAAGCACTTAAAAATCAAATAAGAATGGAGTATTATGGGTTTCTGTGACATTTGTGTGTTTGACATTTTGTGTTGGTGGGGAAGGGGAGTGGAATGGGAGACTCGGAGCAATGAAGTTAAAAAAGAAAACTATCAAGATGGAATATTGATCCTGTATTAAATGTCAAAATGTAGATAACTGTTCAATTCTGTAACATATTTCAGTGATCTGCTAAGTACTTAATGAAAGCAAATGTGAAGAAGTAATCTGACTGTCAAACTTCTATCCTAGATTCTGCAGCTGTAATCCAAGTTCCGATGAAGCATCGAGTGCTCAGACAAGGTAGCTGAATATAAATGATGGTTTTTCAGATGCAACTTTGAAATCAGTTGTTTAATTTCAGTGGTGACTAAAGCAGGGGTTTTGATTATGTTCTAGAAAGAAGCAATGCAAGCTGCCAGACATTTGAACCATCGCTTTTTTCTTTTGTGCACTGGTTAATTTATCTAAAAAAAGACCTTAGGAGAATATGAAGTTACAAGTATTTTACAGAAAGACTTTCAAACTTGTTACATGTTGACTCTGTCACATGCTACTGGTGCATGCCACCTGAGGCAACAAAAAACCCCAACCAAAACACAGAAAGATTTTAAAAAGACTGTGAACTCTTAGTTGGGAATGGGCCAGATTGTTGCTGTGCTAGGAGCTGTCCCTTGAGGTATTTTGTAGCACTGTTAAATTGCAAGAGGTTTTTCATCTGAAAACTTAGTGAAGTTTTTCTTTGTGAGCACTTCTGGAGTTTGACTTGATGGCAGCACAGGCATATTTCCCTTTGTTTCCCTTTGAGCCTGGCAAACCAGCTGATTTTCAGCTCATTGATCAGTCTGGTATGCTTTAGAGAAAATACTGTTCTGGTTTGGTTTTGAGATGCTTAAGAAATAAATTACTGATAATATTACAATACCATGTGGCTAGCAAGTGTGAGTTAAATGTTAGCCTGGAAACCTGCTGCTGAATGGGAGAGTCTTCAAGATCAAAACTGCTTTGTTAAACTTCTTTGGGCAGCAATGATCTTTTCTTAAAGCTTTTTCTTTTTTAAATAAAAATAAAAATCCTCCAGTCTGCTAGCTTCAGTGATAGCAGCAGGTACAACTTGATTTTTAGCTTGATTGTTAACTCTAACCATGTTATGGTAGAATGTGCTGTGAACTGCTTCTGGTGTAATTCTCTGTAAATTCAATTTGTTCCTCAAAGTAAACTAAATAGAGCACTTTTTTGCGTATACCTATTTGTATCATAACTTTTGGCCATGTTGTCGACACATGCTGGACCTAGAATCTTGAGCTTCAGACTGATTGAACAATTCTGTCTTTAGGTAGTTGTTGCAATTGCAGAATGCCTGGGGATCTTCTTGTTACCAGGGGAGATATGCTTTCCCATACCCCTTCCTATGTTAATATTGCAGAATTGTTTGCAAAATGTTTGTAACCTTGATTTGATATACAGCTTTTATACTTATCTCTTAACTCCCTATCTTACGCAGGAAGAGGAAAAAAATATGTCTGCAGCATGTTGTGTTTGCCATGACTGTAGAAAACTTTTTAACTTAAAAATTAGGAATTATATGTGCAAACAATTAATAAGATACCTTTACTTTTTCAATCAAATAAGTATTAGTGTATCACCTTATTTTAGTCTTGAATGCTGTGACTTACAAAATATTGACAACATCATTAAAGCACGGTGGTTTGTGTGTATCTATGGATTTGAGGGAGAGAGGGGCAAGGGAGACATTCCAACAGGAGTGTGAGTGCACACCTTTACATTCACTTAGAAGCTCTGAGTGATTAGGAGTAGATACAGACCCTTATGGAAAAGAAGATGTAGTTTAATGACTATATTAATTGTTTCTGGGACTATGTTTAGGCTCTGAATGTTTAGACCAGAAGCTTTTCTTGGGTACCTGGAACACAGATTGATTGTAGTGCGTGATACTTAAAATTAAAATCAGTATCCAGTATGAAAAGCACTTAAAAATCAAATAAGAATGGAGTATTATGGGTTTCTGTGACATTTGTGTGTTTGACATTTTGTGTTGGTGGGGAAGGGGAGTGGAATGGGAGACTTGGAGCAATGAAGTTAAAAAAGAAAACTATCAAGATGGAATATTGATCCTGTATTAAATGTCAAAATGTAGATAACTGTTCAATTCTGTAACA
This sequence comes from Prinia subflava, assembly GCF_021018805.1. Lineage (NCBI taxonomy): Eukaryota > Metazoa > Chordata > Aves > Passeriformes > Cisticolidae > Prinia > Prinia subflava. Next base: position 61,680,249 of record NC_086247.1, read on the forward strand.
TATTTCAGTGATCTGCTAAGTACTTAATGAAAGCAAATGTGAAGAAGTAATCTGACTGTCAAACTCTTATTCTAGGTTCTTCAGCTCAGTTTCCTGTGAGGCATCGAGTGCTCAGACAAGGTAGCTGAATATAAATGATGGTTTTTCAGATGCAACTTTGAAATCAGTTGTTTAATTTCAGTGGTGACTAAAGCAGGGGTTTTGATTATGTTCTAGAAAGAAGCAATGCAAGCTGCCAGACATTTGAACCATTGCTTTTTTCTTTTGTGCACTGGTTAATTTATCTAAAAAAATACCTTAGGAGAATATGAAGCTGCAAGTATTATACAGAAACACTTTCAAACTTGAGACACAGTTTGTCTTCATGGTCATCCAACAATATTGTAGTGAATCTAGCTAGTATTTTTTTAGTTGGTGAAGTTTTCATTTAGTAATATTGCAGCATGCTCAGTGTACAGTGAAAGTATGACAAACCAAAAGCATATAAACCAACATAGCATATAAACCCAAGCAAGAAGTGCATGGCTTGTGTGCTATTAAGGTGATGCTATGACAAGAGTAGCTGTATGTTAGGAAACAAGAAGAAAATGGCCATGACCTTGATGAGACCTTTAACTTTTTTCTGCTTGCATCTTTCTATATTAAGTCTGAAAGATCACTTGCCTTTGTCTGTCACCTTGGGAATAACCAGCTGACACTGAACTGCTGCACAGGCACACAAATGCATGCATTAAGTGTTGATAAAAGTCTGTCCATGGAGATGAATTATGTGGCACCAACTTGTTACATGTTGACTCTGTCACATGCTACTGGTGCATGCCACCTGAGGCAACAAAAAACCCCAACCAAAACACAGAAAGATTTTAAAAAGACTGTGAACTCTTAGTTGGGAATGAGCCAGATTGTTGCTGTGCTAGGAGCTGTCCCTTGAGGTATTTTGTAGCACTGTTAAATTGCAAGAGGTTTTTCATCTGAAAACTTAGTGAAGTTTTTCTTTGTGAGCACTTCTGGAGTTTGACTTGACGGCAGCACAGGCATATTTCCAATGGAATGAATATTTAAGAATGAATGAATTCCCTCTTCTTGTGAAGTTGTGGTTGGGGTTTTTGTAGCCATAACCTGACATCCTAGCGGGAAAGAATACGGTAACACTTCAGTGTTTGTGGTATTTCTACTTATTTGCTCCAATTTCAAGAAACTAGCAGTGTTAATTCATTGGTCAGTTATATGTAATTAGGTAGATGAGTTCTAGTTCTAGACTTTTTTTACAGATTAAAAATATGTATTTTAACACTTCTTCACAGTCTTCTATAATGTCCAACATTTGAATACTCTTAATGCCACTTTGAGATTGTTTTGCAGGTGTATTTAGCTGAACTCCGCTGGTGTTCTAAGCTGAGTAGGAATGCCTTAGAGGTGTTTTAGGCAGTGCAAAACCCAGGCTATTAAAACTCAGTGAGGAGCAAGACAGAGCCCTGATAGAAACACTGCTAGTTTAGACTCAGGAATATACTGTGTCTGTGCAGCCTTTGGGCTACCCAGAGCTCAAAAGGTATTTGCTGTATTAGGGAAGGTTGTGTTCTTTGTAAGCCTTAAAGCAATCTAATTCTTGAACTTCAGTCCCAGAATGCTGTATGAGTATTAGCGTTTTAAGGGGAGAAGGAGGAGATGAGTGGCTTTTCTTTTTTTCATGAGAACTGACACAGTCTGGGACATGCTATGAATGTGAACTTGGTGTCTTTCCTCAGTAAGCTGAATCGTGTTAGAAGTCTTGTTTCACTTATTTGGTTCTTTTCTTGAAGACATTAAATCCTTGTGTATAAAATTGTTATGGAAGACAAAGTGTTGGACTTCTTGGGAGACTGAAGTCTTGCCTATTTTCCTTATGCATTTCAGAGTGCAAATGAATTTTGTCACCATTAAAGTCTCCCATTAGAAATTCCTTTAAGATCACAGATATTATGTGTAAACTATGTAATGTGTAATGTCTCTTTATGTGCCTTTTTTTCACTCCAGTGAAGACATCATTCACAGAGTACGTAAACTGTCTGAAGGATTATATGAATGATCCCAGAAGAGAAGAACCTCTAATTGGTACGGTTTTTTGTTTTATAAATTGTATGCCTTTGAATTTGTTATCAAATGGCTTTCTTCTGAAATAAAAGATGAGATTTTAGTTACTGTTTTATTTTCTGTCAATGTATTTAATAACTTATCTGTCCCATACCATTTAAATTTTAATTTATTGCGTTGGATGTTATAAAGGCCTCCTTAACTGATAACTTGTTCCTGAAGGAGCCATTTAAGTAAAGAGGCTTTTTCCAGATCATGGAATAGTTGAGGTTGGAAGGGGCCTAGGCTGATCATAACCACTACTCAAGTCCCAGAGGAGGCTGTCTGGGACACTGTCTAAAAAATGGCTTTTGAGTATCTCCAATGTAAAAAACTAGTCTCTCAGGGAAATCTGTTCCAGTACTCAGTCACCCTCGCAGTCAGAGTGCATTTCTTGATGTTCAGACAGTATCTCCTGCTTCAGATGTGCCATTGCGTCTTGTCCTGGCACTGGGCACCACTGAAAACAGCTCCCTCTTTGCACCCTCACCTCAAGTATTTATACACAGTGATGAGATCCCCCTGAGCCTTTGCTCTTCAGGCTGAACAGTTCCAGTTTTCTCAGCCTTTTCTCATAGGAGAGATGCTCTAGTAGCGTTGTCATTTTCATGGCCCTTCATATGCCCATGTCTCTTGTACTTGGCAGTCCAGAACATGACACAGCACTCCAGGAACGGCCCTACTGGTGCTCAGTGGAGACTGCTGTCAGCACTCCTTGTGCAGCCCAGGATACCATCAGTCTTTGCTGGCTTATCTTCAGCTTGGTGTCCACTAGGTCTTTTCCTGCCAATGTGTTTCCTGGCTAGCCAACCCCCTGCATGCCCTGGTGCCTGGGGTTGTTCTTCTCTGGATGCAGGACTTGGCACGTCCCCTTGTTGATCTGCCTGAGCTTCCTGTCAGCCCAGCTCCAGTCACTCGGGGTCCCTCTGGATGGCAGCACAAACCCCTGGTGTATTGGGCATCCCTCTCAGTTATGTGTCATCATCAGCCTTGCTGAAGTTATGCTCTCCATCGTTTTCCAGATCATTAATGAAGGTTTTGAGCAGGGCTGGACCCAGTACTGATCCCTGGGGTGCACTGCTATCTTCTGGCCTCCAGCTGGACTTCGTGCCACTGGTGACTCGTGGTTCTTTGTGGCTTTCTGTTTGGTGGGATATACAGATGTTTCTACTTAGTGAGATATTTTTCCTCACTGTCCTTTGCTATACTGGAAGTAGTGAGATGAATTTTAATGCTTTCTAACTGTTAGATTAGGCAACCCTTGGGAGAGAAGCAAGGCTGCTTGTCAGTGGTCTTAGTGTTCTAAGTGTGTCATGGTGGCCTAGAGAAGTAGGTTCTCTGATGAAGGCCTAAGTAGCAAATTTCCTAGTATTAGCAGAAAATGTCTCTGTTTAGTGCATTGTCATGTGGTTACTCCACATAATAAATTGCTAGGTTTTTTTTAATATTAATACTTTACTATAAGCATTTCAATAGAAAACACTTTGGTTCAAGAACACTTTCAGTTCACTTGGTGATAGTTTATTTTCAGAGTTAAGATTTAGCAGTATGATACTGTAGCAGGTATGAGATGGAGTTGCATTCCTTCATAGGAGCCTGTGTGTTTTGGATTTGTGAGTGAAGCAGTTTTGATGACACCCCAGTGGTTTTTCTTGTGTCCCAGTAGTGCACCTGCATCAAGACTGTTTTGTTACTCTGGGTCCTCCCCCCTTGAATGAGCTGGGGGTGGGCAGGAGACTGGGAGGTGGCACATCCAGGGCAGTTGACCCAAACTGGCACAGAGGATATTCTGTACCACATAATGTTATGCTCGGTAATCACACTGTGAGGGAAAGAAAGAAAAAGGGACGGGAAGCAGGGTTTGACTTCCAAGGTGGGTGTTCAGAAGACTGTAGGTTGGTATTGGTCTGGTTGTGGGGAAGTGAGCGATGGGTTTTTGCATGTTGGTCAGTTTGGGGGTTTTTAAATCCTTCTTTCCTTAATTCGTTAAACTGTCTTTAAGTCCGTGAGTTTTGTAGCTTTTGTTCTTCCTGTGTTCTCCCCACCCTGCTGAGGGGTGTGGATGGGAGTGAACAAGCAGCAATGTGGTACTTGGCTGCTGGCTGGGATCAACCCATCACGAATACAGAGCACTGGAAATTATGACATAAGGAAACAGCTGCAGGATATTCCTATTTGTTTTAAACTGCTCTTAAATTTATTATGTTCAAGCGTTTCAGAAGAAGACTTTTTATGCTAGGTAAGAAGCTGCTCAAACTTAAAGATTTCTGAATATTTTTAAGCAATTGTCTCAGTAATTTCAAGGAAAAATGAAGAAGAATCCCATTTTCATTCTTGTAATTCTTAATAGTTTATGGAACTTTTTCAGATTATGAAAGATTCAGTTTTATGAAGTGATTAATGTCTTTCCTACATCTTTTACTCAGATACTGTCCAAATTATGTTTGACTAAGTATTTCAAGTGCAGTTTTTAAATCCAGACATTTGTAGGGCATTTCCTATTCTCATTCTCTTTCTTAGTTTCTTGAAAAAATATCCCAGACAAGAGTAAAGGTGCATGAAATATTTTTGGTGGGCTTGGAAATCTGCCATAGATGGTGTATTTCCTTTCAGAATAAGACATTGTAAAGAGATAAATTTAGCTGATGTGAGTAATAAGTCCAAAGAAGCGTTGAAGTGATCCTGAGGGAGTGTCAAATTCTGAAAATGGAATAATTTCATAGATTAATTTTGAATTTAATGAGCAGCATTGAAAAGAATACCTTTGTTTCAGTAGCCTGTAGTAAAACAGAGATACTTGTAACTCTTGCTTTTACAGGTTTAGAACATGTGGTTGAAATCAGATTTATAGGAAGAAAAACCCCACGTTACGAGTGCAGGCTGTGTGGGTGTAAGGCAGAGGTGGGACCTATGATAGAACATCTTACTGGGTATAAACACAGAAGACAATACATTGTGAGTAATTTTGGTGCATTTTGATAAAAATTTCTTTATGGTACTCCCCCCCCTTTTTTTTTTCCAAATAAGTAGATCGTTTGAAGTTTAAACCCCCGTATGATAAATTGCCAGTACTATATGGTGGACTCCCCCTGGGTCAGACCAACATCAAGAGCTCTTGTTGATCATGAAGAATTGGTGCTGTGGGCTGTTGAAGCAGTGCAGTCCAGGGCTGCCTGTCTGTTTCAGGTCCAAAGTCTGTTCCTAAGTGTTCAAATTGCTTTCAGGATCAGGTTCCAAAAACAATGTAATTGTTTTTTATTCCCCAGTATGTTCATAGCATTGCTGGATATGCTATAGAGGGTGTTTCCTTTTGGTATCAAGCTTTGCATGGTATCCATTTTTTTGTTTGGAAGACTGCTTTAGTAACTCTAAAATTTGATTACATATGTTACAGAGAAGAAATTAGCTCATAATGTTCAAATCAATGTTTACCAGTCTTTTGGAAGCTTATCCAGAAGGTGAAATGTGTAAATTTTTTAATATTGTGATAAATATTGATATTAACCTTTTCAAGCTGGTTTTGTTTACAGACTAAAGAATTTCCAGATAAAATGAGGAGAAAACCAACAGATACGAAAATATGCAAAGTTGCATTTTTCAAACAGATAGCAGGAGAGCTAGAGATGAGTGAAGGATTAAAAATGTATCAGGTAATTGGAAGTAAATGTAAAGTATTTGTTAATGTGCCTTTTATGAGTGCATTTATGTTTAATAGAGTAAAATTTTAAAGTACTGCTGGCAAAGCTTGTTAAATTTCTGTGTGTTTCTAGGATGTGTAGTGAGTTGAAATAAGGCTTACCTTTAAGTTGCCCTGAAAATTCTAGGGAAGAGAACAGTAGTATTGAAATTCATCTAGAAAAAACCAAAGCTTTATATTTTCAAAGTTTTAGATCTTTTAAATTCAAAATCTTTCAGTATGAATTCAGTGGTTCAGAAATTTTATTACTTTAACTGCAATAATTTTTAGTTTTTGCAACTTAAAGTTTTTAAAATGTAAGCAAATTTTTTCTCAAATTTCATTTATATTTAAAGGATTCTTTATCTGTTTGAGAGGCATTTAGTTCATTTACTTAAATACAATTTAATTTTTTTTGCATAAATAAAAGTACTTGTTCCTTTCCTAAAGGCAGTTGCAGTAGAGGCTGTTACGAAATTTCAATCAGAAAGTCTAATATGAAACTTTTTCTATTTTTAGATTGGAGGTTATGTAATACCGGCTCCCTCACGTAAGTCTGAATTTCTTGAATATAGTAGATTTGATATAATTCATATTTGGCCTAATTTGACTCACTAGTTGAACTCAAAGGGTTTGACTGATGTAAAACATTCAACTTGTAATACCACAAAATGTTTCCAGAGATTTTTCTGGTTTTTGTGATTTTGAAGTGATGAAAGAAGGAAATTTCCAGACTTCCAGTCTTCCTTAGATATTTTTTAACTTCTTGGTTCTGGAGGTATTTATGATAACTGCAGGAATTTGCTCATCAAGGAAAGTAAAAAAGTACGGAAAAATGGTACTTGGTGGCTTTCTCTGAATAAGCTGATAAAGTCTCCTCCACCTCATTTCCATCATCAGGAGACTTACATGCTGAATCACTGGTGAAGGTGGAAATTACTGTCCTTTAGCAAATCCATTGGAACAAGTGATGGAAACCAAACCCAGACATAAACCCAGCATCTTCCCTCATACAGTATGGCTGAGTTACATCTTTTGTTACTGTAGGTGTGCTGTAGATCCTTAATGATGTCCCTCTGGAGGAATACCTCCTTGCTACCTCTTGACCCTAGTGTTAATAACACAAGGAAGGTGGGTTTGACTGAAGTGGGTGAAGATTGCATAGATCAACAGAATTTGTCAGCGTGAATCCTGCTGTAGGAGTCTACCACAGCACTGCTTTTTTTCTTTTTTTTTTTTTTTCTTTTCTTTTTTTAAATTTTTTTTTTTTTAAATCATTGGTAGCTTCTGTGGCTTGTACTTTTGAATGCTGGTCTGCAAAACAAGGTGGCAGAAATCTTTTCAAAGAGGGAATGTGACCCAGTAATTAGCTCAGTAATTCTCAATTCAGAGTAAACTGATATTAGTCAAGTCAGCAGACTTCTGTAGAAGTGGAAGACATAGTCAAATATCACTCTGGGACATCAAAAAGAGTGATGCCACCCAGTCCTACAGGATATGAAACTCTGGAGAAATGGACAAGAGGGAAGCTATCTGCAAAAGTGTTGTGCCTTTCAATATAAAGGTTTGCTCTGGTTAAGTGATAAGGTCAACATCAAGTGAACTCCAATAAAACTCCTGATTATTCAGAAGAAAATCATGGTTACTGGGTTAGCAGCAGTAAGTAGCTTTAGACTAGATCATGTTGGCAAATGTCAAAACTCTTCTGACAGTGAGAATGAGTTTGGGGTTATAACTAAGAAGGGCCACTAGCACACATGTGCTAGTGTGCAAGAAAGGGACATGAACAGCTTCACCAGCGTGAGTTAATGGCATTCATGGGAGCAGGTTAACATGGCAACACAAGTCTTTCGGCCTTCTCTTGTAGGGCCAAAGATGTCACTTGTCCTGAGAATTACTACATGTCCTGTTGCTTATCCTGGAACAAGAGTGTTGATAAGTGCTTAAGAAGTGCTAAGTTATGTACCATGCAGTAGCTGCTTCTCTGAAGCATAGTTACTGTTTCAGACTGCCTTGTTTTGCTGAGCTTTCCCTCCCTCTTTCCTTGTGCTTATACACTGATACAGATGAGATGTTCAGATATTCCAACCTCCATAACTTCTTGTTGGAAACTTTGCTGTTGTATGTACAGCTTTTAGGTTCACTCAGAAAAAAGCCCACATGCAGACCTTGTAACTTCTTTTCATGGAAGGGATAGGCCTACCTCAGTTTATTCCACACAACCTTCTGGTGTGGGATTCAGCGGCCTGAACACAGATCCTGTGGGGTACCCTGCAAAGCCTTTAGGGCACAAGTCTCCCACAGACTTTCCATCAAGGATGCCTGCTGGTTTCTAAGATGTGTGCCATCTGCTGCTGAATCCTGCCCTTTACAGAAACCACAGCTGCTTCACGGCCAGTAACTGTTCTGTTTGTGTCATGCTTCTGTTGCAGTAATACGGTGCAAGCCTTGTGATGTTGCTAATAATTCTTTTTCATTTTCTAGCCCCATTGAAGAAGAAAGCAAGGTGAGAGTACTACCTGCACAGGAAATCAAGAGATTTTTTAATCTATTTTTCTGTAGCAGTCATGACATATGGGAAAATATTTTATATTGTCTTTCCACTGTACTTATTCCTCTTCTGTAAATTGTTCCTTTTTGTCTGTGAGGAAATAGTAGATACAGGTGTTTTGAAATACTGCACTCAAAAAGTAATGGCAATTGAAATTTCAAGCTGCTTCTGTTCTGTGTGGTTTATTTTTGCTGAGTTGGAATATAGGAAGAAAAAAACCAACTCACTGTTATTTTAGTCATCTCCTTTAGCTGATTTGTAAAAATGTTCTTTGGTACTACTGGTCTCTTTGAGAGTCAGAATAAGGATTTTTACAGCATATTTAAAACACTGTTATTTCTTAGAGAAAGATATCCAGTATTGGTAAATGATATAAATTTGGAAACTGAAATATTTTGGCTCTAGATACTATGAGTAAACCTAATGTTTAAGTAATATTTAGAATGCATTTTAATACTATAATTTCTTTCTTTTAAGGTTGGAAGATGATTATAAATATGAGGTATGTAGAGGCAGTAACTCCACACAAGTGTTCACACACCCACAGGTGTCTCATGTTGTAGCAGCTTCTTTGTTTTTCATTTTCCTGGAAAATGTTTACTCTTTGGCTTCATTTACTACTTTATTAATATTGTTGCAGAAGCAGTTGACCTAATGAATCAGTTATGTGCTCATCACAGCAGAGGGGAAGAGAATACAGTACATTCACCTCAGTTCTCATAAATCCTGTTCAGAGCCACCGAAAGTCTCAGAGCCAGTGTCTTCAGTCCAGGTCTCCCAGCCTGTGCTGCAGTCTTCCCTTCCCTGTTTTGGCCCTCTTCAGATCAAGACTACGCAATACTGAAAGTTTGGTTTAAATCTTAAGATACATCTAAAGATATGCAATCTTTTTTTCGAACTCAGAGGTGAAATGCAAAATGATCTCTGAAGTATCTGTCCTGATTGGAGACAAACACTGAAGTTTTTACCTTAGTGGCAGAGTTGGTTGTGAAGGCCTCAGGGTGGTCAGGTACTATGCTAAATGCAGCTGAGCACTTGCCTTTTTTAAACGCGATTTTGCTCCTGAGTGAGGAAGGGCTGGGAAAGATAGCTCCTGTAGGTGTGTAGCTTAGAAGTGAAATGTGTTCTTCCTGGTACTGGAAGTAACACAGTTGTGTTTGTGTAGCTGCTACCAAACTGATACTGAGGATCTAAGGTTACATGTTTATGGCTCTGACCTAAAATTATATCTTTTCTTTGTGTTGACTTTTGTTGTTGAATAAAAGATTAAAATGTCTTGTTCTGTACAAGATAATGCAACAACTGCTGTAAAATTCAGTCTTTTAAATTTTTTTCCCTGTTGTACAATCCCGCAGAATGATCCTGTTCGGAAACAGAAAGCTCTGGAGTTCTTGGTACGTATGTCAAATAATTGTGATAAGAGTTGTGAGGTTTCACCAGTACAATGCAGTGAATATTGTGAAGAAGCCTCTGATTACTGATCAAACTCATTTGACTGCAACATTAATTTCTATTTTAGTGGACTCTGCCCTGCAAAGTTAGTGCAGCTGCAGCTTAGCTCAGAGCAATTGGCTGGATTAAATGTGAGCTCTCAGTCTGTTCTCTCCTTTGCTGAGGAGCCACCCTGACAAGCAGTGTTAGTTAGCAGCACTGATGTGTAACAGCTCCAGTGCTGCTGGCTGCCTGGATCTAATGGCATTGTTGATAAGGGTGAACAAGAGGAGCCAGTCTGGTCTGGCTGCCAGAGAGAGCACAGCTGCTGCTCTTGGAGTGACTGGGGAAGTTTCATCAGTTCTGTTGCTGTTGACAGTGACATAGTAAGCCTTGGTTTGTCTTTTGGGTTTATTGAAATACCTGACCGTTTGCGTTCACCATTTTATTCTGTGAAAGTCATGTTCTGTACCTCAGGCAATTGAAAAATCTCATTTGAGTTTGAATTGTGTTTATACACCAAACACAATTAGAAGTAGAAGCAGAAAGTTTTGAAATGTCTTCTTCATGTCTTCTGTGCTGTGGTTACTTGTGACTTCAGAAAGGGAGAGAGGAAGAGCAAGTCTAAGGGATAATCAGTAAATGACAAAAACACTTGGTAGTTAATTGACTTTTATCTACAGTAATCACAGCTATTCCTTACAAAAGACTGCCTATATTCTTTTAACTTACTGTAATCACTTATAAATTCATTTACTTAGTAATCAGCCTGAAGCTTATTTTTTTGTTCAATTTTCTACACAGAAAATATAAATTTAAAATTTCTGCTCTTCTCTGTCTGCAACAAAATGTTTATGGACTGACAGTACAGGAGTGGTACAGAAATCAAGGTTCATGTTTTACCTTTCATCAGGCCATAATTACGTTCCAAATTTTATTTTTTGATATTTTTGTATACATTTATCATATATGCTGTATGTTAACCAATAGTATAAATTTGGTTATACCGAAATCAAAGTATAACTTTGATCTTGGTTGTGCATATGACTTTTTGGCATCCTAATGACCAGTTATAACCATGTTTTTTGACAGGAGACTTTTCACATCACCTCAGACTCAGAAGCAACACTTGTTGTTCACATTACACAAGAACTCACGGAGGCTTTGAAGGCCTTTTGTGAAAAGAAAGCAGCAGTAAGTAACTGAATCTTATCCAGAGTTATTTTACCATTGGGAGGAAAGGAGTGGTTAAAATCACTGTGTTAACACCCTGCAACCCATAACAGTTCAGGCATGGGTCAAAACCCCTAGTTAAATGTACTTCACTTTTCTTCTTTCACAATTTCTAAGTAGCAAGGATATTAATTATGTAGCACATTTCTCTTAATATTACACCATCATATATCTGTTTTGGCTTTTTTGTGTGTGTTCTGTTCTGGGCACCATTTTACTTCTCATGGACAGGTTGTCATCCTTTTGTGGTGGTTCCTTGCTTGATAGCTTTTGTTGTAAGATCAGTGAGGCTTTAAGTGCCACCCTAATGTGCCACTTTTTTCTTTCATGGGCCTGTGGGGAGGTCTGTCTTTCTCCTAAGTTGTAGCTCTGCTGTCAGCTGAGTTTTTATCTGTTAAGACTAAGGCAAGATGTCCTTGACTATCTGTTGGTCCTTAAAAACCTCCATAGCTTCTTTGCAAAGAGGTTAACTGCCTGTGGAAAATGGAGTCTGAAAAAGGACCAGAATCTATGAAAAAATCGTTCATCACTCTGGTAGCTACTGGTTCACAAAATTCAGGATGTGATCGGTGGTCATTTTGGTTTGTTTTTTGTTTTCTGAAAGCTGTTTCAGGCTGTTTTCTCAATTGTATATTCCATGTCAGGTGAGCTACAGTAACTGTCTCTCTACAAATGCTGCCACCAAGACCGGTTAAATATTGTTTCTGTAGCTCAGTCTCTCAGGTGGGCCTTCCATTCTGCATTCCCCAGATGGAGGCAGGATTTGTATACGCATCAGTTTTATATTTTAGTCAGGTGATGATAAGAGAGAGGAGGCAATCATTTTGAAACAGGAGACATTGTTTTCACCAGACACCAACTTCTGTTCTCCAGAAACTTACCTCTTCCAAATAATACTTTGGAAAATGGTGCTATAATGTGGTAACAAAACACCCCTCATATAGACTTTGCCATCACCTAAAATTGTTCTTTGTTAACTTTCTGTATTTTGGTTGCTTTTCAAAATTTGTAAAGTTCTTAAATTCTTACATTCCCAAACAGATATTCTGACCTTTTGCTTCCCATAGGATAATTACACGAACAGTTCAGGCCCAATGGTGTCAGTACCTCAGGATGAATTTCCAGAATGGAAAAGTGTCCCAGAACACTATGGGCCAGATGGAGAATACAAAGGTAATCTAGATATCTTGTTCTACCAATTTGTTTACTCTGGAGACTGCACAGATTGTGAAAATTTACTTTTATGGCCAGCCGTAGTGCTTATTAGCTGATGTAGTGTGTGTCTTTGCCCTCTGAGTCAGTTCAGGATATCATTTTCTGAAGCTTTAATGACTTAACTGTCTGAAAACATTCCTGTCTCACTGAACAGCGTAACAGCAGTTAAGGTTATGGAAATTCAAGTAGTAACTCTTCCTGATTTGGGTGAAAAGATGCCAAACTCAGGTAAGACATAAAGGCAGGAAGTGGGAGAAAAACATAAGGACACATAAAATCTCAAAGTAGTTGTGTTTGCAGTTGGTATTTTAATATTTTGCTAACTTTTAGTGCCCTTTATTTATTCAGGAAGTTCTGACCAGAATCAAGGTTTTTTGTCTCAGTATGAAGAGTGTTCTGAAGATGCTTCTTTCGCTCCTGCTCACTCAGACAGTTACCAAGCAGATGGTGGATCATCCTCCTGTCATCTGAGATCTGACAACTTTGCAGTGATGCCTCCACTCAGGGAGTTTCCTGCTGTTGCCCCTTACAGTCCTGTCAGTGGTATCAGCGAATGGCTGGGACAGCTCAGAAGCTCCATGCTGTGCGGGAATTCGGCTGCTGTGGCCTCTTCATACGAGGCCAGCCTAGTGAAGGAGTACTCAGCAGAATACATATCCAGTGATGTGCAAGGAAGTGAGCTTCTTGATAACAGACTCTCATTTGGCTGGGAAAATACAAAATGGAGCAATCAACAAATTTGTACAAAAGCAACGCATGTAAGTGACCGAGAATTACCATATCCCGATTCTTCTGCGTCATATCCTTCAACTGGAAGATATGCTACAAACTATCCTCCACAAAACTATTCCTCTTACAAGAACAACGAGTCTGTGAATTCTGGTACATCTTCTGCAAATTCTGCTGTTTCAGGTAGAGGTGGCTCCAGGTGGCACCAGGACACTAGGTGGAACAACAACTCTAGCTGGAAGCAGGAATCTAGGTGTCAAGGATTCAGGTATCAGCAATCAGGCTACCAGACAGACTGGAGTTCATATCAGGACTCGTTTTCTGGCAGTGGTTCGTACCAAGATCACCAGCAGTTCAGAAGCTCAGAAGGGATGTTTGATGGAGTCAATGTTGGTCTTGCTCCCGATGCTGTGAACAGACTATTAGGAAAGGATGTACCTACCATGACCAGTATGCTCAAAGAGTTGGCTCCATATTATCCAGGACTTCAAAGTAAGATTGTGATTAGTTTGCATCATGTGAAATGAGTTACATCACCATGGTTGCTTTAACATGAGCAGGCGATCACAGGTTGCAGAGATAGGATGAGCTGTTCAGGGGAGTTGAGCTCATTTTGCTCACATCTGTATCAGCTGAAGAAAGGCATTGTTGCCTTTCTGAGGACACTGTGGGAGGAGATACTGATAGTGCAAAAATTTCCTGATTTGAAAGGTTTGTCCTAGGTTATCTTTCTCACTAGCAGTTTGTACCATGAGTTGTACTGCTAGGTTTGCAGTGATGGGAGGGGAATGTATTGGCATAAAGAAAAAAATACTGGAATGCATGCACAACCAAACCTGGATGGCATTATAATAGATAGTCCAAATGAATCAAAACCCACTGGGATAACAGAGAAATATTATCAAAGAGCTGGTTTATCACCTTTCAATTTATTTTTTCCAGTTACAGTAGAAATAGTCAGTAATGTTGAGAGTAATGATATACTATTCAAAATGAGTTTCGCCTTTGGAAATTGAGAGGGATTTAAAGAGAAGTGGGCATATACTACTGCATAGCTGTCATTGGGCGTGAGTTTGGACAAGTGCAAACTATGCTTCTGGGACTAGAATTAGTTAATTAGGTAGCTACTTAATAGTAAAACTTCCATTTTCACATTCTCTATGCTGTATCATGGAAATATTATGAGATAGAAGTAACTTTAACTGTCTTTATCTCCCCTTTCCAGAAATAAATACTCAGACATTCGTCAATGTGCTAATAGAAACTAGAGAGAAAGATTAAGGAGCAACAGCAGCTGAACTGGGAACAGATGAAGAGATTTGAGAATCTCTGTCACTCGGCTTTCAGGAAAGAGACTGCATTTAACTCTGCTTGGCTTGGGAAAGGTAAAAGGAGGTTGGGTTTAAGTTTTTAACATGTGAAATATGGATGGAACGTGAACTTGCACATAACAGGTGAACATACTATTTTGTTTAGGCTTTTTGTAATGTATTTGTTAAATCTTAGTATATTACAGAAAATAAATTTTTTGTTATTTTTGGAAAATATGTTAAAATTACTCTGTCAGCGAAAAGCTAATAATCCTTTTAATACCTGTCTCAATTCAGAAGAGAAAGAAAGGTTTACTTTCATGTTACCTACTTAGGAAGAATATTCATTGAAAATACAGGTTTACTTTTCTTCACACAAATGTAAGGCCAGTTTCATTAATTTGAGGGTTTATAATTAGCATATTTTTAGAAATTGATACACTACATTTCTGTGTAGACAGAGAAAGGAGAATGTCACAGCAAAATTATTCTTTCTTAATGTGATGCCATATGAGGAAAATGTAATCTATACTAGAGGACTGGTATCTAATGGGGCATATTAGTTTTGTTTTTGCAGAGGAAGAATTGGTGTGAAATATATGCAGATATTTTAATCATGTTACTCAAAATGAAATAATTATAAATTGTCTTAAAAACCCATTTGGTGGATGAACCCATGCTAAAATAAAAATTATTGATTCTTTCTACTGGCAAAAGAAATAGTAGAACACATCAGACAATCAGAAAAAATAACAGGAAAAAATAAATAAAATGTTATACTAACTGAGTAATACTTACCTGTTCAGATGTGTATGAGAGCCACATGCTGATGAACGCCTTTAGGTATTGATGAAGGCTTTAGGTATCTGCTTTATGTAATTAAAACCAGCTTACATGGAGCTGAAGAAAAGAAGTAAAGTGAGACAGTTTACTCCTGAGTGTCTGTTTTCCTTTTCACTGCTGCCTTGTGGACTATCATTTTTCTTCTCACCCATGCCAGAACTGTGTCTCTGTGCATTAAATACTTGTGCTGAAGCAGGGTTTGCCTTCATGAGCTGTCATAAAACATTTTGGACCTTGTTATGTAAATTTTAATAAAAACTCAGCAAAACAGTTTATTATTGAGCATGTAAATTCAATTCCCTAAAATTTGTTTCTGCATCTGAAAAGATCCACTTTCCTTTTTCATTCCTGTTCAGTGTCCTTTACTGCTCATATTTACTGAAGTGTTGGAGTGGTTTATAATGTCACACACCTTGTAGTTGTGCCATACACTTCCATCCACTGAATGACATAGTCAACCTTCTTGCTTAAAAGGGAAAACTGTGGTTTTTTCTACCACAGGTGTCTGCCAGAGTTTTGATTTAAAAGTCTGTAGGATTATATAGTTATTATATCTACATTTAAAAATGACCAGAAGTTATTTACACAAATGTTACTGCCGTAGTTTTATCTCACAGGAAGTGTAGTGCAATTAAAATTCTGAAGCTGTAGAAAAAAGTCTTGCTAGAAAATACTACTGCTGCAACTCTGTCAATTCAAGATAAAACCTTTTCATTTGAGTTTGCTGCAGAGAACTCTTTTCCCCATTTCTCACTCCCGTTTGGATTTTACTGCCATCACTGTATACCCCAGTGGCATACAGCAGCTGGATGACCTCCACCACATTAGATTCTCTTTCCACCTACATGTTCTGTTATTTTTCCTTCTGGGCAAGTTATTGTCCCTCCTTTGTTGTTGTGCAGAGTCCTGCATTGGGGAAACAGTTTTTGCATTTTGAAATGCAGTTGGAGTAGTTACCCAATTAAGACAGCATTGATTTACTAAAGCTTTCCTGAACTCTGTAGAGGGTTGAGTACTCCTTACTCCCAAGAAAACACTTTGCCATATCTTGCTCCCATGTAGTATAGAATTGGAGCAAAACTCTGTCTGCCTAGACTCCAATCCTTCTTCAAGAAACAGCCTCACACAGTAGGTCCTGACAGCCTGCAGAGCAGTGCTGGATGCCTGACCCATGTCAGCACCAGTGCAGCTACATCACAGGCCTGGGCATGCAGGCAATAGTTCTCAGAATGCACCCGAGCCCCTGCAGCAAATTTCCAGTTTCCTTAAAAAGCCAGTGAAAAAATCCAGACTGGAACGTGTCTTGGATTGAGGATAAATGATCTACTTCTGGCTGGTTTCTTGGTCTGTGGTGTACCTGCTTTCACACCTATAGAAAGAAGTGTGTTTTCCACTGGGCCAAGAGTTGCTCCAATCCAGAGCTACCTTGATGATTCTCTGAATCAGTGATGCTGCTTTAGGAAGTGCTGGACCCAGCTGTTCTGCAGTGAAATACAACAAGACAGCTGGACATGGAGACATCCTTTGGGGGAGGCAACTTGGGAAGTTTCTCAGATTCCAGCTTTTTAGTTTGTACCTTGGACTTACTAATATTTCTCAAAATGCTTCCCAAAATTACTGGATTTTTTGTGGGTGTATGATCCAAAGGGACAGGTTCCTTCATGGGAAAGAAACAAGGGAGCTGTTTTGAGCCCAGAAATTTGGGGCTCTTCTGTGGTTTTTTTGTGGTTTTGTTTTTTTTTTTTTGTTTTTTTTTGTTTTTTTTGTTTTGTTTTGTTTTGTTTTGTTTTGTTTTGTTTTGTTGTTGTTGTTGTTGTTTTTTGTTTTTTGTTTTTTTTTCCTGGAGAGAGCATATATAGTTATTATCTTAGCCTTCTAGGGAGGAACGTT
The DNA here is from genome assembly GCF_021018805.1 of Prinia subflava. NCBI lineage: Eukaryota > Metazoa > Chordata > Aves > Passeriformes > Cisticolidae > Prinia > Prinia subflava. The sequence goes on from NC_086247.1 coordinate 61,697,239, forward strand.
CAAAGAGTAACTGGTAGAAGTCTTTTTCCATTGTTTTCTTCAACTTAAGTAACTTTCACAGCTGTTGAATGAGGTGTTTTCTGACCCTGGTTGTTATTCCTGATCTCTCTCCTCACTGCAGACCAATTCCTTGCCTTTTGGGTGACGATACACAAAGTGCTTTGGGAGAGCTCCTTATGTGTTCTTATGCTGTGGGGGCCATTGGGTTTTCCCCACATACTTGACACCAGAAGAGTGTTCAGAACGTTGCTGAGCTGTCACTAGGGTCTGATTATTACCTGACAAATAGCAGCAGGACAGATGTTTGATAACAGTTGCCACTTTGCTGCCTTCACACTACACTGGACAGTCTACTGTGGGTAAGAGACAGATTCACAGAATAGTCTGAGTTGGAAAGAGTCCCCAAGGGTCACTAACTCCAGCTCTTCAGGGAATGCACCATACAGGGATTGAACATGTGAGCTTGGTGTTATTTGTACCATTCTCTGGCCATCTGAGCCAATCTCAGGGTGACCTGGAAGTAACACTGTAACTGGTTTTTTTGGTTGTCTTTGCTTTCTCCAGGTTGCTTCTTCAGAGTAACTGCAAGAGACTGTGTGTGACAGGAATCAGTCATTACTTGTCTTGCTTGAGTTTTTCCACTCTCTCATTAGCTGTAAATGGTGAGATGTAGGGTAAAGCTATGAGGATGGCTGACTGTCAATTCAAGGCCGCTTCAAATAAGTGCTTCAGCACAAAAAGGAAGCCTTCTGATTTTAAATGAGATAACTAAGCAAAGGGAGCATATTCAGAGTCACAGTTCATTTTTGTGGGGAACTTATCAAGGGAGAATGCAGTATGACCTTCTTCATAGGTGTGAAGAAGGTGTATTTGAAGCCCTCCCAAGGATACCCTGAAAGAAAGATGCAGCTAGAAAATAAAATTTAAAAAAGCCAGCCAAGTGGAGAGATCCCTGAATCGCAGAAAATAAGAATACAGAAATAAAATCACCATCCCCTTACAGCTGTACAAAAGGGAAATAGACGACAAGTTGACCTAGTATTTTTACTTTTAAATTCTGTATTAAAAATTAATACATTAAACTCTTATAAAAGTAAGGCACATGCAAAACATGTTGTGCAATTTCTGGCTTTCCACTGATATAAACTAATAAGCATTATTTTAATTTGGCATTTCTAAAGAGTCATTTTTCCCATGCATGATATGTGTAAGAGGTAATGTTCAACATTGTACCAGTTAAATCTAGATTCTGTGCTTTCTGTACTACAGTAAGCAGAGATGGTCGTATCATACAATAATACAAAATAAAAACCAACTCAGGTACAGATTCGGAAGGTGATTACCAACATACAAAGTTTAAGAATGTGATGTTGCATCCATAACAATACATCAATGATCTTATTCAGTAGAGGATGGTTTGGCAGCTCCAGTCTGTAACGCCGGTGTGCGGTTCCTGGTGCTGGGCGTCATACGATGCTGAAGACCATGGAGAGATACTGCTCGTAGGACACCTGAATCCAGCCGTCCATGTCCGTGTCGTAGCGTCGGAACACATCAGTCAGCCTCTGAGGAGCAGACACAAAAAATAACAGACATTTTTGTTCTGGGGGAAGGTTCAGAATGCCACATACTCCCCTTGCCACCTGGGCTCCTGCAGCTTTATGAACCCTTTCTGTTCATCCCCTCTGTAGCTATTTTGCAGTCTTACATATAAAGATAGCTCAGTCCAATAGTGATGCAATACCTAAGGCTACCTAGGCACTTCTTTATAGACCAGACAGCTTTTTGTAACTGGCTTTAAAGCAGAGGGAAAGACAGTGCAATGTCTGAGTCATCTGAAGACAGAAGCCCATGCATCGTTGTGCATATCTCACTTTCTAGGCAAATATGCTTCATGTGCTGTTGCTGTCTGAACAGCCTCTGTATAACCCCAGAGCTGTGAGACAGCATAAAGGACCAGAACAACTGCAGCACAGTTCCATTGACATCAGCTGAGTGATACTCCATTTCAAAGCCCTTTCTAGCAAACTTCAAGTCTGTAACTAATTATAATTGCCTTATATTACGAATGAATACAGAGGCAACTGATGTGTCTAAATAACAGAGATGCTACTTTTGCAGGGAACTGCTTTCCCTCCATGTTCTCTCTCTCTTGTGTTACTGAAAGGTTGGAAGGTTTTTTGTGTATTTCTACGATTTTCCCTGCAGGAACTGCTCTGAAGTCTGTATTAAACTAACAGACTCTGTCAAACAGTGATACTATCTTACACTTTTTTGTCCCTTACTCATTATATCAAATTTACTTGAGATGCAAAGGAATTACTAATGAGGCCAATACACAAAGATGTTCCTAGCACTTGTCATATACTTAGTTCAAATGACTTCTATAAATAAAAGCAAGTTCTAGATCCACTATTGAAGTGAGAATCAGAAAAGCTTAGGAAAAGGTAATTTTTTTTTCAATTGACATTAAAGTACATCTCCTTTCTTACCTGCAGAACAACACAGCACTGAATAAAATCATCAAAAGCAACGTGTCCTTTTCCTTGCCTATCAAATTTCCGAATAAGGATATCGTAGAATTGATCAGAGAGTCGGTAACCTTGGAAAAAGAGAAATACTTAAAAAGGTTTCAATTACTGCAGTCTTTCTATAAAAAGAACAAGGTTGTTTAGTAGGCATGTGTAACAAAACCAGAAAACAGGAGTTACAGTGATTCTTTTTCCTAAATAACTCTGTTAAACTAACATGCATGCAATAAACCCCATGCTTAATAATAATTATATACAGAGTTACAGTAAATGTAATTACAGATTAAGGTGACTCTTTGATTGAGGGAATGGTTTAGGGCTGCAGCTCAAGGCTTTAAAAGTGAAGTGACTGAAATGAAAGTTCCTTAGCCATCAGAATGCTCTCACAGCACAGACAGCTGGCCTTGTTTTAAAAAGTGGCAAGTTCTATCAAGTTCAGACTTTGCCTGAAGCATTCATAATGCTCTCAGAGCGTGTCACAGAGGAGACTGGAACTGGATGTGTCAGGACATGCGTGGAATGTTTTCCTTTTTCTTTATTTAAGGAAAGAGTTTTAAAAAACATGTGCCTCTGGCATGGACATCATTAAAAGGTACTTTATTCCTAAAAGGAGAGCTGCCCATCACTTTTTAGTCACATTTGTCAGAGCAGTACAGCTCTGCAACAGTACCAGTAAGCAGCTTATTCTATGACATAACCCAGTCATAAAAACTGTAATTACTAATGAATTACCAAAACCTGTTAGTGCTTGCTTTAGTTCATTTTTGTCAATCATTCCAGAATTGTCTCTGTCATACGTTCGAAAGACATTCTGCCAGTCTGTGATGTATTTCCAGACTCCTGTGAATTCATTGAAGTTCACACCTCCTTTGTTTTCTCTGTCAAACATGCCTGAAATAAAAAGTAAGAAACACGTATAAAACCTTAGTTATACTGCTCCTCAGCAAGATCTACCAGGATTTAAGTCCTGTCTAGCTAAGAGTGCAGTCTTGCTATCTAGCAAGAGTGCTCTGTGGAAGCTTCTGAAGAGAGAAAAGAAACTGCTAAAATGCAAGTGGTAATTTGGAAAGTTCTGCCAAGAAAAAACAAGCAGTCATTCACTGAAGAAAAAAACTAAAGCAGGGTAAAAGTACCAGAACTGACGGCTTGATTGATCATCCAGTGATGAATCAAAAGGGGCAGAGGGCTGGACTGTTCTTTTCTAGGGACACATTAAAAAGTCTTACATAATTTCCAAGAGTGCTGGGATATTCATCTGCATCTGACTTACTGTTGTCTTTATACAGTAAGCATGTCACCCAGCGATGGAACTCAAGACTGCTGCTGAACACTTATTGAAAACAAAGCAAAAAATGTTGTCCTTGGATTTATGAAATGTGTGATAGAAAAGACTTGATTTATTTTGCTTGAATCTTCATCCTTCTGTTCCACCACCATCGCCTTCCACATTACTGGCAATTGGTTTAGACACTAACAGAATTCAAGCATTGTAAAGCTTCTGTTTGATATTTTTGGAGTGAAACATGGGCTTAAATTCAAGACAGGAAATACTACTTCTCAAGACAATTTATATAATATCTTTTTAGAAAATTTAAGATAACAATCTCCTCATGCATAATAAATTACATTTATTATCTAATCAATTATGCAGTAACATTTTCTCAGGTTACTTTGCTAAGTGCACATGTGTGTATGCAAAGGGTATTCCTCTATTAATCAAAAGGGAAAATAATTCAACTGACTACTGCTGAGCACTCCAAGGGGAAAAAAAATCAGTGTAGCAATTGAGAGCATTCTCAATCATCTGAACAGACCACAAACCAGTATCTTAGGACTATGTCTCATCACACAACTACCACTCACCAAGAATTGACCTGACTGTTGCTGGATTAAATGGAGTCCACGTGCCTGAAACAGAAAGAATTACTTAGTTGAGAATTAAGAATTCCTCAGCATTTTAAAAAAATGCAACAAACCAAACAAATCAGTTAAGAACACTGAATTCAGAGCTATGGGACATGGAGCTGGCGTATCAAAAAATAAGGCTGCTTGGAAGTAAGAAAGTCTCACCATTCAGAGATGACTTCAGACCAGTGTTTTACAAATACCACACAGAAACCAGCACTTTTAAGGCTGCAACAAAAACAACGAAACCAAACAAACCTTGGAAGATCTGAGAAGGACTTTTTCATCCCAGGCTGTCAGGAATTTTTAGATGTAAGGCAAGATCTAAACTGAAGTACCTCTTTTCTAGTGACAGGAGCAGAAGTGTTTTAACTCAATTCAAGGCCTCATATCTGTTCCTCAGTAAAAAACCCATCTGCTCATTTCCTTTTACAGGACTATTCCAGGGCATTTAGTGTCTGACAGAAGTAAAGAGAAAGGGTTCCCAACATGGCACAACCATAAACTGCACTTTAGAGTTGTTCAGTACAAATCCCACCTCCACTGCTAAAACAATTAAGGGTTAGTTTGAATTGGTATTTTAGACCAAGAAATGCTGCTTGAAAGGGCCTGAGCAGTAGTCATGTGGAGAGGAGCTCTGTACTTCTCTGAGTGTCCAGAGGCTTGTCATTATGAAACAGTTTTCACTTGGTTGAGAGCATTCCCGAGCCTTAGGAAGCATTAAGCTTTAAACAAAGAGGAATCCTGTGCCTCATCTGGAATTTCCCCATCGATTCTCCAGAGCCTGTGAAGGAACGAGGAGCACGAAGCAGCACGTAGTTAACTGGCTGTGCTTGCCTGCAGGGGCCCAAGCAATCGGTGAGGCCGCGAAGGAGTCGTGAGCCGCGGGCCGCGCAGAGGCGCTCCCAGGGATGTGTCAGCTGAGCACAAATGCCAGCAGCAGAGGGCTGAGCTGGGATCGGCACGCTGGCTGTGCACGGCACGGGCAGTGCTAAACCACAGGGAGAGCCCTGCGCTGTAGGCAGGCCCTGCGACTGTTTGCACGTAAAGAGACGTGTAAGCAGAGAAAGAGGAAAAACGACTCTGAAAATGCTGAAGCAGTATTTGAGTCAGAATATCAGTACCTGAAAGCTGTGTCTCGTCAAAAAAATTAGAAATAACAGAATTAATAAGGTGCCAGCATTTAACACTGAACAGAATAAGAGGAAAAAGTGAAAATACAGTCTGAAAGTTAACTTGTTTCATCCTGGAACATTCAGGTGACTCACAAAGCCACCACAGAGTGAAATCTGAGCAACTTCAGAGGTGAAGAACTGTACTGATTTCACCCTGTTCCAATAGACAGTGAAGACTATTTTGTGTCTCCTCTCCTGACTCTAGTGTTAACTTCCCACAACAGCACAGAAGAAAACAAGAAGGGACTGAAGGATTTTATTGTGCAGTTGGACAAAGCGATGATCAGCCCCTCCCAGGTAAGCACACTGCAGATGCATAAATTTCACAGGTTGAAAATGTCAAACTGTCAAAACACACTGAACTACAAATGTTGAAGTTTGAGCACAATGCAGACTTTTTTTTAATGTTTTAGAAATAGACACATAACATTCTTTTGGCCCATTTTAAATTGCAGGCCAGCCATGCACAATCATCCACTAGAGGATATATTTTGAAAATAATAGAGTGAATTGTTTGGTGTACAAGATCTAGAATCTCTTGGAATGCAGGAAGCTTACAGTTCTGTAAATATTTTTTCTAACTCTTGGTAGGCATTCTTTATAACTGCAAAGCACTGAAACTGCTAATCTACACTAGAAATAAGGAAAAAAAAGAGCTCAGTCATCACTGCCTGTTACTCTTAAATTCAATCATATGAGGAGATATTTAAAATACATAAAATTAAAAATGCCAGGTTCATATGAGAAGATATTTAAAATATATAGAATTTAAAACATGTAAAATTTAAAATTAGAGTTCCTCACAGCTCTAAACATCACTGTAATCTAAATGAAAATGGCGACTTAACTTAGTTTTTGCTAAAGACTTTATTCAAAATTTTAATTATGGATTAGGTCTGGCAGGCACAACACATTGCTTTTAATTTATCAGATACATTATTAGCAATATTCTAGTAAATCCAGTTCAGTTACAAGACTGCAGTTTTATTGAATAGAACCCAATAAATTTATTTCAAGTCAGGCAATTACTGACAAAAATGGGCCCCTCAGCCTGTGTGTGCTGCAGCTCACAACATCAGTTTAAGCCCTTCTCAGTAACAAAGCACAGGAGGGAAAAAGGAATAACCTTTGGGAGAAGGGGAACTTGGTATGGACTCAAAAGTGGACAAACAGCCTGAATATGCCCTTTTTCATATTTCCAAACAGAAAAAAAACCCACAGAGCACAACCCTACCCACCCTGAGTCATGGGAGGAAAGCAAAAATAGGCTGCTGGAAAAATGTTTCATTTTTAATTTTGCTTCCATGAGTTATTTGACAATACCCTATTTATTCTTTGAGTATTACAACAAGGAACCGACAGACTGCTAGAAAGTTTTATTACTAGATCTAGAGTGCATCTTTCTACTCTGTTGGGAAAAACCCCAAATGTACTTTATTTCCTGCACCCTACTGTTTGAAAAATAAATTATGTGCAATGAAAAGGCCAGCTGTAAACAAAGCTTTGCCCAGGTTATGCACTCATTCTAGTTAAAAATCAAAGGTTCAGTAGTGATGAGCAAGGAATGTGCACGCCCTCGTTCCTCAGAATACAGACCAGTAATGGTTACAATAGATACGCAGTTTAAAACAAACAAACAAAAAAATCACAAGGATTGTTCATTTTTTTTCTTTCTAGCCCTTTGCTGTAGATGAAATAGTAATTAGTGAGTGGTAGGAACACTTCCCACCCCCTTCATACAAAGAATGATGGCATCAAGTAACAATTCTCACAACAAATTTATCATGAAGTTTAAGATGAACAACCTCACTGCTCATTCACAGACTTACCATTGGATAATGCCTGCTGAAGTTCATTATCAGATATTATTCCACTCCTGTCTTTATCGACTCTGGGGAAAAAACAAACAAACAAAAACAGGTGGTAAGCTTTAAATGGCTGAAATGAACAGGTTCTACTTACTGAAGACTTCGACAGTCTGGTTCTCACTCACCAGATGAGATTTTTATTTTCCTGAAAACTCTCTGGAACATGATAAGAGCTCCAAAGAAAACTGAAAGACCTACTTATGAGTAAAGAGACACACAGAAACGCACACTGACAGTGAAACAGTTTGGGCATGCTCTGCACAAGGAAGTATTTTTATTTATTTCTGTTTAAGACAACTACAGAGCACACATGCTGGTTAAATCCACAAAATGTCTAATGTCACAGTAGCAAGCTATTTCTTTCACAAACTGGAGCAACAGGTTTGCCACCCAGACTGTCTCACATGTTAGCAATAGAAAGTCCTTTATGTGACCAAAGAACTGAAAGACTCCATCGATTGCAGGGCCTTGACCCTGAAAGGGGTTCAAAGGGGAAAATGCACAGGCAGGTTCAAGCTTCCACTGAGCCTTCACGTCCATGGTTTTAGTGATTCAAGTTCTATGCCAAAATTGATGAAATAAGTAATTTCTGCCCAATAAAGAATGATCATGCCTTCTTTAGAAGGGTATCTGAAAATGGTGGGGACTTCCCTCCATTTCATACGAGGATGTTGCCCTTGGACTGACAGTCTTCATTTCCCCTCATTTACTGCCACTCCGAAGAAGAGCCCCGCTCAGTTGATCTCTGTTCACAGAAGCTGATTTTCTTTTCCTTTAGTTCTTGCTGTCTTTTCCTAAACAGTTTCAGTTCATTCTATTGCTTCCTTCCCCATCTCCAAGAATTATGTAACCTGCAGGCAACATTAAAATTGCAAGCACAAATTGCAAAGATTTCAGTTACAAATATTCCCCCTTTTTAATCTCTGTTTATCTTCTTAGTATTGTGAACATTTTTTACCTTTTATGAGCTGTTACCAAGTGCTAAGCTGATATTTTCAGGAAAATGCATTATGACCTACTTATCTTGCTCCTGAGCACCATCAATCAGCATGTTCCTTTTATAAACAAAATTATGCAAAATTAGAATGAGTTTGCCTCATGGACATCATTCCTACATTCCCCCTGACATATGGGGATCACCTGTCATACAAGGATCATGATCTGGCCATGACAGGCTGATACAGCCCAGTCATTCAGGACTGTAAGGTGCTTCTGCAACCTTTCACAGGCCTCAGTTACTGCAGGAAACAGCAAACCTCACTGATCATTCATCCTCTTTTCGCAGAATCATAGAACCACAGAGTGGGTTGGGTTGAAAGGGACCTTAATGATCATTAAGTTCCACCCCCTCGGCTGTGGGCAGGGACACCTTCAATTCCACCAGACGGCTCAGAGCTCCAGCCTGGCCTTAAACACTTCCAGGGATGGGGCAGAACCTGTTCCAGTGCCTCACCACACCCACAGTATAAAACTTCTTCCCACCATCCAGTTGAAACCTTCTCTTTTTTCCCCAGCTGCTCCTGAACAGATTACATAAAGATCCCAGGAGAGCTCCATCTGTCAGTGTGGCGCATGACCACACACACCCCCTTGGTCGGATTTCCATCCACTGAAGAAGGCTTCCATTCATTCTACGTTTACTGAATTTTGTCAAGGGCCTTTTGACAGTGGTGGGAGCATTTTTGAAAAGCATACAGATTATATGAATCGCTCCAATTCTAGCCATCATATCCATATCCAATCCTTAGTAAACATAGTCCAGGATTTATACAGTAGTCTGCCAGAAGGAATATTTTCAACAAAAGCCACGCAACTCTCCTGACTAACTACATTATTTTAAATTATTTTAACTTATTTTCCTGGTGCAGAAATCAGATTGTTGATCTGTTTCTTTCTGGACCCTTTAAAAAGAGAAATGGCTTCATGCATGCCTCTGCCGAATCCTCAGAGGAAGTTGTTTTACTGCAGGCTGGGTAGGTAAGCTGCTGCATTCCTGAGTCACTCGGTAAATATCAGCCAGTTTTAGAAACTTAGTACTCTTTGTGTACTGGTTAACCTCTTCTTGCTGCTGCTTGTGTCAGAGGATCTGTCTTGACTCATCTCCCATAAAAATGGATCCAACGTAGGCACCTCCCCAGTTTCCTCAACGTGACATAATTGGGAAATCGCCTTTGGTTTCCTTACTGATAAGATCTTGCCAGTTTGTGTTTGTTTAGCACAAGCCTGTCAACTCCACTGCAGGTCCCTCTGCTCCAGATGAAGTTAAGAGAATACTTCACAGACTCATTTAGGTTGGAAAAGACCTCTGAGATCATCGAGTCCAACCTCCGACCCCACACCGCCGTGTCAACCAGACCACGGCACCGAGTGCCACGTCCCGTCCCTCCCTCAACACCTCCGGGGACGGCGACTCCCCCGCCTCCCCGGGCAGCCCATTCCAATGTCCAGTCACCCTTGCTGAGAAGAAATTCCTCCCGATATCCAACTTAAACGTCCCCTGGAGAAGCTACGAGTAGCTTCTCGTTGATAGCTTTAAAGTCTTCCATTAGCATTTATCAGATTCCTTTTTATAAGCCTTCCCGCACTGCTGCACTGATCCTCCTGACTCTACTATCCTTTCTGCAATCTCAGGTTAAAAATTACTTCAGCGCCTTCAAGGTTACCTTCTCGCTCCCATCAACTCCCTTTACCCTCGTTATAAAGTACAGCCACATCTATTCGTCCTCAACCCTTTCCCACAGATTCCTCCCACGGGAAAACCACCGCGATGTTTACAGCGCTGCCGGGCGCCCCGGCAGCCGAACCCCGTGCTGGATGCGCCGGGCCGGTGGCCGGGCTCCCGCGGCAGCCGCCCCGCTTCCGGCACCTCCCCGTGCGGGCCGGCTGCCGGGCGCGCTGCGGCGGCGGGACTCACCTCTGGAACACGTTCCACAGGAAGGACGGGTCGGGCAGGGGGGCGCCGCCGCCGCCGTTCGGCCGGTGCTGGTACCCCGCCGCCATGGTCCCGCGCGCGCCCGCCCCACCCACCGCCCCTGACGCAGCGCGCCTGTGACGTCACGGCCGGGCGGGGGCGCGTGCCCGGCCCCGCGGAGGGGAATCCCGGGCGGAGCCGAGCGCCGGGCGGAGCCGAGCGCCGGGCGGAGCCGAGCGCCGGGCGGAGCCGAGCGCCGGGCGGAGCCGAGCGCCGGGCGGAGCCGAGCGCCGGGCGGAGCCGAGCGCCGGGCGGAGCCGAGCGCCGGGCGGAGCCGAGCGCCGGGCGGAGCCGAGCGCCGGGCGGAGCCGAGCGCCGGGCGGAGCCGAGCGCCGGGCGGAGCCGAGCGCCGGGCGGAGCCGAGCGCCGGGCGGAGCCGAGCGCCGGGCGGAGCCGAGCGCCGGGCGGAGCCGAGCGCCGGGCGGAGCCGAGCGCCGGGCGGAGCCGAGCGCCGGGCGGAGCCGAGCGCCGGGCGGAGCCGAGCGCCGGGCGGAGCCGAGCGCCGGGCGGAGCCGAGCGCCGGGCGGAGCCGAGCGCCGCGGCACGGGGCGGGGAGTGCGGCCGCTCCCGCCGGGAGGCACCGAGGCGGGGCTGCGGCACGACCCTAGCGCGGCTCCCCGGGAGTGGCGGCCCCGCCCCGCCACCACCCGTCAGCGAGGTTCCGGCAAGGGCAGGAGCGTCCCTGGGAACCGAGCCATGCGGGGTCCCCGCTCCGGGGAGCTGGCGTGTCCTGGAGGGGAAAGAGCCTAAGTTTAACACCCAGGAGATGCCTCTGCACCGTCGCTGAGATGAGGAAGGGATACAGAGGGAAACAAAGCCCGCGGAACGGATTCCCTTACACTAAGGGAGGACTAAAGCACGCAGGGGAAGAATTTCAGGGAGAGGATGGAATTAGAATACAAACCAAATTGGCATCACCACACTGAATTCTTTACTGAGGGCTGAACACAACCTTTTGAAAAACAGTCAAGTTCCCCTCCCTGTACTTAAAATTTCTAGGCCGTTTATGGTCCCATGGGACCCAAGGACCTCCTGTGCTAAAACCCTTCAAGCATGGAGATACCAAGATGACGCTCCACTGAACCATCTCTGGGGACATCCCTGTCCCTGCAGGAAGGCACAATGTCACATCTATCCTTTCTCCCAACTGCTGCCCCTGTACAGACCTCTGCTGGGGACAGGACTGCAATGGCACAAGGCCTGCGTGGCCACAGGCCAAAGGCATTACATACACAACGTCCAGAATGTTAAATTTAAACAATGTAGGCCCCTGCCTTCCTTGTGCTTACCTCTGACAGCTCTGGTCAGGTACTAAGAGATAATGCCTTAAATGTGTCCTTCATCAATTCTGAATTCACAATTGTCTAGTACTATTTTCTAATTACATTCATCTGAAAATACTGTGGAAAGAAAACCTAGTATCTTGTGTTTTCAGAAAACTATTAAATCCTATTTTTATTCACACTCGGAACAACAACAAGAAGATTTACATGCTCTGTAAATCTGCAGTCATAGCTGAACATAGCAATGGTTTAACATTTTATTCAACTGGTGTGCTTTATGTGCTGTTTTTAGTGAATCAGTGAAAAAAATTGTACCTTATGTCTTTATTCATTCAACCTATAAATCAAATTGCACTGTAGCAATTTCATTCAGTCCTTTAAGTCAGGAAACTGATTTCATAATTAAGCTTTCTGCAATAAACTATTTTACACCAAAGTAAGTACATACACAAAATATAATGTGAAAGTGGGTTGACATTAACACTGAATGCAGTGCCATATAAAGACAGTTCTAAAGGAGTCTCAGGTATTGGAAGTGATGTATGTTAGTATATCCAGCATTAATACAGCTCTGCAGGTTTTGGTATAAATATCTTTATATAGCATTGCAGTGCACTGTGCAGACCTATTCCACAAGAAAAATGTATTTGCTGACAGCAAAACCAGCTGTGACAAACAGTCAGTAAAAAAGCTCCATGCCATTAAAAGCTTCTTTCTTCAAACATGACCTTTAATCCTTCTTCTTTCAGAAATCTTGCATTTCCTCACATCCAAGTCTTTAGAAAGAAACATGCCTAGCAAATATCAATGTCTATTGAACTTCACTCAAAACAGCATTGCCAAATTCGCCCACAAATATTTCAAACCTGTTGATCCCAGAGCAGTAATGACACACAAACACAGAGTTGTCAATTACTTAAGCAGTTTTGGCACAGTGAGAGTAGGAACTGTAATTTCTTTAAAAATTGGCACGTAGTTTGGATTCGGCTGGCTTGGACCTTGATCCAAAGTTTCAATGATAGTCTGCTTCATATCTCTGCTGGCATCGCCCCTCACTGTCAGCAACGCTGCAATGTGGTCATCCCTGCCAAAGGAAACGTGGAAAACTGGCATTAGGAGGCTTTGCACAAGTAAGATTTTGTCAAAATCAGCACTTAACTGGCAATCCTTTCACTGAGTTTGAGCAGGTATTTTTTATTCTTAATCATATCTCTACTCACTCAGAACTGGTTTTTCCTGCTCAATATAAAGCACTGTTTTGGCTGCTTCTAGGACTCTAAAACCTATTTTATCCTTCCAACATAAGGATATGTTGGAACTGAACACTTTTCAGAACTGAAGACTTTTCAGTATTCCTCTGCAATATGGAAGTAGTTGTAACTCCTAGTCCAGCTCACATACACTGATAATAATAAACAAAAATAATAATAATAATAAATAATTGGCATCATTTTCCACAAGAAAGTGTTTACATTCTAAAATATGAAAAAATATGAACACATTTTCACACTGCTTTGAATTTCAAAATTTGCCCAAAACCCAAGGAAATTATGATGTTATCTATATATATCAAATCTGAGGGCAAGGAGAATTACCTGATATCTGGGTATTTACTGACTAAAGTTGAAACTTCCAGATAGAGCAGTGAAGGATCAGTCAGCTTGATAACCTCTGCAATGGCTTCAATGATGTCACAGAGTCCTTCAGTGTCCTCTCCAGAACCCTACAAAAGTAAACAAAAAATATTAAAAATGGCCCAAAACAATAAGAGCAATACCCCTCAAATCTACAAATAATCCTTTAATTAATATTTTGTCTGACAATGCCCTTGAATTTCCCAAAAAGCTGAATTTTCAGAGATTAAAAAAACCAAAATATTTGTGAATTGTCACCATAATCCTTTTCTCTCCCTGTTCTTCAATCAGAGACCTACTCTGAGAATATCAGTGAAGGATGTAGTGTCCTACAAACAATATGTTGCATTTATCCACATGGTGACACATTCTAGTCTTCAACTTTGGGTAATTATGAACTTAAACATTAGGAATAACTGACATGGAAGCCAGATCTCTTCTGAAACATTTCTTCAAAACTGGCCCTCTGTTAGATCCCTTCAGGTCATCTGGCCACCAAAGCAGCTTTCAGCTTTGGTGATTGATTGAAATGTAGCTATTTAAACTCTGGACTGTTTTAGTATCCTTAATTCAAGCTCATCTCATTCTGCCAATCAGGTATGGTTTGTTTCCTTGATTCTACAACCTCTTCCATCAACTACCCTAGTTTTTCAGGCTTTATCTTTCTGTCCATTCTTTTATCACTGGTTGGCCCTAGGAGCTTTCTTGAAGATCCTGTTCCTTATGCAGCTAAAACTTTTAGGCCTGTCTTGTACATTGATTTTCAAATACCTTTTTTTAGCCTGTCTTTTCTATTTCTACTGGACTTTAAATGGAGTCAACATACTCGTCTTATTGATCCAAATGAGCACACTGCATACTCCTTAGCTAGTAAGTAATGGCATCTATTTGATGCCAGATCAGCCTTTCTTCTGGCCAGGAAAAGGAAAGACAGATTTTTTTTAACTCTTTTTAACTCTTTTTTCTTTCACTTACTACTGTGAATTCTCTGACACTACCCATCTCTCTGAGGCCATTCAAAATTTTAGCTGCAGAGCGCTGTATAAACACAAAGCAGTAGAAACTGGTGCTCAGGAATTTTAGCAGCTGGCCTGTGTTCAGAATCTCCATCTGTGCCCTCAGCTGGCATCCTCTGATATTCCCAAGTCACTCAACGTTTTGGAGACATGGAGATTTAACTCTAGCCATTTCCCCCACGCAATAAACATGTGTGGTTATGGTAATTTACCATTACCATAGGTTAACAGCACTACCCAAAGCAAATACTTACAGCTGCAAGCTTCTTAAACAAAAATCTGAACTGTTCTGCTTCTTTGATCATTCTTTCTGCACCCTCTTTTCTCTCCTCTGCATTCTTGAAAGATATCCGTTTCAGCATGATTGCTCTGATGTATTCCACAACTACGCGCCGATGGGCCTCAAGAGTCATTGTCTGAGAAATGAAAAAGGTGGAGGATTATGCCAGATACCTGCAGATGTAGCCATGATTTTTAGGCTTTGAACTGTGTATTTGCATCTAAACACCAGTATACAAATTTTGCTAATACAGACTGAGCTGTTTTAGATTTTTTAGACAGTGCTAACAGAAATTAAAATCTCTCCTTCCCTAACGATGAGCCAATCACAAGAAGCAACAAACCAAGATATCTTTAATAACATGTCTGAGCTTTTTGAGGAGCACCAAAGAACAATCACCTACTCAGATCTTCCTTGACTGATTTGCTGTTCTGCACTTGTCTCTTTATGGGAAATACCTACTGGTACCTGGATGAAGCATCTGGTATTGGTGCAAGAGTAATGCTAAGGTTTGGAAATAAAGAACAAAACTAAAACCCCCAAACCTTCACACGCTTGTTTTTCAACAGGAATGTAACTAGAGTCCTTAAATCCTGCAAGTCCTTAGGTGTTTTGTCTTCCCCTTAAGCATAGTGGCAAAGTTACTTATGACTAAGAAGAAGCTGGTGTAACAAGTAGCCACAAACTTTTTACCATGTTTTATTAGTATGATCAAACTTTAGTTTCAAGTTGTTCTTGAAACATGTTCTTCGGTCAAAATTTGAAAAATAAAGGTTTGAGGAAGGAGAGAGAAGGGGGGAAAATAAAAAAGGGAGAAAACAACAAATTGCAAAGTAATAAAACCTGAAAAAATCCCATCACAAATCAGGGGAAAAAAAGCATGGTCCAGCCTGTGCTAGCACGGGACAATTTTGTGCTGGGAGACAGTGGAAAGGCAGGTATGTTGAAAGCCACAGAATCTCCTTGTAAGCTCCTTCCCCACAAGGTGGCAATAAATGCTACATGATGAAACATACGTGATAGCAGAGATCGGTATTAACACCTCAAAACTCATGCCAAGCACTCATACCTCACAGTAACAAACTAAATCTGGGAAAGAAAGCTGTTCCACGGAAATAGACTAATTCTGGGACTGACCCAACTTATTTTGTGCACTTCTTCTGGACTGAAAATACATATACAATAACGCCTCTAGGATCTGCAAATACTGAAGTTAAGTGGTCATCAGAGAAACTCTGAGCATCTCCCTTTATCACTTTGAGAATTAAGGTAAGAAAGAATAAGTGTATGATTTAGAGACTATCTTTTAAGCACTTCTAAAAGCTTCTTCAAAGACTTCAGCAAATACTGATCTTACTAGCTTCTGGTTTTTTTTCTATTAGGTTCCTAAATGTTAGACAATCATTTAACACTGTCTTATTACATGAACCTGCCTTTAATCTTCTGCATTATTGTACTTGTTTCTATCAATAGAGGAATCCAGATAGCCTTTGACAGACCAGAGGGAAAAAAACCCTAACCTAGCACATTTACTATTATAAGTGCACTTTAAACATTGCTCTGCATTTATTTCTTAACCCTTATGGCACCAAATTCACTATACTTCATTGTATATATTAAAACTTGGAATTACTTGATGTGCATTTATAAAAAAAGTAATTACAGACCAGGAAAGATAGTTTCAAAAGAGCTAATTTTATCTGACTACAAACTTCTGAGGAGAGGTAGGAGAGTACAAACTGGCAAAAATATCTAGTAACATGCCAAGAAGTTTCCTGGACTAAATACTGTAACTTAGATCTTTGACAATATTATAAGCCTGTGAACAAAAAAAAAAAAGTAGTTTCAGACTTCTGCAGTATGAACTGATGAACACTTTTCTCCTTTCCAGT
Organism: Prinia subflava; assembly: GCF_021018805.1. NCBI lineage: Eukaryota > Metazoa > Chordata > Aves > Passeriformes > Cisticolidae > Prinia > Prinia subflava. The sequence continues at coordinate 61,713,794 of NC_086247.1, forward strand.
AATGAATCAATTCCAATTTCTGCATTTCAGTTTTGAATTCCGCGTGGTGTTCAGAAATTCCAAATCAACATGATGCTCAAAGTACATTAGCAAAGTATCAGTGCGTATTTTGCACCTACCTTTTTGTAAGGCTTTTTAATTCTTGCAAAGTCATTGAAATAATCCTCTACAGTGACACAGATAGTCCCCACAGCATTAGAGCCCATCAGCCACTTCTTCGTCATCAGCTCATTCAGATGTGGCTGAGAAGGTGACAAACAACAGATCAGATCAGGTTTTTGACAGTTTCATCAGATCAGTGCAATTATTAAAAAATGGGAGACAATTTTAAGTGTTGTCAATTTCTAAACTATGCTTCTCCCATATCCTTCCTCATGTGAGCCACTCAATGTATTTATATTAGTTTATAAAATAAAATAAAAGTAGTTTATTAAAATAAAATTTGTAATAAAATTTTATTACAAATCCTACAAGTCCCAGAGCATCTCTCTTCACCATTTCCTGCTGTTTCTCTAATTGCCCTGTCTCCTTCCCCAAACTCCCAGTTTCTTTATGGCAGTAATTTTTTCCCTGTGGGATTTTATATGAGAAGCTAGAATTCCTAAACATGGAAATCTACCAGACAGAAAGGGCCCACTGTTAGAATCAATTAAATATATTAATTACAGGTGAACTGTACCTGCAATGACTTAATATCAGCAGCAGTTTCCCAAACAACTCTTAGAACTCAACAATACAAGACTAAGTATATCTGCTAGAAAATATTAATTATATACAAAGCACCTGCCTTAAGTTATTCCACAAACCTAATTAGGCAACCCTCCAGTCTCCTACACACAAACTATACCAGTGAAGAACAATACTAATGTGTACTGACACTTTGCTAGCCCATATATAAACCCCACATATTTTATGTATATTTAGCAATCAAAAGGCTCCACAACTACTTCAGTCTGAATTATTTTTTCCTTTCTAAATAATACTTCTGAGTTTTTTGAGGAAAAAAGTTCTAACCTCTAAATCCATGAAGACTTCATCTAGCAGGCTAGAGCAGCCTTCTTTAGCAATGATGTCTAAAGTTGCATCCATGTTTGCATGACTGATTGACAATGTGTCTTCCATGTCACTTTTCAAATATTTTCTTTTCAGACTGATGATAGATTCCCTGTGACAAAAGAAAGGCTTTTCATCACCCACTGAAGTACAACTGCACAACTATTAAATTTTTGGAGTACAAACACAGAAGAAGCCACAGTAGACAGTTATTTCTGCAAGAGAAAACAATGCCTGCTGCTTGCTTTGTAAGCCATAATTTACTCTCTCTCCAGCATGGTTTTGGAGTGGTCAGTGTAGATTACTTATATGTTGGTAGCAAATTGCTGATGATGTGTAGACCTGCAAATGGCAGCAGTTAAGGATGAACAGGAAGTTGGACTGCTCCTCACTGAAACGTGAGCCACGTTCTGATACTCTTCACAGAAGGTCTGCCTTTACTTTTCTCCAGTTCAGTTCACCTTGATCACATTGCTTGAAGGTGATCTGTGAGAGATCCAATGTAAGAGAAGATGGCCAGATCCAGAAAAACTAAAATGACCTTTTGAAATTCTAGAAGCTGAAGATAACTTTTCCTTTGGCAATGAAATTCTTGGAATAACAAGTGGTTTCTCACCAGTGACGAGCAATGGCTTGGATTGCCAAAGGCAAAAGCAATCACAATACCTGCCTGTTAAAACAGTGCTATCTTTAAACTTGTTGCCTTTGTTTAGTCAGCAAAACTATCTTAACTGAAACCCTCTTTGTATGCAAAGGAGACGTTTCTGGGAAGAGGTAGTATTACAGCTGAAGTATCAATAGCTATTTTTCTCACAACATTGCAAGAACATGCAGACTTACTTGAAGGTTTGACAGTTGTTGATGACTGCAATCATGTACTGAACATAGCACTGAGGATACTGACGATTTTTAAGATGATCTTCTTTATACAATTGTGCTTCATCTTTGTACCTGTGACACATACAAGGAATGGCATTAAACAGACACAAATCTGTAAGAACTCAAATACACCCATAGGACCAAATGCTTCATAAGGGCCTGTCAGATATTCAGAAGTACTTTATGAAGGGTGTGTTGCTCATGTGATGTTTAGTCTTTCTGTTCCATGCAGAATCCAGTCAAGGAGGTGTTTTCACACTTCCGTTAGAGAAAAAGTTATAAAATTTGAGATATGTAAGAAAGCAGAACTGACTCAAAAAATCACAAGCTTTCCGTAGGCAGGTGAAAGTGCCACTCACCAGCACAGAGGAACTTCTGCAGTGAAACTGGAGAAGGGAAAAAAGGAAGAAAAGGAAGGGGAAGAAAAACTTGCCCACTGTGATGGGAAGAAGACAAAGCAATAAAGAAACATCCAAACAAAAAAAACCAAATATTGGAACTGTAGGAACAAAGAGACACCGAGGTAGGATAAAGCATTTGCATTTAAAACATTATGTTACCTGGTTAGAAATGAATTCATTTGCTGAAGACATAGAATGAGTACCTTTGTTTTCAAATCTTCATTTATCTGAGCAGCCACCTGAAGATTCTGCTCAAACATCTAAGACAAAAAAGGTTTAATTATAAAGAGAGGCCTTTAGCAGTGGTAAAACAAAGACAGAATTCCTATCCTACAGTCTTGGAGACTCTCACTAACAACAGCTCTACAGATGCCTTTTGTTGGCTTTGTTGGTTTTTTTTCAGACAAGCCCACTGACTAAACCAAAAGCCACTATTTTCACAACTGTATTTCATATATTATTGACAACCATTAATGCATGCTGCAGTGTTCTCCTGATACTGCAAACAGCTGCATTTTTTTCTTCAGCAAAACAATACTTAATCTCTTTAATTCAGTAGTGCTTTGGCTTTACAAAGTATCAAAGTTCTAGGGTCAGCTCCTGCAGCTAGTAGTGAACAGCCCTACAACTCAATTCCTTTGTTTCTTCTATATATGCAAGTAGTGAGCTCACACAAGTGAAATAAAAGAGCCTCTAAACTTTAGAAACACAAGCAGGTACAAGATCTAGGTGACTTACAGACAACTGTGTTTGAGAGGAGGGAAACCAGAAAGGAAGAATACAAAGCCAGGTGGAAACATGAGCTGTTTCTATGCTAAGATGATTTTGAAAATTTCCCTGCTACATGCACCTCAGCACTGCAATCCTTCTCAGGACGTCACTAGAGCCAATAATCAGCCACCAGTTTCTCTGACATCACACACCTTCTGAAAATGATTAGATGAAGTAAACCTTGGCACAAGTACAAATGTGAAAGAATGTAGCAAAAAACCTGGTATAAGGTGGAAAAAAAAATAAAGAGGGAAACAAATGCAGGAAGAAGAGATAACCTATCTTTCACTTTCAAAACTTTCCACTACCGACAGCAGGGTGGTGCAGGCATGGGAATTTTTGCAGCTTTATTTTTTTAAGGCTTTTAGAAACAGCCTTATCTTTTCTGGTTTTTATTTGGACAGGCATTCATGTTAACTGTGTTTAAAACAGTAACAGTTTCAACCTTCAATGGAACTTTTTGTTCTAGTATTAAGGTGTTTGTATATAACAAATAATTTATAGTAATAAATACATGCCTAACTACCTTAGCACCATATTAACAAACAGCCTAACTCAGCACTGTATTAACAAAAACTGTTCTAAGAAGTCATATTTCATCTGGTGGGCTTTTACTGCAGCTTTACATCAACAGACCTAAGTAAAAGCAGCTCATAATTACAAATATCAACTAAACAGGCTGGGGAAAATATGTTTCTAATCTACACGTAAAAAAGAACTATGCCTTTAAGCATTGAAGTAAAGAAGGTAAACAAAAATCTTCAAAGAAACAACCCCTCCAACTAACAGCTCTACAGGTAAAAAAAAATCCACTGTACTTCAAAAGACAGAAACCAGAGTGTTCTAGAAAGTTTGGCTTCCCCTCCATTACTCCAAATGAATGTATTGCTTCTGTAGACTTTCTAGAATAAACAGGTTGTCTTACCTGAAAAACAATAGCTGGGAGTGTGGTCTGATAGTACCCATCTTGATCTGCTTCTGGTTCAGTTTCTTTTATCCAGTCTTTTTTATCTGTCTCCAGTGCTTTTCGCAGCCAGCCAATGATGTTAGACTTCATTAAATAAAGCAATCAACAGAAAGAAAAGATTTAATTTAACACAACAAAACCCCCTTCTACAATATCTAGAATAGCAGACATTTCCATAATGAAGAGTGGCACAGTAATAGATAATGCTGACCACTCTTGCCATCCCTGCAGGATATAGGTAACAGACAAATTAAAATTTGCATTGACAAAGACAAAGGTTAGTACTGGAACACAAGTGGAGTAGTTTGAAGCTTAGACACATTTTGGAAGGGGAGTGCTGGAAACACAAAGGGCAGGTCAGTTTGTCAGGTCAACATATTTACTAATTTTGGAAGAATTTATTAAGGCTCAGGCTTTAGGTTTCAAAGTGAATTTTTCAGCAGCAGAAAAAAGTAGGGTAATACTTAATGTAGGAAAAATAGCACGTATTTTCCTGTACTTCCTTTTACACCTAGGTTTTAGGAAACTGGTGCTCATTATTGCCAGGGACAAAACCCAGGATTAAATTAAATGGGCTGTACTTCTTGGAACACGAGTGCTGCTCATGTTCATGTACACAGCGACTGTACAATGGCTGGCTCTCCTCCCATCTGCCCAGGACATTGTAGAACACACACACACGTTAAGAACAACTGGGCTTAGAAGGAGATAAGGCCAGTTTTGTGCATGACACATACCACAGGCCTATTCACAAGAGTAAAGACCAGCATGTTTGCTAAATATATAACTGGCTTTGATTTCTGCCTTGCTTGGGTTGATGATTTCTGCCTCTTTTCTGCTTTGTTCACGTCTGCTTAAAACCTGTAGTAATAAAAATGTTTGTACCTCTTTCCAACATGTTACAGGTGTATTACTGTGCCCCACCATTCAAAGTTACACATTGCCAGTAGGCACAAACAGAAAGGTCACAGAAGTCCATACAGTACCCTCTTCAATTGTGCAAAATGATGCACTACCTTCCTTTCTCATAAGCATGGAATTGCTCTAATGAGATATGACTTGCATGACTTAACCTTTTAAGCCAGCAGCAGAAGAGACTTTTTTCACCTTAAGATCAGCATTTACAGACTTTTTTTCATGCTGAGATGACTGGAAAAATAACATGCTAGAAATCTGTTAAAATCTATTAGCATTTTATTTTTCTCATGACATTTTTGTTGATGTAAACATCAGTATTTAAGTTGATAGTCCCAACTTGTACTTAGCCATACAGAACTAGTTACATTGTATTTAAAAACACTTTTAAACAACATCAAAAGAAATAAGGTAGAAGTGAAATAGGTAGTTACAGTATTTTCTGCCTTAAAAGAAAGATGCAGCCAAAAATTAAAACCAGCAAAAAGAAAGCCACTCTGTTTACCAGAGTAGCAAATTTGTTTTGTTTGTATTCTACAAATAAAATAAAGCAACATTCTATACATAATATTTTTCAGTAAGTAAGGAAAAGATCAATTCTAGAAAACCAATATAGGTGCATTTTTTCATGCTAAGTGAGGACAAAATTAATTCAAAGGCATTTCCTGAGTAAAGGCAAAAGTAGCATGAGAAACAAACCCTTTTGTCCTAAAGGTAAGTGCAGAAAAATAAATTTGCATAAAAGTCCTAGTAAAGCTAATGGGAAGCACAGCCTCTACTGACAGCTTCCTTGAGTCATTACCAGATTGGTTCATATTATTGTGAAGAGTATAAAGTTCAAGTAGTTGCTGTTGCTGGACATGTTTTAGTAGCTGACACATCCAGGGAAGCACAAAAATTTCCCTCCTCTGCTTAGCAGAGCTCCTAAAATTAGGAGGAATTCACTGAATGACGTAAGAACAGCAATGCCAAAGTTACAACTACCCAAATATCCACTCTTGGAGGCAATTAGTGGATCTGACAATCACATAATGATCACTTTGCCATGAAGGTGACCAGTTTCTAGTGACTCTTAGGATAACAAAGAAGCCGTGCCTTTATATTTAAGATACATGTGAAATGGCATCCACAAAAGGAAATGATGCTCATGCAGTTAAGAGGCATGAAAGGAAAGAGGCTGTTAAAAGAATCAAACTGGCAAACATGAACATCCTGATTACCTTGAAAAGATCACATCTGTACCAAATGTTGATGTGGTTACTATGGGGATCAAACTGCCCACAGTGTCTTTTTAAGTGCTAACATACTAGGACTGTGAATTTAGGCATATGAAGACTGGAATCCCTTCCTTTCTAATAAATTATTAGTAGTAGTCCATACAGCATAACTACTCCTTGAAATGTCATTATTTACATATATAAAATCATCTGATTATGACTTTATAAAGAAACTTACACATAGGATATGAAAACTTTTATAAAAATGATGGTATTGGATTCACATTTGTCACAGTTTTCTCTGATGGAGGAGCAGCACTGAGCTACTAATGCAGCTATAAACTGATCTGAATGTGCCTTTGCACTGTTACTACTCACAGTGAGAGTTGACATATACTTGCTGAGAAGCTGGTCTACCACACTTTGTGAAATCAGATCATCCAGAGAATTTACATCCACTTCAGGAGATAGTTCTGAATTTCCCATCATCTCTGCACTGAATTAAAAAAAAAAAAAGAATAAAACATTGCAGATTAATAAAGAAAAATGAGATAAAAAGTTTAAAATTTAAAAACTATGCAACTTCTTCTGTATGTTCATTGTAAAGGGCAATTTTCCAATACCTACACATTTCAAAAAATAGCAACTGCAACAATAAATGCATGTACAAGAAATGTAAATAAAACTATATGAACAAAAGAACAGAATGTAAAAGCTACAGCCCAAGATATAATAAAAATATTATAGACATTTAAATATACAACCTTTCCATGCATTCCTTACTTTTATGAACAAGAATTAATGATTACTTGAAATGAAATAAAAGCCAACCGGTTGAGCCTGTGGGCTCTTTGTAGGGGACATTTTTATATATCTTTTAAATTTCAGAGGTGATGACAGACAATTTATACATTTTGAATTTTAGAGGAGTAAAGATCAGTGACAAGTATGAATTACTGTCCTCAGATCCTCAAAAAAGCTTCTGTTTTGGTACTTGTATCACATCCATGTAAAAATTAAAATATATTAAAAGAAAAGCTACCTATGCTTCCTGTCTTGGTAAAGAATATAGCTAATCTAAGAGGAAGAAGCATCTTTCAAGACTAATCAAAGGTGCACTTCGTGGGTACTGCAAAAGAGCAATTGTTTGCAAAGGAAAGCTCTTGATTTCATAGGATTTGAAAGAAACTAGAGCAAAATATTTTGACAAGGATTATATAAAATTAATACTTTTCAGTGATATTTTGCATCTATATAAGATCATACAGTGAGTGGCTTGTGTAATCAAAAAATCCCCAAAGCTATACCAAAGCACAATATAGCAAGAACTCTTAATATTTCATGCTCAAAAAAATCAATAAGTCAAACCCGCACTCTTCAGAGAGTGCTTTATTAACAGCTGATGGAAATATATTCAATCCTAATAACATAAATTGCTTCACATTCAATTTATAGTGTGCTTTTCAGAAGCAAACCACAAATTCTGTATTTGCAGAGGCTACTATAAAAACAAATGGCAACTTAAATTCCTAAACAAGTATCCAGTTTGTATAGTTCTGCAAACTGAAATGGTTTTTTGGGTACACGCAGGGAGTCTGCACAGTGTTGCTTCCACTTCCTGGAAAAAATAAATCTCAAAGCACTGAAAAAACCACTGCAGGTACCAACTTAAATATCAAAATTCTTGTATTTGAAACCATAAAAGCTACTGTGACTGAACATCCTACACTAACAGCATCTTCCTGGCTTGTAAGAAAAGAGATTGAAATTATTTTAAGTGGCTCAATTTATTCAGAAAACTGAATTCCATTCTCTTGCTGTTTACAGAAAAAACACATGTAATAGCAGGACCTGCTCTAGGTTGATTTAGAGGAAATGTGAGAAGCTGTTTACAGCACTGTCATGTTATGAAATATTTCTAGCCTCATTATACATCATTATCCCTGCTGACAAGGCCACAGGGACATTAACCTCTTCTCAAAGCACATCACCTGAAACCCCAAAACAAAGACCAAAAGCTTCTACCTCTGGCCCACAACACAAAAATGACTGTCTTCTTGACTTCTTGACTGTCACAATCAAAGTGTCCAGTGGAAAAGAAGCTGACTCCATCTGTAGCAATCCTGGTGAACTCCCAGCAGTTTTGTCAACACTTGATCAGTATCTCATAAAATTATGCTATAAATATGAGCATTAGGATCTCACAAGACTTATAATTTTCCTCAAACACAGATTAGAGTCCTGGTCCCAACCCAACACAGATTTAATAATAACAGTATGTTTCCAAAACTCTCATTGACTTAATCATGAAAGAGAAACCCACCTAGCACAGTAAAACTCCCACTCAAATATTAAAGGCTCTTAGTTCACATGTAATATCACTTTATTTCTGAGCTGTGAATTGAGCATGTTTCTAAAATATGCTCATGCAGCTTCCATGCAGACACACTCTGATAAAGAACATCCATGATTCTTTTGTAACTCCTACATGGCAAATACTGAAAAAAAGTTGTGCATAACCTTATCAATTCATCACATGGAATAAAACCTCAGTGCTTCTTTTCCCTCAGTATTCTCTCAGCTGGTTTTGAAGTGCAGCTGCAATATGCAAATACAATACAAACTTATATTTTCCCTCTATTATTCACAGTTCTCATGACGCCAGACAGCTCATCCTCCTTCCTAGTTTATTATAAACATACCCCTACAGAGAATTGTTTATTGGATTGTTAAAAGATGTCCAGCAACTGTGATTTGATAAGCTCTGCAAATATCCCAGCTGAGAACTCTTTTTCCCGCTCAGAAACTTGAGCTGATTTCTTCTCGCACTGTGCAGTACCAACCCACAATGGCTAATTCTCATAGAATGATAGAAAATTGTTTGGATTGGACCCTAAAGACCATCCAGTTCAAACCTATTTGCCATGGGCAGGGATGCCACCCTCTAGAACACACTGCTCAGGACCCCATCCAAGCTGGTCTGGAACACTTCCAGGGATGGGGCATCCACAACTTCTTTGGGCAACCGGTTCCAGTAATTATCATCCTATTTATAACCTTTTATTGTAATATACAGGAATACAATTCCTGTACTGCCCTCTTGGGCTTCTGTTTTAGAGAAGAGAGAAAGTCAAAGACTTAATGTTTTCCTTCAAGGTACTTCCTCTAATTTCCATCCCACTTGTTGTGCAGATATGCAAGGAAAAGTGCATTCTCAGCTATCCTGTACTGCATCTACTCCTCCCACTGTTTCCCTTTCTTCACAAGACTCAGCCACCAGGAGCCTCATGACTTGCTTTAGCAAGATTTGTTTGCTTTGTACACAGACATAACATTGGCTTTGCTCCCTCCCTTTGCCCTTCCAATCACACAGATTTAGAGCTTTAGCTCTGAACCGTCTAACTTATTAAAAATCTGCTTTCTGGGGGAAAGGTAGAAGGGCAATTTTAAGACCAAGAATTGCCGTACTGGAACACAAGCCCAGAACATAAATGAAGAGTCTGGGAGCAGGATTTCTGCCAAGGTCTTCCATGAGAAGGACTCGTATCTCTGATTTTCATTCCTGCAGAGTTATTGCTCTGGCCTTCAAAAGAAGAAAAGACCAATTAACTTAGCTGCTTATTAGTGGCTGTACCTCTCTTATACCCTCCATGGGTACCTAAGTATGCTCAAGTGGGTGCTCCTGATTGCTCCTTGCAGGGAAGAAAAACCAGGAGGACTTTGCAGTGCAAAGCAGAGTGCTGAACACAAACCTCAAAGCTGGTTATGAGACCTCTCCAGAACAGTATTTTCTCCTACTTAGGTGCTTTATGGTACTATACTCTAAACCCACCAAGTGTCTAAACCTGTTGCATTAGTGATATTGAACAATTGAAGACACCAAAAGAACACACAGCACAGAACCTGGGTCAATGCCAGCTATTCAGAACAGGATTACAGTCATGAGCCACAGAAAGGCTAGCAGCACTTTTTCCCAAACAAATCTGTTGCTCTAGTAACTACATGCCAGTAAAAACTAAACAGTTGCCACTTGAGCTGTTTCTGCCTGGAAGATGAAAAAGAAAACCCAACAAATCCTCCACAATGCCAAAGTTATCCCAACAAATCAGACAAGTCAAACAAATAAGCATAAGACTACCACAGAAAACAACCTGTAAGTCGAAATTCTACTAAATAAACAAATCATCACACAGTTTTGAGAGAAAACCTAAAGGAAGTCACCACATTCTTTCCATTTAACAGTAATGAGGCAACTGAAGCAGTCCCACCCCCTGTAGAAGAGAACAATAGAAAGTTAATAATCACACAGGTCTTCCAGGGCCATGGCCACAACAAACATTTTGTTTCACACACCAGCTCTGTCTCCTTTTCTTCCCAATACTTCACCAAACTGGTACATAAATACAAGGTGACTGTAGCTTCATGCAGGCCTTCAACTGCATTAAAATTTTAAGCATCTCAAAATTATATATTATAAAATGCAAACAAGTTTTAAGAAGCAATTTCCAGGAAGTAGAATGTGTAATGAATAGTAAAGAACTTGCTAGTTTGATATTATCCCTTTTCTGTTTTATCTTTTTGCATGTTAACAGACATGCAAATACTAACTCAAACTGTGTTTTGCATGTCTCCTCTCACTTATTCCTAACAAAAAATATAAGGGGGCCTTACCTAGTGTATGTATTCAAAACCCAAGTTAGAAGGCTAACGATCTCATTTGCTTCCAGATCCTCTGCAGCAAGTTCCTGCATTCGGGTGGCCAAAGCTTGATGGTACATGTTTAGCAACCTGTTGAAAATGTCGTAATGTGGAGGAAAGCACTGATCCAGCAGGGTCTTAGCCACGAGCAGGTCATCAAGGACGTATTTACGGATGATTTCAAGGTGCCGCACAAGCCACATTTTGTCAGATTCTCTGGTGTCTGCCTGAGTGCCTTCAATCCGTGTGCTCACAGTTCTCTCCAAAATATTGAACATTTTTTCTTTCCACTTCTTTGGTCTGCCAGGAGGTATGAACCCAGTCTGTTTTTTCCTGTCTAACATGCGCCTGTCAATTTTCTCCTCTCTCTCAATTATCCTCACAACAGAGACAAGCAAGGTTGGATCTCGACGGACTGTAACAAGAGATCTCTGAACCACCATCCAAAGCTGCTTTGCCAATTCCTCGGAGAGTTTCTGCATGTCCCCAAAGTACGTGTGGATGAGGTTCATGTCGTGGGTGTTTTTGCTGTCCATGCGGTACTGCTCGTACATCAGGTTATCCCGAGAACACTCCAAATCCATCAGCTTCCGGTGAGCCTGCAGCAGCTCCCCCCGCTCGATCAGGTCGTGGGTCTCCCTGACTATCTCCGGAACTGAAACACAGGCAAAGGAGAAGGAAAATCACACAGAGTACAACACTGCCATCAAAATACAAACAATTAATACAAGACAGTAAAAATACTATGAAGAAACCTGGAGAATAGCTGCAGGAATTATTTGAAAATACTTTAAAGGAAATTATTTTGAAGTGTTCAAAAATTGTTAGTAAATGTTATGTATCTTTATACATTATTAGCTATTGCTCCATTTTCATCAGTGGCTAAACAAAGATCAGAGTGCCAACATAATTTTCTCTCTCCCTCCTGATGCCAAAAAATAAATAAATGAATCCTGGAAAGTCTACTATGAAACAAACTGCAGTGCTGGCCTCCTTACACATTACATAAAAGGCTTTTAACTTGCCTGACTAAAAGTCACTCACTTCATTGAATCTGAGGTTGCATAAACTCAACAAATGCCAAGTTCTACCTCCTTCTTGAACAGTTTTTGCCACTTAAGGTACAAATGAAGGACAGGGATAATTACCTATGCTGCTAAAATATTTAGAAGATTTTTGTCTTTATTATTTTTCTGTGTTTGAGGAATCCTACAGAAGATTATTAGGATCCTGTGGGGTAAGAACTGAAAAACCTCATCAGAAAAATTTGTCACTGCAAAAAAGGCAGCCAGTGATAAAGCTGGCAGCCCACAAAAAGCTGTAATGATTGTGTGTAACTGTCTTTTCAATCATGATATAAACCACTTTGTTTCTAAAACATTTGATCATCTCTGAGCAAAACAACTGTACTGTTTAAACAGCTCCCGGAGGAGATGCTTCATACTAAAAACCTCTCAGAAAGCTTCAAAAGGTTTATTGTCTTGGTTGCATTCATCTGTGTAAAACAAAACAACACCCCCGAAACAACTCCACACTGGAACATGCATAATTCTGCTGATCTTTGTTTTTAATTGCTAGACATTGCATGTAAACTCTTCTCTTTTCTTTAAGTTGCACACTGTATCTGATACTGTAGAAGTTAGGTACACACAGAGAGCAAACTAATCAACCTAGTATGGCTGGGAAGAAATTTTGCTTTATAGGTACACTTTATGTATTAGTATCAGAAGATAAAAGGAGAGAAAATACTGTTTAAATAAAATCCAATTAGTCTGATAGGTTTAGTCCCTGTTACAGGGGTAAGATACTTAAAATTATTTATAAGTAGAGCAGTCCTGGCAAGGAATTCACCATGACTCAAGATGGCATGCAGTGTGCATTCCATCACAGTTACACAAAATTACACAGGTAATCACATTATCTTTACAGTATCCATTTTATTACATTAATCTTATTTCGTTTTGCAAACTCTCACAGAAGTACAACAGTGCAAAATGGTTTTGCCTCCCAAAATCATTTTGCTATTTGTACCCAACAGACTTGCTGTAGGTGTCCAGCTCAGGTGGCAACACACCAGAACTTTACAAATATTCTTTCTGTATTTGTTGCTTCCATATTTCAGTCTTTTATACTAAACATGTTACCCTAGCTACTGATTGCTTGAAAGAAACTTTTTTGTGAGTTGTGTGGGATGGCCAGACTAGAAGTTCCTACAGCACAATTTAGTCTTCATCTATATTAAACGGTTACTAGCTACTTCCCTGTATGTGATGTGTAAGTCATTCTTCCTTCAGTCTTTGTTCCCAGTGAGGTTTAAAGCTCTCAACATTACTTGACAACCTAGCAGGGGTTAGCACCATTCTAAAGTGTTTTCAGTAGGTGATGGATTATATAAAGAACAGCAGATTACCTGAAAATATATTCTTGAGGTTTTCCACAGCAGCTGCCAGCTGGCTGTGTTGCACACAAGCATCCTTAACATCCTTGAGGTTCTCTATAGTGTTGATGCTCTGTCTCCAGTCCTTGTTGACATCTATCAAAGACTGCTGAATGTCCTTCACATCATTCAGTGCATTGTGCAGTTGGCTTAAACCTGTTCGTACTCCATCTAACTGTGACTGTATTGCTGCCTTAAATACAAAAAGAAAAAGAAAGAACCTATATTAATCTTTGTAGATTTCATATTTTCAACATTTCTCAAGATTTAATTTTCATTTCAGTATCTAACAGCTTCAGCAGAAAAAAAAGAAAATCAAATATTATAATTTACTAGAAGTGTGCAAGCTTGCCTATGCACAATGTTGTGTGTGCCCACATATGATTTTTCTGAAGTTCTGAAGCTGTACCTAGTTTTGAAGGACCTCGATACAATCAGTCTGCCCACAAACTAACATAGGAGTTTAGGGAGACAGATTGTAAACTTTATAATCTATATTAAACCAGGATCAAAGGAATGAGACTTCTTTGCATTTCCTTCATAAATTAATTTCAAAGGGGGATATCAAAGAAAGTTGATATTTCATCGGAATGTTTGGTACGTACAGCTTCTCAAAGCATTTTACTAAAGCAATTACAAATTTTTACTTGCAACAGAAAATGGTCTAAAAAAGCCTAAATTTAATTCTGAAATATTCTTAAAAAAACCCCAAAAGCTCCTGAAGGCAAAAAAACCCCAAACCTAAAGCAATTCAGTCAAAACAAACAACAAAACCCCAAAGTGAATGCTATTTCCATGCAGCGAAACATCAATGACCAGACCAACAATGCTACTAGATTATTTTGGCATAAACACAGGTTATGGATATGGATGTCTTGTGACAAGTGACACTTGAAACAATGACTCTTCAAACAGGCTGTTGGGCCTGAATATCATTCAGGTGTCCAGACACCTTACAGAAAATGCATTATAATGCATATCTGAAAGAAATCAGATCACATCCACAGCACATTTTTTAGATACGTAGTTTTAAGAAGACGTGATGAAGGTGAAATCAGGTGAGTGGAAAATGCAACTAGAAATAACAGGCTTCAAAAGACAAGCAAGTCACCAGTGAAAACTCAGCTGCATAATTTGGGGACTTGAGGCAACCAGTAAAGAAAATGAGGCACTGATGATTTTGCTAAGTTCAAAACATGTTTTTTGCCAGACTTTTAAGGCCCAAAGCTTGGACAGTTGTGGAACTTTTTGTTGGATACTAGAAGCCAAAGAGGAAATCCTGGTAACTGCAAACAACATTTACTGTGTTTTAAATGTACTGGGAAAGTCCCAAACAATGCAGTGAGTTTTAAACTAAGATTATTTATGTACTTTCAATTATGACATGCTGATTTTATTGATAAAAATGTATTTTCCTGGTAGACTCAGCACCGTTAAGCAGTAGTAAGGCATTTTTACACTGTTTCTATCTATAGAATTGCTGCATTAACACATTTTTCCTCTACAGGAACTGAGATAATTAGGACACTCAAACACAATCTTCTGCAGCTGACCATAAAGTATTTTAAAAATCACATAATCATTAAATGTTCAATACTTCTGCTTTGATAATTTCTTCTGAGGCAGATCTTCCAAGTATTACATATTCAAATTTTTGCCTATTTATCTTTTGCAGAAATTTTATAATGCTGAACTAAAACTGTCAGGGATCTCAGTCTCTGACACAAAAGGACAAGGAAAATTCTAAAAACAGACATCCATCCATGTTCAGTTTGTCTTCAAATAGTCAGCTGGGGCCAGGGGATGGGGTGCTGGGGCAGGGAACAAAGCACGTCCTAGCCTAGCATTGTAGACTTGGCCTCCTAGAATGTATATCCATTTTCAACTGGACTGAGCATGACTGTATTAAAGAAATGAAAACAGAACTAAGCCATCCTGGAAAAAGGGCTCAAAACTTCTCTCGTGATGTGTTTTCAAGTGACAGCTTTGGACATGAAGCCAGAATCCTCGCTTCCTGGTCTCCCTACAGCTCAAATACGTGATTGTACAGCAGCTAAGAACCAAATGGAAGAGGATTTATGCATGTTTATGTTCTGGAACACCCATAACCTAGAAACCTCCCTAGGATATGTGTATTTATACAGTGCTTCTTCACAGACAAATTCTTCCATTGATGTGTAAGAGCACAAACAAAAATGGCTGCCAACAATTATAATTTTACAGTCTCTGGAAGAGATTTCAAGCAGCTCTCCTACATTCTGGACTATGGAAGCCAAAAGCACCAGTCTCCAATGCCACCTGGCGCTCTTCTACATATCCTTTCAGAATTCTGCTACTGAAGCCCAAAAATACTGCTTCACTGAGTGCCACCAGTCTCATACACTGAAGAGATGAGTTTGATATGTTTTAAAGCAGTTTTTCATCTAAGAATTTATGTTACATGGGAAGAAATGCAGTGAGGGATATAAAAAAGGGGCATAAGTAAATATACAGCGGAGGATTTGATGAGGATATTTAGATTCACCTGAAGAAAATGATGACAAAGATGGCAGCCTATCCAGTCAGAAAGCAGCACCTAACATGTTCACACTGAAAGATTTTCCATGTGTTCATTCACTCAGATGAAGCAGTAATCAATTCAGCCTGACAAGTCAGCAACTCCTCTGGCTGATGTTCCTGATGTCTGTCTCCCCATCTTCCACACCACACACAGAGAGAGTGTGAATCCACAGCAAGAGCATTTCCTACATCCTCTCTGTGCTCCCATCCATTAGAGTAATTCTCATGGCAAAATCAGCCCTGCTATCCATTGCATCACTAACCAGCACCTTTTTCAGCAATGCATCCTGAGTGGATTAAGGGGTATTGAACTTCTCTTTGGAACAGGTATTTCCAACCACCTACAGATAACTGAACTAACTTAAAGCAAACAATAGTGAAAACAGCTTTAAAGTGGATTTAGGTATTTACGAGACTTACAAAGCTTAGTCACGACTGTCTATAGAAGCAGCCAGGAAAATTACTGTGCTCATATATTGTAAATAGATCACAGTAACTAAAAAGCTGATCCATTATTAATAGACTCTATATGTTTCCTGACTTTAATCTGAAAAGCCCAGTTCAAGAAAAATTTCTGTTTCTATGCTACAAAAATCAACATTTAATTTGCTATATATAAATAGCACATTATATATAAATAGCAAATTTTTGCACTGTGAAAGAAAACTGGTTTTCTTCTACTTCCTACAGACTCCCCCAAAGGAGGAGCCATTAAATAGCTATAAGATAACTTAAGTGGAATGTAAGATTAGATACATGGCTGGTAGTGTACATCATTTCAACCCAAGAGAATGTTTCCCAAAACACTTTTCTAAGACTCTACTCCACCTGCTAGATACAGTGGTCTGAAATGACTGCTGGCAAACATCACTGAAGGAAGAAAACACAGAACTCAGTAATACACAGACAATAAACACATGACGAGCACGCTTCTATTTCAGGCTAAGTCCGTGTGTGTGAATGTGCATCCACTCACGTGTACACATGTGAAGAAGGAGCAAAATCATGAATCACTTCCACAAGAGACGTGATGTATTTTAGCTATCTGCCCTAAACCCATGTGAAAGTCAGAGGGGTAACTGACTGATCCTTTCTCAGATGCAATCATCAATGTTTTGTTACAAGTTCAATATTCAATCACTAAGACAAAGGATTGTTGGCTGACAGGCTGCACAGCAGGGTAGCTGTCCATGAATAAACTGCAAAAGGTACAGGACCTAAGAATACTTGAAGTGTTTGAATAAAACATCAGTAAGATGTACAACATTGGTTTGCATTATCTTCAGAACACAAACTTTCTGGTTTGGATACAAAGCACAAACTGAAGTCCCTGGTTTAAAACTATCCATCTGGATGAAACGCAGATTCAAAAAAATCCCAAAAACAAACCAAAAGGAAAAAAAAATAAAGAAAGTACACCACAGACGCTCAGGTTTATCCAACTTTGTACCTTGAGTCGAGCTTCTACTGAAGCCTTCTTACGAGCTTCCCTTCTGCGATACTGCTCCACTTTATCCAGCTGATCAGGACGCTGCAGCATTCCTGCTACTCTCTGAACAGCTGTTGCCACTGCTTCCCTGTCCGTTTCCTCCATGGTTGATTAGGACCTCAGAACGCCTTCATTACGCAACAGGACTGAAAAGAAATACAACATTTTTTAAAAACACACTTTTTTTTTCATTTGATGGTTATGTGACATTTCAAAATTAACAACTGGAGAATTAACTTAGGCAATAAAAGCAGTGAAACTTGACAGAAGCATCATTAAACCGCATTCTAAAGAGAAGCAATTGGAATTCTACAAGAACTGCATTTAAAGACAGTCTCACAGTTCCCCTGAAATGTTTTTGGTTGCTGTTTTTGCATTTACCTTGCTCTAGGCCTGAATTTTAAAAACAAAACAAAACACCATCAAAAAAACTCACCACCACAAAAGAAGCAAACCTTCACTAAAAGAAGAGATTCTATTTAATCCAAAAGTAGGCTGGCCTATTAAAAGGGTTATAAGACAAGCATAATGGAATCTTGCAGAAAGTTCAAGCAAAAGTCCTACCTCACTCTGAACTACAATTAGGTGGAGCTGAGAGAATCACAGTTCTCCTCAGCAATAGGTCAAATTTACTACCAAAACTGGGGAGAAACATAGCAGATGAAGCTCCAAACCCACAGACTTAACTATAGAGCACTTCCATTTAGGCTTCTGATGGATAAGTTTTTGATTTTCTACTTGTTTTCAATTCTTCTCCCAGTATCAGTCCAGTCCATCAGGGATGATGGGAAAATTATTCAAGTATTTCTCCTCAGTCTCCAGTAGAATTTCTACTGAAGCCAAGACACGCAAGCAAACAAGTATGGGGTAAAGGTAACATCTGCTGTCCATCAAGGCAGACCTGTTCTCTCAAACTTCATTTGCTACTAACAGAAATTAGGGAGGATCTCATCTCCAAAGATGCAATACCATGGTGTCCACAGACCTCTGAGGAACGTATCTGGAGCTCCTCATTGCTTCCAAATTATATCCAACATTCTGTGTCTTTAGTCTTGCAACCAAACAGAACATTTTAGATTCTGCTGCCACAGATAGAGATTATATTCTCTCATACCATATTATTCCTTGAAATTAGATATCTGTTTTCAGAGCAGTCTGTATTCATAAATCCAGGACATCATTTAATCTCAGCAGAACAGTAATCTAAAAACTGTGTAACGAACCATTTAAAAACTGTTTAACAGATCTAAAGAACTGCTCTAAAGAACTGCACAGCACTGAAAGAGCAAAAGCAAGAAAACTCGTGGGACAAGAGAAAGAAAGTTTCATTAATGAAGGAAACTCCCCCCACCAAAAAAACCCTAAGAAATAACCGAAGCAAAGAAAATTGCTCACCATCCCTCATAGGCAAACCAACGCTCCAGCCAGTCTCTGAATAATCACTACCCAGGAAATAAAACCCTGTATTTTATTGCTAAGTATGATATACACTAGGGAATTTCCCTTTGGCCAGTTTGGGTCTGATGTCCCCACTGTGCCCTCTCAATCTCTGTCCATCCCCAGCCTGCTCGAGGGGAGTGGAGGGCAGATTAAGAAAAAGAGAAAGCCTTCACGCTCTACAAGCCTCCTTCAGCCACAGCCAAACACCACGGTGTGAGTAGCATTCTTTTTGTCACAAACTCAAAATACAGACTGTTATAAAGGAAGTTAACTACAATCCAGCTCTGTAGAGCACTGGCAAAATTCCTAATTTTAATATTAGTGAAAAAACATTCCAGGCAAAGTTTGCCTGTGAGCTAGTCCATAAGAGCTTATGTATCAAGTTCCGTATCTCTAACACATTCAAGAATTTCATGCAAAAGTATGAACTTATTCCAGAGTTATTTCTACAGTGTCAACTCGTGTACTTCTTTACTACTGGCCTGGTTAACTCAAACCATTTCTGATTTCTTACTCTTTATGCAAGATCAATTTCCATCACTTGTGCTTTGGAAAGAATACTCCAGTTTTGTTTGGCTCACTCCATTTCCAATCTATAAGGGCTCTACCTAATTTTTTTAAAAAATGTCACTTTAAAATTAGAATTTACCACAGAAATTGTATTCTGCAGCAGAGAGCTTTATCCTGAACTACTGCCTTTATTAAAAATTCTGAATACGCCCTGCAGAGTTACAACACCTTTAGCTCACGTAGTCACTACCCAGGCACATCAAGCAGACCTCGTCAGCACAATCAGAAGCCAGCACACTGTAACACGTCGAGGCAGACAGGCTCTTGTAGAACCACCCAAAAGGAGCAGCAAACTTTAGGAACCCACGTCAACTTCATATAGAAGCTGTGAGTCAAAACTACATACATCTTCAGTGCAAAATACAGGCAGGAGTGAACAAAACTACGTCCCGAGCCGACTCAGGAAGGCTCCAGCTGCAGTCGCACCCTTATTCTCCGGACTCACGCTCCAGAACCAGCGGGGGCGACAGGCTCCCAGGGGCAGGCCCCTGCCCCTCTGCAGAGGAGCTCCTGGGCCCGAGGAAACCCAGGGAGCCCTCCGAACAGAGCTCGGGGGAAGCAGCGGCGGCAGCCCCGGCTGGCAGCCCCAGACCCGCCCGGCTCCTCCCTGGCAGAGGTGGCTCAGCTCGAATCATTCGCACCCACGCAGGTGCCCGTCCCCGCCGAGCAAAGGCCAAAGACCTGCCCGCGGGCACGCCGAGCTCCTTCGCCCTCCGCCGCGGCCCCGGGACAGGACGAGCCCTCAGCACCCCCTTCGGACCCGCCATCCCGAGGGGCTCGCCGGAATCCCCCGGCCCATCCTGCCCCCCGCCCCCTCCGCTTCCCACTACCAGACCGGGGTCCCGACAGCCCGGCAGGGGCCGGCGCGGCGGCGCTCACCGGCGGGGACAGGGCTGGGACAGGGCAGGCAGCACCGGGACGCGCGGCCGCCACTTACCGGGGCCGCGGCCGCCCCTGCTCGGGAAGGCGCTGACAGCCGCCGGTGCGCCGGCGCACGCCCGGCCGCGCACGCGCACCGCGCTGCCGGCGGCACCGCCTCCTCCCACCCACTCCGCTTCCTTTTTTTTTTTTTTTTTTCCTACAGTTTTCCATGTAAGAGGTGCAATAGGTGCTACTGGGGCTTGGTTTAAAGTCGTTGAAATCGGTTGATTTTTTTAAAAATAAACTTCACGACTCCTGTGGGGTGTTAAAGCCATGGGTTGGAGAGGCCGCCTGCTGCAGTGGGTGCCGTCTGGAGGAAAAAGGGAAGCACGCGGAGTGATTTCTTCACGGGATGGGTTGTTAAGCGCTGGAATGGGCTGCCACGGGGCGGTGCTGGAGTCACCATCCCTGGAGGCGTTCGGGAAACGACTGGATGTGGCTCCGTGCCATGGTCTGCTTCACCCGGTGCTGTTGGGTCAACCTGGTTGGACTCGTTCACCTCAGAGGTCTTTTCCAACCTAACTGATTCTGTGGTTCTGAAAATGAATAAGCTGGACAAGCTGTACAACGTACGGTGCCTTCAGATCGGTGTGGAAGTTGTATATCCCGGCGGAGGAGAAGGGAAACCCTTCCCTCAGCCCGCGGTGTCGGCTCTCTCGACCCCGAGGCGCTGCCGTGTCAGCAAGGGACGGGTCGGGAGCGCGGTGTGGGCGCCGGGATCCCGCTCTCAGCGCGGCCTCCCCTGGCTCAGCACCTCGGGAGCGCTGAGGCTCGGGGAAGCTGCGTGCTTAGGGTTCAGTTTGCACGTAAGAGGAAACTGCTGTGCTTTTTAAAAGACAGGTAGTTAGGAAATCAGCACCGGATTGCTGCCTCCAGTGGGAAATGGGGACAGGCGGGGTTCCTCGTGGGGGCTGGGTTGCTCGCTGAGTTTGTGTCGGGGTTGCCATAGCAGCTCCGAGTGCCCAGGGGAGACCGCAGGCTGAGAACCTGCTTGGGACTGCGCGGATGCCGCAGCCGGCGCCCCGTGCCCAGCGCTGCGCAGCGGGACCGCGCCTGCAGGAGCTTCACAGGGAGCTTAACCCGTCCCAAGGAGTGAGTTCCACCTGCGGCAGCCTGACTGGAGAGGAAGGATAATTGTGCAATTAGAAATAAAGGTTTGGTAACAGGCACTCTAAAAGAAGCTTTTATCATAGTGCTTTTATCATATAGCACTTAGTGCTATAGTCTAGTTGAGGTGTTAAGGCATAGGTTGGACTTGATGATCTTAGAGGTCTCTTCCAACCTCATTATTCTGTGATTCTGTGATCATTTCGAAAACTGCTTAGATCTCTTTAAAATCACCGACTGAAAGTAGAGGTATTTTTTCCCCCTTTTCTTGTTAGTCTATCATATTGTTGCTGTAATAGGGATAAAAGTACTGAAGGTGTCTTTATTACAATGTGTAGTCATTTTCTGTATTGTTGTTTAGGTTGATTTTTGTGTGGTGGTGCAGATGGAGGAGACTGTGGGAGGTGAAACCCAGTTAGGGGGACGAGACGAGTCCAGTCCCTCTCATGGTCACTCTGCACAGCAGGAATCAGAGCAACTGAGAGCAACACAGCTTCCTTCTAAACCTCACATTGATCTCTGTCCGCCTCTCATTAATATAAAAAAAGGTAAGGGGAAAAATAATAAGTACTTCATGTCAGCTTTGTATGGGAAAAAAAAATCCGGGAACAAAATGAGAAACCAATTATTAAGTAGAGTGTTTAAGTTTATACATACACTGGGTGGGTAAGTGCTATTCCAAATCTATTCCCAATGTAGGGACTGCGTGTGTTGAATGTGCAGTTTTCAGTTTGATAAATAAATATGTATACATCAATAAACACATGCATATATGTTTTTATATATATACATATATGTATTTACAGGGTCATCCAGAGTGCAACTCTGATACCGTAGAGGTTTCCTAGTGTTGAATTATGTTAACATGATTGAAACATTTTTTCTGTAATTAAAATGAGTAGTGCTCCATAATATAGGGTACTTTACAGTATGACACATAATGTGGTATCATTTCTCTGGAATATTTTAACAGTGATAATGGATTAAATTAGTTAGTTCAAAGGTTATTGAACACAGCCATCTCCCTCTGTGCCTGTGGGTGCATCCCTTACCTATGTCCACTTTACTTATGTATTCACTGACCTTGTGGAAGAGGATCACTTTAGAGAGTACTGAATAAATAAATATTCATGGCAACTGGGAGAGAGGTGTGAGGCCTGGAGGAAAGCTAATGCCCCTCATGCCCTCAAGAAGGACAAAAAAGAGAACTAAAGGCTAGTTGCATCACTTCAGTCCCATAAAAGGTGGTGGAGCAGTTAATCCTGGACACCATTTCCAGGCATGTGAAGAACAAGAAGGTGACTGGGAGTAATCAGTGTGCATTCAGCAAGGCAAGAAATTGTGATCTTTTTGCAAGTAAATGATTGGTTTGGTAGGTGAGGGGAGTGCGGTGACTATGGTCTGCCTTTTCTTCAGCAAGGCTTTTGACATTC
Organism: Prinia subflava; assembly: GCF_021018805.1. Taxonomy (NCBI): domain Eukaryota; kingdom Metazoa; phylum Chordata; class Aves; order Passeriformes; family Cisticolidae; genus Prinia; species Prinia subflava. The sequence continues at coordinate 61,736,651 of NC_086247.1, forward strand.
TCCTGTTGAGAATTTTTTATTGTTCCCCTTGAAGTGGGGAACACACGTGTGTGCTGAAATATATATATATGAGAGAATAAACAATGCATTGGACCATCTTAAAACCACAACTGATTCTACAGGAAGTCTGCAAAGATGCCTCTTGAAGCAATTCCTTACATACACTTGCACCATCACCAGTCCTGTGAGCATCAGCATGCAGAACCTCAGCCCAGCTGTTGGTCTATCCCCCAGCACCAGCTCTGCTGCCCAAAGCTAGATTCTGAGCCAGGCATTCCAGGATGGCTACAAGATAAAGCTGTGGCTGTTTCTTATCATGAAGGGAAACTATACTCCCGTACAAGGGATTGTTCTGCTCCCAGTATTCCTGCTTTCAACCAGCTTTACCCCTTCTGTAGTTGGACCTTTTTGCTCTCTAGGCCAGAATGTTCTTGGGTTACAAAGAACCACTGATGAGCAGTTACAGTTCAAATTTCCCCTATGCTCCTGTAAGATCCTCATAGAGAAGCTACTGAAGTGTGGGCTGTCTGAGCAGAAAGTGAGATGGATTGAAAACAGACAAGTTCAGAGGGTGGTGATCAGCAGCACAAAGTCTGGCTGGAGCCCAGAAGGTAGCAGTGTACTCTGGGGGTCAGTACGGGGTCCAGTCCTATTCAGCATCTTCATTAATGATCTGGATGATGAGGCAGAGGGTACCAGCAGCAAGGTTGCTGATAACACATAAAAGGGAGGGTTGGCCAATACACCGGAGGGTTTTGCTGCCATCCAGAGGAACCTTGAGAGGCTGGAAAAAATTCCTGCACCTGGGGATGAACAAATCCATGCAGCAATACTAGCTAAGGGCTAAACAGCTGGAAAACAGATTAGCAGGAAAGAACCTGAGAGTCCCGGTGGACAGCAAGTTGAAAATGAGCCAAGAATGGATCTTGTGGCAAAGGTGGCTGATGATATCGTGGGGTGGATAAGAAGTATTGCCAGCAGGTTAAGGAGGGTGATCCATCCACTCCATTCAGCACTGGTAGGCCTCACCTGGAGTAGGGTGTCCAGTTTGAGGCTTCCCGGTACAAGAAAGACCTGAATATACTGGAAAGAGTCCAGTGGAGGGCCATGAAAATGATGAAGGCAGTAGAGCACCTCTCCTATGAGGAAAGGGTAAGAGCTGGGTCTGAGTGGGATCTTCTCTATGCATGTCAGTGTCTGAAGGGAGGGTGTAAAGAAGAGGGAGTCAAGCTCTTCTCCATGATGTCCAGTGGTGGGACCAGAGGCAATGGTGCAAACTGAAACACAGGGGGTTCTCTCTGAACATCAGGAAACACTGTGAAGGTGACTGAGCACTGGCACAGATTGCCCAGGGAGGTTATGGAGTCTCCATCCTTGGAGATATTCAAAAGCCATGTGGGAACAGTCCTGGGCAACAGGCTCTAAGTAACCCTACTTCAGCAGTATCCCTTTCAATCTCAACCACTCTGTGATTCTGTGGATAATACATATTAATCAGGTGAAAAGAGATACAATTTGATAGAAAATTTATATGGAAATCAGTGCTATTAGAATTCTAGTTTTAGTCACAATCTTATTATTTGTATAAAATAGATTAAACAGTAATTCATGGAGGTTTGGTGAACTGCTCATAAGCATTACTACATGCTCCACTGGCGATCCTATTTGCTGCCAATGATGAGAGGTAAATATAATTTTTTGAGAAATAAGATGGTCTCATTTTCCCCACTGTGAGAAGAGGTTAGCTAGCAAATATGAAGACAAAACACTGCAGGTCTTGTAAATACATAAATAAGTGTATTTACTTAAATAATTAGATCTTGTAATTTCTTTTAACTAGAGACGGAAAGCAAATATAGACATGGAGAGAACCTGAAGACAAAGAGCACCGAGCTAGGATCTGCTGTCACAGGATCATCTTTGACTACTGTTCTTCCGGCAAGTGTTTTTGTTCTAAAACAGGTGGTGACTCAACCATCTTTTGTCCACTAAATGTTCTTCTATACAGATGTTTCTTAAGTCTTCGCTGACAAAAGCTTGTCTATTACTGAAGCATGCTGCGTTCCTTCAGTCTCTGTTAATTGCAAGGAAAAGGGAACAGTGAACCCTCAAAAGTGTCTACAGTAAAGTGTCACAGACTTTCTGTGCTCACAGTGTGTGTTGCTGGGATTTTAGGTTCTTTGATGTATTTTTTTTTAACACCCACTGGTTAATGCCCTTTCTTTGCCATGATGAAAATGAATGTTGTTTAAGAATACTTGAATAAGGTCATACTGCATCAGGGAAGGCATATGCAAAAAAAGAGATCCAGATGTTGACATGGAAAGCAGAGATGATAAAAGACTGACATAGATGAGCTGGGAACTGCGTGGTGAATCCCAATTGCCTTTGGAGATATCAGAAGGGTACAGACCAACAACTGCAGGTATTCAGACATTGTCACTGTCTACTGGTCTCTGAGAGGTGCAGGTAGAGACAAGAGTGCATGGAAAACATCCATTCAGTGTCTGGGGTAAGACCAAATGGTAGGAAGCAAAGATGGAAGTTGGTCAGCTTTTTTGTTTTTTAATCCAAGAGTAGGATTGATTAATTACAATTCCAATTAGTGTAGACTACTGGGAAGTGACACAATTTATCTTTATTTTCTTTTGAGTAAAATTTGTAAGGTGCAGAGACACTTCAGACATTTCCAAACCCCAGATACTCATGTCAGTGGGAGCTGTGTGTAGAGGGAAATGATCAGTGTGGTTACTTATTTACCCAAATCTTTAGTTTTCCATATAGCTTATGAACATTTTCTGTTGACTTAAAAATGTTACTCACCATATCTATTTTCAGTCTTGTTCACTCTGATAGGAAGATTTTGAAAAATCCTTTTCTTACATAAATCTCCCTCTTTATAATTGTGCTTCTACCTTGATATGATCTGTATATTAATCATCAGTTGTATACTTATTCTTGTGGTAACTGATTTTATAGTGATTTGGTTTATTTCCTTTGGGGTAATAACTTGACACTATATATGGCAATATAGAGATCGTTCCCAAATCTGGAGTATGGATATAAAGAAGTTTGGAACCTGGATTCACAAAGCTGAGATTTGAATTCGAGCTGTTGTAGTGCTAAATTTGTATTGTGAATTTAGCATGGATCCACATTTGGTTCTGAGATCCTGGGGTTTCAGATATGTAGTTTTCATAGCAGCTTTGTACTGAGAAATAATTCTGGCCTAGCAAGTTAATTATTACTGTTCTTTTCCCAGCGGATTCCTCACATGTAATTTTTTCATGTTCCCGCTTGAAGTAGTTTATGAAAACTTAAAGCTTAAAGATCAATGATATAAAATACAAACCTTACGTGAGGAAAAATAATTTCTCTGTAACAAACTTCTATTTTGTAGTCCACTGTTAAGAAAAGCATAGTACTTTCCAGTGAAAGCAGAAAAGAACTAGCCAAGCAAGCCAAAGTAACCAAAGAGGAGAGAAGAGCTCAGCTAGATGGAAGACACAGGTATTTGATATCAAGATTAGCAGATGGGATAGACTTGAGTGAGCAGCAAGTGGAGGAGATTATTATTTCTGATGACAAGGTAAATATTAATTAAATTGTTATTACAACAAATATTTCCAAAATTTTCAGTGTTTTGAAACTATCTCATGTTTAACTACAATTGTATATATATTTATTTTTTTAGTTTCAACTAGTAGAACAATTCTTTGCCCCTACTGGACTTAAAAAGTTGCTCTTCTTTTACCAAGATGTATTGCAGGTATGTTTCTGTTATTGTTTCTGCAAAAGCAAACTTGCATTTAAAAAAAAAAAATAAATCACACGACTGTTGCAAAATTCAAAAGACCTTAATGGATTTTTTTTTTTTTTTTTTTTTTTTTTTTTTTTTTTTGCTATTTGTGCCAGTATGAAAAGAACTTGTACCTCACTGTATAAATACTTCCATCTTGGCTTACATGAAAATTGGAGGATGCCTTGTGGCATAGTTTGATACTGTTCTTGTTTTCACAAAAGGAAACTTAAAAATGGCCAAGTAGAATAAAAATTCAGATTTCAAAAGTGATAGAGATAATTGAGACCAAGTGTTCATGGTATTCCGAGTTTAAAATACTACATTAGCTAGCATAAGTATTATTGGAATGGGGGAGCTGTCTGTGTAAGAACCAATTTATTTTCTTTTGGTTTGTACTGCACCAACTCCGCTATGGACAAAGCACTCATTCAAGAGAGTGGAAAATGATGCAATTTTGTTCTAAATTAAGGTGGTGTAATTTGTCTGTCCCATTCTGCAGAAAATAAGCTTGGAAAACTGTGACTAGAAATGAGGCAATTGTGGTGGCCAAGTTGTATTTTTCTCCCTTTAAGATTTGAGAAGGAGAAGCCTCTGCATAAAGGGAGAAATATTTTGTTCAGTTCCCACTGAGTGTGTGATATCAGAAGGTGCCAAGTGACCTTGACATTGTCTAACCCAACTGTTGTGGGCTTCCAGAACTGCAGAAGTCCTTCATCAGTGCTTTCAAAATATGCCTGTGAGGAGCCATGGTAGGGAGAATTAACTCACCCTGTGGTGGTATTTTGGGCTCGTTGAGAAGAAAAACTGATTGATAATTATTGATCCTCAGTTAAATGCAGAACGGATTGCAGAATAATTATAACCTATATAAATTAAAAGAACTTTTGAGTGTTTCTGGAATTGCTTAGAGACTTTGTAAAGCACAGAATGAGCTCTGCTGTCAAAACAATTTGATCAGTTTTTCGTTTCACTGGGACTAGGCATGCACATTTCTGGGATAAACGTCTTGTTCTCTGATTTAAATTAAGATGAAACAAAAAATTTCGACATTGTTTTCCTTAACTGACACATCAGAAATAAATGCCCAGCCTGAGCTAAATGAAACGTTTCATTGCTGCATTTAATTTTATTTTGACCCTTATAACCATGAAAAAATTAATTTATGAGGGTTCTGTTCCAGAAGCAGCATAGCATAAAAATCTTTCTGATGGAAAATATGAATGCCATCTCTAGCATCTTCCGCCACATTCTGATGAATGAAGAGATCTCATTGATTTGACTGTTCTGTCAACAATTTGATTTAAAGCACATTGGCAACTGGAGTTTACTCAAGGGCAATATTAGATGTGCTTGCCCTGTTGTTCTTGGGAGACAAAATACTGAGCAGGGCAGACTATTGTCCTGACTAGGAGGCATGTCCTTACCAAGATTTATTAAAGATCCTTTCTTTGCTGCTTCTCATCTCTTTATCTCTCTTTTTCACCAGCAGAGCTGCATGATGGTTACTTGAAACCACGTGTAGGGGTCAGCAGATGCTCATTTGGGGTGGAAGGGAGGAGACAGCCCTGTGTATCACACATCACATGTTTAGTCTAGGAGGAGCTGAGCACTTGACTTTCTAGGAAGAGGGCTCTCCTCAACTTTAAAGAGAAATATACCTGCAAGCTTCTCCCACATTATTTTCTGTCACATTCTTCCAAGTTTCAACAAATTATTTTCGAAAATACATGACCCATAATTAGGGGGAAGCAGGTCTTTATTAGATTTAAGCTTTTTTGTTGCTTCAAAGAGAAGAGATTAAAGATACATCTCAGTGGAGAGGGGCCAGTGGCAGAAAGGCTTCCCAGAGAGAAAGTTTTCTGTGATGTCTGGTTAAAGAAATGGGCAGAAAGCTAAATTTCTTTGCATTGTTGACAGGATCTAGCTGATGGTATTGCTTGTGAGTCCCATTCACAGTTACATTATGACTTTGCAGACCAAGATTCTTTCTGGGAGACATTCGGTTTGTTTTCATAGAGGAGGTTTCACTAGGCTTCACTTCAGATTTAATTTCGTTATCTTTTCTGAGACTTTTCCCTCTTCTTGTTTGTTTCTTTTTTGTGTATGTGGGGGTTTTTTGTTTGTTTGTTTGGTGTGGGTTTATTTTGGTTTTTTTTCCCAGTGAGAACAGGGGAGTGAAACTGTTTACTGGGATTCAGGAAAAGCTTATTATTCAAAGAATGCAAACCTCATGATTTATATCTGGGAATTACAAACAAATCAGAACGGACTTCGTTATAATTCACATATTCATATAGATGAAGTATTTGTATGATATAGTTTTTATTTTATTAACCTCTTATTTATAATTTAATTGCTAGCAAAAGTCAAATGCATCATTGAGGTCAGATGGGTCAACAAACAGTTTGCCTCAGAAGAAGTTATTTATTACCACGGGTTCCACTGAGGTATGGTTGAAAAAATTCATTAGATGACATTTAAAAAGTAAAATATTGAAAAGACATAATGGTTCTACAGTGTTATAAAATTTTTTGTAATTTTTCAACAGATATTTAAGTACTTAGTCTCTGTTCTCATAATGCAGTGTCTCCCATTTCTTGATCTGAGGTTGGCCTTTGTCAGTAAGAAGTACTGATTTCAGGGCAAATAAATCCTTGTTAAAAAATTGCAGATCCTAACATTTTTTTTAATGACTGCATGTTAAGTATTTTCCAGGGCTTGTGCACTTCTAGTTTAAAAGTGCAGTTCTTCAGTGGTTTTCTACACTCTTTCATATAATAATACTGCATATTACTCATAAAGTACCTTTAATAAATCCTTTCTTCCATTCAAATTCTTATAATAAACTCTTCCCTGTAATATCTAAGCATTAGTCAACAGCATATTCAGAGTTGTCATTAAGATTTTTGATTAATTTTGGTTTTTTCCACCTCTTTTGGGGGAAATTGGCTCTTCATATACAATGGTCTTTGAATAAGGCCTGGTGATGCTTTGGTTTTCATGTTTGTTGTTATTGTTGTTTCTTGTCAGCCCCAAAGAGTTTATGTTAGCACTGTAATGCCAGAAAGGATGTAGCAGAAGAATTCTTTCTTGCTTTCAGGGGAAAAGTGAGGTTCATTCCTCTGCCAATTATGCCAACTGGAATGGCTTTTCAAGTTTGTTGCAGTTGAGTTCATGTTAGGTTTTTTTAGTAGGTTTAATGGATAAATAGATAAAATAAGCATCATTCAAGAACAATAACAGGAAATAGCTTAGCTCACAAACTCTCCCTGAAGTGCATTTTCTTAGTAGATGTGCAACACTGGACCAGTCTGTCCAAAAGGGCATTTTTGACTTTCTTGTGTCAGACTGGGAAAAAACAGTATTTGATTTGAGAAGGACAGATTTTCAAAAATCCTGCAAATAGTTTCACTATCTTTTTGAGTAATTGATTTTTACAGTTTTGTTTTCAGCGCGTTTTTAGGGTAGGTAAATTTTTAAGTAAATGACTTTTACTGTAGACATGTATTCTTTTTAACTGTGTGCATTTGGTCCTATTTCCAGGACTTTACAGGAACTTGTGCATTTTTCCTAAGAACATCAGATGAAGTTATAAGTGCATCAAATGTCTCTCAGGTCAGAGCAAAATCATGCAGTGTTCACAAGTATATTTTCTCAGATCTTTATTCATGCCACTGGAGTAAAAAAAAATGGGAATGCAAATGTCTAGTTGTATAATTAACAGAAGTTCTTTTTCATAAGAGTAAGTATTTGTGATAAAGTAAAATTTTAATCATTTATAAATTAGCTACTGCAGTATTATTAAACCCCAAACTTTTAATTAATAAAGATCATTAATAATTAGTCGTTAAAATATACATTTTGATGACAATAGGGAATAAAGACCTAAACCAGAAGATTTTATTTTAAGCAATGAGCCTGAATTCTTGAAACGCTGTACTTAAGCTGTATCTTTTAGGCTTTTAAAATAAAGATAATTCTTGAAACTAACATAAGGTTTTCCAGCCTCTCCTAGTTTGTGCTTCAAAAAGGTACTGTAACAGCCTTTTCTGGCTTTCACAGATACTCATGTTAAGGACTATGAATGTTTCTGCCATGTATCTAAATATTTCACTGAAATAGTGTAATGCTGCAGAAGTCAACATGCATTGTGCTAATTTTTGTTTCTTCCCAAAGGAGGTGAATTTTGGCATGTTTGATTGTACTAATGGAAATATTCTTCAGGGCCTGGAATTCTTCTTGTCCCAGATCATGATACCAGCACTTAAATCCCAACAGGTAATCAAACAATCCATCTTTTTTTTCTCAAGAACATGTGGAAGTACATGCTGCTGCTGCAGTTCTGTCTGTGCATCTGTTGGACCTAGAACAGAGGATATAAGAAGGGAAAAGTCTAGTATAGGCCTTTATAAGAGTCATGCAATTTGTATGTGTACAAATCTTTGAAATTCATGTAGCTACTGTTTATTTTCGAGCATTAGTGCCAGGTTTAATTGTTATGACAAAGGAGAATATAACACAGCAACCATACCAAGGTAAAGCTGATGACTTTATGAAAACTGGATTAAACCTGGATTGAAAGAAGTCTCTTTTGGCAACACAAGGGATCAGTCCATGACTTAATTCTGGAGCATGGACAGCAAGAAAAGTGCTATATCCAGAATATCCAGCTTCTTTGAGTTGTCCTTATTCTGTGTCACTTGTAAAGCATCACAGTTTGTTCAGTTGCCTCTGGGAGCACACATTCAGAGGTGGCAAATACAAAGAAGCTCAATGTCTGTGGAGAATGATGGTGTTGTGGGCTGTTACCGTACACTGTCATTTTTCTCTCCCCAGGAGCAGAAAGAGAGATTAGAGTCTGTCTTATTTGTTCAGAAGGAGAAAAATAAAACTAAACAAAATACAATCCAGTGTGAAATCAGTGACAGCTGACTTCAGAGTCAAGTCAGACTGAAGTCAAAGACTTATTTCTTAGAGCCTCTTGCTTGTTTGTCTCTTCTCATCTAACAGAATAGTCCAATCAATGCACACTTTAAAGCACTGATTAATCTATTTTAAAGGGCATGTTGATAAATCTTCATATACTGCCATGAATAAGAAATACTTTTCTAATGAAAAATACCTTTTGTGGTCAAAAACCAAAAGGAAGCGTAACCTTCACTTTTTTGGTTTTTGCATAAATCATAAAATAATCAGGACTGGGGAGCTGTGAAAGAAGGCTTGAAGAATAGCCAGATACAAGAGTTTCTGTATGCAGTGGATAAATTTGTGAGTACTTTGTCATCATCTAGACAGAATATAGAAGATAAAATTCAGCTCACGAAAGTGGATATTGATATTTATGTCAGAAACTTACAGAACCCATCTGACTACATAACTGCAGGTGAGTAATTTCTACACCAAAGCAAACACAATGATGCTGTTTATAAAGTAAATGTTATGTCATTGGTAAAAAATTACTTTGAAGAATTAATTCATCTTCCCTGAGCTGTATACATTTTTCTACTTACTCTTGCCAGGTTTGTGATTGTTTAATTTTAAGACCATCAATCATTTGCCCATATTTTAGTTCCTAGATCTTAAAGAATTAGGTGGTTGCTTGATATATCATGCAAGCTGTTGTCTGAATCCTTCCTAGTTTACTGGCCAAGTAGTTGCTGAATGGAACCATATACTAGTGTGTACTATTCACTTTCTTTGATACTGGGAAAATCCTATCCAATGTTGTCTGACTCTGTGAATAAAAACACCTATATTTCTAAAAAAATATTTATTTACATATATGTTTTTGTAAGAAAAAGAGTAGCCATGTCTCTCTCAACAATAGCTTTCTACCATTTCCTATTAATTCACTGTATTTCTATCTGTTTCCATTGTAAAGGATATGCAGTAGTAACAAAGTAGGTAGACACAAGTATTATATGCATCTTGTTGTTACAGTCTTGATCTTTTCCTGCTGGTCAGTGATTCAAATATAGAGTTTCTGTAGTCTCAAGAACACTTCCCTTCTGTAGTTTAAATTTCTGTTTTTATTTCTTGGTGCTTATAAAACTGTCCAATTCTATGGTTTTGAAGGCACTAACACAGAGCTCACTGAGAAACTTGAAGAAGTGGTCATGATTTGGACCAAACAGATTAGACAAATTTTAGTGGAGAGTGAACAAATTAGAAGAGAAGCTGATGATGTTGGTCCATCTGCAGAGCTGGAACACTGGAAGTCAAGAATGTCATCATTTAACAGGTGAAAATCCCTGCATTATTTCTCACCAAGTCTTTTAAAAAGGGGATTTTTTAAAAATAAGTGTAAACTTTTATTCTAGAGAGAGATATTAAATATGTTTCCTTCTTCAAAGCCTTTTAGATGAGATCAAGAGTTCAAGAGTAAAGAAAATTATAAGCATTCTTCAGGCGGCAAGATCAAAGACATTAAAACAGTGGAAGGAACTGGTAATTACTACTTTCTAATTGGAATGTTATATTATTACAGTACTGTATTTGTAGTATAGATAGAACCGAACACAATGCTAAAAATAAAAATATCTTTGAGTGTTTATGCTGGTTTTACACTGTGGTTTATTATCCATTTGTTGGAACACATAACATCAATGATTCTGAAATTAAATAGATAACTTGAAAATAAGTCAGTGCTTTGCTAGTATGTCTTTTATTAATAGTATAGGTGGAAAGGTTGTGTGAAAGTAAAGCAGTGCAGTAATACAACATTTTTCTGTCTCTGACAAGCTGAACTCTGTGCAGGCCAACTGTAGAAGTCTGAAAGTCCATCATAATGCTTTTAGAATTGTTGAGAGTGAACTGCTAGTGGCATAACAAGTGTTTAGTAAACAGTGTTGGGAAGCACCCTGGTAACATTTCAGGGATCTGGTCTAAGTTCTGTAGAATGGGTCCTGTGCTGAAAACATTCTAAAATCTAAGCTGGATCCATGAGGAGGAAAAAGCTTTGGAGGGCTAAGTAAGGAGTTTCTTTAAACCACATCCAAAATGTTGCTGACCTTGGAAGATCAATTTTTGTATGTAAAAGCAGTTATTTCTTATGTGAAAAATAAATAGCATATGTGAAAGCACTTTTGTGGAAAGTGTTTGCAAGATTTAATTGTAGCCTTGTGTGCTGTAAAAAGAAAGAACCAGTTCAGAAAATTTTCACAGTAATAATTTTATTCGGTTTTTTTCTCATCCCTTCAGGATGGTAGTATAACAATTGCTGCAAATGAAGCTAAAGACAATGTGAGATATTTATATACATTGGATAAATTTTTTGGTCCACTTGCCAATGCTTCACCTGTAAGTACTATAAAGGCACTTAATGTGAGATTCAGAAAAGAAAGGAAGGGCATTTGTTCCTGTAAAAACCCTATTTTTTCTTTTAATAGTTAACTCTTTTACTTACTTTTTAGTGGACAGCTTAACTCCTTAGACATTAGTGAATTGAGCTCACTGATTTTGAATTAACCAGAGATAATAATACCTTTTTTTTTTAAGTAGTTATCATTCCAGAAGATAATTGAAAGGTATGAAAAAACTAAGCATCAGATTGTGTTTTTCTTAACCCAGTAATGAGCTGAATTGTCTTTGTGAGCTTGGGTCTCACATATGGCAGCTCTTCTGTCTGCGTGCTTTAGTTAGGAATTATTTGTGATTGTTTTAATGCAAAAGTTACAAAATTATCTTAAAACTTGGATCAAGCTGAAATTGGTCAGCTTCCACTTATTTTAGAGGTTACAGCTGTTTCTCTTGTTGGTGGCACTATCATCCTGGTTGATAAAACTTATTTTCATAGTCATGTGGGTCTCAGAGTCCATTTTTTAAAGTGAGAACATGAATTTTAACTATACACACACTAGACAAAATTATCTAAGCTTGCATAGTTCAGAACATTTACCTATAATCCAGCTGGTAACAATTTTTCTAAATAATATTTTCAAAGCTTGGTCTCTTTTGAATCCGTTCTGCTATTTTACACTGTACTTCTCTTCTGTTCTGCCATATTGGACTTGACTTTTAGATACCATAGTTTTGTTTTTCTTTTCTGGACCAATCTCTTGTTCTGGGTTCTCAGTGTATCTGGCTTGCATACATTTCTCTGAAATATTTCTGTGGGACAGAAAACTCTATAGTCCAGTGTCCAGTAAAAGTGAGGTTATTGTTGCCTTGCCTCCCTCTTCTGGATTTCTCTTCTGTACAGATCTAGGCAAAAGGAGCAAAGGCCAAATTTATTGTTGTCCTTCCTGCAGAAATCCAACTCTTTTCCAGCAATGTATGACCTTTTTTTCTCTGGCAGTATGTTCCTCTGCAAAGCAGAGCACCTTACACTAATTACAGCACCTCCTTATGCTGGAGGCCATGGCCATGCAGAGTAGAGCATCTGGTTCTCCTGTGGAAAATCCCAATCTGTGAAAGACCTATTCATTTATTCATTTATTCATTGCCCTTTTCCCATGCTTTTTGTCTTGGTCAAGGTGTGATAGGTCCCTGCAAGTGAATTGGGTGGTCCATTTCGTAATGACAAACACAAAAAGATGTTTGTCCTCTGATAAACATATTCCCAGAGCTGTCACAGTTTTCATTGTGCTAAATTTCAGGAAATTCAGGTTTCTGTCTTTCCCATTTTTTTGCTGTTACAGGAAACAGTGATGGAACACATTCCCACTTTAATGAACCTAGTCTGTATGATCTACTGTACATCACCATACTACAACACATCAGAGCACATGACATCCCTGTTTCTCAAAATCACCAATCAAATGATTAACACATGCAAGACCTATCTATGTGAAGGTGTTTCAAAAATCTGGGACCTGGACAGGTGATAGAATATTAATAATTTCATCTTCTGTTGTTGACATTAGAAGTAAAATTACAGATTAATCATCAAGATTATTAATAGTAAATTTAAGTAGCACTTTGTTGACTTACTAGTCACTGATTCCTATGTTAATTTTAAGCTGGTAACTACAAGTTCTGTGTAGAATTAGGAGCTCTGCAAAAATGGATTTACTATGTGTTTTGAAAAAACCTGTTATTGGAAACTGTGTAATCTATACTAGTATACAACCCTCAATATATTGTCCACATGGATTTTTTTAGACCAGAACACACTTAAGAAATTGGATCTGGGAACTGAAATACTTCATAAAAAAGGTCCAAGGACAGACTGGCAAAGTTCCATCCAAGATTTATATTTTGCTGTTACTGGACATGAAAGTCAGTTTGAGGAAGGGAACAATATATAGCAGGACCAAAATCACAACTCAGTTGTATTGTGGGGCATTTCAGGGAAGGGATGAGTTAGCTGCTCTACAGCTACTTGTCCAAGTGCTACACTCAGAATTACTGGAAGCACAGAAGTGTTTGTATGAAAATTATTAATTGAGTAGTGAATGCTGATGTCACTGACAGAGCAAGTGTATCTGAAGGATGACAAGTGAAGGTAACAGGAGGAACACGTGCTATAAGAGCAGGTCAATTATTTTCATACAAAAAAAGAAGGGGAAATGACAGAGAGAAGTTTAAGATGAACATGACGTCTAAAGTTGTCAGCTAGAAAATTAATAATTGGAATAGTCTCTTGGAGTAGTCTAACTGGAGTAAGATTAAGGGTATTTACAAGGAAAAGGTATTACAGGCTTCATCAAAGTAGACAGTCAAGATGTCTCTGCTTAAATTCCAGCCAATTCAAAGCGACACTAAGGTAGGGTAACAGGCTAGGAGACATAAGAGTAAATCTAACAATTTTGGTTCCTCCTGTGTTTTGGTGTAGATAAAGGGAATTTTTTAGAAATTACCTGTAGTCGATTAAGTACTGGTTATGTTTATTCTAAGAATTAATGTAAATAAAAGTTTCTACTTTTTTGTTTGTTTATTCTAGCTGAATTTATTTCTCAGACATCCTTCTCATTTACTTAATCTGCTATCCCTGCAGAAATTTGTCCCAGTTAATGATTTCAGACTATATGATTTGATTATCATTTTAATTCCCAGTAATCTTTTGGAAGATGAGAGACGAAACCAAAGTGGAGGAACAGCTCAGGGCAAAAGGTTTATGGCTCATTTCCATGCTTCATCTATGTATTTCATGTTGTACTTCAGAGTCACTGAACATCTGTGTGGAAGATGTAACTATCTATCACCTTAGGAACTAAGTTCTTCCCGGTGTATCTTCTTAAAGAAACAAGGCTCATCCTTATTTTAGTGTGGAAAAATACTTCTCTAGTCTTGTCTGCTTAGGGAAAAATACCCAACAAAACAAAGAAACAAACAAAGGAAAACCTATCAGCAATACTCAGTACAGAAGATGAGAAATGGCCAAACTGCAAGCATTTGATAGCATTAGCTTGTTATACATCCTTTGTGGACTATGCCATGCAAGTTTTGGATTGATGACAACAAACCCTAAGATAAAAATATCCAATCTAGATAACAGGTTCAAGTGAAACACTTTTGACTCAAAACTATAGTTTTTTGAGTGTTTTTGAGTGTGGTATATAATTTTGTGTTCTTATTTTGTAAAGTTGCATATCTGACTAAAATATTTTATTTTTATTTCTACTCTTTTGAAGACCTTAAGATGATTCTCTGTATTCTGTATTTTCTTCCTCAGGCAAGAATTGCTAAAGAGGATACAACAATGCATTTTCCTGAAAGAAAAGTACAAAGCATCCTTTCAGAAAATTAGGGAGGAGCTAAAGGAAAATCGAAGTAACAGGCAGGTTGATATCAGGTAAATAATTCACTCAAACATTGAATCATATTGATGAGTACAATTTAGAAATGAGATGTAATTATATCTGCTGGCTAACAGAAAAGCTAAATATGCAATTAAAATTAAGTACTTTTTATAATCAGAAGATGACCTTGGGTAGTGTGTTTTTATTTTTCTTCAGGAATAAACCAGGTTTTTGCCAGTCACTTGTTGATTTGGCACATGTCCAATGGGACTTCAGGGGAATTTATGCATTTATTAATTGAATACAAATACAAAAATGAATCATGAATATAAGTGAAAACGCTCTCAGGGAATTCAGTTGCCTTTGAGCTGGGTTCTCTATCACAATGCCAAGTATTGTTTTACCTGTATTGGCACTTAAATCATGGGGCATTTCTTGGTATTGTGCATTCACATTTTCTTCTCCTGCAAATACCTTATTTAAAAGAGTTACTCTTGTGAAATGGCTTGTGGCAAAGGCTTTTAATTGACATATGTAAGGATTAAGCATTTTTCTGGTGTATATAAGAGAGTTGAATTTTTTTGTTGTTGATATGTAATCATTACAGTATGATTTTGTTTTTGGTGTAAAACTTGATTGCAGCTCTGGTAGAATATATTTGGGTTAAATAAAAATCTGTTGCAAAGAGATTTTCATGGAAACTCCTCTTTTTATATTGTTAGTGAAAACTACATATTTGGAAAATTTGAGACCTTCTGTAAACGTTTGGAGAAAATTTCAGATATGAGCAATACTATGGAAAGCCTTTTAGAGCTCCAGCATATAAAAATAGAAGGCATTGACGAGATCACTACTCAATACCAGAGCATTGCTACAGATACAAAATCCAAAGAGTATGATGTTCTGGACCATAGGAAAAAAGAGGTACTTACATTCAGCACTTGTGTGACAATCACTCTGTTAATTCTGTGCTTTTCATTGGAGTTATGCAAAGAATGTGGAATACTATAAAAATTCATATATTATTTTGCAGTAACAATGATACCAATACTCTCATATCTTTTAATACGATTTGAAAGTGTTAGGGTAAATTTCTCTTTTACTTCAAATGTTTTTGTTAACTTTTTGTAAACTAGGTTTGTTGTGATAGATAATGCTACAAACTAATCTTAGTTTCCTCAAACTAATTTTCCTAAGCCTGATTGTTTGAAGATGCATGTATTTTGAATTGCAGAGTGAAAACTAATCTAGGTATGTTAACACACCAAATACAGTTTGTCTAATTATAAGTGTTACTCAGTATTATTAAAAAGAATAGTAATGGCAGTATTACAGCAAAGTTAGTAAAGGCACATTTTAGAGCGAGAAGGGAATGATATCACTCCCAGTTCTGAACAGAATGATAAAAAACTAAAGTGGCTTTTCAAATGCCCCAGTCTCATGTTTTAATCCTGTACATGCTGGAAATGATCTGCCTTTCTTGAGCTATAGCCTGCTTGTTCTGCAGAGTTAGTGGCCTACAATAGGTGTTCTAGAAGTGTTGACTTGCTCTCCTGCCTTTCTGAACTAAAGCTTGCCACTGTCATTAACTTTCCTTTGTAATAAATGCTAATCACTCGCTTTTGGGATTGTTTTTGGAAATTTAATAAAAATAAAAATGGTTATAAAAAATAGTAATATAAATACAATAATAAAAGTTAAACAATTTAGAGTAGGACAATTTATGAGACAATAATAGCAAAGAGAACAGCCCTGGGCTGGGTCTCCTCTCCCTAGACCAAAGTCAGCAGGAGAAGGACAACGTTAAAAGAGAATTTACCCCTTAAGAGGAGTCACCTCATGATTATGCATATTTTATTTAAAACAAGACTTTTTGTCTGGTACTTGTCAAAAACTTTCTGTTAATCCCTCAGGCGCCTCTGAGTCTAAGTCAGGCTTGAAGAGGTTCGTTTCTGTAGATAAGGAACGCCATAAATCCTTCTCCTCTGGAAATTTAGGGGTTTCTGTAGTTGTTATCTCTGTGCGAAGAACCCCCTGATTATCTTCTCCTTCTCCCTAGCTAATAAAAAGAATATCTCACACACATAGCTTCTATTTTAACTACTAGAGCTTAATGTTAATTACAAAACCACATTCACTATACTATTCAAAAGTTAATACAGCATAACTTTTCAACCTAACATAATACATATAGTAAATATCTGTGCAGAGCCACATAATATGCATTTCTCACACCTTTAAACATTTAACTCGGGGGTACTTTTGGCTTTCTTCTAACTTTGATAGCTTGTGTTTCTGTAATACTTCCAGCATGTTTCTCTAATACTTGCTGCTTGGCTCCTTTCTGAAAGAGGGCATTTACTATTCACTGGAATTTGTTTGGGTTAAAAAATGGCATGACTTCTCCACACCTAAGTGTTTGGAGCCATATCTATTATGTACTGTCTTCCCAAGCTTGTGGGTGCACTCTTTAAGAGAAGTTTACATTGAACTCCTTTGGTTAGGCACTCAGTATTTTGGACTCTTAAGAAAAAATTGTTACAGATAAAGACCTAGATTTCTTGTAGGGGCTGCCACATTTGTTAACAACCTTCATTAGTCTGCAAGGTGCTCCAGAGAGCCTGTCAGTTTGCTTGCCTTTGGTGGGTTTCACACCTGCACAGTGAGCTGAGCACTCTCCTGTGGCAGGGCTGCGAGTAGCTGGTGACTGTGCTTTGTTCTCTCTGATGAGGTTATGAGTTTTCCTCAGCCTGTCTGTGTTCTTCTGTGCTCCTTTGTGTTCATGAAGATGAGGCTTTAACCATTTAACCTAGCACTGCTTATGTTTTGTTTGCTTTGCTTAGAGTGTAAATGCCTTTGCTGCTGGTGTTGTTCCTGTTCTTTTTAATGCAGAGCTGGGTACACATACTGGGTGGATAAAGCAGATTCCCAACAAGCTTCGCAGAAAGGATTTTTTAATAAAATGAAAGCAGCATTATAGATGATTTTTTTTTCTATTGCTTTTATTCTAGTTTGAAAAAGATTACCTTGAGTTTAAGAACCAAATTGCAGCATTGTATGACTCTATACAGGAATTTGTGGATTCCTGGTTTGAGAAGACCGTAACTGTAAGTAAAGTTACAAATGCAAACCCCTGCTTCTGGTGCTCAGAAGAGCAGAGCACCCATAGCTCCTACTAAGCTCCTTCATCACTGCCAGTGTTCTGTACTGTGCTGGTGGCTGCCTGAGATGATGTTGGAGGACATCAAACAATTTGTAATAACAAATGTTCTAAAAGGTGCTTGCAGAAGTGCTGTAACCGAATGTTCAATCTTACTTGTTACCAAGTCTGTGTTCCATCTTTCTGTACCAATTTTATAGCTCTGTATTTTGAAGTTTATTTTCTTTCTTTATCCTGGTGTTTCCTGTTGCATGTCCAAATTATTCCTGTTTCACTAGCAGGAGTAATGAAATAATGTCTGCCATCTGTTTCCTTAATGTCAGTATTGTTCATTGGCCCAGGCCCTGATCAGATACGAGATGTTATTGAAGTGTGAGTAAAGGTGTAGTTGTTCTACCACAACTGTTTGCTGAAAAAGAGGACTGACGATTTGAGAGTCAGAAAAACCCCAAACTGTAGTGATAACAGTTTCTTGGTTTATACAGTGGTAAGTATGTCCTGTGTGGGACAAAATATAGAAATAAAATTCACAAAATTGTCTGGATGGATCTTTCTGTATTTCTTAGAAATCTACTTACAAATTTACACAGCATATTCTATATTCTAAATTAATAAAATAGTTTATGGACAATAACTTTCTGAACTGTTATCTTCTGAAGTAAATGCTCCATTTCCTTTTTAGACTGAACAGATGCTGGGTTTTCTGATGAAGCTTGAACAAATAGGAGAAAATAATATTGATCTAAATGAGAAGTATACCATTGTTCTTCAACAGTACAGCCAAGACTTAGAGTTTATTCAAAAACTCTATCAGAAGGAAAAAGAAAATCCACCTATACCACGTAATATACCACCAGTAAGAATGAAATAAATGAGAGAGAAAAGTTACTATATTTCTTGACTGTTTTTAAGTTAATGATAACCTCATGTCTTCTGTGTTTTAGGTAACAGGGAAGATTATGTGGGCTCAGCAGTTATTCAGAAAAATCGACCATCCAATGATGTTCCTTAAAAAGAAAACCATACTTTTGAAGGTTGGAAATTAGAAGAGCAGGATTTATCCTAAGCTGTCAAGGATGTTATTAACAGACAGACAGTTTATTAGTATACTTCTACACTAACTATTCTAGCAGCTTGTATCCAAGCTCATCCAACATTGGGATCATTTGTATACCTCTCTCAGTGGGCCAATAGTGCCTTGTATATGTCATAATATAGACTTTGTTCTATGATCAAGGTTGGGAGAAAAAATCAGGAAAAGAGTTATGTTGCTTAGAGCAATTGAATACTACTTAATAATTGAATTCCTGAATATATTGCTATGTTTCTGAGTCTTATCTTGTCTCTAAAAAAGCATAATTTAAAAATGTCTATTTTTTCTCTTTTCCTGTGGTGGAGAGGAAAAGCCTAGTGGAGGGCCTTTCTACTGTGTTAAACTCATTGAATTGTTCAAGTGGTTCTTTTTCTATTTTTTCCCCCTAAATTGCAGACAATGGAAATGAAAAAAGTTATCAAGAACTACAATAAAATGGCTGCAGTTCTTGTGGAATTTGAGCTTATTTATTATAGGGCCTGGTGCAGGTTTGCTGACCAGGCTAGGAATGCTCTGTGTGCTTCCTTACTTGTCAGGCACCCAGAAACCAAGGTAAATATGATTTATTCTTTGTATTACTGTTACATGATTTAGTATTACACATGCTACTTTAATCATATTACAGATACAAAAGAAAGCATTGAGGTAACCTTAACTTAAATAGTGTTAAAAATGAGCTACTTGAGTTGAAATATTTTTTCCTTTTTGTGTATATTTATGATACATCTCATAATGTTTCTTCTTCATAAGACTTCTGACTTATTCAGGGTATAAAAGAGGCAGTATCCAGCAAATACATTTGTACTACTGACTTATCCACATTCTTGAGATATTGTTTCCTTGTTTATTTTCTATGTTAACCAAAATTTTAGTGAAGGAAGGAATTTTTTGTTGTGTCATGGTCTTTTCTGCAGTAATCAATATCACTGTGTTGAATATATTGCAATAATTCATTAACTTGCTTTCAAAATTACTGAGGCAGAAAATGTTACCATTCTTACTTCACAGATTTTTTTCTGCTGTAGCGCAGAGAAATTATGGTTAAAATGTAGCATTTTTTGTACTAATGATTCCATAATGGACAGCTAGAATATAGTTTTCAAATTTTTGTAGCATCTTAAAAACATTTAGTGCCCCTAAAGGTGCAGAGATTACCCTGCACAATATTTTTCCCTTGTTACTGATGGAGAACCTAAGATGAAAAGGCAAATTAACTTCCAGAGAAAGTAGCTGCAGAACTAGAATTAAACTTGGGAAGTCATGAGATCCAAGTGGTTAGGGTACAGTGAAGGAGTCACAAGAAATTGAAATCACTGTAAGATATTGGTTGATTAATACTTTGGGAAAGCTGTATATTTCTAGAGGAGGTTGAAGAAGAAACATGGGTAAATATTTTAAAAATCCTCTCCAATCATTGACATCTCTGTATATGATCCAGTTATATCACACTATATGTAAATACCAAATCAATGTTATTTTCTATTTCTTTTTTTTGCTGCTACATGAAGGAATTATTTGTAAACTTAGACCCAATGGTCCTGGAAGTGCTTTATGAGGCAAAATACCTGAGAAAAATGCATTTTGAAGTTCCAGATGTTGTCCTTGGCTTGTGTGCAGATGAAGAACAGATTAAAAGACATCAAAGGGAGTGAGTGAACACTTTTTGGATTTGTTTCTCATCTGCAAATGGGAATCCCTAACTTTGAGTCTGTTGCATATATTGCTTTTGATTTATTTTAATTTTTCTCTTTGATGGAGTTTAATTGAATTTTAATTGCTTTCCCCTGTGTTTCCATATTAACATGCTGTTGTTCCTATTTACACACATATCTCATTGCTTGGAAATGTGTACATGTTTTTGTTTTGTTACTTCAACAGCTGATCTCCAAGAGGAGCTCCTAGGTACTGCTATTGTTATTGTTAAAGTGCATCTGTGCACTCTAATATAGCAATTACACCCCAATGCATTACACTTAGCATTACAAGATTTTATTTTTCCCTATTAGAAAAGTAAGCTGGAATTTACCACTTGATTACTGCAAACATATGTGAAGGGAATACATAGCCTAAGTTATAACTTGGTCTCTCATATTGAATATCTCAATTCACTTCTGTTGATTTAAAATAATTTCTTTCTATTTCTTATAACAGTCTAAATCTCTGCTGCAAGAGTTCTTCCATTCTCAGGGATGCTGGCTGTTAATTCCAGAACTCTCTAAAAAGGGATGTTCAGTCTTAAAAAAGCAGTGCTTTGTGAGGAATGTTCTTGAATTCTTAATCAGAATTGGACAAAAAGGGATGAAGTTTAAAGAGTTTCAGAAATAGCTCAACTTTTCCTCTCTTTTTCTGTTGCTGAAATTTTCAGCATTTCAGTCTGACAGTGCAACATTTTTCATTGATTTTCTGTGGAGTATTTAAAGACATCTCACCATAAATTTTTAATGAGCAAGGCAAACCCTGTTGGGGTAAAACACCTTTTAGGAGGTGCTACAAGCCTCCTAAAATCCAAAGCCCCAAATTTTACTGTCCAACAGGAAAAACAGTACAGAAATTTAAAAAAACAAAGCCAAACTTACCTTCTACTCTAAAAAATCCTTCCTGCTGACTCCCTAAGCAAAGAAGAAATATTAAGGGGGTATAGATTTTTGATTAACAACATTTAAGAAACAGTTCTGGGTATACTGTGAATGGATAATCTCAGCATATGGTTTGTAACAATGATGTCTAAAGTCATTTTAATCTGGTGCAGAATGCAGCTATTCCTATTTTTGCATCAGTTCTTGTAAGGAAACCATTATGTATCTGACCTTTGAATTATATTTGCTTCTAATTCTTGTTTATGCAGTTTCTTAGTGCATCTCCATTTTTATGGAACTATACTGGTAAGCCGTATTTCAGAATTTGGATCTTTTTCTTTGGGATGCAGGGTTCTCAGTGGTTTGGATGTAGCTTTTCCTATAAACAGTGTAATTTCATGCCATGTCTTGCGAGATGAGAAGATGGAAACAAAAATGCCATGTTTTCAATTTCCTGTTTCTATTTTTTTTAATTGTAAATAATTTTTCTTGGGAGAAGAATTCTGTCAATTGATCCCAGTCACTTTGCTGGAGGTACTTATTTCTTTGGTCTGATTCTGTTGGTAAGGACAGAGGCCTGGCTGGAGTTAGGGAGAGCTGGGAAGGGTTCTTACTTTTAAGACAGGATCAGAACTTGCAAACCTTATTAACTGAAAATGTGTCCAAAATTCTGTGTGTTTCAAATATCTGAATTAAGCACATTATAAGCATG
Organism: Prinia subflava; assembly: GCF_021018805.1. Classification (NCBI taxonomy): domain Eukaryota; kingdom Metazoa; phylum Chordata; class Aves; order Passeriformes; family Cisticolidae; genus Prinia; species Prinia subflava. The sequence continues at coordinate 61,758,676 of NC_086247.1, forward strand.
TTCATGTATTTCAGACTCCAGAACCTGTTGATCAGTTACAGGGAACATCTGAATAGGATCCCTGTTGTACTGAAACCACTGATGAAGCCACTGATAGGACAAATTGAGGATGCCCTTACCCCAGGCCTGATGCAGCTGTCGTGGACTTCTTTGAACATCAATAAATGTAGGTAATAGGAGAAGAAGTGATGAGCAGTTCATACTGTTAGGTGCCTGCACTTATTTTTGCTTCTCTGTGAAAAATGTGTTAGTGGACTGACCTCTTCACTTTAGGTGCATAATTTTAGGCCAACTGCTACAAGATTGTGTGACAAGAGAACAGCTATGGGAGTTTTATTAATAATTTTCTATTAAAAAAAATCATAACTTTTGCTGAACATCCTGAAAGTGACATGTCTGAAATCAAGGTTGGAGATTTCTGCCCAAAACCTATTTTTTTCCAAGAAAACGTTTTTTATTAGGCATTGAGTTTTTCCACACAACCAGTAAGACAAAACCTTAACCCTATCAAATACAGCACAAAATTGATTAACTGTTGTAAAATGTCATTGAAATGGGCATATATAAAGCCATCACCAAGACTTTCATGTTGCAGTTTTGTGAGAAAACAATAGCTCATGCTTGTAAATTAGTTTTTCGGTTGAGGTTGATTGATGTTAGGCTTTCCCTTTTCTTCTTCAAAAGGAGAAGCAACAATATAAACAGGAACAGGTACAGTCTAAATCTGAAAGTGAAATGTGGCACAGGTTCGTGCAGCTGTTTATTTATGACTCTGCCTTGTGGCACTGGTGCACAGGGCTCTGACCAGTGCTTAAGGCAGGACTGGTCACCTTTCAGTTTTACTTGACCTTTGCCTGACCAGAGCACAATAACCAAATGGCAAATGGGTTTTTATGTTTATTTTATAGCTCTAAAATGAATTTTTGTGTTTAATTTGCATTTTTAGTAACACATGATAAGGAAAGTCTTTACAATAGTATTTATTTATTTATTCATATAGGTAGTCTCTGCACTGTGTTTAGTATCTGAATAGGTATAATTCAGGTGGTTATGGTCCTTTGTATCACCATTAGTTCTGGTGGAAAGTGCCCCTTTTCAACAGTTTAGATGTAATGCAGGTATCTGGGCTGTTTCCTGCTGCTGAAGCTGAAATGCTGTTACACCTAGAAGGGAATTCCTTTCTTGAGTGTGGGCACCATGTCTTTTTGAAGATGCACAATGTCTGACATACCCAGAATGTTTGTTGGACACCTACAAATTACCCATATGTTTGGTGTACACAAAATAGCTCTTACCTGCCAGCAATGTGCTGAACTCAAGACTAATGGAACTCCATCTGGAAATATGGGGGTCCATAGTTGCCTTCTAGACTAAAACTCAGGAGACACAACAGAAAAATAGATTTAGGGCTACTGAATTTATATATTAAAAAAAATAAGTGTAAGGAATTTGTTGGATTGCTTTTCTGTTTTAGGCAATAAAAAAGACAAGTTCCATATTAACTTTCTAATAGCAATAAATGACATTTCCCACGTAAAACATGAGCACTTGGATGACCCTGTCACACTGTTGTGCCTTAGATATCAAAGTGATTTCTTTCTACATACAGCAGAAGTATACATATTTCGATATGTATAAATATATATTTAGATATATAAAACTTTGTGGTAATAATAGTGACAAAGAACATCAGGTGCTGTATTTCTTTTTATTTTTCAATGGAAGTATGCAAGGGGAAGAATTTTTCCAGTCTAATCAGAAACAGCAGAAACAGTCAGTTTTTCCTTTCGTTTAATAAACACATTTGTTAAAGCAATATTTATCTGTTTCCAAAGTAAATTAGGTCATACATGTGAAAGAAGAAACCTAATGGTTGAATAAGGCCATAGTCTTGGGAAATTTTAGCCATTTCATTTATAAGTTAATTACAATGGTAATTACATACATACACTGCATTTTGCTGTGTATGTATGTAGAAGGACCAAAATAATTTTTGGGCATTTGTATCCTTTCTGTTTTCTGTTCTATTTTGTTTATCATTTTCATTATAATTTTATTACCAAAAAGAAGAGATATTTTGAAGAATATTGTTCTATTTATTATGAAATGGTTCAATCTAAAGATTGAAAGATGGACAGCAAGTCCCTCATGTTTCAGGCCTTCGTTTCATATTTCATTGCCATTAAATCTTCATTTTATTATAAAAGGTGGGGGGAGGCAGGGGTGGGTGGGAGGAAGGGGAGGTGAGACTTAAGAGATCTGTGTTTTGCATTGATTTGTTTTTATTTTGTAATCCTTCTTTAGTTATTCAGAATGTTTACAGTGCCCTGAGGGAGTTGGACTATATAGTCAAAGCAGCATCTGATACCCTGGAATGCAGAATTGAAAGAATTCTGAAGGACATGTCAAACACTGCTCTGATAGTTTTGCCAGAAGATGAACCTATAGATGTGACTTCTTTCTTGGAGCAAATAGAAAATCTTGCTATCTCTACTGCTTCCCAACTGTCTCAGTAGGTTTCTTTAACTGCACAGATTGAAGGCCATTTTTGGGAGGGTTTATTTACTTACTACTTTTGTATGCATAGAGCATTTACTTTTAAAATGCTATTGTAAGAAAGTACTAGTCTAGAGCAAAGTGATAGTCTTAGGATGCAGGGGAGAAACTCCAAAGGATTTTGAACACAGCAGTTGTAAAACAGCATTTGACATTTAGCATTTATTTAGCATTTCTTACATTTTTTTCTTACAGCAGTCTAATAAGTAGCAAGAAAAATAAAGATGGATAGGACTTTAAATCTCATCCACATTTTAATTGCTTGTTTCTTAATATTTCTTTTGTTTTTATTTTACTCATTCTGATTTCACAGATTATCTTACTGCCTCATCACAATAAACCAGTTTTATTAGCTATAGCAGGAAAAAACCTTTTTTAAAAAAATTATTGTGAAGTCTAGTTGAATCAGATATAATAGGATCTGACAAATGGGTTTCTTGTTAGTCAGCATGTTTTAAAATCTCTGCATGCCGAAGGAATATGAACAAACTGAAAAACTTCGAAAGGGCATTTCCCTGCACATGAATACAGAGGGACAGGGGATGTGTGCCTGGGAAATAACAAAGGGTATTCCTCATGTTTGATTCCCCATGGGTGACTGTAAGGTTGTTTTTGTAGGCAGAGCCAACAAGTGGAATGCTCTGTGTATGAACTTATAGATGTTCTTAAGCACAGTCTGAAAGCAGATGCTGGAAGAACTCTGGAGGTAAGATCTCTACAATGTAAAAAAGTAGCCTTTTACAACCTAGTCAGATACTTGATATTTCATTTATTTGCTGGATAATCTGATTATTTACCAAAGAATTTCCCTTTCACTGTCCAGGATTCCTTTGCTTGTGCACACCTTGACACAAAACAGAAAACACGTTGCCAAGAGTGTCTGTCCTGTAGCTGCTATAACCTGGTGGGACAGCTTTGTCAGAAGAATACTGACTCTTTGATCAGATGTGAGCCTGGTTTTTTTCAAATGTGTTTAATTTTTTAAATAAAACTTTAAGATTTTTTCCCCCTTCAAGCTTATTGTGGTAAAAAAAATTGTCACTTAAATATTACATTTATTTAGGCATGAAGATTTCTTTAGAGGCTTTAAGACATCGACTGCATGTTATTGACTCCAGGTATCAGACAACAAAGTTTGTAGAGGCACACAGGGTTCCTTTGTTCAGAGCTGAAATTCAACTGGCTATTCCAAATATTGTCTTGAGACCAAGTCTTGAAGATATTCAGGTAATAAAATAATTGCCCATCTCAGTCATTTACAATAAAACATTTACAAATGCATTGTTTTAAACCAATATATGCAAGTTTAATCTGGTATAAGAGCTAAAAGGAAGAGGAAGAAAAGGTAAAAAGTCACTTGAGTTCATGATGACACTGGGTGCTCAGGGCACGAAACCATGGATCAGGTTTGTTATGCAGGCTATTAGAAGGAACTGCTTTTCCCAAAGCTCAGTAACTCAGTGATTCACAAACTTCTACTTAGAGGCAAACATTTCAAAATGAGTGAAAAAAGTAAACATGAATGCCATCAATACAGCCTGATTGACTTTCTAGTCTCTTTAAACTCTTTCAGAATATAAAATCAGTTTAAAATGTCAGTCATAAGTCAGCATTCAGCAGTAGTGAAATGTAAAGAAAAATATTACCAGCCTGAAGCCCTAAATTGTGAAAAAAATTAATACTCTTTTAAACTTACCTTAATTCAGCAAAATTCTTGCACATACATTTGAAATGTCCTATGGTGTCTGAAATTATTCACAGAGAATTAGTTGTTTGTGGTGTTGATTTCTAGACTTTCCATTTAGTGTGGGGACTGTCAAAATCAGTAGCTGAATTATTTCTCCAGTTTCATGCGCAGCCTTCATGGTGTTGTCAGTAAGAAATGAGGCCACAAAGTGTGATTTTAAAATACCATATGTAGAAGAAGTCCTCTGACAATTTCAGTAGCTGCCTGTATAGATTACAGACTATACCATCAAAAATTTCAGACAAATGTATTCAAGCATTCTGGTGTGAACATGAAAACTATTATTAATAACACATAACAATGTTTATAACAGTTTAAAGGGAAACAGTACTGTAACTAAGTTATAATCCCCAGTGATTCATGATTACTGTTCATAAAGGTCTCATGTTCTTGTTTGAAAACCCCATAAACTTGGAAGGACTGCGATAAAACTTTATGGAGTACTCTTTCCCCTTACAAAATGTGTTTTGGGGTGATCCTATATCATGCTTTTTAGAGTATTTCCTTTAAAGACAAAGGTGTAATTTTTAATCTTTGATATTGTTTGGATGATCATTTCTCCCCACACATAATATCTCTGTGATCTTAAGGTGAATATTTCTCTTTTTTCAGAGTGCTGTAAACAAAGCAGTAAATATCATACTATCAGTAGCCAAAGATATTCCCCTGTGGAAATTTGCTTACTTACATCATAAACAGCAGCAGGTGAGTATTTTATTTTGATTATTTAAGAAAAAATGATATTTTGGTTAACATTTCTTAAGGTTGTATTCTGTACCAATACTTTGACTTGTTACCTGGTGGATCTTCCTGTTAAGTGAAAGCCTAGCTTTTCATCTCTATGCCAAGAAATAAAACATATGAATAATAGTCCATAGAACTTATATTTGGTAGTTTCTAACATTAAAATCAAAAGTTGCTTTAAAAAAATCTTCTAAATATACTGTTTAAGTATGAAGATGATTGTGTAGAACCAACATTATCTGTACGTACAACCAGCCAAATATAAATTATTATCCCTCCTCCCAGGCAAACATCCTCAAGTTAAACTGCAAGCCTTCATATGGCACCTATAATACTACAGTTAATACACTACAAATATTTTAACAGGCATCAAAATTAGCACTAAAACCTTGGGAAGGTCTGAGGTTTAGATAGAAACTGAAATTTGTTGAAGGACAAGAGTGCACAGTACTGGTAATCATGTGGCCTTAATTGTCTAATCTGGGAACAAAATATAGATGTATGTAGATCTGTGCTGAAAAGTATCTTTGTAAAAATATTTTCTTTCGTTGATATGACATAAAAAGCAGGCCAGCTGTTTTCAGTGAAAAACCCACATTCAAGTCCTGCAAATAAATAATAATTTATATATATATGTATATATATATATATATATAAAAGAGACCTAGGAGAGAGTGGACTGAGCTCTGAATGTTAGGTTATTTCCAAGCAGACAACCCTCCACTGCCTGCAGGACTTTCAACAATGGTCAAGAATGGGTATAGATTGTAATTCTACACTAAAGGAGGCAGAAAAACCTTAGCAGCTATGTAGGAGGAGAAAAAGCACAGTTGTATATGGTGCACATTTAACTGATGTAATTCAGAGATGATTAATACAGAGCTCTGCATGACAATTTTTTATAAAATCACCTTAAACACTAGAACTATAGCTCTGTAAAAATCCAAGCTGAGAATAGGGAGCCTCCCTGGACATTTCTCTGCACTTTCTGTCTGTTCTTAGAAGTACTTATTATCTGAGCCTCATTGCACATTTTGTAATTTAAAAATAAAAATGAAATCCCAAATAAACTAGTGAACATTTTTTTTCTTGTTTAATTTATACCAGGTTGAACAAGCTGTTGCTTTAGAATTAGGTGATGAGAGCAAACTCTCCAGGATGGTGGCACTGAAACCTTTAGACAAGCAGATCACTGAACATAAGGATGTAAACAAAGTGGTGATCCAACTAAATACAATTATTTTGTCTCTTAAACATGAAGCACTGGTTCTTCTGAAGAACTTTTCTGAATTTTCGGACATCTGGAACAAGGTTAATTACATGCTTAATATAATATGTTGCTGTGTTGTAAAATCTAAATACATTTTTAAAAGTGTTACAGTTGTTGTATAAGGAGTCTGTGCTCAGTAGGAAGCATTGGTTTCATGGTTTTTCATACACCAATTATGGATGTATCCATACACCCATAATTCCCCTGTCTGCTCCTGTGTTGACCAGAACTTGCAAATCTTTACCAATTAAAGTATCTAAGAAAGAAAGCAGAAGAACACAAAAGAATTTTGGAGCATAAACAAGCTTGTGCTTTCATATACTTACACATTTTTCTCACAGCATCTTGTCTGCATGTGTTATGAACAATAGTTGAGCAGAAGCTCTCAGAAATTGCAGACAGCAAAGCTAGTCTTGAATATTAAACTGACTAGTTCTTCTCAAGCAACCAATGGTGAAAGATACTTTTCTATTTCTTCACAAAAAAAGAGATGACCTATATCTAGGAAATCTTTCAGCAATGAGAAATCAAAGGCCGAGGCCGAATCTGGGCTGATGGAGTTATCTTTATGAGGAAGTGGGTCCAGTCACATAAATGGTAAAGCTCCGGGGAGTATTTTGTCAATAGATCCATGTCATGGGTTAGCACTGGCCAGATGTTAGTGCACCCATGAATATATGTTTTTTCTCTAACAACTCCTGTGGGATGTGATCAGGAACAGAGCAGAGCAGGCTTAAATCTTGAAAACAAAAAAAACCCACCAAAACTTTATTAATTACATAAGAACAGGGACAGAAATACACTTAAACACACACAGAGACAGAAATAAAAACTTCTTAGAACATTTTCTTCCCTCAGTTTTTACCTCCCCACCCATCACTTTTCACAGACCAACCTCTGGGTTTTAAATCAAACAATCACCACTCAAAAAAAACTAATCTTCAATTCAGCAAGGGAGAGAGGAGTCTCTCTCGCACCACAAACTGTTCTTCAGAAAACAGGGGTTCACCCCTTATGTGTTTCCATGTCACCTATAGCACCGCCCGGAGAAGTCTGCTAAGGTGACACTCTCTTTTTCCTATGTCCAGCGCTCTCACCGCTGTCTCATAGGCTACAACTACATACAGGGCTTTTTAAGGATGCTGCATGCCGAGCTCTCCCCTTTTTACCCAGGGGCCGGGGTTCCAGGAGCAGGTCTGCCCTGAGGGCAGAGGGCGCCACCTCACCCTCCCCCTCTCTTCTCTGCTCGCTCTAACTCTTCAAGTGCCAGTCACTGTAGCAAAAGCAAGGGCAGCTGTATCCACCCAAAAATGCAGTTTATGTTCAAAAGAGACTCAAGTTCAGTCCATGGCTGACATTATGCAAGAGAATTCCAGCTCAGAAGGCTACTCCTCTCATTCTTCCATCGAGTTCCTTCCAATCATGCTTTATCATCTCGGTCCCAGGCCGCTTCCCTCTCTCCGAAAACCACCAGTCATGAGAATCAATGTCTAAGAAAAGTTTCTTTCTGCCAAGCAAGGGTTAACAGTTTCTTCTCAGCAGGGTGCAGGCTCAGGCACTCCCAGGCTCGGCAACCCCCCACATGGCTGAGCACCTTCTCTCGGAGTTTGGGGGGGAGGAGGGGGGTGAGCACACACAGCAGGCACTTCCACAGTTTTCCACCCCTCCATCCTGGACGGGGCAGCTCAGTTCCAGTCCTGTTCCCTCTCTTCTTCCCCCCCCCGGGGGGGCTCCGGCTTACCTGAGCCGACCACGTGTTTCCCCTCCCCCACCCAGCCTCGTGGCCAGGCGGGGGAAGGAGACTGGAGACGTCTCTCTGCTGCAAACCCGGATCCGAAAAGAGGCCGAGCCCGCCCCTCAGACTCCTGCTTTTAACTCTTTGTGTCCTCAGAGGCGTGTCCAAACCTCTGAGTGACCAACCCAGGTGCCAGCAGAAAAGCTGATCACTGATTGGACTGCCCACATCCCCCTGGAGGAATTCACCTCCCCCCCCAACCACGACAATCCATCATGAAAGAAAACATTGTGTACATTCTGAGTAGTGAAATTCAGCTCTTTGAATGGACAGCTACTGCTGTTACCTATCAAAGGTGCTTTAGTCAGGCCAAGGAACAAGCAATCAAAACAAATTTTGTCTTTGAAACAGCTCACTATTTTTAACTTTCCCTTCCTAAGTCAACCCTTAAGTGACCTTGTTCCCACAGCTGACTCTTCTGTCCAGGCTGAGGAGGGCATTTTCAGCTCTTCATGGCTTCTGAGGTTCCAAAGCTTAATGCTCAGTTTGGCAGAGCTAAGCCCAAGCTGGTAGCCTGTCATTTCACCCAGAAAGTCCCAATCAGATTGGATGATGCTTCTTCAGATAGAATGATGCTTCTTTTTTACTAAAATCTTAAAAAACTAGTCAATTAACCTGCTCCTTAAGCTTAAAATTCCTCAGGAATCAGCACTGTTCCCCCCACCTTTATAATCTCTGTTGGACCATTGGGAACTGTTGCTGGTAACTCATCATTGACCAGAGAGGTGCAAACAGATTCTCAGGGATCTCACAGTGCAGACTGCAGGGGAACATTGCTGAGACAGGTGAAGATCATCTGTTTGTAGTTGAACCGAGAATCCTGAACGTTTCTTGAGCTGGTGACACTGGTTTCTCACCGCTGCAGAGACCGGCCTACCTTATGAAAAGGAAGGACGCTCCATGCTCTATTGCCTATAAACACTCTTCAACAAGCTAAATACCCTCCCTCACCTTAGATCCATCCTTCCCTGCCAAACCGTTTTCTTCAAATGGCCAGGAGGCCATCTGCACCTAGAAACTGCAGTTTAAAGATGCTGTTTCAGGAAGAGTGACAATGACTGAATGCAATTCCTCCCATTTAGAACCTATTAAAAGACATGAACTGCTCTTGTGGGGTTACAGACAGAAGGAAGACCCTCAAAATTTTAGCAGCTACGTAGTAAATTTTGTAGTAACATTTGGATGGATAAGGGATATCCTGACTTTTGTCAGTTTTTGAGTTATAGATTTCAAGCACTTTAAAGAGTATTATACAAAAAATAAGAGTCAGGAAAGACAGTTCAAGTAAAAGAATTTGTGCTTATACTAATTAATGCTTGCATCTTAAATTCTTTTAGAGAGGGAACATTTTGTGTTTGTACAATACACCAGGCAGCTGGGTACCCTGTAGGTTATTACAATATCAATGCTAAATAGTAATTAAAATAAACTTCTTTTAAGTAGGATCCAGAAGAAAAAGTGAAGGAATTTATAGATACTAAACCAACAATGGCTGAATTCCAATCTCAAATCAGATACTTTTCTGTAAGTATTTTATCTTTAATAAAAATGAGCTGTTCGGGTAAATTTCAGTGAAATTAAATGCTGAACAGTTGTATTTTTCTTAGCAATTAGAAATGCAAATCAGAGAACTGCCCAATCATTGTGCACTGCAATCAGTGGAAGTTGCAACAGAGTCATTGAAAATAGCTTTAATTCAAGAATGCCACTTAAGACAAAGAGCATTTGGATTAGCTTTAAATAAAAAGTCTGCCACAGACGTGGGTGAAATTTATTCATTCATTGAAAATGTTAGCAAGAGGTTAAGCAGACCTATCCATGACCTTGATGATGTACGGGAAACAATGGAAGCGCTGAAGGAGATCCGAGAGAATGAGATTAAAATTGACATGAAGGTTGGACACATAGAAGAATCTTATTCTGTGCTTCACAAATACAATCTGCTCTTTCAAGATGAAAATACAGAAAGAGGTGATGGATTGGCCTATGCCTGGAAGAACCTAAACACACAGGTATTGTAGTTGTGTTATTTCTCAAATCATTATTATCAGCTCTCTTAATGTTGAAATGATAAAACAAACCTATTTACCTAATTAATTTTTTTGTTTCCTGCTTTTGTTCTTCTATGCCTGTTTTTTTTTCTCTTTGTCTGCACATAGGCAAGACAGGCTGAGGACTTGCTGCTGAAGTTACAGCCAAACATGAAAACAGATTTACTGAGAGGTGTTCAAAAATTCCAAATTGATACTGCAGTATTTTGTAAAGAATATGATAAAAAGTGAGTGACCTGTGTTGCAATAAAATGATACTTCATTAGTGATTGTTTGAAAATGATGTATCTAAAGGGCTTCAGAAAATAAACACAGCACAGCATTGCTCTATATATTACACCTGAAAAACACCTAATTTTGGATTAATATTAAGTGGGTATACAGTCTTACTGTCCAAGATTCATTCCTGAATCTTCAGTGCTGGAGTGGTATTCCATAACATTTAATAGGTTGGGGAAAAAAAATAAATTTTCAATCCAGATCAAAATGTTAAGTTCTTTTTTAGTCTTAACTCAACAAAGTGCTTTGGGAGATGTTTAACAGTGAGGATTAAAGCAGTGTCGTGGATGTGACTGGAGATACCAGTTCTAGGTATATCTAAGTTCACTGTTACTGTTCAGCCTTACTTTTAAACTTTATCACTTTTGAAGATGTAAATTGTGGGATATTTGTGGTTCATTGGACACTCCTACAGTAGCAGCAAGGAAAGACAGACAGGATTTAGCTTGCTGTGATGCATTATGGCTGTAGGACAATACCTGACCTTTGAGGGCTTCCCTGCTCCTTTGGTGACAGAGGGCTCCCACGCAGCCCAGCTGGGAGGCCTCAGCAAGGCTGACACCCCATTCTATGGGATGTGCTTTTAAATGGAGGCTTCACTGCTGGGTCCTGACTGCAGCTCCAGCTCTGCCTCGTCTGTGCCTGCCCCTGGCCATGGACCCTGCTGAGCTGAACACGGGGCCCGGGGCACAGACTCACTGCTGAGGCTGACCCCAGTGCTGCTCGCTTCCCCCGGGCTGGGGAACCGGTCACCTTCTCTAGACCTGCCCCAGACCCTGGTTTGCTGACTCACCTTCCCTTCTTGACCTTGGTCCTGTGTAGTTATTGTGGCCTTATCTGAAGACCTGGACTGTCATTTAAGAACCTGATTACCACCCTGAGGGCCCTGCTCTTCCTGCTCAGGTTCTGTGGGATCATCTGCCTTTGCTGACTGTATTTCTGCTTTCGTCTCCTGGTCCCATTTCCCTTGTCAAGCAGCCAGCCTGCTCTGCTTTCTGCCCATCTGCCTGAATTTCTCTCTAGAAATAACCATGGCACAACAGAAGATGACAGAACTGTCGTCCCAAAATATTATGATGGGGCCAAGAAGTGGTCCCAGGTGTGAGATCTGGGAATTGCACAGTCCTACTGCTAAGATGTGCTCGTTAGGCAAAATGGTATTTTTTTCTCATATTTTTCTGACTACTTAATTATGGTTCTAGTGCAAACTACACAGTTTTCACTCCTGATTTAAATATTTGATAACTTTTCCTTTTTAAAATGTAAATGAAAATCATTATTAAAATTTGTTTTATAGAAGAAACAGGAAATAATGAAGATAAAACTTTTGCAGATCTTTAGCTATTTGTAAGATGTATATTAACACTGATGAATTTTTTATTAGAAAAGGAATTGGGCTTTCTTTCAGGGACTATTGAATATGAAATCTTGGTACACTGACTATGTGCTGCATTTTCTCTTTTAGTGTCTTGTGAAAATTTACAGGAAAAAAGTCAAAAAATATTACATAATGTTCATAAAGTATGGTTTGAGTTCTATTGTGCTTCTTTGTGAAACCTGTATGGTTGACAATTTCACTGAATTTGTTTTGGTTTTTACAGGGGCCCCAACGAGGACAATATTCCTCCCCATGAAGCAAGTGACAGATTACAGATCTTTCAAGCCAAATTTGATGAACTGTGGCGGAAGTATCTCTCTCTTTCTGGTGGGGAAGAATTATTTGGTCTTCCCATCACAGGTAGCTTCTCGGGGGATAAGGATACGTGTTTCTAGGCTATTAAATTTTTCTTGTGATTCCTGCTAAACACATAGAAATCTAGAAAAAAATTCAGAAAATTTCCTTGCAGTAAATTATTATAGTCTTTCCTATGAAAAGTAGATGGGTGAAACTGGTTCTCAGTGTGCACATACATAAACAGTAGGTGGAAAAATACTTCAGTGCTCTATGTGTCTCAGGGTGCAGATGCTTAGCTCTCTTGCTTTTTTGTTCTGAGCTAAGCACATCTCCTGCCAGTATTCTGCCCTGTACAAATTTGGGAAATGTGTTGCCAAAGTACTCAAATTGTCCCTGCTCCAGTTGCATAATGAATTCCCTTGGGCTCTGCACCTGATCTGTAATGTCCTTATGTCTCCTAGTCAGACACAGTTCTTTTGGAAGACTGTGGTGTGAACTACAGCAGAATGTCTGATAGGCACTTTAATTTGTGCATACTAAATTGAGTGTATTTTCCTGTCTGAGGACATGTGCAGTAATCCAAATATATTTTACTAGGAATTCCAAAAGATATGAGAGAATGTAAATAAAACATTTTTGTTATGGGTGTCCATTTAAAATACTTTTATTGTCTAATATATTCTATATATTTCATTTGAAAGTACACCCGTCATCCCCAAACTCTGCCTCTTAAGTAAATAGTGTAGACTGACTTAGGGGATATTTTAGTTCTTGTCTGAAATTATATTGTGTTTCATTGCCATTTCATCCACTTTTTCAACATTGTCTCCCTCAACTATAAGATTACATCTACTTCTACAGAAGAATCTTGATTAACAAAATCAGCAATCTAAACAATTACTATGCATTAAAATCTGTTGTTCTTTCATAATTTAAGTGGAAAAGTTTTTCTTCCCAGACACTATCTAGAAAACTGCAAGTCTGTTTTCATTCATTTATTAAATAACAGTATTAGAAATGCATTGATTCTTATGTTCATTAATACATTTGACAAGAATAGCTAATTAACATTTTAACAAGAATAGCTAATGTCCAATTTTGAAATTTGAAACAGAGTATCCTGAACTTCACAAAATTAAACGGGAACTTTCGCTGCTTCAGAAACTTTACAGTCTTTATGATACAGTTACTTCTAGCATCGACAGATACAATGAAATGCTTTGGAATGATTTAAATATTGAAAAAATTAACAGTGAACTTCTGGATTTTCAAAGCAAGTAAGTTTTTTTTGTTGTTGAAGAACATGCAATTTTTATTTCTAGCTCTGTTTTTTTAGTTAGATTGTGAAAATTGCTCTGAGGGGCTGAAGAAGGTTGGTCCATCTAATGCTCAGTGTTGGGCACAATTGCAGTGTGATGCAATATGCAGCTGGTTTGTGAGTCCCTTGAGGTTTGTTGGGGTATATTGAAATGGAGGCCTGTAGCTTATTTAATAAACAAGGTGCATAAACCTGTGTCAAGGTGGTTGTAATCATAAATAACTTTCAAATCTGATCTTAGGCAGTACCTTTTCAGTGATTTAGTTTACACTAATTAATTGTTAGTCCATGATATTAGATGAAATTTTGTACCTACTATTTACTTCTGCACATTTGTCTAAATTGTAATTGGTATTTCAAGAAGAGTAGATAGCCATGCTAAATTCTGAGGGGTTATTTATGAAGTTTGAAGTAATAATGTTTTCAACAAAAATCTGACTAAACTGTCTTTTAGTCATTAATTTGAAAAAAACAAGACACCCAACCCAACCTCTTTTTTAAAAATAAGAACAGTAAAAATGAATGTATGTGAAACATGTATGATTCTGCATTTGGACAATGTAAGCCTTCATCTCATTTCAGTAGGATTCTGGAATCTGCATTGTAGTCTTTTCTGTAGTTAATTATATTTTACAGGATGTAGGAGTTTTCATGCCTCCTTCTCCAAAACTCTGAATGAAGCCACTGCACAACGATAGATTTCATATATGTTTCTGTTTGAACTTCATGTGTGACATTTCTGTTTTTCCTCTCAAGTGTCAAGCTATATTTGGAGCAGTGTGACTACCAATAGGCAGTAAATGCTTTTTTTGGTAATAAAAGTCCAACCCATTACTATCCTTCTTTTGGCAGTTTGCTAGCATTATTGCATCAAACTTTCTTTTTAAGCACACAGAAATTGAAACAACATACAGGGGATACTCACAGAAATAGCTAAGGTGGTATGCTGTGTTATGAAAGAAGCAGAAATGCTGGGAATACAATTGCTGCTTTAGACTAATTGTAAAGAAATGCATAGCTCTTTAATTTTGTTTTATTACCTTTTAGAAATAGTATTATAATAGAGAACACAATCATGAAAAGAAAAGTTAAAAAAACCTCTGTAGATAAAAATAAATCCAACTGGAAAGAGATAAGAAGGAGAAATATTTAAAGAGCATTATAGAAGTTTATAGTTATGGCTGGAGAGAAGTTTCCCTTTATATTTTACTGTAATACAGTGTAAAGAGAATGTCCAGTAAATTTAGGACAGAAATGTAAACCTCATCAATAGAGTTTTTTAACATAATGTGCAGCTCATGGAATTTTCTTGTAGAAGATATTATTGAGACTAAGACAAAGGAAAAAGTTATTTGAATTTTTTAAAAAATTGCCATTTTCATTACCAAGCTGAGAGATCCCATTTCTAATAGCCATCCCCAGACAAGTTTATTAGGTGTTACTTGCTAAGCCTCAGTACAGAAGTAGGCAGGAACTGCCCCTTAAAGCCTTCTTGATACAAAGCAGAGTATCAATTTTCCATTCTGCAATGCTTTTCTCCAGCATATTTAATGCTATCTCCTGTTGGATTCAAGATGAAAGACTATAGCAGTTATTGTAATGCCATGACAGTGTGCATATGTTCATCTGCCTCTTACCAACAAGCAGTGAAGGATTTGCACATGTTCCAGCATTGTGTGACAGATCTGTCTGATTTTGAACTGTGAAAAATGGAGAACTTTTTTGAAGGAATTTGTCATTATGGGCATACTTTATGCAGCTTTTAGTTTCTGGAATTGAGCTGTAAGAGAACTGCTGTCAGTCTTTGGTCCGTAGCTTTGGCAGATGAAAATTGACATGACTGGTTTAGAAGTGAGAGGAACTGTGACAATTCACAGTACAAGAGGTTCTTAATTTTAAATTTGTTTTCACCTTAAATTGTGCATAAAAGAAAATTTTCCTTTGAATATCTTTCATACAAACCAGGTATGAATTAAGATTTGTTTGATTGAAACAAAAGTATTTTTCTCTTTTCAAGCAGATTAATTTCAGTTTAAGATGTACTTTTTTTTGTAGGAAAAATATATGTTGTTTTATTCTTTTGCCTCTTCACAAGATCAGGTAAATTTTCAAGTTTAACTAAAACAATGACACTACAGGAACTTAATTCCAGGTATGGGTTTGCACATGAAATTAGCTTCCTTTAATTCAAACTGCAATAGAAGCCAAACCATTCTAGTGTGATTTGTGCTGTCTTTAGCAGTGTTTCATGCCTGCAGTCACAAATGACCAGCTATATATAATATTGCTGGCTTGCAACTGGATTTTTATTTGCAGTCTACTGGTCAGCTCATTGAAAAATGACAATATATTGTACTATTAAATGGTGGGTGGTGATTATTAAGAATAAAATATTTCTTCTTTCTTTTTGTGCTTTTTAAAGAATCCGAAAGTTACCGAAGGCACTGAAGGAATGGAAAGCTTTTCAAGACCTAAAAAAAAAAAATGATGACTTCACTGAGAGCTGTCCTTTGCTTGAAATGATGAAAAACAAAGTATGTTCCGCATAATAATTTGGAGATAAGAGTCACTTGAGAAGCTCTATTGAAGGCCATGTTATATGAGTAAAAGATGCTTTTGTTAATTCTTTTTATAGATAAAAGCAGCTGTATTTATAGCAGAAAATTTGGTTAGGCTTAGTTATAGAAAAATAAAACACAAGGCTCTGTAATGTGATTAGAATAACCACTAATGCTTTCAGTGGAGTGGAAGTTAAGACTCTCGTATTTGTTTAACAGATGCAGTGCAAAAGTATGTGATCATTCTAGACCTGAAATTAACACAATTTTTAAAAAAAGCATCCCTGTGGACTTTTCTAGGCAATGTTGTCAAGACACTGGGAAAAAATTGCACAAGTAACTGGGCATCACTTTGATGTTGACTCTGAAAATTTCACTTTAAAAAATGTAATGGATGCCCCTTTATTGAAACATAAAGAAGATATTGAGGTATATGTACTTTTCTGGGTTTTTTTTTTGTGGGTTTGGTTTTTGGTTGGTTGGTTGGTTTTGGGTTTTTTTTGGTAATTATTAACTTGTGATCTTTGAAATCTTGTGCCTTTGAAATCTTGTTTCTAGTTAGCTTTGTATCATTAAAAACTAATTGGTTTAGTTGAAGAATTCCTTTGAAAAAGTGGAATTTGGTAGTTGATATTGGTTGATGGTTAGTTTATTTCCCTTTTATTCTGGAGAAGATTTAAATATGGAGATGGTGTTACACTAATCCTTCCGTAGGAAAACATTCATCTACAACTTCTGTTGTTTTAAGAGTAGTGTGATTGTGTCATGCTTCTGATTTAGGGTCTGCCTACTTATATATTTTTTTCTTCCCTTTAAATGTCTAACCAGAGAGAAAAAAATAGTTGATGTAAGACTGATCCTGTTAAGTGCTAAAAGTCCTTGGAACAAAGTAGAAGTGGAGGATATGGGATTAAAGAAGCATAAAGTTGTTTTGTATTTCAAAAGTGACCCTTCACAAGAGCACAGATAGATGAGAAGTCATATGGAGTGTGCACAAGCTACAAAGCCATTGTCTCCTCTGTTTTGGGGACAGAAGTTATCTAGCAAGTGCCTTAGCTTCATGCTTGTTACTTTTTGCAAGAACAAAGCATAGCTAAAACTAAAGAAGTAAAACCCCAGCAATTTCTATCTTCAGTTCCATGGTCACTTAGCTTAATCTGTATTATTTCCAGAGTAGGGACCTGTTTTGTCTTGTACCACAAATGAACATTTTTAGGGCAAAACCATGAAATCAAACCTCTGCTGTAGCCAATTCCCAGACAAGAGTTTAAGCCTTGTGAAACGTTCAGATTTCCAGCCTTACACTTCAGGAAACGCTTTAAATCTGGGATAAAATCTGATGTACAACTGAACTGGAGTTTGGGATCCAGTCTGAATGTTTGATCCTTTTCTCTCTGATGCAATAACCAACTTTCTGACAGTCCTCTCCTCACTGATCTCAAGAAGTAGCAGACAGGCACGTTGTCAGTCTACACTATGTTCTTGGAATATTTATTGTTTTTGATTGGCAGTGTTTATTTTCTTTAAACCCCTCTGTTAGTTTATTTGATTTCAAATATTAATACATACAGAGAGGCAAATTATTCCTGCAGATTCACTGACTCAGTGAATTCTCTGTGTGTAAGATGCTAGTAGTAGTGAAGATGGATTATAGTCTATTAAATGTAGCTGTTACAAGCAGTACTAGAATGTAATTTTCTTTGAAATATAATAACTTCGAGGCGTTTCAATGTATATTTTCATTAGCCTGAACTTACACTGAATTCAGGATCCAGCCAATACATGTTAATAGTCTTTATAAGTGTGTTTTATAATAGCCTTAGATGAATGTAATTTACTATTTTAATTTTACATAGGATATCTGCATCAGTGCTGTCAAAGAAAAGGATATTGAAGCAAAACTGAAGCACATCATCAGTGAATGGAATACTCATGCTTTCAGTTTCAGCCAGTTCAAAACTCGAGGAGAACTTCTTCTGAAAGGATCAGATATATCAGAGAAAATAGCTTTGGTGGAAGATAGCCTCATGATGCTGGGGTCACTGATGAGCAACCGGTACAAAACGTAATAAATGTACATGATGTATAAATCTAATCAACCCCCTAAGTAAACAATTACCATCTTAGGTCCTTCTTCCCTTTAACTCATGTTCATGCAGGTATAATGCACCATTTAAGTCCACTGTACAACAATGGGTTCAGAAGCTGACCAATACTGCAGAGATAATTGAAAACTGGATTACTGTACAGAACCTCTGGATTTACCTTGAAGCGGTATTTGTAGGTGGAGACATTGCAAAACAACTGCCTCAGGTATATTGATGTAAGATAACAATATGTTGTACCAGGAGATCAACCACATCACAGGGTTTATTTGTCAGTGCATATAACTCATGTAAGATCTGTGGGCTGTGCATAGACAGTTCAAGAGAAGCTTTGCCAGACCAGGATCTGTGTGGTTAAGTTGCTTAGAACTTGGTGAAACCTACAGGAGCACAATTGTTTGTAATTCAAGCTCAAGTGTTCCTGTCAGCATGCAATATTAGTGAATTAGTACAGGGCTCAGTACTGCTTAATGGCACAAAACTGATTTATGGCTTTTGCCATATGTACAAATATCCCTTTCTTCCTGTGTGCACATGTTTATAGGCTGTAAGTGTAATAATAGAATGTCAGATTTTGTATATGAATTCTGTACTTGCTAGGACTCAGTTTAATGAAGTCCCACAGAGAGATGCTGCCAGGCTTGGGAGCTGTACATGTGCTCATCTGTGTGAATCATTGCAATCTCTTCAAAAGGCCAATGACCTTCCAAGGTAGCAGCTGCACAAGAGCTAAGGAATGATCTGAATAGGAGAGAAATAGCAGAAAAAATATCATCCTTTTGTTGTGTCTCCTCATGAGGGGTTTCCATACAGTTCTAACAAACCACAGTTCAGTTGTGCTGGATCAAATGGTGTAACTAAACAAAACTGTTATTATTGGGAAATTATTAGGTATTAATTTATTTCAGGACACATAATTTATAATTAAAGGCTTAAAATATCCCAAATTAAGATTAATTTTTGTAAGATAAATAAAGCTTTCTTAATTGTTGTTTAGATAACTTATTTTGTTGTTGTTGTTGTTCACGAGTTATATTTATGTTGTTAGGGCTCATCAGAGAATCAATTAGCAGCTTGTGCTGATGAACAAATGCTGCTAAAGCTACTTCTTCCAAGGATGATATATATATGAACCCATATTCCAGAAAAAAAGAAATGAAGTGACTGTCTTTGATGAAGGAGGAGAAGGAACAGCTTGGTGGAGGAGTAATGAGGAGTGGGCTTAATTGCAATTTCTGGATGAATACTGCAACAAGTAACTGTTAGCATCTGGAAATTAACAAGGAGATGAATAATGTTCAGTCAACTTGAATTTGTTAGGAGCAAAATATGTTGAACAAATCTAATTTATTTTTAGGGTGAGCAAGAAACTCTGTGGATAGAGGAAAAACAGTGATTGCCATATATTTTGATAGGTTTTTTCCATTGTCTCTGATAGTACTACCAGAAAATGTGGTTTAGGTTGCTGGTGTGTAAAATGCAGAAGAGTGGAATACATAAACATCAATAACCAATAAGTAAAATATTGTATCTGGTTTTGGCCAAAGAAATCCACTGACAAATTTGAGAGAGCATAGAAGAAGGTGGTAACAATGAGGAACTATCCAGGAAGGATAAGGCACAAGAAAAAATTCCACAAACTAGACTTGTTTGACTTGAAGAAAAGGAAAAACTGAAGTGAAGAAGTGATAAGTTTTTTAAAATATAAGGGCTGTTCTCAGAAGGAAGGAAAAAACCTTGTTTTTGGCATCTGATTTAGCTTAGATATTAGGAGAAAGTCATCAGTATCAAAAGTTGCCTGGAGAGGCTTCTAACTCTCTGTCACTGAGCATCACTAAACACAAGACAAATACATGTCTTGGGTATGATCCTGCCATGTGACAGACAAATTGCTTTGGATCTGCTTTTGAGGTCTCTTCTAGCTCTCAGATCATTTATGATTCCATTCACATTTCATTTGTTGTAGGTGAGGAAAGAGTTTTTAATGTCAATATACCCAGTGTATAAAAATATTTATTTTTCAGGTTCTGGGTTGAGTTCCAGTTCCCTTTACCTACAACACTTGTAATGTGCAAGTGGGGCAGCTTCAGACTGTGTATACTGGTTTTGTTCATCAAGTGTTGCTACCAACAGCTTACATGACATCGTGTATTGCTGTTAGGAAGGCTATAATTTCTGAGAAAGCTGCTTTTTGAGTTTTCTCATGTGTGTTGGAATCCTTTAATGTGGAAAATTTTGGTGCTCAACATTTTCGGAGCTGTCCAATTGTACTCTCTCTCTTGCAATTTGAAATCTGGTCAATAATTAGCATGCCTATAAATATTCTTACATTAGTCCTCCAGAGAAGACTTGAACAGCGAAATATTAAACTCTTACCTTGTCTGATAGAATTATTTAATTTTTAGAATATGACAAGAAGAAAAGCTAATGCATTTATCATGTACTTCAGGAAGCCAGAAGATTCCAGAACATTGATAAATCGTGGCAGAGAATTATGCAGAGAGCCCATGAAACATCAAACATTGTGCAGTGCTGTGTTGGAGATGAGACTTTGGCACAGCTGCTGCCACATTTGCTGGAACAGTTGGAAATCTGTCAGAAATCACTGACTGGCTATTTGGAAAAAAAGCGATTAATATTTCCAAGATTTTTTTTTGTGTCTGACCCTGCACTTCTGGAAATCCTTGGTCAAGCATCTGATTCCCACACTATTCAGGTACAAGGAATAAAGCAATAGTGTTCTTATGGTCGATATTACTAAATGAAGACCGTGGTGGATTTTGTTGTTTATTTGAGAGAATTTCCTTCACTTATGGAAAGATTTACAGAGTATTCTAATACAGCATTTAAAGACAAAGTAAGAATGCCATATCAGATCAGTTTATGGAGGGTTTTTTTCTGATTCTATTGTAGGCACATTTATTAAGTTTGTTTGACAATGTTAACCGAGTGGGATTTCATGAAAAAAACTACGACCAGATTTTATTGTTTGAATCTCAAGAAGGAGAACGGGTCAATATTATTGAACCAGTTTTAGCTCAGGTAATGAAAGTATATATTGCAGTTTTTCATGACTTGATTTAAAGTAAATTTATGTTTTAGAGGCCAACAGTATAGCATCATGCTATTATTTGACTAGCTGAATGAAAACCTCCCAATGTGAGCAGCAAGAACAAAGAGTAGAAGGGACAGGACATTTGTGTCAGTTTGTAACGATTGCTTTACCTGCTTTCTCAGCAGTACTGCTGTGAAGTGCCAAATCCATCACATATCTCTAGAAGGGCAGTGGAGCAGAAAGAGGAAAGGAATATTTTAAAAATTAGAGAATAACAAATATGGACATGGGAGTATGAAGGACTGGGGAAAAAAGTCACGTAGAGCTCTTGCTCCTTGTGAATTATTCATAAACTGATTCGCTAAAAGTACTTTCTTGTTTATTTCAGGGCAATGTGGAATTCTGGTTAGGTCAGCTGCTGAATGGGATTAGGAAAACAATCCACTCCATCATTAGACAGGCATCATTGGCCATTAACGATTCAGAATTTAAGATGTATGACTTTCAGGCAATGTTTCCTGCACAAATAGGACTTCTGGGAATTCAAATTATCTGGACCAGAGATGCAGAGAAGGCACTGAACAGTACCAAAACAGACAGAAAGGTAGTATTTAATGAATCTTTGGGGATTTATTAAAAGCATTGTTTGTAGCAGACATATTGTGAAAAGTTAAAAGTAACATGTAGGAAAAAAAATCACAAAGTACTAGTTAATTACCCAGAATAACAAATAAACTAACAGGAAAACAGAATAATAAAAAACGTGTTAAGGAGTCACACCCCCTCATTATCCCCCAGCATGTGCTTTAGAATTGTTCCTAATCCCACTGTAATTTTCTCTGTTGTTTTGTTAGGGCAATCATCTTGGGAAGGGACAATTTCTTAGTTCAGGAATATGAGGAATCTTATCCTGCTACTTTCATCAAATGTGGAAAGAAATAAGAGCTCCTGAACTTTGGGGAAGTAACTGTGCTTTGTGGACATTGGTCTACTCTATCCAAATGTATAACATCCTTCAGTTGATGGGTTCTTTTTTTAGGGAAGGGGAAGAATAGAATCTGTTTCAGGAGGTGTTGGTTTAATCTCAAACACGTGGAGAAGATGCTGTTAACAACCAAGGTGCTATTCCTAACAATGAATCTATGAAAGAAGAAGGAGAAGGTGTGAACTAAAGGGTTGCACCATTAATCAGTAATATGCAGTGAGACTGTACAAAGAACAAGTAACAACACCCTACCATAAAAGTAAATGCAGGGCAAATTCCATGCTGTACTTTGATACTGCATGAAAGTAAGGGCTTAGACTGTGGAGAAAACCATGTACTGCTACATTTTCTGCATTGCTGAAAGTTTAAAAAGGGCATAAACCTGCTTTTAGTCCACTTTAGTTCATAGAATAACTAGGTGCAAAGATTCTTTTGCATTAACAAGAAAACAGCTTTTGAGTGTTTTTTGGACTGAACTGGGTGTGTGTTTGGGGGATATGGAGGTTATTTAATTCTCTGTTAGTTTTAACAGTGTTTTTAGCACTTTTTTTCAGCAAACTGTGTGTTTTAGGCTCTGCATGTATTTACAAAAAGCTGGTCTTATTGTTCTGTCACACATTTGGAACAGGTATAAATGAGCTGCTCTTTCTTAAATCTCAATGCTTTTTGTTGTGTACCAGGAGTGGCGCTGGTAGAGGCTGATGTTATTTACAAAGTCAGTATTGTACAGTCAGTATTTGTGGAACTTTGTAACAGATTTGGTACCACAATATAAATTATTATTTTAACATCAGCATCTAAAATTATAGTATGTTTCCCCCCTCCTCCAGTTAAAAGACATGACAGATCTTCAGGTTCCTGTTCTTCCTAAAGAGTAGATACAGTTTGAGCTGACATATACTGCCCAAAATAATTGACTGATGGTTCTGAATATGTGCAGGAATGCAGTCAGCTGAAAATGTATAGTAAAAGGAGCAAGAGTCTTGGAATAAAATCTTAAGGCGTGACCTGTTCATCTAGCTGTAACCTTATTGTACTCTGTTGGGTAAGAATGTATGAATGGAAGGTGGCCTGCAAATCCAAATTTAGGATTACAAGCCTAATAAATACAAAGCAGAATATAGACATTATAACCCTGGATGTTTTAAAATATTTTTTTTTAATTTTTTAATTCTAAATGTTGGAAGAACAAATGGTGTTTGTGTTAATATGATCACTCTTGCTTGTGGAAAAGGTAATGCAGATGACAAATCAGAAATTCTTGGAACTTTTAAATGATTTGATTGACATGGCAACACATAATCTGACAAGAATGGAACGCACAAAATACGAAACTTTAATCACCATTCACGTGCACCAGAAGGATATCTTTGATGATTTGGTAAGTTTCAGAAAACCATCAAGGGACTTTCTGTATGGAAGATCTTGCACATATAAAAAAAATTATAATCAAATCTTAGAATCCATTCTCTTTGAGCTCTGATGTTACTGCTGTCATAGAGCATATCAGATTTAGTTTGATTTAATATAGATGTGATGCAGTGAGAACAGTGAATTTTTATATAGGTGTGTTCATGGGTTTCAACTTCAGTTTTTTAAATGGTTGTTTATCTCATCATGCACAAATCCACTGTGGGCAAAAGAGTTTAACTTTTAAAATTAAACTATACTCTCAATTTGAAGATTTAATGCATTATTTGATTGAAATGTAAATGTAAAAAACTCCCTTAAGTATTCCTGTCAATCTTGTGATTTCTGATCCAGCCTATGTGTTGAAGTAAGGTAATAATTATTAAAAGGTAAAAACAGTGAGGCTTCATATATTTGAAGAGGATAGCAACAATAAATATAACACATATTTTGATTTTTTTGATAATTGAGTTGCCTCAGGCTTCCTTTAGATAAGTATGTTGAATAAATGAAAGCCTAATTATAAAAATGGAAGTAAAATAATTTCCAAAGGGCTTGAAAGATGCAAAGGTCAATAATTCAATACTGATTGCTTAAATAATGCATATATGTTAGGAAGCTAAAAATTAAGGGCATATGTAAAGAAAATAGGAAACAATAAAGAAAAGAACTGAAATCTAGAAAGAAAACCGCTGGCTTCTAAGATAAGCATGGAGTTTTATCCTCTGCCTGTATTTTTTAATTTATCTTCATAACTATTTTCTTAATTAATGTCATATTATAATAAAATTATGGGAAAATGGTTAAATTTGTAGGTCCTGTACATGAAATAAAAAAGTCAGGAGCAAGTCCAAAACTGGGAAAAGGATTGTTAAATGGTATACGTAATAATAGCCTTCACTCTTCAAACATTCTATTCTCTGTCCAACACAACCTTTAGTAAATGAGATAAATGAGAAGGAAGTGCCTGAGATTCAGAACCTCCTCTTCACCTTGCACTGTGTTTGCAAGGCCAATAACCAGGGCAACATTTTCTGGAAGAGGCCAGTGAATTTGAGATCCAGTGTCAATAATAATGAATCTATTAATTACCACAAATCTAAATATGTGTGTGGCAAGTTCATACTGAAAAATACAATGCCCAAACCCAAGCACTCAGACGTCTATACCATGCATTCAAATGCTGTCCACAATTCAATATTTCTGTGAGTAATGGTGCAGTTACCATGCAGGACAGCCTGTATCGTTCATTTTTTATGTTTTCCATGACTGCTTTTCAATATCTCTGTAAGACACAATTCATAATCTCTGCACCCAAACCAGAGGAAAATGAAAGTGGACAGAAGGTTCAGAGCATGTCGTAGGACAGGTTTGAAAAGATAATTCTGGATGTCTTGACTCCTGACAGATTCTGTGCTCATTCTTCAAGGTCATGAATTTATATGAAGTAGACTTTTTTTTTTTTTGTGTAAGGAAGTTAGGATTAATTTGTTACTGATTCATTTCTGTATTAATGATTTTTCTTTTCCATAATAGGTCCGTATGAACATTAAATCTCCATCTGACTTTGAATGGCAAAAACAATCTCGATTTTATTTTCTTGAAGACTTGGATAAATGCATTATCAAAATCACTGATGTGGAGTTCACCTACTGTAATGAATACTTGGGCTGTACAGACAGACTTGTTATAACTCCCTTAACTGACAGGTATTTATAAAAGGAATGAAGTGCATAATATTGGAGCAAAGATTGAATTCCTTTGACTTAATTCTTTTAACTTTCATGAGTCAGAATTACTTAGGTTGCACTGCAATGCTGCAATATCGCTGGTGAACAGCAGAGGCCAGTGCTTCTATATTCAGCTATTGAAAGCTGGTTGAATTTGAGTGTTTGCTTGAGTTATATGATCTGTGATGGGCATTGAAAAACTTACTTGTTCTCAAGACAAATATGCCTGAACACCATACACTTCACCAGCCTAGACAGATTCAATCTAAACACCAATATATTGCTGCTTTCCATAAGCAAGTAATTGTGTGAGAATTTGGAATTACAGCAAGTGACTAATTTGAACTAATTCTGTAGGAAAAAGCAGTAACTCAAGACATAGCATTGCATAAATAGTGCCAGTATGGCTTTAAGCAGGGCCTATGGAGAATTTCAGGACTACAAACACAGAGAAACTCTGAGGGCAATCAAAAGGAGAAGGTTTTATTGCTGCAGTGTTAGCTATACAGCACTGTATAAAATTCATTAGATGCCTATTTTCCTAAAGTGCTGGGTTGGTGCTTCAGCTAGGCAAGAGGGAGATGTATTTGCTGTGCCAGAGCTTGTTCTTTTATATGTGGATTCGGTTGTCAAAATACTTTGCATGTTTCAATAATTTATAGACTTACAGAATGGTTTGGATTGGACGGGGCTTTAAAGATCATCTAGTTCCAACCCCCTTGCTTTGGACTGGGACATTTTCCACTAGACCAGTTTGCTCAAAGCCCCATCTTGAGTTAATGTTGGAATTTTCTTTGCATTCTTTGTGCTACTAGATTTTATTTAGTAATGAAAATTCAGATATTTGCCTATTTCTGAATGAAACTCATTCCCTGTGAGCTGTTTAAGAAAGCCAAGCCTCTGCATGTGGATACCTGGCATTTAATAATTAACACACATCTCCTAAATTCTATGTTATGCACCTTACTCTTCCTATGTTAGATAGAGGTTTGTTTGCATCAGTGCACATACAGTTGATCACTGGCTATGGCAGCATGAACACACTGGAAATATTTTTACCCACTGGGAGAACCAGTATCAAGAAAATGTTGTCATTCAAAATTTGTTCACAGAATTAAAATGCAGTCAGGGAAGTGGTTATGGCACCAAGCCTGCCAGAGTTCAAAAGGCATTTGGACAGTTTTTAGGCACGTGGTGTGGTTTTTGGGTTTTTCCTTCGCAGAGCCAGGAACTAGACTGAAACAAGAGCTAGAGCATATTATGATTCTACAAGGTGTTGTGTCACACAAAATTGAAAATTAGCACAGGGTGACATGATTGAGGAAAACAAGCCTTTTAAATGAGTTTAAACGATAATAGAAGTAACGACAACAACAGAAAGAACAGGCATATCTCTCTTTGGACAAACCTAGAAGAGCTAAAAAAAGCTGCAGGGATTGGAGGCTACCCACTGTCACATGCTGAAAAGGTATTTGAAGCAGAGATGTTTCCTGGTGTTACCATGGGAAATTTATGTACCTAAGCAATGTTGTGCAAGAACAGATTTTTTTTTCCCCTTGTGGGCTTTTTGTATTTTTGTATTTAATACTGCCGCATTGAACTGTTTGATCTGAAATATTTCAGGTAATGGTGTCTTTGTTCCATTAATCAGCTTGTAGTCAAGTCCTGTTTAGCTAATGATTTCATGTTCAGAGAGATTCTCTAAGCACATGATAAATACACACAGCTGGTAGTACATTGCATTAAGATAATGGCACTGAAATTGAATGCTCCTACGCATCATATCTGACACAGTCCATATGATGGCATACACCAAAAATGAAGTGACAGGTCTACATAGAATCTGTGCTATGTATTCAGTTTGTCCTTACCTCGTTTTCAATAGCAGAATTGTTAGGAGTGGTATTTTTTATGTGTTAAATGATGGCCTGTTAACTGATCACTGAGTAGTGAGGTGATAAAGCATTCTTACTGCTGTTATATTAGAATGAATATTCTATTGTTTCATAAGAAGTCATACTAGGTACTATCATTTGGGATTTTTTCCAGAGCCCATTTTATCTCCCCACATATATCATAAAGCTATTGAATTTCACAGTGCTAAAATATGTTTGCTGTGATTTTGGAGCATTGAAGGTTAGAACAACAGGTTTCCTTACACCCTTCAGTAA
Organism: Prinia subflava; assembly: GCF_021018805.1. Lineage (NCBI taxonomy): Eukaryota > Metazoa > Chordata > Aves > Passeriformes > Cisticolidae > Prinia > Prinia subflava. The sequence continues at coordinate 61,786,125 of NC_086247.1, forward strand.
CATCTACACCATCTGGGAAGGCTGAGGTGGATTTCAACCCAGGATGGAGGCTGAAGCAGAAGATGATTGCAGGACTCAGGGATTCCTCCTCTTTCTCCAGTGCCCATTGCAATCTTTGCTCTCATCCATTGTCCTCCTGGAACGCAAAGACCTCACACGACTGGCAGCACTGCTGTGGTTTGGTGTGCTGCTGTGGAAGTGTCAAAACCACGAGGTGCTTCCAGCCTCTGTGCCTTCCTACTGCCAGATCAGAGAGCCCATCATGAGAGCTCTGGCGAGACAGTAGGAGGGAGGGGGGAAAAGTCAGAAATCCAGTAGCTCTGGGTGCTGCGGAATGAGGCTGTAATGGAAGAAGGGTGTATGATAGTCTGAGAAAATCACAACACTACAGTATTTTGGTATTCAGCGTTTAGAATTGGCCTGTGGATTTCCTGGACTGTCGCAGTCATGGCTGCGCTGGATGAGCGTTTTTCTGCAGGTGGAGCAAAGCTGGTCCTGGTAATTCAGCTTCACAGTGTGCCAAGGGGGAGACTGAGTACTCACCACATGGAAATACATTTCTGCCCCCTTCCCCAGCTCTGGATAATACATCTGCTGTGGTTGCATTGATGGACTTCAAGTAATTAATGGTAGGAAAAGATTCACAGAGCTGTTTGTTCTGTCTTTAGGTGTTACATCACGCTGGCACAGGCCCTGGGCATGAGTATGGGTGGTGCACCAGCAGGACCTGCTGGGACAGGGAAAACAGAGACAACTAAAGACATGGGCAAATGCCTGGGAAAGTATGTTGTTGTTTTCAATTGTTCAGACCAAATGGACTACAGAGGACTTGGTCGTATCTATAAAGGTAAGAAAATACCTACTTTATTCATTTTAGAGTTGTAAGGTTTTGCCCCTTCAGTAGTGAGTTAGCAGTGATTTGGAGTGCATTTTCATCTCTGTTTCCTCTTATCTCCAGGCACTCATCAAATTTACCTGATATTTGATTTTAGTTGATTTTTCCCTCTTTCTTCCTCCATGTTTCCGGTACTTTTTTGTTTGAATATTCTTTACTATTGTTTTCCACCTATGTCTTCTTTCTTTTTGCCTGTTAATCCTTTCTACTGTTTGGGGGTTTTTTTTAATGCCTCTGTCCCACCCATCCCATGTGGAGAGGATTTATATTTATTATTTGCTATTTTTGTGTTGAACAAGACAATCAAATGTGAAGCTTAATGATGTACAAGGCAGGGAAATAAGACACTGCAAAGTGCTGCAGTGTCTTATTTAACTATAGGACTCTTTTGAAACCAGGAGTCAAACTCTGATATTCTTCATGATTAGCAAAATTTTGAATTTAGTTTTGCAAACAGTGATTAGTAATCCCAAATGTGTGAATTTCATGATAAAGTCTGTTTTATTTTATATAGCTGCATTTGTATATGCACTGACAGACCACAGAGTGCCATCATTTTCTGTGAGTGGTGAGCTTTTAACTATAACACAAGATATCATAACAAAATTTTCACTGTTTGTTGTGATACCTCCTGAAGGCTAAAATATAATATTTAGTTTCAATTAAGAAGCCAACAAAGCTAGCCACGATTTTTTAAACAGTTTCTGAGCTAGAGACTGAACTACCTATGCCTGTGAATACCTTCAGTTAAGGTCATGAGTTTGTCAGAGCACCTCTTGTAACCCCCACAGATTGGGCCAAGTTTTACTGCACATCTTTTATCGTGTGTGCAGACCTTTAGTGTCACAGATTTATTTTGTTCATTGTTATTAGACAAAAGAGGCTTGGGATATCTGAGTATGCTCATAATGCCAAGCACAGTTCTGCTGGGTGTCTGCTGTACCCGCAGTCATCAGTCTGTAAGGGAGATGTCAGCCTTTGTTTCTCCTTGCAGTGGGTTTGTCTGATGTCACCAAGCTGTTGTCTTTCTTCTTCTGCTCTACTCCTTCTGTGAGGATGTTTGTATCTCTTTATGTAAACACCTCTTTTCCTGAATCCATGGTGATTTCACTTCTTTGCATTAAATGGTTTGTGACTTGTGTCAGTTCAGACACCTAGTTTCATATCCTTGCCTTTTTTCTGTTTTCTTATCCTGAGCACTTTGGTAACTTACCCTTTCCCATTTCAGATTGAGGCAGTAGTGATCATTGCAGCTTGTCATTGCTTTTCTTTTATTAAAACTGGCCACAATTTCTATGTCTAAAAGCACAAGTTGAGTTTTAGGGCTCAGCTTTCTTTTTCTGTTGTTTTTCTATAAGCTGACCATTTTCCATGTAGTATTGTCATCATATGCTACAGAAGCAAAGTAATACTGTGTAGTGTGTCCTTCTCTGGTTGCCTCATTTAATGGTGTGCTGGCATTCAATATGAGCTAGAAAAACTGTTCATAGAACTCATCTAATTGCTGCTCAAGCAACCATGATGCCTGTGAGTGCTTACTTCAGTAAATTTGCAAGTGAGATCATAAGTTGCTTCTCAAAGAATTTGCCTGAGAATTAGGTAATAGATCCAGCTGAATAGGGCCTGAATAGGGTGGCATTTTTCAGCATTTATAGGACTGTTGTGTGTCTGGGAGTAAAAGTAAGATTCTGTTCTTACAGTCATTGATGCTTTCATTTGTGAAAGGACATTTGAAGTCAGTTGTTTTGGACTTAGTGTCACTGCTTGGAGGGGCCTTTTTATGTCCTTAAAACATCTGCAGCTTCTTGAAGAGCAGATATACTGAAGTTAGGGAAGGAAATGAGCTCTTTTTGATTTAATATATAGGTCAAAGTTAGTTCAGATAAAGATTCTTTACTGCACATGAGGTCTATAATGGAAAAGAAGGATAGTTCTTAGCTGTAGAAGCACTTTCATACTGATTGATAAGAAAGTTCTCATTAACATATTACACACTTCAGTTCTCACAATGGGAAATTTTTCAGAATTCCACATGTCTGTGCTAGGCTTGGTGCTTCATCACCAGAGTTTCCATACCCAAACTTTTCACTTTGTGTGGTGCTGCGGGTCAAGTCATCAGACATTATCATGTTTAGTAGTGAAGAGAAGAGAGACAGGGACAGGTGGCATAGTCCTGTCTGCAGGAATGTTTCCAGACTTCTTCTGTAAAGACAAGGTGTTTCATCTTCAGAAAAAAGAAATACAAAAATATAAGATAACTAATACAGCATATATTGTATACTATAAAAATATGATTTGAAGTTCTTCTGGTTGGGTCAGAGCTGAGGTTTGGTCTTCCTGTTTCCCTGTTTCCATCTGTTTTGTTTTTCTGTTTGACTCGAGAGATTCATAGGCAGATGATTTAGTTTATATGTTCAAGGCTGTACTTTGATAGTTTTGTTTTTCAAATTAGAACAAAAATGTAGATTCAGATAGAACTTTTCACGTGACCTGGACCAGAGGTAACCTGAGAAAATACCAGGGGTGCAAGTGGGAAGATGAATTTTCAAGTTTTCTCTTATATCAACTTCAGTGTTGAAATTTTCCATGAATAGCAAATCAGGGATACTTAATCACTGTTCCTGAAACCTGTTGGTGGATGCCCTTCAGAAAACCTTTTGTCTGTGGTTGCCTGTACATGAGTATAAAATTTGTGTTTGCTTTGGTTCTGTTTTCTGTAGTCACAGTCAAACACTTCCAGTCTTACCTGAAGTAACTTTTTTTTGTGATTTGGTATTTAATGCAATATTTAATGTAAGATTTTTATATTTATGTTAATTCAGAAGGTGAATACACAAATCTGACATTCTGTAAAGCATTTCAGGGCCAATGATTACTTTTTAGTTTGCTGCTTTTTGGTTGCACTTTGCCTAGACACAGCTTTGTTTCAGTGACATTTCCATTGAATTATATCACTATAGCTCTACTTCTGTGTAAAATCTGGCAAAAAAACCTGTGGGAAAATTCATTAAAAGAGACATGGCACTGCATTGCAGACATGAATTTTTTAGTCTGGGAGCTGATAGCTATTCTGTGAGATTCTTTTATGATTTGAGAACGAGGTTTGTAGGATATCTGGACTGATAGGGGCAGGGGTGATGCCACATTTTTTAGATACAATTAAAGATCTCTTTAATCCTGTCCTTTATTTTCTGCTTTTACTCAATTTCTGTATTTGATAGCCATCATATTTTGAGCATGAGAACAGAATTTAATTCACAATATGACAAAATTACATTGTCTCTGGGCTGTTTTGCAGCAGAGAGTTTGCTTGCTGTGCCTTTGCTTGTGTGTGTGTTTTTAGCACGTGTATTTTTTTTCCTTTTTCAACACCACCAGAATGAAATAATTTTCAAGAACTGAATTTATTCAAAGTTGTGAGATATTGGCTTTATCTGAGAATGAGGTTTCCTAACTCCATGCAGCAGGTGGCATTACAGAACAAGTGAATTTTTTTCCTGTCCCAAAGAAAAATCATTTGGTCAGAACCTCACCTCACCATTCTATAGCAAAATTACTTCCAAACCCCTTTAAGATGCAGAAAGTGTAAGAGACAATATTATATGGAATTTTCTTAGTTAAAGAATATCCAGCTTTAGAATTTTTCCTTGTTGTATCCCAAAGAGTAGATCTTTATGTTTAATAAACAAAGCAGAAAACCCCCACTTTTTGGTGTTTCTTTTTAGAATGGATCCTAGGAGTCATATAACACATTTTACAAAAAAAGGACAAATTAATTCAAAAAAATCTCTGCAGTAAGGTTTTTTTCATTGGAGAGCAGCAAGAATGGGGCAGGTCCATGAGGGAAGATGAGCCAGGAGCCCAGGATAATCAGCACAAAGGCAGGGGCAGGGACTTCACTCAGCAGGGCACAGTCCCACGGTGCCTAAGCAGGACAGGTTGTTGGCAGCTCGTTCCCATCAGCAGTCCAGTGACATCAGGCAGTGTGAAATGACCAGCTGGATACAGGATCCATCCAGGAAGTTTAGTCAGAAACACCGGGAGGCACTGGGGGTAACTCTGTGGAGCTGTGGGCTCCTCCTGGAAGTTCATTCAGCAATTCAGGATAAGAGGAGATGGGACTGTGCACAGCCCTGCACACAATACAGTTTGGACCTGCCTGAGCTACAATGGAACTCCTGGGCTGGGAGACAGAGTTTGGATAGAAGCCTCAGGAAGGGCTGTTGAGGGCATCCAGAGCCCAGAAATTCCTCACAAAAGAAGAGGAACGTCAGTTAAAGGACTTGATGCCACACCAGTGAAGTCAAGGAACATTCTTCATTTGTTTTCAAAGACAGTAGGATTGAGTATTTCATGTTTTAAATTTGGTAACTGTTGATAGAATTGCTTTAATCTTTGTGTCATTATGGCTTTTTTATATATTCCACTTGCTTTTAATGTTTTTAATTAAGTCCATGTAACTTTTCATCTCTTCAGATTCTTTTCCTTTGGAGTATCTTTTTTCCTTATAATATCACAGAAATTAATTAGAAGCAGTTTAGGAAAAGGTTACATATGGAATTGAGATAAGTTTCATGGGAGATCTGCAGTATTGCCCTGACTGAATCAGGCCTTGAGAAACCAATTTTGGTTGTACTACCACTGATTTTCACCTGGTTTGACTCCTCTAGTTTTGTTCTTCCAAAATTACATGGGTAAAAAGAACAGTTGATGCAAAATTACTAAAATAATTGGTTAATGGGGATGAACAAATTATTAAAAATAAATGTTAGAAAAGAAACACAGAAGTGGCATTAAGGGCATTTGGAGGAACATCTTAAAGGGCAATAGAAGATCAGGCAAGGAAAAGTAGAGAGAAGGGAAGTAGCATATCGTGAGAAGAACAGGCTGAGCAAAGGCAAGAGAAGAAAAAAGATGAAAGAGAAAACAAGACAAAGTGAAAGAACATGTCTTTATAGTATTGTTACTGATTTTTGAATACTTTCTCTTGAACTATCTAAAGTTCTTAAGGAATTAACTTTACACATAAACCACCTACAGATTTATTTTACCAGTGCTATAGAAATTAGCATATAAAGTAAGGAGATGGAGGGGAGCTCTAGGCATGATTATTGAACATTGCAAACACACAAATGCCTTTTCTTGTACATGTGCATTATGCACATGTACATGCAAATGCTTTCTGCATTTTGTACTGCCTTCAAAGTGCTTAAGCCAAGCTGAGCTCCACCAGTCAGTGGAGTGAATTAAACACTTCTGAACGTTTGTAGGTATGGACCCAGGCAGTTGGAAATACTAGTCCAGTGTGGTCTTTGAGAAGGGAGGGATGGCATCCATGAAGCTCCTGCATAGACTTACTAGCCTTTGTCTCCTGTGAAATGGGTCTGGAAGAGTAGGGGCTTGTGTAGCTTTCCCACTACTGCTCTGGAAAGCTGCCACTGTAGACTCTCCTATTTCAATCCTGTTAGCATGATACAGAAGAAGGGGTACTTGAGTCTCCCAAAAGCCATTAATTTCATGACGTTTGTGGGTACTATTGTCTATCTAGAACTCCTTGGCCTGTTCAAGGTAACTATTCTAAGTGTAACATCTGAATCTTCCCTCTCTCTTGAATAGTAGGATGTTAATCTCCAGTAATTTTTTACCTATGAAGTAGTTGCTTCTTGAAATGCTACAATGCTTGTGTCAGAAATGTAGTGGTCTCTATTTGGTTTTGTGCTTTTCATTTAGGTAGGTGTTTCTCAAGCTCATCTTTGACAACTTCAATCTGTGCATGGATGAGTTTCCATGCTATATGCACATTTATGCTACTATATGGTACTATATACAGTATTACCACTTTCTGCCTAATGGTTGCTATAGAAGTCTAGGATTCTTTGCAAAGAAGTTTATGTATCTTTCATTCAAGGGGGGATACTTTTCCTGAGAGTCATTAATGCACAGCCAAACATATTTTGAATTTTTACTTCTCATTTTATTCTGTGTTCATGTTCTCGGTTCTTCTCATATTACACTAAGTTGTATAGAACATGCTCTATTTTGTGTACAAATTACTCTTGTTTGATCTGCTATTTTAACAGAATATTTCTCTTTTTGCTTTTCTTAGGTTTAGCTCAGTCGGGTGCATGGGGTTGCTTTGATGAATTTAACCGCATTGAACTTCCAGTTTTATCAGTGGCTGCTCAGCAGATATATATTGTACTTCAGTGTAAGAAAAAAAAGAAACTTCAATTCACTTTCACTGATGGTGATGTTGTTGACATGGACAGAGAATTTGGTATATTTCTGACTATGGTATGTCTGTAAATACGTGTAAATGGCGTCATTGTGAAAAACCTTTTCTGTTCCATTTCCTATTGAAATTTCCATCTTGAAATATTGGAACTGTCTGTTAGAAAATCATTAATGAAACTTGAACAATAATTTGGTAAAATAATTATAATATAATTTTCTCTTGTCCGTATTTTTAACTGGATCTTAGGACTTGAGGTATGCAGTTATCATTACCTGCATATTTTAAGGACTTTTTTAGTTGAATATTTGACAGATTGAAATGGAACTTAACCCCCTTGTATTTTCAGTTGAAGTCTGTCAAAATAAACCAGAAGTAATTGACCACTGCAAGGACTATTGTAGCTGGTCTGGGCAGTATTTTACCACCTGTGAAGAAGTTTTGACCTCAATCCTAGAAGACAGCATGAGGGAAACCACCCTCACTCTGGTTCACTGACCTCCTGAAGATTTATCTTTGGTGCCTGTGGACTGCTTCTAGCAGTGCAGGAGGCAAAGCAGCAGGAAAGTGTAGGAATACCTTAAAATCATCTTTGTAGCTCTCCCTCCTTAGCTACCTATATACCCACGACTCAAAATGGAAGCCTTTGTCTTTATTTTAGGGGATTCTACTTTTGAAAAAGTGCTAATGTTATCACTGTGATTTGAAAGAGAGGGCAAATAAGAGCCATACAAAGGCCGGGGAAGGCAGTTCGGAAAGAGCTGAAAGAGATTAAGAAGTTATCACTGCACAGCCAGTGACTACAGTTGTCACAACTGAGCCATGCAGTACTCATATGAATGACTTAGACATCTTCAGTGAAAGGTCAGATCCATTAGTTTAAATTATACTCAGTAATGGCTTGCACTGCTTGACTGACTTTGCGCTGAAATGGTCTGGGAATGCTCACAGGGGACAGTAACCTCTAGACTCTGAGGAAGTAACCATTTAAAAGAGCTCCAGCAGGATCTGCAAGGGGCTGGCCGCCTATGTCTGTGAGTCTTGGACGTCTCCAAATAACGTGTGATACCCCATACTTCATGAACTGCAGTATTGAGGCAACTGTGTACTGGTGTGTAATTGTGGCATGCTCAAGTTATCCTTCGTAGTCTCATGTGTGCTCCTGTGCTGAAAGGTTATCAGAAAAGATTAAACTTCCTACCCTGCCATCATTATATATTTTTTGGGTTTATAAATTGCATTTTCAGAACCCTGGCTATGCAGGACGACAGGAACTTCCTGAAAATCTGAAGATTCAGTTTCGCACAGTTGCCATGATGGTGCCTGACCGTAGCATTATTATGCGAGTCAAGCTGGCAAGTGCTGGTTTCCGAGACAACCAAGTCCTCAGTCAAAAATTCTATACACTCTACAAACTCTGTGAAGAGCAGTTATCTAAACAGGTAAAATAAATATTTGTCCAACTGTATTCTGTCACTGGAAGGATATGGAGATAATATACTTTCATAGAATATGTAATTATTTTGAGCCTATACATTTTTAGGGCTTTCAGTTTCAAGTTCCAGAAACACTGTCTGAAATGATCATGTTGTTTTTATTTTCACAGTAAGCTGAGTAGTATAGGAAGTTTGATTTGTGATTCTTAAACAGAGTGCAGTTACTGGAGAAGTTACGAGGAACGGTGTATATTGCTGTGCTGAACTTGCAGAGGGCAAATTTTTCAATGTCTTCACTTATGAAGGCCAGATCTATTTCAGAGGCAGTGTAAGAATTGTAAATAACTACAGAGTGTCCACAAGGCTCTCTCTTGCTGAATGCTACTAGAAACAGAAAACTACTGTTCTGTTTAGGATGGGGTATTTAAGTAGAAACAAAACTGGTTCTTGCCTTTTGAATGTCCTGTGCTGGCTGTCCACTAGAGATGGTCTCAATGAGAAATCATATGAACGGTAGATAAATTGTGGCCCAAATGCTTGCTTTGGTTGGATAGTGATGAATGTGTGCTAATTGGCTACAGTTTCTATTACATGATTTCAGTTCCATACCACATATTTATTAGTGCCTGGCCTTTTTAAGACTAAATTCTCTTATTGCTTGCCTTTTGTCCAGGACATGATTCTTTCAATGTGGAAAAGGCACATAAGCAGGCATCAGAAATTTGACCTTCTCCCTCTGCAAAAGTGCTTTGCTTGTTTTGTGTTGTCACAGGTGCTGGAACTGATTCACCTTTGGACAGTGTAGTTAAAAATTTAATGCGCACACTCAGACAAAACCTAACTGTACAAAACTTATTTCAGGTATCTTAAGGGTGATAGACAATGATTATGCAATGATTACTGCATCTGCACAATGAGTGTGGAGTTTCTCTGTGCAGTTTGGCCATTTCTTCAGCAGAAATTGCCCTTTATAGCCTCTGAGATAAGGGGATTCTCCATTTATCATATTAATCAGCATACTGAAGCATATAAGGAAGCTTATAGATCATAGGCCTGTAGATCATAGGAACCACCTGAAGGACTTCTGTGAAGCTGTTGGAAATTCCCACCTGGAAAACTCCTGTGCCAGTTATTCAAATGCCTTGTTGTGAAGGTGGGTAGCTCAATCACCTTGTCTCAGATCAGTCCTTTGCCTCATGTGTGCTAATGCTAGCAAGGGAGTTCCTTGATATTTACAAAAATTAATGGCCAGGTGCTCTGGGTGTGCATGTACGCACAGCCCTTACAGTCAGTTACATCACAATTTTATATCTGCATCTTGTGCTTGTGTCTTTCCTATAACTTAAATTCAATAGTACTTACTAGGTAAGCCATGATGTCTGTGGGGAGTAGTTTTCCATGCATACTTATAATTTCTTCAGGACCACCAAACATTTCTACTGCACCCATCAGAGAAGCCTACTATAGAGATCTTTCTTCCAACCATTTACATCATGTATCATATAATGGACCACTATACTTGGTACATGAGCCAGGAAGCAAAGCCTTCTGCAAGCCCATGATAGTATGCTAGTTTCTCCTCCTGTGCCTGTGAGTAGCCCTTTGGACAGTCCTACTCTTATCTAAATCCATTCCATACAGTCATAAAATCAAAGAAAAAATGATTTTTTTCCCTCTGGAACTTCTGGAGGTGAACAGGTGCTATACCTCTTCTTGAAGTGAGATCTAGAGCAGATGGCTCAGCATCTTTTCTAGATGAGTTTTGAATATATCCAAGTATAGACACTGCACAGCATCTTTGGTCAAGCTGTTGAAATGTCTGACTACCTTGTCTATTCACCATTTTGTCTATGAGGATGTTATCAGAGACGGTGTTGAAATCTCCTCGAATGGCTCTGCCCTGCTGTGTTCCCCTTCCAGCAGATATTGGGATATGTCAACCCCACAGTGAGGATCAGGGCTTGCAAAGATCAGGCTAATTCCTATTGTTGAAAGAAAGATTCATCAGCTTCTTCCTTATCAGGATGTTTGCAGCAGGCATCTGCCACAGTGTTGTTGAGCTCTCTAATTCTAACAGAAATTCTCTCAGCTGGCTCATTAGCCATCCTAAAGGAAAGTGTTCCCACTCTTTCATTTTAAAGGGCAACTTCCCATCTCTTCATCCTGTCTTGTCCTTCCTAAAGAACCTGTATCCATCCATTGTACCTATGCCCCACAGTTCCTATTTTGACTGTAACCCTGTACCTGCACAGAGAGCTGTAATTTTTCCCTGTTTTCTTGTCATGCTGAGTGCCTTAGCAAACAGGCACTTCAAACAGCACCTCCTTCTGCTGTGAGAGCTTCTGCCGCAACGCTGTACTCTTCACCTGTCCTTATCTGTACACATACACTTGAGAAGGGTCACTTTCCACAATGTTCCACCATCCCTGACGTCTCTCTTGTCCTCCACAGACTGGATCTTCTGCTTTTCAGTTGGGTCCACCACTCCCTCACTTGAATGTGTGTTTTTATTATAGTAGTAATGAAATAATTTGAAATACTTGCTGAAGTTCCTTGTGAAGTTGATTGTAGCTTGGGGAATACATCTAATGCAATATGTGATTATATAGATAGAGATCTAATGAGTTCATCAGATTAGATATGGGAGTCTCATGAACTGAACTTATTTCTAAGAATACAGAGGGACATAAATTGCTTCTGTGTAGTCAGAAAACTAAAATTATAATGTACAGACAGTGTTTCTTAGAGGAATGTTCGATTAGACATTTGGGAGAAATTCTTGACTGTAAAGGCTAGTGAGACACTGGGAAGGGTTGCTTGGTGAGTTTCTGGACTCCCTATCTCTGAAAGTGTGCCAGGCCAGATTGGATGGGACTCTGAGTAACCTGGTCTAATGGAAAGTGTCTCTGCCCATGGCAGGGGCGTTGGAACGAGATGATCTTTAAGGTCACTTCCAACTCAAACCAGTCTGTGACTCTATAATTCATATTAGTCTTTCTTTCCTAGTGGAACTTATTTATTCAATTTTTAATGGCAAATTTGAAATTCCAAGTTGAGTTATGCTGAGTTTTCCAGGCAGTTGACTGGAAAGATCAGGGTCACATAAAGAACCAGTACAGTAGGAAATGGCAGAACATTGACCCTTTTCAACAAATGCAGTATATCAACAGAAGGAAATAAAGCAAACAAGCATTCACCAGCAGAACTTGCTCTGCAGAAAATCTAAAAGGAATGTGCCAGAAGAAATACATGAGGTCTTCCAGGCATTTTACACACACAAATGCAGACTCTGTAGAAAGGGGAACTCTGACTCACATATAGCCAAAGGCAACCTGACCAACTGTCATCTCCTTCAGTAAAGAAAAACAATAAATAGTAAAGTAAAAGAATAGTCCTTAAGCAAATGTAGGAAGCCCAAGGTGTCCACAAGTCTGTGAAAGAGTTATTCTGACAGAGCCCTAAAGGTGAATTATTTGGCTTTGTTATGGGACTTCTTCCCTAGAACCTCCTTCCACAAAGCCTACAGCTTAGGGAAAAACAGAAACTGAAAAAAAAAACCTAACAAAGCTTGAAAGCAAATGAGGTGATAATACCTTTTTGAGAATAATCTCTTTAAGATGCTTTCATATGGAGCAAACCACTGATATCCCTTTTTTTCTTTTCCACGTGGAGCAAACTCTGCTTATAGTACTGAGACTTTTTTTTCAGATTTTTAATTCTTCCATTCAAGAGCATCACCTATACCACTTCAGCCCATTTTTCTCAGGCACAATCTTTAAAGATTTCTGTTAAAAGATATAGCAAAGAAATAACTCGTAATCCACATTTGCTGGTAAATTCTACCTGTTCTGTGCCATTCCCAAAAGGCAAAGCAATTGTAAAACTAGAAAACAGACTAAGGTAAATAAAGGATGGTCACCTTGAACCACCCATCATGTAGGTCAGTTGGAATGCACCAGAAATTCTGTCTTTAAAAGTTATTTAAGCTTATTTTAAATTTTCTGGTAGGTATGAAAATATTTCTTCAAATTGAACAAGGTAATCATTTCTATAGAATCACAGACTTGTGTAAGTTCGAAGGGACCTCCAGAGGTTGTCCTGCTTTTAGCTGAGCACCTTAGAGCAGGTTGCTAAGGCACCCTTTGAGTTTTGAATATCTCCAAGGATGGAGATATTCAGCCTCTCTGGTACCTTTTCTGTGTTTGGCCACTCTTATTGTGAAGAATCTTTTCATTATGCAAACTGTTGCAATTTCCCCTGTTGATATTTTGACATTGCCTCTTTTCCTCTCAGTCATCTTTTGCTGAACTCATTTCAGTATGGTCATCTAGCATGGAGAAAAAGAAATATCAGTCCTTATTGTGATTCTGGGCATTTCATTAGGACATGTCATTTACTAAATGGTGATGAAGTCAGGTGATCTCTGAGTTCATCGACGTCACACAGAGTTGTTAATTTTTTTGTGTTAATGTTTCCATCTGAAAATAAGATTTCCTGGCAGTACGTGGCCATATATTCATAGCTATATATTCAACTGGTAACAACTTGGCACCTGATTAAATAATAGAAAATAGAAAATGAGGCTGGGCAGAGCCTTGAGGAATTATCCAGTTACCTTTCTGGAGGAAAAATAATTCTTAATTAAATAATTTGCTATAAATGTTTGTCACTGTTCTTAGCATTTTCTATTGATGGATAGGTTGCAGTTTCCTAGGCAACCTGATCCAAAGTTTCATTTTTGTTATGGTCACAATATTTTCCTCACAATATTTCACCCTTGCTGTAGTTAGGTGCATTGCTTCTTTTCTATTCCTCCTGTCTTCCTCTTTGCAGGTATCTTTTGCACGTTGAAGACTTTTGTCATCACTCATCCTACATATTCACTCTTCCTACTTTTACAGTAGATTTTGTACCACTTTTCCCTGATATGTTTTCTAGTCAACTGATCACTTTTTTTTCCTTTTCAGATTACTCTTCTGTAGGGTTCATTTTCAAGTGTGGAATCCAGCTTTTGGTCACAGTATTGAAATGTCAACTACAATGGAAATATATTTTCAATTGTCCTAAAAAGGACATTTGTATTTTCATTGCCCACTAAAATTGCATATAAGTTATTGGGGAGCTTGTGACATCAATTCAATGTCAGATAATTTTCTGCAAAGCTTTGTGCTCCTGACTTGTTTCTCAGTGAAAAAGAGTTGTTACTCTTTGTGCAGTTGGTTATTACTATCTTTAGTATTTTTCACTTGACTTTATTTAATTGCAGCACACATAGATAATGTATTGAATTTCTCTTGGTAATTTTGAACTCTAGTTGTGATCTAATTCACCAGTTTGTTATCATCTGCAAGCCTAATCAATAAGTTATTTCTTGATGAAAGTTCTGGGATTTACACAGTGTATTGTTCCAGTTTGTCAGCCTGGGAAATAAGGGTGAGCTCTGTGTAACTGTAAAGCACACTTTCTGGTATGGACATACAACACTAGAAAATATCTTCAGGATGTGATAACAACAAAACTGGAAATCTGTTTGAAAATGCAAAGAGCTGTGAATTTAATCACACTGAGGTATTCTATAACATTTATTTATTTGGTGAATTTAATTTTCAGTCCTCTCTTGATTTTTGTTTTGGTGTATTTGATCTTTATAGTTCCAATTTTGTTTATGCTTTGTTTCAAGGTTCACTATGACTTTGGGCTTAGAAATATTCTGTCTGTTTTAAGAACACTTGGAGCAGTGAAAAGATCTAATCCCCAAGAGCCAGAGAAAACTGTTGTGATGAGAGTTCTGCGGGACATGAACCTCTCTAAACTGGTACTGTAACACTGGTGACTTTTCCCAATAGAGTATTTTGTTTGCATTTTTAAGGGTCTTTATTATGCACTCTGAAAAGCTATTTTTCTTCACCAGTTGCATAGATTATTTTGCAGTTTTTAATATGATTTATAAGTGAGTTGAGAATCGGAATACAGTTACTGTGTCTTTTAAAGGGAGGAAAACACATCATAAATTTTAGCTGAAAAAATCTTTGGAAATACCATGAGATCCTAGGGGATCTACCTGGTCCTCTAATTGGCTCTTGTTTTTAATTCTTTTTACCCTAAGGAGAGAAAGGAAGAATACACTGTATTAACTTTTAATAATGTCACCAAAGATCCTTCTTAATCCAGAATTTCAATTTATACATTTCATGGGAGTCTGTTGCCTTTTCAGAACACCATAAGAATTGCCTTAAGTGAGATAATGGGAAGCAATACCTACTTGTACAGTGTAACATCTTTTGATAATACTATTTAAAATATTCATCTTTCTTTTTATTGCTGTAATTAAAAGGTTATAGCATGTCTAGACTCTGTGTATTTACCTTGGGAACCAGTTTTGTGATGGAACCAATTACTCTGTTTCTGATGTCAGAAATCTATTCAGTGCATCAGTACATGCGTTCAAACCTATAGCAATGCTTCAGTGATTTACAGAAGGAAAAAATCATTAAAATTCTAAGGCAAAATATGATTGGAATAATTCTTGCTGACTTATGTAACAAGTGAAGAAATATGTGTGTGTATACACTGAAGAAAGCTGTATTAAGTTGTTGACATTTTTATCAGCCTAAAGTATTTAATTTAGAAATTACTACTTGTGATTTCATTGTATGAAACTCACTTCATAAAACTGATGGATAATTATAATATTTGCTTTGAAAGAGATAAGATTTTCACTTCCATCTTTAAAGGGCTTATCTTGAAGATTGTTTACAACTATAATAATAATTTTGATAAATAAATAATGTGTTTCCCTCTGCTTTGTTTTTGACAGGTGGATGAAGATGAACCTTTATTTATGAGTCTCATTAATGACCTATTCCCTGGAATTACTCTGGATAAATCTGGGTATCCTGAACTACAGTCAGCCATCCAAAAACAGACAGAGGAAGCAGGGCTTATTAATCATCCACCATGGATACTTAAACTTATTCAGCTGTATGAAACTCAACGAGTCCGACATGGTTAGCATACTAGATAAGGCTTTGAGACTGCATTGTATTTGAGACTACATTGCATTATCTGCCAGTAGAATGCAGGTTAATTTCATGAAAAATGTTTAAAAAAATTGAACAGATGTAATTTGTAAAGCCTGTATTTTTATTTTGCTTGTTATGACCTATTTTTAGTGTGTGAACCTTTGGTGAGGTTTTTTGTGAGGAGTATGAGTGTGGCCTTTGGTGATGGAAATTTCTATAGAACAAGTTAAAATATATTATTCAAATCCAGGAACAACAATTTTGTTCAGTGTTCTGAAAACAATTTTTGCCCTCAGACAGAGTTCAGTCATGAAGCTTGAGTTTAATATTGCTGTGAGATTATAATATTGAGAAGATTACAAAAAATAATTGCTCAAATCTTTATTTTGATAGATTCTACCATGCATGCAAAATAATTCCAAGTGTTTTCTTTGTGATTGTTTTTTTACCATTTATACTGAGGAGAAATAAGCTTTCCTCCTGCTGGATCAGGGTAGTTAGACAAGATGGACTCCAGAGGTCCCTTCCAACTTCAACCATTCTTTGATTCTATGAAAATGCATTTTTACAGTGCAGAAGCCATTGAGTAAAGTTTATCCTGTCCTAGGAAGGGTATCAAAGAGAGTAGTGAATCCATGTTTACATTTCATAGCTCAGTGGAAAAAAAATATTGCTACTTTGAAATATCCCCCATACCCCTGAGCTCTAACTAATGGTTTTTTGAGTATAATAAGGTGAAAATGTAAAGGAAATGTAACTAAAGCAGCAAAGATTTATAAAGGTATCATCCTTCTTATTCTCCCTTTTCTTATCATAATAAAAGAATAGTCAACTTAAACTAATGGAATAAATGAAAGGAAATACTCATTCACATACCACAGTCTGAGTCCCTAATGACTCAAACTTTTAATTCAGATTACAGGTTAGACTGAAGAACTGGTTAGTGCTGTGCAGACTTACTAATTTACATCCAGATTTCTGGATGCAGTGTTCCATAACAGCTATTTCTATATAGGAACCATGGAAGTTTTAATGTTTTCAGTTATGATTAAATGTGTCTTTTTAAAAGGAGCTCGTTGATTTGTGATACACTACAGCTCCTCTGTTCCTCAAAAATCTTCAGGATCCACCATAACATTCTGCTTAGATGCCTCCTCTCTCCACACATCCCTACTATTCCCAGATCATGCAGCTCTAATTGTCCAAACGGTTGGATGCTCAGGCCAAAAGCTTTTTGACAAAAGTTACCGCATTAAGGGAAGAAGATTATGTTTTCCTGACATCTACCTGTCCTACTCATTAACTTGAATCAATGGAGAGGTCACCATCAGATTTCAAATAATGAGGAGAAATATGGCTGTATGTGTACATGAGGTGCTTTTATAAACACACAGACACGGACACAGACACGGACACGGACACAGACACAGACAGATTCAATGCAAGGATCCTGAAATCTGTTTGGCATGACAATTTTGGTTGAAATATCACTGAAGCCAGCAGAAAAGCCATTTGGTTAACATGGAAGAGTTTGTATTAGATTTCCCTTATGTAACATATGCCATGAGTAAGTGATTGTCTGAGTTCTCAGAATGTTTCAGGGAGCATCCAGCTACCTTTAATTTTAGAAGAAACATCACAAAATCTGCATGGCACTAGATTAAGTTTATTATTTGGGTTTGTGATTGTTCTATACTTTTGTTGAAGAAGTTTTCAAAGCCAACCAGGGTTTGTGTGGTCCAGTTGCCTTTAGGGCTAGTAGGAGTTATCTAGGTCCCTTAAATTACTTTGGAAGTCTCAGTGTGAATGTCCCATCTAATTTTGGACAGATTCTGGGCCTACTGAGTAGGTGATTTAGCAAACATAACTAAAGAAGATCAGCAGTAGCCCCAATTTATTCTTGAAGACATGATTTATTTTGCTTAGGTAACATGTATAGACTGATGAACATGTATAGACTGATGTATAGACTGTGGGTGCTCTCTGTCAGTTTTATGAAAGAAACATATGTTAAAAGGCCAGCATGGGTGGATGCAGGTACATGTTTCTGTTGCTTTTGCATCAGAAAGATGCACTATTTTTTTTTATATCATTCAAAGATGCTCATTCTCATTAGAAACATTTAGAAATTTCTGACACCATTTGTGTCAATGTCATTGCATGAGAACATCAAAAGGCTGTTAGTTTTGTTGTCCCATTAGAAAAAGGAAAAGAATTGCCCGAGGGAAGATACAGATAGGCTTGCCTATCATAATAGAGAGACATTTATAGAGACCTTTAAATAATACTTTCAAATTCTGTTTCAATCAACATTAAGTGGAGTGAGAAACATCCTTTTTATTGGCTTTTGATAAAAATAAAACAAGGATCGTTGATGCAATGAACCATTAAATGGTAGCACAACACATTGACATTTCATTTTCAACCATATTGTTTTAAGGTATGATGACTCTAGGTCCAACTGGCGCAGGAAAGACAAAATGCATTAATATTTTGATGAAAGCAATGACAGATTGTGGTGCTCCTCATAAAGAGATGAGAATGAACCCAAAGGCAATCACAGCTTCCCAGATGTTCGGTACCCTTGATGTTGCTACAAATGACTGGACAGATGGTATTTTCTCTACATTATGGAGAAAAACTTTAAAGGCAAAGAAGGTAATGGATATTGTATCATGATAGACATTTAATAGTTTCCGTAAGGTGTCATTACCTGTCATTTTTCTGAAAGGTCTTCCATTTTAAAATCAAGTGGGAATATGCAGTGGTAATTTTGCTTTGTGTCTATGAGCTCAGTGTGCACAAGAGTCAGAATTATATATATATATATATATATATATATATCCCAGATAACACTAGACTTCCCAAGCATTTGAGGTTCCAGAATTTACTTAGAAAAGATTTTAAGTGGTTTGCTTCCTTCTGTAAGCTGTCCAAACAAAAACAAGCTGTGTTCATATTTTGATGTGGGGACAGAAAAGTCAGTTTTCTCTTGCCTGGTTTTAAGTCGTTGCCACTTTATTTCACTAGTTATATCAGAATGTAAGGCTTTGGTAAGAAACTGATGTAGGGATTTCCCAATTCTCTTGTCAAACCTGCAGATCATGTTTCATGGAATCATAATTACACTCACATCTACTGAACAGCCACCCAGTTCTGGCTTGGAAAATGGGATAACTTTCATTAAATACTTGGGTAACATCCCACAAGGACTGACTTTGTGCCTGTGTCTATGACTGCATTTAATGGGAAATATTTTCATCCATCTTGATGGATGCTGGGTTGGCTGATGTACTTTTGTAGAAGAAAGATACAGCTTTCTGCTCAGTGGAGCACAAATTGATTTTTGTTATTGTTTCTTAATATCCTTTTTAGTGTGACATAAGATAACAACAGAAGAATTAAAATCACTGAGCAAATTACAAAAATTGCATTTTTTATATTACTTTTTTGCTGAGCACCAAATTATGACATATTTATATCTAAGAGTACAATTTCTGATATTATGTGAATGTGTATTTTTGGTCAGTGTGATGCCTTGCAAGGCTACCTGGAACAGAGGCTAGACAGTGTAAAAGGAATAAAGTAGGTATTTATTAAAAAGCCTTCAATGGATACACCTTGGGCAGTACAAGAGCCTGGCCGAGGTTATACCCAAGATGGACTCTGAGTCAGGAGTTTTTACACTTTTGTAAGTTTTGCTGTATTTACATATTGGGGTCAATTGTCCAATTACAGCTTCAGGTAATGAAGTCACATCCTCCCAGATTACTCTCCTCAATTCACTGTTGCTCATACTTCTTGGATGTGAAGCTGCAATGGTGTCCTTGGTTCTTGGGCTGGAAAAGGATTATTTTGTCCAACTACACCGTGAAAAGAAGTTGCTAACACTTTATATGAAGTTCAGTGTTATATACTAATGCAGTACAAAATCTGGAAAATATGAATGCTAAAACTTAAGGCATCAAATGTAGGTAAAGTCAAATGTGCGTGTCTCTTTTTTTCAGGGTGAACATATCTGGATAGTTTTGGATGGACCTGTTGATGCAATATGGATTGAAAATCTGAACTCTGTTCTGGATGATAATAAGACCCTTACTTTGGCCAATGGAGATCGCATTCCCATGTCCCCCAATTGCAAAATTGTTTTTGAACCTCACAACATTGACAATGCTTCCCCTGCAACAGTTTCTCGTAATGGGATGGTCTTCATGAGTTCTTCAGTGTTAGACTGGAAGCCTATTTTAAGGGCTTGGCTGCAGACCCTACCAGTTACATATTCCAATGTCCTGTGGAATTGCTTTAATGCTGTATTTCAGGTACTTAATTAACTACTTTAGAAAAAATTGCATTTTTTATTCTTTTTTTTTAATGAAGCATTGCTTCTTCCTAAGTGTTCTTTCAATTATTTACATTTCTTTGTCTATGTAATAAACTAAGATGAAGGATTAAACAAGGAGAGAAAATTATCATTAATAAATGACTGGAGGTATAACAGATGAATAATCTGAATGTTTTGTTTTGTCTGCATACAATAGTTGGCAATGAATTAGTAAACCAATGATTATTTTATATTGCATGTTGGCAAAACCGATACTCTCTTTGCTTGTAATTTTAATACTGCAATTTTTATTATTGTTAGGATATACAAAGGAATTGGATAAACTTCTTATTTTATTTTAAATATAAAAAACTAAATTCTGAAAGAAATCGAGCTAGATTTACTCTGGTGCACAGGAATGCATTTGATCCGTTAGTTATTTTTAAAAGACATTCTATAATTCAAATTAATCCAGGGTAGTTTTGTGGTCTCTGCTGCTCTGAATATCTGACTATAGTTCTGAAATTCTGACTATAATTTTCTCTTCTGGTTTTATTATCCATGTTTCTGTTCCAACTGAAATTTTTAAAACTGCATCTCTTTGATACATTATCTGACTAAATTCTGTTCAATCAGTGGATCCAAAGCAAGAATCCTGAATGTTTTCCCCCATCTGTCTGGCCTTACTTTACTGAATCCTTAAATAGGTTCCAGCAATATTATGGATGATTATACTCAATACTGGGTATAAAAGTAATATACTTCTTCAATAACACCAAAATTTTTATTTTTGCTTTTGAATGTTTCTAAAGACATGTTTATGTCTTTGCAACCTTTCAGTGTTGTTATCTTCTGATTTCCTCAATATCTGTGAAATAAATGCAACTTCTAACATACCTTGGTTTTCCATCAGCTTGCTCCTGCCTGTTTACTCATGTAATTGGTGTTGGATTTCACAGGGTTTTTTAAAATATTGTAATATTTTTCATTGCTGTTGCATTTTAAAAGTGCAGTTTTTAATGAGCTTTGAGTGACATTTCAGAAAGCTTTTTATAGATCATGATAAAAGCAATGATTGATATAGGTTTAGAATGCCCTGAATTTTAAAAAATGTCTTCTAACTTTCTACTTTTCATTTCAGTGCACATTTACTTTACAACTAATGTTTAACAAGTTATTCATTTTGTTCTACCTCCAAAACATAATGGTATGACAAAGTATTTACTGCAACAGCAAGAGAAACAATTCTGATAATGAATTTTAAAATATGCTTCCAAAGTAATTTATACGTGGGTCAATTTACTGCTTCTTTGCCACAATTCTGTTTCTATTTTATGCTACAACTTGCTCTGAAAACATAACAACAACACTTGAAATGCCCAAGCCTGAAGCAATAGCAATAAAGTCCAGAAAAATATGTATTTTATTAGATTAAAAAATGAAAATGCAGTGAAATATGAAGTTAGTTCAGTGCTGAAGGCAGCGTTTAGAACTATCAAAATGTAAATGAAAGCTGTCATGCTGGCAGTTTTCTTTCACTTTTAATGTGCTGTCTTTGCTTCTCAAATAACAGAGGCAATAAAAGTGATTTTACAGATGAGAGTAACACTACTATTGTGTTCACATGGCTCTTTTTATAGTTATTATTTTCTGCCACATTAAAAAAAAAGGATAAAATTCAAAAAGAAAATTTTTGAAATAAGGTTCCTCAACAGTAGTAGTCAAACTCCAGATATAGACCTTGGTGAATTTAATGTTAGTATTAAGAAAAACATGGATATAAACATCTTACAAAGATCTGATTTTTCAAAGAACATGAAGGTTAGAGTATAGATGGAAATATAGTAACTAAAGAGACTCAGTCATAAGTAGATATATAGAGATTTTCTGAATTTAATCTAAACTCAACTAAAATAGATGTAAGACAAAAGCTATAATAATTCCAATTTGCTTACAAAACACTCATTATTTATGTTGAATAAAATAGTATTTGTCACTGAAAATCTTCATATTGGATAAAGTAATTGTTAATAAAGGTGCAGCAGGTAGCAGTACTGGAGGAAGAAAGGGCAGAGAATAATGGTTGTGAATCAGTAAAAAGAATGTCTTTATTCTTTTCATGTACATTATAAACGGTACTGTAAGTTACCACTTTCTATGCATTAAAAAATAAATCCAAATCAAAATACAAAAGATAAAATGTTCAAAACCAAAACCAAACCCCTAAAGCCAGCCCTATTTCAGTTTAAGACGATCTTAGAGTCCTTTCTATTTCCACAGGATTTTTTTTAGAACAGTGATTGAGGAGTTGGACTTTCCCCCTCCCCCTCCCTTTCCCAATTCTTCCTTCTCAGCAGTATTTCCTGCTTCGCAGTAATTTCAAATAAACTCCCATCCCTATAAAAACTCTCTCCTAAATTTAGAAGCTCCACTGCCAGTTCCTGGTCTGTGAATGATGCTGCTACCTGTAAGCAACGGAATTGGGTAGCTGATGGAAGTAATTATCTGAGACAGTTTCAAAGAATTGAAATAATTAAAATAGTTACCTGTGTGGTGTTATTGAGATTATCTGCAAAGTGTGAAGCTCAACCCAGTGATGGATATTATGTGAATAACATAAATTTCAGCACGTCTGTGTACTGTTTAAATGAAAAAAAAGTAGTAGCAACCTAATTTTCAGATGTGACTAATTTTCTTTCTCCACATTAAATATCACACTAATCCAATTTGTGGCTGCTACTGCACCTGGAGCATAGAGTTGAATATATAATCCAAAGAGTTTCTTACCTTTAATATTTAATGCTGATGTTAAAATTATTATTACAAGTATTAATAACTTTCTATTACTGAGTTGTTCTTTCCCTTGTCTGAACCCTTTGAATATGTTACCAGCTTCCTGTCCTGAAGAGTGTTCTGTAGTCCAGTGAGTTCTATAGTGATTGTACTCTGTGCAAAAGGATCTTTCTTTCATATGAGTTTTTAGCATCTGCCTTCATTTTTCAGCCTCCTTGTATGGGATAGCAAATTCCTGAGCAAATTCTTAAAAATTAATGTGTATTTGTCATGATCCAACTCATTTTTCCAGTCCCCCTGTCCAAGCAAATCATGCAAATTTCTGTGTTAATCCTGCATCCTTTTTTAGCCATGTATTGTTTTAAAAATAGTAGTAGTAATAAAATACTAGCATGTATGGAACTGTTTTCTTTTTTCCCATAAACTCAGAGAAAAAGAAAACATTAAAGAACCCTTCATAAACTACAGAAACCTCACTGGATTCATAAGTACCATAAAACTAGTTCTGGTGAAAATTGGGCTCTTGATAGTACAGAATACTTTGACGCATGAAATATCTTTATTCTGTGTGTTTCAAATCAATTATTAAACAATTTACAGTGCCCTATGAGACATCTAGTCCATTTTACAGATGAAGAAGCTGAATCTCAGTGAGATTTAGTTCCAAATTCTAAAAGTCTGAGATCTGAATTTCCCACATTGCTTGTGGGCACTCCCCTGTGGCACCCATACCACCCTCAGTTACTCAGCTGAGCACCCTACATACCATTGGGGATGAACCAGGCATTTTTGAGGGAAAGCCACAAAAAGGCAGCACACAGAGGTGGAAGCACTTTTGCTAGTCAGCAAGAAATAACAGAAGAAACAACCTGATACTCTGTCAGGTGGCGTCCCTGCCCACAGTGGGCTCAAGGAAGTAGATGACCTATAAGGTCCCTTGCAACCCTACCTATTCCATGATTCTGTCTATGCCTGCACTCGGATTGTCTTCTTTGACCCCTTATCCATAAGCCCTACTCTAGATTAAGGTGCCTAAGTGAGTTTTTGATCATAAGATGTATTTTTATTGTGTGTGTGTTACCTGGTATTCTCGTGGGATGGAACTCAGGAGGATGGGTAAGAAATATTGATTCACTCTCTGACAATAAATATCAGCATAGGGCACTTGGAGAACTTCAGTGGCAAGTGAAAAGTGAAACAAAGCTGGTGAGCATGTGGGTAAACAGCTCAGTGATTTTTTTGAAGAGTAGCTAAATAAATTGTTTATGTCTTTGGATGACTGAATGTTTTCATTGTCTTAGCTTTCTCTCTGACAGGACATGACATCTGTAAGTGGAATTCCTCCAAAATTACTGTCTCCCATAGTATCCCTGTTATACTTTCTCTTCTCAGAATGAGTGGCCAGTGTTGACTTCCAAAGATTAAGGGGGCAAATAGAACCCATAGAACCCTCTCCCAATGGAGAGTGTTACATTACAGATTGTTGAATGAAGGTGGAAGGAGGTTATAATTTACATCGGTCTGTACTATTGGATGGCAGTTGAAATTTTAAAATTTTGCACTGCAGATCTCAGAGAGGACTTTACATCACTTTGCAGCTTTGCTCAAGATGTTGCAAAACACTTGACAAAGGCACACATGGTAGCCATCACTATGAAGAAACCTGAGGAAAATCCAACTTGCATTAAAATCAGTTAAAAAATGGATCTTGCCAGGATTCTAATGGAGAATGAGAGTATTGGTTTCAAGAGAGACTGATACAGTGTGGTGCAGTCAGAACAAATCGGACAGATAGAAATTTATAGTGGTAAACTTGTGCATTATATATATATGTATCATCAATGCTTTTATCTTCCTGCTACAAAAGTATCAGTGGTAGATTAAAATCTCCAGTGGAGAGCACAAATGGCAGGCAGATCCCTGAAGTAACTGAAAAGCTTTCTTCAAATTGCACTTCAGGAAATTACTCTGTGGAGCTCATATGAATTGCTCTGCTGACTCTGGTACATCGAAGTTATTTTTCTAATATGCTATTGTTAGAAAAAAAAAATCATGGTCAAATCTGAATATTTATAAGCCCAGAAATTGGGAAAATTGTAGTTTAGAAATAAAGCTTAGACTATATTTGAAAATAAGGAATTGATTCTATCTAAGAAAAATCATACACTTCAAACTGATAAAAAGAATTTTTAAATAATGTTTTTTTTTCTTTCCAGGATGTGATGAATTTTGTTTTCTCTGCTGTGACACCAAAAATGTCGATTTTAGAATGTATGTACATCAAGCAAGCTATTGACCTCCTACAGGTAGATATGGCACCTATTTCTCTCTCTGATGCTGTGACTTGTTCCAGGAGGGCAGTAGTTCTGAATTGCATCCACTTTGCAGGGTTTGCTGTCTGGCCGAGACGAGAAGCAGCTCAGTGAGGAGCACATTGCTCGCCTGTTTGTTTTCGCTGTGATGTGGTCAGCTGGGGCCCTTCTGGAGCCAGATGACAAGCTGAAAATGGAGCTGTTCCTGCGGAAGCACTCTGCAGTGAAAGAGCTTCCAGCTGTGAATGGAGAGGAAACCATGTTTGAATATGGTATCAGTGCCTGTGGCCAGTGGGAGCACTGGTCACAGAAGGTTCGTATGCTGCAACACACTAAGCTTTCTTAACAGGTACACAAGATGTATTTGGTAAGAGACATTTTATTTCCAACACTACATCCCTACATAATTTGTTTAGGAAGATTAACCCTACCAAATCTGCAAGAGCTTCTCTTTTTGAAGGAAATTTTTCTTTTCCCCATAAATATCTTCGGCAAAGAATAGAAATGTGCGTTTGAAATAGCTTAGGAAGTGAAACAGAAATGATCCTAACTCTGTATCATCCTACTCTTTAAGAAATTCCAGCAAGGAAAAGCTTTTATCAGGCATTGGATGAATGAAATTTTCCTGTTAGTCTAACACCCTTTTAGAAAAGCATGACAAGATACTGATTGATTACAAAAGGATACTTGGCTTTCAGGAAGAAATGCTTTGCTGATGTAAATTTTATAAAGTACATTTGATTTTGTGTTCTGATGCAAAGTGATTGTGTGGGCAGGTATGAATTCTCAATTTTTTTGCATGTCTTTCTTATGCAGGTCCCTGAATATATTTATCCTAAAGATTCAGTACCAGAATATACTTCCATTCTAGTTCCAAACATAGACAGTGTCCGAACAGAATTCCTAATGCACACTATCATGAGGCAAGGAAAAGCTGTTTTGCTAACTGGGGAACAAGGAACAGCAAAAACTGTTATGATTAAGGTAGGTAGAACAGAAAAAACATGTAATATATTAGTATGATAACATTGCAATCATTGATATTGGCACAAAAGTCAAGTTGAAGTTAAGGATAGTTTGATTTTTCTTTGGAGAACATGCTAGCATTTCTACTGAGGCATTTTGCCAGTACTGACATGGACTACAAGCAAAAACCCCCAAGTCTCTACACTTTAGTATAAAGGTGTCTTTAAACTTTGCTAACTTTGGCCACAAGGTCAGATGATAAAACCTCTCTCATATGCTTTCTTTTCTTTTGAGTAGTCTAATAGAAGATTTTGCTTGGAAAAATGTTGATTCTTGGAGGATTTTTTATTTTTCTATACTTTGTCGGTGGTGCCATATGTGAACTGCTCTTTTGTACACCCTTGTTGCACAGCTTTCTTTCAAAAGCCAAAGCGAAGAAAAAGAGCTTCCTTCTTTAGTAAGGATGGTTTTTCAGAGGGTAAATTTACTGTTTATTATCTGCTCTCTCAATTTCTTCACTGAAAATGACATGTTTTTTCTCTAGAAGGAAATAACAGGATTGCTATTAAATTAACAAATACATGCTTTCTGTATTATAAAATGTTGCAGGTTAATCACGACACAAAGAAATTTAACAACTTCATACAGAAAAGTCAATAATCAAAAGGCTGAACAAACCCAGATGTCATACCAAAGTTGGCATCCCTTGTGTAAAAAAATGGAAGCATGTTTTTCAGCAGGGTTTCTGTGTTTCTCAGGGGAATGTGTGGATTCTTTGATCAATGAGCGAGGTAGCTAGGTATGTCCCAACTTATCTACTGTTGGGACAGCGGAATTGGCTATACAGGCGTCTGTTTGGGTGTACGTTGGCTGTACATTCCTCCACTGGAGGATTTCCAGAGGCCTTGAAATGGAAAATAGCAGAAAAGCACTGGCCTAAACTGACCTTTGGCTTCCTTAAAATCTGGAGCCATTTTGTGTGCCTGGCCCTGTGCTCTCTGAGCCCTGATGGAGAGCGGGTTGTTCCCGTGCCAGCAGCCATTAATGCTGTTTTTTCAGCTTAGCCGTCGATGCCAACAGGCATGCCGGTGTAGTGTCAGCTTCTCTTCCTGGCACCAGCTGGAGAACTATTTTAGCAGAGTGAAGAGGCGGGGTCTGGGTGGTGGTCTTGATATTCTGCATACTGGATTTTGTCCAAATACCGGCAACCTCCAGCCTTCAGCTGCCATTCCTGTCCCTAAAAATAACTGGAACTGATTCTTGGGAGTTGCTTACTGAGTCTATGCTATAGAGCAGAGTATGTTCCTCACACAAGGGAGCAGTATGCCAGCAGATATTTGATCTCATGTAAGGTTAGGAGTGAGTGTTAACTGCCTTCACAACTGTTCCCCTTCTGCTTTCATCTGCTGTAGAATTTTGTTTTACTACACCTTGTGGAAATTTCCAGATATAAACAGTTGAATTCATGAAAAAGTAAAAGAGTCTTAACATAGAACACTTCAGGTATTAATCTGAATTAATCTGAATAATCTTCAATGTTGAGTAAAACATCAGTATGAATCAAAATAAAGAACTTAAAATGGAATGTTAATATAGGACCTTTATTCTCTGTATTATTAATTCTTAAATTGCATAAAAATTTAAAAAGTAATACTAAACTGGTAAAGGACAGTTAAAAATTATCTGACAGTTTAACTAACAAAAAGAATTCTATTCAATATCCTCTTCTTTTTCAAAGATAGTTCTCATTCCTGTACTGTGCAATATTACTGTTACCATGCAAACATTCTGAAATGCCACAAGGAATAAAACACAAATGTGTTTTTTGAATGGTTGAGAATTCATAGTTGCAGTTTGCTGGCCTTGGCCACCTGCAAGACCCTTAACCAGCTGCTGATTGCCTCCCTTTCCTCAAAAGCACAGGAGTTGAGGTAAAGACAGGGAGATCCTCAACACAGCTATTACTGCCATGGGAAAAATGTTTGACTTGTGGAACACTTTCAAAATTTATTTCTAAATGAATAAAATATTTAAATATTAATAAATATAAAAATAAATATCAAAATAAAAAAAAATAAATTAAAAATAGAATTGGATGGTGAAAAACAAATACTGAAAACACCCTCTTCTCATCCCTCTCTTCTTCTCAGGCTCAGCTTTAGTCCTTCATCCCTGATTCCTCTACCTCCTCCCTGGCCAGAAGTGCAGGGGGATGAGAAATGGGGGCTGTGGTCAGTCCATAACAGCTCCACTCTGTCTCTCCTTCCTCCTCATGTTGCTTCCTCCTCCCACATGGGATACAGTTCTTACCAGGGCTGAAGTTCTTCATGAACTCGTGCACCATGGGCTCTTCATGGGATCGCAAATCCTGCCAGCAAACCTGCTCCAGCATGGGCTTCTCTTTCCACGGGTCTACAGGTCCTGCCAGGAGCTCCAGCATGGGATTCCCGTGGGGACACACCTCCTTTGGGCATCCAGATGCTCCAGTGTGAAGTCCTCCATGGGCTGTAGGTTGATCTCTGTTCCACTGTGAACCCCAATGGAATACAGGGGGATAACCTGCTTCCCCATGGTCTGCATCACAGGCTGTGGGGGAATCTGTGCTGGAGCACCTCCTGCCCTTCTTTCTGCTCTCACTTTGGTGTCTGCAGGACTGATTTTCTTACATTTTTTTCACTTTTCTCTCAGCATTTTGCCCTTCCTGGCACAGGCTGAGTATCTCCAGTGGGTCTCCTGGAGGTGGCTGGAACTGGCTGTTTCTGGCATGGGAAAGCCCTGTCCTCCTCTTGCCAGGGGCTGCCCCACAGCCCCACTGCCAGCACCTGGGCACCTGCACCTGGCACATGAGATTTGTATGAATTGTTGGACTCCTGAGGAGAAGTCTGAGCACTGACCTGCACCAACCCCTCACCTCAGCTGTGAAGAGTACACACCAAAGACAGGACTGTATATACATTGTATGTGTGGGTTGTCATTTATGTGAGGTCTGAAAAAAAATGATTCTGAAGGGTACCTTTTCTTAAACTGCTAGCACTGTATCAACAAAATCAACAACATTCATCAAAATATTTTGAGGGGATCTAGATGTATCTTCCTTTCTGTTGTCACACAGAATGTATGTCGCACTGGAGTTCTTAGAGCAATGATAGAGATTTATTTTTGTGAGGTACCAAAATGGGAACATTTCTAGTCAACCCTCTTATACAGATAAGAATTTCAATGATATTCAACTTTGTCATCATTGCAGAAGAATCAAATCTTTAAAAAAAAAATTGTGTTGGAAATATGGAATTTTTAGTGCTATTTTGAAGCTCCAGGACTTTTCCTGAACAAAATATTATCTGTACTCTCATTCTCATTCTCACTCTCTTTCTCTCTCTCTCTCTCTCTCTCCATATCCCTATCTCTTGGTGTGACTCCAGGGTTATATATTTTTATTATAAAACCTACTAAATATGAAAAGTCGAACTTTGTTGCTTTGGGGCATCCTCAGCAGCTGGGGAATTGTACATATTCATAAAATTCAAGGATTACTTTCTTTATTAAGAGAAGATGGCTATCAGTTACTGTGATGTAGCTGGGTTTAATTTTACACTGCCATTCCTTTACACTGCTTTTGTTTTAAGAGTTTTGGTTTTGTAGTGCACACATGAAAATGGATTTGGTTTTTCTCTTGTTCCTTGCAGTCGGCTGTAATAGATCGTCACTAACAGCTTAATTTTAGAAAAACCCTGACAATTGCTAATGCAACTTGACTTGCATCTTGAGTTGGCATACATCTACTTCTTGTAATACTTACTGAAGTCTATTAAGAGCTTATAAATTTTAATACTTAAAAATTTTATGCAAAACATTAACTGACAGTTTGTTTGAATTTCAAGTTGCAGATGGTGTATTTGTCTTAAATAAACTGTGTTTGGAGACTTTGAAGTTAATAGCAGGACTGAGATTTTTGCAGAGCTGCTGGGCATCTGTGTCTCCTTTTGTCTTAATTCACCTGGAGTTATTGATGCACTTTTAAAAGTGATTTGTCTTGCAGAATTACACAAGCAAGTATGATCCCGATGTTCACTTGACCAAATGCCTAAACTTTTCCTCTGCCACTCTGCCACATATGTTCCAAAGGAGCATAGAAAGTTACATAGGCAAAAGAATGGGTGCTATACACGGCCCTCCAGCAGGGAAGAAAATGACTGTCTTTATTGATGACATCAACATGCCTCTGATTAACAAATGGGGTGATCAGGTAAAAGGAAAATATTAACGTTTGGGAGGGGGCAGTCTTACCATTGTTGCTGATGGAAATACTGATCTGTGGGTTGAAAAAAGGGGATAGGTTAGAAAAAAGGTATAATATGGATTAGAACAAATATGTTTACTAAATACATTTCCCCAAGCCAGTTTTTGACATGACTAATAAACTGTCAGCTCCAAAAGATCAAGGACAGTGTCAAGCCACTTGGTTCAATCATTGTAGTATTGAAGCCTTTTGGTTTGGTTGCATACAAAGCTAGTAGGATTTCCAAACTAGCAATCCTGAGAACCAATCTGGGAAAGGAAGCATGCAAATCCAAGGAACACTCAGAGGTTTTTCTTTGATTTGCTCTTGACTTTAAATTGCAGTTACTGTTACGTGAAATCTAAGCTGGTGGTGAGTCTAAAGAACAAGACTTATAAAGAAACTGAGGTTGTTGAGCCTTGACTAAAGAAAGCTTGGAGGAGATCTTATTGCTCTCTGCAACCATCTGAAAGGAGGTTGTAGTGAGGTCAGTGTTGATAGGACAAGGGGAAATGGTTTCAAGTTGTACTGGGGAGGTTTAGGGAATAATATTAGGGAAAAATTTCATCACCAAAATGGCTGTTGAGCCCTGGAACAGATTGTCCAGGGAAGCAGTGGAGTCACCATCCATGGAGGTATTTAAGAGAGGTGTGGATATGGCACCTGGGGACATGGCTTAGTGGTGGATTTGGCAGTACCAGTTTAATGGTTGGACTCAATGCTAAAAAGGCCCTTTCCAACCTAAACAATTCTATGATCTCATGAAAGACTAGCAAGCTGACATGAAAGACTAGCAAGATGTCTTGAGGTATCAAAGAAAGAATACTTATAGACCTATACTCTGAAAATATGACTTAAATTAAAAAAAAATCTGCTGAGAAAAAGCAATTTCCCTGCTTCCACTATAGGTCTGTACTCAGTGCCTCTGTGCAAGTGGACGTGTGACTGCACATTGTGCTAAATTAACCATTCTTTGTCACTATCTAAGCACTTGTGTCAACCTGAAGATATAGTCTGGATTGAAAATTGAAAGTGCTGTCTTTTCTTAAATTGAAATCATGCAAACCCAGTTGAATGTCTGACTTCATGTCCACAACTACTTAGCACATGAAGCTTACATGCAGCCAATGCACTGCATCTGAGTGCTTGGTTGCCATGTTGCATGTTGACAACCTTGAAACACTTAACACTTTTTTTTTTTTTTTTTTTTTAATCTTGGCTATATTTAGATCACCAATGAGATTGTAAGACAGCTGATGGAACAGAAAGGTTTCTACAGTTTGGAGAAGCCAGGGGAATTCACAAATGTGGTTGACATCCAGTTTGTAGCTGCTATGATTCACCCTGGGGGTGGTCGGAATGACATCCCACAGCGCCTGAAACGCCAGTTCACCGTCTTCAACTGCACACTGCCTTCTACTTCCTCTATTGATAAGATATTTCAAACAATAGCTGAGGGCTATTTCTGTGAACAGCGACATTTCCCCGCAGAAGTGTGTAAACTGGCTTCAGCACTAGTGTCTACAAGTCGCAAGGTTTGGCAAATGACAAAAGCAAAGGTAAAATTCTATCTGTTAAGCCCTTGAAACATCTGACCCAGGCCTTTTGTACTGTTGTGTGCATTAGTATTTCATATTGTGAAGCTGTGACCTATGGGTATAACTGCTGGCTGATGCCTCTGTTCTGAATTGGTTGCTCTCAGCACCAAGTTACTGATGAAAATCCTAATCATATGCAGTGTCTTCTGTAGCTGATATAAGCATCACCTTATAAACATATAATATGGTAAGCATAGCTGATAGGAAGATTGAGAGATCTTCCAGCTGAAAAAGTGTTGAGAGCACAAGGAACCAGAAATTAAAAATTAGATAGGAATCTTCTGTGATTGTGAGCAATTTAAAGATCTGAATTTTAGGAAAGAAGTCAAATTTGGCAGAGAGGGAATCAGTTAAAAACACATAAAATCTGGTATTTGGTAATTTATAAATATTTACTTTTTCCATTTCAAACAGACTGTTAAAAACATTTGACTGCAATTCCTGGGGCGAATTTTGCTTTGAAAGAGAAAAAAAAATAGATATAGAATGAAATTTGAAAAAAACATAACTACAGCGTAGATATGTGTGTCAAATTTGTTCTTCTCCTGAGAAAAGTGGAGGAGAGTGGTGGAAAAATAGAGATTTGTAAAATTCCTGTCCAGAAAAGGTTGGTCAGAATTTCACAAACAACTCACTGTAGGCCTATAATTGGTTTACACAGAGAAATAGAGGAACCTCTAATGAAACTACTTACTACTCACTATTAATCAATATATTCAACAGAACTGGTGCTTATTACTACAAATTAATTTTTTCCTAGAGAAAATGTAGCTTTTGGTAGGTTATAAAAATTTTACAATATTTATATTTATTATTTCACAAAATACCATTTTCTCAAATCCTTCCCTTCCCTTCCCTTCCCTTCCCTTCCCTTCCCTTCCCTTCCCTTCCCTTCCCTTCCCTTCCCTTCCCTTCCCTTCCCTTCCCTTCCCTTCCCTTCCCTTCCCTTCCCTTCCCTTCCCTTCCCTTCCCTTCCCTTCCCTTCCCTTCCCTTCCCTTCCCTTCCCTTCCCTTCCCTTCCCTTCCCTTCCCTTCCCTTCCCTTCCCTTCCCTTCCCTTCCCTTCCCTTCCCTTCCCTTCCCTTCCCTTCCCTTCCCTTCCCTTCCCTTCCCTTCCCTTCCCTTCCCTTCCCTTCCCTTCCCTTCCCTTCCCTTCCCTTCCCTTCCCTTCCCTTCCCTTCCCTTCCCTTCCCTTCCCTTCCCTTCCCTTCCCTTCCCTTCCCTTCCCTTCCCCTCTTTCTCTGAAATCTGTGTGAAAGTAAAGACCTGGCTGTTGCTACTGTCATTTTTTCCTTTTACAGTTGTCTCTTAAATGCCAAGCTTGTATTTCTGCTTTAACATAAGACTGAAGTCTGTGAAAATATCATTCGCTTACACTTAATAATAGTAGAAAATATTATCATTTAGCAGTTATTCAAGTATATTTAATGACATTATTTTGTAGATGTTACCAACTCCAGCTAAATTTCATTACATCTTCAATTTACGAGACCTCAGTCGTATTTGGCAAGGAATACTTACAGTTACCCCTGATGTCTGCCAGAGCATCAGTGTTTTGGTAGCCTTATTCCAGCATGAGTGCAGACGTGTTATTGCAGACAGGTTCATCAGCCAAAGTGATAAAGACTGGTTTGAAGATATGATGAGGAAGGTAAGCAAATAGTATTTTCATATTTTCCACAGAAAGACGCCAGTGACATATTTCATTATTAAAGCAATCCTTAATATATTGTTGTAGATTGTTTCTGAGGAACACGGTCAAAATCTGTTTGGACATGATAAATGCACGGAATTATACTTTGTGGATTTCTTGCGTGATGTCCCAGAGACTGCTGGAGATGAACCTGATGATGCAGAGTTTAAGGCTCCTAAAATTTATGAGCCTATCCCATCTTTGCATTGCTTGGCTGAAAGATTACAGATGTTCATGCAACAGTACAATGAAACTGTCAGAGGATCAAAGATGGATTTAGTATTTTTCAAGGTATTACTGCTTGTAATTGTATTAATACAGAAAAGTGCCTGGTCTTTTGCACTTAGTGATACATAGATCTCGTATGTTTCTATCACATTATTTTGGAGATGGTGCAGAGCAACTAGGTTGTTTATACAGTGCACACAAAGTCATCTTGCTTTCCTGAATGTTACCTCCTTGTCAAAGGTCTTGATGCACAATGCTTACTTCAACTTTAGATTGGGTGGTCTGATCGAATTTTAGGGCATTTCAGATTAGCTCTCACCCCAAGATAACTACAGCAATTGAATAAGAAATGCCTATAGTGCCCTTGATTTTACTTTTGTCAGTCTATTTAGAGAGCATGTAAACAGGTCAGCTAAAAGGCTGGAGGAGTCCTTTCTGCTTTTCTTTCTGCCCCCTAAGGGGCACGCCCTCAGCTCTGCTGATGACAAACTGTGCATTTGACATTGCTTCATACAAGCTTGATACAGGGACATTTCTCTTGGGCTAGCCCTGCTGCCCACTGAAGTCAGGGGAAATCTCCTGCTGATTTTGATGGGTCAGGATGTACAGGACTGTGTCTTTGGCATAGGCTCCAGAGAAGCCATCTAACTGTTGGGAAGCAGTTGCTTAGTGACATGCTTCTAATTGATTATGCAATGCATCATTTTTGCATCTCTTCATCCCCTTTTCTCTCAATACACAGGATGCAATCATCCATTTGATTAAAATATCACGGATTATTCGCACTCCACAAGGAAATGCATTGTTGGTGGGTGTGGTTGGATCTGGAAAACAGAGTCTGACCAGACTAGCATCATACATTGCTGGATACGAGAGCTTTCATATTACTTTAACAAGGTAACACAATGCCATGTACATGGACATTTGCTGCCTAATTTGTCATTGAAATGAACTCCTCACAATCAGCTTAAAGAAATGCAAACGTCTCAAACATTTTATCCCTCATTGTAAACTGTATTTCTGGTCTTATATAGCCAAACTGCAATATGATAATTTATGTCAATGAGTTAATATTTTGTAGTGATGGAATTCTGTAATTTATAGAAATTTGAAGTGAAAGAGAGTAGCTACTGCCTTCCTTCTGTGTCTCTTTTGACATAGGGTTTACAGGGGTTAGCAATGAAGACCAGCAGAGTGTATTCTCCTTTGCAAACTATTTAAAATGCTGAGAAATATTCTTTTGCAAGATATATCAGATCTATGAATAATGGTATGAGGCTTCTGATGAAAGGAAAGATAAAGAAAGATATATCACAATCTCTTCCTGTGTCCCAGAAGCAGAAGAAAGAAACACTGAGAACAAACAAACAAACAAAAAGAGGGAAAGAAAAAACCCAGAGTGATAGAACAGAATCCCTAGATTTCCCAGACTGATGAGACAAATATATGGCAATGAATATGGAGGGAGAAAAAAATGAAATTAGTAGTGAAGAGTGGATGCTGGGTCATGTTTTGTCTCTACGTATAATTTCCCATAACTGGTAGATATTGAACCAGATACACTGCTATTCTGACTCAGTAGAGAAATTCTTATGTTCCTATCAGAATACCACAAATCACTGTAATAACTGTAGCTGATACATACAAACTGAAGAGTTGGATTGTTTTCCAGGCTTTGCAGTGCTTGCTTTATGGGTATTTATAGAGCAGAAATAAGATGGAGCTGAAAGAGAATTGGGACACTTCCTGTGTGGCATATTTAATATATGAAGAATGGCTCATGTGTGTATTGCATGAATTACTTATGATTTTGAAGAGATTCTTTGAAGAGACTCTTGGAAATAAGAGGCTGGTTACAAAGAAAAGAGGCTTCTAATTTCAACTTTACTTGGCTAGGGACAAAACCTGCCATTTTATTAGCCTTACTTTACGTCATTTTATATTGCACAATCTGAAAAGTGTTGTTGAATTTGTGTGGACTTCATCTGAATCTTACAGTATGCACCAGCTATAAGACACATAACAACAGAACCAGTCATGGTCTCCATTAGCAGAAGAGCTGATCAGCCCAAGTGATAATGTTCAAACATCATTTCTGGGCTTAATTTTAGTTAAGCCATATAACACAATAAACCCCTTAGTTTCATTCTCTTATGTCTCTTAATGATTTCCTTTAACCTGCTCTCCATATGTTCAGAAGATAATCCAGCTGTATTTACGTAATAGTTACAGGTATCAGAACCTACTTGACAACTTAATCCTGCTGTATTAACCTATTTCTAACAAAGAACTTACGTCTGCAAACCATGGGGATACAGAACAGCATCATAATTGCCTTAGATATAGTTTTGCTCTCACCATACTTTTTCCTAGCACATTATTTTGTTGACTTTTACCTCATTTCACATGATTTGTGTTACTGAGCATCCACTTTGGGAAAATGTTTAAGAAAAAGAAACCTAAAAAATGTAACCAGGTGCTATGGTATTAATTTCTTATTTAGATTTTTTTATTGCCTTAAGGAAGCTGATCCAGATAATACATATCTCCTAAGATGATCTGTAATTCTTGTTCTCTCTTTCCTTAACCCTTTTCTATTCCAGAACATATGCCACCAGCAACCTTTTGGATGATCTGAAAACGTTGTACCTTACTGCTGGGCAAAAAGGACAGGGTGTTGTCTTTATATTGACAGACAATGAAGTCAGAGATGAATCTTTTCTTGAGTACATGAACAATGTTTTGGCTTCAGGTGAAGTCTCAAATCTTTTTGCACGAGATGAAATAGGTGAAATCACACAAGACCTGATTCCAGCAATGAAGAAGGAGTACCCAAGACTTAGTCCCACTGGTGAAAATCTTTATAATTACTTTATTGCCCGAGTTCAGAAAAACTTGCATGTTGTTCTTTGTTTTTCTCCTGTTGGGGAAAAATTCAGATCTCATGCACTCAAATTTCCAGGTCTGATTTCAGGCTGTACCATGGACTGGTTCCAGCATTGGCCTAAAGATGCTCTTGTGGCAGTTGCACAGCATTTTTTAGCTTCTTACCATATTGAGTGCACAGATGAAGTGAAACAGAGTGTTGTTAACACAATGGGAACAATTCAAGATATTGTAGCTGAAAAATGTGTTGAATACTTTGAACGATACAGGAGACGAACTTTTGTAACACCAAAATCTTACCTGTCCTTCATTGGAGGCTACAAAGCTATTTACAAAGAGAAGTTTGCCAGTCTTGGAAGTTTGTCTGAGCGCATGAGAACAGGTACTGTAAAAGCTTCTTGATTTTTGTTTCTTTCTTTGTTTTTAGAAGGGTGAGAAGAATCTGAATAAAAGGATGTAAAAGTATGAATTTAGATTGTGAGCTCACATTCATTTGGAAGCAGACTCATATATGAGTTCAGCTGTGTTATGTGTGATTAGAAAATACGCAGAAGTTTTGTTTCAATGTACTTTATGAATGTGCATATTAGAGAGGAGTTTTGGAAATAGTAAGCAGTTAAAATACCTGAAACTCCTGCTTTGACATGTATGTATGCTGAGGAACTACTGAGATCCTAGTTTTCACATGTAAGCATGCCAATAGTAAATTGTTGAAATGTAATTATATGCTCATATTCAGTCCCTCTGAAGTATTTTGTAAAGAAACAGGTATATGCCAAAGGTAAAATTTCAGAAATATTGCTGTGCACTTGGTCATACATGGTAAACAATTAAAGAGTCTCCTAAATTGAATGCTGTTTGGAAGTGAATGTAAACTTAAACTCTTTCTTCTCCCACCACTGACAATTGCAGACCTGACCTATGTATATTTATGTCCAAAGTGAAAGGGTGGTTGACTGTCTGGAAGGACAACTATGGGGGTTTTTGAGTTAGAAAAATATGATTCATTTGGATGCATGCATTTATAGATGAGGATGTTTGTGCTTAAGAGATTTTCTCATAATTTATTCAAATTATTGGATCATTGTATTGCTCAAGAATCTGTAGGTTTTTTTACCCCCATCTCATCTGGACCTCCATGTAATGTTGACTTTAGAAGCTCAGCCTACTCTCCTTGTGTCTTCACTTTCATTGCCAGGTTCCTTCTCTTTGTTTTGTACAGAGTACAGCCTAGTACTTTTTGTTTTCATGGATTTCAGAAATTTCACACACAATTGTTAAGAGTGTCATTCGCAGTGCTGTTTTTCAGTGTGTGTGTTTAATATTTAGTCTCCATCTCATATATAAGAATATAAACAATTGATCAAGTGATCAAGTGACAGATTCTGGAGGCTTTTATGCATACCCCCCCCCCCCCCCCCCCCCAAATTTCCCCTGCTTAATTTTGGTGTTCAACCAATGAGATCGCCCACTGGTGTTCCTAAATATGAATCTGAACAACTTATTTAAAATATCCCCATTGCTCCAGTGAGGTTACTCTCTCCATAGGTCTTCCTGTTGCTAAAATGGAACTTTTTCTACGACAGGTCTTGCAAAACTAATGGAAGCTGAGGTTTCTGTAAATCAACTTTCCAAAGAATTGGTTATGAAGGAGAAAGATTTGGCTGTAGCTTCAAAAAAAGCTGATGAAGTTTTATTGGAAGTAACTATGAAAGCCCATGCTGCAGAAAAAGTGAAAATGCAGGTGCAAACAGTGAAAGACAAGGCTCAGGCTATTGTGGATGACATTGCCATTGATAAAGCAGCAGCAGAAGAGAAGCTTGAAGCTGCAAGACCTGCACTGGAAGAAGCCAAGGCAGCCCTGCAGGTCAGAAGGAAATATATGCTGAACATGCATGTAGTTAATGATTATTATGTGCAATAATATGGCTTGTGCTTCTAACTTGGGGTGAAAAAAGAGGATTGAAAGAATGGCACCGGCCTGTGAATCCTTGTAGAAAAGCCCCTGAAAACTGAAGAGGGGAAGAGGTAAGGTGGGCAGTACTCTGCTGTCAGGTAATAAAGCAGTCGTAGAGTGGGACCACCTTTAGGGCTTTTCTGCAGTAGTGCTTCTGAGTGACCTGCAAACCTCCAGGAATTGCATTACATATACATTCCTCCTGAAAGAACATCTTTCTTTGCAATTGAGTGACTCCTTAAAAAGGACTATTTTCTTCTATAATTTTTCAGACAATAAAACCTTCTGACATCGCAACTGTTCGCAAACTGGGTAAACCTCCTCACCTGATAATGCGGATCATGGACTGCGTGCTGCTTTTATTCCAAAGGAAGATAGACCCAGTGACACTAGATCACGAGCACCCAGGTGTGAAGCCATCATGGACTGAGGCTCTGAAGCTAATGAATAATTCAGGATTTCTCAGCATGTTGCTTACTTTTCAGAAGGTAAGTCATTAATAGGGGCACTAAAGCTTCAATAACCATCTTCAGAGTTCACATGAAAGTGTTTTCTACCGTCAAAGGCAGTTCAAAACTGTTTTGTCTATCTATAGTTGAAGATACTTTGTGACTATTCTTCATTTTCATGGTTCATTATATCAGTAATTTTTCTCCATGCAGTGGCTTCTAGCATACAGAAGTATCTCAAGCACTAGACCAAATCTTGAGAAGCTTAGTGTTATCTTATTCAGGCAGTTCCTGTATCTAAGTAGGGATTTGCCTTAAAGGGGCCCACTCCTGGTTTTTCAAATGGCTCACCAGGCCTGTTTGCCTATAAGGCACTCAACAGTTATGTCTCCAATATGCTGTGGAACTAGCAGAAAATAAGAAAAAAATGAGCAGGAAAGGTAGTGAGATGGTTTGGGAACTTTTGGAGTTCTTTCACTAGAAAAATAGTGAAATGAAGAATAATCTTATTATCAACTGTAAGAAAATTACAAGTGAACAGGTTTTTATTTCTGTGAGGACACAAACTTTTGCAGCGAGACGATGGAAAATTCTCCATAGGGAAGAGAAGAAAGATGTCACAGGTAGCTGGACCAGAAAAAGATCTAGGGTAGAATATGAAATAGCAGAATCATAGCCCAACTTTATAATCCAGGAGACAAAGCAGATTTCAGCAAAACCTGGCTTTTCTACAGTGATGTAGAACTTACTTTCATTTGTACACTGATGTTTAATCTACTTAGCTGTGCATTTTGCTGATGCCTTTTCTAAGCTGCTGGAGTGTTTTTGTTGTGAGTATCATTCTCACTATCCCCAGGAGCCATTTCTCCCAGAGAGCTATATTGTGGAAACTTGCACTGCCTCTGTAGACAGTTTTTTCCTGGGGCTGTCAGTCTGGTCACTTTTCCAAGTTCTATCTTCTCTAAACAGAAAGAGAAAATTAGTTTTAAGACAGCAAGGACCAATTATGCACTTCATACTCAAGCTTCTGTCTAATAAGACTTCCAGTTTTGGTACTTATTAATAGTCTGTGTATTCCTGCTTGTAGTTGGCAGCACATTTAACTCAGAGGAGTCAGAACAACTTCTGTGGTACCAAGTTCTTGCAGGAAGTGATACTTACCAATGTGGGGTAGAATACTGGACTGCTTCAATCCCTGATGGGGTCCTTGACATGCTATCCTCCTGCTCCATGTCTCAATTTGAGTATATATGACAAGAAAGCTCATTGTGTCTGGAGTTCTGAGTAGACTACACTGCTTACTTGTTTGTGAGATTTTTGTTTTCTCCTAATATTTTTTAGGCAATGAAAATTAGTGGATGAAGTTCATTGAGTTGAAAATTAATTACTTGTAATGAAAAGCATGATATTTTCCAAGCTTTTGAACAGAGGTTTAGGCCATTGCTGATTGATCTTTGCTTCACCTTTGCCAGCTTATTAGGTCATTATTTTGAGTAGGAGAATAAAGAAGTCAAGATTTATGTCCAGCACTATTTTACATTTTAGCAAACGATCATAGTGAAAACATCACCATGGCTGATCTTGGGAGTAATATAGTGAATGTCTTTTATTAGAGTAGCTAAGGATCAGGTAAGTACTAGGCAGTCCTTTCTGCTGTGCAGAAAAACAAGAAAAGGGTAAATTGCTTGACGGTATGAATAGCAGATGATTTTTAGATGCATTAAAAGAAAGGCATTAATACATTGCCAAAAAAAGGGATGATTCTTAACATGTCTATTGTTAAGCAGTCGTTTTTAGCCTGTATAAGCTCTTCTACTCTCTACCTTGCTCGAGGAGATGAATTCCATTTTCTCCTGACACTTACATAATTACAGATTAACCACCATCATCAAAGATCTGGCTTTTCATGTTCTCAGCAGATCATGAAAGAGGGGGGGAAAAAAAACCTGGGATTAGATTAACAGCTGAAAGAAATTTCTTTTACGGTTAAGGAAAAGGGTTAGCTCCGGTGAAGACAGTGCATTGCAGTTTCACCCTTTTCCTTCCGAAAGCTGCATGTTTGGTTCCTTTAGCTGTGTTCACATCAGTGCCTGTCTGACTCCATGGTGAGCTTGTTTATGGAACTAGAATGGAAGAAAATTATTCAGTAGTTTTCTGACTTATATTTCTATCATAACCATTTCCAAATTACATCACTAAGCATTGGTGAGGGTGTTAAAGATGGGGCAAGGACATCTGGTTGAGGGGGAAAGGG
Source organism: Prinia subflava (assembly GCF_021018805.1). Lineage (NCBI taxonomy): Eukaryota > Metazoa > Chordata > Aves > Passeriformes > Cisticolidae > Prinia > Prinia subflava. The sequence goes on from NC_086247.1 coordinate 61,827,445, forward strand.
AAAAAGGTGCAGTGTTGTAGCAGCAATAACTTAGAACAGCTAAATTGTCATGGAGCTATGAGCACTAATAACGTCTGTAAATCCTATGCATCAAATAGGGATATTAAATGCCAGCTCAAGTCAATCTGTTGCAATGGAAGTAGGAGTTATTTTCAGGAGTTCACAAAAAACTACTAATCTGTCCTTTACAAGAGTGAAAGGCAACAGTGTTGCTTTGTTAATTTATTCTGCAAGAAGTGATACCCCATGGTTTTAAAAATAAAAATGCTTCTGTGAAGCAGACCTTATTCAAAACCCCATTTTAATTTTTTTTCTTTCTATTGACTAGGACTCAATTACAGAAGAAACTGTAGAGCTTTTAGAGCCTTATTTGGACATGGAGGATTATAATCTTGAGACTGCTAAAAAAGTGTGTGGAAATGTAGCAGGTCTTTGCTCATGGACACAAGCAATGGCTTACTTCTACGGTATTAATAAAGAAGTTCTTCCTCTTAAGGTATTTTGTACTGATAATTTTATTTTCTGAGAGATGAATATAGTCAAGTGGAAAAAAGAATTGTTTTGGCTAAAAAAGAGATTCTTGCTTCTTCACACCCAGTTGTTAAGACAACCACACGGGGATTTAATATGCCCTGGCAACTTTTACCCTAACACACAACTACACACGCTACAAGTTGTTACTTGTGTGGACACAGTAAGTATTCAGTTGGCTCTTTATAGAGCCTGTCTAGCTGTACTTGAGAGATTGTGATACCCTCTCTGCCCTCAGAGTGGGTGCCAGGCACTGTGGCTTCAAGAAAACTCTTCGGTCCTACTTGCCTGGGAAGGAACCTACTCATTGTGGTCATGATAGCATCTGGGAGAGGAGAGATCAGTCTTGGCACAGAATCATTCTTTAAGGAATTTAGCTGGAATTCATCTCCTCCAAAAAATTTTGGAGTTTCAGACTACTACGTGCAAGTATACATAGTAATGAAGAAAGTAGTTATGAGGAGGAGAATTCTGTTGAAACATTGAACTGAAGGAGAAAGGGATCCGCCACTGTTGTGTGCATTCCTACAGATAGCTTTATTGTCTTGGAAATGCTCCATTTATGAGCATATTGAAAAAAGGGACTTTGCATATTTATATAATGATTTATAGTCATTGCTCCTACAGTCAGTTTTATGGTTCCTTTCTGAAGAAATACATCCAATCCATTATGCTTCCACTTCACTCGTGTTTGGTTTCTTATTGAATAAGTCACCGTGTCAATGGTACAGTCAAAACTCTCAGCATAATCTTTTCATATACCTAGACAGATCTGATTCAAATATGTTAAAAGCATTTTTTAAATTCAAGTAACTCAAGAGAATGCTGTATTTTTGTGATATGTAGTTTTTTTCCCTTTCAAATGGATGTTCACTAATGAAAAGAGAATTTGAAATGTTGCTATTGAGAGCTATAAAAGGGAGAAAGACCTGGGGGAAACAGTGGCTTTATATGCAAATGCAACCCTGAAAGTGTAAAACCTGCTCTTGTAGTTTTTATTTGAATATATATGATTTAAGATTACATATAAATTTAGCTCTGTGTTCAAGTACTTGCATTCTTGTCACACTGTAGCTGATAAAAAATGAAACACGTATATTGGCAAAGTGGTGCCTATTGTCAGGTACAGCAACAGTCACAAATATTTTAAAAACTGAAGATGACAAAGGGAGGGAGGGAGAGAGGGAGGGAGGGAGGAAGTGTCTGAAGTATGCAGAAGATATTGCAGGAAGCAGTGGAGTGATGCTAAGAAAATAATTGAAAATAAATGTACAATTAAACTGCAAAAAGTGCCAGCCCGGGCTAATCCATCCAGTGCTAAAAGCAGGTTTACTGAATGAATTAATCAAGCTGCTTTATCCTAACTGCTGTTCTAGGATATAAATCCCCTTCATCACCTGCAAAATGGATTCAATATATTTTTAAATTGCATCTTAAGTGAGAGTCCTTGCCTCATTTATCCTAAATATGACAACCTGTGAAAACTAATTAATAGTGACTTACATTTTAGCAAATACAGTGTGCAAAAATCACCTAATTCCTAGGAATGGATACTGGCATTCTTTAGATAAGTGACCTGCAGCCCAAGGGTCATTAGTTAGACTTTCCTGTAAACTTTCAGCATGAGGATGAGCTGTTCCTCCCCAGATTGCTATATAGTAAACCAGCCTGCTGCACTAACCTGGGAGTTTTGAAGCACCATCTGCTCCTCATCCACTATAAAAGCAGAGTGGAGAAGCCCTGACTTTTGCTGTGATACTGTCAGCCTCCAATTAAAATACTGTGTATAGGAGTGTAATTTTCCTTAGGGATGTCTCCAGTGACTTTAATTGAGTTCTCCTTAGGCTGTTATGGTGATCAAGGGAAGTTTGTGTACAGTTTATAAATTCTGTTTGATACTGAGGATCCTCCCTGTCAAACTCAGTTTTTAAGTATGAGACTTTATTGCCTTTTCTACTTGCATTGGTCTCCATGCTGAACTAAAAACCACAGCGGACAGTGGAAGGAAATCTTGTATCTGAAGAAGAGGTAATACTCAAGGAGTGTTGAGATTTGATAGTTGTCCATTTAAATAAGCATGTCCTTGACAAGGTGATGCCCACTGGGCAGGAAAACAAGCATGCAAATCTGAATTCAAGGCCCACAATAACTGTGGAAGGAAAGCATGTACTTTGGGGGGTGAAGGGGAGGTTTAGATCACCTAACGAAACAGAATCAGGTCAGGACATGTAACTGAACCGAAAACATGGAAAGTCTTTCAATAGTTAATACAGACTGTGGAAAGCAGATAAGAGATATGATTTCTGTGCCTTTCAAGGGTTGTTCTAACCCCACAGAATGGTCACTGATAGCAAAGACAGTGACGCCAAGATTTTATTAATGTCTCTCTGCATTGATCTGTTTGCATGTGTACATACGTATATATGTGTGTATATGTGCATGTGTGTATGTATTTTTTTAAAATTTGTATTGGTGAGGTACAAACAGTGTTTTTAGAAAGTCTGCAAAACTTGTGTATGTCTTTGCATGTTTTTACAATCTTTCCCTAAGCAGTGATGGATACAAGTATATAATGATATTGAGTCTTTGGGAAAGTTGATCCCAAAACAACAGAGAGTCTATGGGAAAAGTCTGCAGTAATCTGGGACAGGGGCAGTTCTGAGACTGCATTTCCATGAAGAGTTTTCAGCCAGATGCCATGTGCCCAGAACCGTTCTGAAGCAAAAGGCAAAGATGAGCCTTTAGCACATCCCTTGAAGTTCAGGAGCAGAGTGACAGAGTCCAGGTTCAAGAAGCCTTCTGTCCTAATCCAGCAGCAGTGAATTGTCACTATAAGAACAGTGGACTTTGGAAGCTGAGATTTATTAACAAAAGGCATGCTAGGAAAGCTCCAGATCATCCTTACCTGTAGTGAACTCTATAGTTTTGGATGCTTTTTTTTTTTTTCCTAATGGGATTCTCCTAGTAACATTTCCTGAAATTACTGAGCAGCAGTTGCTCTTCAGAGTGATTACAGGTTGATCTGGACATTCCATTCAAGAGCAGGAATAATATTAAATGGTACAAGGCGTCTTTTTGTTGGAGAAGTAATTTTTATTGAACTGCTTCCTTGGATCAAGGTCAGATATACTCGGTACTTTGCAAAATTGAGTTTTTCAATGAATGACTGAGAAACTTTATGTCTATGTCAATGCTAATAAATTAAATAGTAGTACTAGTGAATTTTTTTAGGCACTGGAAAGTGATCATTTACACTGGTAAATTAGAATGTTAGAATGATCCCTAGTGTGGACTTGGTCTTGGCTAAACAGCTTTTTTCAGTAGTCTCTGGGCACCTTTCTAGTGTGATCCAAGAACCTTCCCACATGGCTGTCAGCATGCAGTCATACTGTTTTTGAGACTGGGAGAGCTTAATGTGAGATTTTTTGTTCTGGTTAACCTCAGTGCCAGAGAAAGGTCCTGGGCATGTTTCATTTAAGAGTATAGCTGTGACTGTAATTATGTTTATTTGTTCTGGTTTTGTGTGGAATACAAAAATGTTAAGAAGGACAGGATCATCTCACCTGGTATAAAGTCCTCTCTGAGGGCAGCTCAGAAGAAGGCAAAACAGCTGCTTAACTCTTTTAAGTTGCGGCCCCTGCTGGCACAGATGCTATCTCCGTACCCGCCCCGCGCAGACAGATGCAGAGAGCAGGTAGCAGCATTGACTAGAAGAGGTGATGACAGGATTGTCAGCCTGGTTCCCCACAATGCCAAAGGCAAGGAACGGCTGAGGCTGCTGTTCTCACAGGAGCCCAGGCATGTTGCAGTGTAGCACCACTTCTCCAGGAACGCAGATCAGTGTGTGGACCTCACGTCTTAAATCCTCATGATTCATCCGCATAAAATCCCTTTATTCAGGCTTTCACACTGCATCCAGCTGGAACAAATTGTGTATCCTTGCCTTGCTGCGTGATTCTGAGGGATGAAATGAGGGGTGTGAGGCTTGTTCACAGAGCAATGCCACTAAAATTAGAAAGGCCACAGTGGTTCTTAGTGGTTGGGAAACATGTTTCCTTCCTGCCTATTATTGGCTGGAAATGTTTGTATGGAGCTGATTGCAGCTGTAATAGTCTTCTTGTGCAGAAGATTCTCTTTGGCAGCAAAACTTGCCTCCTGCTCTCGTGGCAGAGCTCTCTACAGGAGGCTGCCAGCCAACCTGTCGCTGATGTCAATACAAAAGCCGTGTTTGTACCCATGAAATTTTGAAAACTCTAGTTTGGGGAAAAAAACCCCAACAAAACAGGAAGAAAGCAAATAGTGATGATTTCAGAGGGTGATCTGAAACAAGTAGTCTTCCTGCCTTTGGAAATCACGTAGGTTGGTCATCCTGGTATATTGGCTGTCAGTCTTGTTCAGCCAACCAGTGTTCATAACATATGATCAAGTAGCCTATAAATCAAACTTATATTATAATGTCTTATAATTTGTTATGATTACTCTAAAATTGGCCGAAAATTCTGGTTAAATTATCTGTAAAATAGTTTCTTATTATAGGTCATCTTCCAGAAAATCCGTAAAGTCTTGTGTAAATAATTTTAGAGATTTTTTTTCAGGTTAGTATACAACATACTTTTTTTTATTCATCTCTGAAATACCTTTTTGTTGTTCCTACATCTTCAAAGCTGATAGCCTTTTAAGAGTTTTTAAGAATGGGAAGTCTGTTTTATCAATCTTTTTACACTTTTCTGGTAGTTTACTGCTGCACAGAGACCCACTTTTCATATTTACAAGGCATCATTGCTGACATGTATTGGGAGTTCACATGCCCATCCTTTTCCATTGTAGTTCACATCCTGCTGTGATAAATCTCAAGGTGTTATATGAAACCACACAGCCAGGTGTAAGTTCTCTGTTGTTCCAGCTGTTCTGCCAAGGCTCTTCTTCGCAACCCTCCAAGGATCTTGCTTTTGTGTAACCTCAGTGTTTGTCAGCTGGGACTGAAACAATATGTCATGGTATTGTTTGACTCCCATTTTTAGCCCTCAGAGAATTCAAGGGTATGAGGATGCTCTGCAGTGGGGAAGGAGACAGGGAGAGGTAGAAGAGGGTTGGTGCAGGGCTCCTTTTGGATCTCGGTGAGAAACACCTGACAACAGATGGCTAAATGAGGTATCTGTTTTAATAAGACAGAATAATAAGAGGCATTTAAGATAGTTTGAATGGCCAAAAGAGAAAGTTTTCTCTTCATGAACTGGATCTGTTCTGCTCAGGATACCATGGGCAAAGCTATCCTTGGCTCTCTCTGTGCTGCATGAATGTGAGGTGTCCAGCATTTGAAAGGATGTAAAGTTTACTCACTGTTTGTCTTTTTCTTATGAATCTCTTTCAGGCAGTTGTCTCATTAAGCCATTTGTTGTCAGGCCTTTCTTATTCAGATGCACAAGGAACCCTGCACTATCTCTCTCTCTTTTGTATCTCACCCTTTCCCCTGGTGCAGGGCACAGTAACACTACATCACCTCCAAAAAACTCCTTTGCTGTTGGAGCTTTGCCCAATGGTCCAAGATTCACTAACACATAACAGCAGTTGTTCTGAAATCTGCTTATCTGGGTTTAATCAAGACTGCTCACTGATTGAGCAGTGTTTATTTCTAGGTGATACTCTTTAATGTGTTTTTTTGATAAACAGTGAGGAAAAAATATTTCAGCATGCTTACAAGATGGAAATTTTGTGAGCAGCCATTTTACTGGTTCATCTGATTTCCAAAATATTTTTTTATCTCTAGGATCTGTCAGCATAGCAGGTGGCTACAGTAGATGAAACTTTACTGACAGTGCTATTCTCTAGCATGTACTCTGTACAAATACCTGGATTTGTAAAATACATGGACACAGGCACATGTGATTTACCTGTACCCCATACACATGTATGCATCATACATGGACATAGATATTAGCAACCTACTTCATTGATTAGTACATATATGCTTCTCTAATTCCCTGCTCACAAACCACTCTTTTGAAATAAACCAGACCCCAGCCCATGGTTATGCTGTTAACTAGGAGTTACCCCTTAAGAGAGATGCCTTCTACTGCTACTCTTCTGGTGTGGGGTAATGCTAGTGTCAAGTTTCATACTCAAAACAGGTTTATAGATTCTTGGTTTCAATCTTCGTAACTGTTATAGAAGAAAAAAACAGAAATAAGATACATGATATTTAAACAAGCTTTTAAAAATATTCAGAGTAAATGGAAGCAACCTTTATCTGTAAGTGTGAATTTCATAAGAAATTTGTCAGGCTCTAATCCTTTGCAAATGTATATGGAAATACATTCTGAATTCACAGAATATTTTTTTCAACCCTGTTAGGAATATAAAAGTTAAGAGGCCACATTTAAATGACTGGTAAGTCATCATGCAAATTTATAGAGAGAAGTGAAAAAAGTCTCTAGAGCTTTACTTTCCAGAGGAGCAAAAAATGCATTTGTTATATTTTTGTTGTAGAAGTAATTGATGGAAAAAGAGAACAGAAGAGCAGTTTTTGATATAAAGTTTATTATTTTATAATCAATGAAGAAATTATTAAAGAAGAAATATATTAAATTTCTTTTGTGCTGAGAATATATTACAGGAAGCATATATTTATAAGGCATTGTATATGTTGCCTCATATGTCTTGTAAACAGCTATTTCAAATTGTATTGTGATTTAAAACCATTGGTCATTGTGTGAGCAATAGACAGTTCTGAAAATATTATTTAAACATCTTAACATTGCCTTGAATAACTTTAATGCTATGCTTCTGTTCCAGAAGTAAAAAGAAAAAAAGCTTCTGTCATCTTAAAACATGTATTATTTTTAAAAGTACCCAACACAGTACAGTATGTGCCATTAAATTAATGTAATTTGCTTCTGCCAAAAACTAGGTATTAACTACTCTTTAACCTTAAATATCTGTAGGCAAATTTAGCTTTGCAAGAAGGAAGACTTGCAGCTGCCCAAATGGAACTCAATAGTGCACAAAATCAGCTGGACGAGAAGCAGAAGGAGCTGGATGAAGTTCAAGCCATGTATGATGCTGCTATGAAAGAGAAGCAGGCCTTGCTCGATGATGCTGAGGCGTGCAGAAGGAAGATGAACAATGCCACAGCTCTGATTGAAGGACTAGGGGGAGAAAAGGTAAGAAAAGGTATCAGCACACATGTGTAGGTCCCAGCACACAGCAGGTGTGCGGTTTTGAGAATGCTCCGCAATGATCGTAGCAGTGCTCAACAAACTCAAGGCGTGGTGACATCTAACATGACACTTTTTTTAGTTATACGTGTGGTTGTTTTCCTTGAAGTTAACATATCTAACAAAGTAAAGCAATTTCTTGTATTAATTCTTCTGTATGCAGATTTATGTTATATCATATGACTCGTATTAGGATAAAGTTGAGATTTAAAGCCAAGGAGCCAAATTCCTTTTAGCTTTAGTAAGAAGAGGAATTAGGCTTAACCTAAATAATTGCCCTAAAATATTTATAAGGAGGATTACTCTCTTTTTCTCACCAAGTATACAAGAATACAAATTTGAAGCTTGACTGATTTCCTGAATTATAATTGAAGCTTGGATTTTTACTGGAGCCTTTTACAGAATTATGGGCTAATTGTTATCCTCTGCGCTGAGCTTGAAATTTACCTTTCCTATGCAGATCTTTCTGGCTTGAGCCTGAAGATTTTCAGAGGAAGCAGGATACTCTTTTTTCCCCTCTTATTATTTGCTTTGTTAATTCCTTCATTGATTTCACACAAAGTCAAAATTAATGAGAGTTTTACTTCAGCCATTTTGTCTTGCAAGGCCAGGACCTCAGCATTTCTTTTCATAGCTACCCTTCAAATTACATCAGTCAAAAATCTTGGATGCTTTATCATATTTTTTCTAAATTTAAGAGCAATAAAAAATAGGAAATTATAATGCCTTATTGTGGGTTCTCTGAAGCCTTGTGCTATAGGGTCTTGTAAGAGCTGTTATTCCACTCTACTTTTGAAAATTCAGACCAAAGAAGTGAAAAACTCTGTATGATACTTGGAGTACTGGGAAAAACTGACACTGGGTTAAATGTGTGTTTTCTGGACTTGAAACATGTAGGTCCTGATCCAGATTGCATGCAGAGTGATTGTAAAAGAACAGCAATCTGGAAAGATAGGAATAAGCAAAAAATATTGGTTTATTATTTTTAATTTTTAAATATAATAATGCTTATAAAATTGCAGAACCACAGAATAATTGAGATTGGAAGGGACCTCTGGAGATCAACTAACCCAAAACACACATCCCTCCTTCCCCTCTACTCAAGGCTCAGAACATTCTTTTGTTGAATTTTGAATACCTTCAAGGATCCACAACTTCTCTTCGTAACCTATTTCTGTTTTTGATCACTCTTACTGAAATAAAGGGTCTTTTTGTGTGTTAAATTAGAATTTCTTATATTTCAATTTGTGTCCATTGCCCCTTGTTGTTTCACAGAGTACCAGTGAAAAGAGTCTGGCATCTTTACACCTCCCCATCATGTATTTGTACACATAGATACATGTGTACGAATTCCCCCTGCACTCTCTGTATTCAAGGCTAAACAATTTCAGCCAAGGCTGCCCCTAAAGTGCCTTCCCCTCATTAAATCTTCACTTGAGTGTGCTGAGAGCTTTTGTCAATGCCTTCCTTAAAACCGCAGGGATTGCTTGTGTCTTTCTGTGTTGTCCCTTCAGATATTGCCTTGCTGAAGTTCCCCATGTAGACCAAGGCCTGTGGATGCAAGGTTTCTTCCCCCATCTGAAGGAGCCCTCATCTAGTGCTTGTTGATTACGTTGTCTGTGACAGACACACACATCTCCCATGTTGATCTTCCCTCTGATGCTAGCCCATAAACTCCCAGCTGGCATACTGTCCATCCTCGAGTCTCCCATGCCAAACACATGCATTACACTGCTCCCTCACATGAAAAAAAACCCTCTTCTCACCTTCCCGACCTGTCCCTCCTAACACAGAGGACAAGCCCATAGACAACTGATGCAGCTCTCCAGTTGTGGATGTCTTTCTACTATGTTCCCATGACCCCCATCATATCATGACGCTGCAACCACGTGCAGAATCCTCTTTTGTTCTCCATGCTATGCACATTCATGTAGAAACACTTCAGGGAGGTGCCCAGCTGTGATAATTAATGTCCTATAAGCAGTTTGAAAGCTGTCTCCACCATTATGTCAAGTGAACCCTTCTTCATTTATGTGGGTATCCTTAGGGTGGTCCTCCATTTTGTTTGTTTTGTTGATCACAAGGTCCCTACAGTTTATCTCACCCCACACATTTTGTTTGTCCTCCACTTCCTCACGTGACTATTGGTCCTCCTCTGCCTGCCACTTCATTCCTCCTTCAAAGCTATTCTTACCCGTTCGACCAGCTTGCTCACAAAGATGCTTTTTTTCCACTTGGTCAGGTGGTTGCCATCACTTCCAAGCATACTTCTGCTTCTGGAAAAAATGATTTAAAGAAAAAATACTCCTGTTTTGAAGAAAAATTATTGAACAGACAGAGAAAAAATTTTAAGTTAGATGTTTGTGTTAATTTTGTGTCTGCTTAAGCTAACTTCTTTTTAATATTTTACATACAGCTTCGTTGGACAGCAAGCAGCAAAAACTTTCAAAATCAAATTATTAATTTGGTGGGGAATGTTCTTCTGGCCACCGGATTTCTCTCTTACTCTGGACCTTTTAATCAGGAGTACAGGAATTTGCTACTCCAATTGTGGAAGAAAGAGATGGACAATAGCAAGATTCCATACAGTAAAGTAAGTGTTCATGTTTTGCTCTGACCTTATTCTTTGCCTTGCTGAGAAATTATATGTGGAGCATTTTGTTCCAGAAAAGTACATAATTGGAAGATTATATACAGGCTGTCACATTCAATCAAATTTTTAATAAATAAAAAATCTGAAGAGTAGACAACTGAACTTCTAAACCAATATGTTTTAAATTCCTCTTTATGCTGTCAGGCATTTCACAGTTGGTATGTAGGACAATGCTCTTGCAAATCTGAGAGAGAAATGCTGTCTGAAGTCAGCTGCCCTGGGCAAAATTGCATAATACAGGAAACAAAGTAAAATTTATCAGCTTAGAATACATTTACCTTTTCATAAGACGAATCATCACCTTTGCACTTTTGCATGTTATCAGTATATACCCTCCTGTCATACCCTCTGCTGTGTACCCACAAGATTTAATTTAGTTTAATTTGAAGTGTCTTGTAGAAATTATTGATTTAAACAAACCCTTCATTTTTCAAGGCTTGATTTGCAGCACTTTGGCAGTTCAGCTTGCTCCAGTGTAGCTTTTTAATCCCTGCACCGTTGTCACCAGGGAGGCTGTTCCAGCCAGGCTGACGTTGCAGTCCCTCACTAGCCTGTGTCTGTGCAGACAGTGCAATGGAGCTACAGTGCCATCATTCAGTTTCTGTTTCTTGCCACTTCATATTCTACCTTCATTAAGATGAGCAGCCTGCATGCTGAGACTATGACACAGGGGAGTATCCCTTGCATGAATCTTGTCCTTTACTTTTACCATTATCTGCCTCGGGAGTGCCAACCTGGCAGATGTTCTGGTGCAGAGGCTTTGCTCATGGCCAGCAGCAGCATTACTCCTATTCCATGGCTTTTAGGAGGTCTGTCTAATATTCTTCCCTATACCTGGAAGACATATTCATGCTGAAGGCAGAATTTAGGCCATAGTAATCAAAACTGTCTTACTGAGTAATCTATGTTGTCTTCCACTTGGTTTTGTGAGTACCTATGTACCTTTTCTTCAGCAGTAAAGGCTGGAGAAATAGTTTAGGGACTCTCTCTTCCTCTCAGCACAGGAGTTGAAGCATTAAGCTCAAAACTGTTCCTGTTCTCAGATGTCAAAAATTTTGACAGGGCAGTTGCTGCTGAAAAATGCTGTGAGCTACTGAGCAACCTGCATACAGCTGTATTGTTGTGAAACAGCTAAAGGTAGATCTGCATCTTCTTTTCAGGTTATTTGGGATTTGGCACTTAAAACCTCTATTAAGGAGACCTCTTTTCGGTACAGAGTTTGTTCTCTTTATAGAAGTTACTTATGAATATCTTTTCTATTATTTTTTATGTTAGGTTAGCATAATTCTTGTAATGCTGATTAACCTTGACCTGACAGAGTGAAACTTGCAATCCAGCCCAATTTATGCTGTGACTTAAAAGATGAATGACTCTGACCCACCCAGTAGAGCTCTCTGAAATCTGCTGATGATAAAAAATATGTAAGGCCAAGGTGGATTTATTAATAAAGTACCAAGAGCAGTGCAGTTTCAGGCAAGATTCTTAACCAGTGTGGCATGGGAGTTATCCTACATACACTCATCCCAGGGAGGCTGTTTCTCAAATTCAGTGTACAAAATGTTCTTAAAAGCTACTTACCTTGGGGAATATCTGTCAAATTTCTCGCCATTTAAGGATAAGAAACTGGATGTATAATGTCCTTAGAAAGCAATACATAAAGAGCTAAAATTCTGCTTCCATGAAGCTGTTCTGACCACATTGCTATTTGGCTGCGTCCTTGAAAATTTGAGGAGTAGTTTCTTATAATTTCTGTGTTGCTTCCCCTTCCCCCACGCCCACCAATATGTCTTGGTTGGATGGGGAATACCATAGTTAACGAGTTTCAAAATGCATTTACCATTCTGTTTAGACAGTTGCCACTAAAGACAGAATTTTGTTTTCCATCATAGTGTATTAAAGAGTGTTTTGATTTTTCCCAGGTAATTAAGTACTCACAAAAGGCAGCATATGGATACTTTCTTGATACTTCACACCAGAGGAAAGAAAGCAGCTTTCAGTTCAAGCAAAAGGCTTGACATCTGCCTTACTTTGTCACAGACTAAGAGACCATGGATGTATGAGTCATTTAGGCATAACAATTTAGAAAGATCTGTTTAAAGTTAGCCACCTATCTGCTTAGTTAGGCATTTAAATTAGCTGAGTTTCAGAGAGGGTGACTGATGCTTCTTGCTCTAAGTAAGAAAAAATTCAAAGCTGTTTAGATCCTACTCATCTGCTTAAGGAGTTACATATGGTTTTAGGTTCCAATTGCTGAAAATTTTGCCTATTAAATGCTTTTCTGTCCATTGCACAGATGAAACTTGATTCCTAAAATTTCTCTGTTTTCTGAGAATGGTTTGTGTTGCTTCATTGTGAGCCTTCAATACTTTTAGCAGTAAAAAAATCAAAGGGGTAAAAAAGCCTTGGCATCTTGCAACCACTGGTATCATTAAGTCTCATGATTGTATCACAACTCTCACAGTATTTGAAGTTTTGCTTTAGGCTTCAGATGCTGAATTCTGTGATTTTTGCAAGATTTACAGGCTTTTACTTTCTTTCATGTCTTTTTTTCAAATATGTTTTTAGAGAAAGCCTAAAAGTAGGAATTGTTGAATGAAAAATGTAAGGAGCAAATAAAAAAAAATCCTTCAATTTTATTATTTTTAAAATTCTCAATCCTTGCTAAGGTCCTTTTCTAAATTGGGGAGCTTGGTTTGCTATTTTCAGCACTGTTTTCTTCACATACACCTTTTTGAGAGGCCAGTCACTTTTCGTAGTGAGTAAAAGAAAGCAAGTTTGTTGACAAGTTCAAATCAGACTTTAGGAGGAAATGTGAACTGTGAAGGGTTTTAACTTAGCAGCAGTAACCTTTCATGATAATTCATGGTTACTGATCCATAGCACATCTCCACTTTCTTCTCTTAATCTCCTGCAGCCATCCTGTACCTGGAAGGCAATTTCCAGCAGGTGGAAGCTCTTGTGAGCAAGATGACCCTTCCACTTGAGCTGGCAGGAAAAGAGTTAGCCATTAAAAATGGCAAAAAAAAAATCAGTTTGTCATTAGATATTGAACTGGCTTCAGAGTTTTTCTGACACTCTCTGATGGAGATCAAAGCCTCAACAGAATTCACTCAACTGCAGTGATTGAACCGCTTAAAGAAAAGAAATAGTAAGCAATAACTAACAAATGCACTCTATCATGCATTCTGATCAGAATAAGAAGAAAAATCATCCAGGAGATGTTTTAGTATAGCTCCTGTAACTTGTACTAATTTTGTATTAACATGTTTTCTACTTGTACTAATTTTGTAATTGCATATTTTCTATTAGAACTTGAACCTTACTGGTATGCTTGTTGACAATGCTACAGTGGGTGAATGGAACCTCCAGGGTCTTCCAAATGATGACCTTTCAATTCAAAATGGCATTATTGTCACAAAAGCATCTAGATATCCTTTGCTGATTGATCCACAAAGTCAAGGAAAGATCTGGATCAAAAATAAGGAAAAGAATAATGGACTTCAGGTAAATAGTTAATTTACAACTTTTAAGAAATGTTTATGTCATTTGTGTTGTCGTCATACTTTGGCCATGTGTAATCTAAATTTGATGTTTATTGGTATACAGTTATGCAAAAACTAAAACAAGACTGACACAGAACCTGTATCCTATATCAGGGTATCAATAACAGGGCAAAGAGCTTGGAATATGTTAGGGCATATCTATTTTTATGATGAATCTTTTATTTGTTTGCCACAGTAAAAGTGAAACAAAGAGGAAAGTAAGAGGTTGTATCTCATTCTCCACCTTCCTGGAGACTTGCATCTCTGCTCTGAATCTGAGTTCTTACCAGTAAGTCCAGGAGGAACAGAGTTATGTCAAGGTTCTAAATATACAAGTGCTTAAATTATGGCTTGCATCTGGGATATGGTAATTTGCAATGGTCTTGTTAGTGTTATATTGTTGGTCACCCAGACACTAGCTTTATCCCTTAGCTGAATTTGAAATAATAATGTAGGCAACATGCTGTTTTGGTGGATACACTTATGCCTACATTATAACAAACAAAAAGTGCAGAGTGATGGAACAGAGTATTAATTTGTAAATAATATACTGGTTTAATTCTGTGTAATGTGCCTATAGATATTTTAATTATATCTTTTTCAAAGAGCTTTGCCTGCAAGACAAGGATTTATTTTAAAAATGTGTCTATCCTATTTTTTTTTCCTGGTAAAAAGAACCACTTGAAAACCATGAGTGCAGAGATGCCTGGAAAGGCTATTCAATTATCATCTTAAAAAATTATGTTAAATATATTAAATTTAAATAAATGAAAAGGATTCTGTGTTTTACTTTTAACAATTTTAAGAGTGGTAGAACTGAAATGGAAAATGAGAGTCTGATGTCAGATCTGGCACTCTATGTAACACTGGTTCCCTTTCTCAACTCCATAAATATTTCCCTACTTCACATTAGTGTTCTAAGCATAAATCTATTTTTAGGAGATATTAAGATATTACAATGATTAGATAGATATGCAGATAAATAAGTAGATAAGTAACAATAAAGAAATACGATCTCCCATCCTCCTAAGCTTAAAGCAGAACTTCCATTCGTGTCAGCAGAGGCAAGTTTTGGTCCCTAAAATGCATAAAATCCATTTGCATAGATATCCCAGGATGAGTATAATTTTTTTAAGCTGCAATAGATTTTATGCTGTTTTCTGTGTGCTTTCAAATGTATGCTGTGTTGTGACTCAATCTTCCTAGGTTACAGCTATGAACCACAAGTTCTTCAGAAGTCATATAGAAGACTGCTTGTCCCTTGGCCGACCTCTGTTAATTGAGGACATTGGAGAGGAACTTGATCCTGCTCTAGATAACATCTTGGAAAAAAATTTCATAAAATTTGGTTCAGCATACAAAGTAAGATGAATTGTAGACATGAAATTAGAACCCAATAAGGACAGATGTCGGGTAGTCTGAATACTGATATGATTTGTACCTTTAAAACAGTTAGAAAATGAGTAGTGAACTCATGGAGTTGTTTGAGCAGCATTTTTACCCTTAATCAGAAAGTTTAAAAAGTGTAAATGAAAATACAAAAAAAAAGAGTTCCTAGATTTTTTTTCATCGGATAAAATAACAGTTTTTCTAAATTCAGCTTCTGAAAACTGAGAAATGTTTTTTATTTTCAGGTGAAAGTAGGTGACAAAGAAGTAGATCTGACAAAGGGGTTTACCCTCTATATGACAACAAAGGTGGCTAATCCTGTTTACACTCCAGAAATTAGTGCAAGAACAACTGTGATTGACTTTACAGTTACTATGAAAGGGCTGGAAGATCAGCTCCTTGGCCGTGTCATCCTCACAGAAAAGCAGGTATCAAGTCTTGCAGTATTTGAATAGAGGGAAGGCTTGTTCAGTATCTGCACCAGGAGTGCATACATATTCAATGGCTTGGCTGAAATCAAATGCAAGAACAAAAATGTGAATGGAAGTTTAAAGGTTGTGCATTTGCTGAAATACAATGTGGAGCTGTTTTTTAATTGAAAGGGGGAATCTAAACATTTATTTTAAGATCTGGCCTTGGAAAGAGAAGAAAGAAAATTATTCATTAAAAATACATCACAGGCATACACATGACATACATAAACCAAATTTATTCCTTCATATATGGAAAGGGCTTCTTGTTCAGTCAGAAATCTCTTTTATTTCTGAATTCCTTTTTAAAGTTAATTTGAATTACATGAAAAAATGCTTATGAACTTGAACTACTTTTGCCAGCCAGGCTCTAGTGTGCAAGGAGATAAAAGATTCTTAGGGAGCCCTGAACACTGACTTGACTCTGTTCTTACTAAAATTTGCATTGATTATGTGGAAGTTAATATAAGGAAGAAAATCCTCTCTCAGGTGAGAGAAAAAAATTGAAGTTTGCATTAGCAGAGCTGCTACTTTCAGGAATAGCTCAGATAGGCTTGCTCATGCGAGAGGAGTTGCCTACCTAAGGGAATAAATTCTTCCTTTGACTTCCCCAAAGCAGGCTCTAACCAGCGTTCTTAGTGGTGCTGTCATTTTCTCCAGCCAATCCCCTTCCACTTTTCTCAAAATGAGCCTTTGCTGAAGTAAGGACTGGAATTAAGGTGCCCTTCCTTCAGTCTGACAGTCACAAACAGGGGCTGGAAAGTCAGTGTAATGCACAAACTTCCTGAGAATTGTTCTGTGAAAAACAGAAAGGCTGTAACAACAGGTACTGGGGAAAAATAGGGTGGGACAAGTTTTGCTTTACATGCAAAACTTTTAATCTTTACTCCAGTAGATGTAGGTTTCTGTATTGAACAGCATCAGCAAGAGGGGATGGGAGTATCCTGACTAACCTCTGAATGGAGGGGGAGGTCTAAATCAGGATAGAACTGAAAGAAGTGAAATAAAACTCCTCTTCCTCCAAGATACCCTTGCTCTGTGGGGTTTTTTTTTTCCCTTGGACAGAACTGTTAGATAATTCATATTGAATGTAGGTAGCAACACTAGACTGCATTTTGAGTCAAAAATATAGTTACTGAAAATATTCCTGCAGTGCTGTACATCAGCTGAAGAGAGTTGCAAGGGAACCTGGTTAATATTGGCACTACTTCCTGCACAGGGACATGGTTGTAGTTGATCAACATTTATTAAACTTCTTTTGGCAGATATGAAGACATGGTTGTTCTGTCTCTTCTGTCTCAGTAAGAGGTGAATCTTGTGCTGTAGATGGTCAGAGCCAATGGGCTTCTGAAAAATTTAATTCAAAGGAAAGACACAACATGAACAGAGATTATGAAGAACAAGTTCTCTATTACAAAGAGACAACTTTATGATTGCGAGCTAAAGCGATAGATTAAAGGAACCAAGACATCTTAAAGATTGCTCTAGTGATCAATGAAATATGATCAAAGAAGTGTTTATTCTTCTCAGCTTTATAGGTTGATCCTGTAAATATAGAATTTACAGCGTAAATCCTATAAATACAGCGATCCTGTAAATATAGAACAGCGTATTTTTGTACTTTGCTAATGAAGTTACTGCCACTATTTGTGTTCAGAACAACTATTATTTATGTTACAAATATTGTTATGAAGTTCCCTTCCAAACAAAAACTTGCACCTGGTATATTTGCTAATTTTCTGAAAGATATCTTTTACAGACTTACAAATATCATGGGTAAAATGTATGATCTTAAACAAAGCACATCCTTATATGAAATTTAAGCTTGTAGTTAAATGTATTTTTGAACGTTTTGAGGAAGTATTCCTTTTGTGTAATTCTAATCTTTTTTTGCCTTAGTGGTATAGAAAGAGGAGTAAATGTAGAAAGCTTAAAAGAAAGAATTATTGATGCTTAAGCTGTTTCCCTCTTTTGGGATGCAGTTACTTTTAGCTTCCACAGAGCTACACTCTGTAGCTCTAGAACATATTTCAAACAGGTTTCCAGATGAGAAGTTTGTGAAAATAAAGAAATCTGTCACTTTTTTGAAATACAGGGAAACCTCTCTTGTACTGTATAACTTTGTACATCTCCTTTTTCTCTAGCTTGACTTGTTGACAAAAATGAAAATAAACTGAAGGCATAGGTGTCGATGGACTATTATTAACTATCCTTTTCTTATAGGAAGGTTGACTTGATGGATGAAATAGACAGCCAGCATGAGTATCCCTGATCTGTGTAAACTGTGCTGTACAGATCCCTCATTTCACTTGATGTTGTGCTGACTTGTCTGCCTTTTTTCCCTTGTCATTGTTTGTCTTGTAGAAAGGGCAAAAAAAAATTCCATATGACATAGATAATAATTGCAACATTTCCTGTTTTATAAGCAGTAGAGGATTGTATCTTTCAAAGTCACAGAATTGTAGAAATTAGAAATCGAAAAGGTCATCCAGTCAATTTTGCTCACAACGTAAAATCCATCCATACAAAACATCTTTCAGGCCTTTATCTGATTTAATTTTGTGTCCTTGAGGTAATATGGCTTTTATCACTTGCCATTGGAGACTATCTTTAGTGGTTTGTGCACCTTTTTATGAGAAAGCTTTTCCTGATAATTCTGATGTGTTTTCATTCTCCAATGTTTATGGTTCATTAATCAAACAAATACAGGATATATATAAATTACTTTAATATTTATATTCAGCATACATCTAAATTATTTTAGTACAGAAATATTTAGTAATATTTCAGTATTTTATGGAAAAGACAACAAATCTGACATGCATGAAATCACATGTTTTCTGTGTCTTTATAAGGAATCTTCCTTTTAATTGATGTTAAGTATTCTACGGCAAATTTCTTGAATACAGGAACTGGAAGCAGAAAGAATCAAACTGATGGAACAAGTGACATCCAACAAGAGGAAAATGCAGGAGCTTGAAGATAATCTGCTCTGCCGTCTGACCAGTACAGAAGGCTCCTTGGTTGAAGATGAGTCTCTGATAGAAGTCTTAAGGATCACTAAAACAACAGCAGAAGAGGTGAATTTTGAGTGTACTGCAGATACATTTTGTAATTGCAATTTAAGAATCATATATATAAATATGTATATATATATATTCATTCCTGTTTTATTTTTTTCCATTCAGAGCCGCTGTATAACATCTGACTTCTTAACAAATAAATAGTAGAAACACTGATTTTTTCTTCATAAAAAGTTGCAAAAAAAATCTGCTGCCTGGATACTGTTTATATTCCAGGCGTATTTTGCAGGTGTAAGTTTGAATCAGTTCCCATTGTGACAGGAGATGGAACACGTGAAGACACAATGTCTGTGTTGAAACATTGGCAGAGAGAAGCAAAGCTCAACAAAAAATATTATTGTGATCTTAATCAAGACTTTTTCTTTTTGCTTGTGTAGTATAAATCCCAGGTAATACAACTTAATCTTCATGGTCTTTTCCTTTAATTTTAAGGTCAGTGAAAAGTTAAACACAGCAATGGAGACAGAGGTGAAAATCAATACTGCACGTGAAGAGTATCGGCCTGTGGCAGGTCGTGGTAGCATCCTTTATTTCCTAATTGTGGAAATGAGCTCAGTTAATGTCATGTACCAAACATCTTTAGGGCAGTTCCTTGGCATTTTTGACCTATCAGTGGAAAGATCTCGTAAATCTCAAATTCCAGCAAAAAGGGTAGTTTATATAATCGAGCATCTCACCTATGAAGTCTTCAAGTACACAATTCGAGGGCTGTATGAAAATCACAGGTTCCTGTTCACATTGCTTCTGGCACTGAAGATTGACTTGCAGGCCAAGAAAATTTCACACACTGAGTTTGAGACACTGATCAAAGGTAATTTCTCTAAAAATGTTCCTGTTTACATACGTCTGTGTTCTGCCAAATTCAGATTTTGCAGTACTTGCATTACCACTGTGTTATATCCTGTGGATCTACTTGTTTTTAACATGTGAATGAAAGCATATGCAGTCCAAGAAGAAATTAGGAGATAAATTTTCCAAAGAAAGAGCAGTATAGGTTATTCGTTATAAAAATAATGCTTAGATCAGGATTATTTTAACTGTAATACATTGCAAAATGGGAAAAAAATAAGTCCATTACTTACTTGTAAGAGAACTTACAGTCTCTACTCTCTCTGTTAGACTGTAGACAACCACCAAAAGCTCTCTTGATAGTTGATGTGCAGGCATGTGAATACTGTACCTGACTTAAGTATCAGCACAAAAAAGTGGAAGTCTGTTAGATGTTGTAAAACACTTCTATATTGCCTTGCCGTATGTCACCACTGCCTGTCACTACTCAGACCCAATGACACAAAGGAATATTTGAGTAAGGTTTTTAAAATTTGATAGGAGTTGACCTCACTGTCTCCAAAATAAGAAAAATTCAATCTGGTACAAAGACAAGTACAGTCAGGTGCTTGGCATCCAAATATCCCAGTTTGTCTGGCAAACTCTGAGTTACTGTTCAGCTGTGGCTCAGCTGTGCTGGGTGTGCAGATAGGCATGAGGCTGAGGGGTGGTTGAGCTAAGAGCCTGTTGACGTTGCACAGTCCTGGAAATGAATGCATCATGTGCTTTCTTATTCTTTAGTAAAGATGAAAGAAGGCTGTACTAACCATTCTACATGTGCTCTGAAGAACTGGGTTTGAGTATACTTTTAGGTGGTCTCTCTACAGAGAGAGTAGAAGCAACACAAAAATTAGTAGGATATCAGCTTTGAGAGCAACTGACACCACTTTCCAATTAGGTCTTTGTTAATTGTTTCTTCCATGCAAATTCTAGGTCTCCATATCCTGGTTTACATAAAATGTTACTCCCTGAATTATATTTAAAAAGTATTTTTTATTATTTGTCATTTTTCTGTTTAGCAATGTTTGCTTTCCTCTATAGTGCTTTTCACTTTGCAGGAGGTGCCAGCTTGGATATGAATTCTGTGGAACCAAAACCGAAAAAGTGGATCCTTGACACAACATGGCTCAATCTTGTGCAGTTATCTAGCTTGTACCCTTTCAATCAGCTTCTGGTGCAAATTGTTAAGAATGAGAAGTCTTGGAAAGCCTGGTTTGATGAAGAAGCTCCTGAAAAATCTGTCATTCCTGATGGTTATGACAGCTTACTGGATCAATTCCATAAACTGCTCCTTGTCCGTAGCTGGTGCCCTGATCACACCGTTGCCCAAGTAAGATACACTTTTGTACAATGGCTATGCCATGTGACATCTCCTGAGGAACTGCTACTTCCTAACTTATGTTCTCTGAATTTCTTGTAATCATATTATTTGTTGCAGAGTGAGCTACTTTGAAAAATCAGAAATTGAAATGCTCATTAAAAATATGTGTGAAAACACTCATTTATTTAATTGCAATGAACTAGGAAGCAGAACATGAAACAAATTGTGTTGGACTTGCAAGAACACCATTTTTTTGTGTAGTGCTTTCAAGGTTTAGTCATGAAACCTGTAAAGATGTTGCATTCCTCTGGTAAATCAAAAGATACACCCCTGCTCTTTTTTACAGAAGTGGTGGAAAAGGAACAATTCACTTTTATAACAGGTGTACTAAAACAGCAGATAAACTGTTTACTTACCCTCTCTACTGGGAAAGTAATAATTAAGGCTGCCTTGTGACAAATGTCATAAAAGAAACTGCAGCAGATGAACAGTTTCTCCACAGTTTGTGATATTTTGATTTTTCTTCCCTATGTAGGTGTAAAAGAGATGTATGAGCCTATGAGTACCCTCTTTTCACTTTTTTTGTTTTGCTTTCTCTAATGAAAAGTAGTAGTTTTTCTTTCCTTGTATCTCAGCTTTACATGTTACATGCTGTGATACGATCTGTGTTGTATTTAGGGGACACCATATTTTCGTGTTCCTCTTTTTCCACAAGGCTCTCTCCACTCTTTTTCATTTTCTGTTCTTCAATCAGTAAGTAGGAGAGAAGTATGGGAGCTCCAACTGCCATAATTTAAACAGAACAAAATATTAAATCTGTTACTGCTTATTTATCAACTTATTATCTATCAACTATTATCTATCAGCTTGTTTATCAATCATTTGTTATTGTCTTGCACAACCATCTCTGAAAAAGAAAGTCTCTCAACAATGGTTGTTAAAAAAGGTCATTATTTTAATTTTTAAGGAGAGAGGGAAACTCTTTTGTTACTCTCTTTTATCTCTTCTTCCTCTACTGTGTTTTCCCAAGTATTAGAAATTTTACCTGTCTAGGACAAAATATAAACTTAATTGTGGGTGACTGAGGTGTATTTCTCCTGCAGCTCACATTTTCCTCGGTTAACCTTGTTCCTTAGTGCTTCTCTTCATCATACATACTTCAGAATCTGTGAGAGTCATTACATAGCTAAGAAATCACCTCAGTCAAAGAAGAATTTAATGCACTAAGGTAGCTTTAGAAGTTCTTTTAGAAAAGAGGCAAAGAAAAAAAAAAGGAAAAAAAATAGAGGCATAAAGAAGGTTTGACCTTTAAGGATCAAGTCTGAGCTGAGTTTATGTTTTGTAGAAATAGATATTCATTCTAAGAGACTTGAATTGGATAACGACTGGACAGGAGAATTTGTTTGAAGTTCCAATAAATATATGGGAGATTGTAACTGGGTCAGATGAAGGAACTGCCTAATCCACCGTGCTGCAGAGACAGTGTCAACAATACATACTTAGGGGAACTAAGAATGGAACTGGTACAGAGAAACTTTTATTTGGCTATCCACCAGATTTTAACAGGCAGTAATTTAGGGGCAATGTCTGGGCTGTCTTCAGAGCTGACTCTGGATCTCTTCTGCATGGATTTTTTTCCAGTTCTTTAAAAAAACCCATTTAGCCTTTTCTAGCTACAATGTTCACGGGATGGTTGTTTTGTGAGCAGAATTCTTTCTCCTCTTTCTTTGAAGTTTGCTACCTGAGAATTTCAGTGGTTGCCTCCTGTGGATGAAAGTTAAAAAGTTAAAGTGTAGACCGTCATTGCCTTCCAATGTAGATATTGGTAAATTCCACATCACCAATTAATGCTAAATTAAAAAAGGTAAAGATGGATATATTTTTCTGGTAATTTTTTTTTTTTTTTTTTTTTTTTTTTTTTTTTTTACCAGGCTCGGCACTACATTGCAGAATCTCTTGGAGGGAAATATACAGAAGGATTTATTCTTGAAATGGAAGTAATGTGGACAGAAAGTGACTGTCGAACACCTTTGACATGTCTTTTATCGGTGGGGTCTGACCCCACTGAAAATATAGAACACCTTGCAAAATCAAAGGTATCCTTCTAAACTGAGTTTGCTAGAGCTGATAAAGACATTTTTAACTCTTCTTTGCACTAGAAGTGGTACTTCTACATTTTAAAGATGTTCAAATAATGATACTTATATTATACTAGTGTTCTCTGGAAATTAATTTTTGACCAGTAGCCAAAATGCATTTGCTAGGAAATGAAAATGTTGCAGTCTTGCTTTTTGCAGTTTGATTCCAATGAGACCTCCGTCTTTATCCAGCAGACTATGACAGACCACTGCCTAGGAAATGTACTGAGCTGTGGAAACAAAGCACATTTGTGGTTCACATTGTGTTGCAGATGATTACAAGAAGATACAGAAAAAGAATCATAAATATGGTGACAAGAGAAATTAATTTTAACACTCTAGCATTCAATCTGTGCATTTGACAGAGACACTCAACATTTCCTACAGAACAGCATCACTTTAGGGCACTCTGTTCTGTGTTTTAAGGATCACAATGTAGCAGCACATAGTTTTCCTAAAAAGAAGTTATTCACTTTAGATCTCCATAAATTTTCCTCCTCGTGAGAATGCATCTTCATTTAATGGTGTGGGATTTTAGTATACACCAAGTAAGACACTTGCAAAAGTGGGGAGGACCCACAAATCTCTTTAGCTTATTATTTATAAAGTGGAGATGCTCATTCAGTTTGAAAACCAGGACTCTTATTTGTCTGTCTGTGTTGAAGATGGCTTAAATTATGACCTAACTCTCACTTGGTGTTTAAATTTGGGAATCTCAAATCTTAAGTCATTAATTTGAACCTTGTCTGCTGTCAGGCCAAAAGGATGTTGCAGTGGACAGTCTTAATATGTTTCCATACTTTCAGAAAATGTGTATAGAATAAATAGAAAGTGAGGTTGTGAAAGAGCTAAAGGGATTGCCTTGTTTATTCACACATGGTTTATGAACAAGGCAACATCAGCTAGGCTGTCATAACCTGAAGTTCAACTCTAGTGTCGTCACCTGTAAATGTAAAATCAACAACACTGTTTAACTGTAAGGTTCTTTTCTAATCTCTTGAAGTAAAGGCATAACCACACAGCATATAGAAACCTTTCAAGTTTACAAAAGCCATCTAAATGCCACAAAACAAAAAGCAAACACAGATTTTTTTAAAATAAAAATGTTTACAACAATGTGGAACTTGAAGAGCATTTCAGCAATTCTTTAGCTTTTGAAAAACATATCTAGAAATAATATAGTTTTCAGAAACATTTTCGAGGGAGCTTTGTGTTTATTTTGCTAGTATATCAACGAATTGTACCTAGTTCTTGTCTTTTGGATTTCTCTGCTTTTTTCCTGACTGAATCTTTAATATAGGTTAGTTCTACCAGGGACCTGATCTTGAAGGGGGTGGGGGGGGGGAGGGGGGGGCAGTGTTGGGGTTTTTTTCTTCTTAGTGATAAAAAACTTGGGGCTCTTTTTTCAATGATTTTCCTTTTACAGTCATGATTTGTAGTCTTAAAATGGATTTCCTTTTACAGTCATGATTTGTAGTCTTAAAATGGATTTCCAGTACTGATGGTGCTTCTAAGTATGGCATTAACAGTATAAATCAGCTATCTGCTATTGGTACTGTTCAAATTTGTGTCCAGAATTTATTTTTCACTAAAATTTAGTTGTTCAGGTGGCCCTCTCCTAAAGAAATGAGAACAGTATCTGTGGCTACTAAGCTATATAATCTTGTTTACAAACCAAAAAGCTCTATCTTAAAACTAGTTGCATTTATGCCCCCTTTACTTTCACTTTAAGATGGTGTGAAAATTTAACTTTCAGGATTAAAATTAAGTTTCTTATGCCAGCACTTTGACTTCATTAAAATCAGAGTTTTAAAAAAAACTGTAGAGATAGTTTCTTCTTTTAGGGAATGATGCACACAGAACCTTCAACAGAACTGTCAGGGCCACTGTAGTGACTAAAATGCCAGCATTTTTATCTGGATAGAGATGTATTAAGGTGACATGGATATGCTGATATGACTCACTATTGAAAGAAACATTCTGTATGCAGACATTTGATAGAGTTCTTTCAGAAGGAGTAAAATGAGGACAATTCATAGTGAAAAATATTTTTTCCTTCTCTTCATGTTTCTATAACCTTTAATGACTGTACATTGAGAAGAGCAAGTTATGAGTAGATGCTTTGTTAGGGAACAATGTACCTTCTGAATATTTATTCACACTTATGCAGGGGTAGTCATAGCCTTTGACTTATGGGAGTGCTAACTGTACTCAGATGCATCTCAGAAAAGGTAAAGGTTTGGTTCTCTGGCACATAGCCAGCTTCACAGGCTGTTGCTTCTTTTAGCTACAGTTTTAGGTTTCACTGACCTGAGAGTAGGATTTAACTGCTTTCTTATCTTTGACATTCTCATGTCCTTAAATCTTGCCAGGATATGGGGGATCATATACAGCAGCTGTGTTTATTCTGTTCTGTGAAATCAGGTCAGGGCCCATTCTCTGACCCTAAGGCCAAATGACCCAGCACAGTTTGTGTCCATATGCTTAACCTTCTTCTCCTGCAAAAGTAGGGCAGCCTCCTCCACGCTGTTTAGGAGTGGATGTCTTCCTTCCTTTTTGTTTCACAGTAAGAGAGTCTGAGTAGCTGTACAGGTCAAGACTAACCTTTGAAACTCTCAGACAGCTGAAGATAGCCCCAGATTGATAATGCAGCTCATCGCTCACTGCACGACCTGTAAGACCTCACTTGCTCACTGCAGGACCTCAGCTTTAGGTCTTGAACACAAAACTGTCCATAAAACAAAGTGTCTTCATCAATTCTTTTACCTACAACATGTATGCAGAATAATATGTTTAACTGGGTTTGATAACTCTGGTTTTCCCTGGCAGGAGTCAGGCAGCTGACCTGAGCCAGACCTAAAAATAATGAGAGTAGCAAGAACAATAAGCAGGAGAGGATCTGCCTGTACCTTACTGACAGACTTGTGTGGTCCTGATGTCAGCGTTATCTTTTTCAGATCCCTTTGTGAGAGCTTGTGTCCTCCTCTGGTTTTCTAAACAACTGGGTTTACTCTCCCCTAGCTCCTGGAGAATATGTCATAAAATTCCAGAATTTGATGTTTGCATTTGTAAGCTTTGTCTCTTCTGAATCTAAATCTTCTCCAGATCTGCTCGAGCTAGCAGATCACCAAACTCTGGGATCCTCTGCATCAGTGGCTCCTCAGCTGCCATTTAACAATACAGAATGTGTCCTGAGTAATGCTTTAATGTGAACTAATATCTCCTGTGCTACCTGCTTCACCAACAGTTTTCTTTTAAATGAAACATGTTCAGACAGTACAAAGTCACCAGAATTGTTGGGTCTACACTGTGCATTAATTATTGTCTGAAGCCCTAATATCCTCATCTAATAAGCTCATCTCAAGATAGCACATTATAGGAAAAAGAATGGTCAGGCTGTATTTATGTCTTGCTTTATTTGAGAAAGTAGCAAAAAAGCTGAAAAAAGGTTTCAGATGTCTTATCCCACAGATTTTGTTAGACCAGCAGAACAATATTATTTCCAGTGGGTGTAGTTTTCTTCCAGCAGGTGGAAGCTAAGAGGAACTTGAAGGGTTTTGGGGTTTTTTTGTTGTTTTGTTTTCTTATATTATAACCTCTGTTATAATGTTATAATTCAGTCCCCATTGACATTAATGACTTTCTTTGTGGCAGAGTGTCACTACCCATGGATCTATGGAAGCAATACATCACATGTATAATTCTAAAGAGTTACATAAAAAATAAACTTCCTTTTCTGTTTTTAGAACATTCCATGTCGTGCAATTTCAATGGGTCAGGGCCAGGAAACCCATGCAAGGCACCTGCTAAATCAGTGCATGCAAGATGGAGGATGGCTCCTTCTACAGAACTGCCACCTTGGATTGGAATTTCTTAATGAATTAATGGACACCATCACAACTAAAGAGTCTATGAGTGAAGATTTCAGAATCTGGATGACTACAGAGGCTCACCCAGAGTTTCCTATTCATCTTTTACAGTCCTCTATAAAATTTACCAATGAACCTCCTCAAGGTAGGAATGGCTTCCCTTCCCATTGGAGAGATCACTGCTGGTCCAGGAAGGTTGGGCAGAAAGTAATGTTGGTGTCACTGTGCAGCTACCTAAAGCTGCCAGTCTTGGACATTTCTGACATGTTCCTGGGCATCCCCCTGGTCTTCTGAGCCTCAACACACCTCCGTACACCCAGGTTCTTTCCCCACTTCCGGGATGTTTGCTCATATTCAGATGTTCATCTCCTGCTTTTTGAGCCTCTAAGCCGCCAGCGTTCCTAACCTAAGCAGTCTATGTGCAGAAGCACAATGTGAGATGTGCATCTTAATTGTCAGTTTGAACTCATGTTCCTGTATTAATAGGGGTGCAAAAAAGAGGTGGATGGAAAGTCCAGTGAGAACCCGCAAAGATGCTGAAGGGATTGGAGAACATGCTGTGTGAGGAGAGGCCAAGATGATTGTTAAACCTTGAGGAGCGAAGGGGCGTCTTCTCAATGCCAACAAATAAATAAATATACCCTTTCTTTATATATATGTGTTGCCACTGATTTCAGTTGATGATGTTGGTAGGAGCTGAGAATTTTTATCCAAGGTCCTATTTAAAGCTTCAGGTGTTTAAACCTCTTATTTTGGTATTTAGCTTCCTTTGAACATTAGTAAGATGTCTACAGAATGTTTGATGTTGTGAAACACATCCTGTTTCAGCATTTATACTCCATCTCAAGAGCAGGTAGTGAGTCTATTGACAAAAATTTCTTCTTCCTCTATTTAATTCAGAGATCAGCATATTTTAATTGGACAGTGGCACCCTCCTAATCATTCTAATGGTAACAACTTATATCTCCAAGAGGCTGTTTAGAAGTCAAGTTACAGCAAATTTGCAACTTGCATTTAGCTGCTGAAAAAATCCCAGTGTAAAAATTTAAGTCAGGATGAAATATAGACAGTTTTAGTTTCTTAAGGCTGTCCTGCCACATTAGTAGCACAATACAATAAGACACTTTTGTTTGATATTTGGAATCCTCTTATGATGCCTGTTCAATATTTTGAAAAGCTATTTGTTTTAATATTGTTCTAAAGGATCTTTGTGAAGTATGAACAAAAGCAAAAGTACTTTTATTGTGTCATAGGAAGTATGAAGACTTGGACAATCTTTTCACTGTGCTTAAAATCTGCCCTTCTAGACTTGTGTGAAGCTGATTAGGTGGAAAGTATCGTAAGAGGGACCTGATGTCAGTAACTCATGCTTGGGTTGTCTGCCCAAGGCAAAAGATGCTTGAGTAGCACTGCCTGAAAACATTTGGGAGCAGTCCAGCTTCTGAGTTCCATGGAAACTGAGACTGTATCAGTATCAACTGCCTAAAGCTGTTCCTGGTATATGAAATGTCAGTGCTCAAACAAGCCTCCCAAGTATTAATATTTGCGCCATGAATTTAGGTGCTCATCTCGTCACCTTGGTGCCTGTAGGCCAGACAGAGAACCTGCATACAGAATTTCAAGATTTTCATAGGAATCAAATCTAAATAAAATTATCTTAAATAAAACTAAAATCTCATAAGTAAATATCATAAAAAACTCTTGGATACCCAGTGCTATAATTCATATGGTGTTAGGTGTCTTTTTTATTGCCATGTAGTTGATAAATAGTTATGTTTCTATTTCAGTTGTTATTGGGAGCATTTAGAATATGATTGCTTAATTTTAATTCCTTCCAGACTCTTGAAATTAATTTTTGTGTTGTCTACCAATAACAAAATGTTATTGAAGTTTGGCTGCTCTGACCAGCTGAACAGGTAATTGGTTCTAAGACATTATTTGAAGGTATAAGTAAGATGATACTGCAAATTGGAATAGAGAGTTATACCTAACAGAGGTTGGACTTATGGGTTCCACACTTTTTTTTTGCTAATGTATTACATTTTTATGCTTACTTCTAGGTGTGAAAGCTGGCTTAAAACGAACGTACTCTGCTGTTACTCAGGATCTGCTGGGAGCGAGCAAAATGCCACAGTGGAAACCGTTGCTGTATGCTGTAGCATTTCTTCACACAACTGTTCAGGTTTAAAAATATATTTCTTCTCTTCTGTCATAAGGCCATGTTTCATTTATTAATGAACCTTGTTATTAAATAAAAAACATTTTTAAAGGGAAGTCCCACACTGGCAAATTAGAACATCCTATCTCTTTTACTGCAACCTTATTTGAACTTACAGTTTTGCTCATGTTGGTCCTGTACCTCCAACAGGGCTGATATTTCAAAGTAAAAAAGGACAATCAAGCAGTGATCAATTAGAGTACTCTTCTATTAAAGTCCTGGGAATGACTGTGTGATCTGTCTTTCAACTAACTTGGCTTTTACTAATATTTTAAATCATAAAAGCATATTAAAGAAATTTACAATTTATAGTTTGGAAAACCATAGTCTTAAAATGCTGCACTCAAAATGAGGAGGTATAAGAGGATGAATATAAATCCTTTCTCCTATGAAACCTGTAGGAGGAAATGAAAGTAGATTTTGGGTCTTGACTTTCAGGACTTCCATTAAAGAAAGTGCTTTATGGATTAACCACAACTTTTCATCATCCTATTGATAGATTTTGCAGTATCCTTAGTTTATATTTGGAGCCTGGTTAATTTAGCTCTGTGGCATCCATGCACTGATATATTGTGGTCCAGTGGAAGCCTGTGGTATGCTTTTCTTTGCATCACTTTGGTATCAGTTCTTTCGTGGTGGAAAAAAAAAAAGTTGTAATTACCAGATATTGCCCTAACAGCTACATATGATTCACTAAGAAGCAGTTTTCCCTACTTGCATCTGCACCATGCAGACACAGCAGAGATAGGAACGTATCTAGTCCATAGGAAAACCCCACACAACCATCACGGCTGATGATTTTGGACACCCTCGCCTCAAACAGTAGCTTAATTTTTGAAATTCAAGAGCTATGGTCTTGAATATTCCAGATCCAGAGATTTAAAAAATACTTTAAAAAGAAGATTTTTTCCTTTGTGAAAATGTTAATATTCCTATTCTTTGTTTGTACAAATTTAGCTACCAGATAATTAATCTAATAAAAATAAAAATGAAGAATTAAATGATAATTAATTGAAAATAATAAGTGTTTGGCCTTGTTAAATATATATTTTTTTAAGCTGGTGAAATAGAGTTCCAGCTGGACTACTGCATTCTTAACATAATTCATGTATTCTTCTGCACTTAAGCTTTCTTCGCAATTAATACCAGTCAGCGTCGTGCCTTTAGTTCTGGCTATTTTACAGGAACGAAGGAAGTTCGGCCCATTGGGCTGGAACATTCCCTACGAATTTAACCAGGCAGACTTGTCAGCCAGCGTGCAGTTCGTCCAGAACCACCTGAGCGACGCGGGCGCCAAATGCGGCGTGGACTGGCGCTGCGTTCGCTACATGCTCGGGGAGGTGCAGTACGGCGGCCGCGTCACCGACGACCTCGACAAGGCGCTGCTGAACACCTACGCCAGAGTCTGGTTTGGAGAGCACATGCTCGGGGAAAAGTTCTGCTTCTACAAAGGCTACGTTATTCCCAAAGGGAATACGGTGGAAGACTATCTCCAGTACATAGAGCAATTGCCGGTGATTGATACACCAGAGGTAAAATATTTTAATACACTAAAAGGGAGTTTTTTGTCAGATGAATAACTTAATGAGGCTTTTTTTCAGAATTGAGTATGCATAGGTCAAGATTAGCAGTCAGACCATCATAGTGGGTATTCAGTATAGATCTGCTGACCAGGAAGAGGTAGATGAGGCCTTCTTCAAAAAATTGGAAAAAGTCTCATATTCACAGGCCCTAGTTCTTATGGAAGACTTTTAGCAACCCAAATTATCTTCTGGAAGGTTGATACAGGAAGGTTCAAGCATTCTTATCAATGTATATAAAACCCCGTTGGGTGCTGTAAAGATGGAACAGGAACTTTTTTGATAATATGCAGTAAAAGGACAAGAAGCAATGGACATAAATGAAACAACAGGAAATTACATCTGAGAACAAGAGAACAACTTTTTCAAGTGAAGGAGGTCAAACACTGGAAGAGCTTGCCCAGAAATGTTGTGGAGTTATGTCTTTGTAGATATTGAAATCCCAACTGGACACTGGACAGCCTGCTCTATCTGCCCCTGCTTGAGCAAGTGATTTGGATTAGATGACCCTCAGAGGTCCCTTCTAAACCAAACTATCTTGTGATTTCACAATTCTGTATGGGATTGAGCAGACATGCAATCTGAGAAACAGTGAAAGTAAAAAAGCCCTGTGGTCTATTTTTGCAAGTTATTGTTGGGAGTTTATTCCATTTAGACAACAGAAAGAGATGGATATTGCCATGAGTTGATGGGGTAGGGTGCAGGGTAGCTCCAGGTTCTAACCAGTTTTGCATGACCCAATGTGTGCATACCACAGTGATTGGAAGATGGTGACTTTCTGCTCCCTCCAGTACAGACACACATGATGGGAGCTATTTAAAACTGAAACAGAAGAGAATGCTCTGGAAAATTGAAACAGAAGTGAATGGTCTGAATTTCTGTCTCATTTCCATTAAGTTGATAAATGCCATTGGAAATAAGTTCTATTAAAATTAAATAGACAGAGTGGAACGGAAAAAACTGGTTTTCGCTTACTGATAATGTACTGGCTGAGAAGGTGAGAAGTTCCCAAAGTCATAAAACAAGCTTGGAAAGTTCTGAATCTATGAAGACAGTGAAAGCAGAAGGCAAAGGTATTTGTGCCAGAAATTATGCAACTTTTCCAAGTCAGAGTAAATGCAGACATGATAATTCATCAGTGGGATCCATTTCAGCCCAGCTCATGAAGTGGTTCCTATCAGTGTATGAACCTTGGTTCTATCAGATTTCAGGTGCTGCTTTCAAGGATCTGCTTTTTTAAGCACTTGGGAACCTATCTTACAATGCTGCAACTTATTTTTAAAGTGTTTTGATTCCTGTAAAAAATCTGTATGTATGGTTTGAGGTAGGGGAATTTTACCTTTGGCTTTTATGTAAATAGACGCAAGTCCAGGAATGCAAACATCTTTTTGTCCTTCACATTTTTGCTTGTTAGGAAGAAAGCTGTGACTTTCTTCTGTCATTCTAAAATCTGTCAAAATTGCTCATGAAAACCTTTAACCTTTTAATCTCCCAATCTTCTTCATTTCACAAAGGTTACTGTGATAGTCCAGTGTGTTCTTGATGAATTCCTTTTCCATTTTTAGTTAAGAAAAACTGAATCAGTCTGCTTGCAGTGTCCTTGCTTCTTTGATGAAATTTCATCCTCTGTGCAGAATGAACTCTGCCTTCTGAGAAGGACCACTGAGCTTGGTGTATTGGGTTAGCATGGAAAGGTTTCAGTGGTAGGGGACTGGGGAGTGGCTTCTGTGGGAAGCTGGCAGAAGCTTTCCCCATGTGTGACAGAACCAGGTCAGATTGCTCCAAGACAGACCCACTGCTGGCCAAGGGTGAGCCAGTCAGTGGTGGTGGCAGTGCTCCTGGGATAATGTATTTATGAAGGATAAAAAGCTGCATGTGAACCTTCAGTCAGAGGGAGGAGTGAGAATATGTGAGAGGAACAACTCTGCAGACACCACAGTCAGTGCAGAATGAGGGGCAGGAGGTGCTCCAGGTGAAGGAGCAGTGATTCCCCTGCAGCCCACGGAGGACCCCATCCTGGAGCAGGTGGATGCCTGAAGGAGACTATGACCCTGTGGGATATCCATGGTGGAACAGGTTCCCACAAGATCTGTGGCCCCATAGGGAGGTGAGTCCATGACAGAGCAGATTTTCTGGCCAAAGTTATGACCCCACAGGTCATGCTGAAGCAGGCTGTTCCTGGAGGTCTGCACCCTGTGGAAGGAACCCACATAGGAACAGTTCAGGAGGAGCTGCAACCCACTGGAGAAGTTTGTGGAGAACTGTCTTAAGGGTGAGGGACTCTATGCTGGAGCAGGAGTAGAGTGGGAGGTGTCTGGCTCCTGAAGAGGAAGGAGACAGAGACAGTATGTAATGAACTGACCACAGATCCTGTTCCCTGTTCCCTGTCTCCTTGTGCTCTTGTGGAAGGGAGGAAGTAGAGAATTTGGGAACGAAGTTAAGTCCAGGAAGAAGGGAGGGGTGGAGGGAAGGTGTTTTTATTTGGTTTTATTTCTCATGATCCTGTCTGATTTTATTGGTAATAAATTCAACTGATTTCCCCAAGTCAAGTCTTTTTTGCCTGTGATGATAGCTGGAGATGGATCTCTCCCTGTTCTTGTCTCAGACCATGGACTTTCTGTTGTAACTTCTCTCCCCTGTCCAGTTGAGAAGGAGATGGTGGAGGAGTGATTTCAGAAGAGTGTAGAGCATTATCAATTGGTTTTGATGATTCATAAGGGTGGAAAACCCTGTAAGACAGAATCCAGAATTCTCTTTTTAAACAACACTCCCAGAGATTTTGGATCAATGAGAGATTTGGGTCCTTGATTAATATACAGGACATTCAGAAAACGGGTCCACTTGCTGGTTTCTTTTTTCTTTCTTCTTCATACATCACTTGCATAAAACCAGAGCCCGGTCTTTGTTAATATTGCTCTGGTGTTTATGTTAGCCCTTGGACTAAGGCTCCATTCACAGATAGAGCAGATATTCTTCATGGTGCTAACTTGGGCTATAATATTGCCACAAAATCTGCTAGAGCAAAACCAAACAAATAAGCCCTCACTGTGCAAGAGCAAAAGCAGAAAAGAATGTATCTTCAAATGTGTATTTCCTTCCTCATAGAATATGAGTGTAATAAAGTGCATTGGTATTTTCACCTTTTACGGCTCTAAATAGTCAGTTTGAGTGAACCACTATTTGCAAAACATTAAATCTGACCTGGAATCTACCTGCATGCTATTATAGTCACACCCTCACTCAAATGTGGTATTAGGTCTGTAGTTTGTGCTGTTGTAAGGATATGACTCCCAAGTAGTGTAAATCAGTGCAGCTTTGCTGGCTTTGGCAATGGTGCAGCCACTTATATCCCTTGTCCCTGAGTTTCTAGATTTACAAGTATAACAATATTAAATGGCCCTTTTACTTCTGTCCTCAGAGTATGTAAATACTGGTTTCTAGAGGTGTCTTCTTGTAATATACTGATTCTCATGTAAAATATGAAAACTGAATATATGAAAGAGTGGGAAAAATGAGAAACAGAAGATTGCTTGGCTTTTGTGCTCAGTTTGAGGGCAAGCCTTCCTCATTGTCGGATCAGTGGTTCAAAGTTTGTAAGAGATATGTAATAGCTATAATTAAATGAGAGCTGGTGAAATCAGTCACAGTACATACAATTCCTGCTGGAGAAGAGTTCCAATTGTCAATCTGACAATTATAGACTTGCTGATATTTCACTGAAGTTTCTGAAAAAGCTATTATCATTCAGACAAAGGGCAGCTTTGCAGTAGATCTGTGCTAGCTTTATCTTAAATAAAATAGTTCTGTTTCAGGAGAAGTAAGGAGGGGAAAGCTTCAACCAAAAATAGCTGAACCATAAAATATCCTAAATATATCACCATCTTTAGGTACTTTAGCTGTGGGTGTTATTTTATTCACCATGCTACATGTCTGATAAACCTAAGAGTCAGAGTAAAACAAAACATTTAGAAATGTTGGCTAGTTGGATAATAAGGGGCATCTACTTGAGCTGGTACAACAGCAATAGGCCCATAGAGACAATGAGCTAATGCTAAGGGGTCAGTGTCCACATATGACATTTCCAACAAGCTCTAGTCTGAACCAGAGGAAAGGACTCTGTTCTCACCCCTTGATAGCTTAGCTCATCCACAGCATGATCCATGTGAAGATAATGACATCAGTTAAAAATCCCTTCACTGATATAAATGAAAACACTATTGCATATGCAACCTATGTTAATGTTTTTGTGTTGTTTGGGTTTAGTCCTTTGCCATTTAAGTGGAAAAACTTCCACTGACCTGTGCATATCTATTGTTTCATGGAGCTGAGAATATTCTTCCTTGTTTATCCATTCTTCATGCATTCTTTCATGTATATACTTTTAGAAGAAAAATCACTTTTTTCCCCCAAAATTTTTATACCTTTTACTTTAAGGTATTTGGACTTCACCCAAATGCAGATATCACTTACCAGACCAACCTGGCTAATGAGACATTTGGTACCATAGTGAGCATCCAGCCCAAAGACAGCAGTACTAGAGGGGGAGAAACCCGGGAAGCAGTGGTGCAGTGTCTTGCTGATGAGATGCTAGAGAAGTTACCTCCAGATTATAACCCTCATGAGGTATGTACTACTTTAAAAAACAGATGTTTTATTTATGCATGTATATACATTTGTGTCTTTTAAGTTTTATTGTGCTTCTTAAATTTAACTAGCACGTGTTTAAAAAAGCTCTTAACATTATGCATAGGGGTTTGTAAGTCTGTTTTGGTTGATTATCTAAAATATTCCTACATC
The DNA here is from genome assembly GCF_021018805.1 of Prinia subflava. Taxonomy (NCBI): domain Eukaryota; kingdom Metazoa; phylum Chordata; class Aves; order Passeriformes; family Cisticolidae; genus Prinia; species Prinia subflava. The sequence goes on from NC_086247.1 coordinate 61,863,078, forward strand.
AGAAATATATATTTCAAATGCTACAGTCCACTTAATCAGTCGTCTTAACTCAGAAGACCCATTAAAGGCTTCAGAAAGTTCTTGCTTTCCTTAGTACCTTACAGAAGGAGCCTGGTACCTCTTTCTGAAGGACTGGTGATCCTATAGGGGTCACAGCATTCAATTCACCTACTCCATTATGACACCACCATAGTGAAGAGTGAATTTTATCACTGACCTGTTCATGCTCCAGATTTTCTGGGGTCTGAGCCATAAGAGGTATCTTTTCAATGTTTTCTTGCATTTTTAATTAATAGTCCCATTACATGGAAAAATGCAGCATAGAGATTCTTGCATCAGTTTATAAGAAGGTTCTATTGTCTTGCCAAGTGTTTTGTGAGCAGTAAATGTTGAAAACCCCTCATTTCCATGATTTTTTTCTTTACAATTCTGTTTTGCATTGATAGTGCCTTTTTTTCCCCACAGTTGTAGTTCAGGCTTGTAAAATGCTCAGTATGAATTACAACTTGCTATGCATGCTTTATTTTCTTCTCTGGCCAGCTTAGAATGTCCACCTAAGAAACAACTAGTAGTCTTGAGGCCCCAGCAATATTTCCTGTCTTCCCTTCTACTATTAATCTCAGATTTAATATGTCTTGTGTAAATGGACACTTTTGTGCTGTCATAATTCAACTTGGAACTTCTCTTTTCATTCCCCTGTTGTCAAGCTACTTACGGTCTACAACATTTTTTGGTGACATTTCCTACCATCTATCTCCATGATGTTATTTTTCCATCCATCCCTGCTTGCATCTCTCTTTTTGTCACTTTCTTATTGAGTGAGTCTTAATGATAGTATATAAATAAATTTTTTGTAGAATTTGATTAAGAATGGACTAAGTTTTCTAGTTTTCTTAATAGTATTTATTAGTGAATTAATATTAGAAATAGAAAATAAATTTAATTAATAAATAATAATTAATTTAATAAATGTAATAATTTTCATGTTGGATCTACAACTATCATTTACACCTTAAATTGTTCCCAGACCTCTTCCTTTATCCTTCCAATCAGAGTAAAGCTTTTATAGAACTAGATTCTTCTAGTTTTATTCTGCTCCTTATTTTTTTTTCAAATTACCATAGCAGTAAAATACTGAATGCCTGGATGGCATGTATGTTTTTGTCATATTTGTAATATGTATACTGAGCTAAGTTCTTAATATATACTTGGTAAATCCTCCAAAGGACTATTCCTTCATTTCCTTGTTAAGCTGCCAACTTTTTCCTCCTGAAGAATTTGTAATACTTAGAAAACATCAATAGTACTTACTGCACTTTACATTATAACCAGAGGGTAGTCTTAACCTCAGGTTTTACCCCTGGGAAGTCTGTGCAATACCTTTTAGTAATGTAAAATGCGCACACACTTGTTTAATCCAAATTTCATTTCAAAATGGTTTGAACAAGTACAGTTTTTCTCTGGCATTTCTTCTGTTTAATCTTAGGCTCATTCACTTTCCTTCTTGGTTTATTCACTGAGGTTATGCACACAAACCACACGTAGGGGATGCCTCTCCTTTTCAGTCACTTCATCAAGCCTTAGCCTTGGAGACCACCAGTTTTGGAGCCAGGGACTGTAGTTAAGGGCAAAGGGTCTGAGAGGTTTATTTTGGACGTTCCATCCTGCACTCTAAACTTGTCTCTCTCTATTTTACTGCTGTATTTGGTTATAATACATACTGTTTCATGTGACTGTATTAAAAAAATCACCACCAATTGTTTTCATTGCTCTTTCACTCTCATCATCAAGCAGGATGACAAACTATTATCTTTTCTCATGACCTGCCAATCATACATGAGGGGTTTTATTTTCTTATAAGCAATCATCATTACAATGGTGCTCAGAATTAACATTTCTTTGCTTCAGTACTATTTCTCTTCCATCTTCTTTGAACTTCAAAGGAAACCTCTTTTGCTTTAGTTTGCTTGACAGCTGTCCTCTTATGATTCAACCAAGGAGATTTCATTTTGTACAAAAGATGTGCTGTTGGATCTACTTTTTTCTTCTATATTTCTTGTAAATACATTCTGAGTTCAGTAAGAGTAGATACCACCTCTTCCTGGGGATATCTGGTTTTCTAAGGCTCTGTGCTTCTTGATCTGTGAACTTCACTTTGATTAATCATACCACTCTATTTACATGCTTTTTTCAGTCTGCACTACTGATGGATGACACGGTACTTTTCCACAGAATCATCCCCAAATTATGCTTTGTTTCTGTAACATAGTAGTAATTACTTTGCTCTGATCATCTAGAGAATAGCCTCTGTTCATTGTCCAAGAGTTTTTATTGCTAATAATGTATGCCTCTGTATATCTCCTTGGCTGTCTCAGCTGCTCTACAACTTCTACAGATTTTACTTTTGTAACGTTATGAGATTTGGCATTGTTTCTCCCAAACCCTGATTTTTCAACATTTCTTTCTTCAGTCTGCTTAGTGAATTTATCCTTTGTCTCTTCCTTTATATTTTAAAACTTGTCTCATTCTCTACATCTTGGAACTTGATTTGGTCTTTAAAAATTCTTTCTTTGTTTTCAGGGAATTTCCCTTTTCTGCTATTAGTGCCCAGTTCCAGGTTTTATGTGTTGCTTATGCGCCAGAATGTGGCCACATCTAGACAATAAGCAAGCAAAATCCATATCAAATGTGTTTCTCATCTGAACTGTCACACCATTATTCTGGAATCTCTTAGAAAGCATCAATATGGCTGGAGTGAGCTGTAAAAAATGCTAAAATTTTAAACACAAGTTTGTGCAAACCGAAAAAGGCCCCATACCCAAATGACTAAAATACCAAAATAGAGAAATAATATCATGCTTACTAACACATAACCAAGAATTTCATCAACCAGAGCAGAAAAGAAAGGAGAGTTTAGGTATTCTCTGAGGGAAGAAGCAACAGAGTTTGGCAGAAGCCAAAATAATGCAAATTAAATTATGCTTGCAAGTATAAGGAGTGAAATGGATTATGTAATTACTTCCTGTGATGTCTGACAAAAAAAGGCGAATGAGATGAGTTCTGTTGTTTGTCAATTTAAGTCAGCATTTGGTCATTCAGGACATTGCTACATACTAATTAGTTTAATAAATCTGAAACAAATAAAACCAATTTCCTAAATTGTAAGAGACTGAGGGAATGTGTCAGAAAAAGAGTTTATATGCGTGCCTCATTGGAAAAGTAAAATGAGAAACATTCATTAATCCTAGCTGTGCACCTTGGGTTTGATTTTAAAATAATATTGTGCTCCAGTAATGCCATGACATGTTACTCTTTGAAAACCTAGGTATAAAGATACTATCAGTGGAGAAAAAGAACAAAATTTTGGAGACAATGAAGGGAATTAAAATCAAATTCTCTTCAGGGAAAGTGGCAGGTGCCTTTGCTACCTTTGATCAGTTCTTGTGCTCCCTTTAGAAAGCGTGGAGTGAATTTGCACAGAGCTACAACCCCAAAAGACTGGGTTAGGGACAGATGGTACCAAAACCAATTATTTGCTGACATTCAGAACTCTGGATTGTATTTTCTCTTGATACATTGTGAATCCAGAGAAATTTCAAGCTGTCACAGAGGCCTTCGTTTCTCAATTATTAGCCTTTGGCAATGGCTTCAGTCTCAACAACTTTCAAAACAGGGCACCCATTTTACCCCATGATATTTGCTGCTTCTTTCGTTGTTGTGTTCTCATAATGCTTCTCACCAGTCCAGTAACTTACCCAAAAGAGTCGAAACAGAACGAGTCACCTTTGCATGCTTTCTCAGCCTGTGGCTTGACACAGGTGATGGAAAAGGAAAATAAACCTTCCTCCTGACCTAAAACTGTCCTCATTTTTCTCTGAGTAAGAATTCTGCTTTCATGACCCTTTTCGCTTCTGGGTCTCACCTCGCAGGTTACAGAGAGATTAGTGGTAAAATGATTAGGTCCAGTCAGTCAGTCCATGTGAGTGAAGACAGGTGCAAGAATAAATGTCAGCCTGTCACACAGAGAAGTTTACAATGAAAATGATCCTTGCATCTTGAAAAAACAGCTTTCTAGGGAGTAGCAAGTAGCAGTGCTTTCTTTCCTTAATATTTTTCTTAGTATTGATTTAGCTGTAATTCCTTTAAGGCTATGGCTACATTAGCAAGCACTGCATGGAAACAGGAATTTGTCTGAGGACCCCAGGCCTTCATTAGATGTTTTGCTGAGGAATTTGCCTTGGTTTAACTCTAGTCTGGGCCTGTAGGCTGAACTCATTTGTAACTGAAATACCTTAGAGTCCCTGAAGCACACCTTTTGGGTTAGTTTAATTTGAAGCTAAGACCTTTGTGTGCCTGGAATCTAGTTTTCAGTGCAGGTTTTTTTTCTTCAAAAAAAACCCCATAATAAAAAATTCAGGGTCTGAGCTGAAACACTGACATAGATGATTCTATAATGTGTCTCTGGTTTACTTCTCAATACTGTCAAATATGGTGGTCATCCAGCTCTAGAGCTTCTTCTATTTTCTACATATTTTATTGTCTGCTTCCTTACGTACAAGGAAGGGGTCCTTGACATCCCTTGAGAAAGAGCTTTGGCTTATCCATCTACAGAGTGATGGACTTCCCATTTCTGCTGACAAAGAATGCAGCAAATAACTATGTCTGATTGAAAATAATAGCATTTACTAAAAACCAGAGGCAGTCACTACTGCAGTAACTTGATCAATGATCATGGCACGAGTTCAGCAACTACTTTTCTACTGGCAGTCCTATAAAATATGTGCAGACAAGGGAACTGGTGACCTGAGGACAGTTAAGAAATATGCATAAAGGAATCTCACACAGTAGAGATATGCATTGTGAAACCATGTAGACAAAGCTATTAAGATTCTGATTGTAGTAGCTCCTTTCTTAAATCACATTGTTTTATGTTAGATGATAGCTGTTTGCATAATGAAAAGGGGATGTTCCAAGTGGGCTTTATGGAATTAGTATATTAATCTCAGAAAAGCTATTTTGGTTAATGAGTTTAGTCTTTTGGGTTTTTTTTTCAGAGAGTCGGTATGTGTATCTTTATGTGATAATAAATACAGCACAGGATGTAAGACATCTAATTGCTTGATAAGAAGAGTTCTAATACAAAACTACCTAATCATACTTCAGTGCTTGTGTTTTAAAATTAGCAGCAATAATTCCAAGAAATGCACTGTTATACCCAGTAAATCTCACCATAGATCAGGATTCATTTGTATACAATAAAGTAAGAATTATGTAATTTTTTTTTTCTGTTTTGATATCTGCTTATGCTTGGTGCTCCAGATTGAGTGCTGTGAGCATATATGGGTTGGATTAGCAAATTTCTGCTTTGTTGGTTGGCTCCACTATTCTAAACATTATGGGTATTTTTGTAGGTACATGAAAGTAAATCAGAAGAATGTGTAAGTTCTCAGAATTCAATAGTTAAATTGTACAGTAGTTGTACTAGTTAAATCAGCACAGTAATATTTTAGAATCTTTATTTCATATCCTCTTTGTAGATTCATAAATATTAATATTTTGGAAAATAACCCCTTTAATGACATCTTCCATACAATTTTTCCTCAAATGGGAAAATTCTACTTCTAAATGATCCCCCAAAGGATCACATGCTTTGTAGACTAGAAATAAAAAGTGTATTTCCTATTTAAAGGATAAAATACATAGATTATATTCTGTATAATTCCTTTCTTATTAATGGCATGCACTTCTAAATATTCTGGAAAAAAAATCAAATGTTTTTAGTTTTTGTCAAGAAGTAAAATTACCAATTCCTGTGAATTTTTCACAAAGCAAATATTTTCCCTGGATGTTGTATGAAATAGTCAGAATACTTCATTGTGTGGATTATCCAAAAACTTTATTGCCTCAGCTCTAGTCTTGTAATAGCTGTTTTAGGTATTTTCTCTTTCACAGGCAGGACGCATTAACTCAGTCTGTAAAATGTACTGTCACACTGCAAAGCATTAGCATAATTGGCTGGCACCTATTTCTTGGACATTCTGTCTAACAAACCCATGGGTCCCTGTGATTAAAATATGATGTATAACCTTGCTGATAACTGTCTCCCAAGGAGGATAGCACAGAAAGTTGAGAAAGAGTATTTTATTGGGATTGGAGTTGAAATTTAAGATTCGGAAACTGCCAAAGCATTTGCATATTTATACCAGTGATTATAACTGTTCATCTGCTGTATGATATTCATATTGCAGAAATTTGCTATTCATGGTAATAATTAAATCTTTAGTAATGTATATTATTTGTATAAAATGTATACTATGTATAATAATGTATACAATGAGGTATATGAGCTATTTGCTTTCTAAAATTAGGGAACAACTCTCCAAAGTCTGAAAAATCAAGAATTCTTGTACTATGCAGGATATAGCCACCATTTACCAGTTTTACAGGTGCCATTAAACCCTTTCTCATGCACTGTAGAATACAGTGATCTTTGATACACATGGAACAGGCAGCCCATGTCTGAAGCACATTCCATACACATCATATGCAGAAGCAAGACAGGGAATGCTATTGCCACTGTTATTATGACATGTCCTTAAACCAACACAGACAACTGATTCCATTGTGAAAATATTCTGTGTTGAATTTGAGAGAAACTGCTATCCTTAAAAACTAAAAAGGCCAAAGGCTTCCACTTGCAAAATGGTGCACATAATGGTATAACAGATTTCTGTGACATCTGTATTATTTCTGGCAATCTTGCCTCTCTAGTAATGTATCCATGGGCATCTTGTCTTATGCTACTGAAAGTAACAGCTTTTACATATCGTTGTGCTTGTTAAGTGGAACTCCATTTGTTGCATTATTTCGGCTCAGCAGGGCAAGAAAAGGTGAGAAAGTTCACCCAGAACAATTTGGAAATACAAGGAAGTTACCATCAAACAGTGCTTTTGTATAACATGTGGGGTTTTTTATTTTAAGATCTAAGACCCTGCAGCTTAACAAGGACAGAAGGAACTGCTGTGTCCCTTCAAAAAGAGGGAACTTTCCCTTCTTAGAATGATGGAGGAGCTCGTTCTGGTAAGCTAATGAGTCACAGTGTGCTAAATCTTACAGTTGGCACAGGACTTGAATGGCCATCTGTTACTAAAATGTTTCTTATCTGGAAATGTTTTTGCTTTCAAAAATTACTGCATGGGAAACAGGAGATTAGATTTTATAATCATTGCACTATTCTTTTTCAGGTGAAAGCCCGGCTTCAAAAGATGGGAGCTTTTCAGCCCATGAACATATTTCTCCGTCAAGAAGTTGACCGGATGCAACTTGTTATATCCAGAGTTCGAACCACACTGACTCAGCTCAAATTGGCTATTGATGGTAAGCTGCAATTTCAAAAATTGTAATTAAGCTGCAATATTTATTACTAGCAGTTGCTTATACCATATAACTAAATAAATATTTCTCCTTGATTCCTTCCTTTCTCTTTTGTTCCCTGCATTACACAGTTTTTTTCTCTCTCTTTATTATATGACCACTAATTCTAGTCCTTAAAATCTCCTGATTGCATCTCTAAGGACACTCCACCTAAATTTATTCTGCATGCATATGCTCCAGTATTGCAGCTTGTGTCCCTCAGCACTACTTCACTTCTGTGATTCTCTCTAGGATCCTACAGAGCTCAGAGGAGCTGAATTGCATGATTAAGTCCACGGGTCGTGTCCCAGAGTAGTTTATGAAATTAAACAGGGATATAATGATATAGAACAAGGTAGAACTGTTGCTGCTAAGTAATTGAGAGGCAGGGAACTCAGGAGGCAAGGTGCTAAAGACTCTAATTAAAGGTGGAATTTGACATTTTTGTGAAACTGGTTATACCAAGTGGCATGTCTCTAAATGGAAGCTGAAGTGAGTGGCAGTGTCCGTCAAAAGAGAGAGAGGGATGGTTCTTCTTTTAGGCATCACAGGAGGCAGAAAACAGCACTCTGTATCTCTCAGAGACAGGAGTATCTGGCTGAAAGTGAGCAATGGTGAATGAAGTTAAAATAAACCAAGAGTAGAGGCAACTAGAATCAGATGGAAAATTTGATCAGAAAAGGAGTGAGAAAAGAGATGGGATAATGATGTTGCCATCTGCTTTTTGTTTTCACTTTCTATTTTGCTCATCTGCAAGGGTTGAAATGCCCAGGAAGGAAAGTGTACTGTTGGTCAGCCAAGCTTCTTGAATTAAATTAAAATGAAGCAGGAATGGGTCAATTCCACTGGTAAAACTCTCACCCAAGTCTGCTGTTCTCTAGCAGAGAGACAGAAATTATCTGAGACAGCAAACTGTCCTCACAGGAAGCAGGTCAGAATGCCTCAGAATTGGTCCCTTCTGACATAGCTGATGGCATTACTGTAATCTGTCTTACTGGTGTTCTGACAATGTCTTTCATGAGGGAAGATTTTTTTAAATTTGTATTTTTATTACATAAAGATCAAAAGGGATTTTTTCCCTATTATTTGTAAGATACACTAAGACAAAAATACATGCTTCAGAAACCTCCTGCCTATAATCTGAATCTAGGAAAGAGGTTCATAAATGTGCCCAAGGCTAATAATCTTTTATTATGATAACGTTATACTTTCATTCTGTAATAACATATAGAAAGATCAAGCTGGAAAAAACAATTGTCCTCTCTTCCTGAGCTGAAAGTTTCCTTTTATATATGAATAGAGTTGCTTTTCAAGTAAATAAAAAAATATTTTCCATCCAATAAAGTGTTAATCTTTCCTTGATTGTGACAAATATATTTAAATTCTCACTATATCTAATATTCTGCGGAGGAGTGGATGAGTAACATAATTTATTTGCACTTCACATTCAGTTCCACAGTGCGCACAGTCCTCTGCCAGATGTTTAATCAAGTTAATGCTGTAACTTTCATGCAATTCTCTAAAACATAATTTCTTACAGACAGGCAAGTTAAATATAGTGAAAAATTGCTCTGAAAACAAAATTGGATGTATATTTAACAATAACAATTAATGGCTTCTGGCATGTTCGTGCTATATCAAGTGCGTATGGTAGACTGTTAATTAGGGGATGGACATTTAGGCACTCCACCTCAGCAAAAGGGAAAACCCATATTGTCTCATACTAGGTTCTCTCCCAAAACTAGTCAACTGCAATCTCGGGTCATCTGAGGGGCTTCATTTTCTTTACAAAGAGGTAAACTGATGTGTCTGCTCAAACAGGTCATGTAATTTTTGACATCTGCCGTGCTCCTGTATCTGGCTCTGGCTTCATGAACCTTTTGAAGTCCCAGCACTCACATTTAGCAGACCTATAATTTCAAATAGATTTGGTGTTTAAGAATATAGTGTGTCTTTAGGTTGTGAAAGGAAGTCTGAATATCTGTATCTGCAGTTTGGGTGTGAATGGATGGGCCTTTTGATGTTGCTCACCAAGTTACATTTGAGGTAAAGCCCTTGTCAGGGAGAGGCCATGTGCAGCTGAACATGAGGGATGTAGAAGGAATTTGCAGACACAGTTTTGTCCTTCTATGCAGAGGGCAGATTAAGCAGTTCAGCTTTTGGGATGGGTGAGGATGCTCAGCATGTGTCCAACATGTTTGTTGGCAAATATGCCCCAGAAGCTTGCATCTCCACCAATAAACTTCATTGCCCAGAGGGATATTTTTTCTGGCTCAAATTGCAGTAATTAGATTGTAGCTGCACTTTGTACTCTCATTTATGTCACAACCATTACTTCTGCTTTAATTACTTATTGATTGCCCAGAGTTTATTTCACAGTTGGCATAATACGGAGTTTCACCATAAATCAGAACACAGCAGTGATGGTTGTCCTCTCGAGTGCCCTAAATAGAAGCCATGTTCTAAACAGAGAAATCTTTTCAGAGGCAAGGAGAAGTAAGGCATGGGGTTTGCACCAAAAATGCCACATCTTAATGTGTTCTGAGTAGCAGATCTTGAGCCCCTGTCAGACAGTGACGTTCTTCGGGAGGCAGTATCTGAGCTGTAGAGTTCCTGTGTACTTTTGTCCTGCCTCTGGCAGTGTAGAGGCCTCTGGCACAGAATACTAATCCTCCACTGCTTATTGTAATTTAGGCACTTCAAATCCCCTTTCCCACAAGTGAAGATGGTGTCTCCAAATGCAATTAAATCTAATGACCCATCCAGTTATTCCTAGCCTTTTAGAGTTTGAGTTTGTTTGTATGTGGCCATTCTGGGAGATTTTGTGGGGTTTTCTTTATTTCTCCATGCACTGAATAAGAGTGGTAAGCATTTTAATGTCTTCTCTTGGTGAAGAAAGTGAGAACAGAGATTCTGTGGGAGTGTTTTTTATGAATGAAGTGGAGCATACTTGTAGTAGCACTGAAAGTGGGTATCAAATCCTTGACAATGGAAATAAGCACAGCTTTTAGTTTGATTTTAATCCTTATTCTATTTAACCCACTTAAAATTGTGTTTAAGGGCTTCTTGTAGAAGAAAAAAATGCTTAACTCATTTACTTATATCTAGGTTCTACTTTGGTCATAAAACTGCATCCACTTGGTTCTAGTTTCTGGTACCTTACAGCTTTATGTTTTTAAACTAATCCTTGGGAATTCCCTAAATGGCCTCCTCCATGAACAAGTGAAGAACATGTGAGAAACCTTGGATTTTTTTATCTTTTCATGTCAAATACGTGTGCCACATGATCACAGAGCTCCCACTGCTATTTGAACAGTATTTGCAGAGTTAGGAGAAAGAAATCTTTTCCTGAGAACACATTTCCTAAAAATACAGCAGTTTTATGGCAATGTCGTTTTACACGTTATAGGAGTCATGTAGGATTTTTATGTCATTTACACAAACTCGTGCGTGAAGCCCAAGGTAAAGATTCCTTACTTTTTTCTAACTCAGAACACCTTGAAGTTGAAAGTAACATTTGTATCATGATGCTGCAAGGAATTTCTGTTCATTGTATGTAGCACTTTATAAGAGGGATATAAATGAAGTCCAAAAGAGTCAAAAGAGGTTTTTTAACCTGCATGGTGAAAAAGTGAAGCTCAGGAAACTAGTCTTGCCAGAATGCACAGGAAAGGTGATTTCCCATGAAAGGAAGAGGTATGGATTCATTCCCCCTGTCTGGCTAAGTTCTATTTTGACTCTTCTTAATGGTGTAAGACTGCTAACACTAACACAGCTTTAGTTTGGCTTGCTGCCAATGGTAATAGAATTTTGGTCTGAAAGATTTTGGGCTCTTGCCTTACTAAGTTCTACAGTGTGTGTTTGAGTGTGTGTGTATGTGTGAGCTTGTAGGGATCATTGCTTTTGGATGGGGATTTTATTTGAAAATGATTAAGAGCGCTCAGTGAAGACATCAATGGAGTGTAACAATGGGGAGATTGAGGAATGAAGGGGATGAGTCTAGGGTATCTTGTGGTGTAGTTACTCTTGGCTCAGAAGCTCTCATCCATTATTTACCTCTCATCCTGATAAGAATGCCAGAATGCCTCCTGCTGTCTTTCACAGTGTGGCACAACATTCCTGAACTTCTTAATAGGTATTACATATGCTTGCTATGATGCCAGCCAGGACAACTGTTTAGAAACACACCCTGCACATTAAGGATAAACTGCAGAATAGAGTTTATCTGTCTGTTGTATTGCTCCAGCTCAGAGTAGTGATTTGTATTACTTTTTTGGTAGAGCTGTGCATGGATTTTTGTTTTCAAATTATTGCTTTAAACTTTTTATTTGCAGTATTTTGATGGAGAGGACTCTTCAGCCAAGAGCAGTTAGTAGTAGAGATGGTAAATTTTTGTAACAACTTGCAAGGTTACTTTCAAATTGCCATCTTTCTGACTGAAGGATTTAGCTATTGAAGAGAACCTAGGATTTTTGTGCTCCTCTGTATGAAAAACTGCACGCTACTCAAGTTTCTTAGTCCCTCTCATCTCTCTTGACTTGAAGAATTAAATCAGAAGATTCTGCACCTGAAAAGAAAGGTGGGAAACAAAGAGAAAACAGAGCAGGGGCAAAGGTTAGATGCAGCTGGAGAGAATACCAGTCTACAAGTAAAACATGGAGAGAGTGTTGTGCATTGCAGGTCTTGGCTGCCTCTTTTACTCTTCCTGTTCTAGAGGAGCAAAAGAAAGTGACAAACTGTAGAGGGGCCTTGGGATTACAACAGTGTAGTGGAATTACATGAGCTTCTGAGAACTTCCTGAGAAAATTACCTCCAAATGCTGAAGTGCCCAAGTACTGCAGGTGAAGAAAGAGGAAAATACCCAAAGAAGTGCCTGAAGCAAAGAAGTTGACTTCTATCAGCACAGCAGTCATGGTCACAGAGTTGGCAGAGCCATACTAAAGCTTGTGAAAAAAATAAATTAAGTTTTAGGTATAGGAAAACATACATTGGCTTTTATACCCTGTGTATTTGGGTGGAATAATTAAAAAAGCTTTGGAGAAAACACAGGCAAATGTTAGCTGTTGCAATAAATCAGAAGGAGAAGAAAACTTAGGAAGTTATAAACAAGTATTTTCTTTTCAACATGTTCAGCAAAGAAGAGGGAGTTGGGGCTTGGTGGTGGAGGCAAGGTGTGACTACTTCGAGAAAAAAGCAGGTTCTTTGGGAGGTAAACTTGAGTGGGGATTAAAGGCTGGAAAGGTCAGCTTCTGGGGTTGCAGCTGGGACAGGCAATAATGGATTGATGCTTTCACTGAGCTTTTTTCTCTATGTACTCTTCAGGCTGGCTTAACAGACGCAGTGTCTAGCAAGTATTGTCCTCCAGGGCTAGTCTCCAATTTCATTATAATGATATCAGCTATTGGCAAACTGTACTTGATGGAGAAAGTAGCTTTTTCTCATCTCATCCTACATAATTATTCTTGTTATTTTTGATTTACATTTGTGCCTGTGGGAAGAGAATCAGTCAGTGGACCAATGCTCTTTTTTGATTCATGCTGGAATTTAAGATTGTTCCTTTGTTCCTAACTTTAGCTACTCATTTAAATGAGCTGTGCAAGTTTCCTAGTCTGGATAGACACTTTCATAAATGTGAAGTTCAAAACAGATCCAAATTTTACAAATTCTACAATTTTCAGATTCAGTTTGTGGAAGCTATGGTGATGAAGAGGGTCAACTCCAAGAAATAACACAAGCTTCTTCTGATGTAGTCTATTCAAAGCATTGTATCTACTGAATGAATAGATATAGATCTGTTTTATCCAGATCACTTTAAAAGAACAGACTGTTCACTTTAATTATCAATAAAAACTAGTTACCCTCAGAACTGAGATTTTTTATTTGGGTTATTCACCACTCAGCAATAGGATAGATTTCGATGTGGTTTAGAAGGGAGATGGTATAAATGTAGGGCAATCAAAAAGGGGAATCCTAATTTCCAAACTGTGTATACTGTGCAAACAGTATGGTTGTAGTAGATATTAACTTTGAAGTATGGAAATGCCCTCTTTTCTTTGACTGACCTCACCCTTCATCAGTCATTTTCTGATGGCTTTTACTTCATTCAAGAAAGGGAATACCATCGAGTAACTCCCAAAATAACCAAGTTATAAACAGTTGGCCTGTCTGATTCATAGAACACTCAAGCCTGTCATGTTAAGTTCATAGGACGTTCAGTCTCTTCATATAGTACAGGGCTCAGAGGTTCTCAGAAGTTAAATATGAGAAGCCTATGGCATTGTACTACTCATTCAATTAATCAAAGACAGTTTTTCAAACACCTGTATCACTTTTGTCCAGAAAGATGGCGTGATTTTTCTCCTATGGTACTGATTTTATTTCTGACAATTATTTTATTTTGTTAGTTATTTTTATTTTTCTCAGAGTATTTTGGCTGCAGGAATGCATCCCAACACCCACAGATGCCATTTAGTGCTGAAATTCAAGCATAGTATGCCTACTGCCAGAGATGACACCCACTCACTAGGAATATTTATGCAGATATATGGGCACAGCCTGGGCTGTGAACATACCTCATCCTCAAGAACACTCTGGCTTAACATTCTCAACAGCTGCTCTGAGTCATAGCAGGCAGACATCCTAAGGGATTTCACAGTGCTTCGGGGCAGAAACTGGTTGTATCTCCCTATTTGGAAAGCTCCAGCCTGCCCAGAAGAATAGAGAAAGAAAGGAGAAAGTTGAATACATCAGCCTGAAAACAAAGAATAACCAGAGGTGAAAGAGTTCTTTCTTTCTCAGTTCAATGGTGGTGATCCCCAGGGCTAAACCAGGATGCTCCTCACTTGTTTTGTGCCCTCAGTACGGTTGCTCTGAAGTTGAAACCAACATGCATTGCAAGACTTTTCCCCCCACCTTTTCTGTCTCTTTAAGGTGAATAAAGTGTATGATGTAATACAACATTTTTCTAAGCAAAGTGGAGAAGACATGGAGTGGCTTGTTTCTTAAATGTTAGTTCTCTTGGTTATGTATTAGAGAAGATTAATACCCAAAGAGAAGGTTTATTAACTGTGTTATAAAACTCTTAGCTACCCCAGAATGTGATTCTGAGCCTGACTACAAAGCATTTCCAGAGAATGCAAGATAGTCAGTATTTTTTAATATTTACAGTTTTGTAAAAGTTAATGGCTTTCTCTAAGGAATTTGTTGCACAAAAAGAGGTGCATATAAATGGAAACAGATCACCCATTATCTGCTAGAAGAAATCAAGACATTTATATATTGTAGAAAGCACTAAATTTGCACACGCCGCTATAGGAGTGTTTAGGTTGTAACACTGTATTCTTCAAAGTTAAGTTGATGTTTGGTTTCTGGACATTCTTTTCCTTCCCCTCAACTGAAGCCCTGTCAACCTCAGTGGAAGGAAGGGATTTGAAATGCTTTCTTTTTACAGGCAGTGTTTCCTTATGGATATGTTTGCATGGACCATTGCAGTTTTTGTTTGCAGTCACCCAGATCCCTTCCCTTTCCTTTCCGTGTTCTGTGGTGGAAGCCACTTAATTCTGTTTGGTATCTCATGTTGTCCTTGTGGCAATTACAGCAGCTGTGTGTGTGAAGATACATTGAATTTTATACGAATATTTAATCAGTGTTGGGGTACTGGACCAGTTTCTATAAGAGAATAATAGAAACAGTTTTTGGAACAGAGAAGTCATCCTGAGGCATGGCCATGTGCCAGATCTCAGCACCATTGAGAGTACATAAGGTGTAGGAACTTCAAGCACATGGAATGGTGAGTGTCACTGAAAAATCACTGTCGTAGTAAACGCCAACATTTTAGCAGAGAGAACAGCACTATGCGTGGAATACGTGAGTACACAGTGCCAAAAAAAAGAATAAATCTTGCCTCTAGCTTTATTCTATCTACCGCTTTCCCACTGAGAATCTTGATAATGGAAATGTACAAAGTTATCATTAATAACTGTGAATTTCATTAATATAATCACTGCCAGTACATGCTTAGGATATAGATGAGTTACACACTGTATCTCTATCATTTATCATGCATGTAGGATCCATTAAAATTTGTAAAAAAGTTTTCAATGAGTAATCGCATTCCAGACACACTGTGAATATAATGAATATAAATAATGTGTATGAGGGAGAAGTTGTTCAAGAAACATATCTTTGTTTCTGATCAAAACAACAGAAGAAATATCATTTATCTTATCGCCTTTAGCTTTGAATCAAGTCTTATAATTTTTAACAAATTAACTGCAAACTGATAATCCTGCAGTGCTACAGGTGTGCAATTAAGGCACAACAAAAGAGGGTTTATTAGACTCAGAATGTCATTTGGAAGTTATAATTGCCTTTGCAAGCTAGGGGAAAGTTCATTCTGAACGTTTTACTTATCTTCCAGGAACCATAATTATGTCAGAAGAATTGCAAGATGCTTTAGATAATATTTATGACGCTAGAATTCCAAAACTGTGGTTTAGGATTTCCTGGGAGTCTACTACTTTAGGATTTTGGTTTACTGAGCTTCTTGAGCGAAACCAGCAGTTCAGCAGCTGGCTGCAGGATGACCGCCCAAACCAGTTCTGGCTGACAGGATTCTTTAATCCACAGGTAAGAGTGCCACGGTGAACTTTATAAATTCTGAGTAACAGTTAAATTAGACCTTTGGAGAACTTCAAGTTGACTCAATAATGACTATATGAAGTATAATCTATATTAGTTATTTAACATAAATATAGGATAAAACATCTTCAGTATCTACTGAAGAAATTTACTGCTAGGAAAAAATAATGCTCCGGAAATAATGAAATACATCTTTTGGCTGCTTTAATTATAGTGAGGAAATTGGGTAAGTACATACTTTTACATTTCAACTTAATCTTCCTTCTTCACCTCTTCTGTTACAGTAATCTGTTTTTTATTTATTGCATGAAAATCCCTCTGAGTACAAAACAAGATAAGTTCCAGAACTTTGACATAGGAAGAAGATATTTGGACTTGGTTCTCAATCCTTGCAAATCAGTTCCTTGAAATGGAAGGTTTATTATTCATACCACCCCAAAATTGTGCCAGACATGGTCTGCAGAGACATATAAAAAATACAGCCTCTCATCTGCACCATCTAAAATAAAAACCTGGCATGAAATGAAACACAAAAAAGGGAACAGCTGAGAGCAGAGTTAAAAGAAGTAAAGTATACATACCTAGATGATGTGTAGTTTCTTTGCAGAGCTATCCACATTCATTAAAGCTTTTTATGATTCACAGATGTTTGTGGGAAGTGTGAGTTGTGGAAATGAGTCATTGTGAGAGTATCCAGCCAACAGGTTTCTATGAAGCCTTAGGAAAGAGCTATTTTACAGATCTATTTTAATCTCAGTACTTGTTAGCAATGCAAAAGCTAGCTTAAACAGCTGCCTAGAATAGAGAAAGCAACAGTGGCAAATATTCTCTAGGACTACTGCTGGGAAATATCCATCTATCACCTCTCCTGTGTGTGTCAGCTGTCTGCCAGTACAATTTCATAGCAGGGAAGGAGGATCACAGAAGCCCTGAGCAGAGGGTTCCCAAGTATGAGGGAGAGGAGTAGGAGTTCTAATAAAATGATTATGCTTCCATGCTTGGTTTGCTAACAACACACTGATAGCAGCATCCCAAAATACTTCAAAGTAATTTTTGCAATGATCAGGCTGGAAGCAAACCTAGCAGACTTTTGGCTATGCTGGTGTTTGCTTTTGCACCAGAGATGAGCAAGAGCTGATAGAGATTTTGTACTGGACATTTCAGATAGGTTTTTTTTGTGCTCTGGGCTTGTGTCTATTCTGAAATTTTGCCAGCCCAAATTAGGCATCCTACATTTTTTTTGGATCAAAATAGCTGGATTTCTGAAAATAGCTGCCAAATAATCAGTGTAAAGTGTCCCCAAACAAAATGTGATTTAACAGACCATACTAAATGAGAAAGCCTCTAGAAATACAAAAATTACACACTTCATAAACCCTAGTTCTTAAAGTCCCTAAGTACACTGTGTACGGAGATTAAAAAGTTTATTTATGCCCACAATCACAAGCTTAAGAATCAGATGGTTATTCTTGTAGTCACCATCTTCTGAAACCTAGGCTGTGGGAGTGGCTCATTCTAAAAGCAATTCACCTGAGCAAAGACTAATTTTCTATTTAATTAGCTATTATTTTGTTAAGAGTCATACTGCTGTGTTTAAAATCAGTATTTCATGTGTTAAGAAAATTGATTTTTGTCTTCTCAAACAAGCTGAGGTGATGAGGTGTTAGTGCTGCAGTTGTAATGGCTTGTTTATAATACCTGAGAAGTTGTCAGAAAAATCCTTTCATTTGTGAGATGAAGTGCAGCTCCTGAATCATTTGCCTACTAGCATATATCTCACTGTTTGCTTCACAGTCAGTGGATAAATGCCATGGATAACTCAAGGCAATAAAGTAGATTTATAGCAATGGAAAACTAGGCATTCTGGCAATAAAAAATAATATAGGACCAGACTCTGCCTTCTCTCGGACTGTTTATACACCAGGATAAATTCAGTAATTTCACAGAAGTTAATCTTTATTTTTAGTGATACAAATGAGGACTGGCTCAGACTTGTATGTAAAAGAAACCTGATTCCCCATGTGTGTCTGTGTTGGGCCAAGATAACTGGGGTGAACAAAACAAGAAATGCCATAAATTTTCTTCCCTCCTGGAAGTTAATCTGATGTTACTGGAATTTTTTTCATCAAAAACTTGACATTAGGCATTTCTCATTTCTACCTCCCAATTTCCATTTAGTGGCTGACACTGTTTTATTGTTTCCTTGTTTGCATCTCTGTATCCAGTTCCTGTCACTTTTCCTATATGTAGAATTCAAGGACTGTGAGGCAAAACTGTCTTTCTGGTCGTGTAGTTCTCAACATAATGAACCCTCAACCTACTTCTACAACCCTTAGATGCCAAAATAAAACTAATACTAATCAGAATATGAAGTACAATGCCTCCATTCCTCAGTGTCTGCTTATTTCTAGCAAACCTGCCATAATCTGCTCAGTACTTGCAAAGCAAGTGACAAACAAGAAACCTCCAAAGTAAGGTAAAGGAGAGAATATGATTCTGAGAGCAATGGACTTAACTGATTTTCATGTTTTTTGTAATGGCTTCCACGTGGGCCTGCTTTTCCCTCACTAGAAGGTTCAGAGTTAGTTTGCATGAGTCGTTAAAAGGCAAAAGGGGCAAAGCTTTAGCAGTTTTCAGTGAGCTGGACAGGGAGAAATTCAGAAAAATGCAAATGCACATATACAAGAAAAATACTAAAACCCTCACCAATCAACCATCCAAACCCAACCAAAACAAAACAAAACGAAACTCCAAAACCAAGGATTACCAGAAATTAAAACAGATGTCATGGCAAGTGGTTCATTATGTCCCTGACAGAGGATTTTGGGATGAGCCAAAGCCTCAGCTGTACAGTGGCACCTCAAGCCACTTGATTCTGTCTTGCTCTTTGTTGTGCCATTCACCCACTCTGGGACAGCCAGCTGGGCCTCCAGCTCACAGCTGCAGCCTTCAAACGCTGTCTAGGATTCATTAAAATGAGCAGATAAACATGAAAAGTCCCACTGCAGAAAGTGTACAGGTCCTGCTATCTCTGTAGGAATAATCTGCTATCTAAACCTTATCCCTGAAGACAACTCACAGCTTGGAGCTTACTTTTATTCCAGTGTTTCCATGGTGCCTTTGAACTGACTCCCTTAATACAGTCATGGCTCTGTCCTCTTCAGGCTCTTCTTTCTTTAATATTTCAGTTTATCTGGTATCCAGTAGTCCTCTGGGGTCTTATGGCAGTGAACACTTCATGTATTTTAAACTATTGGTTCTAGTATGTTTCTACAAATTAAAATTCCACAAATTACTGCAAGGATTCTGCTTTCATTTAATGGTATTTCTGATAGAACTTGGCCTTTAATCCTGTCTCCCTCAGCTGTACACTGGAGTTCCCAGCTACTTCAAATGCAATTACCATTATCTGTGCTATCACAAAACTTGTTTAAAGTGCTTGTCCTAGGGTCTCTGCTGTTGTATTAATGAGAAGCTACCAGTGTAAGTTAATAGAAACATCTGAGTTCATGAAAGTCATCTCATGCTCTCATAACTTAAAGGGTATTGCATGGCTACCAAGGGCTTGGAGCACTCCAGTCCTATCAGCCAGAGACTGGCCCATGTGTTCAGTAGACAATTTGCTGATTTTTCCAAATCTGACTTCCCACTGGCCCTAATGGTAGCTCAACAGAACATCTCACTCTGTGAATATTGAAGAAAAACAAAAACTTTTTCAATTCCCTCATTCAATTCTGTCATTCCCATCCCGATTTCTTCCTAGTTGTGCTGTTGGCTCATTGATTCCCATCTTTGTGTGTTCCTTTTGTGGCTCTCTATCTGCCCTTCTCTGTCTCCAGATGCTTTAGTTCCCTTTTCCAAAATATGTCGGGAACTTACTCCTTCCTAGGTGTCCTTTTCATTGCTCTTGCCTATTCAATTTTGTGTTTTATTAATTCACCTTCTCGCTAAAAAAATGGGTTTCCACAAGGTAAAATGCACATCCACAGCATGATCACTGGAACAGCAAAGAAGTCTGCCTTCCACTCTCCAAGGACTAAGGCACTTCCCATGTACTGATCTGTTTTCCCATGGACAGCTGTATCAGTGAAGCTAACCAGCATCTTCAGCCTGGCTTGTCTTTTGGTAGCTTATACCAAGGTCATGAGAACATGCATGTCTAGAGCAGAGAGTTAGTTTTATTCTGTGCTGCTGGAGAGCTTTGGGTTTAACTTGCTGTTGTCTAAAACACTATGTTATTGTAGTATACAAAGAATTCACTGAGAGAAGTGTCAGAGGCTTTTCAGTATTTAATGTATGACTCCAGCTGGTCCTTCCTTTGTGTTCTATAAAATGCTTATTTGTTGACTGAAAAACATTTTTTACAATGTTGGTATAAGAAAAGATGAATAATATAGCCAGCGTTAGAGAAATTAGAATTTACCTGTGTTTGGTATCTCTCAAAACACATTAATATGGCAGCCTTATAAACATCTGGTTGGTTGTGAAAAAGGTATGAGAGGTGAGTTATAGAGGCACTTCTGGTATGTTTAATAAGCCAACTTGGGGGCTTCTTAACACCAACAAGTGCACACCGATTATGTGTGGATGGCACTGGGGAAATACAGGAAAGCATTGGATTGACACTACTGAATTTAATTTATATGTACATGAAATCCTGTGGGATGAGCTTTTATACAGCTGATGTCACTTACACAGGAAAAAAAAAAAGTTTCAAATGGTCTCACGTCCAAGGCTTTAAAAAAAAATCCTCTGTGTCATATTCCTGTGTGTCTCCTTAGGGATTCCTAACGGCCATGAGGCAAGAGACAACTCGCATGAATTTAGCCAAAGGGTGGGAACTGGACAGTGTTGTTTTATGCAGTGAAGTGACCAAGATGATGAAAGAAGATGTTGTTGGCCCTCCTCCTGCTGACATTGGTGGGGTTTACATACATGGCCTGTTCCTAGAAGGGGCAGGCTGGGACCGCAGGAACAGCAGGCTGGTGGAGTCAGCACCAAAGGTAAGGATCAAGTGAGTGTAGCAGGCTGGGGCATAATGCATGTGCTCTTGGAAAACCAGGACGTATGCTGAGTGCCTGCAGCAGTGGTTTCACAACAGGTTTTAAGAGAGTAACCAACACTAGTGATGCTGGGAAGAGTTCAGACTCTTTACCTGCCAGAAGTGAACAAAGAGACTTCTGTCAGAAAATGAATTTAGGATGTATAGCACTACAAGAGACCAGATGCTGGGCTTCTTGGCTTCAGGGGCCCTAGCAGCACAGTTATGTTTGAATAAAATAGTGCACCACATAGTCAATCCTCTTTTGACTGAACAAGGGGGAACCTTATCAAAGCTTCCAAAGCCTGGTTAGGTTTGATATGGAGGTCATAGTTTGGTTGACTAGAAATCCCTAAGGTTTGTTTTTCAATATGAGAAGAGTATTAGTTCTGGGCTTATGCTCAGTTATCCATGCACTGAGTTACGTTTCACTGATGTGACTAAGCAGATTTGAAATCCAGCTATGGAGTAATGATTAGGTGCTGTAGTCACAGTCCAGAGGAAATTGTCATTGTCTGCACTGGTACATTTTTTCCAAGCCAGTACTAGCTGTCCTGGAATTGAAATGGAGGTAATTCCTGTCCATAGGTAGAACACATCTGTGTCTGACTGAGGGAAAAATTTTCCAAACCAAACCTTGCCATCTGTAACTTCTGTTGCCTGGTTTGTCAAAAGACCCCCCCAAACATGGAGTTTACTCTAGTGCAGTGGAGTGTTCAGCAGGGTTCAGCAGAGTTGCTCTTGGATCTAGGTCTGTTTTATCCCCTGACAATGAATACTTTATCTTGGTGGAAGACCCGAGGGGATCTAGATAAACACCCAAGAAGCACCTTGGATGTTAGAAGCTCCACTATCAGCAGTGCAGAGGTAACAAGGAGGGTTGCTAGCTGCAGCTTGGTTTTTGTAGCTCCAGTCCTGCCATTCAGGAAAAAGGAAGTGGAAAAAGAATGGGAAACATTAGTGAAAGGGGAAAAGGAAGGGAAAAAAGACAATGGTTGCTGTTCTTCCTAGAACCACCCTGACATTTTTCCATCTACCTCCACAGCATGCAGTTTTCCAGGTTTCTACTTTTCTGCTTTCCTTTCCTTCCAACAGGTTTCCTGATGGCTGTTCTCCCTGAGCTGCCACAGGCTTAAAGTTAGTGTCAGTGCAGTAGTGAGTGTAGGACTTGTACTCTCACATGTACCTCTACTGAGGTGCTGGCGCTTTTGCTGAAGGCTGACACTGAATCCAGTTCTAGTGTTTAGAATTCAGATGCCCTATCCTGCTTCTCTGATGCTGAGCCCTGTGTGTCTTTTAACATTCTCAGGTGCTGTTCACCAGCCTTCCCGTAGTCCACGTGTACGCTGTTAGCACGACAGCACCGAACAACCCCAGGGAGCCACAGGGAAATGTGTACTCCTGCCCTGTCTACAAAAAGCCTCGGAGAACAGACCTGACGTACATCTTCTCCTTGTATCTGAAGACCGTGCAGAATCCTGATCACTGGACTTTGAGGGGGGTTGCACTGCTCTGCAGTTCCAAGTAAGGACAGACAGCTATGAAGGAAAGAACCACCAAGTAGGACTGAGCTGCAGCCAGTGTTGCATTGTTACTGTCAGCGTGGTGGCTACCTCCTCATAGGGGGTCAGGAATTGGCAGGTGATACTTAGAGATTATATTAGTTGCCCATAGATCAGCTTACTCTGTTCACAGCAAAAATACTAAATTTATTTTTCCTGGGAATATCAGAAGGAAAACAGCTGCAGGTGTAAATTTGACAACCCATATAAAGCAAGTGAGAATATAATCAACCAACTTGCTCTTAACAGAAGCACTACATAAAAAAGCTTATGATAGTGTCAACTGCTCTGGCATCTTATGGTGGTTCTTTTGTAGATGTTATCTTCTTAATACAAGAGTTTTTCATAATATAATATCATATAATATAACTATTTTTAAATTCAACTTTGTAGTTAAAATCTTATCATCCATAGCATTAGTAAAGCTGTAATGACAAGATAATTAAATGCATGGTAAAGTTTTATATTTATCTGCATATATTTCAATGCACAATTCCTTTGATTTTGCATTTCTAAATTTGCTGGGTGGTTTTACTAATAGCTGTGACCATTTTCTTGAACAGTCACTTTTTAATATAAACAATCATAGAAACAGGAACATTTATCTTTGCACAAGAAATGCCTTTTGCACTTATTAACTAATTTGTAAACCTATATCCACTTATAAGGAAAGTGTGCACACGCCCCATTATTAGCAGGAGCAAAGATTTTAAAGTTTTCTCAGAATAAACATAACTGAACACCATTTTGGCTCTATTAGTACTCATTCCATTTACATTAATGCCTTAATCTTGCAAACTCAAACCTCTTAACTGATTTTTGTTCCGTATTTTGTATCAGTTTAGTTAAAAAGAAGAAGACAACACACAGGCCATACTTCACCTGAAATGGTTGAAGTATTTTTGTGTTAACCACCACTGCTGTCTACCCTGTAACTGAAGGATGATTAATATTTCTCTTTTAATAGACAGATGACTATTGGCAGAAAATGTGTTTATCTTCTTTCACTAGCACAAATTCAAAGCAAAAGAAATTGTTCTTGGATGTTATTAAAGAAGCACTTGCAATCAAGACTTCGTTAATATTTTTTTTCTCCTTGTAAACACTTTTAATTTTTGTATAGCAAGTGTCTAAGAAAGTACTTCATCCCTTTGCGTAGCCAGTTTTACTCTGCAGTTAGCAATTGCAAGGCTCATTCCATGAGGAAGTTTGATATTCACACTCACACCCCCAACAAAATACAGAGTGCCAGTTTCTTTCTTGGAAAACAGAGCAGACAGGGACAGGATCCCTTTTTTCCACTGAGCTAGGAGCAACAGTGCCAGCAAGATTATCTTTTCAAGTGAAACCAACTGTTCAAAAAATAGGCACCAGATCTCCCTGCAGTGCAGCTATACATCAACCAATTTCATTGAGAATTTTGTTTCTGAGAAGGCTGAAGGCTTTGGCTTCATGATAATTGATCTTGGAAATTATGAAAAAAATGGGAGAGACTTCAAGCAGCAAAGGTCTGTGCTGTTCCGCAGAAACTGAGGTTGCAAACCATAGTGTTTTCCCCATCCCCTACATTTATGAGGGGATATGGAGTAATTTAACTTTGATCTCTTGGTACGTGTAAAAGTCAGGTCAGTAACAGTGATAGTAATTTAAAATAAAAAACATACATTGAAATACTTTGCACGCCTGAAGAACTCACTGCTTACTATAAAACAAATCCTCCTCTGACCAACTGAAGCTAGAAATAAGCATTTAAATATATGTATTTGATAGAGGTTATATCTCGTGCTACATGATATGCTCCATGGAAACTGCATCACTTCTTTGTCAAGCAGAATGAGAAAATTAAATGCTATATGAAGAAAAATCTATAGGCAATGATGTTCTAGCACATAGTGTTCTGCTAATATTCTGTATAAAAATGCAAAGAAATAGCTTATTTGAACATCAACATTTTCATTTCAATAACTAAACCCTGTTTATCAGTTTAGGAAAATGCCAAATCTTGCAGAAAAATTATACAGTATTTCACTGAAGATAGCTACAGTTTTGTACAGAAATGAAGAACATAAAGTGACTTTGCTCCAAAAAGCCTTCTTATCACTAGTAAAGAACACCAAACAAAACCTTCAGTGCATCCTACAAGCAAAACACTATTTCCTTTTTGCATGTGATTATAGTAGAGTGGAGATGAACAATTTACTATTGACAGAAATGTGTTCCTTTCCCCATCTCCTTCTCTTGCTCTATCCTGCCCTTCCACTCAGTGGAGTTGCTGCTCCCAATCTGACAACATTAATTTGAATTGAAATGTCACTGATTTAGCAAAACATTGACCTTCCCCAACCAGTGTTCCCTAGTTACTATTGCTAAAGCTGTTTCACTTCAAGTGGGATGTATACCAATCTGAATGAAAGAACTGCAGGCAGAATACTTGAAATCAAACTAATTATATTTGAATGATAGATTAACAATTAGCTAGAAGTCTTCAAACAATGTATATAGATAACCAAGTTATGCTCTTCTGTTAAAATGAACCTGATATATTAAATACAATCATACAGCTTTTGGCAATATTGTACAAGTTTCACACAGATAGTAATGACTAACATTGCTTTAGATAAGTGCTTTTTTGAAGGCAACTCCGTTTAAGAATGAAGAGAGCAATACAGTCCTGCACCCCATGTCAGCGTAGCAGTCATGTTCACAAACATATCTGATGTCAGGGCACTGGCTCCTGAGAGCTGCAAATAAACAGCATTCCATAGTCCAAAGGGTGTCTGTCTCATAATCCCTGAGGCTGTGACTGGTCAATAATGATGATGATAGGAAAAAAAGAATTGGGTTATGGATTGGCCCTGTACATCTGTGACTTTGTAGAATAGATTTTAATTGCAGTGAAGCTTGGAGAAAACACAGAGAGTGGAAAACAAAAGTATTCCCTTGTCTGGTCAGTTATGCTCATAAACCCTACGATTCTCTGTAA
Source organism: Prinia subflava (assembly GCF_021018805.1). NCBI lineage: Eukaryota > Metazoa > Chordata > Aves > Passeriformes > Cisticolidae > Prinia > Prinia subflava. The sequence continues at coordinate 61,888,717 of NC_086247.1, forward strand.
AGAATAATAGTATTCTAAAAGATCTCAAGAAAACTGTAGTTACAATATTCTAATTTTTCTCTCCATTTATCCAGAACCTATGCATTCATCTTATTCCACTTTTTACTGCTTCATGTCATTGCCTTTCTCACAATCTCATGTTTCCAAAACATAAATACAATACTTCCTTCCCTTTTCCTCCTGCTATTCCACATTTAATGTGTCTTGTTTTTTATTCTTACTCCATAAATAAAAACTCCAAAACACATTGCTTACTTACAATGAACCTTCCTATTTCAGAAGTCTGGAAATAACCTGTAGTCATTTCAGGGGTTTCTCTTTTCCATTAAGAAAAAACACAATTTATTCAAACCCCTATAACTCCTGCCACATTTTTTTCATATTGTGAGTAAAGCAGGAATATGCTCTTCCTGCTTTTTCTGTAAGGGCCCTTAAGTGATAATATTTGTACAGCTAAATGACATTTTCCATAGTTCTTCCTTTTGCTAATATGAAGTAATAGAAGTAATAGCTTTGTTATTGTTTTCTGACTGGATGAGTTGGTATGAGAAAATGGAAGTAAATTTTATACTGTTTAACATGAAATGATGAGAGCGATTAGGCTGTAAAGTACTGCTAAATCAATCTTGGAAAGGCAGCAGATTCCCATCTCCCTTTGACACTGCGAGTTCCATTCGGGTTAATGATGGCTGTCGGCACCCGCCGACACAGAGGGGGAGCCCCTTCATTCAGTTTGCATGGCTTGACTTTTGTCAGGAAGACAACACTACAGACATCGGTGGGGATGGCAGAACAACACCAACACGTTTGTGGTATAACACGGATTCACACGTTTTTCTAAAGCTGAGTGAGTACATACTGTGTTCTCTCTTGCTCAGTGAGGACAGTATGGTGTGTGTGCTCATTGGCTCCTTATACTGATTGCTTCAAATCTAGCAAAGGGATGTCATCGTCACCTCCTCCTCCTTCTTTTCTTTCCTGCCTAAGGACGACTTCTGGGATAGTCACCCCTATTTCAGTTGACTGGGAAGCACCTTTCGTTGCACTATTCTTGTCTTTCTTTACCTTAGTGATCACTTCTGTGTAAGAGATTTCTTCAGTGAAGGGCTCTGCTGCTGGGAGCTCAGAGGCGATGTGCACGCTGGCTTCCTGGATCCCCTCCTGACCTTCGGCTCCTGTTCGTTCTTTATTTTTTTTATGGATCTTGAATGTCTCCTTTGTTGGAGCAGCTTGTGAAATGGTTTTCTTGATCCTTATTCCAGATTGTCTTAGTCTCTCCCCTGATTGCCTGATCCTCTCTCTCCTCTCAGGGGTCACTATCCTAGTTTGAAGCCTGTTTACCTTCTTGCCAAAATTTTGTCTTGTTTTTTGGATATTTTCCCTTGAAAATGCCTTTTTGATGTCATCAATGCGCCTCATACCTGATTTCTTGAACTTGGTTGCTTTGCTTTCTTCGATATAGTATTCTTCATCAGAAGACAGATCATCAGGTGGGAAGAAATCGTCCTCTATACTTTCACCTGCTGTCATCTCTTTGATAACAGAGAGAGACGAAGGACACTCGGTTTCCTCCTGTGAATGAAAGCAGAGAGTCATGTTCCAGCAAGTGTGTTTCAAAAGGATGGTGGTTCAACTATTCAACTATTTTTTTTGTTGTTGGCTTGCAGTTAATTACTGCTAACTAAAATATAATACTGTAAGACAGTAAGGTAGGCTTGTACCATCATAATCAATCGATGCATAACACAAATAGCAAAAGACATCTTTGCCAAGTTCTCTAAAGATATTACATTCCTGATCAAAGAATTCTTTTCACTGTGGTTCTACCTGAAATTAATTAATCTGTGCAATGGTCCTATGAGTCCTGGCCTCTAATAGTTTTCAGAGCAGACTCGTCTAGGTGGTTTGTTTTTGGGTTTTTTTTTTGGAGCTTATGTGGTTCTCTGGATTGGACCTAGATCCATTATTTCTCACCAATAAAAGCAGACACTGTAGACAAAAAAGTTACTTGGGCTTGTGTCAGCTGTACACTGTCCAAGCAGATGCCTCAATGATGTCTGTAGCTTCAGTCTACTACTGTTACCAATTGTGCATTTTTGACAGTTTGGAACTTAGCAAACACTGCTGTTGCTGCCCAGAAGGGAATGAACCCCACCATATTAACTTACATGTGCTGGCTGCACAAGGGGACATGTCAGTGAAGCAGGGAGATGTTATTTGGTAAACCCAGTAAGACACAATTCATTCAGCACCTGCACCATCGCTGAGGTGAACTTGATTTGTTCAATCTGTCAATGTATGATATTCCTGAGCCAGCATTTCTGTCTCCTGTGGTGAGTTTGGTGCTTGTTTGTGCATGCAGAATTATATATTTATGTGACACGTCTGATGTGTATCAGCAGCATGCTTAGAAATGGTGACTACCCTAGGTATCTTAGCCCTAGGAATTTGTGCAGCGTCTCCAAAGAAAAATTGCTAGAAACTCAAAGTTCAAAAACATGGAAGACTTCCAAAAACTGTCCACAGTAAACAAAAAAAATTACCAAGAATCATCTAGTGGTTAAGGATGTCAAAGGGGAAAAAAGGAAAAAAAATTATGGCAATGAAGGATTTATCTGAATGGGAAGAATCTCCTAAGAAAGCTGTTTACCTGATCTGCATGGACAGTACAGATTTGTAGCTCAGTGTCAGTGAGGTACTTCTATCTAGAAGTGCAGTGTATGCAGAGTAGAAAAACTGTAACTTGTAGGAGGGGTATGAGATGGACAATCCCACTCCCTTCTTCCCTACCAGCGTTTTACATGCACATGCCCGTGCTCTTCTCCCAGGAGGAGCAGCCCTTGGGGTGCAAATGGGTACAACAGCTGTATGACACTTTTCTAAGCTGCTTCCCATTAGTCATGACTTCTTCAGCTGATTTCTGGGGCATGGCAGTGTCAGGACTTGACCCTTAGTGTCATCATCCTAATGTAGACAGTAGGAAAGATTGAAGCTGTGAACCCATGAAGAGCAAGTAAGGCTGAGTATTTTATTGTGAACTTCTTTCCAGCCAAAAAGATGTCTGTCATTTTTCACAGTGACTCACTAGTAGTGAGTCATGTTATTTTACTGAGTGCTAGCAATACATAAAATAACATATATTGAGCTATTTGACAGATAAAGCCCACTTAAGTGTCTCTCATCATGCCTTGGCTTCATTAAAAACCCTCTAGTAAAATAGTTGTTAATGCTCAGAAAAAATAGGGACAAATTATGTTACATTGATTACAGCATGTTGTTGAACTCATCTGTCAAAATCAGCAGGAAGAATACTACAATGCTTTGCTAATAATCTTCATTAACATGTGCAAATTAACATTAATTATATAAAGACTTCTACATATAAACATAATTTTTTTTCCCTGAAAATTAACTAAAACACAGCTGGATAGTAATTCCTCAAAGTTTTTAAATTATACCCCACTCCTTCAGCTGAAATAGTAACAAAAATATTTCCAGAACAAATATTCTGAAATTTCAGTTCATACAGAGATGAATACAATATGGGGAGAGGAATATGCCTTTCATATGAAGATTACTTTTTAAAAGGAGGGAAGGCAGAGACACTATTTTCTTTGCAATATTTGTCTTCCTTTGGAAGTAGAGTTTGTCTGTACTTTTTCTCAGTTGCCAGGTTTTTATTGTGTTTACCTTTAGTCTGTTAGCTACAGAAGAGAACATTTTAGCTTTCCTACATACATATTAAAATCAAAAGTTATGAACAAGAATATTTGAGATGAAGATCTTGTAGATGAGACACAGAAACTAGATCCTGAGAAACATTTACATTCTCCTACAGACTCTCAGCATGAACTTTGCCAAATCTTTGATTTTCTTCTTTTCCTTGGTCTCTGCACACATCTTGCAGAATCAAAAGTAGCAAGGCAAAACATTAGTATGAGTTTCTATCTCCTCTCAAGATTTCTGGATGTTACCGAAGTGGAAAGTATTAGTAAGCCTGTCTAGCATGTTAGGAAGGTTTTGGAATAAAAATTCAGTGATTTAGGCTCAGTAGGTGAGCTTTTTAATCTGCTTTGTGTCTCTCTCTCCTGCTCCCAACTCATTTCTTTTTATCACTAGGTATCTGTGGGGCAGAGAGAAGCTCATCCTTCCTAAGGCAGGAACAAGAAGCTTTAGTACCAGGTGGGAAACAGAGTCAAAGCATATAGCTACCAGCTCCCTTATAAGCTCACTAAAACTGAAAGACCAAACACCTGATTTCAGCAGCACAGAACAAAGCCTTAAATTGGGTGGGAGCTTTCTGCTCCTGCTATAGAGCAGATGGTGCTGGGAATAGCAGGACTGGGCAGTCCAATCTTTGGGGAGGGTGAGAAGGGAGTTGAGCCAATGATGCTGCTGCTTTCAAACTTTTTCTTAAAAATCTGCTTAAGCGTTTTGCTAGGAAGAACTTGTACCCACCACCACCACTCATGGGAGGTAAGGGAGGATCTAAAATGAGGACAGGAGATTATTTCACGATAAAGCATTATACCAAGCAGTCAATTATTTTTAACACGATTTCTCGAGGAAAGAGGCATGCAACCATAGGGGCTGTCTATCAATTAATATGTAGGACATGTACTCTGCCAAAGACACGCACAGACCAGAATCAGGAAACAAATTTGTGGGAGCTGAGCATTCCCTTTCCCTTTCATCACTCCTCCTTGAAGGAGTACCTGCAGAGGGTGCTCACACTGGTCCTGGCGTGTTCGTTGGCCATAATCTCCTGAAAAGTTATCCGCCACTCAACACATTGGAAACAGACTTAAACCTTTCTAACAGAACAATATTTTTTCCTTCTCTACTTAGAAAAAAGTTGGTAAATCTGCCATGTAAGTGGTTGATTTGGAAGTTGTCTTTGATTTGAAAAAGAAGTGTAACACACACATTCATATTCTGCGTCTCCCACCTTCTCACCCTTACATGATCTCTCCACTAACACAGAAACATTTGGGCATTTTCCACCAATTTGAGAATGGACCTGGGTTCTGACACAAAGGAATAAGGGCTCCTCTGCAGAGCTGGCTGTGTTTTGAGTCATTCTGTCTGTCCTCCCCCAAGCTCACATCTCTTCCAAGCAAGCACGTCATGGCTCAGGGACCTTGCTTGTAGATTGAATGTTGTGAGGGGACAATGGTGCTGAGAAGAGGAGTTGTGTATTATGAATGGGTGTGGGAGGAGAGAGGGGAGGAAGGAGTCAGATTAGATGCTGTGTTGAAAGTGGAAGTATTTTGAGACATGCATGTGTCTGGAAGGACATGAAGCCGGAAAGGAGAAAGACTTCAGGTTTTGTGGTAGAAAAGGAGGTATTGAAAGCCTTGGCTGAATGGTAAAGGAAAATCCTGGACACTTTTGCAGTTGTAGTTGCAGGGTATATAGTTCCCAGCTTAAGGAACAGAACAATTGCACAATTCAGGAGTGGCTGGTGAAGCCCCTGGCATGGCAAGTTTGCTATGAAAGCATCTTAAACCTGAACTTTGTTTTTTCCTATTTTTTGAGTATTTAACCTCTCAAATATGCTTAGCCAAAGAATTTTGAGTACCTAAGGGCCTGGCTGAATACAAAGTAAACATCTAAGTAACCCTTGGATTTTATGAAGAAGGCCAGCACGGCATTCATTGGAACAGATGGCTCCAGGGCCAGATAATATTGAAACCTAACAAAGTCTGACTCCATCACTGGCATTTTTACCCTCTGCTCTCATTGCAATTTCATTTACAATTAGAAATTTTTCAAGGGGACATAGACTGTGTCTTTCAAACCACCCTTTTGCTCTTCAAACTTTCCATCAGCTGCCAAAATTCTGGCTGCTCAGCACCCATGGGAGGGAACAGTGACCAGTTTGCAGGCACTGCAGGCGTCTTCTAACCACAAGGAAGGGATCAAAGTAATAGCATTTTCCCCATAGGCTATAGTAAAGCATTTATGAGGGAAGGCTAATGCACCTGCTCCTCAACCATGCAAAGGGAAACGTGCTGACTTTTCCACCTCGCTGAAACCTTAAAACCAGTAGGTAAATAATCTTAAATGTGGCAATGCCTCTAATCAACCCTATGAGACTATCAAGGTGGCAATGCTCAGGTAATTGAAACCCACAGGGGAAAAGAGTTCCAGAACATGCCTGCTTGATAACCCTGCCTGCACAGTCAGGCTCTCCTCTTCTGGGAAGGGAAAGGGGGAAATGGCAGAGCAAATTGCTTAGCAGTGTCTCAGGTATTTTGCAGCCATGGTGTCCTGGCAAAGATCAGGCTGGCTCTAAAAGCAGCCTTCACTTACTGCTGCACTAGGGAGCCAAGGGGGGCTGCTGGAAGAATGTCATGCCTTCAGCAAGGACTGTGAGGCTGGGAAAAGAAAAAAAGGGTTGTTGAAAAGACTCCCTTGCAAACTTATTAGGTAAATTTCCACTCTTTGGGAGCACAGATGGGATCAATAATTAATAGCAGCAGTACTTTTATTTTCCTTAAGAAAATGTCTGTTTTTCATTTAGAGTTCACTTGATTTGCTAAGCAAAGCAGTGACATAATGTCACTGTAAGACATTAAGCTTTATTTAAGTACATGAACATTTTAAATGATAATTTCAGTAATAATTTTATTATGTCATTTAAAAGGAAAATAATGGAATATGAAGACATTTTAATGAATGTAGCCAATTCAAGAGCTTAACATCCCTTGTCCTTTCCTGTTCTTTGGTGTATGTATTCAAAGCTTTGTATTTCAAAATTCAGACTGGGCTTCCAAAATTGGCAGAGAGAAAAGAAGGTAAGGCACTGTATCACAAAAAAATATTTGCTAGAAATGCTATAAACTGGTTTTGTGTAATATTTCCAAATGGCTTGAAAATGTAACTCTAAACAACTTTAATAAAGGCAACAGTTATCAGCTCTCAACTAATACCTGATTTCAAACAACACTTTAGCAGAAAAGGTTTTAAAATAAAAAAACTCAGAAAATCAGAATGACCAAATAAAGAATTCATTTTTATATATCTAAAATAACACACTCATATATGTATAATTATGTATTGTATATATAAAACCAAGACTCAAAATGGTCCTAAAGAAACTGCTCTCAGCATAAGGAGAGGGAGAATAGGGAGGAGAGACTGATGAAACTCCGTAACTTGGAGTCATTGTGTTGCACAGGGAAAAGGTCACAGCAAATGATCTTTCAGCCTTGGGGTGTATGAGATGGAAAGTGCAGGTGATGATTAACATAAGCACAGATGGGACTGACTGATGAGCACCTGACAATTCTGAAGCAGAGCATGAAGCAGCAAAATGGTCAAAGGCTACCAGCGCCTGCTCTGACACTGCTGCTGTGTCTCTGACAACTGGTGATGCAAACAATGGGCAGCTTATGGGCAGGAAACTGCATTGCCACAATGTTTTAAACAAATCTTAGAAATCTGTATGCTGGATGAATGATTTGTTACTCAGACCGGTAGCCAAGGTAAATCAAGAAAACATCTTGAAATTGTGCTCTAAATCAGCATGGAACCACTGATGAATAAACAATTACAAATCATTCAGTACTTTTACTTGTATTCTAACAGTTAAGAGTGAAGCTTTATAAATCTCAAGTGAACCCCTCATTTCTTCTGCAAATAGGTCACTTCAGAATCTCTGACAGCAGGCCAAAAATCTGCTCAGATGCAAATCTGCTCTTAGGTCATCTAAGAAATTTTCTCAGGTAAACACTTCAGCATATAAGACTTTATGGCTAAGTGCTGTTGCTGTATTTATAATTATTTTTACACAATGGAAAACCAGCCTGGTCAGAACAGTCAACTCCTCTCATTCCTTTTTTGTGAAGCCTAAGACACATCCCTTTTATTTAAATTCTGACAGAAATTCATTAATTCAACCACCAGCACACAATGACTACAAAGGAGCCCATCTCGTTCTGCCATTGTTGTCTGTGGCTTGCAGCAGTCAATGAGCAGCCGGTTCCCAGTTACACCACATCAGTGGAGAAGCCCTTGGCTCCAGGCTACCACATGCTGCATAAAAAGGACAACTGCAGCTTCAGGGAAAAACAAAAGCTTCACACTTTCTCTGCTCTGCTATTGCCTTATGGAACTAGCCCAGGGAATAGGTCTGCAGGTCAGTGTGCAGACTTGCAATCAAACTGGTGAAATTTCTCACTTCCAAGTTTTCTGGAAGCCCATTGTAAGGAAAAAAGAAAAAACATCACAAGGTGTAATAAGACAAAAAAAATATGTATTTGGTAGTGTTTTGATTCATTCATTTATCATACGATGGCTGCTCTACAAGTCAACTAGACCAGGGAAGAGTTCTTAAGTACAAGTGAAAAACAGTTATCAGAAGCTGCTGAGCTTTTTTCCCCAAGCAAAAGTGTCTCCATATGAACTCATTCCTGGACAATCTTTGAACTACATTGAGAGAGCAGATACTTATAACGTAGAAACTGTATCCACAAGGTGAGGTCTACAACTTGTATCAAGTTCCGCATGCTTCTCTCTGCTTAGTTGAAATGAATATACAGACCCAATGTACAAACATCTGTGTTACTGATGTCTAATTAATGCCTGGCAAGATGAGTCCTGTCCCAGATCCTAAACTTCCTGTTTTGTGACTTCACATATTCCTCATCTCTGTTCCTTGCTGTTTTGATCAACTTTATTCCTGTACTAAAAGAATAATTGCAAGGTTTGGCTATCTTCAGCAGTGCTGAGAATATGAATCCCTACCACATGTCCCCAGCCAAGTCCATTCCCAAATCTGTGCCTCAGGAAAGAAGGGTTTTGCTGAACAGCTGGATTTGATGCTCTCAAGAGGAATTTTCCATTCAAAGTGATTCTGTGATTCCATTCTAAGATATGCATGTGCCCACAGCAGCCAGCCACAGCCCCAGGTGACACTTCCGAGCAGCCTCTAGGACCGTGGAGAAGAGGCACAACACTGGAGGCTCGTGCTGTAACTGCGCTCCTCTGATAACTTGCAGGGCAACCCCAAGAGAAGCCTTAAACACCTGCATCCAGTGCAAATGTAAACTAAGATCAGCTGTTTCCACCACTCAGTGCTAAGAGGTGGAGAAAAATCAATGGCAGCTCTGAGGACAGCCTGTTCCCCCGCCAGGATCATCCCAAAGGAACAGGTCTGGGGCATCAGATCCAGTGGCGTTGAGTCCAGTTTGTAATCTGGTATGAGCAAAGTCCTGTGAACTATGCAAGCTATTTCGTTTTTGGTTTTTTTTTAATTTTCCTTTCTAAACATGTCACTGGAAACTCAGTTTTTCTTTAGCTGGTTGATAGCCTCTCCATGAGTGGCTGCTGCACAGCATGGGGCCAGCTCTGCCCTTTGAGCTGGAGCACTGGGCTCGACAGTGCAAACAAAGGGCTCTCGTGACACTCTGACAAAATTGTTGGGTTTATTTTATTCTCTGTATTCTCAGCAAGGCAATTACCTATCCCAGCTGTAAAAATATTTATAAGGCTTCTGCCACAAGACTCCAACAAAGGCCCTGTGTCATTGGGCTGCTGAGGCCGGTGTTGTGCTGTCAGAGGTAGTCAGTCAACTCACACCATTTTTTTCCTGATTAAGTTTTCAGGCTACACTTTAATAATAATTTAGGTTTCTTCTCTTCCCACAAGTTTTAGAAGACATTTTGGTCCAGGCCCCGTTGTCTCCAGGACTGGAGACATCCATTTATGGTTTCAGATCAGAGCTAAAATTACAGGAATTAACACCATGCACACTAAAATTAGCATTATTCCAGCTGTAAAAGTAATTTAGTTTCCCGTCTGTATTTCTTTCTATGAACTGACAGCTTCTAATTTTGAGCACATTTTATTAGTATCACATCTTTTCTGTACTGAGATTTTCAAGGAAGATATTGCACAGTTGACAAAGCCTAAGAAACACACTTTCAAAAACCCATTGCAAGCTTCACTTCACATTTCAACACAATGCACTGCCACCTGTTGTTTTTCAGATAATCTGTTATGAGGTAAGATACCAGGTACATAAATATGAGAAAGGATACGACCTCCCAAGTTTCTGAAAAACAGAAAAATGGTCAAATATGAGCCGCCTAGCACTGTCTGCTCTGGGTGAGCTATTTAACTTCATGCTACTAAGGATTTTGCTCTGCAGGGCCATTTTTGAGCCTGCCATTCTTATGCCCAAATGGTACCAAATTAACGGCAATCTCCGGAGATCCTGAAACCCTGATGTGTGCTGCCATTTCAGATGAAAGTGCTTCCACCTCGATTTTCCAGATTATTATCCCCATCTTGATCTCACCATTCTTACTGTCTACTCATTATAACCACAGAAGGTCAGTGGGCAGGAGAAGACACTTATATTTTAACTTATTTATGCATATCAGTGACCTACGCAAGGCTGCTTCTGTTAGCCTCTCCCCATGTGTGCAGTGGAGCAGCCACTGGACAAACAAATCAGTTGTAACCCTACTGTGTAGGTCAGTCAAGCCATAATCTTACTTGGTTTATGACAATTCCACTAATTTTAAATGTCAGACAGCAGTGAGTGAAACAAATGGACGTGACCCTTCATAGGAAGTATTCATTTATGGTGCTTATGTAAAGTAATAATAGACAAAGGCCCAGTAACAGTAACATGGAGTTTCTGGTGCCTGTGTATTTCCATTTAAATACGGACTTGCAGAACATGCAGAAAAGCAAAAGAAACAAGTTCATTCAGGGTAAAAAAAATCCCCTTTAACTGCTAAATAATTTAGTCAGAATGATTTAAACTTTTAAATGCTCTTTGACTTCAGAGAAATGATAGCTCTTACAGCTGGTTATTCAGACTAACCTGAACAGAAATGAGCAGTGACCTGTACAACCTACAACATCCTTTTTATTCTCTACTATAGTCTCAGGGCATATAACACTCCGGGGTCAAAAACTTCACTAGAAAGTCTGAAGTAACCTGGCATTTTTAATCATACAGTCAGCCTAGGGAGGAGAGCTGTCTGCTACCAAATCTTTTCCTCAACCACATGGCCTTCTAAAAATGAATGCTCTCAATTCCCTAATCATTCTGCTCAAGGATGATCACTTTGTCTTTTTTTAATGTGAGGATATCGCCAACTCTTTTCATCATTGCTGAGATCTCTTGGGACAATCTCCTTCAGCCAATGAGCCTTTTCAACCTGCCTACTCCCTCCACCAATGATAAGATCAAAGCTATCCACTTGAAAGAAAATCTTTAGTATTTAATTGGTGTTTCCTTTTTCTTCATACTCTGATGTTCTGGCAAAAGTTAAAACTAAAACCCACATGTCCTCACCCGTGTAAAGATTCCAAGCCAGCAATACACAGGTCATTGGCCTAATCACAACGCTCCAAATAGTTCATCAGAAAAAAAAAACCCACTATAGAAGAGCTGTCAGTCACAGCCACAGAGTAAACAGCTTGGTTATATCCATTTGTAGCGTATAGCACAGGGCGTACACTGCTTCTGTAGCTATTAACAGACTCCCACTCATCCTAGCCAAGCTCCAGTCATTCAAGTCTTGGCACTGCAGCAGTGTGCCTACCCCGGTGTAAATCAGCAGTGTGAAAATCACCGCACTTGTGTGAAAGAGACTCTCACAAATGTACCTGTGCCTTGAAGTTACAGTGCACTCTTCCCTGCCCAGAGTGTTCCAGGTTTTGACCAGTGCTGCAGTTATCTCTCTCCAGAAAAGTGCTAAATGGTGGATCCTAGAGGGATACACATATCTGCCTCTACTCCATGCAAATGGGAAAAGATTGTTCAATCTACCTTAAAAAGGGATGGAAGTTAAGGAGGGAGTCATTCATATTCTCACTGACAGTTCTAAACCACAGTAGGAAGAGGAAAGCAGAAAGACAACAAAAAAATGTTGTTTCCCTTCCTGACAAGAACCACCTAAGAATTAAACACACAGAACAGGGTGCAGGCCACTCTTGTCCAGCAAAACCAGCAGAGACACCATAAACTCCTACTGAAGGTGATTCTTAGAGAAAAGTACACACTGTGAGAGCCACCTTTTGTATGAAATACCTGAAAATATCAACGGCTGTTCTTTACACCTGGGTGTAAATCCATTTTGACCATATTTTACTACATTCTTAAACAACAGCTCTTCTGCTAGCAGAAAAATTTACAACATGTAATGAATACTGTTTTAAGAACAAATATTTTCAAAGCATTGATTCTGCTGCAGTCATTATGGTAAAGGCCCATCAATGAAATGGCATTATGCCATTAACCAGGGGAGTCACAGTGATTTATTACCTTTAGCTGGGAAATGATTTGCAAGCAAGAAAGTGAAAGTGCCTGTTTTCTATTCTGTGATGATGATGCAGGTTACAATAATGGTAATAATAGGACAGATTAGGTCTGTGATTTCTACTGAACAACTGTAGTAAGTCATTCAGTCAGAAAATCTGGGAGGCTCAGTTTGGCTGTATATGGTACTAACATAACATTAAAGAGGTAATATTTCCTACCTTCAGCTTTTTCTCCTTTTTTCAGCTATTTTTTCCCAGTAGTGGAAAATGAACTATTTAAGAAAGCTAGGTTATAAAGAAACATTTGTCAGCTGTACATGGTGGTGAATAAACTCAGTGAAACACAGCTCCATTCATTGCCAATGATGTTATTTATGTACAAACAGATGCAAGACCAGGGTGTAAAGCTGAGTGATGGGGGTGCATTGCATTACTCATGACGGGTGATGTTTTCAAGAACACCTAATGAGGAATACAACTCATTTGAAAGAAGCTTTGGTGACTTGCTGGTAAAAAAGGGGCCAATTATGCTTCTGGCAAAAGATAAAACATTCTTCCTTTCTACTGACCTGGGAAGCTGGGAAGTTCCAGCAAAAGCAGGATCAGACCATTAGACAAATGAGTTTCACAGCACTCATTGACAAGATCCCAGAACTGTCTGCACTGTTTGTATGGATGCAAGTGAGACCATGCTGTTTCACGACACTTCTCTTCAAATGCAATTATTTTAAAGTACAATGAACATCCTAGAACAAGGTCGGTGAAAGAAACTATATGATGTCCTTGCCCACTGTGATTGAAAGGATGATGCTATGTCAAGCCATTTCCAAGGTAGATCATGCAAGGGAGTATTTGTTGTCATGAAGGGTTTGTGGGCCTGAGCTTTAGTTTGTACCTATACTGCTATACACTGAGACAATGAAAAATTCCCAATTTGTCAGCAAAATGAAAGCCTGGGCAATGCTGCAAGTTAAACAAGCCATATTTTGAAATTAGTGTTAGAAGAAAGTCCGTGTTTCAGAGAATCTGAAAACACTTTTGCTATTTGCACTTCTACCTAATACGGTGAAAAAAATAACAGAGATGAATGTCAAGCATGGTTTGTATGACAAGATTTACAGGGCCTGCCTCATATTACCTTTCGGAGGGGCAGCAAATAGTCCTTGCTGATCTGCAGTTAATCTTACACGCCAGGCTCAGAAACCTACCCACACTAATAATAGAGCCTGTGTGCTGCTGCCAGCAGGTTCATGCTGAAAGGCATTGGGGAGCACAGATCGGTGTTAAAGAAAGCATAAAATAACTCTACATTGGACAGACCGCACCTTTTGCTTCGTTAACCAGCACCTACCAGAAGTCACCAAGGAGGTGGCAAAGTGACAGTACCACAAGAAATTAGGTTCATGGTTACCTGGTAGATCACGACCCGGAATTTGTTTTTTCTCAGCATCTCCTGTTGTTTTGCTTCCACCTTCCGCACGCTGGTGCTCTGCCTCTCCACGCGTGCCCGCACCTCCTTCATGGTGGAGCTCACTTTGCGGGTTTTCGCCAGTAACTTGTCCACCGTGAAGCCTGTGTTGCCATGAGCCTGGGCAAGCTTTAAAATGTCAATCTGTATGGTCTTGATGGCATTTTCCATCTCCCTGTGCTTCTCCTCTATCCTCTTCTGGCTCGCCTGCACGCTGTCAACAATGTTGGCCACTTTGTCCAGGACTGTCACAATGGTGTAAGCTGCATCTTGCTCCTCTTCCTCCTCGATGACGCTGGAGAGACGATTTTGGTGTGTTTTGTCAGCCTCCGAGGGGATTTCACGGCGGTCCATTTTGCCTGCCTTCAGCCAGGTTGGAGGGAGGCGAAGACTCGGTGATCCTGCCAGAACAATTCTGGCGCTGTTGCAGGGAGCCAGGGCGACAGCTGGCTCCGGCGATGCTCAAAGTAGGGCGTGAAACGCCGCTCCTGGAGCTTGGTCAAATACTTCTGACTACAAAATATCCACACATGATTGCTCAGATGCTTTCAGCAACATGAAACCCCTAAAATTAGGAAGCAATATCTGGAAAGGAACATACGTTTAAAGGGTCACGCTTCTGTACTGGTGAAGTTATTAGTGTTAATCCAGGAAAGTTAAGTAACTTACTAATTAAGCAGGAAAGCAAACTTGCATATTTTTAAAGATCTGCTTTTGTTTTCATGTTATTGGAGTGCTTTCCTCTGAGGGAATTCAAAAAGCGGTCAGGAAAATTAGAACGGTTTTTTCTTTTCCAGCAAAACAACTTGAGGTCTTCAACTTGCTGCAATTACCCCATGGGGTAACAAATAAACACACTAAACCAGAGGCAATATAGTGAAAACGTTGTATTGTGACATGCTTTTCCAGTTCAAAATGTTGAAAGCATTTTTCTTTTTTTTATTGAACAAATTATTAAATCCTACATGCAAAATTCTGAAAGCCTACACTACATGTTAAAACAGCTGAACACATCCTATTCACACTTTATCTTGGGATCTTTCAAACGACAACTAACAGTCTATTAATATAACTATGACCAGCAGACTAATTTGGATGGACTTCTTTAGCTCTTGAAAATACTCTATACAAGAGCACTAGGAATTCATTCACTTTTATTTCTTTTTATTTTAATCACAAACACTATACAATCTGTATTGTAGGTGTTAAAACATGTATTTCCTTTAAAAAAGTTTAAGAAGTATTAAAACAGTTTTAACAGTGATAAAGTAGGCTTTATTCCAATTATTTGTGTTCAATTATTCAACACCAATTTTTACAATATCTAAATCTACTAAGACCTACTTCTTTTGGACCTGTGCCATCTGCTCTACCAGGTAACTTCCCAAATTATGAAATTTATAATTTTCATCTTTAAAAATAAATTGTTGGAATTATTTATGAAGATGGCAGTGCTTAGACCCAGCCCACACATTTTATAAATATGTTACAACTACACACAGCACACAGCTTCACAGTTCATGCGATAGGCAGTGTCTAAAAAATCAGTTACTAACTTCCAAAAACATTTAAATATCTACGGTATTTAAACACAGTGTCTTCTAGTTCCTCATAAGAAAAGTAAGCTGTAAACATTTTTACCTTTAGTTCATGCCTTGTTTGTTAGGTAATGTGGACTTATTTTGTTGGTTTGTTGGGGGTTTTTTTTTAAGTCTACAACCACTGTTGGAATAAATTTGTGTTCCCAAAAATATTACATTCCATGGATAAAGCACAAGTCTATTATATAACCATGTGATACAGATACAGAAAATGAACTACTGTATTCAAAAACATAAAAGTAAAGACACTAAAACAGTCCATAGCTGTTAGAGCTGATGCTTTCAGAATACAGACCAACACTGTTACACTAAGAATGTTCAAAAATAAGGCCTCTGAAATAAATATTTCCATTCTTTAAAAAAAGATATAATAAAAATGTACATCACATGGTAAATGTAGGTATAAAAAGCACTAAGTTAAACCATTCTGGATGACGTATCTGAAGTAAAATGGCCTAGGTTTTGCTTCTGCCGACGTCCTCTATTGTTTTTGGGGCATTTTCTGTTAAAAAAAAGAGAGAAATAGGAAAGGAAGGCTGATTTTATATATGCCACATATAATTAAGCCTAGCAATCATACATTGACCTAATTTTCTGTACTTAACAACAGCAAGGAGTCTATGACCTGTGCTGATAAGTGGGACACTCCTGCTGTTCAGCACTGGACTGTGACCTGGGAATGTCTGTAGGATCTGCCCAGATCATCCAGAAGGGAACCCTGCTTGACCTTGAGACAAAAACCAGCAAGGTGCTACATCCTTCAGCCTTGATACAGCAAACACCTGCCGTGGGGAATTACTGCATTCCCTTTACTTTATACATATTTTATGATTAAAACCCAGTGGATGGTGGGACTGGATCAATCAGCCTTTTGAAGTGCTGGATCTCCAGGTGCCTTGCTGCTCACAGCAGCTCATGAGACAGAGCCTGCCCGGGTCTCTGTGGGGTGACTCTGGTTGATCCCTTTCTTGGTGCCAGACACACAACTAAAAGGATTCACAAAAGCCAGCAATGCCGAATGGAATGGCACTTACTCAGCCAGGCAATGAATGATGCAGCAGTCCTGCTGGGATGCAGCAGGACGTGAGAGACTGAGAGCTAGGAATGGTCATACAAAGGCTGAAAGAGGAGCTCAACCACATCACTGCTTTGGCCAGCAGAATGTTGAGTGAAAAAGCGAATGACATCAATTACACGAGCCAAGTAACTCTTTTACATGTGCAGATGGTGTTTTATACATGTGCTAGTGTCTGTTTGGTTGAACTTTACAAGGGATACAGGGAAAAAGGCTTGTATTGTTCATTCATGGGTTGTCCCTCTACATCACTGAGTTTTGGAAGTTGTAAATTAAGGCAGTAGCAGAAAGTTTTATGGCTCAGTGTAAGTGGAGCTGAAAAACTGAAGGACAACTTGAGGAGGCAAAGTCAAACTGTGGCACGGATGCCCGAGTGTAAGACTTAAATACTTGGTGCACCTATAAGGTAACTAAGTCATACCTAATCTATCTCAGAGACCTCAGTGCTTGTTTGGTTCAAGTCCTAGAACTGAAGGCCTTGTCATCAATAAGAGTCCATTGCTCTGATATCAGTATTTTTACAGAGGGTGAGAATTTGAGAAAACCCAGAAATCTGAACTCTGTGCTTGTGTGTCTTTAAGTTTCATAAAACAGGTTAAGTTGGACACTAATTTTCAGAGAGTATATATAGTGTGAGGGGTACTTCTTTCTCTAACACCATTTACAGTGGTACCACAGGGAACAACATCTTGTCTACCTCTCTGGTTTCACTGGTTGGTAGCTGGGGATCATAGCTTCCACAAAATTTCAGCAATGCTTCAATAAGTCCTGCGAAGGTCTAACACAGTAGCTTAACGCTTGGATTCGTTTCAAGGCTGATCTGTTCTGCTGTGTATTTAGTCTGGAGATTCAGAGTGGTTATTGATGGTTTCTGAATTCAAACAAATCTGTCTTTTGTGGCCAAAGAAACAAGGGGGCAGATAGGATGCTACATAATCATCCTGCTTCAGTCATCAGGTAGTTTTTAAGTGGGTATTAAGCAAATAAAATGTTGGGCATCATATAATTAAATACATAGTAAGTGTATCAATACAATGCATAATTTTTCACTGTTTTTGTCATTACCTACCTGGTTATGCACATGACAATTGCAACTATAATGGCAATCTGTACAGCTCCAATTATTGCTGCAATAAGGACATGTGTAAGCTTTTGTCTGCTTGGGACAACATAAAGAATACTAAAGTCTGTCTTTTCACAGTGCTGTCCAGTATATCCTGATTCACACCTGAAAAAGAAAAAGAATATTTTATAGAATCTGTAACTTGACAGCACCCCAATCATTTTGCAGATGAAATGAGAAATCCAAAGTCACTCCAGCTGAGAAGGAGCTGGTGAGAAGGTGCACTTGTGATAATATTTGTGTTAGAGAATGGTTTGGATCTGTGCGGCAAGAGAAGAGACAGAGCAAGTAGATATGCTCTGCTTTTTCTGATAAGGTTACAAGCTGAAAACACACCAGTGTGGGGAAGGTCCTGATTAGTCCAAAGAATTATCTGGGTCATTATTATATTGGTACAATATTTAGGAAGAGTGAAGCAACTGGGTGGAACAACTACTTGAAAACAAGTAGACAAGACAAGGCTGAATGAAATGCAAGAACCACGCTCATGAAACACAGGGAGAGCACAACTCATTCAGCTCCATTGTCAATAGGGGACAGAAGTGACAAAGAGGAAAGGGAACTTTGAAATATGGATTGAAAATCCACCTTGAAAAAGAAGACCCCTTTTCAAGGAGCAACTGGCAGAAGTGGAATCTTGCAAAATCTCCTGGACAAGACCAGCACCAAACCCTCTCCTGCCTTGTGGCTGAGGCAGAATTTGATGCAGGTCAGCTTTGAAAACCCAATGGCTCACAATCATTCAAGTGAGAGCACAAACACATTCAAGGAAGAATCCAAAATAATTTGCATGAGGTGAGACAGAAATCACTGGAAGCAGAAGAGAAGCAGCTCTCTAAATGGTAACTTGCCTGAGCAAAGCAGCAGTTAGCTCAGTGAGAAACTCAGCAGAGGCTGCTCCTGAGCAGTGATGTGTTCTGGCACTACAATATGTGCCAGTGCAAGCATTCTCTGAAACAATTCCTGTCTCAAGGCAAGAGAGGCTGAGGCACAAGAAAAAGCAA
The DNA here is from genome assembly GCF_021018805.1 of Prinia subflava. Lineage (NCBI taxonomy): Eukaryota > Metazoa > Chordata > Aves > Passeriformes > Cisticolidae > Prinia > Prinia subflava. The sequence continues at coordinate 61,907,273 of NC_086247.1, forward strand.
GAGCCACCCAAAACACTGAGATGAAGACTGCAGAGCCAAAGGCCACCACTTAGAACCCTGAGCAAGTTCCTTGTACAGCTTTCCTTTAGAATCGACTGACACGAATGCATCGCTATGGAGAGCTGAATCAATTGGCCTCCAGCTCTACAGCTGGAGAAGAGCTACTCACATGCAGGCAGAGCAACAATCCTTTTGTAAAATGGATCTGACAAGCCTGAAAGCAACACAAAATCAGACTCATCCATTCAAAAGCTTTGTGCTAGGGTAGGAATTAATTCTGTTTGGAGCAACAAAATAATTACACCAAAGACCTTTCTACAACTGCTAATGCAGCTCCTAATCTCCCTCTGCATGCAGGGATAATAGTTGGGGTTTACATGTTCGTAATCTTGTGACTCTACTTTCTCCAGCTATCGAGATTTCTCCCGATAACTCCGAGGGTCCAGCCAGCGGAGAAATGGCTTAATAAAATAGCGAGACGGCTTCCCAGGATATGCTTTGTAAAATAAAGTTTTAATAACAGGAAAAATAATAAACGTTACAAAATGAAAAGAGATAAGCCGAGCACCGTGTACCAAGCAAAGCTACACAGGCTAAGGCACTCCCAAAAAGCCTCGTGTACCCTTATGCAGGCCCTTTAGTACTCGATGGTCTAGGTGGGCTTTTTTGGCTCTTGGCCCAATGAGATGGACACTAGGCTTTGAGGTGCAGTTCTAAAGTCCTATCACTGTGTCTGTGCTGGTACTGAGCCAATTACAGCGAGCAGGCTATAGAAAATTCTAGCTTCACTTCCTTATATGGAAACACCTGCTCGGGTACAGAAATGCACGACTACATCCAGCCATGAGCTGCTGTGTAAAGAGTTTTAGTTCAGGCATGAACCAAATTCCAGTAAAACTTGTTCAAGAAAACCCTCCATGTGCTGTAAGTATGCCTGGTGTTAGACAGGAAGGGAATAAAGAGAACTCTGTATAAGCATACAAGAAGAATGAGGACAGTGAACACACTGGTAATCATGCAAGAAGAGACAAAAAGGAAGAGATCTCCTTGTTAGTCAGGAGGACTTAAATCTTATTGTTACTTTGCTTTTGTTTTCGTTAAAGAAAGTAGCAGATGAAGTATTATCAATGTGAGAGCTGCTTTAATGCAGAGGAGGCAAAGCAAGGCAGAGGAGGCACAAAGAAATTCAAAGATATTTCCTCAAAAACACTGAAATGACAAGAAATTATTTCTGAGAAATACTGAATGCAGATTCAGGAGAAGTGCTTGTATTAAGAATTACATCATGGCAGGAGAAGGCACTAGTTTTCTACCTTAAACTAGTAGAAGAGATTTTAAAGAATTCTGCTGCATAAATGCATAACAAGATAATACAGCATTGGTATAATAGCAAGATCAATAGAGGTCAGAAAGGATTTATTAAAATAAGCTGATCAGTCAATTAATTGATTTAGCACAAAGAAGTTTAGATTTGTTTTTAAAGGGTTGGACTGTGTGTCCTTGACTTAGCCTGCTGCAAGGACAGGGCAGAACTGCACTGCACAAGGGGGGCAGCAGGAGACAGACCTGATCCCATCCGTGCAAAACTGCTAAACTCAATACTGTGCAACTGGCTGCTACAAAACCTTCCTCCCACCTGCCTGCTGGGCTCCAGTCCTGGAGGGCTGCTGTACAATGAACAAGGGGATTCATTGCCCTCAGTGAAGGCAGAACTCATAATTTGCTCTGCACAAGTATTTTCTGCAGTTTTATAGGTCATCCGACACCCCACATACATCACTACCAGGAAACGGGAAGCAAATTAAACAGTGTGTGTGCTAGATGTGAATGAGAACCGAAAGCATTTGAAAATAACAATTTGCCCTTAGCATTCATGATTATATTTTCCTTGCTGGAGAAAGAGAGACCTTTTTTCTCTGATGGAGGTACAGGATTACTACAGTGGATTGATGTCTGTTATAAACTATTTGTTTCCTTAATAACTCTGCTCCAGTAAGAAATATGCATAAAGCATGAGACCATCAGTATTTTAATAGCCAAGAAAAATCCAGAGGAGAACTGATACTCAGGGTCAGGAACTGATAGTCACAAATTCTTGACTGGAACCACGCGAAGTTCATTGTGCTAGGCTCAGTGCTGACATAGCTGAAGGTAGTAACAGTAAATGTAACTATAAAATAGGATCTAAAAGGATGGTATATTATTTAAATTCATCAAAACATTGCCTATCAATACTTATTAAAGTAGTAATAAATGTTTAAAAGATTGAATTTATACTGAATCAAAAATTGATGAAGTACCATAAGATTAACATCTTCCAGAAAAAAAATCAGAGAAAATAAAAATTAGGTAATTCAGACAGGAATGTTTTCCTTGAAATACTGCTACTTTAAACATTTTAAGGAAAAATTCATTATAAATTGTGTTAAATACAGTTCTAGACCAAAATAATACTGTAATCAGATAGTGTTGCCTAATGCCCATCAAGGTGATGCTGGGGATGCACTCTGTTTCTCCAGAGAAGCAAAGCCGTGTTGAGTTCTCTTGGTTCCAGATGAAAAGAAAACCAAAAATGTCCTATTGGAAAGGTGAAAATAAACAAGAAAGGGTCTTGGATGGTAAAAGAAATAATAGAAGCTTTCAAATGCTTAAGTTGACAACCATACTGGCTCTGCCATTTGGGCTTCCTGCTCTCTGATGTGTCTGGAAACCCTTAAATCCTGGCAGTGCAAAAAACACCTAAATATCATCAATCAATAAAGATCAAGGGAGAAAATATGAAAGTATCCAATGGATTTACAGCTGAAGTTTCAAAAGCAAAGGAAAGCGAAGAGTTATAGCAGTTGCAGCCACATTAATCTGAAAGTGCAAGCTTGCAAGATAAAAGCTCAGGAGTGAAACCTCCTAGTAAGTAGGGCACTGCATCTTATTGCAAAGTGGCCTTTTTCTATAAACAACTTTTATATAATAATAATAATAATATTAGTAATAATAACAACAACAACACCACAATTTTTTAGGAAAACAAAGATACAGAATTCAATTGGTGAAATATAAAGGAAAAAAATTATCTGGGAGCTAAGGAACATTCATATATTCTGGGGAACACTGAGGGGCTTAATACTGAGTGTTCTGAGTTTCTAGTTTGCACTGTAGACAAAAGGTGTGGGCTAGAGAATATTTTGCAATTTTTTATTCTCTATATGAAGCCTATTATTGTGAAAAAGGGCAATAAATGTTAAAAATAAGGTATTGATTCTCCAGAGAGAGTTTATAACAGGAACAATAAAATGTACTGATAGTGTAAGAACAGGCTGAGAGGTCAGTGGGGAAAAAACAGTCTTAGAGAGAAGCCATGCAAGGCAAAGTCCTTTTTAATGTGTTTCTGTTTGGTTTGGGTTTTTTAGCTCTGGATATGATTTAGCAGCTGAAAATAAGAAGATAACACTGAGGTTACACTCCTCAGAGGGATTCAGATTCTGATGTACCTGACTGACCGAGCCTCTCCTCTGAGCACTATCTCCCTCCTAACTGGAGCTGCTGGGTGCTGCTCACAGCACAGGGATACCACTCCTGTGCCACTGCTTAGATATCACAAGGTGATACATCCTGTCATTAGATGTATCAGAGAGTGCTCAGGGAACATTTTAATTAAGCTTTACAGTGGTTTCAATCACATTTTGGAGACATGAAGGACTTACCGGCAGGAAGCCTTCTGAGTGGAATAAATGAATTCACATTTTCCATGTATACAGTAACCATTGAAGCTTTCTGAACAAGGTATGTGGTTTCCAATGTAAATGTCTTCTCTTTGATCACTGGCATCTTGAAAAGAAATATACATAACAATAAAATACATAGGGGTATGATGTTTAAAACTCTCAACTAAGACTAACATGTGAATAAAGGAATAGAGAATAATAAAGCAGAGGCTTAAGGGGGAAGTTTCAGAGGCACCTACAGAGATTTGCTAGAATGTACTGCACTGGGAAATGATCCTCAGAAACATCTAAATATACTTTTTTTTATCTGGTTTCTCAAAAAGGGGAAAAGTGCTCATGACACAAACAAACCAAAGCAGGAAGGTCAGCAGAAGCTTTGTCAGTGGCACTGGGGCAAAAACCTAATACATAGATACAGAGAGATCTCTCCCATGAGTAAACAGATGAAAAAGAACCCTCTAAAAAGGATTAGAAAGATGCTGAACCACATTTTATGATTACTGGGTAGAAACTTGATACAGCCCAAATCTGATTGGTACCACTGCTGGTTAAAGTTGAAATCAAACACACTTCAATAGCAGTTTTCCTCAGAAAAACATTTCTATGGAGAGAGAATTCAAAAATATAGAAATGTGTTTAAAATACCCATTCCTTTGGGCCGTGTGCTGGTTTTGGCTGGGATGGAGTTAACCTCCTTCACAGCAGCTGATGGGAGTGCTCTGGTTTAGATTTCTGGCTGAAATCATAGTGGTAACACAACACTGTTTTGGCTGTTGCTGAAGGGAGCTCACACAGCATCCAGACTTCCTCTGCTTCTCACTCTGCTTCTCCTCTCAGCAAGGAGACTGGGACTGGGCAAGAGCCTGGAAGGGGACACAGCCAGGACAGCTGACCCAAACTGGCCAGGGGAATATCCCACACCGTATGACATCATGCTCAGCAATAAAAACTACAGGTTTGGTGTTTCCAAGGTGGCAGCTGCTCACAGGCTGGCTGATCATCAGTTTGCTGATGGGATATTGTGAGTGACAGCTTTTGCATCACTTGTTTTTTTTAATCTCTCCCCCCAACCCCCATTTGCTTGTTAAACTGTCTTTAGCTTCACCAATGAGTTTTTCTTATGCGTGCTTTCCTGATTCTCTCTTCCATCATCCTGAGGGAAGCTGGGATAGAGCAAGAAACTGGTGGGCACTTAGCTGTTGTCCAGCTCAGCCTAGCACAGGAAGGCAGTCCCTTCTGCCCCAACACCTTTCATGCTTGTCGTTACCAGAAATATCCAAACCTGTGTTCATTTTCAACCATTTTTTCCCCATCTTTTTGTTTTTTGTAAAGAAGTCCTAAACACAGAGGTTGGTATTTCATAACTAACTTCTCTTAAGATCAGGGATCTTAAGATGTGAGCATAATTATGGAATGGTGTTCATTTCCTTGGCAATAGACTGTAGCTTCACAAATAAAAGTCTATAAAGCAAAAGGGAGTGTGAAGAATTATACAATTGCTGATATTTGAAATTACACCAGTAAGAAGGAGAATGTATTTTCACAAGACAAAAAAAGAGAGATGTGCTACTGGTTTAGATTTTTTTCTGAAAATGTCTGGAGTGTATTCTAATTTGGTTCTGGAGAAAAAAACCCAGCATGTATTAGAGGTTTTAGATATAAGGAAGCCTTTTAATTCAGGCAGTTTTGAAGATACAGATGACTTGATACAAGGGAAGAACGTTAACTAATGCTGACAATGTGTCCACCACTGCACTGGTGGAATAGACTATGTCACGACATGTCTGAGGAGAAAAGTGGGGATGTCTCATCCCAAAACTATTATCTCCCTCCTTCCCCAAGAATTTAATTACTGTCATATGTGGTCCCAATCAAACCTTGTAATGAGCTACAGACAATTATATTAGTATGTTCAGAGAGCTGCTCTGTATCTGGTTTTAATACACATACTGATACAGAATGTGAGGTGAAGTAAAAAACTGAATGCTGTGTCCCCTGAAAAGTGGCCAGACAGCCACACAGAGATCAGAGGCAAAACTTATATTAAGCAAGGAGCTGTTAAATGCAGGAGGTGATTCCTAGTGTAAAACAGACATTTACACCCCTTTTGACAGGAATCCATTTTTAATTGGAGAGACCTGCTAAACTGCTCCAGAGCTTCAAAGTGAAAGATATAGCTGTTGTAGGAACCTTGAAAGAGTGACTGGATATAGGAGTTCAAATACTTCACCAGAAGGAAGAGTCGTGAATAAAAATTGAAACCCTGATGCTCGTCTTGGTATGACAAAACCACTGAAGCCAGCTGAATCTGGGAAGAGAGACCTCTCTGGTGGAATTCTAGGTAGCCACTTGCACTGCAGGAGGAGATCGACACAGTTCTAGAGGCTGAAAAATGTTATCCATTCAGAGAACAGGGTTTAACAAGCGAAACTCTCAGGGACTGAAAACAAAATCAAACAGGTAGGAGTGTGGACTGTTCTCTTACCTGGATGAAAACAAAAACAATTCAAAGAAGTTCACTTCTGGCTCCCACTATCTAAAGAGACCTGAGTGCTGTATTAAAAAATTTCAAAACAACCTTTTTTCATGAAGCATACTCTTTTCATGCACATCATTTGCTGAATGTGAGACTGCACAAGCCATACACATTAATAATAATAATTATATACAATGTTTTTTCCACTAACTAGATTTCAAGGGCAATTTCCATGCAATGAATAAAAGGCTGTTACCTCTTTGGAATAGGAACTGAAAGTGGTGTTTCATTACATTACATAATAAGATGTATATTGCATTTGGTGCCTTTTATACCTTCATAATGTAAGTGAAAATTGACATTAAATCACTCCAACTGGTACATCATATGCAGTGAAAATAAGAGAATTTGTGAAAAGAGAAAAATATATGAAGCTTTTTGGCCCTGAATGACTTTTCAAGAAGAACACAGGGAAAGTTGAAAGCCATGGTGGGATGGCTTTACTTGGGGAAGCCATGGGAGTGCAAAACAAGTATAATGACAGAAAAATGAAGATCAGAGCTAACAGAGAGGGTATCTTGCAACAAAACCTGCATTAAGACCAGCACTGAGGAGAAAGAACACTGAGTCATGTTCATTTGTGATTCCTTCCTGTGCAAAACATAAGCATGCATTTGCAGGGTGGATTCTCTTTTCAGAGCAGTTTTCTTCCTCCCTGGGACCTGAATTAGGGGAATCACCACAAGACTAAAGAGGTTATTGCAACCTTCAGGCTACTGCTCTTTCATGTGGCTACTAATGATGATGTAGCAACAAAAAGTCTGAGGTCAATCAAATGAGACTTCAGAAGCCCTGGGGACAATGCTAAAAAAAGTTGGGAACACAGATTATGTTTTCCCTTCAATCCTCCCAATAATGAGGGGAAACTTGAAACAAGGAGGTAAGCCCAGGATGTCAATACCTTGCTCTAGGACTGGTGTTTCCACCAAAATTTTGGGGGTTTAAATCATGGCAGAGACAAGGTATGCTGGGGCCTGATGGAACCAACCTGTCCTGAAGAGTAAAATGACTTTTTGGGCATAAGCTGCCAGGATGGAGTGGGCTTTAAACTAGAATTGACGGAGAAGGTGGATTTCAATACCATTGCAGTAGGTAAGTCACATGGCATCACCTGAGAGTAGCAAGTGCTAGTGGGAACACTTGCTCAGGAATGTGTTTGAAATGCTTGAACACAAAACATACAGAGTATGAGAAAAGAACAGAATGAACTAGAAGCACTGGCCAGCACCCAGAGCTACAATAGCATTGGTATTTGCATGAATTGGTAAAAATGAATCCCACAAGTGGGGTGTTGGGATGGACAACTACAGGCAGATGTATGTAAGGGAGAGGTGACTGTACAGCACTTACAGTTAGTGCTGATGTGCTTGAGAGCCTCTGGGTGAGGGCTAGAGGGAGGGAATACAAGGAAACATGGTAGTGGATGTCTACTACAGAGTGCCCAGCCAGGATGTGAGCACTGATGACTTATTCTATGAGCAATTATGAGAAATTTCCAGATTGCTAGCCCTTGTCCTTATGGGAGGTTTTTAACTTCCCAAACATCACCTGGGAATATAATATTGCTGTGATGAACAGGACTTTCTTGACATTTGCAGGAGATAATTGCTTCTTGTCAGAAGTACTCAGTGAGCCAAACCCTCTTAGGCTTGCTGTTTGTGAATAGAGGGCTCATGGGGGGGTGTAATTTTAGGTGTCTGTCTTGGCCACAGTGATCATGAAATGGTTGAGTTTAATGGTTGAGCTTTCAGTGCAATGAGAAAAAAGGACATCAGTGTTGCTACTCTAGATTTCAGTAGAAAAAACTTTTAAGTATTCATGGAGCTCTTTAGCAGAGTATCCTAGCAACCTGCTTTGGGAGGGTCCATGGGTGCTGGTCAGGTTTTAAGAAGTGCCTTTAGAAACACAGGAGCAGACAATTCCACTGCACTGTAAGTCAAGCAAGTGGGGTAGAAGATCAGCTTGACTGAACAGCTTGACTGAAACCATTTGTGGAGCTCAAGAGGAAAGAGATTTTGTATGGCCACTGGAAGTGAGGTCAGGCTTCTCAGGAAGAGTACAGAGCTGTGATTCATATGTGCAGGGAGAAGACACAAAAGGCCAAAGCTCATTTTGAACTGAATCTGGCCAGTGTTGTGTAAGATGACAAGAAGGGTTTTTTCAAGCGTGTTACTAGCAACAGGAGGTCTAAAGAAGGCATTGGAGGGATACTTGATGTGTATGATCATCTGACCAGCTGGGATGAAGAAAAAGTTGAGGCATTAAAGGTTGTTAAAAGGTAAGGTAGGGTTCACATAGGTGAAACATTTTCAACCAATGTGATTCGGCATGTTAGTTTACTGAAAATATTTTAATACAACCTAACAAATAGAGAATCATCCATTTTCTCAGAAGTTAACAGAAAAGATGGGATCATGGCAGGGAGGCTTGTACTATATTATTTTATCAGGAATGTCACAGCTTGGTGATTTCCAGTAAAGTCATTTTCACAGTATTTGGAGGCAGTCCAATCCTGTGCCTACTGCACAGGGTACTGAGCAGCTGGGGATCTTAGAGGAATACAGCAGGCAAAACTTACAAGTCATGCACACCTTCCTGCCAGCCTTGCAACATACTGTAAGAAAGAAGCTATCCACAGGTCTGTCTCAGTTACAGGAATCAGAGCTGTAAGGCAGACTAGAGGAGACTTGCATGCTCTATTTTCTCGTCTTGTGAAGTCTTAACCAAAAAAGACAAAGTCTGCACTGTACCTTTCACTTCTGGCCGATACTGCATGCCATCATCTTTCTTTCCAACTGCATTTGTGTCATCTGTTTCTAGGCGGATAAATACATGCATGGTTACTTTTTACAAAAAGGATATTTTTCAGACCACTATGTGTGTATCACTGATCAGCCAGAATAATATTCAAAGAGCTATTTTAAATTGTAGTAAAGTTGGACACACTCCCACATTGTTGCTCCCACACAACCCGGTTGGTATCACACCTAGTGAATAACCCCGGGGTAAAAACTAACAGCTCAAGCTTTAGGTTTTGAACTAAAAGCTTTCCTGAGGTATGGACCTAGGTTATTTTGGTGACTGTTTTGGTGTTGGAGCTGCCCAAGTTACTGATCCAGATGTAACTGGCAAAAGGTTGGTAGAAAGCTGTTATTCCATGAGAAAGTCCTAAATGCAAGCCCCCAAAACTGAAGGATTATGGACAGAATTAGCTACAAGGTAGCAGACAGAGGGCTTCAGTGGACTATTCCAACAGTGGAAAAGGAAGTTATAGAATCACTTTGGTTGGAAAAGACCTTTAAGAATAATGGATCAATGTTTATGCCATCAGGGCCCAACCTGACTCACACTGAAAGCACTTTTTGCAGCCCACAGCAACAAGAAGGAAGATTTTCCACACACATCCTTCTGTTGTCCTACCACCCCCTCATGTAAGAACTGCTGGATTATTGCTTAGATTTTCCCAAGAGCTTTTCCTGTCTTTCCAGGTAACAGCAGACAAAGAAAGGCAATGTAAACACAGGACTGTGTGTAGTGTGGGGAACTCAAAATTGCAGGTGACAAGTTCACTGGTAACTACATCAGTGACTTCTGACCAAAAATGGAAAAGTGAAAGTCTACCAATACCAGTTATGTCATAATTTATATTTACCAGAAAAACAACACTAATCCTACCTGAGCAGTGCCCAAGGTGCCTGATGTCAATCTGCTCTTGCCTCAGACATGATGCTTCTCTGACAAAGCACGGATTGTTATAGGAACTTCCATCAGAGGCACATACAGGATTAAAACTGTATCCACTGCAGTCTATGTTACAGACACACCTGTTAATTGAAGCATACAGCAAAACAAAATTGACATCCAGCAAACAAAAATTAATTCATGTCAAGTTTGGAGTAAACACAAGATCATGCACCAATGCCAGGAGAGAAGAGTGGGCTGCATGAGGATGCTGAGGAAGTCATTGGCATCTCAGGCTTCTGAGCAGAATGCACAAAACTGTGAATACATGCTTCAGTGTGCTTTACAATAACCTATTAAAGTTTCTTGTAGTTTTACTCTGGTCTCAATCTCATAGAATACACTTGAAAAGTGATAATACATTACTAGGAAGATTTACTACATTAATATACCAGTTTGTAGTGTTTATTCTCTAGTGTGAACAAAACTAGAAGAATATTGTAATTTTTTCAGTGTCAGGATCCTTGAGGGGGAAAAACAAAAAGAACTCCCTTTTCTGTTAGGCAATAGAAAGAGTTCTATTTCAAAGGGTGTATAGACTCAATATGCTTGGTTAACTGTGTCATTTCAGCAAGACTTTAATTCATACCTTTGAAAGTTAACAATAGGTCTATTATGTTGCATTTAAAACAGGATTATGCAATCTGAATTATTTCATATTGCATCCCATTGACATTTTTGTTGTTTAGAATGAATCATTTTCCACACAATTTGCAGTTAGGGATTTTAAACTGAAAGCAGGAAAAATGAAGACCTAGCATGTAGCTGGTTCCTAACTACACAGAGGTAGGACAGCCAAAGAGTCAGATAGGGCTATGAACCACTCATGTTTAGATACTTTTGTAGCCCCAGCAAGAAGTCCAGAAATTTTATATATCTGAATGGCAGAGAAAACTTTGCAACTTTCCATGCCTCACACTCCCTGATTATTTTAATCAATATTCTGTTTTCTAACTGAAATTCTGTTTTTGAATGAAAGTTTCTGTGTATGCTTTACATCACTCTGCAAGTTCATCTCCACCTTTGGGATGGGGAAAACAAGGTGTGCCTGCAGAATGAGGGAGAGAAGAAGGTGGCACCATGTCCAGCTCTCAGTCAGGCTCCTCCTGATGTTGTGTGTGAGAAAGTCACTCTGCACCTTCTAAGAAGGTGGCAGTGGGCACAGGATCCTCTCCTTGGCATAGAGCTCTGCAAGGGGCACATGATCTGACTGCCAGGAGTAACCACTAACTTCATCTTGATCCACTCTTGTAAATCACAGGATGGGGAAAAATGCCCAAACTATCAACTTACCATTTTTTTAAATGTTCTTTCCCACTGTTACAGATAAAATTAAACTATTAAACAGATGAATGTATGCCTCAAGCAAGAAACAAATCTGCAGCAGAACCAAATTCCATGCTTCAGAAACATGGAACATGGGCAGCATTCTTTTCTCTCTTCCTCTTCTTCCGTGAGAACCTTTTGTTGCTTAATATAAATATGTTAATTTTGCAGATAATTTTCCATGCCTGTGAACTTCAGATTGTTGCTAGATGGAAGAACATCTCTAGTGCAAACAGAGTTTTAAGTGCATCTACTGACAGTGAAAAACTGCTTCAGTAATGTCTCTACACATCTTAGGGACCTACTTCCAAGTACTAATGAAGCCTCTAAATATCAATATGATGAACATATGATCATCTTTCTTACTAGAAATGGTAATGGTTATAAAGCTTAGAACCAGGATGGAAATACTATTTTGTTTACCTGCTCCCACATGCTGTTAAGACTAATCAGGGGTTTATTAGGGTTTACAACATACAAATAAAAGTCTTATGGCACAGCACTCATGCATATTTATTGACACAAACTAGCAGAGAGCTGGTCCTCATTTGTATGACACTGGCTGTGTGCAGACAGATACCTTTGTTCTCCCTTAAATCTGCTGTAGTCACCATCTGATGTCTGTAGCTTCATAATTATGGTAGAGTTTTGTCATTCATGTCACAAATAAGGTGAGTTTTGAAAATATTTTTCTTCTTTATGGTGACATTACAGGCTAGAGTTGAAACCTCTTGGAAACTGCTCATGTTTCCATGCTCTGCTGTGCTCAGACTTAACATGTAATATTAAAAGCTTAATTTTCAGAATTGTCAGATGCTTGTTTCAGGGTTGCTTCTGAATTCCTGACCCTAGTTTTCTCATCAACAGCCTCAGTCGTATCTCTAACCACCTCTTCAATGTATGGAAATTTCACATGTTGACCCCCTTCATGTGTATCTGATTATCTGCCTGGTGCCATTAGCTACTTCTTTGCCTAGGACCTTGATGCCAAGTGGCACTTCCAGCCTTCCCCTGGCCAATTAGTCCCTGGTCACTTGGCAGAGCTGTCTGACATGTAAAAGCAGGTGGTTTAAGTGCACTGTGGGGTAATGAACAATTGAACTGGACTTAAAAAAAATGGAAACTCTTATTCCAACATAAACCTCAGAAGCCTTTCAGAGGGCTGAAAGAGAAAGAGTTAAGGAGAGGACACAGCTTGAGTGCAATGGTCTGAAGGGAAAAGGGCCTCCACAGATGCAGCAGGGTGGCAGAGAGGGAGCCAGGAGCACATGTTAGAAACCTGCACTCGTCAGAGAGCCTGCATAGGGTGCAGATTTTGTCCTTTCTCACAGACAGTTTCCACTGGACCAAAAATACAGTCGGAACTGCAGGAGGTGCCAGGTTGTGAGATGTGAGCAGTGACATATGGGGAGTGCTGCACTTGACAGAAAACATGAAAAGAATGTTGTTTTTAACTGCTTGGTATTTGTGAAGGAAGGTAAAACCATGGGAGAGCAAGTTGCTGCTCTGATGCTGCACATCAAATACTCCGAAACTGGAGCCTGAGTCCCTGCGAGGGGACAGGACCACCACGGACTGAAACAGAAGAACAGCTCAGGAAAGTACAGGAAGATCTGCCAACAAACCCAGTATGAAATACTGAAAATATGTTATATCCTGACGTCAGAGAGATACAGAAGATAGATAATAGCTTGGTACTGAGAAGAAAGGAAATCCAACTGCTTGGTGGAAGCCAGCTTCCCCCAGCAGCCAGTTTGGGAGCCAAAGCCAAGCAGAAATCTCAAGGCTACCAAACAGAGCCCACTGGTCTGAACCATACCAAAGACCATGCAAGAAGCACACAAAGTATGTGAGAAGACACAGCAGACAGTGAGAATGAGCTAAAAGTGGTATCTTAAAAAACAAAAATCTTGTCAGAGGTCTTTGCAAGCAGGAGAACCTGTAGGAGGTGCCAAGGACTGTTTTCCTTCACAGCTAAGACTGAAACTGAGCACGAAATTGCAGTCTCACATTGTAATCTGTTCCCTGAAGTCTCTCTCCTGCTGGGAGAGAGCACAGAGCATAAGGACAATGCAGAGAGCTCACAAAAGGCAGGGCAGAAAAAGCTTGAGATCGTGAAGGGGGAGCAGAGACACGTGGGAGAGGCACAAGAGGGGCACCCAGGAAGAGAGCAAACCTTAATTGTAAAATTCAGAAGAAAAGATTTAGTCACGTAAGGTAAAGTCACTTAACAGAATTGTATAAGGACATCTTGAATGTGCTTGATGCTTCATATGAGAAAAGAGTGAATGAATGCTTCAAATTTTTGCTGGAAAAGCTTGTTGTAAAAACCACACTGGAATAAAAGGAGTGAGAGCCCTACAAACATTTTCTTTATTATAACCTTCCTATTGGTTTAACCAAAAAGGTTTAAACAAGTAGTTAATGCTCCAAATTGATGTCTTGCTGGAGGAGATTCCTGCTTAATGTCCTCAACAGATCATTTCTCTCACTTAGCCCAGGAAAGTCAACAGGATATATTCAGATGTTTTCCTGATGTACCAGGGTATACAGAAAAAGTCCCTGAATTTTGTCACCTGCCATCAGAGAGCTGACACCTTAAGAAAAAGGGCACCAGCTCGCTGTGAAAATGTGCTTTCAGAAGTTGTGTGCATGTCATTCATTAACACCATTAGTTAAACAGAAAAGCATTTGAATTTCCAGAAAGTACAAAGTGATATAATTAAACCAAGCAGATTTTTGGGTGGTTTTAATAAGCAAGAAATGAGGATGTACAACTCATTTTTTAGGGACTGCTAGGAGTAACAAAGCAAATGTGCTTAGTAAAATGAAGTGACAAGCTCAGTTTGTAAGAGCACTTTCTGCTATTAGTAAATTAATTAGATCCCCAGAGATCAGAACACACTTCAAGGCTCCCTTTTGTTTTCAGGCTTCAAGGTGTATGTGGTCTGTTGGAAGTTCTGTGTGCTTAAAAACCCTGGTAGGTTCAAAGGAAAAAGAGGAAAAAAAAAGGAAAAGAAAAGCATGACTGACTTGTGGAACAGGCTTGGCTGCTGGGAAAGACTGGCATTTCCAACCAACAGATCAGGCTGCTGCATTTATGCCCACCTGGGACTTGCTCACTGTCATGGGTTGGTACTGGCTAGATGTTAATGCACCCATGAATATATGTTTTTTCTCTAACAACTCTTGTGGGATGTGATTAGGAACAGAGCAGAGCAGGCTTAAATCTTGAAAACAAAAAAAACCCACTAAAACTCTATTAATTACATAAGAACAGGGACAGAAATACTCTTAAACACACACAGAAACAGAAATAAAAACTTCTTAGAATATTTCTTCTCTCAGTCTCTACTTCCCCACCCATCACTTTTCCCAGACCAACCTTTGGGTTTTAGATCAAACAATCACCACTCAAAAAAACCTAATCTTTAATTCAGCAAGGGAGAGAGGAGTCTCTCTGGCACCACAGACTGTTCTCTAGAACACACAGGTCTACTCCTTATGTGTTCCCATGTCACCCGTGGCACCGCCTGGAGAAGTCTGCCAGGGTGACTCTCTCTTTTTTCTATGTCCAGCGCTCTCACTGCTGTCTCATAGGCCACAACTACATACAGGGCTTTTTAAGGATGCTGCATGCTGAGCTCTCCCCCTTTTTACCCAGGGGCCGGGGTTCCAGGAGCAGGTCTGCCCTGAGGGCAGAGGGCACCACCTCACCCTCCCCCTCTCTTCTCTGCTCGCTCCACTCTTCAAGTGCCAGTCACTGTAGCAAAAGCAAGGGCAGCTGCATCCATCCAAAAATGCAGTTTATGTTCAAAAGAGACTTAAGTTTAGTCCATGGCTGACATTATGTAAGAGAAGTTTAGCTCAGAAGGCTACTCTTCTCATTCTTCTATCGGGTTCCTTCCAATCATGCTTTATCATCTCAGTCTCAGGCCGCTTCTCTCTCTCCGAAACCACCAGTCATGAGAATCAATGTCTAAGAAAAGTTTCTTTCTGCTACACAAGGGTTAACAGTTTTTTCCGGGCAGGGTGCAGGCTCAGGCACTCCCAGGCTCCACAACTCCCACGTGGCTGGGCACCTTCTCCCGGAGTTTGGGGGGGGAGGAGGGGGGTGAGCACACACAGAAGGCACTTCCACAGTTTTCCACCCCTCCATCCTGGACGGGGCAGCTCAGTTCCAGTCCTGTCCACTCTCTTCTCCCCCCCCCCCCCCCCGGGGGCTCCAGCTTACCTGAGCCCGACCACGTGTTTCCCCTCCCCCACCCAGCCTTGTGGCCGGGCAGGGGAAAGAGGCCTGACACGTCTCTCTGCTGAAACCGGATCTGAAAAGAGGCCGAACCCCCTTGGGGTCCTGCTTTTAACTCTTTGTGTCCTCAGAGGTGTGTCCAAACCTCCGAGTGACCAATCCAGGTGCCAGCAGAAAAGCTGATTACTGATTGGACTGCCCACATCCCCCTAGAAAAAAATTCACCTCCCTTGCAACTACGACACTCACAAATGTTTTTTTCTGGCCTGGCCTCACAGGGAGTGCTGCTTGCTATCCCTTCCCAGTAGCTGACAACAGTGAGCACTCTCAGGTACTCACCAATTTACTGGCACACCTGCTAATAAATGTAAAATGGAAACACTAGAGTAAAACAAAGTGTGTGAAATGCACACTGATGGATAAAGGTATGCTTGATGGAATAAATTTAGGTGAATTGAAATAGCAAGGGTGTTGCAATTGCAGTTAAGAATATAACCATGCCAAATGAAGGATTACTTTTAATTTGATGATTCTTCCCTTGCGTGCAGTTCTTCCCAGATGAAACCTGAACTAAGAAAATCTGGATTTCAAAGTGATTTTTTTACCTATTTGACTAGAGTTGAATCTTCATCAGGTTTTTGGTGTGTTTTTTTAAAATCCCTTTATAGCATAAGAGAAGTAGATTTCAATTCCACAAAGCTTCTTTGTGCCTGGCTATAACACTCTGTCTTTACTTTTGCCCAGCAATCCAGAACACCTTTTGAATACCATAAGCTTCAGCTATTTTCCAGACATACCTTTTCCTACATTCCCTTTTCCATGGCATGGCTCTCTCTGACCACCAAAGAAATTTAGTCTTTACTGCAGTGAGCTTCTCACAGCATACAGGGTGAACTGATGTTTGTTCTCTCAAAAGCAGCCCAACCCTCCCTCCACCATCAAATAATAGGAACCTTCAAAGACTTGGCACACTCTGCTGCAAAGAACACTAAAAATATACATTAAAAAACCAGACCTGGATTATTACCCATCTAGGATCTATTCAATTTCTTAATAGCCAATTTAGTGAAAAGACCATTATCCTATTCCTCTCATATCAGAATATCCTGCATCCAGATTTTCATAATTCATAATCCTAAAACACAATTTCAAATCCCTTGTTTAGGTTGATTTTCTCTATTGTCTGGATGGTTTGTTTTGCACACAAATACTCAGGATTTTTTTTTTCTGTTGGATCAGAAAGCTGTGAATTGCATTTATGCAGGATTTAATACCCTTCCTTATGAATACCTACATACAGTATCATACCCTAAAAAGTTAATTAAAAAAAAAGTTGGTAAATGAAAAAGTGGTCAAAAGAGGTAAGTATAAACTTGCAGGACAGACTTCAAACAGGCCAAATCTTTCTCTGGAGGACAAATTATATAGACAAGGAAGAGACTAGGACTTTGAAATGTCCACACTGGCATTTCTAACTGTTAATACTAAGACTTCTGAAATTCTGGTTTGGCTTTTGTGAAGACAGACACTATGTAAATTATAGGCCATTTGAATCTATATATTGCTGAGGCACCTTTGCTTTCCAAAGTAAATATCATAAAATGTTAATCTCAAAAGGTCTACATGGGGATCAGCTGTCAATCTTTCTTGAAAATCTACATTGTAAGTCAAAACATATCTTTGACAGCATAGTACACTTATTAAAAAAAAAAAGACTGAATGTGCTTGGAATCTCATTTCCATATTTCATCTGTTAAAAAAATAGGTAGAACATGATAAATTTTAATTTTTACAGGGAGGCTATTTTTAAGTTAATGATTTCCTTATCAAAGAAAAAAACCAAAAAAAACCAAAAAAACCACCAAAAAAACCACCAACACCCAAACCCGCCCCCCCCCAAAAAAAAGATAACAACTCAAGTGATGGTGAGATGGTGGAACTTCCAGAGGTCTGAAGATGGCAGGACATCAGCCACACTGCCATAGGACAGATTGTGGGTGGGGTGGACCAGCAGGGAGGCAGCTCTGCAGAAAAGGACCTGAGGGTCCAGGGGAGGAGCAGGCTGGGGGGCTACATCACAGGAGGGCCACCAGCAGAGCCAGGGAAGTGACTCTTGTCCTCCATTCAGCACTCATGAGGTCCTATGGGAAGCACTCTGTCCTGTTTTGGGACCCCTCCAGTAACAGCAAATACTCTGAGAAACCGGAGAGGCCACAGTGGCAAGATGCTGCAGTGGGTAGAGGGATGGAGTGTGGGCTGCTGTGAGGAAGGGCTGGGGGCAATGCACCTCTTTTGCCTGGAGAAGAGAGGGCTAAGGAGGTGGCTGCTGTCACCAGCACCTCAAGAGGGCTTACTGAGAAGAGGAGAACCAGGCTCTTCTCAGAAGTACACCAAGAAAAGAAAGGCAACAGTTGTAAGTTGCAAGGAAAGAAATTCTGATTGAGCTCCAGGAAATTATTCCAAAGTGAGAGAAGTTCAGCCCTTGAATGGATACGCCCAGCTGTGAAATCTTTCTTCATGGAGATGGTCAGAGCTCTCCTGGACAAATTTTTGAGCTCACATGAATGAAATATTCCTGGTTGCAGTGCAGGGCAGGAGTGCAGACCCTCTAGACATCCTGTCTTTTGCTTATGTATGGATAGGATGATCTCTTTATCTCATGAACAGTCAGTAGAACTGAAAAGCCCAGTGTTTGCTAAGAAAATGTCTGCATACCAGAGAGCAAGAGCAAACCATATATGTTTGTGATGATGACCTACAGAATTAACCCCATCAGCTCTAGATGGCCTCAAGCTTTGTGCTGCCACCTCTGTGTTCACTTCTCAACACAACTGCATTTCTAATTCAAAATTCCAGCAGAACACACACAATCACATTCATACCACCTATGTTTTTGGGCTTCTGGCAACCTTCTCATACAAGCATATATGTCTACCAACCTCTTGTGAACACATTTTACACCACTATGCATAATATGTTGTCTTTTCAACAAGAGGAGGAAACTTCTGGCCAGAGAGACATTTAACAGTCAGAGGAGAAAGGCAGACATTGAATGGTGTCAGGCAGCAGGTCTTCCCATGACATATACAACCCGCTTCAGTTTTGACACTAAATGGGAAGGAAGTCCCACACAAGCCGTGTGAATCCTGTTCTTTGCATCCTGTTGTGTCAGACCTGCAGAAAACCACTGCTCAGGCAAATGACATGTTATGTGTTGATGCAATTTAAGACTAGTGCATCCACAAGTGACTGTCTACACCCTTAAAAAGATTGACCATAAACTAACAACTCTTTAAAATACTTACAAGTTGTATGAAAAAAGAAGAAAAATATGGACAAATATATTTCTATGATGCTTCCTCAACATGTTTCCTTTCTAGGTTTAGATAAAGAAATAATGTATAGATTTGCATATAGCTGAATACAAATTTTCCAAGTGTGCTGTTTATGACAAACCTCTCTTTAGACTCTATTTCTGTGTCTCAACCACTCTACCTAGAATCAAAGCTGAATTTTTTCATAGAGGCAGCGAAAATTATAAAGTTGTTTATACTTTTGCATTCAGTCCTCTATGCATTGTTACCGCTTCTGGTTTAGGCAGATAATGTTTTTGTGAAATCAAACAAAGTGAAGATAGAAATCTCAAACCCTGTGCAAAGCCTGACTTCTTCAAACTACGTGTGATCTAGTGCAATAAAAGCATATATACCATTTTTGATCATGAGATAGCCATAATGCTTTAACACCAAGCATGAAAACTAAGAATCTGTAACTTTTTCAAAGGGGAAAATACAATTTAAGAGCAACAAAACATCAACATCACTTATTTATAATATGGCAAGTATCTCAGCTCTGTACAACCAATGTTGTTGAAATTTGCTGTTAAAATCCACCAAGATTTGGTAATTACAGAGATTCACAGATTAATTTAGACTTAAAAGATGTAGAGATTATCTAGTCCCAGCCCCTGCTCGAAGTAGGTCCCAAGGCTGTGTCTGATCAGGTTAAGACCATCTCCGTGGATGGAAATGCCAGACACGGTGTTGGAGTGTCCAAACACCCTCGTGGTAGAAACATTTTCCACTATGACAACCTGAAATTTACCATGCTTTGACATGTGTCTCTTGCCCCTCACTACATCATTGTGCACCACTGAGAAGAAAGGACCTGCTTAGACAACCCTAAAGACCTGCAAGTTCAACTCTAAAAAATCAGGAAATGACAAATGGTCTTGCTTCTGCTTCTCTATTGTGAGGATCAGCCTACAGTTTTCACTGAAAGCATCAGGTACCCCCATTTTTTGCATAGGATCCCACAGCTTTCTAGACCCAAAAGACAAATGACATTCTGCAGGGAATAAAATGGTGTTTAGCAGGATTTTTCCATTATTGGGAGAAAATTTACCTATTCTGCTCCCTAGGCTATTGCAGCTGGAGTCTTGGAAAGTCCTGAGATTCTTCATTAATTCCAGCTCCTTTACCTCAAACCATACAACATGCAGCGGCATGTGTGTCACCCTTCCCACCAATTCACTAGACATTTTACCCTTAAATTAATTTCCTTACTGATAAATGAGGAGTAAAGAAACAATTTCGCTTCTCAAGAGCAGTCGGAGCAGAAGGAGCTGATGTTTGTAACAGTCTCAGATTGCACAGCTTGGAAAAGAGGTTGAAAAAATTCATAACTGTGTGTTTACTGTTTGTGTCACAAATATGGCTTGAGATTATCTACTTACATTAGGGAACAGTTCAGCTAACTCATCCAGTTACCACAATGGAGCAAAACTTTCTTTAAATGCCTTTTGTTATCACGTGGAACACTCTGTTAAGTGTCTTAACATCACAAGGTGCAAGCAAGGGCTGTCCAGGCCTAATAAACCTACATGAATGGAACTAAATGTACTTTTTCTTTGTCATTCAGTAGGCATTACCACACTCTCCAAAAAGTTCCAGTGGCCATTCTCATGTCTTAAAAAGGAAAACCAAACCAGAATATTTTAATGAAATAAGGGTGTTTTCTGATTTGCTATAATTAGGGGTGATAGTGTTTGTAATCTAGTACAAATTTGACTTAAATTATTTTCATGGGTTAGCACTGGCCAGATGTTAGTGCACCCATGAATATATGTTTTTTTTCTAACAACTCCTGTGGGATGTGATTAGGAACAGAGCAGAGCAGGCTTAAATCTTGAAAACAAAAAAAACCCACCAAAACTTTATTAATTACATAAGAACAGGGACAGAAATACTCTTAAACACACACAGAGACAGAAATAAAAACTTCTTAGAACATTTCTTCTCCCAGTTTCTACCTCCCCACCCATCACTCTTCACAGACCAACCCCTGGGTTTTAGATCAAACAATCACCACTCAAAAACAAACTAATCTTCAATTCAGCAAGGGAGAGAGGAGTCTCTCTCGCACCACAGACTGTTCTTCAGAAAACACGGGTCCACCCCTTATGTGTTTCTATGTCACCCATAGCACCGCCCGGAGAAGTCTGCTAAGGTGACACTCTCTCTTTTTCCTATGTCCAGTGCTCTCACCGCTGTCTCATAGGCTACAACTGCATACAGGGCTTTTTAAGGATGCTGCATGCTGAGCTCTCCCCTTTTCACCCAGGGGCCGGGGTTCCAGGAGCAGGTCTGCCCTGAGGGCAGAGGGCACCACCTCACCCTCCCCCTCTCTTCTCTGCTCGCTCCACTCTTCAAGTGCCAGTCACTGTAGCAAAAGCAAGGGGCAGCTGCATCCACCCAAAAATGCAGTTTATGTTCAAAAGAGACTCAAGTTCAGTCTATGGCTGACATTATGCAAGAAAAGTCTAGCTCTAAGGCTACTCCTCTCATTCTTCTATCGAGTTCCTTCCAATCATGCTTTATCATCTCGGTCTCAGGCCGCTTCCCTCTCTCCGAAAACCACCAGTCATGAGAATCAATGTCTAAGAAAAGTTTCTTTCTGCCAAGCAAGGGTTAACAGTTTCTTCTCAGCAGGGTGCTGCAGGCGGAGGCACTCCCAGGCTCCGCAAACCCCCACGTGGCTGGGCACCTTCTCCCGGAGTTTGGGGGGGAGGGGGGTGAGCACACACAGAAGGCACTTCCACAGTTTTCCACCCCTCCATCCTGGACGGGGCAGCTCAGTTCCAGTCCTGTCCCTTCTCTTTTCCCCCCCCCCGGGGCTCCGGCTTACCTGAGCCGACCACGTGTTTCCCCTCCCCCACCCAGCCTCGTGGCCAGGCGGGGGGGAAGGAAGCCAGAGACGTCTCTCTGCTGAAACCGGATCTGAAAAGAGGCCGAGCCCCTCAGACTCCTGCTTTTAACTCTTTGTGTCCTCAGAGGCGTGTCCAAACCTCTGAGTGACCAACTCAGGTGCCAGCAGAAAAGCTGATCACTGATTGGACTGCCCACATCCCCCTGGAAAAATTCACCTCTCCCCCCCAACTACGACAATTATAATTCAGACTAGCAATGTTTATACATAATGAAATTTATTTGTATTGCCAGTAACTTAATATATCATGATATAATTTTATGATGTCAAACCCCACACTGAGACTCAGCAGGAAAGGGAATAAAAATTAGATGTAGAAGCAGATATAAGGGCTGGTCTACTGAAGTTTCCCAAACGGAAGACTTCAATTCCATCTTGTTTCTGCCAGGTAAATAACAGTTTTGATTTTATGAAAAAAAAATATGCCAACTTCTATATTCAACTTCAGCAAGTTTGTGACTTATTTGTGATTTGTCAAAATCAACCTTGTGAAGGAAATCTGTGTTAACAGACCCTGATTTAGCTATGGCTAAAGAGTGAGTATCACTGAAGCCTGTTTTAATGGTTAAAGGCACTGGGGAAAAAATAAATCATATTAAATTCCTGTATAGAATTGAAAAATATTATCTAACAAATTGCAAATAACCTACATGGGAATATTTTCTAACTTTCAAGCATTTTCTACATAGAAGTTCTTGTTTCTACTGATTTTTAAAATGAGGATTAATTAAAGAAATCTTAGAGGCAAAAAGGCACTCTCTGCCTGTAGTCAAGAAGTGGGAACTGGTTTTTATATGAGTAGGATGTAGAGAATAAATCTTCTGCTCTCCTTAGCTTTATCCTAATTTTCTTATAAATACCATATAGCTGCAGGAATGCCAGCTCTATGAGTGCAGAAAGACTAGGCAAGCTTTTACTGAAGTTGAATACTTCAGGATTTATTTTCCAAAGCCAAAAGCACATCTCAATGCATATAACAAACATATATATATATGTGTGTGTGTGTATATATATATATGTATGTATGTATACAGCTTATCTATACCATCTTTCCAGTCATAAATGAAGCAGACCAAGGGAATATTCCAAAAGATTATTTGTATTACAAAAACCAGCTCTAGTTCATTTGTCTCCCTCCTGGAAAGAACAAGCCAGCTTCGGTACTGTGGCATTTTATGAAATGTGAAGTATCATGCTAGTATTCATGAGCACTATTACCATTTTGCTTTCCCTTGTATTCTATTCTATATTCTATTTAATCTCGAATACACGTCTTGAATATTAGTGCTAAGCCGCTTTACTGCCTGAGATGTCTTCATGCTGGTATCCTGTAATAAAACCTTGTGCAATTAAGACGTATTTCAACATTAAATGGATTCCAGCTGGAAGGCAAGAAAAGAGAGAGTGATGTTTTCTCCGATTAGTGATGTTCAGGCACTGTCATTCTGGGATGCTGTTCCCTCTGTGGATACAAAAATGTACCATTTGCAAGTCTCTCCAACACCTTCATGCACTGTGTCTGCAGCCACGACCCCAGTGCCTGCCACCAGCCCAGATCCCAATACACCTTATTCCATACTGGTGGCCACTGCCAGGACAAAGGCTGTTGGGAAACAAACCCCATCAGCAGACAGGACTTCTTCTAATTCCCTAAAACCCCTTAAGGCCTCACGGGGCTGTCTGAAGAAGCCTTTTCTTTCATGGTATCTCTGCCCTTTCTGAGAGTCACACAGAGCCTGGACAGCTGGGGTGTAATATAACCAAGTACCTTGAGTGGGGAAATTTGGTGCATCTGCTGCATTATGGATTGTCTTTAAAAGCCTCTGGTTTCTTGATAATTTGTTTTGAACTTTGACAATAATTAATATTTTTCATTCATTTCCCCCTGGGTGCATCTAAAAGACTAAATCCCACAGTGAGTTTGGAAGACCTCACTGTCTCAAATCCCCAGTTCAACTTCATGTTTAGGTCCAAGGTTAGCACTGATGGAAATAACTGCATGTAACACTTTATGAACAAGGAGAACATAGACAAAAAAATCTCAGGGTTGAATAATCAGTATTTATTTTGCATTCCTGTTTGGTTTTTGAGTTGTTTTGTTGGCAAGATAAACCAAATCAAGGCTCTTTGTTTGAAAAATATTAGCTAAAGATTTTCCAGTACAACTCTCTGTTGTTTTGCTCCACTGCTTTGCAACTGCAGATGGTTTGCTCTTTACAGACACATATCAAACACATTATTACTGGATGGCACTAAAGCTTCAGTTAGTAAGGACAAACTTACTAGGACAAACTTACTAGTGTATAATCATGTACAAGTATATAATCATGTACTTTTAACATTTTTTCCTTTTTGTTCAATGATATTGTTAGGGAAAATGTTACATACCCAACATTCTCTGCATCTTCATCACACTCAGCCCTATATTTGCAAACTCCACATTTTGAGTGTTTTCTCTGAACTTCTGTCCCAGATCCTTCATACTCTGAAAAATAAATAAAAAAAAAACCAAACCAGAAAGTGTGACTTTCATATAAAGCTCTGTTTTTGCTTACCTAAATCCATTTGCCTTCAGGAATACTGTCAACATAAAGCTATCGTATACTGAAGCTATTAACCTTAATAGTGCTCCCTTTTTGAAAGTCTGTCAATTGGAGGTTGGTAGAACTGTACCAGTGATAGAAAAGCATCCCCGGAAACACTAATGCTTCATTGATTGGCTCTTCCTTTATTCTTATTTCAGTCATTTTTATTTATTCCTGCTTCACTAGGCACATAACTGGCATTGACATGTATCCCAGTCACATTTACTCTTAATTGCCACTGATAATGTATAAACCCTGTCCCTTTAGATGTCCTTGAATATTAGGTACTGGGGATTTAAATGCTATTTTCTGTGACACTCTTTAATTACAGATATCCTTATGCAAGGTTAATGCTTGTATTTTTTTCCCCTTTTTGATTCCTGACTATGAGATTAGACTCTGTTCATATGTCCTTTATGCTGTGGTGCATTTCCCAGACTACTTTGTTTAGTTCTATAGGAATAAAAGAAAAAAGTCATCCTAACAAGAATCTGGTAGAAATGCTATCTATCCTAAAAAGTAAAACCAATATCTCAAATACTCTAAAAACATCTACAATAATTTTGCTGTTGACATGGACCTCAAAAGTCTTCATTGAGTAAAAGAAATAAATTATATCTTTACTGTTTCATTACGAGTAGACACCCCTATTTTTGATTTTTAACCAAGTAATGCAGAGAGATGAGTATTTGAAAGGAAGAAAAAGGCCCACAGAAATCTGCAGAGGGAGTAGAGATCCACTTTAAGTATCACAGTGTCGTGGTGGTGCACAGCTGACTGCACAAGGCTGCTGGATGGATGGAGATCAAAGTGATTCCATCCCTCTCCTCACAGCAGCTTTATGTGCTGTAGCAACAGTAAATCAAACACCGCCAATGGAACAGCTGCATTCACATTCCTTACATACAAACAGGAAAAAGAAATCCACAGCAGCTCTTCCTAATTTCCCTGGATCTTGGCTGCAGGGAATCTCTCCCTCTGACCTGTGGGGCTGTGTTTCCATGAAGAATAATGCAGGTGAGACCCTCAAGCCAGCTGCCCTCTGTCTAAAGCACGCTGTGCATTTTCCAGAGATTAATATCTATCAAACAAAATTTCTGCTGTAGAAATTCTATCACCACTCTTATCAAGTTGCAGTAGAGGTCATCGGCTTTTATCTTTACAAATGCACGTCTTATTTGATTTCTCCTTCTTTCCAGGTGCCACATTCCTATGCCTATATTTGGCATTTTAAGGTGTCCTTTAGTGTCAGATTTCATTTTTTCATGCTAATAAATGACCCCCTACGGTTTGAATAAGTTAAACAAATGCCACTGCTTTCATTCATGATATTTCCACTTCTTTTTCTGTTCTTATGACCCTTGATGCCCTTTGCAGCAAGTTGACACCTTCTGGAGTTACAGGTACAAGAGCTGGACATACTGTTCCAGAAAAGTTGTCATCAAAGCCAAATACCATTTGTGACATTCTTCATTTTAAACACTCAACAATCATGTTACTTTTTGACCATTTTTCTGCACTGACAATCATATTTACTTTATTATCTACTTTATTCCTCCATGAATACTTTTCAGGGTCAACAATCTGTAGGAGAGACGTTTCCCTGACATTTAAGAAAAATTACCTAGGTCCTGGACTCGTTATAGATAAATGTCCTCAGACATTAAAATCCTGCCTGCTTATGCATCCTGTTAGCTCAGTGACCTGCTCTCTGTCATCCACACCAAAGCAGTGCTGACTGAATTTGCTCCCAGGTCACCAGTGGAAGGGGTCACGAGGCCAAGAGCAGTCTCTAGAAATACACTCATTTTCTACCAACTCCTTAACATTTAATGATCTATTGATTTGCAGTATTTTTTCACGTTAAATGTGCCCTGTGTGGGTGCTGTGCTCTCTAGTTACTCAGACTTGTAGGAGGTTAAAGATCGCATTTATTATTATGAGATAGATTATGGCTCTGAGGTAGTATGCTTAAATAAAATGTTCTGTTGTACAAATGCCTTTCTTGGAAACAATGAGTTTAAAAAATGGTAATTTTCTCAATAAAGGTTTTCCATGAACTCATAGTAACTGGCATTAATACTTTTTCCCTCACTGAATTCTGTACTCAGTTGATTTTTCCATCTTCTGTTTCACTGCTATGCTTCTCATAGGTGCCAGAATGAGAGGCTCTTTCCCCCTAGTCATCACATTTATCTTTTCTGAAAATATTTGTGTACTATTTACCATTATTCTACTGAAGAAAAAGAGACAAGAAGTCATCAACAGCCTATAAAATTCCTTACCACCCATTTTTAAAGCTTTCAGGTGCAAACCTGGCAAACGTGTTTGTTACAAAATACTTCTTCAACATTTGGTGCTTGATATCCTTCTATGGTACCACTAGCATCGAAAATATTTCATCAGGCCCCACTTATACTATCTGACTTGACTACAAATGCAACCAGAATGCTTTACTGGGCACTTCTACTGCACTATTAACATTTCAATTTTGCAATGGAGCAAAAGACATAGCACACACACAACCACATGCAACATACACACCCTTCCTCTTGAACTCCAGTTCTGCTCCCTGTGAATGTCCCAACACCTTTTTATTTTCAGAATCAGAGCCCACAACTACTTTTTCACTGTTTCTATAAACTATTTGATGTAAAATTCTCTCTCTCTCCATTCAATCCCCCTTACTAAAATTGCTTTCTCTACCTTTTAAAATTAGGTTTGTTTTTTAAAAAGGGTGACTTTTGTTTTTTTCTTGATTAGAACTTGCTGGCCCTCATGTATTGGTCACCTACAATGTTCAGAAGCATCTTTCACTACTAGCTGCATTATTTTTTAGCAGTAACAGTATCAGACACTGCATACAATATAGATCAATGTCCTGGTGTGGGTTAGGAATGGTACTCCTCATTCAGAGTCCCCAGCAAGAATCTCCAAATCACGTGCTGCTCACTGGCTCTGCTCTCCTCTCCCCTTTGCCCCTGTGGTGGGATGGAGTGGTAAATTGGAGGCACAAAAGGTAAAACTCATGCTGAGGCAAGAACAATTTACTGGAGACAGCAATGAGATAAGAAAGTGAACAGTAACAGCAACAATATTAATAACAAAAGTGCACAGAAGAGAGAGTGATTCACATGCTAAAATGCTCTCTGCAGAGCCCAACCTGATTGCAGCCCCAACCAGAAAAGAGCCATTCCTTCCAGAAAAAAATTCCCTTTCCCCTGCCCCCATCAATGATGCAAGGTGGTACACAATAACTCTGGGTCCTGCCCATGCCCCCTCCTGGCTACTGCAAAAATGGACATTGTCCTGGCTAGAACCAAGACAAGTCCTTCAAGAAAACGCAGATTTTCCCATCAGTACAGAGTAGATGAATATCGTTTTTCAACCTAAATTGGTTGCAGACCTGTACACCTGTATCCTGCTAAAATATGTTAACCCATTAATATTTGAAAGCATGTTTCTCTCGTGTAAACATCTTCCAATAGGCAATATATCCCTTGACATATTGGCTCTCCCTTCTCCTTTTTCCCCCATATTTGATTGTTCCTGCATAGGTTGTGGGCATTAATTTTAATATTCCAATCAATAGAATCTTCCCAGCAGGTTTCAGTAATAATTATGTCAAAACATGCTACCAAATGAGCAATTCAGGCTTCTCTTATTTATTATGCAAGCTTCTAATATTGATGTATAGATGATTACAGAATTTCTTCTTCTTGGTTTTGTGGGTATCTTGATTAATTCTGTTCTTGACATATTAATTTGATGTTGAGTGAAAGCTCATTTTCCCTCTCTTTTCAGTTTCCTTACATGATTCAGGCCAGCCCCACATTAATGCTCTGTCCTTCAAATAAAACAAGGCACAAAGGTAGGATCAGTGACTCCCAGTTGTCTCTCCGAGCTGTGCTCCCTAACACTTCTCCTCGAGTCATTATTCCTCTGCAGAAGATGACCAGCTGTGTCTTGGGAGCTGCAGGGTAGAAGCCTGCCAATGGACAGCAGCTCTAGAGGAACTGGGCAGCAGTAAATTGCTTCCCTCAGCAACTCATTTGTGTGTTCTTACAATGGTAATGTGGCTGGGTTTCTGCTGAGGGCTTTCAATCAGGCTTAAAGCAAAAGCATCCGTCTGTGTCAAGGTGAAGTTTGGTCTGCCCTAAGGCATAGCTTGGGAAGGGAGCTATGCTGTACATTTATATTTATCATTGTCCCCAGTGAAGAGGTGGGAGCTGCTACTCCTCAGTAGCCACGTATAAATAGAATTCCTTGATAGAATGTCTAGGAAAGCCTCTCTGAAAACCTGGGGCTTTCAATTCTTAACTGGTTTGGGATCATAATGATTTTTACTATATCTTATGGGATCAACTAATATCAAAAAGGTTTCTGACTGTGATTCTCTCAGTACAGCTAGCACTGGAAATTCTTCTCAAAATACCACACTCCACAGAACTGCACACTAAGGACTGCAATTCACTCCAGAGCTTAGTGACTTATCTTACATTCCATTAACTTTTAGGGCAACTTTAATGATGCACTTAGTTAAAAAGGAGATTGTTCCCATAATTTGAAAGAAAGCTGCAAGCCTGTTCTTTTTGTCTGTAAGTATATATTTAAAGCAAATGCAACTCTACCCTTAGCTCTCCAATAGTTTTGGCAAGTCTTGAGCTCTCTTGACCATGCTGCTAGATCATATGCAAAAGCAATATTTGGCAGTGTGGAAGGTCCTGCTCTCTTATCCAGCCACCCAGCTGGCTTAGAAACAAAGCCTGGCTTGGTACAGCAGACATTTATACGTGGCTGAAAGATCCTTCCCATGTGCAGTGTGGACCACACACTGCTGCTTCAAGCATGCTTCAGTAAAGGCCTTTGGAACTGGATTTTGCAAGGACGGGCATTACAGGCTTGATGGGAGAATGCCCGGTCTACTTATGACTGAGGTGCCTGGAGGAGGGGGTTTGAAGAGGGATTTCCTAACCACAGCCCAGCCAAGGTGACTGGCTTGCCCAGTGCTTGTGACAATGACAATATGTACAATGTGTACATCTATAAGCAAAGGACGTGAGGACGTGCACAGTAAAACTCCCTACCACCACAACCCTCGTGAGGTGCTAGGGATTTCACATGCCTGAGAACTGGAACTTCTGGTTTGCTTCTGTGCCTATGGCACCATGGATAATGGTAGGAAAAGCTGGCATATTGCAAGACTGGATCAGCTTTCACACTGCAGAAGCCTCCAGTTAGAGAACTCGAGTATGCATTCACTCCAGCGCTCTGCTTCAAATGCAGCTAACTCCTTTTTCTCCAAAGGAAGACACAATAGCTTCAGAGTAAGCACCAGGGAAAATAAGCATGACTAGATGGTGGTAGAAAACAGAGGACATGAAAGTCACCAGTTACCAAGGGAGGTGTCCCACAATCTCATGAACACACTGGATGCCTTTCTGCAGGCCCAGTGCAGGGTATATGAGACCAATCTGTCCTCATTTGCCACATATCCTGGGCAAGAAGGAAAACGAGTCGGTCTTTATGTGCCTCTGGCTCCAGCATCCTTCCAAGCATGAGCCAGCATCCCTGAAAAACCTGTTTAGGATAAGTCTCCACCAACAGAATGCTTGAACATGTAGGGTTTTGCCTCTGCCTTTATGAATCTCTGCTGTAACAACAGCGATTCTTGCTTGTTTTATTTCAGTGTTAATTTTACCTACATCAAGTAGGATCTTGACGGCAACAAATAGGGTTATTTGAAGCTAAAGGGATACTCAGTGACAATCCACATTTAAATCTTTCTAAGTCATACACTGTTCTAGGAATAGCTAAAAGACGTGATGCTACCTCCTATCCAGGGTGCTAATCACCATTAAGTTTCTGCAAGTCATACTAAAATACATTAAAACAAATCAGTGGCACTATTACAAATTAGAATAGAAAATATTCGAGGCTCTAAATTGTGTGTTTATTCCACCCTGACTGTGTGACAATTACTGGATAAGTGTTGTCCCCAGTGAGGGGAGGGAACAGATGGCAGCCTGCTAAAAAGCACATACTGTATATCAATTTATTAATTACTAAATGCAATCTGCTAGACGTTCATCACAAGATACTTCAGCTATTAAATTTCAGAGGGATTAGAAATTCAAAACAAATTATTTTAATAATAATTAACTTAGCTATATGTATTGCAAGCATGTTATTTCCTTAGCTTAAAAAGCCTGAAATGATTGGGTGCCATCTGTCTAACTACCATTACAACTTTTTAATATCAAAAAGGGCATTTTTCTCAGGTACACAGACAAACATTGAACAAAATGAATGAAAAATTAATGTTATGGGCATAGTAGGACACTTAGAAATCTCACCCTTGTTGGTTGATTACTAGAGCAGAGAACCTGCCTCTTCTAGGACAGTGATTTGTTTCTGAGAGGCTGGCTTGAAAAGCCTTTACCATTTGTTAGCTCTTTCGTGGTGTATCTAACAAATGCTGATGGTTTTTAACACATTCTTGCAAAGGCCTTACTGTATCACAAAGTCAACATCACAGCTGCGAGCTGGCAAACTACATTTTATGTGCATGTGACAGCCTCAGAATAATTTTCTGTGCCCCAATCTACAAGCTGAGGAAATACATCCAGCAGGTCAAATAGTGTTGCAATTTACAGCTGGCAGAGATGAACATAAATCTGAGCCTGTACCTTCCCTTTCTGCAGTTCTGCCCCAGAGTCTAACAAAATATTGATTAAACAAAGGGCTTAATTTTATGACTGTGTTCTTCAGAACAGGGAAATTGCAGAATGATTCATATGAAAATACAGCAAGAAACCCACGTATTAGATGCAAATTTAAAGGATCCCACCATCTTCAGCCATGACCCCAGCTAGGCAACTCTTTAAAGTCTGAGTCTCTGCTCTCTGACATTGCCTTCTGTGGGGGTGAAACATAATGGTAGAGTACTGAGATTTTCAAATTTCTCTCATTTCTGAATTGACAATCATATACTCTTCTTAGAAATGGCTCAGGATACCCATTGCCACAAGTGACCAACTGTTTGGTTTCATAACTACAATTTTTATTACACTAATTGAAGTTTCAGACTTCTGAAATTAGAAAAATGGATCATTTTATTACAACTCAATGCTAACAGAGCATAGAAAATGGAAATAGCTCATTCAGAATGTCAGAGGGCAGCTAGACAATTGTGTCATCCTTAAAAATTATATTACTTCATCTCATTTAGGCATACTGAAAAAATTCTCCCACTCTTAATTCTTTTCCTAAAACCTAGTATCTTTGTAACGATAAAGATGATTTGTGGAGAACCTCAACCAGCAGTTCCATGGTCTTTAGGTGTTTTTTCTTGTAGCACATGATAACTACTAAGGCAAGATATTGTCTGAAACAGCTTTGACGAAGAGGACTTTTGTGGATTTTTCTCTTGTTTCTAAGTCAAATTTGTTCTTCTTCTTTTTTTTTTTCTTTTTTTTTTTTTAAGGTAGAAATGAATGCATTAACATCATACAGTTTGGGAGTAGGAGGGAGAATCTGCATGAAGTCAAATTAATGAAATTGTTCTGCAATGAAATACAGAAAATTAAAAAGAACAGTGTGAATCAGTAGCACAAATCTTAGCTAAACACGTAGCCAGCAGCTAATTTCAGCAGTGGAGACTGTCTCAGCCAGAGCTGTAGCAACTGAAGAGCACAACTCGGATGCTTTCCCAGTACTTTCAAGGTTGAAAATCCACCAGCAAACAGTGCATCTGCACCGCACTTGGAATGCCTCCTGACTGCACACAGGCAGCTGTGCTCATCCATTCTGTGTGTGAGGGTATCACTGGTGCATACACAATCACACTAATTGCATGTTTGAGAAACACAGCAAACACTGATTCTGTGATTAACAAATGCAGATCCTAGGAAGGAAACACAAGTCTCTAAGCTTGCATGTTTGAGAAACACAGCAAACACTGATTCTGTGATTAACAAATGCAGATCCTAGGAAGGAAACACAAGTCTCTAAGCTAGCATGTTTGCTTGCTTGCTGGTTCTCTCTCACTTATCCCAGTGATTTTCCACTTCCACTGAAGCTTCCTCGTGCTTCCAAGCAGCAGCTGCACCTAACCCATAGGGTGCAGAGGGTCCCCAGGGAATCAAGTTCCCATTTGAGCGCCCTTATCCAAGAGTATGAGATTAAACATTCCGGCATGGGTGATTATTATATCTCAGTATATCCTGACTTCCTCCAAAAGAAGAGGGGGAAGGCTGGGCCAGGATGCAGTTCTGCAGCAGACAGTCCCATAGCTGAAATAACCAGAGAGGTAGAACTGCAGAGGGCCTCATGGAGCACCTCTACCCTGCAGGTCACCATCTGCCTGGGTTCCTATCTCTTCTTCTTGTTTGGATACCAAACAATGCATCTCCATCTTCAATAGATCCAACAACCTTCTAGAAGTCTGGTTTTGCTTCTAAACTCCCTTAGCTTGTAGTAAAGACTTTTCAGGTTTTAATGTTTTCATGTAACAATTTTACAGATACTTGAATATGGAAAAAACCCAAATTCCAGTTACAAAAATATCCTTGAATTTTCAGCCAGAGCAGAGTTCAATAACCAAAGCAGCAGTGGATTCCATTCCTTGAAGGATTGCTTTCAGACACAGAAAATGACTCAGCACACTGAAGACTAACCAGCTGTCCCACAGCAGTATTACCCAACACCCAGTTTAGTGAGGATGGTGCACCTGGACAGGAATAATTCAATGTGTCACAAATAGCCTAGATGTATTAAAAAAACAGAAGAAGAGACAAGCAGGATTTTCAGTGTCTCATTGTTTAAATTTCTTTTTCCTTAACCTAAAATTAAGAACTAAACCCAACTGTTTTCATACTGAAGAGAAGAAGGAACATTTCAGTTGGCCCAAAGGCACTCAGAAGAAACCCCAATACATGAACGCCTAATGTCACAAAACTGCTGGAGGACAGAGTGGGTACATTGTTCCTTCTTAATTCAATACCAGGCAGTGCAGAAACTCACCTGGGGCCAAGGGAGCCAGATTCAATTCGTTCTGCCTAAAGTGAACTGAATCTACATATTCCACCTCCCAAGACAATGCACCAACTACTTCTGCAAGGTATCCAGGGACCACCAAGCCTCCTAAGCCGATGGCATTCTATTTTGCATAAATAATTCAAATGCACTGGCATGCTCAGCCCCAGCTAACAAAGCCTGTCCACGAATCCTTCCTCCCCAG
This sequence comes from Prinia subflava, assembly GCF_021018805.1. NCBI lineage: Eukaryota > Metazoa > Chordata > Aves > Passeriformes > Cisticolidae > Prinia > Prinia subflava. Next base: position 61,940,940 of record NC_086247.1, read on the forward strand.
CTCTTTGTCCCAGGCTCAGTGAACATTTCAAGTGAGAACAAAAAGAACAGCAATGACAAAGAAAAACCCATGTGGCTCTCTCTTGCCCTCACAGGTGGATTTGTGTTCAGCCTCCTGCCCCAAATCCTCCTGCCCCTTTCAACTCTTCAGTGAGCAGCCAATAAAACATAGCATGTTCTGGCCTACATTTTTCCAAACTGCTCTTAAAGTTACCCAAAGAATCCTGACATCTATCAGCTGGCTGCCAATCTCTTCCAGATCAACACAGTAACATTTACAAGGGACTATAACCAAGATTTTTGTGGGCAGTTAGAAAGTACTGAAAAAAACCCCAAACCCAACTAATCTCAACGGCATTTAATTTTTTCTAAAACTGTTCTAAAAATAAAAGTGAAACATGGACTAAATTACTGTCGTCTGTCTGCTACAAGAACTGCATAGCAGCACCAAGGCCAGAAAACTTGGCTTGCAGGGAGCAGTCATAGTGGAATAACAGGCTGGCTAATGAAAGGGGAAAGAGAAGCAAACAGAGCTGGGGAAAGAGTGTGATGCATCAGAAAAGTTATCTATGGAGGCAAGAAGAGGAAGCGTTTGAGCAGAAAATTTTTTCTTTGGACACTGCCCCAAAAGGAAACCAAGGTGAGAATGGCCCTGTGGTAGCAGCGGCCCAGGAATTTACTGATAGCAGCTTATTAAGGGGGAGGGAAATGCCCCCATTCATGTCCTTACAGGAAAAAGAGTGAGCTACCTCCTGGTTTTTGAAAAGTTTACTGTTACATTTAGCTGCACAGTGATGCCATAGATGGTTTTCCACAAAAGCACATTTTTGTGTAGCTATACAAGATTTACAGTACTTCAAAACTCAGTCTCATCGGTATGAATTGTAACACCTTAATACTACCAAAACTTAAAGCAAAGAGTTTTTCTGTGTTTGTATATATCTGTGTCTCGTATTTTTTATTCTATATGTATTCTTGTTAGTAGTATCAAAGATAGAATTAAGGTAATTTCCTTTTAATCTTTGGAAGAAGATTAAGATGTGCTCAAAGATGGGAACACTTGTACTACCACCAGTATCAGTGCTACATTCCCTCTTTGAATATACAGCTTTGAACAAAAAATACTTTAGTAAAATACTTTATATGAATAGATATCATAATGCAATTGTTCTATATTTTATGCAACAAGCTTGACCGAGCATAAGGTATTGTGAATGGTCATTTTCTGGAAAGAAATACAGGTGAAATAGGGATCTCAATATTACATTACATTGCTGGTAACAAATGCAAAATTATATAAGTCAAGTCTGAAAGAACAATATTGGTGAAATGCACACTACAACCTATTCCTCTACCAGTGCTGTTCTGAGAGAGTCCAATAACACTGCAACCTTTAAGCTTATTTTAAGTGCCATAATTCTCCCTCAATTCATGTGTTATACGGTAGCCATGTGTACATATATGTGCATAAAACTGGCACACATTAGTTTGAAAGAAAGACCAAAACCAAAGATAAGTGGAGTTTGGTACTCACCTCCTTCTCCTGACCCAGAGCCATTATCTGAAAAAGAAACAAAGGGGGAGGGGAAAAAAAAAAGAAAGCAAATGAAAATATTGCTCCAGGAGCAGCTGTTAGTTCAGGAACTTGTCACTGTAAAACATTACACAGATGTTACATTTCATGAGTCAGCTGTAAAAACAAACATCCCACATAAGGTCTGGCATCCTTTAATATGCTTTGTCCATATTCACTGTGCCCTAGTCTTTCTCTTCCCTGTCAAGATGTTACTCAAGGAACAGCATTATTCAATACTGAAACCAAATATCTTTCCTACCCTCTTTTCAACTGTTAGAGATTAAAATTTGTTAAACCCAAAAGAGTACAAAGTCGGATTTTGTAATGTTTATTTTTCCTCACTCTGCCCTGGGAGTGTTACTTCAAGGAGTACTTCAACACATAATTCACTTGACTGCAGGTGTACCTCCAGAAGACAACTGGTTCTCCAAGTAAAGTTGATTTAAGCCATCTAATGACAAAATAGCTTCTCTCAGTTGAGTCAATCACTTTGTATAAAGATGCTCTAATAGCATCGTTATTTCATTGACATTTGACTGACTGGATTAGCATCTGATGAGTGACAGCTTTCAGCTGGATCCCATTTGCGTTAGCAGTTCAAGTGTCAGCAGGGCTTGAGCTTCCTCAACACCCCTGGCCAACCAACCCTGCTTCAGAGCACCATGGATGTGTTCAGGGATTTAGCAGGCTCATCCCGCTGGGCAGCACTCTGCACAGGCTCCAGCCAGCATGGCAGTAAAGAAAAGCCCTTAAACACATGAACTGAGTCACAAAATCTCCTGCCATTCTTGCTCAAAGGAGGAGGAGAGGAGAGAATGGAATGGCAAGTACTCCCAGTGAATTGTTTCCCATTCCCACTGGATTAGCTTCTCTGGAAGCTGAGAGGAGAGGAGTAGAGTATGCATTCTGCTCATTCCACACCTCTCCTTTCATGCCTGCTTGGGAGATGGAGAAAGCAGCTGAATTTATTTGCTAAAGACTGAAAGAAGGGGGCCAGACAGAGAGAGGAGTGGGAATCTTACTTCCACATATGAAGTCATTGTTCACATCAGAGGAAAAAACAGACCCTCCTTTTGCTCAGTTCCCTTCCCTGCTTTTCTTTAAGAAGCTATATTTCTAAGAATAATTCCCTCTAGTGCGTGGATGAACATGTGAAATTCCACATTACTGGGTCACTTCACACATTAAAAATAATCTCCTGTCACATGTAGTATCAGGAATGGAGATTTGTTTTTCTTTCTCCTTAATTTTCCTTTCTTTCCTCTTATACCATTATTTGGTGTCTAACAGACTGAGCTTAGAACCTTATAGAAATTAACACAAAAACCAGAAGGTTCCTTTTTCCATCAATAGTAACCCACCTTACTGACAAAGCAGACAACCCCATATAAAAAGTCATTGTTGAGTCACTGAGAAATATGCCTTAGGATGCAGTATTGCTTCATTAAGAAATTTGAAGTAGCATAATTTACTTATATGAGTTAATATATAGGATTATTTGTGGTGGTGAAATTGTGTCATAACCTGTTCTGGGAGAGAGGCAGCTGACATAAAAATATGAGCAAGTTCACCATGTAATAGAGAAGACAAAGGACAAAATGTCTCAAAGAAGCTTGACCTTCTCTGTGTCTTTATTTCCAGCTCTCACTCTCTGACTGCTGTCCCCTGAGGTGAGAAATGCTGCTTAGCTCCAGTGTGAGGGGCTCCTGTGTATGGGGGGCAGGGCAGGTACCACACGTGGAAAGCACCCTGGAAATCATGGAGCTGATGTTCAGAACACCCATCTCTACAGATCATTGGCTTGATATACATGAAGTCCACTTGGCAGGACATCACAGCAGCAGGATAGATTAATTTCTACTTCTCTGGCCTTTCAGTGCTCAAAAAGGATTAAAAAAAAAAAACCCCAAAAAAAACCAAACAAAAAAAAACCTGTCATCCTCAATAACACTGTATCATTTTCAACTTTTCCCTGGGAGCTATGCTAGGACTCTTGTCTCCAGGGTAACCATGCTAAACTAAGCTGGTGTTCCAGCTTTTTATTCTTTTCCTGGGCCTTGGCTAGATTTTCCCAGGCAGCTGCTGGTTAAAAGAGTAGCATTTTTTTCCAACTTACTTGGACAAGCAGCCCTCCTTTTCAGGCCCTTAAAGAATTCAGGGTTTTCAAAAGTTGCCTCCATGCACCAAGATCTGTCAGGAAAGATGCTCAAAGAAGTGAAGATGCTGGGCACAAGCAGCATTCCCCCAGCCACTGGCCAGTAATTAGAGGAGGAGTGATTGGCCTCTGTCTTTACTTAAGCCACCCTTTTCCAAATAGGTGGCTTTTCCTTCAAGGTGTTCAAGGCTAGGCTGGATGGAGCTCAGAGCAAATTGGTCTAGTGGAAGATATCTCTACCCAGGGCCATGAGGTGGGAACTGGATTATCTTTAAAGTCTCTTCCAAAAGAAACCATTTCCTGATTCTATAAAAATGTGCTAATACACAAATATACAGGCTGCTGCTGTAAGCTGCTTTTATCCATAAGGAGTTTCTGGATAAATTACACAAAGAAGGACTTGGATCAGACACAGCATCTGAATGCTGTAAGCACACAGCTACAGTCAGAATCTCCTTTTTTGTTCTTTCTGAACAGGAGCCAGTTCTGTATTCTGGGTCTGCTTTGATGCAGAGGCAGAAAAGACTCCCCAAAACCAAAAACGCTTGCAACTTCTTTCATTCAGGAGGGAGGGCTTTTAACTCAAAGTATCATGAAAATTGGACCCATATTTTCTCCATTTAGGGGAACAGCTCCAAACTTCTAAGTACAAACAGGAGGACAAACAGTCCACTGACAAATTAGGCAAGTGGACCCTTCCATAAGCAGCTCCTAAGAGAATAATTCCTGTGTTTTTTCTAGTTCTGTAAATAGCTTTACTCTTTTTTTTTTTTTTTTTTTTTTTTTTTTTTTTTTTTTTTTTTAAACTTAGAAATCCCAACAGAAAGCAATGGATTGTGGCTTCCAAATGTATACAGTACATCGAGAAACTGCAAGTATAATCAAATACTACATCATTGTGTGGTTATATTTTCATGTGCTTATAATATAAATCTGGCAGCAGTCAAAATCAATATTAGAACCTGTATATGCAGACTCAAAATTTCAGCCATATATTCTCTTTCATTTCTCTAAACAACCATTTTTAACGTCAAAGCTTGCATTTTGTTTATTTCTAAAGCACCTATAATTGACTCTTTTTAAAACATTGCTTATTTTAGAATATTGAAACTCTGACAGTCTTCTGACAAAGGAGATAAATAAATATGCTGCAAATCAACTATGTCTGTAAAATTTTAATCAAAATATTACCTGACAAGAAACAGAATAATGATTTAGTGACTGAATCACTCAGTGTAGCCTGTTCTGGTGCCATAGCTATCGAAGGTATCAATCCCTAGCAAACGGGAAGTATTTTGTTCTTGTATAAGACTCAGAAGTCTGATGTACTTCAAATATTAAACAGCTGTTCTAATGCTAAGGAGGAATTTCATCCTATTGTCTTGGATGCTTCCCACCAGGATGAACCTTTGCTCTGAAAAAACAAAACTCGGATAGGAAACCAGTGAATCTGTACTCATCCCCCAATGATGCCCTAGAACAAAGCATTTTAATATTAAAGTCAGAGGCAAGAAGCAAAAATTAATGGAGGTTTACAAAATATCTATTAATTGCAGTATCTGGCTCTCCATTATATGTGTAACAGATCAAGAACACAAATATGTCACCATGCTGGCAGGGCATGGAGAGGTTCCTGATGATGGCTTTTATCATCCAGTATTTTCATGCCATCCAGAGCACATCAGACACTCAGGGAGCAGCAGGTACCATTCTACTGCAGCTCTGCCGAGGCACTTAACACTAACAGTGTAAGTGCAGTATGCAGCCTGAATCAGAACCTCTGCTTCACAAATGCGTTTTCAGTACTTTCTGGAGTGTTGTGTTTCAGCACATTTCTTGATCTATTACACCAAGTGCTAAAAATTATGCTGCACTTCCTGGGTTTTATGTAGGACTTAAAGCAAAGGAGAGGAAGGTTGAAAAAATTCCCATACTAGCTGAACGGTGTAGTAATTATCTGCCAGCAACCTGAGGCTGAGAAGAATTGATTTTTCATTTTGAAGTTTCTTTTTCTTAGTAGAATGCATATATAAACAAATTTTTGTTGTTTCTAAAACATTATCCTAGAATTTTTAGTGATAGAAAGTTTTATGTTGTGTGTCCATTTCTTAAAATGACCTAAGCATGAAATTAAAAGATATTATTTGCTTATACATCTTCAGTTCAAACCTTTGTATTTCCTGGGTGTTGCTATTGTAATATGTGAGTCCTCCAAAACTAGATTGCATTTTTTCCTATTTCTGCAGCATCTGAAGATAATTTTCAGGTGGGAGATTGGGAAAGACAGTAGATTCAGTCGTCTGCCTGAGGGATGATGGAATTATGCTTCTCTGCTGGGCACAAAACATGGGCTTCCTTCAGTATTAGGACCAACAACACAGATAGTTTTGGACCTTAGTAAACATGAGCCAGACCTCAGGATAGGTCTGTGGTGCAGTCAAAGGCCTTAGAGCAGCTGGTGTGAACCATGCTGCATTTAAATGAGGACTGGCAGCAGTGAGGACTTGGACTAGGTACCCTGCTTGTGCATTTACTCTAATTTCCAGATAAGATTCTGCAGCTACCAGTGAGTTTCCAATCTGATAACTCTAAATGGCCATTGCAGTTAACCAACATAAAGTTAGTAAGGAGTGTGCATCTGACCCACAGTCACACTTTTGGCCGCCATAGAGTTGTAACCTTGTTTAGATTAATCTGAGCAATCATTCTGCATCCAAAGATGAGGGACGTCCCACAATTTGCTATTTTGTGTGTGTTATTTATGTACCAAAGATTGCAGTTGTTGACACTACTGAGCATTTAATTTCATTCTGAGAAAGCCACCCAGAGGTTCTGAACACCTCTGTGGTTACAGTTTCTATGTCTAAGAGCATGCTGTAATATTCAAGACAATGAAAACCTGTCCCATGTATTTGAAATGTGGAAAACCTATGCTTTAAATATGTGGAAAGACAAAAAAGGCAAGTTCATTAGAAATGTGAGGTGGAATGATTTTATAAGTTATGCATATATTCAATGTAATGACCCAAAGTCAAAGCTGATGCCTTGGATACAGGTAGAGGAGCAGTCAGGATGATCAGTGTCACTTGTTGGATGCCACACTAATTCTGTGTATCCAAAAAATAAAGTCCTAAAGAAATGGCTAATACCTGCTCCAAATTTGTTGAAAGCCTTTTGATGAATATCAAGGCTCCTCTATAAGCACCACAGAAGCATTCATAATCTATTTTCTTAAAGAATTTCAACTTTTAATATTTATTTATTAATCTGTCAGTGTATCAGAAGATATATCAGATTTCTTGTCTACCAAAAGGTTCCATTCCTAAAAAGGACTTGGGTTTTCCAAGTTATTTCATTCTTTGAAAAGCATGAAAATTTTAATTGCTGGAATTAAGGATAAAACTAGAGCTAACCATAAAACATCATTCATTAGTGACACAAAGTGATGTTTTACATACCAGAGTAACAAGGTCCTCTTGATACCATTGTTATCTCTTTCTGGTGCTTGCAAGCAGCTCTCCTGAGGAAGCATTCATTTTGGTAAGTGTCTCCATTTGATCCACAAACTGGAATATAGTTTGTGTGACACTGGAAAAGAAGTGATAAAATAACCCAGTCATACAGAAATCAAGTGATTAATCTCATCTGCATATTAATATACAGGAAGATAGTTGAGTTGTTAACAGCATCTTATAACCCCTTTTGCTAAAGAATGATTTGAAATATATTAGTTTTTCAGTATCACTATATGTATTCCTCTAGGATCACTGAAATAATAGTCTAACTCCACATGGACTGAACATAGGAATTCAGTAGGAAAGATTAAAAGCACCAAATAACTATGGTGGGACTTTGTACTGGCTAGAGGGAATATGTCAGGCATCTAGAAGTATTTGAAGGATAAACACTGAGGAAGGAGAAAACTTCACAATAATACAAGAAAGTATGACTAGGCTCAGTGGGATGAAACTGAGCAAAGGAGAATTTAAGGAGAACAGAGCTTAAGGGGAGATTTGCCGACCTTTTTGGTCAGAATAGTCTTACAAAGGAGGTGGAAATGATCACCATTCTCATTAAATTCAAGAATATCATGCGTCTTTTACTTGGTTGACAACTATAATATTACTTTTTTATTACTACATTAAAAATTTAAATCTTAAATTTAGTAGAATTTGATACAAATATAAAGAAAGAAAGGAAGAAAAACTGATCATTCAGAATAGCTTTTGCAGAAGCTACCTGCCTTTTGCTCTTTTCTTATATTCAAACAGAAATGGATTATAAACCCCTTGTACACATAATGTGCATTAACATGCTGGGATCACCAATCTGCCCCACATCTGAGAGTGCTGCAGGACCTTTGTTGAACTATAGACCCAAGCCCTGCCTCACAGCATGGAAAAGGAGATATTGCCCTGTTTGGGTATGCAGTGGTAACTGTAATGTCAGGCACCTTTTGCATTTCAACACACCAATGTAAAAAGAACCCAATGAAAAACAAAAATCAAGAAGCAACGATGAAATACAGAGTAGCTACCAAATAGCTTAACCACACAAAATTTGTGATTAAACTGGTATAGTTCAATCCCTGAGAGTGCATGCAGAAATAACATTAGTTGAGCTAAAATTACTTAAAAATACAAGAGTTTCTTCTCCAAATTGCAAATGAGAGTCTCTCCCACAACAGATTCTTTGTGCTTTGACATATATAAAGGTCAAAATACTGAAATCTTAAAACATAATTTTGAATTACCCTCCAACCCTTTGTTATCCTGCCATAGATGACCAACTGAGAATGAACTGAGCAGGTACAGACAAAAATAAACCATGCTGCCAGCTCTGAAAATTATTCCTAACAGTTTTGTAATACTTTCCCACAGTGAGTAGCTCTCAGACACTCAACCACAGCCATTAGTCCTGTCACATGCCATGCTGAAGAGTCATTTCTAGAGAGTAATTAACAGGCCACTCCTGAGGGGGACAATACTTTCCAATAGGTAATTCTCTGTTCAATAGATAATTCTCAATTGTCCTTAAGTCTCTTCATGATGTTTTAAATTTGCAGGTTCTGCCCTGAGGGTAGAAAATGAAAAGTAAAGGGATTCTTTTTTTACATTTTGGTAAGCCTTTAGTGATTTGGTACAGTATAGCTCCAAGTTCTCCTGCGAGCACCCTCTAGGAGTAAAATTGTTTTCTTGTGAGGAAGTCCTCTAATACCTCAAATGCCCAAAAGGAAGAGCATCTTTTTTTGCACAGGATCTGCTTCACACAGTGTATCATGGGAAAATCCATCCAGTGCTGCATGATTTCAGAGTTTCCAACATCTGAATGAGTTGTAAGATTTGCTCACTGTCACTTTACTCCTATTCCTATTCTGTCCTATTATACTCTTATCTTATTAACCTGAATGTTGTCAAGCCTTTCTTACTGAGATTGGAAAAGAGCCCCATGATACCTCTCTCCCCACCCACCTCACCCTATCTTACCTCCCCCACTAGTTCATAACACACTCACTAGGTGTGGATCTATTTTTCATTCAAGTTTTGTAAAACTCATCCAAAGTATAGTCTTTGGCTACATCCTGCAGAGCTCTTGCTGCCATGACATAATAGCTGTTTCAAACAACACTGAAATTTGTCATCCATTTTCCCTGATCTGAACCCATTGCAGTCACAAATTCGCCACTGAGGGAAGAGGAGGGGCAGGCACTGATCTCTTCTCTGTGGTTACCTGAGGAAACTGCATGAAGTTGAGTCAGGGGAGGTTTAGGCAGGATATCTGGAGAAGGTTTTTCACCCAGAGGGTGCACAGGCACCCTGGAACAGGCTCCCCAGGGAAATGGTCACAGCCCCAACTTGACAGAGTTCAAGAAGCAATTGCACAGTGCTGTCAGGTGGTGTGACTCCTGGGGTGTCCTGTGCAGGGTCAGGAACTGCACCCAATGACCCTTGTGGATCCGTTTCAGCTCAGCATATTCATGGATTCTGTGATCTACCCTCTAGCAGGAACATCTCACCTGACCACAACCTGGATCAATTTAATTTTGCAACTCTCTTGCTGGGGTGCATTTTTCTAAAAATTGTAGTTTTTAACAACATAAGAGATGCCTTGCTGGATGGGACCAGTGGCACAATTATCCAGGTCTGTGGTGAATAAGAAGCACACTTCTGGAACAACAGGCTGATATTCCCACATCTTCCTCTTCAGCTGAAACACTATATACAAATATGTCTATTTTCCTTTCAAAACCTTGCAATATCAGAAAAAAATTAGCTAGCTCTCAGATAGTCCATCATGTGAAGAACCTATCAGTTTGGTCTGGGGGCGTATTGCCTGGAAATTTTGGTGCTGCTAGTTGCAGCAAATTGAGAAAGCTCAGTTAACTTTGGGAGTTCCAGGAAGATTTTTAACATGCTATGTCTGAAAAACACAGTATCTTCTCCTCACCCATAGACTTCTTTCCTAAGAGCATAGAATAAATTTTTCAAGGAGTACAAGTAAACTGTACTTAAAAATAAAATGCAAGTAGTTTTAAAACAATACTTTTGTAAAAAACACACTCTTCAAAACAAAGTAACAGTTTATCACATGGACTAGTTTTTTGGGTTTTTTTTTACATCTTCAAGACCTGGTTATTAGGAAGTCACAAAATTTACCACCTACAGAAAATGAATTAAACCTTTGGTTATCCTAGGGTTGTATTTATTTTTGGTTTTGTTGGGTTTTTTTTTTCCTTTTTTAATCATTACTGAGCTTTGATTTTACTATTTCGCATAAATTAATGTTACAGACAGACTGCGACAGATGATAAAGCCTCTTCTCATAAGAATTTTTTCTCCCTCTAAAAGGCAGTTAGAACAATGTCCCCAGCACAGGCGAACAATGCCCTGTCAAAAGCCAGCTCTGAAACACTGGAATCCAAAACCAGTGTAAGATCATATACACACCATTGCTATTCTGGTTCCCCTTGATTTATTATTTATTGGAAACAGTACACACAATTATTTTTAAAACACTGAAAGATGGCCCACTCCAGGGTTTGCTGATAACACTGCTAGCTCTTCCAGTTTTACTGTGAGCCTTGTACATAATATTTCATACATTTGTTTGGACTATAAACTGTGAAAAGAAAGAACTGCTGTATTGCTTTTTCTCTAAAAAAGTTGGTGGCGGGAGGAGATAAGAATTGCCATGATAGTTACAAAAACTGTAAACTAAAGGCTCAAAAACTGACAAAAAATTGAACATGGTATTTACTTTTTTAAAAAACTTCAGAAGACAATTTTATCAACTTTTTTTTTCCTGAGCGGACTAATTCTTCTAATTCATAACCTTTAAGATCACTGTCATTATAGATGACCCTGCTATTATCTGATCCAATCGGTGCCATTGAAAAAGGGGCTTATGATAAGAGTCCATAAGCCTGTTGCTGAGAGGAATTTTTGAAGCAGTGAGTCTACAAATACTTCAGTGCACCTGAAAGATTTGTTAGAAATGGAAAACAAAAAGGTGAGCAGCCCTTACCTGGAACTGACATGCACATTTCAAGCCATCACCCTCTTCCTTGCACACTCCTCCATATTTACATGACGATTCATCACACACTCTTACGTCAGATTCCCTTACATTTAACTCTGCAGAAAAATAGAAAAACGAGACGGAAAACAAATTGTAAGATGAGTTATTTTGAGGACTGCCTTGTCCTTAAATACTCTAAGCACCCCTGCTGTCTTACTCATATATAAAAATTAAAGGAAAAATGCCAGAGCTGTTCCCCACGCTGCCCTGCATGGGCTCAGCCCTGCCCCTGGGCTCCTCTCCAGGGGTAGGTCCTGCTCTCCAGAGGCAGCTTTGCCTGGATAGGAGAGTGATTGTGGCTAAAGGGTGATTCACTGCATAAACAGATACAGAGAAAGCATGTGTTTATTATATAACCCAAATTCTCTTCCATGTTTCCCTTGATGGGGATACCAGAGTATAAAACCCTTCTCCACAGAAGTTGTTTTTAGTAGGAGTCAGGAGATTTACACAGGTTATAGCCTGTGTTTCTCCTTGCTACCTCTTTTTGCTTTACTCTCCACAAAGGTCCTGAGGAAGTAGAAAAGCTGAACCATCAGAATTTCTCTACCTACTTTTCCAGTCTCTGCCATGGCCATATTGTCATCCTTCAGACTAAAAATAAACCCAACTGTGTTTAAGCTATTATAATTTGCTTGCACTGTAGGAGCCAGAGTAATGAACCAGAGATCTGTGTCTTAGCTCTGTGCATAAAAATATGGAGCACTAGTGGCAGCTCCTGTCACTGTAAACTTGCAGCACAGGCACAGCTGGCAAGAGAGAAACCAAGGGGCTTTACACATCATAGGCACTAGCTCCAGCACAAAGGTCACCTAACTAGCTTCAAGCTCTTTTTGGACATCACATCCAAGGCTAGTTTTAAGAGAATAAATATATTCTTTGAAATAAGTATTTGATTTGAATTATATGTAGGAAAGAGAGCAAAGGAAAGCACAAGTGGGATAATGGAAGTGGTCAGTGTCTGCCTAAATGTGACCTCATCAGGCTGTGTGGGAACAGTGCTGGTACTATTGATTCCAATGAAAAGGTGAAAATAACACCAAGGGCTCTGGAAAAATCCCCTGACACTGTTAAGTGAAATCAGAGGATATCATTCAAAGATATCTGTGCTAAGGTTCAAGCCAGAAACCTTCAGGACTCTACAGCAAGTATGATCCACTAAAGAGATTCACTGACAGCAGTGTGATTTAAAATAATGTCTGTGACTTTTAATAAGCAAGCCCTATCCAGAAAACTGGCTTAAAGAAAGAACTGAGCACCAGCCATTCAGAAATGGGGAAAGGTAGGTCAAAAGCAGAAGAAAATAATCCTTGCTGCCACTTAAGAGTCTTAAATAGGCAATCAGCCTCCTCCTCAGAGCAGTATCAGCACTTTGGTATGACAGTGATAGACGCCCTGGAAAACTGCTTCTGTGTGTTTATGTAACATTATACGCCCACACATATAGTTTATATAAATAAATAAATAAACAATAATTACTGTAATAAATTTTATCACTTTTGCCATGTGCTTCTGTATCTAACATAACATAACATAACATAACATAACATAACATAACATAACATAACATAACATAACATAACATAACATAACATAACATAACATAACATAACTATGTATTTTTCCACAGCACTGAAGTTATAGGATTACAGCTCAATGGAAAGTCCAGTTATAATCCACATATTTTTTTTGTCAACCATGAGAAAAAATTGAGAAACATATTGATTCTTTTCCCTCTGTATGTCCATCACTCCCTAAGGCATAAATGAGGAGGGCAATGTCTGTAACAATGGGCAGATAGGTATCCTGGTTGCCATCACAACCCCGTGCCTGTGTTCTCTAATGTTATTCTTAATGTCGCCGCTTATCAAGCGTGACTGCTGCGTTGTAGGGACCAAGCTAATGTGACAGAACATCGCAGCTTTTCAATTTAATGTGTTCATAACTCGCTCCTGAAGGAAATGTGCCCTTCTTTCTCTTCATGAAGATCTGTTCCACGAAGATGAACAAACTATCAAAATTAATTAAGGGGAAATGATTGCCATATCTGAAAGAAAGGTCTGCCTTTAGTGATACCACATTTGAGAAAATGCAATTCTAAAAAGGAATAACCATACAGTCAAATTAGAGCATATAGTGCTTTCAAAATACTGTGTTTGTCAGGTCAGGAAAATAATGAGATGTTGGTCCCCCCTGCTCAACTCTCCGCTGAGCATGCTGGACTCAGTGTTTTGCAACATCCTACCCTGTGCTCCCCACTGGCAGAAGAAATCCCTCAGCAGCTCAACTTCTGCTTGAATTTCTGGGAGTCTGCACAATGTCTAACTGCCTGAGCAGTGTAGTGCAGACTTTTCTTCAATATTGCTGTTCCCCCGGTGTGGAGAGGGCACAGAAACATCCAGAAAGGAGCCTCTTCACCAAAGTGGTGGGCAAGGGACCTCACTTTTTTGCAGAGGGGAAAGAAAAGAGAGGCCAGATAGCAGTTCAGCATCAAGGCTGAACTCGAGATGTACTTGTTCTTAGCTTAGCTATTGCTCTGCCTGCAAAAGCCAGAGAGAAAGAAAAAAGTTTCAGAACAAAACTATAAGAAAAGATATGAAGATAGGGCTGCAGAATTAGATCTTATGAACCTCTCTTACTCGAAGAAAAAAATACTTTTGTGGGGTTTTTTTGATTGCACAGAAGGAATTAAGAGGACAGAAAACACACTGTATACTTTTAATGATTACTTCATCTTAGGCATGGACTGTTTTTCTTTCCACGTAAATGATAAATACTGATTATAAACTTTATGGCATTAAATGAACACTGAGCAGGAAAGGTCATGCAGAGACCAGGAGAAAACATGATTTTCCAAAGCTGTACAAAAGACAAGATATCCCGGTGATTGGTACTTGAACATGACAGATGAACTTTATTCTGTGACAGGATGTCACCTAATCCCTTATTCCGTTCAGTGGCAAATTCCAGCAGCAGTGAAATCAGGTGCCAACCATGTGCGTGATTATATCTGATGGAATCACAAGTACTGGGAAGTGTGGTGGCTGTAATTACTTCCACACCCACAGCATTCCGTTCAAAAATGAGTACATGTGGATGGGTGGATGGATGTTAATAGAGGGATGTGAGGAGGAACTGTAGATGTCTTGCGTGTCTGAAATGTGTTCTCTTTTAAGTGAATTCCCCAGAGACAGAGAATTAAAATGGGGTTTCTGCAATTATTTCCAGAAGAATGGACTCCTCATCGTAAGGACAGATCCATGAGAGGGGCGATAATATGTAGCAAATGGTTTAGCTTAAATTTGTGCATGTTTCTTTAATGCCTATTGTAACTTATTTCCTTGACTTTCAGCAGGTATAAATAAGAGAAAGCCTCAGTGTGATTCATTACACACAGTGAGAATATGCCATGTAGTAATCCATCAATTCCCAAGAGAAAATATAATTAGCGCAATTAAATCAGGCTTCCAAATTTATGATAAAATTAATCTCCAAAGACCTGAAATGAGGTATTAAAAATGATTTGCTAGTATCTGTTCAGCCAACACACTTCCTGGTTGTGTAAAGCCTGACTGGCACAGAGCAGCTTGCAAAGACCCACAGCAAGGTCTTCTGGGTTTGTCTTTTTTTCTCTGTTGAAAATAATTCATTTTGTGAAAATTTGTTACATCACTAAAAATGAGGAAAGCCTTATTCATTTTGACTCCTTTCAGAGAATGTGAAGTACAGCTCGATACAAGTAGCTGTAGATTGGCTTTTTGCCTGTGACCTCAAAATTTCTTGCTGTGAGGCTCTTGTTATAAGGTAAATTACATGTGTCAAAATGCCGAACCTGAAGATGAAATCAAATTTGTAGCTTTAAGTACATCAAACATGTTGTTTCCATCTGGATACCTCAAGACTAAAGTAAAATCTAAGGTGGAGAAATCTGTATGCTTTGCTTTTTCAAAACCCATGTTTCTCCTGGGGTTGGCAATAGTACATAGTAGTGATGAATGGATATAAGGAACCAGAAAATGCCTTTCCCACGTGAAAGTGAGCGTGTGAATATTGCAGCTGTTCCTCAGAAAAATCTCCCTGCCTGCCTGTTTTCTCTTTCTATGAGTAAGATTCCAAGTAGAGCTTTCGGGACCCCTTGTTGCCTTTTGCTCTTGTCCTAGGGGTTTGGTAAAAAAGGGGAAGAAATGTCCACCATTTGCATTAGAGGGAAAAGGCAAGGCTTTTCTGTCCTCCAAATAGTTTGTTCTTTGTGAAGCCAAGCTTTAAATTAGGATGTATGACCTCTCCTGGAGGTCATATATAGACACGTACACACAGACAGACCTAGGAGAGTTCGTAAAAAGTCTGTCACTCTACAGCTTAATAGAATCCCCAAAGCTGTAACAGTTGAGTTGAGTTCAACATTGGCTTGGAAAAGGGCTCAGGAGAAATTATGTTGTGTAAGGATCTGTATGAGCACAAAGTCAACTGGAGACAGCGATGTTATGACTGATAAACTCTTAGGACCACAAAACAGAGTCAAAGAAGGCAAAATCTGACCAACAGAAAATGTACAACCTGCTCTGTTTTGGGAGTTAATCTCATGACTCTGGATTGGCTTGGGCAAATCATTGGCTTTTTTTCTCGGTTTTGCCAAATTATTTATAAATGAATGGAGAATTTAATGAGGGAAAAAAACCCTAAAAAAATCTTTCTCTTATAAAAAATTATATATATAATATATTATATATATAAATATTATAAATATTATATATATTTATATATATATTTTATATATATTATATATATAAAAATTATAGAATGAGGTGCTCACATGACAAATACAGTAATAACCTGAGTCTTAAATCAAACTCTTGAATAAACCTTTACCTGCTAGTCACAACCTTTGCCACACAACAAGGCTGACACTCAGATCCAGGCCTCGGATCCTATGCTTCCCAAGGACAGCCTGCCCACTTCAGCCAGGTGAGCTTGAGTGTCACTGTAAAAAAAGATTATCCGGGGAAGTATTTTGGATGTCCCTAGAATACCTCTGCTCACCTTCTGCTGCCAGCTCAGAACAAAACTGCACAATTCTCCTGTAAATCCTACCGATCCCTTGCAGACATACGAGCATCCCATCTGGTAGTGGCTTCAGTCACTTCAGATTTCCATCACCTACAGTGACTCTGACATGGGTTCAGACACTTAGCTCACATGCACACATTTATACATAAACATTTACATTTAGATGTCTTAATCTACAAGCTCAGCTCCATCCCACAGCTTTTCAAAGTACATCCAGAACAGCCGTTCCTGCAGGAAGTCATGCAAATGCTTACAGAGCTGTTTCACCCAGGCTCTGAACAGAAAGCATAATTATGGGAACTTCCTAATAGCTAGGAAAGATATATATATTAGGAAAAATACCTTAAAAATACCTAAGCCTCCCCTGACACAGCTTCTTGCCTTTCCATCAGGTCTTGTCACTGTTCACCAGAGAGAAGAGATCAGTGCCTGCCCCTCTGCTCCCCCTTGTGAGGAAGCTGCAGACCACGAGGAGGTCTCTCCTCAGTCTCCTCTTCCTCAGGCTGAACAGCCCAAGTGACCTCAGCCACTCCTTGTGTGGCTCCCTGTCTAGACCCTTGACCCTTCCCCATCCTTGTTGCCTTGGGACATTGCTGGCTTTGGCACTGCAGCCAAAGGAGAAAGTGGCTTTTCCAGCTTCATCAGTTAGAGAACAAAATATTACCAAAACATTGGAACCACGAGTTTCCTAAGCAAGCGTGTATCACTGACAAAATCTGAAATTACCCTTTATTTGGTAAGTAATGAAAAACCTCTGCATTATGTTTTCCAGAGCATTTTATTGTCCTCGTGTTTCAGCAGTCATGGATTATGTAAATCACAATAATTTGCATTGTAGAGTTTATGTTTGCTGATTTTCTTCTCAGAAATTGTCATAGGTTACGGGTGAAGAAAAAGAGAGCAGACAAGCCCCTCAGCCAAAATTAGCAATTACTTGTCCAAATAAGTAATACTTGCTTATGTCAAACAAGGCAAAGCGAGACAGAATAGGTCATACTATCTTGTTCAAATGAAAAATTATGTTTTTCAGAAAAGAAAACAGACAATATGACAAACTGCTGGGAAATAATTCAGGAAGAAGAAGGATGCCCTTCAGACACTGCATATTCCCTTTGAAGATTGTTGTTGCCACTGATTTGAGGTGACAGTTTAGCAAAAAAAAATTATAAGAAATTAAAAATGTGGAGAGTTGAAAGAGAAGAACAACATAAAGGATTTTTAAATAAAGGCAATCAGAGAAGAAAAAGAGGAAAAAAATGTAAGACAAGAAAATATAAAACAAATGTAAGCTCTAAATAATTAAACCAGTTAAAAGTCATTTAAATGTCCTTTTCATGACATTACATGGTATAATTTTTTTTCAGAATTGAAAAAAAATTGAATTCAAAGAAAACAATTCATTGGGGCAGCCAAGAGGTTATAAATATATATATAAAGGAAATAAAATTGTTAAAATTAATTTACCCTAAAAAATATAGACAACTATAATCTAACAGCATGCAAATACTCCCACTTTTTTTTTAAATTGGTCAATTGATGGATGCCTTGTGTGGCTGATGGCAAATCTGTTGTTTTGAAAACAATCTTAGGCAGTATTAGAGGATAGCGAAACCTGTTTTGCTGTGTCTCAGTGCAATATTTAATGCTCAATTGTGCAGAAAGAAAAAATAAAGCCGTGCTTTGGCTCTTGAAAATGCTATCTGAGTGAATAAAGCTTGAAATATTTCCCTAAAACTACTTTTACAAGACTGCATTAGCTTTTGATTGCTTAAGTGCTGTCCAATTTATCTAGGATGATTATACTTTTACATTTCAAATCACCATAGTCTCCTTTTTGAGCAGAGGAAAACTGAATGCCTACATGCTGCTGAAGCAATTAGTATTCTTGTACACAATAGGAAACCACAGCAATTTTTAACAACTAGCACTCACACAGCAAGGTAACAACACTGGCTTTGAACCTGAGAGTCTCCCACACTGCAATATTCACATTGCTAGTGTGCCTGAGACTAACTCTATTCAGTGTGAAAAAAGTAGGGGAAAGTGCCATAGCGACGAATGTTTGTATGACAGCTCCATCAAAATATTGGGTGCAGCCGGTGGTACATTTCGGTTCCCACCAAGGAAAAAAAAAGTACTTGCAGAGAAAGTTAATGCACTTCTTTCTTACATTAAAAGCTTTGACAATATTTCAGAAATTCTGTATAATCTGGAGGTGAATATGTAATCAAATGGTACAACTCCACAAGCTGTGCAGTTGGTTGGAGACAGGGTATCTGGAATTATTTTCTCTCTCATAAACACTTTTGTATCAAGGTCAGGCAGTAGAGCAATCTGGCCTTCAGGACCTGGGTCTGGTGTGCTTCTCTGTCAGCAGCTATCCAGGACACTGACTTCAACACTTGCTTACAAAGCAGAGTATGTCTTACTACAAAAATTTATTGACAATGATTATGCAAGGCCATTATAAAAAACTAAGCATGTCATTGCATATTTTTACATAAAATTATAATAAAGTATTAGAAAAGCAACACGCTCATATAGCATATTTACAGCAAGATTGATTAAAACATATATTATCAATCTTCAGTCTCTAAGGAAACCAGGGCTGTGCAGGAGCTGCAACTTTCCAGACAGGTTGGTTTGTTCCTGTAACTTTTGCACTCACTGGGCAATTTCAACCAAATCTGACAGCAGGAGAGGTCTGGGACACTGATCTTCCTCCAAGATAATGGAAAATCAGTGGCTGCTTGCAGAAAGGGGGTCTAATGTCTCCACTGCCAGTTGGAGGAATTCAGGGCATGTCCTGGTTTCAGCTAGGGTAGAGTTAATTTCTTTTCAGTAGCTGTTACAGTGCTGTTTTGGATTCCGAATGAGAATGGTGTTGATAATACTTGATGTTTTGGGGTTTTGCCATGTTTATCCCAAGCTGATGACATTTTTTTCCTTCTCTCATGCCCTGCAAGTGAGGAGGTGCACGCATGAAACTGTGAGGGAGCACAGCTGGGACAGGTGACCCAAACTGACCAAAGGGATATTCCACACCAGAGAGCATCATGCCCAGTATATAACATGGGAGGAGTTACCTGGAAGGGTGGCTGATCTGGGTTCAGGAAGGGAGGTCTGGCCCCCATCAATGGGTGGTGACCAATTGCATTGTACATCACTTGTTTTTTTCCATTTTTATTATCATTATTATTTACCATTACTACTGTACTTTAATTTCAATTATTAAACTGTTCTTATCTCAAAGTACAAGTTTTACTTTGACTGCCCTCCACATTCCACCAGGGCTTGAGAGGAAATTGAGAGGGGGTTAAGGAGTGGCTGCATAATGCCTAATCTCCAGCTGGGAATAAAACCATGTCATTGGGACAATGCTCATGCAACAAGAACACAAACTCATGTGATGTGTTTCTTTTCACAAACACATGCAAATAAGTGGCTCTTATTGACTCTTTTCCACTCATGTCACTGTCATGGTCCTTGCCATACTGAGACTCAGAAATTTAGATTTGAATCTTGTAAACACATTGATTTTCAGAATACTGGAAAATTCGTACTGCTGAACACTAATGCCTATACAAATGGATTTATTCTGGTAGGTTAACTTTAAAAATAGTGCTCTTACACTTCACCAGCCTTTGACAACTAATGAGACTCCTAGGAAATTTTTCATTTGGGTAAATTATACTGTTAAGTCTTGACAGTTGTGCAACATGTGCAATTACAGTCAGTGGGAAAATGTTATTTGTCCTTGTTCCCTTCATGTTCCCTTACTTTCTTTCTCTGTCTCTCAGTTTGCAGAATAGATGGTCAAATACCCAAAACATTTGCAAGCCATTTGCTAAGGGTCTTCAGTCTCTCCTCTCTCCTGCCTCCCAAGCTGGGGAGCTTTTCTGGTTTTCCAGCATCATTGCCCATATAAGAACACATCAAGCAAGCACAGTGCTCCCATGGAAGCTGTAGCTTTGGCCAAGGAATCCTTGTCCTGAGGAAATCTTTCTATGCCAATTACAAACCAAGGTGAACCCTTCAGTTGTGTTCATGAAGTAAATCTGACTGGTATTTCCTTAAGCCTGTAGAGGAGTGGCAAGCTATTCAGACACTGAAACAACAGTGCCCGCATTTATACTCCTGAAGAACCTGAAGTCAGGTAAAACAGTGTAAAAATGAACACTAAAGCAACTAATCATCTTCCATACACTTTGCAGGGAATTTGTTCTTTGATCTGCAGGTAACATGTAACTTAAGTTGATTTCTAAGTTGGAAAATAATATTGGTCAAATTCTGATCCTGTTCCTTGCACAAAACTCAAAGAGTTTAGAGTCCAGGGACCATCTTGCCAGATTAAGAGCCAGAATATAGGCATCATGTCCTATCTGGTCTCCAGAATGACAACGTCTGCATACAGGTGAGGGAGGGATGGCTGGTGGCTCTACCTTGTCCTGGTGCTAATTCCTGAGCTCCTTCTGGTTTCTGCTCCTCACTTTAAGTTTTTCTGCAGCAGAAGAGAAACAAGCCCTGGTGTGAGCAGTGCTGTGATGCCAAGAAGTTGTAGCCTTTCTATAACCATGTCAGTCATCTGATCACTGCCTGCAGAGCTCCGGGAGGCAGAGAGAGAGAGGAGCCCTCGTCTCTGTCAGCAGTAGTAAGGGAAACGTTTAAAGGGCCTGATCATGAGGGGTTTTGTCATTGTTGAAACAAGGGCTGAAGTCAGCAGAAACCTGATCACATCAGAAGTATGTCCATTTGCCACAAAACCCACATATTTTCTTCACTCTCAAGGCCACGAGAATCTATGTTTGTCTTAAGTCCTACCATGAAAAGAACCGAGCTCTCTATGTGGATTGACACTTTCCTCTAAGCAAAGCTATGGAAGTGACTTGGCTTCTTGTTCATTTTACCTCATTTTAAAGACATTTGGGGGGAAGTCAAAGCCAACTATAATTACTCATTAACCTCCCCACTTTCCCTTATTCTTCTTGTGGTTTCAGAGTCACAGAGATGTTTAAAGAGCAGCTGAGTCTTGGTCCTTGAAAGCTCCAGAAACTGTATTCACAGCTGTGGAACAGCCTCCCAGCTTGTCATGTAGGGATGAGCTGACCTTCTGGGAGCCATTATTTCAAAAACTTGCATAAATTCAATAATGATTTTTTACAAATAAAATATCTCCCAAATATAATGGAAAGCGCTTAGGGGGAACTGCTAGGTTTTCATGGATGAACCAACACAATGCTGACATAGATTATACTGCACAACTCAGGTTATTACACCTGCTCTGCATATTACACACATTGTATATGATTGCCAAAAATTGTATGTTTCTTGGGGGGGGGGAAGACAAATATTTTTTAAATGAGAAATAAATATAAATATAAATATAAATACATGCATTCAAAACACATATTTTCAGTAAAAAATATTTTCAGTGTTCACTGCTGGCTCCTATGCTACTACTCCTTCCCTTCTGCTTTTCTATTCATGAGAACATTTTTCCTTTAGCATTAAAAAAACAGAAGAAAACTTTCTGGAATGGAATGCCTTTGCATTTCTCAGCTACAAACCCAAGAAAAACTGGTGTCTTTTGGTGAATTTTCTAGAAAAATACTATTTCCTACAAAATGGTGTTCACTGAGGAACAAGTCTATTTGAAAAGGTGTTTTGTCATTTGGCATATATAATTTGAGACTCCAATCCTATAAATGCCTGCACAGAGACTTAACCTTGAGCATTTGTGATATCTAAATAAGCTAAGTGGAACTGATCATGTGCAAGACAAAGAATGTTCTTAAGTGCTTGTAGGATCAAGGACACAAGCAGTCTTTTGAGCATCTGATTTTTATGCAGAAAACAATTAACTTGACTTAGGCTTCCGTCTATTGGTTACAAATGTGTAGAATTACAGAGTGGAGAATTTTTTTAAAACACGGTTTATTTCCCAGACTTGAAACTTTCCCTTGAAAGCAGCAGAAAATATCTGACAAAAAGTTGTCAGATAGTGTATTAATCTTAATTATTCACTCTCTACAGGGAAAATGCTGCCGTCTGCAAGATCATTTGATAGCAGAAATCTATAATGTGCCTTCAAATAGCTTAAATTTTAGATATTACTCATTGCTCCCAGTTACTATCATTAGCAGCTATATGAAATACCTAGAGGCTGCAGTGAAGATCAGATCTCCCTTCTGAAAGGCATGGGTAGAACCAGCCCATTACTTACAGCATAAGCACAGAAGCCATACAAATTGTGATAAAAAGTAGATAATATCATTTCCCTTTCAGTGGATGTGAATGAGGAAGAAAAGTATATATAGAGGGAAGGATTTATCCAAGGCAGCAACACGAGGCCAAGACAGGATGCCACAATAAAGCTTGTCCCTGTCCAATTGTTTTGCTACAAGGTTATCTTTTCTCACTCTCACCACCTTTCCTTTAATAGAAATATTTTCAACACCACAGCTAGAAAATCATTGTGATCACCAAAAATGGAGCAGACACAAAAAGATTTAGGCAGTACATGTTGATGAATTTAAAAAATGAGAGAAAAAAATGAATACTAACTCGCTAAGGCTACTAACGCTAACTAAAGAGTTTTGTTGATGTATTAATGCAGCTTGCAGGACTCATTTGCTGTATTCAAATAGCTGATAATCACTGCTCAGAATTCAAACTGTGCTGCTGTGATAGAGCCTAATGCAAAGCCAGAAATGTGTCTCATAGTCCCACTGGGAAAAACTCTTGTTTGTTCAGGAACATAGCACTGTAGGGTGTTGGCTCTTGTGCAGCAACACATGAAAATATGAAGAAGCCTGAACAAGCTTTTGGGATGTGCTTTGCCCTAGGGAGAGTGGGACAGGGGGGCAAAGAAGAGGGTAAGTTTGGCTTAAATCAAATACTGTTTTTCAGAACAGACTGTCTTTGCAAGGGTGTGAGGAAAAGGACCTATGCTGGCAGCTCCACCCCATGCTCTGACAGAGCAGGTGGTGTCTCTGTGCACTCAGGACCAGTTTGCTACTGGAGACACTTCATCTCACACCCTTTGTCTTTCCAGTCAACCGAGATTTTCATTCCTTGCATAAATTGTAAGAGAAATAAATTCTGTAAGGCTCAGCTATGAGTGTAGCTGAAGGCTGACTGAACATGGGGAGACACCTGCTGTATCTAGAATACCCAACTGACATTTTCCAAAAATGTCAGCACATCACCTGTCATCAGAAGGTGATGGGGCAACAAAGATTTTGAACTTTTAGCAAGATCTGAAAACTGTAAACCATAAATCTTATTTCTAACTTTGTAAAAGTGGAAGAGCCTGCCAAACTTGTACACAAATTTCTGAAGAAAAAAGTAAATTTCATTAGCAAGAAGTCTGCATGATCTTCACAGTAGAGAGACTACAGAGCAAACTTGACAGGTTGTGGTCACAGGATAGAAAAGTCTTAACTCCAGAACCAAATTTCAAATATAATTCAAGTTAGCAGTGCCTGACACCCATTTTCTATCTGAAAGAGTCTGGCTTGCTTCCTCAGAGAAAATCAGTAAAGTATTTCCCATGTCACAAATACCCTTTGAGTGCTACTCCTGGAAACTGTTCTGGCAGCTCTGCAGGGGTGGGCCACCATCTTCAGCTGAGTCAGTAAGGTGGGATAGGTGGGTTGAACATTTGGTGAGGGATTCAGCATTACCACTGCCTGTCTGTCTGCACCAGCATTTTCAGTGTTGATAGAGCTGAGGCAAAAGGAGAACTTTCAGAAAAGAATCGTCTTGCAGTGATAATGATTATGAATGTTTTCCATAACCTCAGTCAAGCTCTTTGGGCAAAATCTCCACTGACACTGCTGATCGATTCTTTGTACACAGGATTACTGAAAGGCCCGTGAAAACAAATAACTGGAAACATCTTCCCTCCAATTCCCAAATGCTGTTCACAACAGTTTCATATAAACACAACCTTACTCGTAACCAGGTGAGGGAAATCAGCGGGGCCTCATGGCCATCTCTTACATATTATATTCTGCTCCCAGCAGCTGTAAATTCAACACTTCGCTAGGCATTAAATTTACTCTCAAGAAACATTTTCTAAGAGAGGTGACAGAGTTATTGCACTGTTGCAGCTGTGGAGTCAGATGGCAGTACGCCAGAACTCCAACAAAATTTTAAATTAGAAATCTGACCATCTGCTATAGGTGGGAAAAAGAGGCTTTTATGTCCAGGCTCCTCCCTTAATTTTGTAATTTCCCTGGTACCAAAATGCATGGTCTGGTGTGCAACAGATGCCATATGCTTTCCAATGACTTCTTACTTGCAGCTGATAAGCACTGGAACGTCTTAAATATTGAAGAGAACAGGAATTACTTCTTAAATGGCATTATGTCTTGCTATTACTCAGCCTCTGACAAAGCAGTACTCTGCAAAAACTTCCAGTTACTTTGGGATACCCCCAAAAATAAAATCTGCTGAGGTTTACTTACTTGCTACTTGAAACAGGATGAACAAGGAGAACAAAATGTTTTTTACCACCTGCATTCTAACTAGCACTTCAATCAAGAGTTAGAGCTGGTGTATCTTGAAATATTATGGTAAACTGTTTGACAGCTTCTTTGAAAGCTATAAAAAATGGGACTGTCTTCAGACAGGAAATCATATTTTTGGGGTCTGACCTTCATATAAAAATGTTAGGAAATTCTAAATAAATACAGAACTGGAAACATTTTATTAATGCTTACATGAGCATTGACTGCACTGCTTTCACATAATTCTAAATCACAGCCTAAAAGAATGGTAGAAAAGTATAAAAATGGGCCTGAGGTATCACATTGTACATTCCTGCATGGAAAAACACACAATACATTGGATCCGAGATGAGCATGGCAGGTCCTGACGCCAAAATGTACACGTAAGTAGCTCGTTTAATCAATAGTGAAGATGAACACTAAAAGAAGGATTCTGTTTAAGTGTATGTTCTAATACTGAATTTTAATTGTATATATCATTATTATCCCCCATGCATTATTCAAGTGATCACTCCTGTTCCTATTTTTGCTGCACAAAGTGGGGAGAACAAAGCCCCTGAATTATATCTAGAGCTGTGTATTGACTCAGTAGATACTTCAAAGGCCAGTCACACTTATCAATATTAAATTTAAGAAAAAAAATCACTGTTTCTCCTGACAGATAAAAGACTCAGACTTTGTAGGGGATATTTGCACAGCCCATGGGCCAGCCCTTTCTTTCTTCTTCATTCTGCACAATGCTCTACGAAATATGTTTGGTGCCTGTGGTTCAATGCACACCTTTAAAGGAGTCTGGCTCAAAGGGCCCCATGATTAGGCTGAAAGAACTCCCTTCTCCAATGTGAAATGGCACCAGAGACACTCTAAAAGTGTTTAATTCCCAAACACCATGTCTGCACCCAAGCTCAGCTTTGTGCACACAACACAGACATTTGTAATATCCACTGTGAGGAACAGTGTTTTTTCCAGGATGTTCGTTGAAATGTGAAGATTTAGCTGACATACCTTTAGAATACCAAAAAAATCACAAAAACTATTATTAGAGAAGTCACATTTCCATTTCCTTTTATGATTACTACAGAGAAATGTCATAGAAATTTAGTCAATTTTTAGTACTTCCTAAGTACATTTTAGTAGCTTTTCTAAAGAGATCATACTGGATATTGATGGGTAATTATGCAGTCCCTTAATCAACTTTCTATTCTTGCTACATTTATGTCTCAGTGTGCAGGTTTCCCATAAAAACTGGTTTGGGGCTATTCTCTTGATGATTTGGTGGCTGTGGAAAAACATTCTGTCTACATGAGGCTGTCTGAAACATTAAGATATCAAACAGACAAATCTGTTATTGTGCCACTGCAGGACTTCAAAAATATTACCAATATGTATTCTGTAATACCTCAGATGTCCACAGGACTTTAAAACAGATGAACACAAATTTCAAAGACAAGGTAAATATTAATTCAGTTAGATCAAAATACAGAAAGAATAGATAATGAAAAGCAGTGCCAAGAGTCATATAAAAGGTGCCAGGCATTAACAATCAACAAGAAGAAAAACTTTTAGGAGAGGTTCAGTAGCTCCTCTTAGCTACCCCTAATAATAACAGTTTTCAGCATTGTTTACTGGCCATGTTATCTTTTTAAAACTGATTCCAAATCATAAACTTAATATCTTTATTGTGAATTTAGGCTTTAGACTCTCATTAAAAGCTCTCACAGCTGGGTACTTTTAGAAGGTTTGAGGGGAAAGAGCGGGCTAGAAGCACTCACTGTTTAGAACAGCATGAGTCTTTTATGAGGTTTTTTGCTGGTGCCATGCAATTTTACACTTTTTCGTGCATTAGAAGTTCATTCCTCTCCTCACAGCTCGTGCAGCTTTTGGAAGCAGCCATTACCCGACACATTAACAAGAAAACCAACTGCTTTTTGTTGAACACTGTCATACGACACTTATTGACACCCTTACGCAAAACCCCCCGCTGGCTTCCAAGGCTCTTGCACGGTCCATGCCTGAGCCACGGCTTCATAGGGACAACAAGTGGCTCCTGTGCTGAGCACATGAACCACTGCTGCTAGGATCACTCTGCCCTAGGATCACTTCTTCAGCACGCAGGGCAGAGGGAACACAGGACTGAGCTCTACCACCTCTAAATAGCTCAGGAACTGTGAAACCCCAGAGGGATCCAAAGAAATGTGCTTTCTCTCCTTATCCTACTCATTTCTTCTTCTCATATTAACCTCAGTCATCTTGCATTGCTCAGATGGACAGCATGTTTCAGCAAATGGAAAGGACCTTTAAAATTAGGCAAGACTGTAAGACTTAGTGATCAGCTCAGTTCACTCATCCTCTCTGTTTCCAGTCCTATTGTAAGGCTCTGTACATCTTCTATTTTTGGATACAAAGAAAAAATCTACCTTTGACAAAGCCCCATTTTCACTGTTATAACTCCGAACTGGCATAATTAAGATGGTTGAAAGGATCCATCATTCAATGTTGGTATTAAAATCTAAAATAAAAACAAAATGGGCTGAAAAGTTCATCTTTGAGAAGCATTGTGTAGAAACCATCAGCCATTTAAAACCTATGATGGAGGACAGGGAAATTTTATTCTATTTTATCTGTGAATGATCCTAACTTCATTCTTTCTTTGTCCACCTCTTATCTTTCTTTTCTCAGATTTTTCATCTCATCCTAATTTTTGTAGCAACTTAGGATCACCTTCCATCTTGGAACTTAGGTTGGAATACATTGGCTGCCAATACTTTAGAGAAGAATCTGGACTGGGGTAGGTATTGAAAAAAGCAATTTAGAATGTGTAAAAAGTAATTATAAAAATTTTAAAGAAAATAAGTAAGAAATAGTATAAAAATCGATTATAGTGGTTGTACACTATACTTATAGTAATTACCTTATAGTTTTAACCCACCTGGGGACTAATTCTCACTATAAACAAATGTAGACAATAAAGACAGTAGCAAACCTGAAGCAAGAAAGCAATTGTATGAAAATGCAATTATGCAACAAGACTCTATGTATCCTTAAACGTACAGGCAATGGTGGGTCAGTAGATCTGTCTTTGGAAGCACTGACTGCAAATAGAGCATATTTTCTACATGCATGGGTAAAATTTATGTTTGTATTTTATGTCTTATAGAACTGAAACAAATTTTCTTGCCTGAGTTGAGCACAAATTACTTTATCTGAGTAGTAAGATGGTGACATTCTCTGAATCTGTCTTTTGAGCCCTTTTCTAACCTATTATATATGGTTCAAACAATTCTTTAGATAGGTTATTAAAAATAAATGTAACATTTCCCTTCTTTTTCCCAGTATCTTCATTTGAGATCTAACTCTTCGACGGTGTCTGGAAGCAAAGAACTGTACAATATAATACAAACTACAGATATAAAAATAGTGCTGCACTCAACATGGGAGAATTTCTTCTCTTTCAGAGTACCTGAATGTTGTACTTCCTGCAGCCTTTCCTCACTATTATGGCATTTGTGCTTCCTGTAGCTGACATTCCAAATATCTCTTAAAGAATCTTAAAGTTCTTGGGCCCTAGCTTTTTTTAATGGCATTTGAAGAAGATTCTTTGAATGATGATCACTCAGTATTACAATTTTTAATTGTATTATTTGTATTTTAACTATTTTATTAATATATTGTTATCATCTTTTAGCAATAGATTTCTACTACATATTTTCTATGATAAAAATTAAACAATGGGTTTTTTATGTGAGTGGGATTTACACTTAATATAAACTCTCTCAGCTTCTTCATCTGAGCAGTTGAGACATGCCTTAAACGTGTCTCAGCTGCTGAAGAAGGAAGTTGAACACAGGGCACAAGAATCTCCCAGCACTCTCTAACCAGCCCCCCAGTATAGATAACTAGGAGTTCACAGCTGCAGCAGCAGTCATGAGTGCTTCTGCCTTGTCATCTGAGTGAAAATTCTGATGATTTAACCCTCCAAATATTCCCAGGGAATTCAACAAGTCATGGAAAGAGAAAATGGAAATGTATACTGGTTTTATACCTGGCTGCTACAGTTCAGATTATTTTAGATCCAAAATTCTTTGGTCAAAGATCCCTCCTGTAGGAGGGATCACATGACTGAGAACAGAGACGGCTATGACAGAAGCAAAGGGGAAACAAAAAAACTATAGTATTAAGATTTTTTAAATCATTATTTAATGCACAGTCACGTAGAAGTCACTGTCCACAAATACAATGGCTGATAGTCCATGACCAAAGAGCAAGAAAGAGCCATTTTTGTCTTCAGAAAAGACAAAAATGGCACACAAACTAAATGGCTTCTTTGCCTGAGTGTTTACTGTGAACACTGGGGAGAGGTTCCTTCCTTATACACAAAAGCTTGGAACCAGATGATTGGTAAACTTACAGTTTCCCAATTTGTGTAGGGTTCCTGTAGAGTGTTCCCAGGCAAATTAGTAAAAAAGCAGTTACAAGAGCAGAACTATAGCAGAAAAAAAAATCATAGAACAAGTATGGAAGAGCCAGCATGATTTGCAAAAGGAGTCTGTACCAGACAAAACTGCTGCACTCCTTTGAAAGAGTAAAGGAACAGGTGGACAAGGGAGATCCCCAGATGCCTAAATGTGCATTTGATAAAAACCTTCATCAAAAACTTTAAATAAGCTAATGCACAAAAGTTCTGGTCACACAGAGAAAGGGTTGGCTAACCCCCCAAAAACATTAGGCCATGGACAGTCACCTTCAGATCAGCAGGATGTACCCAGCTGAGGTCAAGAGGGGTCTGTGTTCAAACTTGTTTCTCTGTCTGTTCATGAAAGACTGGAAAGGGTATGAAGAGTAAGGTGAAAAGACTTTCTGGTTGTGTCAGGGTGATAAAACAGATGGCAAATAGGACAGCTGAAGAAATCTTACAAGACTGAATGACTGGGTTATAAAATGCCTGATGTAATTCAATGCAGATAAATGAAGAAGAAACCATATGGAGAAAAATCCAACTTTCCTTACACATACATATTAGAGATATATCTTGAGACTGTTATTACCATGTAAGAACAAAATGTTGGTGTTATAATAGACAGTTTTACAAAAATGTCAAGTTTGTACTTAATAGTGGTAAAACCCCCTAGACTGAATGTTATGAACTGTTAGGAAGAGAACAAAGCATAAACCAGAGTACATTATTATGCCACTATATAATCTAGAGTGCCTTTTTAATAATGTGTGCTGTCTGGTCCATTATTGCAAAAAGAACATAGAATGGAAAAAAAAAGTTCAGAGGTAACAAAAGAAGATGAAAAACACCAAACCTAGCTCTTCTGTAGCAAAAATGAAATCCAAACATAGTTGTTTCCCTTTTCAAAGATAAACCTAAATATGCACCAGAGCTCAGCATGTTTTTCTGCAGCTGTGGTACAATGAGACTCCTGATGTTTGCAGCTGTAAAGCAATTAGAAACATTTGGCTGAAAATCACCATGTAGATAATAACATTATTATCCAGTATCCTTAATGCAGAAAGAGGAAAAAGTTTTTGGAAACTACTACGAAGTCTTAGTGTTGTGTCACAAACTAAATTCAAGGCACAATCTTCTAAATTATCCCACACAATTTGTGCTTCTCTTCACTTAAGAGTCTCACAGGCTCTAAAAAGGCTGTTTAGCTTCCTCCTGAGATAAAGAAAAAACCCTAAACTGCTATTTTTATTCTTTTTTTAGTATATACACTCCTAGCCATGTCCATTCCCACTACCACCTCTCAGTGCAACTCAGAGAAAAGCGTTTTTTCAGCACGGATGTTAGAGAGGAAAAGAAAAAAATTCTGGGGATATAATTCATGCTGCTTTGCAGTCTCCATCTGGCCTGATTTTGGCAGCATTTTGGCTGCCTCCCAAGAGGCAATTAGGTGGTTAATTTGGTGTTGTAGGAGCACAACATTCAAGCTAGCACCACACTGCTTCTTTTACTGTGCCAATCTCCAGTCCATCAGCCTGGATCTACCAGAGTTTTGCTGAAGTAATTGACCATTTTGGCCAAACAAATCTGATTAACACCTCATCTAGGCAACAATTATACTCCCTGATCCTCCTTTACCTTCCCCACTAGGAACCCTGACAAAACCCTCCTTGGTTTTCCATCTCCTCTGGTTTCTCCAGCTCAGACTGAGATCCTCACCACATGCTATAGCAATAGGGCAGACACTTGCAGTCTTCTCCTACACTGCCTTACATTGGCAGGGCACTACAAACAGCAGACAAATCTTTCCTTGCAATGCTGTGATGGCAGCATGACCTCCTCAAGTTGGCCCAGAGCAGCCATCATGCCTCTTCTCCAGGGAGGCAACAAAAACCAGAGAAGGACTCAAAAAGGAAGAGGGAGAGAGGAATTCTCAGACTGCAGCCATGGATTCTCATGCTTCACAGCTTACCTGGGTCAGGCCTGCAGGTGCCCTGAGCATTGGACAGCTTTCCTCAAGCTCTATTGTGTACATCACAAGAAGACTGAAACATGCTGCTTCTGGTTCTAAGTGTGGAATTTTACATGAAAAGGTAAAATAACCAGTATTATGATGCATGGATAGTAATAGGTTTTAGAATAATATTTTTAAGTTTTATTTATGGGAAGCTCTTTATGAGCAGGTGATGGTGCATTTGAGAAAACATCTGTGCATTTATATGTGCAAGTTTCCTCTACAGTTTATCTCTCTCAAATTGAGTCCAAATGGTAAGAAAGATAAGGCGAAGCCTCCCCTTTACCCACAGATAAACACAGCATGATTAAAGTATTCTTCCAGCATCGTAATGATTCAGGCAATAACAGAGAAGGATAGTCTCTCCTTCTAGTGTAGAGAAGATGGAATTCAGGTGGACTTTTCTTCAGCTGTCTGAGTTCCCTCATCATTCACCACCTGCAGTGTCACAGACATATCTCCATGCCTCTCTCTCCTCTCCACCTCTGACATATTACATCCTAAGGCAAATACACAATCTAGGAATTTTATATGGAGTAAAACAGGTGGAAAGGACTGAAGGAGAAACAGACAGCTATTAACCATAAAGCTGAGAGGTAAGTTAGTGGAAAATATGAGACCATGTTTTCCTGAAGTTCAGACAAGAGATGTGAAGTTTAGAGTCCTCAGGACTACAAATGCCTGTATTAAATTTTACTATTTGAGGCACCTCAGAGAAAGGCTTTCATATATGAAGATCCATCAACTATGTTGTCAGTATTATGTTACAAATGATTGAAACTAAACCACTTTACATAAGCAATGAAGATATTTCCCAGCATCATTTCTCAATTTAAGTTACTAAATGCAACTGCAGCATGACTTAAAATTGTAGGGTCAAAGAATATTATACAGTAGGGCAGTGGTTCAATGAGATTTCCATGGTATAAAAAGGTACCTAAGTGAAGCCACTTGAAAGCCTTGCTATAAACACATTTTAGTCCACAGGTAAATTCTCTGAAGAGTCATAAGCACTTGAAG
The DNA here is from genome assembly GCF_021018805.1 of Prinia subflava. Taxonomy (NCBI): domain Eukaryota; kingdom Metazoa; phylum Chordata; class Aves; order Passeriformes; family Cisticolidae; genus Prinia; species Prinia subflava. The sequence continues at coordinate 61,973,315 of NC_086247.1, forward strand.
ACAAAGGGAGTAAAATAAATAATGTCTCCTCAACCATAACTACTGAATACTGGGAGAGATATTAAAATAAAATGCCATGACAGTTTATTAGGTGAAAAAACCTGCAACCTTTATTTTTTCACCTCCTTTTTCAATCAGGGTCTTCCATCTCTGAGTATGGCAGTGATTAACTTTCCTTGCTACACCTAGAGGATGTGCTGCTACTCACTGAGCACCCTATGCCACAGCACACAAAGGAAGCAGAGAACAACAGGCTGGTCATTCACTGGCTGCACAGCAGCTAATATTTTGGCCTTTTAAAGCCAAATCTGGGATGCAGGGAGGTAGGGGGGAAGGCAGCACAACTCATTAAGGCTGAAGCAGAAGGGACCAGGTCAGGAAAACCAAAACGAATGTCCAGGAAAGCCTGGGACATGAATACATAGTTACTTCAGGGCAAAGATTCTCAGAGAAGAGGAAAATGGTCCCTACTTCAGACAGACCACCTGAAGTGAATGGGGTACAGCTTACTGTTCAGCAGCCCTGGACCCCAGAGTGCCCCCCTGCTCAGGGGCAGAGTCCTTCCTGAAGACTGGACTCACCCAGAAACATTGCTTGGATATCCCAAAGCACTGGCAAAGCAAAAGACTATGGGATCTAGGATGTAAAGTCAACAAGGAAAAAATTAGATTCGAAGAAAAGTACTGAAATCTTCTTTTGACTGATCAAACTGTTGGAGATATGCTCCATCAGGCATAACTTCTGGCAGTGCTCTCTTAGAGATTTCTTTCATCCTTAAGTTTACCTTCTTTGCCTCTTTTTTTTCTTAATTGAAGAATTTTACAGGCTGGTTTCCTTTATATTAATCAGATTTCTTGAGAAGTTACTGTCCAGTGGTGTTAGGAATTTCCAAGATATGAGAACCAAGTGAATAAAATGAAAACAAATCAAACACATTGCCCTCCCGAATAACAATGTTCAAAGTTGCATTTCTAGCAGTGTTCTGTATTGCTGGTGTTAAAAAAAATCCCTCTGTAGATATTCACATTCCTTGAAGAGTACATCATTTATCACACTTTCTATTAGAAAGTGCTGGGGAACATTTTAAGTGTCCAACAATATATTCCTTTGTTTTAATTTCTCCTGTTGATGCAGAACTGCAATATTAATCCTTCTTTGAGTTCCAATGGGATTTTCAAGAGCTCTCCTTGGCCAATTTACTGCCATGGACTTCAAATAAAAATAGGCTGATGAGCATATCTGAAGAACCTATGCTAGAACTAAACTTGAATAAGAGGGTAAGTTCTTGAGCCAAATTGGAAGATGTATCCACTTACATTAGTAATACATTTGGCATTCTGGTAACAATTATTTCTGTATTTAACAGTTTGGGCTGGGTGCTCAACTGAATTTTCTTTATGAAAATATATGTGTGGATATCACTAAGAGTATCTTGAAACCACAAGTCTGAGAAAAAGAGCCTGAAAGTGCTCTGGTCAGTTCCAGGCAGGATGTGCCCTGTCTGCTCTGCATGTATTGTTATATGTAAGTCAAGTAAAGTACAAGTCAATAGCACCATTTTAAAAGCTCTAAGATATTTTGCCTTGAACTCTGTTTTTATCTCTCACCTGGCCAAGTGTGGAAACAAAAGCAAGCCTGCACAGGCAGAGGTGAAAAGAATGCAAGTCTTTCCTTTCCCCTTCCCTCCACTTCATTCTCTGAAGGAGAAAAACCAGTATCCCATCTCCAAGGAAGCACTCATTTCCTTCCCTGCCAGAGTACAGTTGAGAAAAGGCAGCAAAGCAGACACTAAGGAAAATGTGAGACAGAAAAAAAATATTTTGGCTGAGATCTCACACAACACAGGTAACATTCAAGGGTGGGAGAATAACTATGTCCTTTCAAAAGCCCAGGAGTGTAAAGAAGCACAGGTTACCCTTATTAAAGGGCTGAAGTGGATTGCATACTGCGTGAAAAGCTTAAGTCTTTTCATTTACAAGTAAGAACTGCAAATTATCACAATGCTTTATAATTTGACCCCATCTAAATAATTCAGTATTCACTGTGTTTGATGTAAAGCAGACTTCCATTGCAAATGTTCTCCAGTAAAATAACGCAGTGTCATTTAGTATTTTCTTCTCCTGAATACATGGTTGTATTCTGGTTATAGACAGTAACAGTCTTCCAGTGAATTCTCATGCTGTGTTGCATCTGCAGTGTATTCTCCTGAGATTGGAAAGCTAGCACGCAACTCAGTGTAAATGTCAGCATTTGCTCCTGACTAGTAATAACAGAGATATGTGGCTGAAGAATGAGATGCTTCTCTAAAGCCCTAAAGATTTAAAAGGAAATTATGATGTTCTTCAGAGGAAAAGATGATGCTCTTCAAGAGTTCCTGGATAAGAATTGAAACCCAATACTAGACTTGGACACAGCCCCTGTGCTAATAGAGTGCTTTGTCAGAGTAATTGCCAAGTAGATGCTCAAAACTTGGAGGTATTCAGATGTTAAAAATGGGTTTTACAATTCCCATACCTTTTTCCAAAGACATTAGGTTCTAACTATTGTGTTTAATTACTGTTCAATCTCAGCCAAGCAAAGTTATTTTAGATAACTGTAAGTTACTGTGGCATTATCTATTTAGCTTTGCTTGACCACCTCAACAAGAATAAAGCCATGAGACACTCTGGCCCTCTTAAATTAGTTCAGTTTTCTCCCAACTTTAAAGATAAGGAGCCATTAGCCATTCCTGTACCCCAAGCACAGACACAAGTAGCCAGGCATTGCTGCCACCATCAACAATAATTATTCAACTCTGCAGTCCATAGGCATGCACAGAACTGCAGGTCACTCAGGAATGCTCCACCCAAGACACAGAGTAAGTCACTTTTCAAACCCAAATTCAAGGTACAGGCTGAAAAACAAAGCTCTTAGGAGGGTGAGAGAAAGCAATTGCAGTGTTGAAGGTACCCAGTGTTTCCCATGAAGGGACCTGGGTTTTATCAGAGCATGGTAAAAGAGAGGAGCTGAAGAGGACCCACTGAAGAAAGTGCTGATGGTGGTACTAGATTGAAGTGTGAAAGCCAGATAAAAGGCATGAATTGCCATTTGCATGACGGAAGTTGCAATGCAGAAAACTAATGAGAATTGAACAAATTGATGCCTCTCAATCCATTGTCGTGCTTCCTCTAAAATAACACAGGAGAGCACAGACAGCATCAGCACTACCTAACCCTGTACTTAAAGAGTTGGGACAAAAACTTTTTCAAAATGTTCTTCCAGTTGCTTCTTACAAAAGAAACTTAAATTCTGATTGAGAAGATACTGTTGGCAACATTTAATGGAGAGAGAGCTTGCCAGTTCTTCCATCAGCAGCATCTTATAAAGCATATTTTGGGGAATTTCCAGTGGGAGTAGAAGTTGTGAGCCAAAATACCATAAATAAAATACGAAGGAAGATAAAAATCCCACCACTTGAAGGACAAGACTTAACCCATTTTCATTGCAACTGTGATTTCAAGAATCTTCTAAACCAGCATTTTTCCTTTGCTTAATTATGCAAAATAGGTTGGGTTGGGTGTGGGAAGAGAAAAAATAAGGGATTGCTTGTGCTTACCATTAAAAAATAAAGCAGTTTTCCAAGCATAATATTTCAGTGGTAACAGTAGAACAAGACTGGGGCAACCTGTAAGGCTCCAGAAACCTCACAGGGAATCCAAACTAAAGAGAAACTCCCTCTTTGCTTGACTTCAAGACGAAGATGGGTGGTGTAAAGAGGGCAGAATTCTCATTGTTTATAAAGTAAGAAGCGTACAGAAATACTAACATTTTCTCAGAAACGTACAGGTCTGGGTAGAGCAGTCAGACTCCCAAATAAAGAAGTTTAAAATAGCATTGGTTTTGCTAATAATAAATCACTCTCTTGTACCTACATGGATTGTGCACAATGTCAATGGTTTTGAAAAGCAAAAATTCCTTTCGCTTGAACCTCAGCTGATCTTTCTTAGCTTATGGAGTATTTGTGGGTGCTGCTGATAATGTTTTGCCCCACACACACAGACTGGAAGCCCCTGAAGTGACAGAGAGGACAGTGGCTGTCTCTATATTGCTGCTAGAGTACAATAACAGAAGCCATGATCTGTCTCCTACAAATTGTCTAGTTAAAGGTAGAGGCTCCCTTTTTCAAGAAAATATAATACACAAAATGCTTTTGAATTTTAGCTTTTCATTTCCATTCACATTTAATTGACTCATCCAAAAGAAATATCTTTGAATAACAATTTATTTTCTTTCACATATACACAACCACTATTATTTTAGCTTATTTTACCATTCTGTTCCTCTGAAAATAAAAATGGAATTATTAAATTGAAACAACTACTTGTCTATAAAACCTCAGTGAAATTCATCAGGAATGCTTATGCTTACCTGTAAATGAAAAGATTCACAGAAAGCAAAGTCTTTTTGTATAAACTCCCCTCATTCAAGTATCATGCCATTATATATTGTGTCTCTTCATTAGAAAAACATTCTTAGAGCTTACTATTTTATTTTAAAAACAAGTAAGCATTTTTGCTATAATCATAAGACTGGAAAAACAAATCTTTGTATTTTACAATACAAAATTTACCCTCCAATAATTACAGAAAAGTGAAAGAGATGTTTCTTTGTTATCTTGGATAAATTACTATAATCATATTGGAAATGCAATAGGCTTTACAGTATCTGCTTTATCAGCCTCCCTCAGAACATTACCTTAGTGCTAATTTGAATTGTCATTCCCAAATCTCAATCTATTTGTAAAACTAACCTCAATACCAAAAGGATATAATTTTTGGAATAGTCTTTGCAGTGTGAAAATCATAGAAAACAGGGTTAGAATACAAACAATACCCACATCTGTAATCTTCTATTATCATGTCAATTATCTGGCATTAGTAAATGCAACTAGTTTTACTCAGCTCATGTCCCCGCTGCTCCGGGCTGTGTGTCTGGCATTTATGCATTTCGTCCATTTGTCTATAAACTATTGAAATTTTTCTTGATATAAAATGTTTGGGTTTTTTTAATGGAAAAAAGGAAAATAAATTATCTGACATTTTCTGTAATAGCCATCAGATGTTTTGCAGTAAACATATTATATTAAATAATCAGGGGCTCTGAAAACCTCGTCATCATGTCCATGAATAAGGATGGAGTAGCAGACATCCTAAATTCAAAATATCAGAAGCACAGACACACACTCTGCCAGCTGGCCATTTCTGTCAGCAGTGCACATTTGCACTGTGACCATGTATCAGATGTTAAAAGGGGACCACACAAACCACTCTGCTACGACGGATCCAGGACGCTGTAGGATGCAGAATGAGGAGCGAGCAAACCCCAGACAACTCTTTATGGCGTCAAGTAAGGGGAATAGTGCAGTGCCAGTGCTTTTAAAGTCTTGTATTTTGTAATGCACTTGGCACTACTTAGGCTGATTCATACCCAAAAAATAAACAAAAAAAACCCAACAGAAAACAATCACGTTTGGTGGTCATTTTTATATCTGTGGAAGCACTTCCCTGGTTGTGCTGCACTGGGCGGCCTTGTGATTGTGGCCAACAACGTGTCCCAAACCTGCTCTGATCTCCCTGGTCTTCCCAGGCATGGTCAGAGCTACTGTGGTTGACAAGACTGTGTAGTCCCACCCCAGTTACAGGTGATGGGAAAGAGACCAAGTGCCCTCCCTGCTTGGCTGCCATGTGCATGGCCCCTGAGCTCCACAGAAGAGGGTGGGAGCTGCCTTCATCCTGCACCCCAGCTCAGATGAAACCACAGGTGACAAGCAGTGAAAAGCCCCAAACCTGAGACAATTAAGCTCTGGTTCAGCTGCTGGTCAAAGCTGGGAATAGCTGTTCACAAGCTGCACTCTGCTTGGATTACTGAAAGAAATTTGCTTACAGCTGGGAATGAAATAGTCATACAGAAGTCATAAAATTACTTTTCTGGGAGGCATGAACAATTCTTTTTTTTCCACTTTTCTCCTTTTGTTAATATTTTTTCAGGGTTTTCATTTTTTTTTTTTTTTTGTCTGAATTAAGGGCAGTTTCTGCTTCTGGTAACTCAGGAATTCCATCACTCACTACCAAAACTTAAGATTCATTCCTCGGGCTCTTCTAAGCTCAGCACATAGAGATAAATGACTTTATGTTCTTTAGTGCAAAATACTGATGTGGTTAAAAGTTAAGCTCCATCAGTGGTGATTTTCTGAGCTGGGGTGAGGCTGTTGAATTAATGTCAGAAATAAATCTTATATTAGTTAGTATGGGCACATTTCATGATGTAAATATACATTTATATTACACATAAATTTTTCCTTCCTTTCTGTTAGTACAAGCTTTGTGAGAAGTTACTTTTAACTTCAAGGTATATAAATTCATTTGGATTTATCTTCTTCCTTTTTGTAGTACAATAGCATATTTTATATTTCTGGTGAAATTACTAATGATCTATAGCTATCTTATTAAGGTGTCAGATGATATTACTAATATCACTGTAGCAGTAAAATGGTTTCCTTCAGGAATATGTTATCATTACCATGAGAAATAGTATTTACCAGCAGCACTTTCAAGAAAATTTAAGTAAAAGCATGGCACTTTATCCTTATTTTAAGCTTTGACATTTTTTCAAGCTGACCACAGTTGATCTTTAAGATAAGAATAAGAAAGCTTCTAAATTGAGAAACTACATTACTGCTGAGCTCTACCGAGAGCATAAAGTGGGGAAAGAACTGTCATAATTGGATTGTTCTGTTCATGAGAAAACTGTAAATCTTGCATGTTTTAAAAGATCCAATTTAATTTAAAAATTCATAACACCTGAAAATCAAGATGTGTATCTGCACAATTCCCCTCTTTAAAAGTCCATTTTGGCTTATTTCCTCTTCTCTTCCTTTCTTTCTCTATCATATTTGCATGAGCTTTTTCTGTGGGGGCTAGAAATATCTTTTTTATTATTACTTTTTCATTTGTCTTCTTGTTCTCTGACACTCTGTCCGTATTAGTTGGTATGTTCTGTCTCAAAGTTGTAAAACAAAAGGAATATTAACTAGCCTGCATATTCCCAGTGGATGAAGAACACCTAAGTCACAATAAAATGGCTTTGTAGAGGATAGAGCTGACTTTCATAGGTACCTATGAACAGAAGTGTGGAAAGGAAAGAAAAAAAAGTGAGACAGAAGTTGGTGAGAGGGAGAGAGAAAGCAAGAGAGAAAGCAAGAAAACAAGAGCCCTGAGGCAGTAGGCTGACACATAAAATGCTGCTTTTGATGCTGCATGTGAATTCCATATATTAGATTCTGTTCCCTGAAATATGACTATTTTTTTGGCTGTGCAGAAACACATGCATCTTAATAATGTATTCTTGAAGTCTGAGCAAGATATATAAATTGCAGAAAACATCATCAAAATAAGTGACACAGAGAAGTCTTTATTAGAGAAGTCTTTATTAGAGAAGTCTTTATTTTGTCTCTTTACAGGGTTTCTGAGCACTTGCATTGCAAATATTTAAATGAGTGTATATGTGCATTTAATCACAAGTAAAACCTATGGAACTTTCCAGTGCACATCTAGACTTCCACCTCATTTCTAGCAAACATAACCAAACCCCAGTGGTATTCCACTAAAACTAAGCTAGTTTTCTTTCAGAGTCAAACTGTAAAAGATAGACAAAGTGACAGAGATGTTAAAAATCAATAGTTTCTGAAAAATGTTATTTTTCAAAACGTCCATTGTGATTGAAACAAAAGGATTTTGATTCACACCTACAGGAAAGCACATTATTCTAAAATCTTCACGACATCTGCTTGAACCAGTGGAGTCATACTGAGGTACTTTGGCACAGGTGTATTCTGCATCACCAACACACTTCCTACCTATGACTCCCTCAAAGCGTGCGAGGATGCTGATGTGAAATAGCTAAACTGGATGTGCCAAGAGCTTGCTTACATACCTGCTCCATACTTACTCCATTAGTACTGGTAACGTTGCTTCCCTCTCCCACAGTCCCACTGAGAAAACTTTTTAACTCCCAGACTAAGCTCTGACCTCCCTGTTAATCTGAACAGAGCACCAAGAAGGAGAGGCAAAGGCAGCAAAGCCTTTGCTAGCGGGTAAAGTCACTGCTCTCTTTCCTTCCGGAAAGCATCATCTGCTCTTTTAGTAAAGAAGCACTGTAGCTTATGATGGTGCCATAAACCTAATTTCACCTAAAGTCTTGATATGCTGTACAGACCAACAGGACAAACAGGGGATCCCATGCTGCTACTGAGCTGTGCATGAACTACTGGTAATGAACAGGCAGAGCTAGAGAGACTTCAAACACAGAATGCCCGGGTAATTCAGGGAAAAACATCATCTCCCTGGGGATTCGTGCAACAAGTTTTGCAGAATATTTCATCTAATATGGAACAGAATCTTAGGGGGAAAAAAATCACTCCATTCTTCCTGTAATAGGAAGACAGTCATGCCCATCTCCTGAATCCCTGTTTTACTGCAAAACCCTCTTTTCCCCAGCTCGTCTGAGAGATTGTGCAGACGTTTTTCATAACCAGCTCCTATAACAGCATTCTGGAGTAGAATTTTTGCTACCTAGCCACTGGCTTCTAGGTGTTATAAGGTGTCTGAGGGGTCTGCATGGGGCTGAAAGACAAGACATGGGATCCCTAGGAGTACCAAAAGGATGCAGTACTTAAAATGCAGGTAGGCCTCCTGAGAGGGCAGTACAGTAGTTAAAATAGCAGACATCCACTGTAATACTAAGATGCCTACATTTGCTGCTAAGTAGCAAGCAGGAATGTTGTTACAACTACTACCAAAACTGGCATCCTGTGTGTGAGGTACTTGTCATAATTTTCAATATCTAACAGTAGGCAGACATCTTCAGTGATGGAAAAACCACTCATGAGATCTGAAATATGTTAGAGCCAGTGAAAAACTCACTGACAGAGAGAGGCAGTGAAAAACAATTGCTCCCAGCAACAGTGGAAATACTCCATGCTGAAAAATGAACTTGTTATAATCTCACACAGAAGATGTGACAGTCATCCCATGTCTCAAAGTACACTTGCCTCACAAAATGCCCGGTCTCTCCTGACTGAAGCCCAACCATCCATTTCAGGCCAGAAATTGCAGAGAAACTACCTGCTGCCCTCAACAAAAGAGTGATAATATCACACAGCTGAAACATAGAGATTGGCCCAACACCACTAATATTGTTGTACCTATATATGGCACTATTTCTGGGCTGCTGAACCTTTCTGCAGCTTCTCTCATATTAAACCTGCTGTTTGAAAAACACAAAGCACACTGGAAGCAAAATAATTCTACAAGTTCAGAACTCAAGAAACCATGGCTAGAAGCCAGTTCATTTTTGTTAGATAAGACTGTCCTAAATTTCAGGCTTCCAGAGTGGAAGGAACAGAAGGATCTGCAAAAAAATGTCCTATTTGGTCTTCAGAAATCAACGCCCTGGAGTTGACATTTCAGATGAGCTCAGGGATGGCCCCAAGTACAGAATGACCATTAGCACCTGGAGCATTGTTGGGGCAACCCTCAACTGCAAATTTCAGTTCAGTTTTATCTGAAATGAACCCCATGCATGTTCAGCACAACCACACCATGATGTAAATCAAAGCACAGCAAGCAGGGACAACTAGGGGATTTGTTTTGGGCCAGGAGCCCCTTTCTAAGCTCAGCTGCCAACTTGCAGAGAGATATCCTTGGCTGAGAGCCTCTCTCTGCCCCTCTCTCTCCAAGGGTTGGATGAAACCTCCCTGCCTTCAGAGGGCTGCCTCAGCTGCTTCTCTTAGTTCAGGAAATGGAAGCTTTCTTTAGAATGGTGGCCTCAGTTAACAATTCTCTGGCCAAAACATATGCTGTTGAGAAAACCCAAATCTACAGTGTGGAAGAAAAAGAAAAAAACCCCAAATCTCTGCAGGCTCTGCCAAAAACGAGTGATATTGCCTTTGCCTCTCCAAAGCTGTTGGCAATTTTTGTTGTATTTTAAGACTTTTTCTTCAGAATGTCCAAAATCAAACCAGCAGAGAAGGAAGAATAGGAGAAGACTCTTCTGCTGGTCAGTGCCTCTGAAGGTTACAAAGTTAACTGGGAAGTTAGCCACAGGCAGAGTCCTCTGACATGGTCCCAGAAAGTCTGCCTTTTTATTGGTATTCTTGGCTGCTGCCGACTGTAGCAACGGATCAGAGAAACTGCACAATTCTGAAAAGCGATTCATCCTGTCTGAATGGCAGGTATTCATACTGGAGAGGATCTATCTGTGCCCATTCAGATCCCCATTCAAAAGCATTTATCTCCAAAAGTCATTCTTGATAAGATCATTAAAAAGCAAGTTATCAATTCTTACTTAGACACGAAATCAAAAACTACAGAAGCAGGTAAATTATTTGAACATTTCTCTCCATCTTATCTTGTTTGCACTTATTTCTGGCTCCAGAAACAACTTTGAAACTGAGCTTCTAAAGGACACCCTCTCCTGAAAGGAACTGAGTTTCTCTTAAATTTTTGTTCAACTGTTCACCCTGAACTCAGGTCAGACTGAGCTCTTCCCTGAGGATTAAGGACACACCTGCCCGATAAAAGGAAGAACTGAGGGCAATATTCATGACTTACTTCATGCACTCTTCAGTGCACAGGGCAGATCTACGGAGTGCTCAGAATTTGATACAAGAACACCGTCAAAGAATGTTTTACTATTCATCAATTAATTTTTACAAAGGACTTTACAGATTAAAATCAGTTCTTGAATGTGTGTTATTGCAAGTCACTGTGAGGTGAGGAACGTTCAAACACAGGAGCACGGAAGAAAGCTCAAAAATTCTGCATGCAAACCTGAGCTGAGGAGCAGAAAACAACAGCTTCCAAAAAGCAGGATGGAAGGTAACTGTTTCCATAGGAGCTGCTCACAGATGAAAGTGAAAAAGGAGGCAGAGAAAGTGGGAAAAATGAAAGAAAGCTACAATCGGTTAAGCCTTGCAGAGAAAAGATAAGGGCAGCAGAAAAGAAGAATGATTTAATGCCAGCTAAAGTGATTACAGAGAACAAAAGGGCTCTTATAAATTCACTGTGGCTGTGAAGGGGGAAGAAATACAAGTGGGAAATTATGACTGTTAATAAATACGGAGGGAAACAATACAAAATAGTACCGTAAAGTGGCTAAGCACACGACTGATATCTTAAAAATCCCGGGTCATGGATAGAAGAATATTTTTCAAAGAGGTGCAGGTAATTAGGAAATTAGTAGATTCTTGTAAACATTTTCAATACATTAAAAAAATGCACAGAAAACATAAGTCACTTATTCCAGTGACTTCATTTCATCCAGGAACTCTTTTTGAGTTAGTGGTTTTTATTACCTCTACAAAACTGGACAGCATCCATGAAGAGATAATATTGGTTTTGTTTAAGCCCTTCAGCAAAGCATAAAGCTACCAATATTAATATTATATATATATATACCCATATATATAAAGAAAAACAGTAGCTTGTCAGTAGGTACTATTGATTGTCATTTTGTCTCAGACAAACCCTATTATCACTGTAAAATACAATCAGTTTTCAACATAGTCCTGTGGAACCTCTTGCTGAAGCCCTTTAAATCACATTTTTCAATGCAGATAAAAACTAAAACAAATTAGTAAATTTGAATTTGATAAAGCATGACCATCATAGCACAATATTAGAAACTTAGATTCAAAGATCCTGCTGCCCTGGTGAACACAGACAACGTGTATGGACTGCAAGCATGATGCCAATTCTGAAAGCAGACGTTTGCCCAGGTTTTGTGTCTAACACTGGGTAGTGGGACTCCATGGCAGACTGAAGCACACAGGTGATTTCTCCAGGCAGTGGACAGCCACACTGCCCATGCTGCTTGTGCACAGGTTCCTGGCTGTGCCGTGTGTGCCCAGGCACGGGCACCCACCGCTCACCTTGCAGCAGCTCTGCCAAGCCCTCTCCTCTGCAAGTCACACATTTCTCAGACACCAAGCAGAAAATGCAGCTCAATATATTGTTACATGACATCTCTCAGGCAGCAAAAGGATACGAGTAGCTACCAGCAAAATATTAAAATTGCAGGTGACTTTTTCAGACCTTATTGCAGAAGAGGGATGAAAGGGAAGCTTCAGAAAATTTGGGACCTTTCTCTCTGATTTTCATGTGTTCATGCAAAAAAGAGACCAAATATATTAGAAATTACTTGAAGGTTTTAAGGCACTCAGTTCTGTACAAGAGGAAACAAAATGTGACCAAACAACAGAATAAAAGAGAAGACTATAAAAACATTAATTTATTTTAGCTCAATGAAATGAGCATCCATAACTGAACCCTGATTTGTAAATGCAAATAGAGCAAACTATAAAATATACAACATGATTAGCATACTTCAAAGCTGTGGGAAGCCATTCATCACTGAGACAAAAGGCTCCAACTCAGGAAACACCACTCAGATTTGGCAGTGGTGTCCTGAGCCAGAACTCAGTGCAGACAGTGGGGAAATCAGCTTTGCCTTAGAGACAAACAAATACTCCAAAGTCAAAATCACCCCCAGCATCTGTATGTCTAAATTGCCATGATTAATTAGTAGAACTCCTTTGACATTGCCTGAGTGCTTCTTAGAGACCCTGGAGTGCAGAGGAAGAGAATTCCCTCCCCAAGGCTGCCCATGTACCTTGGCAGGGAGCTGGCACCAAGCAAGGGCACACGAGTAAAGGGCAAGGTGACCAGGGCAAAGCCATAAGGTCCCTCTAGTCAGGGTCATGGGAGGAAGTGCAGAAAAACCCCAAGTCTTTCTTCCTTTGTCTGAGGAAAAAAAAGTATTGAGGCTTTTTATGAATGGATGTAATCAACAATACCACAGAGGTCCTTGCAGCCCAGGTCAAGGGGAGGGGGCTGGGTGAGAAGGAGAAAGGAAAGTGAGAACAGCAGAATCTCTGAGCAGAAACAGGTGGGAGCAGTATAAAAAGAACAGGAATCTGCTTCGCTAGGAAAAGAGTTATGGGAGGCCTGAAGACAAAGGAGCAAGAAATTTAAGCTAGAGGCAGTCAGAGGTGTCAGCACAAGGATTCAGAGAGGGAGGTAATAAGGTCACCATGACAGGTATGAAAGGGGATATTGACAGCTGCTGTTCATGGGGCTTTGAGGTAGGAGGTGGAGGTGTCAGCAGAGATTACAATAAGTGAAATGGAAGGCAACACATAGATCTTGTTTTTCCTGTTGGAATAGGGACAAAAGGCCAGCCAGGGTAAATGGTTTTTGGGAGTAATTATCAGGATTTAAACAGACACACAACGTGCAGGTCACAGAGGTGGTGGCAGTGGTGCTGAGCTGCAGATGTAACACCAGCGGAGGAGACAAAGGGAGGGTCACTGTGCTTCCTGGGATTCGGTTTGAGGGGCAGGGGTGTGCTTAAGAAATAGTAATAACAAAGAGAAGCCCACTCCAAGCCTGAATGGACCTTGGTTTCAAGGAGCTTCCCACAAAGGTTCCCAGGGAATGCCACAATCCTTTACTGCTCCTCATACACACATGTTGTCTGCTACTGTTATTTCAGGAAACAGTATCAGCAAAAAGGGATGGAGAATAGCAGAGGAAAGAAACCCTATGAGAAATAAAATTCAGGTAAGAGGAAGGACCTCTGAAAAAGAGGTTGAAAAAGAAAGCAAATCAAGAGGAAAAGAAGCATACTGTGCAACTGAGAGTCTCATCCTGAGTCCATAAAAATGCAATGCTCACAATAAGCTGGCTGGAGGCTGGGGTATAGAGGGACAATTGACCAAAAGATATACATGAAGATATTGCATGAAGCCAACCAGCAGGAGAGGAAATTACTGAAGGGCATGGGGAAGATAAATAAAACAAGGCCATATGCTGGAAAAATATTTTTTAAAGCTAAGGTAAGTGTTACTTTAGGCTACCACAATGACTTTAAGCTACCACAGTGAAGTGACTGATGGCAGGTACAAAGCTCAGTTCAGGTTATCTGTCCAGATCATTAGAAACCTCAGTGAAAGAAATTCACAGGGAAGAATTCAGGAAAGTTATGTGTTTGAACAAAGTAAGAGGGGAAAGGTCAGGCAGCCTTAAGGGTTCAGAACATAACTATTTGTGGGGAGGAAAAGGGTTTTTGAGGACAGAAGAAATTGATGGTGCCTGCTCTGAAGAAAGGCATGAAGGCATATGACCTGAGTGTGCAGGTGACAAACTGTGGCAGAGGAAATCAGGAAAAACAAGAAAATATTTCCAGCAACGGGTCCCTGAGTGGTCCTGAGATTTCTTTTGTGGAGCCACATGGCTGACATATATGCCAGGAATAAGGCAGAGCTGGATGCTTTAACACACAGTGCTGAGAGAGGAAAATGGTAGCCAAGGGTTGAAGATAAACTGGGCAGAAATGAGAGGAGAAGCAAATTAACGAGAGCAGTGAGGGGAAGAATGAGATTGGGAATTAGATGTCAGGGATTTTGACAGACGGAAGGTCACAGAAAGGACAGGTGAGGATGGGCAGGTGGGATGGGGATGGGGGGTTTTGAAAGAAAACTGGCGGTGGTGGTGGTCAGATGAAGGAACTGGGTTAGTGGGAGGTCAGAGAGTGACTCCCTCCCCCTCCCTGAGGTGGAAAGGGTGGATATAAATGTGTCATTTGCTCAGTATTTCATGCCTCTGTGTCAAAGGGCAGTATCCTTAATAGCACAAGCATTAAAAAGTGTGGCAGGTTGGAGGGGGTTTTTGGGGGTGTTTTTACTCTCACAGGACAAAATAAATGCCTACATTTTGCATCCTTAATTTTTTTTCCATGATTTAGTACAAAGCTGCTTTAAAAGAAAAAAACACCAAACATTTAAGAAAGTTTACAGCTACGTAAATAGATAACAGCTCACCTTGGTAGATAAAAGCTTCACAGCACTTCAAATGTCTTTAAGTGTTGGTGTGAGTAAGAGTGACTTGATTTTAAACTATCATTATTTTTAGCATTTATTGTAGTCCTTTCTTGTTTTATTGCATTTCTATTGTATCCAATAAAAAACACACCACTTGTCTGGAAATTTAGCACCAAGACACCTAGCACCTTTTTTCTACAAAAGAGATGGATTGATAAAACTTCCCACTACAATGGCAAGATATGTATTCTGCACACAACCTCCTACTTATTTTATTTATGAAGAGAGTGGGTGACGTGGATGTGAGGTGGTCCTCTGGCTGAGGGTCAGTGTAGATGGAGCGCACAGCTGTGATCAGGAGGACATTATGAAGCTCAGCTGGCACATAGGAGAGGTTTCAAACACTTGTAAACTGCTTAAGCTGTAGTCAAACTAACTCTGGGGCTAGAAAGAAACCCATTAGAAGAAGCTTTAGGAAATTATGGAAAACATATTAAAATCTGCCTTTTTCTTCACAGAGTTTTTGAATTTTAGTGATGTTTTGAGGTTGAAGTTTAACCTTCAAAGCTTTGTCTTTAAATACCAGCTGGTAAAAACCAATAACTTTAAATGACAAAATTCACAGCATGGTTTTGTAAATGCTATTTTCTTGTTTAGTGAAAATTAGTGCTTAACTGAACACCAAATTTCTCTGGCAATCCTCTGTGGCCCTTCTCTCAGAGTTCCTCCTTTTCTGAGCTCCAGCCATCACTTCTCAAGAACCAGCAGGCAGGCACCCAATTCTGCAAATAATCACTAAGTGAAAATAAAATGCCACGTTAGCACCCTGAGCCCCCCTGATGCACACTGCTCTGAACAAAATGGAAGATGTTGATCAGGGACTTCATGGTTGTATTTTGCCCTCTCATGCATTTCCATGAGCTGGATTAACATTCCCCAACATTGTGGCTGTTGGCTTGCCTATGCTGAGAGAGCAACGGCACCTACAGATACCCACCACTGCAAGCATTCACAATTCCTTATCAAACCCACACACAGAAAGAGCTGCGCCTCCTACTCAAAAACTTTGTTCCCTTAAAAGTGCACGTTTCCCTCTCAAGATGCCAGCTGCCTTATTTAGCCTATTTATAGATAAGTAAAATGAATGGCAGATGGCCTGTGCAGATTAGGACTTTGAGGCACACTGCAACCCATAACGTCTTGTCTTTGGCGCGGCTAACGTCGAGCAGGGACAGCCATCTGCAACCTGGAATGCTCTTCTCTGCATTTCCTCCATTAACAAATGCAGCAGGGGCACTGGCTAAGAAGTATTGATCAGAAATCTTGATGGGTTACTCTAGTTTTGATCAAGACAGAGGGAGGCACATGGCAAGGGAGCAGGGCTGCTGGGAACTGAACTGATCCTGGCAGTTCTCCCCTCCACCAATTCACTGATGACTCTTCTCATCTTCCCAGGTGCCTGGGCAGCTCTCACATAGTTTTCCCTGCCATAATAATTCACCAGAATAGTCTGCTTATTGAACAGATAGCTTCAAACATCTTTATGAGCAGTGCCCTAAAAGTGGCTGTTAGCTTTAAAGAAAAGAACTTAGTGTCTCACACAACTACACTCCTTTTAAAAGCCAGGGTGAATGGTTTCGATGACAGCGAGAACAAAGCCTTTGGAACAACAGTGCTCAATTTTTAAAGTAAAAATAAAAATGCTGATTTGAGCATGGTGCCTTCCTATTCTTATTACACTTATACACAAACTCCCTAAATTATAACTGGCTTACATGGGAGGCATTTATAATTAACTCATTTTTCCGACAGGTTTATTCTTGTATAGTACCTAAATATTCACTTAAGAATAAGTTCTCTGCTGTATGGTATCCTAAAGTAAATTGATACAGGAGGTTGAAGAAGGTTGGACTTGGAAAAGGCTAACAGACACATTTTTGTTATGCGAACAAGAGAGAAAAGCAGATCTGGTTCATCATTTCAGCTGCCTTTTTGTATTGTAAAAGAGTCATAATTACCACTTAGAGGAAGACAGTGGTGTGACTCAGAACACTCATTCCACAGCCATATTCTTTTCAGGCTCTCTCCAGCATCAAAAGTCTCAGAATGCTCTAAAAAGACTTCAAGGAATTAGTTTCTTTACCTTCAAATCTAAAGGAAGAAAGTTTCAGAAGCCAGCCTCTGCTTAAAAATGCAACTTGCTCGTTCTTTAGGCTTTCGAGACAGGAGCACAAAAACCCTCATCAGACTCATGCTCAGCTCAAATGTGGCCTAGAAAAGAAAAACTAGGAATAAAGGACTTATGCAGGTAAGAAGGTATTTAAAAAAGAAAAATTTCTAATTAAACTGCCTTGTCTCTTTGCAATTATTTCCAGTAAAAATACTCTCAACTAGTGGGTTTAAGCAACTTTTCTCCCATCCCATCTCAAGTGGAACAGTTTATGTGATGGTCCAGCCCTGGAGATGCTTAATACCACTGATATCTACCAGGACAGAAGCTGATTGGGAAATCCATTTACCCAATACCCAAATTCCAATATGCTCCAGTTTCTCAAAATAGAAGCACATGTTTTCTGCTACTGTAAGACATTGAGGAAAGTAGATTTCATCAAGAAGGATGACGACAAAGAAAAATAGCAGCAAGATCTGTTATATATCCAGTCTTAAGCTTATAAAACCTCCCAGACTTCTGTGAAATTAATGAAATGTTGTTTGGAGCTATAAATTAAAATTCCCTGCATTCGTTTTGGACTTCTCTGTTCCCAACATTTCTCTTGGCCATTACGGATCATCTTGTCTGTTCACTTACTTCTAAGAGACTTGAGACTTTCCAGCTCTCATTATTGCAAACCATGTTGGCATTCTGGGCTATACATGAAACTACAGCTTGGTTTCCTCTTTAGGCAACAGAAGAAGCAACTGAGGAGGGTCAAATATCCGAGGAGAAAATGCCTATCTTGTGCTTATAGCAAAGGGACTTGATGAGGCCGTCCCTGTCCTGGTTTAGTCTGGCTTTGCAGGGACCATGTGTTTCATTTTCCAGCCTTTGTTGAGGGACAGTGTTTGGAAGTCTTGACAAGGTGCTGGTAGCTGACTAGCAAGCTTATTCAAACACAGCTGTGGAAATTAAGATGTGAGGCCCATACAAAGTTGAATTTTGTTGGAAGTAGCTGAAACAATTCCCCATAAAATTTAGGGAATAAATTAGATTGCTGGGAGATTTGCTCACTTCTGTTGCAGGGAAAGGCTGGATGGTTTTTCTGACTCTCCTTGCTGCCTGGAGAGGCGTCTATGTAGCACCATATTTTCTAGATGTATCTGGTTCTTATGTTATGATGTCTCTTTAACAGTCTTCTATCACTCACTCCTTATTTAAAGTGACAATATTGTCACTTTCATGATCATTCTAGAGGAATTCTGCAGGAAATCTTGATTTTTATCTGCTGGAACCAGCTTGATGGTCAGGCTTTGGTTCCCCCTTTCCCGCTGCCAATTGAGCATTGTCCATCATGTGCCACTTCCCTCAGTCGAGATGCTGACTGGCATGTGAGTGATGTGCAAAGCTGGACACATCTGCTTTCCAGCCAGTTGAGCAAATGTTGCTGTTGTTTCACAAAACCTATTCTAAGTCTCAGAAAATTCATGTCAGCCTCGGATCAGGTCCTTCCTTGGCATGAGGAATTAGCTCAGTTTGCTAAGGACAAGAGAGCTCCAGAGAGGAATCATGTTTCCCTCTGGCAGAATGAAAATTAAGGACAGGATGAACTAATCAGGAGAGATTGTGTAATAGATGCAGGTCCTTATACAAATAATACTGCTTCATACACCTCTAACAACTCATGTTAGGCTGATGTTGTCCTGGGTAGCATCAGAAAAGAGCAAATGGGCAATGAAATGTGTATGCTGAGACCTTAATTTCTTAATTTATTTTTATTATTGTGAATCAACAGTTTTACGACTGACAGCAAACTTGATGCTGGCTCTGGTGAGATTTCTCCTCTGTGAAGGACAACTCTGTTGGCAAATAGACTTGCAAACGCTTCATTTAGAATTACTTCTAAAAAATCATATGCAGATATCTGTGACACTTGTCTTATAGATCAGCAATAACTGCAAATCAGGGATTATGATTTCTGTGGGGGCATTTTCAAGGAGATGCTCAGATACCTATTCTCAGCCTGACACCATTTACACTTTTATCGATGGTCTGAGAGAAAATGGAGAAAATATAGTCTTCACCCAAACAAAGTTCACAGGTCATACAACAGATGAAAGGGTGAATGATGAGAGAGAGACTTTTAACTGCAGAGTGATCTGCGTTGCCTGGTAGCTTAAGTTTCCTTGAAACTCCCAAAGGGCTTTTAACACCACAATACCAAGTCGTGAGCAATGGTACGAAAAAGAAAGAAATGATGTTGTTCATGTCCACAGAAAAAGGAGTTTTGTCATGGTAAAAATGTCTCAGAAGAAGATTTAGACATCACAAAAATGAGTTTGAAACCTGTAGCTAGCAGGAACTGACATTCCTCTTCCCACTTCTGCCCTCAAATGGGAAACCTTGATAAAAGTGTACTAAGAGATTGGGGATGAGTGAAAAAACCCAGAATCTCCAAAGCAAAACCCCAGCTTAAATGATTGTTGAGTTGTTTAGCTTATTCATTGTCTCCTAGATCATAAGGCATGAAGATCTTCGAGACATGTGACCTGTTGGGCTGCCCTCCTGGGCTGCACTGGAATGACATTTCCCCAGTCAGCCACCACTCCAGACTCCTCATTCTTGGAAAACTGTCCTGCTGTGGATAACAAGCATTTCCCAGAGGAGGATCACATTTGGCATTTTGCAATACTGGCGAAAGAATCCTGGAAATATGCCCGTTTTCAGCCTTACTCAGAAACAGCCTGAAAATATTGGTCAGATACTGTTCAAAATTATCCCTAGTTACTGTTGAAAAGGACGATACTGCCTTCTCCTTCTCATTGTTTCTTGACATACATGTATCATCTGGGTTTTTTTACTTCAAAAGAAAATGCTTACTGAATGTTTCCCTAAGCTGTGCACTTTTCTGTACAGCTATTGGTGATTTTCTGCTCTGTCCACACAGTAATGAAAAAGTATCTTTGTTTGGTTGAGGGTTTTTTCATCCTCTTGTGCCTTGAAAACATTCTGCGGTGTTCTTACCTCCGCTGAGCATTGATTTCTTCTCATTTGTGTCTTCTTGTTTCCTTTTTTCAAACCACAACTCTTCCTAACATGAGCTTGTATCAACATCCTCATTTTTCATTTCATAAACACATTATGTAAATACACAGATATATACACATGAACAGACACACACTCCAATGGACTAGACAACCTCTGGAGGTCGTTTGCAACATAAATATTCCGTGATGCTATGATTGTACACATGCATACAGTTGAACAAAATGGTACAAATGGAACTGTTGATGTGCACCTGGAAACTTTAATTCACCTCTTACCTTTGCTTCCCTTCCCTCTGCACCAGACTGTGGATGGATAAATATATTCAAGCATTTGGTAAAGCATACTTGGTATTTAATCTTCAAAAGAATATGCATGTTCAATGAAAATAATTTTTCCTCAGAGCCTAATTAGTATTACCAGCTTTGTGAAACTGACACTTTTAAAAGCCCAAGTATTACATATACACGATCCTGAGATGTACTTGTCTGAGGTTTATGCTTTCTTCCTATCAGTCATGTACAAACAAAATTTATTATTCGTACCTCACCAACAACCCCTTCTGTGTTGAGTTCCCTTTGTTTCTGTGCAGGGCAGCATTCGTCTGCCACAGCCACCTCTAGGAAACTCCTCTTGGTTTTCTGAGAAGTGACATCAAAGCAGTGCTTAACATGGACCCCTCAGCCATGTCAACGACATTTTCCAAGCATGTGCACAGCCACTGAATCCCCTCCCTGAATCGCGAGCACCTTCTTTCCATCATTGTTGGGATTTGCCAAAGCAAAGACCAACAGCACCCTGCTTCCTTCCCCACAGCCCTGGCCGTGCCATGGTGCCCCTCTGGCAGCTTCAGCCCAGCCCCTGGCACCCACCTTGTCTCCTCAGCCCACCCACCTGCTCTGGCTCTGCTGCCCAGCCTGTGCTGCTGGGGCCCCCAAACCTGAGCAACAAAGCAGGCCTTAGAGATTTGCAAAGGCCTTCCTTGTGCAGGCAATGCTCCCAAGTCCCCCACTCATCTCGGTCTAGTAGAGGAGGAACTCTGCAGTTTTCAGAAATTTCAGGGACAAAGCTCTTGAATCTTGGCTGCCTGTGTTAAAGCAAAGCTTCACGTATGCACTAAACATCCGTGCTGATTATCCGAGCATGCTGAGTCAGGTGTGCCATCATGTGCACCCCCAGAGCCCTGTGGTGGCCCATGGCAGTGGGGTCTGGGACAACACCTCCAGCACATGCACAGACACAGAGAACAGCTCACACCTCAGGGGTCAGTGAGCTGGAAACAGGCTACACAACTTCTAGCATCGGGCTCTAGCGACCTCTGTCCCAGCTGCTGGAGGTGCCCATTGTCGGGAGCTGATGATGCTGTACACAAATGCCTCAGCAGAAAGATGGCTCCTGACAGTGGAGAGCACTTCAATTTAGGAAACAAAAGAACAACAAAGTTTGGCTGCTGGAAGCAGAAACTCAAACAAATTCAAAGACACAATGTTGAGTAGATTTCACACTGAGGAGGACTAAACACTGAGACAACTATCTGGGGAATAGCAGACACTCTGCTTATTCAAGTCTTTAAAAACCAAGTTTGGAATGTCTTCTCAAAAGCCACATTTAACTCAGACAGAAATTATGGGCCTTTTACATGGGAATTACTGGACGAAAGTCTAGACCACCCATATGCGAAGGAGGTCAGGCTTCATGCCCATAGCAATCCCTTTTGGCTTTAAAATTATATTTCATATTGCTTTCCCTCCCATTTTATGTTTTGTGACTATTTAAAATTGTAATTTCTCCTGGCTTAAAAAAGGTAATACACAACACACACCCATGTGCTTTGAAAGAGTTTAACTAAGGCTTATGTTTGTAAACCAGCCATAATCTGAATTACATTACATTAAAGCTGTTCAATATTCAAATATTCAAATGCTATTATTTCCAGGAGAAATTTGCAACTCTGCAATAATGCTGTTTCCATTTCCCTGAATGTTTTCATTGACTATATTCAAAAGACTACCTGCAAAAATCCAGCTTTGAAATATTATCCTCAGTGAGAGACTAAGGTGGAAGAAATACACAAAATCTTTCCAATTCCCTTTGAATTTGTCTTTAAAGAGATAAAATAACAAAATAACATTAGACAAACCTTTAGAGACAGAAGAACATTCTTTTTCCACAAATAATTAGTTTTACAAAGTCATTTGCAATCCAAATACCTTATAAAAATGCTGTGTTTGCTTTTTGCAATTCAAAAATTGGTGTAATCACACATTTAACACAACCTGCAATGTATCGTTCATTGAGCATCCTTCCACATACTCTGTTGACAACTGAATGAATTTAATACTAATATATCAGACACAATTATTTATATCAAATGTAACTATACGTTAATTATCGAATAAATGCAAGTTCACAGGACTGCTGTGTCATGTAAATTCTTTAAAAGTATATTTTCCCCAAAAGTAGTTAGTAGACTGGCCATTTATTACCCTGTGAAATAATAGCAACAAGGAAGGAATTATAAGGAAGGATGGAGTTAGGAAAGAAAAGTATGCTTTATTACATATTAGTTAATTGATCTGGTAAGTATTTTGATCTAGTGTCTGTCTATTTTTTTAATTACCATTTTTTTCTAAATAAAGTATTTGCATTTCTTGCTAAGCAAATAACACAGTTTTCAACACAAGTCCTCTGTGGATATTTGGCACAACAAATTAAATTCACAAATTGCAGTGGTTTTTTTTTTTCTCCTCCATCCTATCAAAATATGTATGAGGGCGGAGAGCAAGTTCAGCACTTTGTAAAAAATGTAGACAATAACATCTAAATCTCCCGTCGTAAACATGAAATACTAAAATGTGGGGATGAAAATTAAAGTGTCGGAACAGGCACTCCCTTAGCTTTTGTTAGAAATAGTAGGAAACCCTGCCAAACTCACTGTTTAAAATCCTCACTGAAACTGGTCCTAAGATGCTGAGGAATTTTCTGTCCCGCTGTTGCACAGAGACAGAGCCTGCTATTGCCACTGTTGACAGTGCAGAGCAGGCAGGGAACCCCACCACCTCCGTCATCAGGAGTCTCTGTCTCCAGGATGTGGCTACTCTAATGAGGTCCTCCAGAGTGGATCCAAACAGTAAGACAAATTTGTCTGGAGCTCTCTGAGGTCTGGAGCAAAAAGAGGGAGACACATAATGTTTATTTGTTCACACATCAACCCTGCCCAAGGAGGCTGGATATGGACGAGCTGGACAAGAATCTGTCCAAACACATTCCCCATAAAGCCACAATCAATATCTGCTGACTGCTGTAAGCACCTGCATGCACTTCACACACTTCAGAGAGGGGATAAGGGGATGTCAGTAAAAATGACTCAGTGACTTTACACTGCAGCTTTAGCAGTAGGACTAAAAGGGGCATCCAGAACAGCTGAAGCCAACACTGGGTGCAAGTGATGGATGAAATCATAACTCCATTTTTTCACTCACCCTGGACTAAGCATGCATCTCGGACAAGGACACAATGAGTGTGCCTTGCCCTTGCTGTTCCTAGCACTGGGAAATAAAATCTTGCTTGAAATTTTCACGGTCCCCTGATTGCTGGATCATTTTCAATTAAACAGAGAGGAAAACGTTTCTGATGTTTTTCATGAACAGCAAAAGGTCTTTGCCCTGCCAAGAAAGTCAACTTCCATGCAAGATGAGAAAGGCAAAAAATGTAGAATAAGGAGTGATTATAAAGCACAAGAAGATCTTAGAAGTGAGTTTTGGTAAAGGAAGATGATGGCCAAACACAGAGCATGCCTCAGCACTCAAATACTAGGAAATGCATTGTCCCTTGCATATCCGGTGATGATGCTTGTGAGAGCCCTCAGACCCAGAGGCAGCATACTCCACCTCCTGCCAAGGTGCTGCATCTCCTGCTGACAGGATTCATACTCTGCCTCACACCGTTTTACGGTCTTGACATTTCTGGTCCTCCAATTTTTTCTCTCTTTGTGTTTTTCTAGTCCTCAACTTTTGCTTCACTAATAAGCTCATTAAGTATGGCAATATAATCAGCATCCGATTTTCCCCAGGGGATGGAGAGGGAAAAGGGAAGGCTCCTACATGACAAATGCTATCACTTCATTTAATGTACAGCAGGCAGGTACCCAAATACCATGTCTGTGGGCTTGTTGTAGCAACACATTAGCAGAACAAAATGAAGTGAAAGGGCTGCCTTTATCTTCTCTGTCCATAAACCTAAAATGTCCCAAACCTAAGGAGGAAAAGATGAGGAGAAGGCTTTCCTCAGAGAGGAAAAGGATGGCAAAAAAAGGTGGCATGACAGACATAAAAAACCCACAAAGAACTACAAGGTCTGGAAAGATCAAGTAAGCAATGGACTGCCGAGGAAGTTTCTGAACTCTTGCATCCACTGTGAAAATCTGGTGATGCTGGCATGTCTCCCACACACTGGGCTGTGGCCAGAGGACAGGACAATGCCTGAAGTCGGCAATGAGCTGTTTTCTAAGGGGTGCAAGAGCATTTCTCATCAAGAGAGGTATTACCAGAAATGTTCTTGCTCAAGAATGTATCCTGTTTCTACCACAATTCTGCTAACATACACGCAGGATATTGTTAGCAGCAGTACACTAGTAGAACTATTGCTACTCTGGTATGTTGCTACTGGAGGACATTACATGGAGAATATGCCTTAATGGGCACAAGGCCACGTGTTCCAGCCAACCCTGCAAAAATTATATACAACAGAATGCACATGCCCTCTGTCCAGCACTAATCCGCTACGTTATTCATCCATCCCACTCAAACCCAAACACTGCCTGAATGGCAGACAACTTAAATCATGTTGTCCCAGCAACAACCTTAACATAAAAATCCCTGTATGTACACCATAAGTACACTACAAAGCATTTGCTTTGTCTTCCTCAGAGTGTGGAGCATGAGTTATGGGAGCACAGTCAGACCCAGATGGCCTTGTGCAATAGAAAGGAAAACAGACTCTCATTAAAACGTCATCTTCCCCTCTTGCTTCCAGCATGGATCAGTAAAATTTCTCCAAAACTAGGAGATCCTTTTTCAGTCTGGCAGATACATTCAAGGAAGAAATATTCAGCCAGAAGACTTTCTGATTAATCTGTCACTGGCTTGTGCTGCTTTTGGGACAGCACACCAGGACGCTGTGTTTCCCCAGGAGCTGAAGAACTCATAACTGTGCCTCCTGTATTTAACATTTGTTTTTCAAATACAGCTGTAAAAATCAGCTTTCACAAAAGGGTCTTGGTAACAAGAGAAACTCTTTTTTTCATGGTTTTTTACCCTACCAGTTTTTTCTGCAAAACATGCATTCTCATTCTCCAAAACATGCATTCTTCTACTTTGTAATGAGGTGTCTTGCTTCCACAAAGTGACCAAATCAAAACACGGAATGACAGCAAGGGCCTTTAATTTTGAGCCCATTGCTTTTTAAGATCTAGACAGAAAGTAACATCAATTTTGTGAAAAATACTGTAACACATACAAAATATAGTCAATTCTGAGTTGTTTAAAAAACAACTTGTATATTTAAACTTTACCATAATTTTAACATTTTAAAAAGTCCACATATAGGTAAATATAAAGATTTGAGAATCTCAAATCAGGATACTAAATTTCACCACAGAACAGCTTGCTGTTGCCAAGATAAAAGGCAATGAGGCACGTCTACATTAAGCTCTGAGAGTGTAATAACCTAACAGCTATGTTGGAAATAACTAAGCAAAAGAAAGGAGGAATAAGTCTTATTTTTCTAAGTCACAGGTACAAAATTATGCCATCATTTCTCCATACAGACTAGGGGACAACAATATAACATTGGGTGATTCCATATTTACAAACATCATGTATCCAAGGAAAAAAAGGCACAGTTTCTTCGTCACCAGTCTAACTTTCTTCATCAAAAGTTTACCATATCTAAGAAAATAATGCCAAAAATTAATTGTATTTTTTAGAGAAGAATGGCCTCCAAATGAGTTCAGAGACTTCCGTCATACCCAACTCATTAATTTTAGTATGGTATTCTAGGAAAAAGAGTATG
Organism: Prinia subflava; assembly: GCF_021018805.1. Taxonomy (NCBI): domain Eukaryota; kingdom Metazoa; phylum Chordata; class Aves; order Passeriformes; family Cisticolidae; genus Prinia; species Prinia subflava. The sequence goes on from NC_086247.1 coordinate 61,999,504, forward strand.
CTCAGAAAATCCTGACAATATAATTTCATTTTAACTAGAAACCGTAACTAAATATTCCAATGAAAAATATTAATCAAAAATCATTAATTAAATGTTTTGAATGAACTTGATATAAATGATAAAGACAAAAAAAACCCCAGCTTGTGCATGTCCCCTGTTTCTGAATCCAAACCTTAAAAATACCTGGCCAGTTTAAATTTAAAGACTTGATCCCATCACTGTATGTTAAGTACAGCATCATCTGTGATTTAATTTAATTTTTCTGAAATTAATTAGGAGATTTTTAAAAGTACCAATAACCATTAGATAAGTAATTTCAGCTTTGAAAAATCTCATTAATGATAAATATATGAAATGCAGATATCACAGCAAATTAAAAATTATGTGAGTCTTTCAGGGTGGTTTTTTTTTAAGTGTTCTTGATCTAATATCCATATCTCTTAAGTCTGAAACAGTATTAAATCCTTTTGAAAGCATGTTCATTTTCAGTATTTAAAGCAGTTGAGCACTTCAGCTCTGATCTAACAAAACATTTAAGAACATAAGTATATAACTGTAGAATTAAGCACGTGCACATTTTCAGTATTAGAGGCTTAATCTGTCATTTTTCCTCATGGTCTGTTAAACAGAGAAAAAGATATATTTCTAAGGGGAAATCACAATAACTGATAAAAGAATTTGGGTAAGTATCCACTAGCAGGGAGAACATTTGGTTCTCTAGGTTTTTAAGGAAGAAAAAAAAGAAGACAGAGATTATATTTTTGATGAACTGACTTCCCCTCTCCTGCTTTGTGATGTAGGATGCTGTTATCAGGAATCTTCAGCATGTTTCTCTTACCTAATTATTTACTTTTCCTCTCACTTAGCCCACTACTCAGGCAGATGCAATGTCATCCCTCACTGTCTTCCTCCTGTCATAACACCCTTTTCCAGTTTCTTGTCCAACACCCTGGGTGCTGCCCGTGCCCTCTCCTGCCCAGGACCCAGGGCTGTCCTCTCCTCACTGCCTCCTTCCTCACAGCCACCCACTGCCTCTTGTCTCCTTCTGATCCAGTTTTGCTCCCTAATGGCCAAGAAGAGTTCCTGTTTCCACCCCATGTTTTCTTCTTTGTTTGAGGCCAGCAAGATTTTTACACTCTTTGCAGGCTGATGTCTCCAATTCTTTTATTCCTATTCTTCTTGTCCTTACATTTACCTCTTCCTCGTTCTTCAGCATTTACCTTGAACAAGCAATTTTAGTCTTCATTCACTTCTGACTGAAGACCATTCCTTTTTCACTTGTTTTATTCTCTCTCAATCCCTTGATTCAGACTTAATAATGAACTCTTTCTTCTGATCTTTTAATCTTCAAATCCCTTTTCTCTGAGGAACAGCTTTTCTCACCTGCCATTCTGCCACAACTCTTCTGATACCCAGCCAATTGCCCTCTCCATCTCGCTTTACACACTGACCTTCAGCAAACTCTTCCTGCATCAACACACACAACTATTCCATTTCCTAGGAAAGCTCTCTGCTTTTATTACCTTCCTGCTGCCCTGTCCACTTTTGACTCCACACAGTGAATTGTGCACAGCTGACTTGGTAGCAATGTGGCTGCAGTAATATGAAGTTTAGTGTGAAATGAAAAATTTACTGAAAAGAAGGACAAACAGTCTGACATTTCACCCAGCCTCATCTCCTTTCAATCAATGTTCTCTTCTTGGACAAAGACAGACAACACTATGTCTTATTTTAAAGTCCTTGCCCTCATCGGCCTAAATCTATGGCCTTTAGAGAAGTTGTTCACCCGCTGCATTTCTCACAAGTGCACCTTTATGTGCCTCTGACTGTTCCCTGTCTTGACTTCACCTTTCTGGCAGCATGCCTGCTTGGCTGAAAAGAGTCTTAATGAATTGAAAATACAAAAAGGGAGCACAAGTGTAAATAAAGATAGGCAAGACAGGAGGAGAACAAAAGCATTGCCTGGGCACTCTGGTACAAAAACAGGAAGGCAAAAGCCCAGCTGGAGCTAGCAAGGGACATTAAGGTTAAAAAGAAACTATTCTACCAGAATGCTATTTGCACGAGGAAGGTCAGGAAAGATGTGAGTCTGCTGATGAATGGGGAAGAGACAAGTAACAGGCATCAAAGAAGAGGCTGAACCACTCAGTGTCCTTTCTTACAAGTCTTCCTAGACAAAGCCTGTTCCCAAGTCCCAGCAAATATCAACCTCATTCAGAACACAGGGCCAGTCAACAGCAAAGCAGCAAAGAGATTACTTAGAGGAAACCAAGTATGTTCAGATCCACCAGCCCAGGCAGGTTTCACCAAGGATCTGACATGGATGACTGATGTGACCGTGAAGCTGTTGCAAATCAGCTGTGAGAAATGAAGGTCAGAGGGCCAGCTCCCTGATGACAAGGAAAAAGCTAACATTATTCCCATCTTTATGGACAGGCAAGCAGTGAAGGGCATCCAGGGAATAATTAGTGGGTCAGCATCACCTCAGTCCCAGGTGAACATCCTCTTCTAATCCATCGTTGAAGACAGAAGATGACTAGCAAGAACAGCCAGCATGGATTTTTCAAGGGAAAATCATGCTTGACTTCCTCATGCTCTTTCATGAAGGAAGAGTCCAAAGGGAGAGCTGTAAAGTGCACTCTAATTAGACTCGTGATACTGTCTCCCCTTTTAAGCTAAGGAAATGCAGATGGGATGGGCCCACTGGCTGCAAACTAACTGGACTGCCAGGCCCATGGCTTGACGGGCTCCATGGTGCCCAGGAACAGCAGGGACACATTCCCTTGGATATCTTCATCCACAGCATGTGCTGAGACAAGAGTTACCATGGGCAAACATGCAGGACACATCAGGTTGCAAGGAAAGGCAGGAGTAGATGGATGGAACAGCCACTGTAGCCTCAGTTTCCCTACTGTCCAGTGCCCGGAAAGGCTGCTCCCATAAATACAAAGGGGGAAAAAATCCCTGTATATTTTATGCAGTGTTTTGAATCAACTGTCTTGCTGAAGCGGAGAGGGTTCACACAGCTCTTTTAGAAGCACTGCTCTTTTTTTCCTTGGGATTTGTGCTTATGAGCCAAGCGGGCAGATGCAGAACTTGTAAGCTCAGGTGATGAAGCAGACCCCAAGAGGCAATGAGTTTCAGCAGGTTAAAGATCATTAATGTTTCTATTACTTGTTTGATTACATGATTAAAATTTGCCACCAAGTGTGTTTCCAGAGATGTGAAGTCAGAAAAAAGAGGATTCCTCTGAGATTAAAGGTTTATGTTTCGGTTTGTTTGGGGTTGTTTTGTTTCTGCCATTCAAAATGAACTCAGTCACCCTTCTTTTTTAGCTGCCATGCCTTCTTGGTTTAATCCAGTGAGGTTTTTTTCCCCCTATAGCTGTGTCTTGTTTTCTTGCTCCTCCTAGAAAATATAGCAAATTTAATAGCTCTGTGAGGCTTATGTATATCGTTGTTCTTGTGACTGCATTACCACTGGCATTTAATGAAAATGTATTTCCCATATTTTGTTAGCCAAACATGCAACTGCTTTTAACTTGCAATAACTACATAAACCCATTAAGAGATGCTTCCCATTATGCTACCATATTACTTTACAGATTTCACATTTTTTAGCGGAATAAAAAGTTTAATTGCTCCTCAATTTTGGGAACAACAGTGCTCAACGTCTTGCATTAGATTCCTGCCTCATCTTTTGCTGTTTCACTCTGTGTCTATAAAATCTTTCTTGCAGTTAAAATTCCTTTCGTGCAGATAGATTCTGTCATGTGTAATGGCAGAAATAAAAGTAAATATATTTAGTGAAGTGTAACATGAAGAACAAGGCAAATTAAACAAGAAAATGAATCATAATCAGTGCTTCTATGCTGGCTATGTCAGGCTCCAAAAAAGCAAACAAACTCTTTCTTTCTGCCAGACTTCTTTATTCCACAAGATTTCTGTCCATTTTGCAGAAAGAGAAATACTGATATTCATTATTTCAGCGTAGTGATGAACATCTGTGGCATAAGAAGTATTTATGGCTGTAATGAGGTCTGCCCAAGCTAGGGAGACATTCAAATTTCACTAAGGTGTGTGAGTTCATGAAGAAATACCAAGAGCCCCTTCAAAAGTTAATCCATATGTAAAATGGGTATATCTGCCTCTAGCCAAGCAAAGAGGTAAAAACTTGTTCCTAAAGGTTTTATCTTCCTATTTGGTTGACGTCTGGAATTTACACTGCCCCACCAGCTGGACAGTGAAACATTGGTATTCCTGCTCCAGGACCTTCTCCAGGTGGTGCAAGGGTAAAATTTGCAGGCAGCTTGGTGGTGCCAACAGGGACAAGGACTCCTATCTCCTTGCAATCCCTTCCTGCTCTCCACCTCATGACCCTGTCACATCCGGTACTTGTCACAGCATCACAAAATCACAGAATCACAAAATCACAGAATCATTTAGCTTGGAAAAGGCCTCCAAGATCATCAAGTCCAATCTTTGTCCAATCTCCAGCTTGTCAACTAGACCCTGGTACTAAGTGCCATGTCCAGTCATTTCTTGAACACTCCCTGGATGGTGACAATAAGGACCAAGAGATAATACTAAGAAAAGAAAATATCCAAAATTTTTGCTGCACCAGGGTTCTCCACTTTTTATCTGGTGTTAAAAAGCCAGTTGAGAGCAGGATGCATTGAAGGCTGAAGTAGGTGGCAAGGTCAATCTTCAATACTCTCTCTCATAGAAGCATTCTTTGAAGTGGGATTTCTGTCACATTTAAAAACCAAGATGAACCCGGTCCCCAAAACTAAACTACAACTTTCCCTTCCTGCTCTGCAAAAGTTTCTACAGTGTCATCTGATGATATTATTCAGCTGATGTTTCTAAATACATAGAATAAATATTTGTTTCACTTTTATTGTTTTCCCTTTCATAGAGAGAAGTAAGACAGTCTTACTGACCCTGGGAAAAAAGAGCCGTACAGAGCTTCTGTAGGATAAGTTGCAAAAGAATCTCAGAAACATGCCCATGAAAACAAGGGCATTTGACTTACTGGAGAAAATTAGTTTGACAGTCCAAAATGTTGACATTTTCTAACTTCTGAACAGCTTCTCAAGCAAATGTGGAATTCTTTGATTTTAGTGCAACTTTCTAACTCTAAAGCTGCAATAATACACAGAGCTGGGAACTGTATTTTTAGTTAATGGTGTATAACATTTTCAATCATGAGATCAAGTTTTAAGTTGCTCATAGCATGCAGGCTCATTGTTTTCACAGAAAATTTCCAGCTGTGTAGTTTTTAAGAAGGAAGCAGGGGCACTCACAGTGTTTTGTTCAGTTGTTTGGGTTGTCATTAAGTAACTAAATTGTAGCTATTGTGTTATTGTGTTTGAGCATGTTGGCATTCAGGAGCTGAGATACGAGGTGCAGCGTAGGAGGTATGATTTCCCAGGCTCTGCCCATTTTATTGTGCTGTGTGAAAATGCATCCAATCCACCTGAAGTTTTAAGCTGCTATAAGAGTTTTATCTGTTATGCACCACCAGCAAAATTGGTCACAGGCTGCACCTTTCATGCACTCTTTTTTAATGATGTCCCAGGTAAGCTCTGGCTTCAGCACCAAAAATCAGTGTTGGCAAACTTGTATATCTGTCCTACTTGTCCCATTCCTATGGTCTCAGAGGTGTCCTTGCCCAAGAGCAGAGAGCAGTCCGAGTACAAAGCTGAGAACTGGCTGTGAAGGAAAGAGACTGGCAGGTACAGCATTGGTTGAAAGAAGACCACAGGAAAGCCAGAGGAGAGGAATCACAGAGTGGAAGAGACAAGACAGCCACTGGAAAACATGGGGTTCCAGGCCTGGAGAGACAGCTCAGGGTTGCTAGGTCTTTGCTTTCCAGTAAATATGTGGAAAAATTCCATGTCTGTTTTTCAGGTAGCTGGTTGACGGAGAACTACTTTCAGTGGTACCCATTGTGCCATTAATTCAAGTGAGAGATCTCTGCCAGGATATAATGGTCTCAGCTTTCCTCACAGCCACTTAAAAATCAGTCCATCCTTAGAAATGCCTGTATTTTCCTTAATTGTTAGTGGAGAGGTTTGTTCTCTTTATTTTTTTTCCTGAAGAAACTTGTGTTAAGCAAAGCCATATTAAAAGCACAAATCAAGTGCTCGGAAACAAGAAGATTCCTGGATTAATATTATTTGAGCAAATGTAATTTTTATGTTCTTGTGCAATGCTAGACAAGTTTCTCAAATCAGATTTTCCAGACATGTTCACTAATTGGGCATTTCTCATCGTCTGGCTGCTTTTTTTCCTCAAAGTAATTCAAACAGGGATGCAATAATTTACAGCAGTGGAAACTGTTCATTGAATATATCAAGTTCTATTTAAAAAAACCGAGTATTTTAATCCACTGTTTCCTGAAAGTCCAAGTTTTTGCCCAGACTTAAAGCCTAATTAACACACACACACAAAAAGTGTAAAGCAGTTTTCAGATTAATCTGGGCCATGTGTAAGTTTTAAAATGTTTAAAAACATATCCAAAAAAAGTTACTGGTTATGTTGCTGAGGTGGGAAATTTCTGAATACAAAAAGTTAAAAATTATTGTAAGAATGTTCACAATAATGTCCCTAATATCTGTTCTCTTTAACATATTTTTAAACTAGGTTTTTAATTCCATTGGTAAGACAAAGTTAAGGAAATAGTCTATGGTGGGATCAATCAGAAAGAAATGGGATGTAGGCCTGAGTGCAGCAACAGTGACCAAGGAGGCTCAGTGCCACGGCAGATCTCCCCCAGCCACGGGGACGGCACACGGTCAGCACGACAGTCACCACACCTGACAGCTCTTTTGTGGGAATGTTCTGTTGACAGGAACAGAAAGAAATAGCTGTTTGTAAGTTGCAGAATTAACTAGATACAGGGAAATTGGCTTACCTAAATGTGAGTTGCCTAAATAAATAAATAAATAAATAAAGGCTGTTGCAGTTATTTGTGCTCTGAAAGAATTTATTGCCAGCACTGCGTACTCTAAAGCTACAGACATTTTCAAAAGGAAAACCACAGGCATACACTTCAAAACTTAATTAGAGGGAAATGTACCTCAGATCCTGCCAGTCTATATAAAAATCAAGACTTTACAAAAATATCTTAATTGGTTACTGATTTCAAAGAACTAAGTACATTTTCACTTTTAGAATGCTAAATAGAAGTTAATTCCAACAAGAGGGTGTTCGCCACGTAAGAGATTAAAATGTTAGATCTCATAGTTTCCAAATTAATATGAAAACCCCAGTTTCCTCTTGCACTTCACTCTCATTAAAAATCCTTTAGCAGATTTATAAATTAAAAAATCATTGTGGTGCATTCTTACAATACACAAGCTTTTGTAAAATAATATTAGATTCTTATTTTGTATACAGAAGAAGGAAATAAATTAACTCCTGGGTAATATCCCTGAAACATTAGCAGTATGAATGGTGCTGGAGCATAATTAGATTTGCAGAAACTCTCTCCTCTGAACATCCATACACTATGCTATTTAGGTCTAGTTTTGAAAACTGTAATTAAACAGTCAGAAAACCACTGGAAAAGAAACAAAATAACCAGCCACATAAAAGTCACAGAGAGAAAACAAACAAACAAGCCCCTGGTTGATCATTTAAGTTTCTTAATGAGTGCTGGTAATTCTAGTAAGTTACAGAAGCCAGGAAGAACCTGAGGATCTGGCTCCCTTCCTTTCAAATTTTAACAACTCTATTACGCTTCAAAAAACCAAATCACTGCTCAGCTTACTGAAATAACATTTTTCTCCTGTATGCATTCTTGTCAGATAAATCTATAGCTAATAATTCCTCCCTGCCTGCTTGTTTATCCATACTGAAACACCAGGAGAAACACAATTCCCAGAGCTCCTGCTAAGCCCCTTTGCCAACCTGGAAAGGATTTTCGGGGGCGGGGAGTTTATAGTGGGGCTACAGCACGGCATCCATAGAGCGAGGAATACCGTCCTATTTCATCACCTCTCCCACGGATGGCTGGCACAGGGCTGGAAGAGACCCCAGGTTCATGGAGAGCTGGTGGAACTCCAGCTGGCTCGGAGCTGACGGCATCTGTGCAGCCCACCACACCAGCAAGCTGGGCAAAGCCACCGGACCTGAGCGGGCCTGTGATGCCCAGCATTTCAGGGTGAGAAACAAGCCTTTTTGAAGGGACAGACAGAAGGCTGCTTCTTTTTTGCAACGTACTCATCCATCTCTCCCTGCTCCCATCGCGCCACTTACACAGCTCGAAGCAGGTGGAAATTATTCACGGTTGCCTGCTGGGGATTCCCTCGGCAAGTGTAAGGCTGGAGCTGAGCCCTCACGAGTTGTCTTCCCGGCTGCTCCGGGGCCGGGGAGCACCGCAGGCGGGCACTGCAGGAATACTGCTGGTGTCACCTTACAGCTCCTGAGGGACACCTCCTAATTGCCGTAAATTAGCCGCCACTACCTGGCGGACAGCAGAGAATCCAGGAACTTTGACTTGTTGCTGTCATTCCGCCCTCTCCCAGATGCCGCCAAGGACACCTTGACTTTGTCAGGTGTCGGGACAGCTGGCAAGTGAGCAAGGAGCAGAGGCCGCCCCGGGCACGGGGGATGCGGTGAGGAGGGCACCAGGCGCGTTACCCTCCCTGCTCCGCATCCTCTCCCTGCGGGGGCGCTGCGAGACCTCGCGGCGCTGCTAACGGGGATTTAATCTGCCTTTTCTGTCTGAATGCAGGGCTGCGGCCACACTCAGCCCACAGCCTCCGTCAGCTGTCTTTAACAGGGTGCACACCCAAAAGGTGGGTGCACACCCAAAATGGCAGGAAAAAATCAGCCAGCACAAATCTTCATATAAATATAGCAGGAGGGGGAAAAAATTTCCAAACATAACAAACTTATAGGTAAATATACACATGACTGAATTCTGCCTTTTGTCTCCCACCCACACCTCTGGAATGGAATAAAAGGACAATTCAGTCCTGGGGCACACAAGCACTGACTGGGGCACAGTTCATGAGTAAACCCAGGCTGAACTGGGTATAGCATGTCCAGCTTGGACAAATGTAGGCAGTTGAGCCCATGACTCTGGCACAGCTTTGGCTGCAAGCCGATGGAATATCATTGTTTCTACACCTCCAATCCATAGAGCTCTATGAGACTAACATTTAAAGGTTGTTTCTCCACACTCTGAACAAAGAGAAATCTAGTTTTCGAAAGGATCATGATCTGGGAGCTCCTGTTGATTTTAATCAGTGGTTACCAGTTCTGGAAAAAGTCCTTAGGTAGTATGTTTTCCTCTACTGTTTAGGCAGTCAGACCATCGGGTCTCTTCACCTGTTTGTAGAATTTTTTTTTAAATAAGTTATTAATGGAGAAATCCTAAGAAAAGGAAACACAATTTGGGTATTAGATTTACATTATATACATAAGATTTTTTGTGTGTGCTTTATTAGCTGTTTTTTAACCTACCAATCTTCACCCCTAAGGAAAAAAACCCCAAATATGAAAAAGCCTAAATCAGAGGACAATATGGCATAAAGGTCTCCGATCTCCTTGACTCTTTTCAGAAATAAAAGCATTTACCCACAGAGAACACATAACAGCAGATTCTGGTTGCTTTCCACAGCAGAAAAGAGACATGTTACAACCTATTTCTCACAGTTACGTGCAGTCACAGAAATGCATTGATCCCTTAGGGTGGAGAGGGGACCCACAGACACCACAGATTTTCCACCTGTGTCAAGTGGCCCCACACCAGCATGGCCAGACCTTGCTGCTGCCCTTCCTCCCTACAGAAATAGCCTGTACATCATGGCATTTCCCAAACAGCCCATCCTTACAATTATCCTAATCCTTACAATTAAAAAACCCCAAAACAACAGAAATACCTTAAAAGTGGGAAATGAGCACAAAAGCCACCTTGTCTTAGTCTTTTCTAGATAGAGACTCAATGGTTCACAAGGAAAATCAGAGAAAAGTCATGAAGAGTTTTTGGTGATAAAACTATTCTGATCTCTTGTAGCTTGAGTAACTGGGAGAGGCTAGTGACACATTTTCAAGACTTTTAAAGAAAGATGTAATTATGGCATAAAGCTAGTTATTGTATCTTATAATCTTTCATGAAGTTATTCGGAGTGCACTGTAGGGTGACTTTAAATAGAACAGAAATATCTATTACCATAATACAGAATACTGGTAAGTAACTCCTGTGACAGAAAAGCCTATATATCTGGGAAAGAGCTGTGAAAGCACTGAAAAGCTTCACTTTTCCAAATTAACTCTGATCTCCAGATTTTGATACTGAATTTTTGAGTCATTATGTTTCAATAATATAAGGGGCTTGGTATATAACACACCGCTTTAGATTAGGTTTATCAAGTGTCTAATAAAGCAGGATGTTCATCTCCTTTGTCTTCTGGGTGAGGACTCTTTTATTATAGTGTAGTATCTTTTGTTTTAATGCTGCTCTGCAGTGGATTGCCAGCTCATTAATTTTTCTGCTATAACACCCAAATCCCTTTGCTGATCAGTGTGCTGAATGATTGATTCCCTGCTCCCAGACTAATTTTTTACATTGGACTGCATTTACCATCTGGTAGATAAATCATCCAAAACACTCAAATTCGGAGCCTGGTTCCAGTGATCCTCTTTGTTTGCTCAGTCAGCAGCACGAATATCACTTGCAAATGTGGAGGTTGTGTTCTCTCACCTGGATAACTGTTCCATATTGCAGACACAGGTTTTAACAAAGAGCATTGAGACAACAATAAGCCTCTTCTCATTAACAAAGCAAAACAAAATTTTAAAAAACTATCTGTTCTTTGTGTTTTCTAGCTAAAATTTTTGTTTCATCCCTACCATAGCCAGCTTTTCTCATGAAGAAGAGTATTTCTTACACCACAGAACCAATTTTGCACATTCTAAACACATTTAACTATTTTCACAAAGACAACCTTTGTAGGTGTAAACACCTGCACAAGTGAAGAAAAGGACATCTTTTGCAGTTAAAACAGAGAAGAAATACTATGAAATAACTTGCCTTCCCATCCCAGGTTTTATATTAGAAAACAATTCTATAACCTGAACAGGAGCCTGCTTGTTTTATTTTCACTTTTATAACCCTGAAATGATACTTCCATAAAATTATACTTCCAATCAAGACAGCAAGAAAGAACTCTGCCTCACAGAATTGTCCCAGCTAAATTTTGGGAGAGATGAGGGATGAAGAAAAAGCTATGGGAGAGAGATGGTGCTTCAGAAAAAGAACCTTTTATCTGCACTGCACCCAGCAATATCGCTTGGGGAGGGGACAGGGCATCCCTTTCTTTGGTCTAAGGATCTTTTGCTGCTCTTTGCTGCTCTGGAGAACCCATTTGGCCCAACACACTGACCTCTGTCTCTCCCGGAGGGATCAGGCAGAGGCGGACACAATCAGAGTCAATACTAATTAGCAAAATGTAAACACTTCATTAGATCATTGTTTCCCTGAATTTTTAAAGCAACAAACTGCTATCCAGCCATGATTTTTTTATCAAACTTTCTACAGAAATACTTGTTGAAAGCAGTGTTTTAGCTATCTCCACCAACCAGCTAAAGACTTCATTACTTGTTCATATGTTTTATGGACACCCTTAAGGATTAAAGTTTGTATTTTCAAAAGCATTCATTCATGTTGAATGCCTAGATTATTCTGGACACTTTCAGCACACGCACGAACACCCTTAACTATCCCATCTCTCAAGCTTTTGTGCTGCTTTGGCTGAGAATCTTGTTCGGTTCAAAATTTTAGAGGAAATAGAGCACTTTCTGCAAACGATGTTTATCCAAACACTCATTCTTTGTGGTTATATGTGAAGTGTCTCTGAATAGGAAAGAAAGCAAGTAAATCTCTTGTGAGGTACAACCAACTCCTCCATACACTTCAGGCTTAAGCAACAGGACACTTTGTCACCCACTGCTGAAATACGTGTGTTTACAGGAGGTTTTCTATAGCCATAGACAAGCAGATGTGACAGCAGGTTTTCATGGGGGCTGGGTCCCCTCTTCCCTCACCACCTGCAGTGCTCTCATCAGTTAATAACTGAGACTGGTTAAAACTCTTCCTAAAGCAGCATTCTTTTGTCAGCCACAGGTGAACACTGACGTGCCAGACTCTTGAAGCTGGGTAGAAAAGTGTCAGTCTGGGAAGCAGTCAGGGCTGAATAAGGGATAAAGCAATTGGAGCCCCTAAAGACGTGCATTTTGTGTTCCCCTCGAACACAGCATGGTGATCAAGGGTAGATTAACCAGAGTTTGCACAGATCCAACCTTCTGGCTTGCCTGACTGCCCCCATTCACCCCATCTGCTTCCGCAGGGATCCCATGAGACTGGTGTGAGGCACAGGAGATGCCCCAGGGCCTTTCCTTGAGGAACACGGCTGTTGCCTGCCAGCAAGCCAGGCAACTGGAATGAGGCTGCCTACAGCTTTGCAGCTAGGCAGAGCCAGATTTCAGGAGGTTTTGGCCTCCAGACAAGACCTGAGAAGAACCATTTCGTGTCCTGAACAGCCTTTTGTCTGTTTGTTGATGTTGTACCTGTTCTCTTCTTTGGCTGCTCTCCAGGGGATGGTCTATGCATCCTACACAAGCACAGAGAGTTTTGCACCTATTTAAGATACATAGGAGCACCCCGTCTCAGTCTGGTAGGGAAAGGTGTGGAAGACCCAGCACCAACCAAGACAAGTCAGATCACTTCAGAAAAATTACTGACACTTTTGTCTTGTTCTAGATTTTCTTTCTTTAATTTTTACATGTTTTCCTGCTGGTCTTAATTAACACTCTTTTTGAACCATGGATGACGATCCTGCCAGCTTGAACATAGTTATATAATGTGGGTGTTTCAAGACTATAACTGCAACTAAAAGACAGGTATTACAAGAGTTTAGTTTTATTCCAATCTAGATCCTTTAAACACTGTTTCTGTAACACACAATCTATTATCAGAAAAGTCCTGCCTTTCCAGTCCTTAGAAATTGTCTATTGTAATGAGAATTTAAATTATCCTAAAATGAATCCCGATTTGCTAGTCAAACACTGCCTCCTCGCAAACCTCACTGTGACCAGTGAGGCAGATTTAGAGCAACTTAAAAGAAATTGAATACTGATATCAGTGTAACATTAAATTGCTCTCTTAAATGGAGAAATGCACATCAATAGATATGCAAATGCATGCAGAGCCTGATCTGTCTACCAGCTCCCAGCCAGGTCTGGGGATGTAACCGGGTCAGTGAGAACTCAAGTCTTTCAGGTACTCTTGTAGCAAAGACTTTCACTGGCATCTTCTCAGGGTTGTTAATTCCCTGAGATTCTCCTTGGGGTTGCTGTTCCCCAAGGTACTAAGGTTTCCCCAAGGTTGCTGTTCCCTGGGGGTTTCCTCTGGGTTGCTGTTCCCAGAGGTAATAAGGTTTTCAGTCTTCTCTTTGCCCTAAGTGTTACACACCAGAGGTAGAGACGACAAACTGAGTCCGCCAGTGCACATTTCCAAGGTTGTTTATTCTTCATTATCTCAGTCCTTTTTCAGCTCTGCCAGGCCTCCCTGGCAGGGAACCTTATCTTAGTTCTTTCTCAGCTCTGCAAGGTGTCTCCGCAGAGCAGGACACGCGGCAGACTGGGCGGATCAGAGAGCCCCACACCTTATGTACAGTACCCCTGACCCAACCACCGTCCACAACGTACTTTTTATTTACAAAATTGTACCAATACCTACTACCTATGCTAACATGTCAGTTCTACTCTAAGCCAATCTCTAAAACCCAACTCAGCACAAGATGGGGGATGAGAGCAAGAACAAGGAGGACAGGGCCACTCCCCAATTCCTCCATCTTGTCTCTTCAGCCCCATATACTAAGAATCCTAATTTCTATATTTATATTCTATAATAAACCATCTACTACTTATTTTAAATTCTTAGGATTTGTGATTCTTCCTGCATGTGAGTGTTCACTCCCATGGACAGGAATCAGAGCCAGTGTCCTCCTGGGATCTGTGTGGGTCTAACTGACCCCACTGTACAGATCCCAGACCCCCCTGTCTGGTCTCCAAACCCTCCAGGGTGGCCAGAGGGATGTTCTAGACTCCAACAGCATCTTGCTCCACAGAACACAGAAGAAGTTCCCTAGCAAGAATCTTGAAGAGAAAAAAAGACCTGGAAAATTTTCTCATTTAAAATAAACAAACAAATAGTAAAATACATGACCCATAAATCCCAGATAGCTAATGGCTCAGCTAATGGCACCACTAGATACTGTCCTAATAATACAAGATTAAAGAATTCTGCTTCCACGTCCCCCTGAAGCCATCTGTGAACTAATTTAGAACCAAAGGTACATTGTAGCTGTTTATCAAGACAAATAAACAGATTTCAGGTTCTCCAGGAAACTTTAATTTCATCAGATCACAGTTTTGACTGCTGAATTTACTCCTAATCAGATTTCATCTTCAACTTCTTATCCTTTTGTGGAAGAAAAATATCATACAAAGACAACCAAGAAATGGTTTCATAAAATAAAATTTATTATCAACTGATTTAGTGAAAAAAGCTCTTCCTTACACGCTTAGGAGTTCCACAAAATACAGCTTCACTCTCCTACACTCTCTGTTTTTCTTCCTCTATTTCTCGATATTTCTAAACTGTTAGAATTTCAAGATGATCTAGGAATAAACTACAGCAATTAGAAGGGACCCTTTAGTTTACAGCGTAGTATTTAATTATCATTTTTTTTATTCTCTAAAGCTAGTTTTTGGATAGAAAGAATTTTTTAAAGAGTAGTTCTACAAAAAAATGTCCTTGGTCTTCGGTTCTACTAAACATTACAGTCAGTTTAGAAAAAGCCAGGCTTCTACCTCAACAACAACAACATGTCCCCTATCTCCCTCTTGTTCCACAGCACCTGTAAGGACTTAGTGAGGAGGCTGTGCAGGAGTCTCGAGTCAGAAGAATAGATCCTTTTTCGACATTCCTGATGCTCAGCATTCTTCCTTCCACAAATGTTACAGCCACTGTCATCCCAGGAACTATTGCCACTGTCTGCTTTGTGGACACTCGCCAAGGTCTGACCACAGGCTGGAGAAGTCACAAGTGCTTTCAGCTGATGGATCAATGGTGGAATGTAATGATCTCTTTAGAGGAAAAGGGTACAGGCTCCTGTCAATATCAGAGGGATTCTCTGCATTTATACCTCTCTACCCAAAGCTCTTGGCCACAGCTTCTTTTTTTTCAAGTCCAAGTAAATATTAACTCTCCCCTTTATCCAGTCTACTGTCAACTCTAGAAGAAAACTGACAAGATACAAGTATAAAATATTTATCTTTACATCAGCAGGAAGAAAAGGACCAGGCTTCTTGTTTTCCTCTTAGTAGGAATTATCAGAGAGATCTTGGTACAGAAAGAATGTTTCATTAGCAGTATTTTCCACAACAAACACAGCTTCTTTTTTCCTCTTTTCAAAAAACCAATAAAGAAATTGGATTCAATCCAATCCCCTCAGTCAAGCCTCAATTGCTCCATCACACTAGCAGTTCCCACTAGTGACAATGATGGAGTGACACCTGTTACAAGATGATTTTCTGCTATTCTGACACTTTCAATTCTCCTTTAATTACCTTTTGGCTCTTTAATCAGCATAAGGATCTCTACTGCAAGGACATTTCATGTCTAGGCAACTACACTAAAGGGAAACAAATATATGCATGCTACTGTCCAAGTTTTACTCTCTCTTTCTAATAATTTGTTTTACTTTTTACTTATAGTTGATTTATATTCGTGCCTTATGATAGTTTCTCAAAGTGACATGTAACTTGAATGAGTTTGGATCATTTACTTCAGAAGTTCAATTGGCACAAACACATATCACATTTTATTTGGCTTGACTGTTATAATTCATTTACAGGAACATAACTCATAGTACCTTAGATAAAATAACCAATTATTCTAGTCCCGTCTACCATTTCAGATCAAGTGTAACTATGCAAACACAAACCAACGAGTAATTCTTAAAATATGATAATTTACCTGAACCTGTATCTCTTTTATATCCTTTGCTCTTAATGTTCTCACCAACACGGCTGCATATTTTCAGCACAAATTGGTTTTGCTCTGTGTAACTTTGAATGATATACCAAACAAAACCCCTCATCCACTTAATTTGAGCAAAAAGCACAAAGGGTATGTCTGTTCTAGCTGATAAGAACAGATGAAAGCCAGTCTTGAGGCCACATCTCATTCTGGTTCACAGAGCCCCCACTGAGCCCAGGCAGAAACCACGGCTGAGCTCCAGAGACCAGCAGTGCCTGAGGTTTATATCCTCCAAAATCCACGGCCACATCTGCCACGTGGCCTGGGCCAAGGGAGCTACATGCTTGTGTTCACTCTCCCTTGCTACAGCAGGGGCAGCCTGGATCCAAGCTCCAGACAACACAATAGTTTAGAGTGAGAAATAGTGCACATAAAACTCATTTTGGCCAAATCGCTAATTATCTTAATGCTTCACCTCAAATGAAGACATACCAGATATGAGTAGCTTTAGACTTCTTATCCTAAGGAAAAACAGCTACTACAGCACCATAATGGGTGTGGAGCAAGAGTAAGCCTGGGGGATTCCTGCCACAGGAGCTGGAGGACAGACATGAAGGTATCTAAGAAAGTAATGGAAACAAATGCACCATATTTGCATTTAAACAGGATCTCATCTTGCTCATTCAATCCTCAATAAACTATCTTGAAACAACCTTGTCTTTACTCACTTCACTCAGAGAGATCTTATGAAAGGCAGGGGCAGCACATAGTCTGTGAGACTCATAGGTGGTGCACAGAATCGTTCCTAGCAAGCCTATTTTATCACATGAGGGAACAGCTCATGGAGAGGCTTACAACACAAGCATATATATCCCTGTTAATTAAAATCCTGGGTGTACACATCCAAACCAGTGCTGAGTGGTAAACTCAAATATCACTCAAACTGAGCGATATCTCTCGTTGAGTCTGTGTACCTTCCACCTAAACCTGCAGCATTGGGTCAGTTATGAGCCAACTACAGCCCCTGTGGCTCCACAGGTGACCAGAGCACATCTCACAGCAGAGATTCAACCAGACCGAAACGGAAGCTGCCGATGCCCACGCACAGTCTGTGTCTCCGGAGAGCACCAGGGGATTGGGAGCTCAGCAAGGAGCTGCATGTTGCACTTACCTTCACACACAGGATGCTCAGTAACTCCCTGTAGTTCACAGCCCCCCTACTAAGGACACGGCATGCCTCAGCACAGCATCACACCACCAGCACATGGACAGTCAGGGAGTATGGAAATGTTACAGAAGAAGACCACAGACAGCACTGGGAATAATATAACCTCTCCAAAACACCAGCCTAGGACTCTCTTCTCCAGAAAGAAATACCTACTTTGTTTTTACCCCATTTCTGGTAAAACAGGGTTATTTTATTTCATTAGCTTAGCAAAGTATGGATTGACAGATGAACAAACACACACAAGTCCACATTGTCAATTAACTCCAGATATATCTTAATTCTCTGTTTCCTGCTCTAATCACTTTATCAAATGTTCTTCCCTTGGCCAGGGATGATGCAATTATATCATAATTTAACAAAAGGCCAAGCTGCAATGCATGTGCCAAAGGAGCAGAATCAAGGCTGAAAAAGCCATCTTAATGTTCATGTTGTCTGCCTGTGCCCTCTACCTGGCAACGTTCTTTTGTTACAGCAAACTCTTTCTTAAGCAGCATATTCTGCAGCAATAAAGGAAAGGACTCAGCATTTCTGAAAAGAAGTAACAAATAAATAAAGGTAGCTATATAATCTGGTAACAATGATAAAATGTTACCAGCCCAGGAACAACCTCAAGAAGGGCAAAAAACCTGTTAAGGCAGCAGGTCAGACTGATGCACATATAAAACTCACAAAACAGCAGAAGAAAGGAGAAGCATTTTGCTTCTTTAAATATGGAAAGCAATTTAGAGTATCCAGTCATTTGAAGAAGCAGCAGTAGTGTTGTCAAGTTTAACTTTGAGTATAAACAGCAATGTATGTGGTAGCAGTCTACTGAGAAGGGTGCTAATGCCAACATCTGGCCCCATGTGTAAATACAGGAAACTCATCTTTTCCAGGCAGTAGCTCCTTCAGTAAAAGTTAATGAAGCTGTGCAAAGGTAAGTGATGGGAAAATCTGACCCAGATACTGTGTGTTGATGCTAGCTCTTTCAAAATAAAGTTGAGTACTGAAACCCTGCCATTTTGCATGAAACAGTTAACACACAGCAGAATCTGACTACTGCATTTAAAACAAAATTTTCCTTCCATATTTTTGGAGTTACCCTGAAAAGAGTGCCTGCCACAAGTATGTATATAGCACATACATTTGCTTGTGCCTATTTTTAGTAGAACTGAACCATGCTGAATGCCTTCAATATAGCATACGGTTTTCTAATTCCAGGCTGAAAAGCTGTCTTTCTGTGACTCTTTCTAAATAATTATATCCCTGTGTTCCACATCGTCTTAGAAACTTCCTCATACGTTTCAGCAGCCTTCCATATTTAATCCCACTGATTTATGCTCGTGCCATGGTCTAATGACCCACATGTCTCTGATGAGTAAGCCGCTAACGCCGGTGACACATTAACCTATTAACCTCTCTTTAAAAATAACCATCATATTCACACAAACAGAATGAAAAGTCAGGCAGCAACAGCAGCAGAACAGTAGCATTGTGTGTCTCTAAACTGGGTAGAATGAAGATGAGCACTTCAAGAGTGTGTAGCAGATTTATTATATTGCAAGACCATTTTGCCACAGTTTGCTGGTCTGCGAATTTGATAGCCTGCTTTAGCAGCATTATCCGTATTGTAAAATGTAATTGGGAGGAAGATCACTCTTCCGTTCATTCATTTCTTGAAATCTCTGGTGCAGTTTGGACACCTTACTCTGGAAGATACCGGGAGTTCCTTCCAAGGTGTAAATTGCCTCCCAATCCCGCTGAAGACAATGGGAACGGGGGCTCTGCGCACAGGGCGAGAAACCTTCATCACCTTGGAGAAGGCACTTTGCACAGCTCTCGCGGGCGATTCGTGCACCGGAATAAACCTATCATTTTAAAAGGCAGGAGGAGGCATGCACAGCCATTTTTCAGAGGGAAAAAAAAAGTCCCTTTTCTAAATAGTAGTTTTAGAAGACAAACAAATCTTTCTAAAAACCTGTTAACTTTATATTGCATGTGTTTACTTTGTTCTACTTCAAAACCATCATATCCCCGAAGATCTAAGAAAACGTGCTGCTGTCATGCCAAACCACATCGCAATCTTACAATACCAGCATATAATTATGCATATTATGTATAAGTCATGCAACCAAAGCAGGGGAAAACCCCACAAAAAGCTTATTCTGAGCACATCACGGAGTATTTTGCTGCCTACGCCTCATCCAGAGTGAATCTATACAACAGCCGGCAGACGGACGGGCGGGGAGGCTACCCCGGGTCAGGGCTGCTCACAGCGAGAGCGAGAGCCGAGAAACAAACAGCCCGTGCGAGGCGGCAGGGGCTGCGCTCACGGCTCGCACCCTCCGCCGGCGGCAGGACGGGCACGGGGCAGGCGGAGGAGGGGGCGGGCAGCGGGCAGCCCCGGGGCGGCGGGCGCGCACCTGCCGGCACCGCGGCGGGGGGCGGCGGGGAGCCACAAAAGCCGGGAGGCGGCGGCAAAGCCTTTGCCTTTCTCCGCCTCGGAGCGGGGACCGCCCGCGCCCCGGAGAGGGGCATCTCCCGCCGGCCGGGGAACCGGCTCGCCGCCCCCGGGGCCGGGGCGGGCGCCGCTCCTTTGTTTTCCGCCGCCCGCAGCGCCACGGCGGGCCGGGCGGAGCAGGGGCCGCGATCAGCCCTCCCTCCACGTGCACGCGTGGGCTGCCCGCAGGGGGGGCGCGGGCGGGAGCCGGCGGGTCATTACCTGAGCAGTTGATGCCTTTCCCCTTGCCGCCGCCCTGGCACTCGGAGCCGGGCAGGGGGTGGGAGGCGCGGCCGGCGGGCAGCGCGGAGAGGGCGAGCACCAGGAGGGCCGAGGTGTAGCAGAGCGCCAGCGGGGGTCCCGCCCGCAGCAGCGGCCGGGCGGCGGCCGGGCTCTCTCCCAGCATGGCGAGGGGCGGCCGAGGAGCAGCGCCGGCGGCAACGGGATGGCGGCGGCAGGCCCGCAGCATCAACCGGAGCCCGCGGCGCCGCCCGGGCGGGACCCTCCTTTCTCCGCCGCGCCGGAGCGCACCTTCAGCATCCCCGCCGCAGCGGCCGCACGGACCCGCCGCTGCCGCCGCCGCCCGGGCGCGGGCAGGGCTGTCCCCGCCGGGCCGCGCTCCGTCCGCGCCCGCCCGCCCGCGGAGCCGCCTCGCCCCGGCCGCGCTCCTTTGTGCGCGGCGCCCGGCAGCGCCGCCGCTCCGCCTGCAACAAAGGGAGCGGAGCCGAGAGGCTGCTGCTGCCGCCGCCGCCGCCGCGGAGGGGGAGGAGGAGGAGGAGGGAGAGAGAGAGAAGGGGGAGGAAGCACACGTGATGGCAGCCCCCTCCCCCGGGACCGGAGGGGAGGTGAGGGGCTTCTCCTCGCTCGGCGGGCAGGGCGAGCGGCGGCGGCAGCGCCCGCCCTCACGGCGGGGCCGCCCCCGCGGGGAGCGGGGTCCCGGGGCGGGCCGGGCCGGTAGCGGGCACGGGCGACAGCGTGCGGGGACAGCACCGATGGGCGAAGGGAGCAGAGAGGTCCCCAGGGGAGTCGAGGAAGGAGGACCGCTGGCACAGCGTTTGTCACTGTCCGGGATGGTTTTTTATTATTCACTAATAAGCCGGAGTGAGTGGGGTTGGGAAAGAAAGCCAAGAGACCATCTCTTCTATTAATTGTAAGGGCTGCGCTGAATTTTTACTGAACGGAAGCCCGGCATGTACAGAGGGAGCATTTGTACCAGTCCATAAATTAATATGTTTATGGTGTAGGCAGTGAGTTTTGTAACAGAGTGCTTTTACTAGCTACGTGTTTTCCAGTCCCTCACACGGAGACACTTCAGAGGTCAGAAGCACTGCACAGGTAGAAGGTATCAGGCGCACATCTTGAGTGCAGATGCTCGGCAGGTTTCTGTGTAGCTGAAAGCTTTCTGTACAGCAGCGACTGGTTTTACATAGCAAAAGCACAAGACGAAGCTTTACATCCATCGAGATTTTTTCCTGTCTCAGTTGTCATGTTTCATGCAAGTTTTTTAATCCACTGTGCAAACCATTTGTTTTTCAGGAACAAAAGCTGCCTCTTTCCTTGATCTCTCTGCCTCTACACACCGCTGATGGGCTGTAAGGTGCAGAGCTTGTGTGAGATGATCTGGCTTGCACTAAGGCATAGCTCTTGTCTGAGGAGACCTTTGAGTAATTTGTTAACCAGAGTGGTCAAGAGCAAGGCCATAAATCCAGGAGTAAGCTTTGAGGAGGCACAATGATTGTTTAAATACAGCAATGAAGATGAAGTCCTGTATTACTGAGAGAGCAATTTCTTTTTGACACAGGAATTCAGCACTGGCTGCCTCTGCCAAGTGAATGTTCTGTGATTACTTGGTGATGCTAGATGTGAGAAGAGTTCTGCTCCTCAGTAAGGTGGGGCACCTTAACTCAAATAGAACTGGTTCTGATGAAACTGGGCTGCTGAGGTACACTGGCCAAGATGTTCAAAGCTCTCTAGGTTTGTGTGCTGCTGTCTGGTTTGCTAAGCAGATAAACCTTTGGGATCTTTGGGTCACGGGACTGGCACAGATGTTTTGAAGGTAGTATTTTGCTGTTGTAGAAGCAAATGCTCTGTATAACTCCTTCCATAAACACATCTAGATCCATCTTACACTAAATATGCTGTTTTTCTGTACCTCTTGCTGAAGGGCTGGACCAGAGCAGCCCTCATCTCAAACGTATTCAAGACCAGTTCATACTCATTTGTCCTTGTCCAGTTCCAGTGTTCCAGTTAGTCGTTTCTCCTTTTCTTGCATCTAAATCTGTAATACATTTATAGGCAGTAGTCATAGCCACTCTTTGCTGGGCTAACCTATCAGTACATTTTATTAGTCTCCTCCTATAAGACACAGCCTTTGTAACTCAGATTTTACTGCATTAGATAAAGTTTGGTTTCAGCTCTCTTCACCGTAGCTGCAGTTTATAAGAGCTTTTCACAAACTATTGCCAGTCTCTGCAATGGAGGTAGTCTCTCCTCATTTCTTCCAAAATTACCTTTCTAATACAACCAATCTGCTTTTTATATGACTGAATCTCACTGATGGTTCAGGTCATGCTATGAGTGACAAATACAGGCTACTCCTCGTATTTGTCATTTACAGTCCATAAAAATAACAATAATGCTTTTTATAAATGTCTAAGTGAATGACTGTATCTTTTCCATTGTTGCATTTCATCCCATTTCTTTTATTCCAGTCCTCAAGATTACATAGTCATCTTCTCCGTGTTTTCTGAACCTTCTTTCTACTAACAGTTTTTGTGCCCACTTCCACATCTAAAATAATGAAAAAATACACAAATACAAACTAGAGGTCTCAGACCAAATTTTATCAGTACTCTCCCAGTTCAAACATCCTTCTTCCAGGGCGGTGGGTAGTCCCCTGCAGGGAGTTCCCAAAAGAATTTACAACTTTGTATCTGTTCCCCATGTCTTTCAGCTTAGACAGGCAAACTATATGCTGGGCTCGTAGGACGGTTTTTCATGGAAGGGACCTTAGCTACCATCTAGTTCCAACCCTCCTGCTGTGGGCAGGGACACCTTCCACTAGACCTGGTGGCTCAAAGCCCCATCTAGCTTTGTTGCAGCCACGAGGCCTGAGAAGCCTCTCTGGGGATCAGTTGCCCAAAGACAAAGAAATGCCTAGTCATGGTGACTGGACCAAATAACCCCTCCTGCCCTCGGACCCTCTCTTATCTCCCTGTAAGACAATAGGTCACTTTGTACCCCGACTCATACCATTGGACCATTTCTCCAAACCTTGGTACCCTATATAAACCCCACTTTTGCCCAGTTCAGTGGAAGAGCTGTCCCTGAAACCCTTCGCAGAGGATGTCAATAAAGACTCATTTGTGGAACCTCATACAGAGCTTCTCCTCTCTCTCCCTGTGTCTGCTGGAGGCACTTAGCAAGCTCATGAGCTGAAAATCACTAATAGAGCTGAACCTGCAAAGAGCTGAAATCATTGATAGCTGAGCTTGCTAAGTATTGCCTGTGCCTGGGAGCTTTGCCCGAGGTACTTGGACAGGAGGTACTTAGCGGTACCCTCTATCCAGGAATACCTACAGCAGCCAGGGTGGGACTGATCTTGAAGCTCCAGGAAGGCTAAACAGCTTGAACACTTCTAGGAATGGGACATCCACACGCTCTTGCAGTTTGAAGTTGCTGCTCTTTGTCCTATCCATACCAACCCTTGTAACAAGACCCTCTCCAGCTTTCTTGTAGGCCCCTTTCAGATCCTGAAAGGGTGCTACAAGCTCTTCCTGGAGCCTTCTCTTCTCCAGGCTGAATAACTCTAATTTAACCTGTCATAGAGGAGGTGCTGCAACTCTCTTATCATCTCTGTGTCTCTTTTCTGTGCATGCTCCAAGTCCACATCATTATCTTGGAGGCCCCAGAGCTGGCCACTGTATTCCAGGTGGGATTTCACAGGAATGGAGTAGAGAGGGAGCGTTACCTCCCTTGATCTGCTGGCCACGCTGATTTTGATGCAGCCCAGAACACATTCGGCTTTCTGGGCTGCAAATGCACATTGCTGGCTCAGGTTGTGCCTCTCATCCACCAACACCCCCAAATTCTTCTCCCCGTGTTCTCAATCCATTCTCTGCCTGAATTTGTTTGGGATTGTCCTGATCCAGGGACAATGCTTTGCCTCATTGAGCTTCATGAGGTTCAAGCAGTTCCACCTCTCAAGCCTGTCCAGGTCCCTCTGGAGTGGCATTCCTTCCCACAGCTTGGTGACATTGGCAGACTTGCTGAGGGCGCTCTCAATCCCACTGTCCTTGTCACCAACAAAGATGTTAAACAGCTCCAGTCCCAATACTCACCCCTGAAAACATCACTCGTCACTGGACTCCAGTTGGGCATTGAGCCATTGACTGCAATCCTTTGGATGTGACAACCCAGCCAATTTCTTATACCCTGAGTGGTCCATCCATCAAAATATGTCTCTCCAATGTAGTGACAAGGATGCTGGGCAGGACAGTGTCAAATGCTCTGCACAAGTCCAGATAGCTGATGTCAGTTGCTATTCCCTTATCCACCACTGCTGTAACTCCATTGTGGAGGGACACCAAATTTGTCAGGCATGATTTGCCCTTAGTGTGAAAGCTTTTAACAAGTCCACATAGACTGTAAGTAAAACTTACGGGATTTGGTTCTGGCTTTGTGCTGTTGTTATTTTTTGACTCCTGGGATGAATGACATGCCATTTTTTATCTAGAAAAGCCACATCTGAGCAGTGCTATCTGTCTGGAAGCATCTCTAGCTAGTTTAGTGAGTGATACAGTCATGGTTGATTGGCAAATTCACACTATGCCAGCTGGGTATTCATTTCTATTCTTTTCTCTGATATATGTATTAAAAAACCCCTAAACACGTTCCTGCTAGCTTTAAAAGCAAAAGAATTCAGAGAGAATTTGAGCAAGCTGCTTCTGCAGTGCAAATTGTTGCAGACAGAAGGAATACCACACCAACAAAATGACAGATCTGGTGTGTTTTGGGATCACACTAAACTCTGCCACATTTGGTAACTTCCATCTTTGGCACTTAAATGTAACTTTATTGCAATTATCCAACAATTTCACTTTTGCTCACCTCCAACTGCTCCTCTGTGGAAGTAGGAAGCTATACAGATTGTTGAAAATTGTCAGCTTTGGTGAACTCTTGAATACCCCCAGCAGTTTTTAAGTCCCTTGCTGATGCACACACAATTTCTGCCCTCCTCCCCCCTGATTTTTCTCCTGTAGTTGTAGAAATGAAGATGTACTACCAAAGGGAAGCAGGGAATATGAACAGAGAGGAGCTGCCAGAGGAGCAAGAGTGATTTCATTTGCCAGAGATCTGGATACAATACAGATACACTTAATTGTGAAAGCACCATTTTATTTTGTCTTGGAGAGCAAAGATCTATAATTTAGCAAAGCCATCAAAGTGTTGTTTGGAGCCCCCTGCAGCCTTGTACATCAGACAGTAGAATCATGCTCTTGCCAGGTATTTTGCAAGAGAATTGTACTTATTAGTCTCAACTTTCCTTCTTACCCGAGAAAACCTCTTCCCAACTCCTGTACTTGTAAAGAAAACGTCAAAAACATTAGGAGTATGAACTGGAACAGTTTTCACAGAATCAAAGAAACACAAAAATGTTGAGGTTGGAAGTGACTTCTAAAGGTCATCTTGTCCAACTCACCATGTTCAAGCAGGACTACCCATTGCTCAGAACTGTGTCCAAATGGTTTTTTAATATTTCCAAGGATGGACACTCCAAAATCTCCCTAGGCAACCTGTGCCAGTGCTTGATCACCCTCACAGTGAAAATGTGTTTCGTGATGTTCAGAGAGAACCTCCTGTGTTTCATGCCCATTGCCTCTGGTTTTAAATCAAAGACATCTAATGAAATCTGGAATCAGCCTCAACAAAACACTTTGGAGTTCTCTCATACAAACTATTTCACTTTTGTTACTTGATCAAAAGTACTCAGTTTATCCAACCAATAGTTGAACTTATTTATCTGTCTCTATTAGGGGTTTGTGCTCAAAATCTCAAATGACACCTACCTAAATCTGCCACCTTCAGTATTTGCAATTTGGATAATACAAATACGTATCTTCAGTATACAGTCCCACCGCATTCTGATAAAAGAAAATGAGTACAAAACCAGTAAAGAACCAGGTGGCACTGGCTACATCATTTAGTTTCCTACATAGCTCATTAGCTATTGTACTTTGTATTTAATTTAATTTTTTTTCAGCACCACAGAATATTTTCTGTGTTAATCCTGAGTTCTTCAGCAATCAGATGCATGGCCCAGGATTTACAATGATGTCAGGTTTGGGAGTCTATCCAGCAGACCCTGCACAGGTTGTTCTTGCCACACTTGCCATGCAAACATAACTGTGGAGAGGTTCTCTTGCCTGGAAGGCTCCCAGCTGAACAGAAGGAGTGTTTAGCATAGTACTCTCTTGCTCCTTTCCATCCAGGACTAAATATGTGGCACCAGTCTCAGATCAATGGTTACCCTCTGTCAAAGTTTCACATGTCTAAATTTTGGTCCAGGTGCTTGATCAAGTGATCAAAGCTATAGTGGGGGGGTGGAAAAAAGCCAGTTTAGGCCAAACTGAATTTGCTGTCACAGTAATGATGACAGAGTGAGAGGAGGGCAAGAGCTCAATGAAATTGGGCTTGATGTTGCCTCTCCTAAGAGCTGGTAAAGAGAAGGCTGGTTATTACTTGTGCCTTTTCCCTGCCCATGTAACTTCATCAATGCTCTGGGGCACGCAACACAGGCAGTGATGCAGTGGCCATTTTACTGCCAGCACCCCCAGCACCCTGCTGCCCTGTTCAGCTGTGTCCTTTTCCAGTGCACAAAGCTGCCTCAATGTCTCACCAATTTCTGAGGCAGCAATGTGCTCAGGCTGGTTATTATTGGGAAGCTGGGAACTCTTTGCCTTGTACTGTGCCACTCTGTTTTGCATTTTCTACCCCACTCTTGTAGTTCTTCTCTACTCCCCTCCTTTTATTTTTATCTTTAATTTTTCAGGTGTTTCCCTAGATTTTATGCTTTTCTCTTTTCCCTTTACTATGGTGCCAGATCTGTTTCTCTTCTTGCAGTTGTTTTGCCTCTTCTTTCCCAGAATATCTTTATTCAGTCAAAAGGCATGACTAAAAGCCCATTTGGGTCAATAAGATGATTTTTAAGAACCAGGCTGGATATATATTTATTCTTATTGAATTTCCTGTCACAGTGTCCCCATGAGTCAAGAAATATTACAGAGCCCACTTTGCTGCTAGGGAAAAAAGGACAGCGAGAGATTTCTTTTTCTAGCAGCAACCATGGGACACAAAGGATTCTGTACCCACTGCAAAACAAAATCCTTACTTTTCAAAACCCCATTTCAAGCACATGCTTCTCCAGCACTCTTGAGTTCCTCCCAAACTCCAACACCTTCTGCTGACATTTACTCAGAGTGGTGTGGCAGGAACAGTAGGGGAAGCTTCAAACCATTCTCAGGATTGGCACAAATTTGTTTGCCCATATCACTTGTTCTCAGTCATCTATTCCAAACAATTTTTCTTCTTGTTTGGCTTATGTAATAAAATATGAGCTGTCACTTAGCACCTTCACATCTTTTAATCTTTCCTAACGAATCAATTCTTTAGTACATTTACCAGCTTGTTACCCTTTTCTCAGTTTCTTTTAATCTGCTGATGTCTCTCTTCTTCAAATACTTCCAGAATAACTGTTGATCAGTAAAAGTGATTTCCGGAAGCTGTTAAATGCTTATGTTATTGATCAAGCTGTTTTGGT
This sequence comes from Prinia subflava, assembly GCF_021018805.1. NCBI lineage: Eukaryota > Metazoa > Chordata > Aves > Passeriformes > Cisticolidae > Prinia > Prinia subflava. The sequence continues at coordinate 62,027,089 of NC_086247.1, forward strand.
TGTTTGTTAGTGAATTCCCAGCACAGTAACCTGTATTTGCCTGGGTATACCAGGAAGGTCATGCCTGACTCAGTTCTGCAGAGTTTCCACTGTGTTCATAAATTCATGACAATTTTTCAATCCTGCTTTTAGCTTTTGGCATCCTCAAAGGCAAAAATATAAAATATTTCATTCAACTTGATCTCCATTGCCCCACAAGCTCTCTATATTGTGCATCAGATGGATATTCAGTTTGCTTTAAGTTTAATCTGCAGTTAATGAGTACTAGGGCTCTTGCCAATTATACTCCTTGCTTTGAGAATACCCTTCACATTGTTATCTGCAATTCTTAATCAAAATGCAAAAGCAGATTAAAGAATGACATGTTTTATGCTGTGTTTAATTGTCCCCAATGACTGGATTTAGCAGTCCATTATATGGTAAAATATTCTCAAACATTTTTGTCAAGGGCTTCTCTAATGTCAGTTTTATTTTGTTTTAATTTTTGCTGCAGAAACACCCAAATGGATGCAGCATACAGTTTGTCAGCCCACTGAAGTCATATAGAAAGGGACTATTACTACCCTGTGCTTGTGACAATGTGTAATTCAGAATTACATAAGCTTGTCTTTATCGTTATATTTCATTGCATTTCTCAGTCTAATTTTCTCCAGCCTTCTGCTGTTCTCATACCCTGGTTTTGCATAACTTTTCAAAGTTTATTAACCATTTTCATCATGCTGTACATTGATTTCTATCATCATCCAGTTAGCCTTCTTAAGCATAGCCATATGCATTGTTATGAACAGCTATATTTCTCACCCTGGTATCATTACCAAACAGCCCAAACTTAATTTTCTTAGTTATTTTAATGTTTCAACAACACAGACAGATTGCATTGTTCTTGATCCACATTATATATAATGTTTACAAGCACAAAAGCAATTACATTATCATTATGTTAATATGTAACAATGTACTTAGAAAAGCAGAACTGTCAAGAAGGGGGAAGAGGAACGGTATATTTTTTAACATAAGCAGTAATTGTGGCATATAAAAGAAGAATTAGACAAGGTGCCAACTCTAACCTAGTGCACATTAAGGTTAGTGAGATACTATGGTCTAGAATAACAACGTGCTTAAATTATGATATATTCTTCTCTTGTTTCTCCACAAAAATTCAGAAAGAACTTCTGAAACTCAAGGAAGCTCAGTATGTGTCCATTAACATAGTAATATGCTTTTTCCAATAGAGCACATTTCTAAGTATTTGCAAGCCCTGACTTATAAATGGGAGGTTTATTGGATTTCCAGAACCTTTTGAAATCTCCTTTGGTGGGTAATAAAGCCAAATGAATACATTTCCAGAGGAACTTGTCTAATATGATTACATTTGTGCCCAGAAATATGAGACTATTATGGATTTAGATTGTCCAGAGAAGCAGCTATCTTGCTCCATGGGTTTCTGTCTGTCTGATGGAAGTTTTCAAGGTAAGAATAAAACCTATTGGGTGAGCTGTCACTCTATGTGACAAGTGACAGCTGATGCACCTTGAATAGGGTGTACCTGGAAACCTGGCATTTTTGGTTTCTGTGTAATAATGTTTTTGTAGTGAACCAGGATGATTTCACAAAGGCTTGCCTTTTTTTTTTAACGTAACTGTACAAAGCATTTCCATCACTTACACAACTGTAATAAAGGTCTGAATCCAGCTTCAATCCTTTTGACAGAGTGATTTAATAAGTAATCTCTTCATATGAATAGTGAAATTTCTACCTGGAAAGATAGGAGATGAATAGAAATGTTTGCAGATAGAGCAGATCTCTTGACTCATTGTAATTACATGATTTCTTTGTAGACATCAGTGTGTCCCATCCCAGCTTCCACTCAAGAAAGGTTGTGTCTCTTTCCCTAGACAGATATATTGCAATGAACATTAATTTGTTTGAAAACAACCTGCTTTTGGCAGATTAAAAGTACTTGCTTATAGACTCAGTTGCTCCTGTGGGATACTCCCACCACAGCTTTGCTGGGTTGCAGTGGCCGAAAGCTGTTCTGCAGACTTCCCAGGCCATCAGCAGGCTGCAGGGCTTTCCCTCTTTGGGCTGCTCTGCCTCCTGGCATGGGCACAGAGGACTCTGCTGTAGGGATGAAACCTCATTGCCAAATCACCTAAGTACCTGGAGTCCCAATAGTCTACTGACATATCCCAGTTTTTCAACTGGAGTGCTAAGGGAGGCTGCCTTTTCCTTTTCAGAGGCATATGACTGGTGTAAACATCCAACATCCAGCGTTGCATATGCTCTTGAGACAGCATTGCTCTGTCTTTAATGGGTGGGGTTGTTTTGTAGAAAATATGGACAGCATTAGGGTGCAGATTCAGTAGGTACTGCAGCACAGTCTTAATTGCACACAGTTTTTGAATGTGGAATCTTGTCTGTATCACGGGATGTTTCTAAGCTTGAAAGGTTCAAATAAGTCCTTCCCCCTGCCCAAGGATATGTGTTTTGTTCGGGAAGTGGCACTAATTGCTTGTAAGTAGGGAGCAAGCTAAATTGTCTGAAATACATCAATCAATATGAAAGCACCAGCTAAAACTATTAAGAGAGATGCACTCCATCTTACACAGAGAGACATTATATGACTATCGTGCAGCCCCAAGAGATGGCACAAAATGTTATTTAGATTTGATTATTTCCTCCCTCCCCAAAAGACATGATGTTGTGGATACTGATGTGAGTCATAGTTAACTTCCAGAATAACATTAATCCCTTTGTTCTTCATCAAGTCATGCATGCTATGCTGATGCTTGAGATGATGAAAGGAGTTTTCGTTCACAAGACCCTCAACTTGCTGCACTTCTTCCTTTCACAAAGAGAAAAATGGAATTGCATCAGAGCCACAAAATGTGCAAATTGCTCTAAAAAGACATATTTTACCAAAGCTCTTTTCATGCTTGCTGTCGTGGTCTGTAGTGGACTTATTGTTGACACAGCTCTGGATATTTATATTCCTTCAGGAACAGCACAACATGATTCTGAATGTCGTGTGGAGCTTGACAATAGGATTGCTACCAAAGGAAATAGAACTTGTTCTGAACCATGTTCTGAATTTCAATCTGCACACTGAACTTTCACAAGAAGGCTGATGGGAAGTGAGGAATAAGATGCTTTTGATAATTGAGCTGAATTTTATGGAGCATTTTTTAAAACTTGTATTGATTAGTGACCAGTATTACTGAGATAACTCATTTCTAAAAGAATGTTTAAGTGAATTTGTAGTAATGATGTGGCGTCTAATCTGCTTTTAAGACTCCATTCTTGGAGTAAGAAATGTTTCTGTTTATTCAGCGTAATGTTTTAAATTGAGCAAGAGGACATATATTACAATTTTTCAGTTCAATTTTCTCTCTGTCATTTGAGGTGTTTGAAATGTGCAACATCTATATTACTTGTGTGCATTATTTTGAAATACATTTTAGCATGCAGGAAAGTGTGTTTTCCAGATGGATGTATCAGGTGTTTTGGTTCCAGTGCCCCCAGAGATGAACCTGGCATGCACTGCTGGGGATAAGGGCTCTTGCTTGAAATAACTTCCTACACATACCATCTTTTCACATTATACCCCCTTCTAGCAGGAGTCTATCCCTGGGAACAAATGGTGGAAGGGCTGTTAAATTCTCCTTAAGCTGCACAAGATCACAGTTTCTCTGGCATGGCTGCTGCTGGATGAGCTAAGAGCCAAATCTGGTCAGTATAACTGTGTAAAGGGTTAAACTCTTCTCACATTAAGAAACAAGGCGCTTTGAATTTGCCCTCCAGACTGCACAGCACCTTTCACAGCCTCAACATACAGAAGTCTCTCACATGACCAGGATGGGATTTTTTTATCCAGGTCTTCACTTCCTCTTCCAGGACAAGATCCATAATTTGAGGTTATGCTGATCACCCACTGACAATTGTGAAAGGACAAGCTTGCTACCAAGAAAACTAAAAAGGACAAATCAGTGTGCATGTCTAGGAGGTGGATTTGATGTCCTTCACTTTTCCCTAGGCACCACTAGGCAGGAATAAAATCCAGCTTCTGTTTGCCTTCTGGGAACCTGGAGTACCTGGAGCTGTCAAAGCCACATCCTGCACTGCCCTCCTGAAAACCCTCTCTGCAAGACAGACAGAGAAAAAGAAAACTTCATCTGTCATGCACAACTTCATTTTTGGAGTTGGGAAGAGTCTGAAATCTCCTCAGTGGGGAGCCTAGCAGATCTCCCCACTCATCTGAGACCTGGAGATGGCACAGCTGGCATGGCAAGAAGCACCACAGCTGATGCTTCTTACCAGAGCCACAGGTTCAGACAACCTAATTTGTCACATCTCTGATTTATTTTAGTGTACAATTGAAATGAAAGATGCTGAACTGTGAGGAACATTGTAGTCATAGTGATGATGAACAGCACAAGTGCACTTGAGCATGTATTTTATTAGAGAACTATTGCTGTAGGTTTGTTATTTGCAGACCAACTCCTGTAGGCTATAAACTCTCTTAAAATATCACTGTCCTGGTGGTGGGGGTTTTTTTTTAACATTATTGTAAGATTAAAAGGTTTCAGTTTGAAAAATCTTGCCCCAACTAACACTTATGTGGACTTGGCTTTAGGTTTTTTAAAAAGATGATAAAACTATCCCTTTGAAGAAAACGTTTGTTTCTCTTAAGCATTTAGATGCTGAGTTGAAAAGCAACTTACAAATACCTATGATACATAACTAACAATCCAACATGATTCTATCATACGTGCTTAGACATCTAAGAAGAAAACAATACAGATAATTTGCTTCCATCTTCTATAGACTATTGTGAGAGAAAGAGAAAAAGGCTCCTGTTAATTTATGATATCTGGGAGAAATGATGTGTGACATGCCTTCCCAAGAAAGGATTAGAAGTAAGTTATTAATAAACTAATTTTTATTTTTCATTCAAAAAGTTCTTATTTTTAGGGCTAGACAAATGAACACACATTTCTGATATTAAAAAGGCATTTTTCCACTAGGAGAGAGAAATAAAGTAATCCAGCATTACAACAGCATGATGTTGCTATTTCAAATATCTTATTATCAGTTTGAGCTATCTGACTAATGAGATACAGCAAGAGCTATGTTAAAAATAGGTAAATTTTAAATATTATAAAAATGCAATTAGAAAAGGAAATATAATATGCAATTAGGAGGTATTTAATATATATAAAAGATATAAAAAATAGGTTCTCCTCATACAGAGGCTCAAAGACTTATTTATAAATTTGTCAACTCATAAAATACAAAAGGCCAGTCTCATCTAGGAAAAATCATGCTGCATTTGGAGATACTGTGCTGTCCTTATCAATGTCCTGGCTAGGTCCAGACTGGGATCTACTAACCATTGTTTGTTCATCCATCTAGTGTATAGATTTTGCATATTGACACGCAGACTACTTTAGAAAACTGAACTTGGAAGAGTAGAAACAAGGAAACTGAGGAATGACAACTGGAAGTTTAGGTAAGTCCTCAGACTAGGGTATGTCTGGTAATTTTTCACTAATGCCTCCAAATGCTCTGGAATCTAAAGGAGGCTCATGCTTGAGAGAGCCCAGCATCCAGCAGTTTCCACTTTTGGGCTCTCTGGAGAGCCTCTCTGCCTATTTTTGGGGTCTAAATGTCGACAGCTTGCCAAAGTCTCCTTAAAAATCCAGTGCTCAGAGTCTGCTTCACTTAAAATAAAAGCTGTGACAATGACCACTCTAATTCACAGAGACATGCAACCTCTGTTGCAGCATCTTTCCACCACCCCTCAATTGCTCCTAACTTTGGTAATTTATTCTGGGTAGAAATGTTCCAATTATGGTTTCAGCACAGCAACATTTTCTTTTGAAGTGAAACTCCAAGCTCGGTTGTGTTATTTTAAACTCTGCATGGTAAGGCACAAAGTAGTGAGCTCTTTATTTAAAACAACCAGCATTTTTTCATTAAAAAATGGCTTCTAGCAGTATTTAAGTAACTGAGCTTTCTCCGTGATTCATTGTTTGGTGCCAGAGTTGGCCTTGATTAAAAAACCAGGATCCCTTTTTTGGCTTTATAAAAACCAGTAATGGCCAAGTTAACAATTTCCAGGCCCTTTCCCCTTCCACATGTAATTTGTTTTGTCCAACCTGAAAAACAGACAAAATATCTTAAAACGCTAGAAAAGCACTTTTGTACTGTTCCAGCACTTCAAAACAGCATTGTGCATGGAGGAAGGAGAGATGCCAAATAATCATCATCCTTTGCCATTTCAAAGTACACAAATATTCCTTGCTTGATAGGATGTGTGCCCCAAATTGACTGCACAGTTACCTGCTCACTTCACAGAGCCCACAAATTCTCAAAGTCACATCTGAAGATGCAGAGATAAAAACTTGGCAATAAATTGCCAAGGTCAAGCAAGGTCACCACAACGCCTGTGTTCACATTAGCAGGCACTGCAGCCAGCAAGAGGAGATCTGTAAAGCAGCTGGTTCTGAGGACCTTTCATCTTTGTAATATGTATTTTAGGATGTCTTCCTTCAGCCAGGTTAAAGTTGCTCCCAGGAGCACCACACCTATTGGCATCTGGACTGCAGCTTCCAGTTTAGTTTTATGGAAAAGGAATCAAGTTCATGTGTTCAGGGAGCCCTCCATAGTGGAATCAAGCAGGACCATTAAGAAGGACTGGGAGATGCACTCTGGGACTGTGCTCCTGATCCAAACTCAACAAGGTAGATACACCCAAAAGAGAGTAAGTGTCTGCATTTCCTGTGTCTGGAAGGTGTCATTTCTGTGCAGGAGGGTTTGCTGCCTTCTGATCCACAGAGAGCTGTGCTTCCAGGAAGAAGATGATGAAAATACAATGCTGAGTGAAGAGTTGCTGATCTGTGGTTTCCACGTTGTATTGAAGTGCTGCGCAGATATGAAGAAATAAAGAGAGGAGAAGGCTAACCTGCTGATGTTTACTAACAATCACAATAGCTTAAATTATACCAGTATAGACATTTGCTTTACTCATCTAATATTTATTAAAAATGCGATGTGTGAACCCACAGAAAGCAAATGGCAGAGTTTGTGAGCTTTGCTCTGCTTTGAAGGCAATGGTAGAAAAGGCCCAGTGTACTGCTATGCATTTACAGAACACTGTTATTGATCACCTTACAATGTAGAATTGCACCACACAGTTGTATCAATTGATGTTTAAAGAGTTGTTTTGCCGGGCCTGATCATCATATTTCCATTGAAGACAAAGTCCAGCTGACAGGAAGCACAAATGCACAGCAGCTGCAGCTGTGGCTAAACCCTCCTTTCATTTTGAACTGTTTCAACACCCCTCACCCCAAGCTCTGTTTCCAAGATCACACAAGCCGGACCCTGACAAAAAAGAGCACTGTCTAGAGAACCAGCATTTATCAGTCACCATAAAAAGTGTATCTGAAGTGGAAGTTCTCTTTCACTTGAAGCAAAAGTTTTCACAGCCTAGTGCAACTCCTCACTAATGACTCTGGCTGATACTGTGAGATGCTAATTATAAAAATGCTTATGTGATGCACTCATTTTGTACTAAGATTGCAAAAATAAGTAGATATATTCTTGAAAGGTCTGCTCATACAGGGGATGAATGACATGAAGTCAGCCACCCACCCCCTACATAAACTTTAATTTTTACATTTGTCTGTAGAGTGTAATCCTGGATAAACAGTTTCTTTCTTTCACTTTCTCTCTCTGCCCTTGAACTTTTTCAGTTGTAGGGCTCAAACACTGAAGTCCATTTATTATTTATCTTACCGTGGCACTTTGGGAGAGAAGCACAGCCTTTCATTTAAGCCCCCGAAAAACAGCACAAAAACATTTCAAGCAGAAATCAGTTGCTTGTTTTCGTCGCTTTTGGGGTGTTTTGGCCTTTCAGGGTTTTAGCAGAGCAATTGTCAATGTAGTTTAGCAACTCTCTCTTCATGCTGGCAATATCTTATCTGAGCCAGTTTTAAGCTTTGCTAATTTTTCAGGTAGTACTTTACCATACAGACAAAAAAATCTTATCTTGGTTTTGACAATATATCTATGGGATGATTATAAAATCCTGCAGATGTGCAGGACAACCCATTTTTCCCCCCATGTTAACTCCTTTTTTCAGTTGTGTGCCAGGCCACGACACAAATATCAACACTTCTCTGCTTCCAGCTTCCAAAAAAGTTTTTGAATTTGACTTTTCAGATCATATTTGAACTTCATTAGGCTCTTACATAGGGGCTGCATAAGTTATTTAATACCCATATTAAGGTAACTTACTTATCTTAAATTGATCAACTTCAGGTAATTTTGAGTTTTACTTATGGATTGTAGGCTACTTGGGCTATCACACGCGAGTTAAAAATGCAGTAATACCAGAGAATTGAGAAGAAACTGAAGACATGTGCAGGGTGCAGGTGCCCAGGTGCTGGTGGTGGGGGCTTCAGGGACCTCTGTGATGGGTGGCCAGGGCTGCTCCGTGCTGGACACAGCCCTTTCCAGCCAGCTCCAATGGCCCCACCACACGGCACGGCTGCGCCCTCTGGCTAAGGTGGTGGTGCCTTGAGGAAAATGTATTTTAAAAAGAGTAAAATGCTGCCTGGCAGTGAGGGGTGAGAAAAAATGTAAGAGAAATAACCCTGGGGGAGAGCTGAAGGAGGAGGAGGTACCAAGTGCCTGAGCAGACACCTCTGCAGCCCCTGGGGACGACCACAGGGGAGCAGATGTTTGCCTGCAGTGCACAGAGAGGGCAGTGCTGGAGCAGGTATCCACCCTGCAACACCTGGAGCACCCCGTGCCACAGCACATGGATGTTTCCTGAGGGAACTGTGGTCCATGGAGAGCCCACACTGGAGCTGGTGTGTCCTAAAGGACTGCAGGAAGGACCTCACTCTGCAGCAAGGAGACTGTGTGAGGAGGAAGGAGTGACAGAGAGGAAGACTTATGGACTGACTGCAGCCCTCATTCCCTGTCCTCCTGTGCTGCTTGGAGTTGAGGGGAAGGGATAGAATTCAGAGATGAAGGGGCAAAGTTGACCCTGGAAAGAAGGGGTGGGGGGAGAATTGTAGTTTTTTTCTTTGTTTCTCAGCATCCAAATCTATTTTATTGGTGATAAATTAAATTAATCTCCCCCGAGTTGCCTGGTTTGCTTGTGATAACTGGTAAGTGATCTCCCTGTCCTTGTCTTGACACATGAGTTATTTCAATCTAATATTTTCCCCATCCTTTTGAGCAGGGGGAGTGAAAGATCTGTTGACTGTGTGACTGACAGCCCCCCAAGGTCAACTCACCACAGCTAGAAAGCATCTCTGTCTGACTGGAAGGGAGCAGTCAGAAAATTTTAGGGAGCTGAGACCTAAATCATATGCTGTCATGAAACCTAATGCCTTCTGAGTTCATGGGAGTTTGATGTTGTCTTGAGACTATGCCTGGAAATACAGGCATGCTCTAAAATCCAGTCTCTGCTCTCTGCAGAGCATGTTATGTATTTTAAGGTGAAACAAAGAATACTTTAAGCTGACCAACAGAGGCTCAGTTACAAGACTTACTGTTTCTTATAATATGCACTGTGAAAAATCTCAAGGAACCAAAGGGGGAAAGCTTGCAAAACCCTTGGTGGGATCAGTCAGTTTCCAGCTGAACTGAACTTTAGGTAAGCTATTTCCATTCTTCTGTGACAGAAAGTCTCATTGGTGGCTGACAAGATTTGTGACTTTGTGAAAAATTCAAGAGCAATCCCTCTGCCAGGACTCTGTGGACATGATGGCAGATGGACAGAGCTGGAACAGAGGTTGCTCAGTAAATCCTCAGCAGCAGGGGGAAGGGAGCCAGCAAGCACCAGACCCCTGGAGGATCCAGCTGTACAGCAAGCCCACCACAATTCCTCAGCAAATCCTCTGCTTGCCTTCCGTTTGTGACTTCTCCTGTAGTTTCTGCCTCTCACCATCCCCAAGTAAGCAGTATACATCCTGTAATTGCTGCCTTTATTCCAAGGTCTTATGAGGTTCAGACTCAGATTTTAATTACCACACACAGAAAATGTGTTTGCATTTGTTTGCTTATATTATACTTGATAGTGTTTCATCTGTGCTGGAAACCCAACTTTTCTATCAGTAGGATAGTTCTGAATCCTCAATGCTGAGTCAGAAATATTGCACTTCTTATATATGAGTCATCATCAATTTTATCATTTTAGATCAAAAGAACGCAAGCCCATCTGGATTTTGTGGCTTCTGTGATGTACAGAATTATAATAAATCTGGAGTCAGTTTATGCACATACTTTAAGAAAGTTGTGGAGGTTTCTGAAGGTTCTAGGTCATATGAGATGCAACTTTCTTCAACTGTTTCCATCTTCATATTTTAGAAACTTGTACTTGTGAATAATTCTACTTAAATTAATTCTACCCCAGCCAAAACAGCACAGCCTTTTATCCACTTTTATATGAAATGTCAATCATCTCTGCTTTCAATGGAGGAAACTTAAAAAACCTTCTGTGGACTGACACAACTTTGTAAGATTGTCCTCCTTTTTTTATCTGAAACAAAGTCACTTAACCTGAAAATGTAGGTGTGTATCATATGTTTTGGGAACTGACACATAACAACACAAACATATTTCATATGCAGAGATATAGTTATATTTTCCTATCCACATGCAAGTTGTACATATTTTGCTTACAGACTAAGGCAGTATTCATCTTAAGAAATGAGAATGTAATATGAAATCAATAAAAAGTATGTAAAGATTATTGATATCTGAGGTTAAATTTTGACTACAACCAATTACTTCTCAACAACAGTGGCCCTTCCACATATTTCTTAAAGAGAACAGGGCAAGCAGGCTAGAACTAGTAAATAAAATAATTTTAAAAATCACTCATATTTTTATTCTGGATCAGTATCAATTGCTGGTGCCAGAAAATCACATTACAATTAACTTTTCTCTAATGGATGTCATTGCAGAGAGAAATTTTATACACATTTCCAGGTTTGGGGTGGGTTTTTTTCTAATTGTCATGACATTCAGAATTTAAATACAGGAAATTTTATTGCATAGATGCACAAGTTGTTGCTGACTGCCATTTCAGCTGCCTAAGTAAAGACTGTAGTTTCCCAGGGCTCAGCTGGCAATTAGTACCAGAATTACATTTAAGTATTCTTACAACTACACTGGCAATTTACATCAGCTCTGCAAACCATTTCACATGCTGCTAAGGCATTTCTTTTCCATGTCACTCCTTAGTCATAATCCATATCATTCTTCTGATCCTTGGAACTGTTTTATTTCTGCCAATTGTTCTAGCTTCTCCTCTTGACCCCAGTCCTGGTAGTGGACAGAGGAGAAGAAGTGGAGCGCTGAGATCCAGTGGTGCCTGATATTGCCACTTTACCAGTCATGTGGTGCATGATAATTTGGCTTGACAATAAAGAAAGCTGTGTGGACATATGAAGAAAATCTCTCCTGGTAACTGCCCAGGGGCACATTCCTACCCTAGAGTAGATGTGATATGCTTTTACAAAGAGACAAACCATCTCTGGTTTGCCATGAGGAAATAATGTGGACCAGGGTCACTGTTATGGAGCAGCTGATGCATAATAATTTCTTGTCCTTCAGCAAGGTACTCCTGGAACTGTAATCTTCCCTCTCAAGTACAGCAGCTGCCAATTCCCACAAACATCAGCAGAACTCCCTGCAGCAACTGTCTCTATACTGATACCTGCACTTCTGCTTGTAGTAATGGGGCAGGAAGCTGAAATGGAGAGAGCAGGCTTGCTGGCACGTGGGGGAAGGTGGGGAGGGGACAGAAAGTGGAGTTTTGGATGTGTAAAATGGAAGAGGAGGCTATGAGGGAAGGAATATGTGGTAAAGAATAATAAAGGACCCTTGGGGGTTGGAAATGGTGAAGTGGTAGCATGCAGTTGGAAAACAGGGTTTGGTGGATGCACTGCAGAGTGATATAGACTGATATGGCTTCTGATAGCCAGAGAGGTTGGAAAGGGATACAACAGCTTTAGAGCTGGGATCAGAGCTGACAGTAACAGCGGGGTGTTGTCAGGCATGTACGTAGGGGACTAATCAGCTGGAAATAAAAGTAACTCAGAATCCCATACATTTTAGAAAACAGATCTTACATCTGCAGACAAAACTGAAGCAATGCAGACCCATCCTGGTATCTAGAACACTGTTTGGGGAGTCAGGGTCTTCCACACACTCTCCCATGCAGCGTAGCTGTGCAACCTTGCTACAAAGTACTCTAGGATGGTGTTGCTCTGGTTTTTCCAAGGTTTTTTTAAGCCTTCTACTCGTTCATAAGATGGAGTCAGTTCTTTAGTTTCTGTACAACATTAAGGGTCACTATTTCACTTTCTCACACTTTAGAATAAAACCAACCTTTCTTGTTTTTGTTCACTGTTCTTTGTTTACATATTTCTAGCCTGAAAATAATGTTGGTTGACAGCTAGTCTGGCCAGTGGGATAAAGGGGTAGTAGCTCCAGAAGCCAATCCGCAACCAGACCCACAAATGTATAAAAATGAAAAAATTAACCAGTTCAGCTCTTTTTGGGGAGCAGCTTTTCACTGCAGACCTCTTGCCTCCGTGTGGTTTTTTGCATGCCGTATTCACAGGATGGGACCTTCTTGCTCCCTTTTGTTTCCCGCTGTTTAAATTTGCACTGAACAATTACACACGTCCTGGCCAAGGAGAACATTCTAGCCACAGAAAAGACAAGTTACCCACTGTCAGCCAGAGCAGGATACTGCATTCTGGTCTTCCGTCTCTCTTCTGTGGATCATTACATTTTTGGTGTTCCTCCAGGTATGGAATAAAAGAGAATGGACAACACCCTCTATTTACAGTCCTCTGAACTCCCCCTTTTGTTCTGCACTTTCTTTTCCACTGTAGAAAGGGCTAATGCTCTTCATATTAGGCTTAACATATTTGGGGTCAATGAAACCCTAAATCCCTGCAGTCCACCACTGGATAGCTAAAAGCCAGGGTTGGTGCAACTTAAGAGACTTCCGTGTTTCCTTCCGGCTAGAAGCGACTCCTGGCCCTGCTCTTAGATACCCTTATCACTTCAAGGAGGGAAAATACAGCGAGTGGAAGTGAGGACCTTACACATTATCCTAGCTGCAAATTAGGTGTGTTAGCAAGCACTGTCTAGTGTCTGGGTGCCCTTGAGCAGATTGGCCATGTTGAGCCATCGTTGTGTTGGGCAACAAGCCCTGAGTCTTCCAGATAAGGCTGGCTCTTCCACAGGCCGTGTGCCTTTCCCCCTCCATAAGAGCTGCTGTACAAAAAATAGCACCAAAGATTTCAGATCTGTAGAGAACAATAGTAGGACTTTGAGGAAGGGGAGCCTTCACAATAAAGATGTCATTATTAACATTTTAAAAGGAAAAGATTATACACTTGGGAGAACTAAGTCACCAGTTATACCAGCTTTATTAAAACTCACAGCATGCTTAACTCCCAGCTTAGCAAATTAGATCCCTGCCAGTGTTTACACACATTAGAATATTTTTAATGAATACAAAGAATACTTTGTTTCTACATGATTAGAGCGAGAACAGGACAGATAGTGTGATGAAACTGATGAAACAATTGTTACAACATTTCAAGGGGCAAATGTAGCTTCCTTCTTTTAGTGATGGCAAATGGAAATTCCAAAGGTCCTTAAAGAAGCAGAATAATTTTTTTCTTTAACCTTAACGTATATGCAAATCCACGGTTTGGTGTAGCAGTGCGGACTTCAGTCTGAGGTCTAACACCAAGTGTCTCATTTAAGACAATATTGAATCTAATCTCTCAAAAGGTGCCGCTTAAATGTCACACATATTTGCCCATGCTTTCAAGGCTTTCTTACTCACAGCCCTTTGTGAGCACACTATCTTTAAAAGTACAGCCAAACCTCATGCATTTCCTGCCTAAGATTATCCTATATGAACATTTTAAATTGCTGCTACTTGCTTTTCATTCCATATGACAGTAAATGTAATAACCTTTTCTGGAGGCAATGGGAAGGTGCATGTCTGTGCAGTGGTGAGAACTTTCTGACAGCGTTGCTGAGCTCTCATTTTCAACTAGTTTTACACAACTCTCATTTCTAAGACTTATGTGCATAATGACATAGCAGTAGAATAAATCTAATGTAGTCAAGCAAGAAAGCTTCTCTATGCTCTTAATCATTATATAGTCTCTGCTACATTGACAACCACAGTGTAAAGTTCATTTCTTGAAGGTTACAAACAACTAACATATTCATACAGATTTTCAGTTGATAAATCTGGTATTCTTAAGAGATACGTGTTTCAAAACAGGGCCAAGGCCATTCTTTGGCTGCATGAGGACAGATGACACAACATGCTTCATCTCCAGATGACTCTGTCTGCTTCCCTTAAGCAGAGTGGCTTTCTCTGAACTGCCATCGAACAATTTGGCACAACTGGAATCCTGTGTTCTGTTTTGGACCCCTCCCTACACCAAGGACACTAAGGTGCTGTAACATGTCCAGAGAAGGGCAATGGAGCTGGGGAAGGGTCTGGAGCACAAGTCTGATGAGAAGTGGCTCAGGGAGCTGGGGGTGTTCAGCTTAGAGAAGAAGAGGCTCAGGGGGGACCTTATCCCTCTCATAACCACCTGAAAGGAGGGTGTAGCTAGGTGAGGGTCGGCCTCTTCTCCAAGGAAACAGCAAATAGGACAAGAAGAAATGGCCTCAGGCTGTACCAGGGAAGGTTTAGATTGGATACTAGGAAAAATTTCTTCACTGAAAGGGTGGTCAAGCACTGGAAGAGGCTGCCCAGGGAAGTGATGGAGTCACCATCCCTAGAAGTGTTCTGAAGACACGTGGATGTGGCACTTAGGGAACATGGTCTAGTGGTGGACTTGGCGGCGCTGGGTTAACAGCTGGATTCGATGTTACAGATCCTTTTTAACCTAAATGATTGTCTATTCTATGGTTACTTCCAATGCTTCATGTTGAATACATTTATTTATCCAGTGCTATTTCCTTTAATTTTTGATTGAGTTTCTGTTTCTTTGGAAGAACTTGAATCAGGTTAGGATGAAATTTTGTATTTCAGTGTTTGTTTCAGTTCATTAGTCATCCCAAAATAGAGTTGCCTTTCTAGTACTGGTCTCATGATGGTGCTGCAAGGTATTGTGGTCTAGGGCTGAAGACTTCTCACTTCATCTGCAGTCCAATCACACTCCAAAGAGGCCAGTAACAAGAATTCAAGCTTGAATTTAGCTATCACACTCTGCATTATCATTCAATGCCTTAGCCTGAGTTCCAGGGCTTGGGTATTAGTCAAGTAGAGGCTCAAATGCTGGCTTCACCTTGGGTTTATGTGTGTCCTCTCAAAGATACATGGAAACAATGAAGAAGAATCCATTCAAACATGTTCAGGGGTTGTGATATTTGGTTCCATGGTACTTCAGTAGGAGACAAGACCTCATGCCTTTCTCACACTTTTAGTAGTAACACAGGGTTGTGGCGGGCTCTGGGCATACCTAGATATTTTTCCACAGCACGGGACATACTGGTTGTCACTGAGCGGCTGCAACCCCCTCTAAGAGGTCTTTGCAAACAAGCAAAACAAACATTAATTCGGTAAGCCATTAGAAGCTGGAGGGACATAAGCCATTCCCTCATTTCTGTCCTAAGTGAACCTAAGCATATTGATGTCATTGAAGGTCTTTATATTGATATTCAGCGAACTTTGGATTAGATCTTGGCTATAGTTCAATTATGGCAGACAGTAATGGCATTACACTTTTGTGATGATGTCATATTATTATGCAATATTGTAAACATAATGTAATAGCAGTGAATGCTGTTTGCACTTTCAGCCTAAATATATATATAACAAACACTGCATCTGGTCCACCCTGCTTTCTCTCATATCCATAATATTCCCATGCCATAGCAGTAAAACTTTGAATTCCCTTTAAAAGCCTCCTGGACTTTTTGACTCCATTACATTTATCAGTAACAAAGTGTTTATGTTGTCTGCAGTATAGCCTTTGACAATTTTAAATATTGTGCTTTCACGTTTTGTGTTCTGTTTGTTACTTTCTCAGTGTTCACTAAGTCTTACTTTACAGTACTTGATATATAGAACTTGCCCAATATTCCGCTTTTAAAATTCTTATTATATGCAGGTTTCTCTCCTCTCCCACATTGTCTTAATTTTCATCACTGCTGTCAAGCTTGTCAAAAAAAAATTCTGAATTTTTTAGATTATGAACCACGGATTGAGACTGCAGATATGGTGTAGCAATATAACAAGTTGCACTTTGCATATATTTTCTTAGGTAGATTCAAACCCAAAGGGATTTTGATTTGCTTAACGACTGTGAGGCATGACAATATGTATTGCAGTTCTTGGTTATGGTCCAGCACAGATTTTTGCCCCTCATACTCTAAGGCAGACCACACATTATTGTTGAAAACATAGGTATGCTATGCCATGTGCCCTGAAATCTTCATACTTGCTCAGACTGACCAGCTCCACACACTGAAGAATGTGCAGGAGATGCTTTTCTTCCACTACCTCAAGTACAAGTCCTGAAATTCTCTCTCCTATGCTGCTGCTCTCAGCAGAACAGAAAAAATAGAGTAGACTGCCCCTTCCTGTTGCCACTGCAACTGCTTTTAGCTGGAGAAGGCTGTGTAAAGCAGTGCAGGAAAAAGTGGGTAGGAACGAAGACAGACAATGCTGTGCTGTGAAAGATGTAGGACGAACTTAATCTTTGGCTTAAGCCTTTAACTTAAAAACAGTGCTGTTGACTCCACAAGGAGTTCACTACTGAACTTCTCCACAACTCACTGCTCAGCCTGGTAGTGTGACATACTTGAAGGAAAAGAGGACTAGGACTGGCAGATGTAGAAGATCATCCTTCCAGCATCTCAAAAGCATCTATGCTCCAACTTCTGGTGAAGGAAAATATAAGGAATCATTGCTGATGCAACACAATCATCTCTCAACCGTGGAGGATGCTAGAATAAATTCCAATCAGGAACTGTTCATTTCGCTCACCTTTTCAGCAGTGCATAGGAAAAGGAAGATGTTAAATCTATGCTCTCAGTCACTGAAGGCACAGTTCAGGGTCTGGTCACAAGTCACAGGCTTATGCTCAGTGTTCCTTGATGATACTCAGGCACTGCATTTGCTGCAGGCAAAGAAAACTGTATTTCTAAAAGCTACCACTGTTAATCTCTTCTTAGAAAAGTTCATTAGAATAACCCTCATTAATCTTTTAATGAACTCCTTTAGAAGTTTTCAAGTAGAACATGTATCTTCTGCAGGAATTTATCTCCAGTATATGGTCAGGGTCAGTTGTATAATCTGGTTTTCTTATGCTTTAAAAATGTTATGCTTCTCTTTAGTCTATTACTTATGTTTATTATCATATATGCTGACTTAATTTTTATGTATAGTTTTAAAGAAAAGAAGTAACAGGTATATAATTCAGAGATTTCATTCTACATTGGATTTATTTGTCTTCTGGCTCTCCCTGTAATTCTAGTAAGTTTGGGGGTGAAAACCATCCTCCTCAAATGTCATTAAAATTATCATATTGCAGAAAGCGTTAGTAGACTTATATCTGTCAAATGATGTAATATAAATTATTTTCCAGATTATTAATTGAAATTGATATTTCAATTCACTGTGTTTTTACAGAGCTGTGTTCATAAGACAATTAGATGAATGCATTTCTTCTGGTGTGCTACAAAAACTTGATATTGTTCAGTTTCTGCTCAAATGAAATGCAAAATCCTTCTCAGTGACTATTAAGGAATTAGATGGCACCTATTTCTTACTCTCACAGCATCTGCCATTCCTTTCTTCACATAATTGATTGAATTGATGGGGTAAAATCAGCTGTTTTTCAGCAACATTATTTTTCCTGCTTAGAAGGAGAGAATATGGGTAACTTGTGACTGTTATTTTTTTCTAACAAAGAACGTTATTTTAAAATAATGTTAAATTCTAAATTCTAAAATGTTATTTTAAAATAACAAAGCTAATTGGTACTTAAGTCAAACACACACCCATTACATAAGCAGCCCCTTGGCAGATGCTAACAGGCAGCACATTAACTTACAGAGGGATAACTATATTCAACCAGTATTAATGAATAAGGATTAATTAATTTCAAAGTCAATATAGCAATGTGCAATTTGAGCAATGCCAACTTTTACCATGTCAGGGAAAAAATGGGTAAAAAATCCTGTAGCACTGGATGGCTGCCCCAAGGAAGCCATCAAGACAAAAATAACTCCAGAAGGGAAAACAAACAGACTGAGCCTTAGAAGAGCACATGGAAAGAAATCAAACTGCTTCATGCAGAAGTAGAAACACCTTGCTTTGCAGTATAGTTCTTCCATGAATACAGAAATTATAGAGATCTTTTGCATATGATCCCCTGGTCAAGAGTTCTAGTAAGCTGGGGAAACTTTCTGTTTGTCCATGGCCATCAGTCAATCTGTCTTAAACTGACAGGTTTATTAGCCTCATAACTAGAGAAAACCAGAATGCTCATGTAAAGAGGTAGTGAATTATTTCCATTTTGGATTTATGAGCTTTTTCAAGAAAAAGAGAAAAAAATACTATATGCTCACCTGAAAAGTCCCTTGTCCAATCTCAGAATCATAATGGGCTTGTTCACTTGGATATCATGGGTTATTTAACTGCTAGTTTGTTCTACATAGGGGTGGATAGATAAATAGATAGATAGATAGATAGATAGATAGATAGATAGATAGATAGATAAATAGATAGATAGAAAGATAGATAGACATAGATACAGATATAGATACAAATACATATATAAATATATGCATGTGTGCTATTCATATGGGCAGCACTACAGGTGTAGTTAAAGATGTGTCCTACAGAGCAAAAGAGGGAACAAAGATCCATTTGATATATCCTTTTAAATGGAAGGGAGAGGAGATTCTGCCACTGGCTACTCCAAACAGTCAGGTTAAAGGGCTTACTTATGAAGCAACTTCCCAAACTTCTTATTAATGATATGTGCTAGGAGGGCTTCTTTATTAATACTAGGACTAAAATGTTTTCAACAGCTCAGTTGTTAAGCACATACCACAACTGTGATGTGACTTACTAAGAACACCTGTTGTTACTGCTCTAATGTGACTGCTTTTCTCAACAAAGCTTGTGAAGCCATGGTTGCATTTGTGACATTGTGACAAGAAGCAAAGAAAGACAGTTTTTATTTCATATAAATCCAATTTTATTTAGATATTTACAATACCTGGTCAAGTGAGTTGTCTAGCTGACAGACATTAAAAAAAAACAAAACAAAACAAAATAATAACCATTTGGAAATCCAGTCTTTATTTTTATTTCATAACTTTCTTTGGAGTGTTCAGTGGTCTTTGTCATGAGACCTCCTGATTTTCCTTTCTAGGTTACAGTAAACCAGGACTCAGGAAGCTGCAGACTCTTCCTGCTCTACCAGGTCAAACAGGAGGCTTAAAGGCATGAGTTTGGTATTTGTCTGATTTTTTGATATTTGACTTTTCAATCCAGTTGTCCTCTCACACCATTATCTCAGTACAATTTAAAATGTACTCAGAGGAACCAAGTCCCTTTGTAACCTCATTGTATTAGGCACTGTGAAAGCTTATGAATACACATTTCAGGTCTGTAATCTTAGGGAAGAAGTGAGTAGGATATAGATTATGTATAGACCATATTATGCTAAATGTATGCATTTTCTTCCTAGGCATTTTCTTATTTTCCCTTTTGCAGAACATTATTCCTCAGCACTGAATTTCAATCCAGTATATGTACAGAAGTTCCATTTTTTTAGCTTCATGGGCCATCAAGATACATTATTTCTGGAAAATAACCCATTTTTTCAAAGTAAAGGTAAAAAACTGGGAGCCCTTTCTCATTTTTTGAGAACTTGACATTTTAAAGCAATTTATAGTGCAAATTGTATTTTCTAGAAAGACACATTCCTCAATAAACGTCTTGATCTGGGTCAATTCTCCTCATACTCTAATGAGTGGTCAGGACTCTACAATATCAAGAACAAATTAGTAGATCAAAGTCCAGTGACTCTAAGCAGTAGTAAGTCTGCTTCAGCATCACCCAACAGCCAGCTAAGCCAAGTGATGCCTCTGCCTGTGATCTCCAAGGCAGCCTATATTCCACAACCTGTCTTTAATCTAGACTAACTTCCACTTAAACCAACAGAGACTAAACATAACAAGCAAAGGTCCTGCTACAGCATTTGTCCAAAGGAAAAGAAGTGGAACATCAGAGACATTCAAGTTCCTCTGTCATGCACAAACTTCTCTAGGGAACATTTTCATTTGTGCAGCTTCAATGATGACTGTTTTCAACATCCATACACCATCCTCATCCACAGGTTTCCTCTCTTGGCCCCCATTTCAGTTACTTTCTCACAATTTTTCTTCTCTAACAATAGTTTTGTCTTCTCCCAAGTTCCATATCTTTATCCAACAAACCCTTAAATTCAACACAAAAAAAAAGCTGAATTCAGTATCCTTCTATCCTCTAAAACTCTTTCCCCCACTTCCTATTCTCTGTATCTAATGACATGGTCACATTTTTGCTTTAGAAATCATATCAGTGAAACTCAGTTGGGGTTAAAACCAACAAATAGAGATGTTATGGAGTTGCATAGGAATTATCAGCTCCAAATGTACTACCAAAGACACATACTATGACAACATAGTCAGGATGGGTTAAGGGCAAAGAGTTAGGAGTCAAACATTTCTGCCCATTTCACTAAAGCACAGAGCTCACGGAGAGCTGAGAAGGGAGAGCTACAGCTCTCCTGGCCTGCCTCCAAGACACAGGGAAAGTGGCCAGTCCTGGTTTACACTCTCCTGACCTCTGGGAGTTAAGAGGTGAGCTCATGATTCCTGCCAGCCCACTTCTGGTAATTTAATCCAACCTTCTGAGCTGAGTCAACCATGAAGTATGGCTGATGGAGATGCACTTTGCATCTCTTCCCTCTGCCCATGCAGAATGACACTCTGGTCATTTTTCCAGGCCTCAGAAACTCCCCCTGCACTACCAATCTCCTCCTCTCACCACACAATCTTGAGTGTGTCCCTGCAGTGTTGGGGACCAGCCCCAGGAGCAGTCTTGGAGCTCTCTATCCTGCCCGAGTTCCTAAAGGCAGTCTGACTGCCAGCTTCCCTCCCCTGTTTGGTGTCACCAGCCAAAAAAAGGATCAAGCCCTCCATTATCTCCTCCAGATGTTCAATGGCCCAGCCCCCATGACGGACCCCTGGGGTACTGCCTTTCCAAGGGCACTACAATCCCTTCTCCCCTCCCTTTGGAGCCCCATCAGTGGCAGGGATCCCCATGGGTGGAGCCAGCCCCTCAGCAGTGGTGTCACAAATGGCTGAGGAGAGGGAAGAAGTGATTTTCCCTGCCCTGCTGGCTCCCACCTTGTGCACAGCTGGTGGCTGCCTTTGCCACCTGGATCTTGAAACCAGCACCTGGATCTGCTGGCTGAGCCTGGGGGAGCTCAGGTGTAGGGCTGCTCCTGCACCATGGGCACCGGGTTCCCCTTCTGTGTGACACACCTTGTGTTGACAGCTAGAGAGAAGTGCTAAAGTCTCTGAAAACCGAAAGAATCCTGTAAACATGGGTAATGTAAAATGTAGGGTGAAACCCACACAAGATAAATAAGAGAGCCATCAATTATTTCAGCTATGAGGCTTTAGGAGAGCACCCATCCCACACTCCTCAGCCTGAGGGAACACCTATACACCTGCTGGCCTGAGTGAGAAATCCAAAACACCAGATTGCATCTGCAAAGGTGCTGATTCACATCTGGTTTCCTGGTTCACTCTTTCTTTCATGCAAGCACATTACTCCTAGCTGTTGTTTCCTCTGCCTGCCTGCTGCTGGTGGAGTTTACCAATCTGAACTCAGGTATGGGTAAAAAATTGAAGAAACAACAACAATCAGGCTGACTCAGAAAAGAGGAGGATCTGAACTTTTACCCATCAGGTCAGAAATTCCATGTAACACCTATATAATCTGACTTACCAAAGTGTCTCCAAATCTTATACATTTACATGAAAAAAATTGGCTCTGATAGATAGAAATGTCTAATGAAAATAGCTTCTGTTTGTAAATGCCTTTCCTCACTGATTCCTGATGAGGTTCTATGGTTTGCAATGTTTTCATCTTATTGTTCCATTAAATTAACGGGTTAGTAGCCACCCCAGCTCCATTACAGAGTAAAGGGCAGTCAGCAAATAGCTACACTCCTATGGCACTTAGCAGCTCACAAAGCAAAAAAGAAAAAAGTTGTATGAGATCCAGAAATGAGACAATAGCTGTTCCAAAAATCCACTAAAGGCATAATACTTACCATGATAATATTTACCATGGAGATAGCTCCCATAGTGGCACTACAGAACTCCAAGTGACCAAACCACCCCTACCTCAGGCTTGTATCCTTGTAGAGGCTGCTGCAGATATTACCACTGAGTTGATCCCTGTAAGTGTATACAGAACAAAGGGGAACTCCCCAAAGGAGCTTTTTCAGGGTGTCCTGTAGAAGATGTGTCTCTCTCAACCTGAACCTACTTGTCTGGGGCAAGTTTCAAGGGCTGTTTGTATTCTGTCTGAATTCACAGTACATCAGTTACATCACAGTTACATCACAGTGTGATGTAAGCAGTAAGCAGCATGCAACATCTGCCTGAAAAAGGTCACATTCTAGCCTTCAAAATTTAAATAGCCTCCCAAAAATTTAAAGAAATTTTGAGTAAGTTAGGCTGCTGCTGGAAAAAAAAAAAGAAGAAAAAAAAAAAAGAAAAAAAAAAAGAAAGAAGAAAAAAAAGAAGAAAAAAAGAAGAAAGAAAGAAAAAAGAAAGTAGGACATCACTCCTTTTTCCTAAGAGAGACAGAAACAGATCTCATACTGGCCCTTAAAGTAGTTTCCATGATTTTGACTCAGGGGTTCCTACCCTGATCACAGCATGAGAAGTGGATTGTGCCTACAGCCCTCCTCTCTGAACAGAAAGAATCATGTTTGATATGCTTAGTATAAGTAAATTGAAGTGCAAGTATTTTCTTCATATTACTGTTATTTAAAAGAGAAATTGGTAATGTTAGTGATGGTTTTCCCCTTTAGTTAGCAATGTATAATGCAACTTTAACTACAATTTAATTACATTATGAAAGCAGAAGGTATTTTCTGAAAGCTCTTGAAATTTTTTTTCTCTTGCTTCTAGGGAATTAATCCCATTAGTATTAATGGTTTATCTGCTTAAAATCCTCATATATTATGAGGATTGAGCTAAAAGTTTAACTATTCTTAAAAATTGTAACGCTTGTAAATTAGACATGTTCTACTAAATCTTAGAGACATTAAAATGGAAAAAGATATATGGATTTTCAGTGTGATTTTGGCCGTGTGAGAGAAACTGGACTTTTATTTATCTTAAGAAATGTTACAGTCATGTAGATGATCAATTTTATCAAACTGAAAATAGCTAGTGTACTACTCTCCGGGAAGATTTTGACATTGACAGAGAACACCTCTCTCCTGCTCAGAAAAGAAGGTGTGAAAGCATTCTTATGTACACTTCCCAAGAAAATGATCTGTTTCTTCTCCCCTTGCCTGCAACAGGAAAGTTTCTTCATCTTAGCTCCTTGGTGCTTAGATTTAGATTGTCACATGTACAGCATTGTCTGGTAGGGAGGTGTCAAAGAAATGGCTTTTGAGCCTTGTCATGAATGAAGCAATTCACCTCTCAAAGCAGCTGCTTCAGGCTCTCTCATCTTAGGCAGATCCATTTATTTGGTTATACATAGGTCATGGTTCTAACTAATCTGTGAGCTAGAGATCCACATATAAAGGAAAAAAAAGTCCTAAAAAATACTGAATTTCTGATGCAACTATCTCACTTTCAAAAATAGCAAAAAAGGCAAGAAATGAGGTCCTAAAATTCATTCTGAGCTAATCTGCAGTGGAAACTCAGACATCCACAGCAGGCTATTACCAGGCCACTAGCAAACCCATTACATCCCCTCAGAGGAGAAATTTTAGAAGAACACCAGAGGCAAGAGATCAGCAACACAAAGTGGGAAATGAAACTCCAGTGAAAGCTGCAGTTTCCTTTAAATGTACAATATGCAACTAGATGTTTTGAGTGTGACTATATTTGCATTCTGAGACCAAAGTTTAGGCACAAACATTGAGTTGTAGAAGCAGAGGATTAAAGAAACAAATACTGTGACTTTCTCAGACAAAAACTGTGGAGTCAGCCTACCTTGGATTCCCTAGCTGAGATCAGCTAATGTTAAGAGGAAACAGCCTAACTGGTGGAAGACACTCTGGGCTTAACTGAGAATGAGAAGCTCCTGATACATCTATTTTTGAGGAGATTGATTCAAATGAGTGGTTTCCTACCAGAAAGCCTTTTTCCTTTTTAAAAAACAAGTCCTACAAAGGAAGCTGAAAGATCTCCATTTTTCCTTTGTGCATACAAGGGGAAAAGCACTGCTAGAGAGACATTTCTCCAGAACAAACTTCCCTTCAATTTCTCTAGGTACACTCGAAAAACAATTGCAACAAATACGAATTTATATTTAGTGGAATGGTAGACTTTGACAGAAGTTCAGAAAACAGGACTGCTGCTTTTTTTCATGCAGTCAGGATTCCCTTCAAATTTTTGATCCCACTTCAGAGGAGTTTCTGTCATAAATTACGTTGGAAACTGCAGCAAGAAGTCTGAGGAAACTCTGGTGATACCTTTCCTACTGAACACTTCAGTAAAACTGACTGGCTGTGAATTGGGTGGGAAATAGCCTCCACAGAAGAGAGGAGAGGTCTTCAAAATAAGCTTGTAGTGAGCTATCACTATGTCCTCAGTGGAGCCTCAGTCAGCTTGTAAGGCAGGAAGTCCTTACAAACCTTTTCCCACATTTCTGGGTGCAGAAATCGTCTTTGTTATTTTTAAGCAGAATACTATTAACTTACTGACCGTGGTGAGGTGTAAGTGGGACACTCAGGCAGACTGGGGTAACAGGGAGATTTAAAGCACTGTTGGACAAGCAGCTCTTGCAGAGTAATCAGTTTGGTACCTGCTTTCTGTGAGTACTTCTGAATAATGCCACTTTCTGGATGCCTAGCAGAGGCACTCAGAGGAACTGACCTTTCTCCCTATAATTTCTTTGAGACCTCAGGGGAGAGCCCTGAAGGTAATTTGCAATTTTCCTGCTGCCAAGAATGTCTTTAGAAATGCTGCAGTACACATCCAGGGAGCCTCAAGGCTATAATGATTTAGAATAACTCAAGGTTTGTGATGCATTTTTGTTTAAAATCTCTTAAGCCAAGCCTTTGTCAGCTTTGAACATTTCTAATTTACAACCTACATCACTATCCAATGAGTAAAATGATGAAAAATGAATTGTACATAGGATTTATGGACTCTCAGGTAGTACAATAGTTTTCCTCAACAAATAGTGGACTCACCTTTACTTGAGTGCATTTAAAACTATACTGAAGAAAGAAGAATCTAAGGATTAAATTTCATGACACAGAGTTGATCCTTTAAATTTTCGGGTTTTCTGTAATTTGATTAATACACATTGCCTGCTATTACCTTATATATTTTACAGTTTTTCTGTACTTATCATTCTGCCTGTGCTTATACTAATCAAGGCCGTAACTATCCATAAGGGTTTCCAAATAATTAGGGTGGATAGTTAAAGCTTCAACAAATCCAATGCAACTGAAACCTACAGCAACTGATCTGCAATTTGATTGCAGCAAAAACTTCACAGGATGTATACAAATGAGGTACCTTACCAGATTACCTTCTTATAAGTCATGGGAGCACTAAAATAAAACTTGACTGTAAACCTAACACTGTTGATTTATACAAAGATGCGATGAAAAGACAAAATAAGCCAACTAAAGTATCAGCCGAGTATATTTAATATTTACAGACAACACTGCAATCATAAATGAGTAAACTTTTTTTTGGTGGTAACAAAGAATAAAAAATATTCTAGGATAATAAATGCAAAATAAGATGATTTTCCTTAGGTATCAGATATATATTACCTGAGATACTAAGCAAAAGCATATAAACCCCTATGACATAATTAAAAACAAAAGCAGATCTAGCACTGAAAACAATCAAGAGGATTTTATTTTTAACACCAAAAGAAAAATTTATCAAGTTTCTATTCATTTGTGAACAGCTCACACTCTCAGGCAATCTCCTGGTTCCTATAAACAACACTTTTGAACAAAATTCAGCCAAAAAGGGTGCCTGGACAAACCATCAGTTGCAATGCTGAATTCAAGCAAGAAATACAGAAAATGTCTCATATGCAGTACTGAGCTGCAAGAAAGAATTACTAAATTAATACCACTTCTTATTTGACTTTTAGGCCTATAACTTCTCAGTGTTTTCATTGCAATGGACCATTTATCACTTGTTTTCCCTTCACTGCCTAAAAACTCTTACTTCTAATTTACTAGGAAGGTTACTTGAAGATATTCCTTCTTGTCTTTAATCTCTGAGGAATCTCTTTAACAGATTGTCACTCTTCCACAACTGGGACTTGCAATCACTGTACCTTACTGAAATGAGATAAAAGCAAGGCAAGCAATATTGATTTTACAGATATTGGAATACAGAGGGAAGAACAGAATCAGATTCACAGAGTACTAATGCTTTGTATTTGTGTTTAGAAGCCTTATTTTCTGTGAAAGCAGGAAGTGGCTGGTGTTAAACTGGAGTCAGATATGTGAGCATATTCATTAGCACTGAGAACTATAAAGAATGTGGGCTGTAAGATCTGAGTCACCTCCTCAGACTTTATTCTACTTGTACTGATATTGCCCATGTAACACTGGAATTAATAATTCTAATTTTTTAAATTCTTCATGTAAGATTTCCTTATGATTCTGTCTTGTCTCCACTGTCACTTCACAAACACCTAATGATTACTTAATCTTTCCTCCTTCACAATCCAGATTTAGTCAAAGCAACATATTTCTGAGTACTTACTGTTTTCTTACTGAAAGCACTACAAAACTGAAAGCCTGTATTGACTAAAAGCAACATTCCTACTTCACCCGGTGTCCCCCCTCACCATTTACCAGAATATCAGGCAGAGGCACAGTTTCCTTTCCAGTTTAACCTTTTGAGAATGTCAGAGAGCACCTTATACTTCTCCTTGAGTTACAGTTCAGAAATTAGCTTTTGAAAACCGTTCACTGAAGAAACGAATCCTTGGAAGTTCAAACGTCAGTGCTCTAAAGGCTCCCTTGGTCTGCTGGTTTTTTCTTAGTCTCTGTCAAAGTTAAACAGAGATGGTCAATCAAATGCCTGCTTAAATTTTACATTAAAGATAAAAATAAAAGATGAAGGATCTTTAGTACTTCAAGCTCTGGAAACTGAACCAACAAAAAACCTAGGAAAAAGTCAACTGGGTTTTTAATTTAGTGAATGAGATGAAGTTAGTCAAATTATGATAAATGCTGAATTTCAAGAGACATTTTCAAATAATAAGATCTATTAAAATGTGCAATATCTTACGTGTAGGAAGAAAAATCTTCACCACTGTAATTAAACCTTGACTAATGTGGAGAAAATTATGTCTGTAGACACAGAAAGATAATATCACTTCCTCAGATCCCTATGTGAATTAATTTATGTATTTCAAGAATGTTTAAAAATCCAAATATATACAACCTGCA
The DNA here is from genome assembly GCF_021018805.1 of Prinia subflava. NCBI lineage: Eukaryota > Metazoa > Chordata > Aves > Passeriformes > Cisticolidae > Prinia > Prinia subflava. Next base: position 62,054,865 of record NC_086247.1, read on the forward strand.
AAACCCATAAATCAAAGGACAAATGACATTAATTCAGTTAGAAGTTTATATTAATCTGGCTGAAGTTTATATTTGTTTTCGTTATCAAAACTGCTACAAAATCTGTTCTGTTACACCACTGGTAAAGAGAAATTGATGGTTATTTAAATTAAATTTCTGGAAAATAAACTTAATTATTGTAATATATTTCTTGAGTATTTGAGAAGATGAAGTGGTAAGAACAAGTCTCTAAAAATGTTCAAGGAAATAATGATTTTTCTTTTTGTGTAGTTGTAACCAGCATCGGTTAAGTACAGCAAAGATCATAGACATTAAGATTGGACAAGAATACAAACGGCTCCTCTATGAGAAACAGCACTTGGCACCGAGTTGCTCAAGAAGCATGAACTTGTCACAAGCTTTCTGGAGACCAATACTCTCTCCTGCAAAGTTTATGGCCACATGTGTGCAGCAGTACACATTTCACTTCGCTTCACTTCATCAATATTTTTGAAACTCTCAGCCCAAAAAAGTAGAGAGGGGCATGTCTGAGACTTCCAAGTGCACCTGGCTGTGTCATATGTGTCATTCCCATTGAACTCTAACAACTGAGTATCCATGCTGTTGGGCCTTTCAAAAAATAACTCACTGCACCACTTTCAGTCTCTCTGTGTCCAGAATTGTGGCAATTTATCCATAATCTACTCTGTAGGGTAGAGTACATGCTTCTAAATGAGAATTACATACTTTAATTAAATAAAACCAAAAAGTTATTTGGTGACTTCAAATGTGGCATTTCAGAGGAGAAACGTAAGTTAAATACATCAGACAATAAAGCACCAGTGCAGAGGACACGCTACATCTTTATGGAAGTGTCTTTATAAATAAAACACTTAATTGGTAAGAGCAAGAAAGGATTTCTCAAATGGTGAGGTTTTGGCTAAGACTTAAGAATTTTTATAACAGGAAACTGGGTTTAGCTCATTCCTTAACTTCTAAAAAATTGCGCAGCTTTTGTGACACATTGAATCTGCTTAAGTAAGGGTCTCGACTAGTTTCAAATTGCTTTGGTTTGAAAATTGTTAATGTAGATATGAATAATGCTCAAACACTTGATATATATCATTACCAATATAACCTCTGACAAAAGGAGGGTTTTATCTGTTCACACTCCACGTAACTCTCTTGTGATCTTTCGCTGTTCTGTAATGTACTTGTTGCTTCTGGGACTCAAAATGCTACACAAATGCATCTTATATTTTACATTATCTTGGTTATGGTTTTAGCAGTCTTGTCTCTCAGAACTGTACTCACTACATGCATGGTGTTTATTTCCATGCAATGTTACCTCACAGCTCCTGGATTGGTGTGTGACTCACTGGTGAGTGATTCTGACCCTGGTTTCAAGCCTGGCTGCTGCACTCACAGGAGTTAATCTGCAGAGCTCACCTGCCAGCCAGCTTCAGCTGATCCTGTGTGTTGAATGCATTCAGCACCGGGAATGAGCCCCCACTGCTACGACAGCTCCATGGTTCTCTGACATCTTCACAATGATTATGAAAGATCAAATCCTATAATTCAGAAAATCCACTCCAAGTTACTGCAAGTTTATTGACCAAAATTTTGTAATGCTATCAGATAGAAATTTTTGGCTGTGGTGCATGCACTGACTGGCGCAACTCAGATTTCTCTAAATGTCAGATTGATTTACAATAGCCTGCTCTCTCCCTTAATTTTTTTTCTGAATTTTTTCCCATCAGCAGACTTAGCCTCTTGGTATTGGAGGAATAAATATTAGTGGAATATAAACTTGGAGATCTGCAGAGATTTATGATGTTATTAGTTTAAGATGGGAGATTAAATTACTAGATGTTCTGGAGTCCTACAATGACTAGTTATTATGTCCACAAAAAGGTTTCCAAGCCATGCCAGATTGCCTTTTTTTTTTTGGTGTTTTTTTTTGGATTTTTTTTTGTTTTGTTTTGTGGGGGGGGGTTTGTTGTTTGTTTGGGGCTTGTTTGTTTGTTTGTTTTGGGGGTTTTTTGTGGTTTTTTTTGGTTTTTGGTTTTTTTTGGTGGTGGTGGGGGTTGGGTTTTTTGTTTGTTTGTTTTGGGGTTTTTTTTGTTTTTGTTTGTTTTTGTTTTGTTTTTTGGTGTGGGTTTTGTTTTTGTTTTTGTGGATTGTTTGTTTGTTTGTTTTTGGTTTTTTTGTTTTGTTTTGTTTTTTGCTTTTTAAAAGGACCGGTCTTGTTTTAGTGGGCTAAACAACCAAGGATCTCTAAGTAATGCTTTCCTTGTGTAACTTCACAGGTAGTAGCTTGTGTATCTGTCCTAGATGTCTACTTGCTCAAGCTCATATATAGTCTTTATGAACCAAGAGATATTTTTATTAATAGGCAGAGTCAAAGGTACAGATCACACCGAAGACAAAAAGTCAAAGTACAGAATTAATTCTTTACTTGCTCAGTTCCTATCTCCTACAGGCTTTCTAAACAGGAAAAGATTCCTTTGGTTCATGATCCATTCAGACTTTGAATTCTGCACAGAATAATGATTTAGGACGGTTTCCTGATATGCATAAAGTGCTCTCAGATGTCAAGGGTTTTGGCAGGGAGTGCAAAACTCTAATCTGTACAATATACAGTACGTGGGAAAAATTATGACTCCTGACAATTTGAAATTCTGCCAATGCTATAGAAATTTTTATAATGGCACTAAAAGACACCTTTCTAACTCAAAGACTCTTTTCTGCCAAACTCCCCAAATATGCTGCTAATCATGATGGAATTGGAGCTGTTAAAAGTTATAACCATTTTATTTTATTACAGAAAGCACCAGACAAACTGCATTAGAGGCTGCTACTCCTTCAATCATAATGCCTATATGGTAATGAAATAATTATGTCAAGCAATTACTTAAAAAAATATTCTTTCAAATTTCAACTATATGGGTCTAAAAAGCTATCTATATTGAAGACTGAAAATGCAGTGCTTACATTTAGTTTGATAAGCTACCAAAGACTTACAAGCTTCTGACAAGCTGGAATTTTTCTTTTTCTGGGAAAAAAAAAAAGGGGGCATCCTCTTTGAAGCCACCATTTTAGTACTGGAATGCTGTGATGAGATCCCTCCAAGCCCTCTTGTCTCCAGGGAGTGACTAACTCCAGTGTTTCCTGAGAGGTCAGGTTCTCCAATCCTTTGGTCATTTTCCTGGTCCTCCTTCAGACTCTCTCCTCTCCTGTGTGTTCTGAGCTGTGTTCTGGGGACCAGAACCGAACACAGTATTACAGGCACAGCCTGATGTGTGCTGCATAACTGATCCTGTGAATTTTACAAGTTGGGATGACCCTTATTAATGAAAACCTTTTTGTTGTGGCTTCAAACCCTATTTTTAATCATGTAAAAATTAAGGAAAATGCAAACAATTGCTCATTTAAATCAGTCGATTTTAGGCTCAAGTAAAAAGCTTTGGGAAGACAGGCTATGCTTCAAAGGAAGGAGTAAACCATGCCATTTGTAAGACACAAATCCTGCAGTTTATATAAAAACTTACCAAGAGAAAATGTCCACAGAATTGAGAGTTGCAGATTTGGATCAGCGCACCCCATAAGCAAAACTACCATGGGAGCAGACAAGAAAGGAAGAGAATGCTGCTTTGTCCTTTTTGGAGTATGAAGTGTTAAAACCATCAGACTTTCTACACAGAGATATCATAAATTACACAGTTTTAACAGTAGCAAAGGGACTGAAGTTTTTAGGAGAAAGCACTACTAGCCATGTTTTTCCTATAAGTGTAGAGAAGAAGCTTTCAGTCAAAATAACTATTGCAAATGTGGTTAAAGACACCACAGATAAACTGCTTTTAGAAGATTTATTTGCAAGAAAAAGAAAACCAAGTTTTAGATATTAACAATGGAGGCCTACTAAAGCTTCCACAGGATTACAGTATCCAAAATATAAAAGATTGGCAGTAGCATTTTCTTCTTTTCTTTGATGCAAATATATGTCTTTTTTACCCACTGTTCAGAAACAAACCTTCTGGTCTAAAGAATTCATTACTGTCTTACCATTTTTAAAGCTTTTAAACCCAGCAACTTTTAATGCTGCTTTTCTGGTTTTGCTTGCTACTTATCTATTTTCAAGGAAGAAGGTAGGGTTGTTTAAACTCTCCTCTCATCAGTTCCCAATGATAAGCTTTTGCCTTGTTAGAATGTTTGCATACATATTCTTCAAAAATTATTATTTTTCCACAAAAAGAACCCTAAATATAAAAATATTGTGTCCGGAAGCTGTAAAATTTAGTTTTTGAAAATAATGTTCAAAACATCTGTGGAGAGATACAAGGAAGAGAGAGCTTAAAATACTGTATTCTAAAAATTAAAAGACCTTGCCAGTAATGAACACTGACAGTAAACTGAATGATATGATGATTTTGCAGCTGCATTCTCAGCTGTCCATAATTAGAATGAATACCACACATATATAGAACAATAATTATTGAGAATCTGTCCCAACATTGTGCCTCAGCTTCAAATGAACAATATCTATCCTACATGGACTTGTAGGATATGCATTCAGGCACAAAATTATCACCATACAAAAGTGAAAATTAACATCTTAAATTAAGAGTTGCTTCATGATTAACAATGTTATTTACAGTAGGATATGGAAAACTAGGGTATTCCATAAATAATATTCTATTCAAAAATGCCATTTGGTTGCCATTATTCTATTAGCAACAGTTTTCTTCCTCTTCCACTTGGTAACAATATTGTATATTACTTCATTTTTGTAAGTGTGAGAAAGATGAATGTCCAGAATCTGCTGTTATGTGAGTTAGGCAACCAAACATATAATCAGGAAACTGAGTGGTTACCATGGAGCAAAAGTTAAGGAGAAATGTGCTTGTTTACAAAAGACTTGTTCAGAAGACTGTGGAATAAAATTGTGTAGGGCTTGTAGGGCCCAGGGAGACTTCAGAAGGTGCCAGACTTCAGAAATCAGGTTAATTTCAGATTCTCCACTTATTTATTTTGTGTTAAGTAAATGGTCTGATCCATCTCTTTGGCTACTCAGCAAGCTACAAGTTTTTGACAATTTCTGGGACTACTACCATCACCCTTCCCAACCCTAAGTTTGATTCCTGACTAAGGCACAAGAAAAACTGCTGCTGCCAGAAGGCACAAAGTCAGACACTGGGACTTCCATTGTTTTGGAGCTTGAACAAATTTCCAGTAATAATGGTTAAAGTGGTTAAACACCTTGCAGCTCACATAGGTGACAGGAAGGTCTTACCTAGTGTCAAGAAGATACTGACAACTTAACCCATACCTCTATATCGTCAACCAAATCATCCCAAGCAACACTTCTATGTATGTATGACTACTTACTTATGTTTTTGGCTGTTCAAATTGCTTCAGCTCCCAAACCTACTGACCACAGCTTGTAGTGCCTGAAATGGGCTGTCTACAAAGAAGAGTTTAGTTTTAATTTTTGTGTGACCATGTGGGCAGATGCCAGCTTGTTTTAATGACATGGATGCAACTGCATTACTATCTGGCACCAAATAAGGTTTTCAGGAAGTCTGGAGAGACAAGTTATGACTTAGTGGATTGCTAATGTTGTCCCTGACTTATCGACTAGAGTGGCCTTGAGTGCTGTTTACTCAGAAAGCAGAGCTTGTTCTTACCTGCCATCCATACATCAAAACAACTCAGATAAAGAAAAACAGAGTCACAGAATACCCCGAGCTGGAAGGGACCCAGAAGGGTCACCAAAGTCTGAGCTCTGACAAAAGACAACCCCAAGAATCACACCATCTTTGTATAAGGAGCATAAAGTAAGTATAATGGAAGACTGGAATATGCAGGTCACAAGATAAAGTGATGAAGGAAATCTCTGCAGAAAATAATACAGCAAACGTAGCTCTATATGAAATATTAGATCTTTCTGCATTTTGCATCTTTGCATCTTTCTATAGTAGCCTTCTCCGGCTTCTGACTGCAGAGCTAGAGATTGTGGAGGTTTCATCATGAGTCCAGAAATAAATGATAAAGTGTGAAATATGGTCCAGAAATATCTGGTGTTCAACTTCAAGTTATTTGAAAAAGACTATTTTGAGTTTCCAGGCTCATGTTTGCAAAAAAACCTGAAAGCAGAGATTGCTGAATCATCTGATATCAGAATCCAAATTTTATTATTACTTTAATCTTAAGAGTGGAGACTTTTAGTCACTCAGGCCTGTTTTCAGCATTAGGCTCACTGTTTTTTAACAATTATGATTTGTCCTTCTCTTTTCCATGCTCATTTCTGAAATACTAAAGTGCGTGTGAATCAAGTTTTCTTTCTTTCCCCTGGAACTCCAAGCATTAGAAATATATTTTAAAGACACTTACACTGATACTCATTTCTATAAATATTAAATAAGCAGTACCTTGGAGTTTTAAAATAAACACCAGAAAACAAAATTCCATATGGAGTCACGAATTCAAAACAGGTAGATATTAAGGTTTTTATATCAAACACACACATTAATGTAAATTCTTACATTTATGTCTCCATTCCACTCTATGAATTAAGCTGTAACTGCTTAGGAGACAGAGCACACAGGATACCTGGAGGCTTTTCTGATCCACCAAATTTGAGTCAGCAGTGTGAGAAATGAGATCATGAAAAATCACCTTTCTCCTTTTCTCACAAATTGCACTGTTAGTTAAAACATTCTCCCTGGAGGACAGGACTTCTCCCACTTCAGGTTTCACTTTTGCTCCATCCTTTCAACTCGTAAAAGTTAGTCCAAGTTACTTCTTGGGCATTGGGTTGGTGGTTTCAGGTAAGCATCTAAAACACCCCTCAGTGAAAAATCAGACTCAATAGTGCTGCACTAAACAAGCACACGTTCCCATTCCATCAGGGACACCCACCCAGGACTGGCTTCAGCAGATGGTACAGGCAATGTTTGTCATGTATCTGTGGTATCCAACCAAAACATCTGATCTCTGCATTTGGTGAATGAAGCAGACTGCATGCACCATCCTTTCTTGGGACACCACTTAGGAGGGGATTATTTCCAGGAGGCTCAGAGACTACAATTGAATTGTGTAACTGCTACACCATATTTTTTCTTCCCTGGTAAAAACATTCCAGTAACCCTCTGTAGAAAACAAACTTTTCTCAGCTGTGGAGGAGGGTGAAGAGATGTGGTCATAGGGTCAATGTTTATACAATACTAATTTTCTGGCTACTCACTTGCTACCTGATTTACAAACAGGCCAAGAACCTCACACAGGACCCTTTACCATCAGTGCAAATTTTTCCTTTTAAGAACTTAGTCAGAAAAAGCTTACAAACTTGGTGCTTAGACTATTTTGCAGCAAGGGTAAAAATCCTTTTTTTCCTGATTGTTGCCAATCAGAAAGGAGCAGCTCTGCAGGAGTTCTCAGTGTTGATAATGTTGCTGAGCAAAACCAGTGGAAAAACTCAGAAAAAAACTCACAGAAAAATTGCAGACTTGAACTGGAATTCTTACATACAGAGGAGGGTTTTTTTTTGGCCGTCACTCATGCTCTATTTCCAATTTTGTTTCTCTGTTTTACTTTTGCACAGACATCTTGAAAGCATAACTAGTGGGAGAATTAGTATCTACTACATAAAGTACATAGACTTTTGTTACTTTTTGAATGTACACACATTAAAATGCATTTTAGTAGCTTTGTGTGATTGACTCAGATCTGTGAATAGCTCCATCCAGTTATACACTTCTAACTGTATTACTAAGGAGTTTTGTGAAGAAGCTTGCTCTCAAGCTGAAGGAAAAAGAACAGGCAACTGCTTTACAAGAGGAAAGTTCAAAAGGGAGTAGGAATGAAAAACATTGGAAAGCTAAAACCTGGAAATTTTCTTATGTCCCAAACAGAGGAGAGCACTGAACTGCCCACACCTCACAGCAGAAAATGAAGTGTAACACCTCAGCGAATTGTGATGACTGAACCCAGACAAACTGTAGCATCTTAAGTAATGCAGCAGCACCCATTTTGTAGGGCTGAAGAAAAACCATTCAGGGCATTAAAGGACAGGCTGCTGTTTTTTCCTGGAAAAGATTGTTAAGAAGTAAACCAGCAAGCACAGCTGAAAGCTGTACAAAGGAAAAAGTACAGAATTTGACAGCTATGACATGAAAAGTACCTATGTGCTTGAACATTTCAGGCAAATAGAATTGTGTCTGAAAAGTTTAAGTTCGGGACAGAGTTTTAGCAGCAGCTATGAGGCCACCAGATCACCTGAAACAAGGCAGAATGAAAAAGCGAGTACAGCACAGCATTTAGTGTGCTGTCAGTGCCCAATAACAGATACACTACTTACCGAGCTGTGGTTTTGTTGTCACTGTCTGGCAGCAAGATCATTTGTTTTAATGACCTTCTGCCATCATGTGAAAGCAATAGCTCTTTTGATTGGTCTTGTGGTAAAATTAAAGGCTAATTGGTATTCCACTGACAATATACAGTAGGTGCCTCATTGTGCTGCTGACAAGATCTGATGGATGCTGCTTCAGGTTCAAAGGAAATTAGTTTGATAGGAAAAAAATTTCTGGCCGTGCCAGGTTTTCAAGTTATCTACTGGTGTTCTCTTTCACAAGAGATATTATACCATCCAAATTTAATAGGTACCAGCCAGAGGAAAACATAGTAACAATAACATTATTGTGGTATCTCTCTGCTGTGTAAGGTTACTTTTGTATCATAGTTTTGAAACAATCACAATAGGAGGCAGCAACATTTAACAAGAGTTGATGACATCAGTGTAACAGTTTATCAAAACAGGCAACTCTTGAGACAAACAACGGGTCTTTTACTACTAGAAATGTTACAAGAAGTCCTCAAGAGTAGAGCTGGGCTGCTGAATATTTAGGAGCCCTACGCAGGCCAAGTAGTTGCAAAGGAGTAGCTTATCTAAAGTGTTGTAAGTGCTACATGCAATTCTAGAGTTTATCTGGTTAGGTACAATTAGTACAACACACTTTGGACACTGTCTGTTCTGCAGAATGCAAACAAGCAGCTGTGGCATGTCCCAAGAGCTACCCAACACACACAATGCTATTTCTTTCCAGAAAGTGCAAGAGAGAAATACAGCAACACTTTCAATGTATAGAGTATGCAATAAACAACTCTATCTGTGAGCCAGCATTTGTGTCAGATCAGGTTTACTTCTCACAGTGCATTAATGGCATTCACCAAAGCTTTACTGGTCAGAACTCCAGGTTACAGTAAAGGCAGGCTTTTAAACTGGTATGGGAACACTGGATCTGGACTGAAGAATAGAAAGAAGCAGGCTTAGATTCTGAGATGCTGAGTACTCATTAGCTTTGATGATTTCAAAGGCATTTGGGCTTGAAAACTTTGATTTTAAACTTGGGATTAGGAAGATAACTTCCCAAATGCATGCTTTCCAATTATCTTCTGTATTCACCAGAGAACCGAAAATACAGCAAAAATTGCAGTGCTCATACATGCTTTTCAAATCCAGCTTTTAACTGCCCTTTGCCAAGTAACATGATCTCCAAAAATTTATTCCAACAGTACATTAAGTAGCTATGACTTCCATTATAACAATCCATTTTCAAAATACACAAACGAAAGTAGCATCACTTTTCTGTTAGGATAAAGCAAAACAGGGTACAAAAAAAGAAGCAGGCTGCATCAAAGGAAAGGGTGGCCAGCCATAAATCCAGTCCTGTGTTCAGCCCAAATAAAAGAGCCACATCAGAGGTCATCCTAGTGCAACATTCCTTTTACAGACACTGCACTGAAAACTGGAGAGAATATGCTGCTACCACAAACATCATTCTTCATCACAAATTTTCCAATTGCAAGTGAGTGTTGCATGGTTGGCTCAGGTAAAAAAAGTGAGGGCAATGAGTATTGAAAAGCCCAGTACTAACCCAGTGAAGCTGGCAGCCCACCTTTGCTGACTGAGCTAGGGCATTGGAGATTCAGGCTTCTATTTACACAATCAAATGTGTAAAAAAAAAATGAACAAACAAATGAGGAAGCTGTTGCTTCTGTATTTTTAAAATATAACTTTTTCTAACTAAGCAGAAAGTTGCAAATTAAATAATTACTACCCCTGTAGTTTAGATACACATGAAACATGTACATTCTATGATGCAGAATCTCTTTGGCAACTTTTAGAAGTAAACAAAAGCTCTAAGCACCAGATAATAAACTGTACTCAGACACTTTATTATTATATTTCTATGGCACAAAGGAACAGAATCTCCATCCTGGGATACCTTTTAATTATGTAGTGAAATCTCCTGTGAAGATACATAATAACTTATGCTACTGAAAAGCATGCTATGCATGAATAAATGCTGTTTCTCTCTTTCTTCAGCATCTTTCAGTCAGTAGCACCTACAAGAATGTATAAAATTATTGCATATTATTGTACTGTGTATATATAACCTTGATATATAACAAAGTGCATTTTTTTTTCTGCAATTCTGAATAGGTTTCTCTGGAGTGTATATATATATATATATATATGTATACATATACATACATATATATATATATTTTACTAATTTTCTCCATATTCTTTTCTAGTATATTTTGATGCTGCCTACACTGTTTTCCTGAAAACTTAGTCTTTCTGCATCTGAGATCTAATGCCACCACAATAGGAAAACAACAATAATTCCTAGTTTACCCAATCTCATTACCCAGTAGAGGCGAGGCTGTTGCTGCTCTGGATCCCTCTGAAATCCCAGGGTCTCTCAAAAAAGGTGGAGGTGCACAGTACCCACACAGAGCCAGTCACACAGCCATCAACCAAAACACAGCCCCCACGCAATCACCAACAGCACCCACATCCTGTTCCTCCATCTGGCTGATTAGGATGAAAGCCTGTGAGCAAGGAATGCATACATGGATATATAACACATCCCTCCAGCAGCTGCTCCTAGACACTCCATCTGTCTAGTTACTGGCTGCTGGATCTTCTGGTGTCTCCAGTTGCTGGCACCTGGACACACAAGCCCCTGAGGCCCGTAGCCCCACAGGCTGCTGGCTCCCAGACCCACTGGAGCATGTGCACACATGCACACACTGACACGCACCCTGTGGCTCTCTCTGGTCTCAGTCAATCTGTACCCAGCTTCTGAGTCCTGGCCTGACAATTGCCTCACATACAAACAGGTTCTCTCACAGCCTCATCCCCTAAATCCATGGGTCCTTACACAGCTGGCCTGGACCTCCAGCCTAGTGTTCATCAGTAATCATTTCCACACTCCGATGTACACAGCCACACAATATGGACACTCTCCAGTCTTTCCAGTTGCTGTCACTGCAGACACACAGACACCTATGACACACTTGCGGCCACCTGCCCGCTTGCCGGCACCCAGACCACCACACATTTGTCCTTCCAGCTGCTGGTATCACAAGCAAGGCCCCTGTAACTCCTGGTATCCTCTCCAGACACTGGCACTTATCCATCCACACAGGACAGACAGACCCTCATGCACAAAGTTACAATGGCATTCAGGAACAAGGCCGGAACAGCAGCAGAGCATGTTCAACTACTTACCAGCAGCCCTTATTGTTATCTCTTCCCTATCTTCTCATCCTGTCCCTTCTCACATCACCTTGATCCTCCTTTTACACACCTTGGTCCTTCCCCTAAACATTTTATAAGCCTTGCACAATCCCAAGGATCTCTGTCCCTGCATCCCATAATGACTTCAATGTCCCTCTCAGGGTGACGGGATGTCTGCAGTGATCCAGCCAGCTTCTTCCATCAACTTATCTGATGAATTTCACGTTTGGTCCCAAGGCTGATCCTTCTCCTGTGACGGTCCCAGATGCAGATGAGGGCTTTTCCCTTGTGCTTATCCAGTGACTTGGTCCCTGGAGTTTCCCCTCAATTCACTGCTCCTCTGTGCCCATGGCAATGAGCCTCTGATAACCTTACTTACAGCTTATGCCAAGACGCTTTTCTGCATTATATTGCTACATTATCAAGCACATCTTAACAGCTTACAGATTATTTTCAGTACTGATATTCTACATGCATCATAAGCATTGAAGAAGACAAAATATAATCAGAATTACTGAACACAAAATTGCAGCAGACCCAAACTGCAAAGTTTTTGGTTTATAAGTATCTGTGATCATATGCTCAAATCCCTAGGGAGTTCTTCCACAGACTTCAATAACTGACAGATCAGGCTAAAGGCAAAAGATGCTCTGCAGGGGGAAACAGCGTAACTTTAGTATTTGATTTCTATTCTTTACTATTTCAATCATTTCAGGGCATATTCTTCAGAAATTATTTGCAAGCAGGTCATGTCTATAGCCACGGTTTGTAAGAAAACGGATGAGACAAGTCAAAGCCCCACCCTGGTAGTTAGCACTTCCCCAGACATCTGTGCAGCTAAGCCCAGCACAAAAGGATCCAATGCTCTTGCTGCAGCTTCCAGATAATTATCTCTTCAGCTAAAACCTCTCTGTTTCAGAGAGGTCTTCAGAAAAGAATTTGTTGACATGAGAATGAGCCACTAAAGAAATACAGGAGCGCAGAAGAAGGTCGTGGAGATTCTTGCACAAGGAATTCTGTACTGCCATATATTCCTACTTTTTTATTTAAGAAATTACTGTTATGTTTTTATGCTAATTAAAAACAAACAAAAAACCAAACCAAAACTCCCCTCCAGAGCTCAGCTTGTAGGCTTCTGAAGTATTGGGAAAATATGTAGCCATTTGGGAGACATAACCAGTAATACCAAATTTTTTTCCAGACAGTATTCTAAGGATTCTGAAAACCACCATAGAACGTGCACACAAACAAACAAAGGATACTGCTACATTAAAATGTATCTTTAAGACTTAGAATACAGTAACATCAAATATGCAATTGCCAACTTGTTGTTCAGCATAGTACTGAGAAGAACATATTGGAAAAGTAACAAGGAATTAATTCCTGATTCAGGGATTTCTTTACAACTGTGAAGAGTTAGTAGAATAAAAGGACTGCTGGAGATTTTAAAGAGAGATATGGGAGTTTTGTGTGAGATTTCAGCTGTCCAGAAATTGTATGGTAACAACTTCACAGTTTAAACTAAAACCGCATTTTTTAATTTTCAGAGTTTTCATTTATTTTATAAAACATTTAATATCTCTAATCACATAGCTGTTCTCAATAAAAAGTTAAAAGGCAAGAAAATAAAAAGCTTTCCAAATCTCAAGAAAATTTTAAGGGTAGAAGCTTAGAAGGACCACAGAAAAGTGGCTCTCAGCATCATGCTCAGGCCCACTTCCCCATCATCACCTTCATTAAGTGCATAACGTTGAGCTCACAGCAGGGCTGTGATAAAGCCTTGCTAAGAGCCTGGAACTGCACCTAGAGCCAGCTCCTTATGGTAAGTCTTGAGGCATTTGCACTGGCACACACTCAGCACAGCAATCAAGAAAGTTTTGGGCAACGCCAATCATATCAATTAAACATGGGGTGTTATTTCACAAGCTTTTCCACTTCCATCCTCTTCTTCCTCATCCATTTTCCATGCTGAAATGGCTGTCACTTCCTGAAAACAAACGAACAGAAAACCCCCCAAAATCCCAAAAAAGATGATCTTTTTAATTCCAAATGTACCCTTTTTGTAACAGGGGCCTGGAGCTACAGGCTATAGTTAAGATACAGTTCCATGAGGGGCTAATTCAGCAATCAAGCTGCTCCCTGGTTTGCACTCCACCAACTCTCTAATTAATGCTTCCCATTTGTCCATGGGCTGAGAGATTTTTATACATTCATTAAGCCATCCACAAGGGTCACCAAGACCTTTATTTTATGTAATCACAGCTACTCCAGAGCCCACGGCAGGATATGTATTCAGGCTAAAACACTAAATAACAGAATGCGAAAAAATTATTAAAGTACTTTAATTTTACCACAGGATAAACACACTGACATCAGATCAGGTAAAATAGACCTGACCTGAAGTTTTACTGCAAATAGGTGTTTTAGGTGAATTGTTTTTACTGTAATGGATTCTTTTTTTGCCTAGCTGATGTGTGTTAACAGTTCAAATTCAATAAAAAAGATAGCACTGAAGACCAGTTCCGTGTGACCTAAGCTCTGTTACTTGGGTTTGTAGGGTAAATGACCTTGACAAGATGTGAGGGGAAACTCCAGATTTGACACAATTAAACAGAGACAGTCACTCAAGAGGCTAGAAAAAGAGGCTGCATCATGTAGCAGCTGTAATTTCAAAAGGTTAAAAAAATAAAACAATCCACAAACAAACGCCTAACAGTAGCATCTTAGGCATAAATGTTGTGTTACTGAAATAATAAAAAGGCGTCTGGTAAATAGTATTCATGGAAAATGAATTTGCATTAAACAAAAAAAAAAATCCAAACACACTAACTCCACCCACTCCTACACTTATAGCCTTCCTCTCTTTCTTCGGGGGAAAAGAAAAAAAAAGAGTGGGGTTGAATGACACAAATTTTTTTTCAGTACTTCAAAAGCGAGTGCATGGAACAAATCCATAACCTTCTGATGTGTTGCTCTCTATTTCTGGAGCTGTTCACAAGGCATACTTCCCTTCTGTCCTTCAGTCAGCTGAACTCATGAACAAAGAGGTTTAATTCAGTCAGCGAGTGGGAGGTATTAGACACACAGAAGAGACATCTGTCACCTCCTGACTGGTGAGCAAGGTGGCACTGTCAGGAGTGCAGGCAGCAGGAGAAAGATGGCTGAGAAGGGTTTGGATATTAAGTTTAAGTCACTGTCATAACATTCAGAAGTCATCAGTAAAGGCAGATACTAGGGCAGGATTCAGTGCTGTCTTCACACTCCAGCAAGCTGAAAAACCTTGGCAACTGATCACACAAGAGAGGCCAAATTCCAGAGGCAGCAGGCATGGGAAAGCACAACTGCACCCACTTTACCAGTAACATTAATCATGTGGTGATAGAGAGAAAAACTCTGGAAATGTTGGAGACAGAAACAGGAAGTGTTAGAAAGCCTGAGCCCGGGACCGAGCGGTGAAGGGCTCATGATTAGTTAGAGTGGTACAGCAAAGCAACATTTGAAAAACACAGTAATTTTTTTTCAGAAGAAAGCAACATGTTTTTAGCAAGTTTCAAGCCCTTCTCCATGGTGATCTCAGTCCTTTCTCACTCTCTTTGTCCACTCGTGCGCAGAGTGATTCTTCTGCAGATCATTAATTATAATGACAGGCCTGACCGAGCAGCGCTCCCCGCCAGGGCCTCGTGGATGCCGTGGAACCCCGGCACGCCTCGGACACCCCGGGCCATTCCCCCGCACCTTCGCTCACAGCCGGCCCTGCCTGCCCGCATACGTTCTCCTTTCGGGACCGGGAGTCCTTGTACCAAACCCTTTCCAAGCCTCCAAGGAACGCCACCACACCCAGCTCCATCATCCAAACCCCGCTGCCAGCCCCGAATGACTCGTGTTTGCTGGGAGGAAAAGACCTCTCCGACCCTCACCCTTTTAACTCTCTGGGGATTATTCACACCTCCCCGAAACACTAAATCCAGACTTCAGTGTTTTCTGGGGCAGGGGTCCAGCCTTCCTGCCGGGCCCCTCCGCGCTGCGGGCCGTGCCGCGGCCCTGCCGGCGGGCCGCAGCCGTGGGGCGGCCCTGGCAGGCCCCGCGGCGGCTGCGGCGCCGTCGAGCGGCGGCGCTGGGCCCGCACGTGAGGCGGCCCCGCCCGCAGGGCCGGGGCGGCGCGGCCGCCGTACCCGGAAAAGGAAAGGGAAGCGAAGGGGCGCGGCCGGCGCGGGCGGGCGGCGGCGGTGCGGCTCAGCCCGGCCCGGCAGCGGGAGAGGTAACCTCGGGCTCCTTTTCCTCCCCCTCCTCCCCCTCGTTCCACTCGTGGTGCGGCGTGTGCCCTGCCCGGGCCCCGCCGCAGCAGCCGCGCTCAGGGCAGCGCGGGCGGCCGGGGCCGCCTCTGGCGGTGCGGGGTCGCAGCGGGGGCCGTGGGCGCTGAGCGGCTCCCGCGGGTCACGGAGGGACAGAGAGGGACAGGCTGGGAGGGATCACGGATGGGGCGTCCGGTCCCGCCGCCCCGCTCCAGCGCGGTCATCCCACAGCACGTGGCGCAGGATTGCGTCCGGACGGTTCGTGAGTCTCTCCGGCGAGGGAGGCTCCACACCCCTCTGCACAGTCTGTTCCAGTGCCCGGTCACCCGCACAGTAAAGTTCTTCTCGTATTCCGGGGCCATTCCCTGTGCATCCGTTTCTGCCCGTTGCCTCTTGTCCCATTGCTGGGCACCACCGAGAAGAGCCTGGATCCATCCTCTTGGCACTCCTCCTTCAAATACTTACGGACAACGCCGAGGCCCCCCTCGCAGCCTCTCTTTGCAGAGGCGGTGTGGAGTTTTCCAGGCTGACTAATATTTTTGGAGATGGAGGTTCTCCCTGTCTCCCTGGAAAGGGCTGAGGCAGCACAGCCCTGCACGCAGTCTCCATAGCAGTTAATTCGCTGCCCTGCTGGAGTATTTATGGGATGAAACACACCAACGCTCACACTTGTGAGCATCTGGTCCACAGCAATGGCCTGCCCGCCTAGTAAAAGGAGCCGTGCGACACTAATGTTAAAAAAAAGATATAACGTGACAGCATGAAAAACCAAATTTTTGTGGAGTGCTGGAAATACTTGCCCAGCTGGTTTGCCCAAATCTCTGCAAAGTCTGGTGGTGAGGGGTTGGGAGTTTCGATTTTTAAGCATGAACGTGTAATATATACAGCTTATTCATTGCTAAGAGAGAAATTACAGGGCTTATTTTAAGCACGACAAAACCCTAACCTAGAACTTAGTTGGTGCACCCTTGAGGGCTCTCACTGTGTAGCCCGTATTAGCAGTGACTCAGGCAGGGCTGAACAAAGCCAGACTGGCACCTGGGGAGGTGTTCATGGCCAGTGACCTCACTGTGGTATTCAGGTTGTTCTGTTGCCTGAGGCAACACATCTGGGAGAAGTGCTGAATGTGCAAGAAATTTTAAATGTCTCTTTCTGCATTGATACTTTGAGCAGGGTTTGGTTTTGTTTGTTGTGGGGTTTTTTTTTTGTTTGTTTGTTTGTTTTGTTTGTTTTGTTTTGTTTAAGCAAATTATGATTGTGTGTTACAGAGGACAATGTGATCAGTTTTATGCAAACTATTTAAATTTTCCTCTTTTTCCAGGTTGTTTTCACCACTGAAAAGGAACAGCAATGGAGAGTACGGTATCAGTTATTTTCCTTGTATCATTTTCCACCCTGCTGTGTGAAAGTTATCACCGGGGAGTGGAGACAGCTACTGTTGTGCATACGTCGGAGAGAGCGTTTCCAGAAAAGACAACGGGTGTTAATACTGACTTAGCAGGACTAATACAGAAGTTGCACCTTCAAGAACTTTTTAATCGTTATGGCGAAAACAACTCTCTGTCAATTGACGGGTTTAGAAAACTGCTGCAGAACATAGGCATAGATAAGATGAAAAGGATTAAAATGAGCCACGATCATGATCATGACCACAATCATGACCACCATGATCACGATCATGATCATGACCGCAATCATGACCATCACGACCATGACCACGATCATCACTCTCATCACAATCATGTTTCATCGGGTAAAAGCTCTGAGAAGACCGCTTGTCCAAGCCACGAATCCGATGCTAGCAAAGACCGCAGGAGCAGCCACGCGAAGGAGCCTCATAAAGGCGAGGGTGCGGAGCGGCAGCAGAACTTTGTGCGCAGCAAGAACGCGGTCCACGAGATCACGGCGTCCGTCATCGCCGGCGGCCGCGCCGAGCTGCAGAGCCTGCCGCCCGGAGACGGCAAGACCGTGCTTCGTGTGGGAGCGGCCGGCCCTGGGGCTGGGAATGCCACCGGGGGCCGCAACGCCACCTGGCCTGGCGCCACAAAGGCAAACGAATCTCGCGCTGCACCCAAGGAGCTGGAGAGAGGGAGCTACCTCTATTCTAAACTGAAGAAACAAAACACTCAAGAGGTGAGGCGGGTTCTGTTGGATTCTCAGGAGTCCAGATCCACCAGGAATGTTGCCATGGCTTATTTTTCAGGTGCTTAATGTTTACCTGGGTGCAGGTTTTGTGGTGTAACAATAACCATAGCCAAACATTTGCAAACAACTTGCCTTGGAACTTAATATTTTGAGGGAATATGGTGTTATGTTCACAAGCTCAGGGGAAAATTAAGTATAAACATACACTTGTTTTAATCACAGAATCACAGAATGACTAGGTTGGGAGACCTTCAGGATCATCGAGTCCAACCCATGCCTTAACACCTCAACTAAACCATGGCACTGATGCATTTATGATTTATATATTTAACTGTTACTGAATATTAAACTGTTTCTAAACATGAAAAACATCTACAGGTTTAAATGTGCAGTTCTGCCTTAAATCAGGAATCTCTCTTGTTTTCCTATTAATGGAGTGAAAGTAAAAAAATCCAGTTAAGGTACTGTGATTCTTATCAAAGCTGTCTCACACTGTGGTGGGGTAGAACCGTCCTCCTCTTAACACCTTCCCCTCCCCACCTAACAACTGTCTGTAAAAGCAACACTAAAAAAGATTGTGGCAAAATGTCACGTTTACTTTAAGATAGTATGAAATTAGCACTGGTAGAGTATAGTTGTGTTGTGGACATTTTTCTTAAACAGTCAGATCCTTTGCATTAAAGGCTTTAAGAAGCAAGCAGGATCTTAATGTTTGCATCCATGCCAGGTAATTCCGAGTTAACAATTTCAGCTGTGTGGCACGTGATGGGGGTACTGAATTCACAAGTAGTTGCTGTGTTCTGCACTGTCAAAGCAGAAGTCCTGCTGTTCTTTGAACCCACTGAGACTGTGTAAGTTGTGCAGTGGGGAGCTGTTTACTCGAGGGAGTGTATGTACAACATGCTCTGTACAAGACATTCCACAGCAGTCACTGCTGCACAAAGGGATTTGACCTTGTTCATGCTTCCTTACGTGGCCTTTAAAACTGACTGAAAATATTAGGCTTTTTCTATTTGTACATCAAAGCATCTGACCCATTTGGGCTGAGAATGAGTAATAATTACGTGTCATCTACCCAGACTCCCAAACCAGCTTTCTGGAGCAGGATTGGAGTGTAACCAGTTACCAGTTTCTGAGCTGTGTTGATATAGCTGCTTTCATGTGGTGCCACTGCATTTCAGTTAAGATGGGATGTGCAGTCCTTTTAAGATGTATTGTATTATTTTGGTTCTGGTCAATCTTTAACATGTCTCTTTCCACAGTGCTCCAATGCATCCAAACTGATGCAGTCGCATGGAATAGGCACTCAAGTATTGCTGACTGCTACAGAATTCAGTTATCTCTGCCCAGCTCTTATTAATCAGATTGATGGCAAATACTGCATAGTCCATGCTGCTAGTGAAAAAGCTGAAACTCCTCCAAAAAGTTACTCTCTGCAAATAGGTAGGCTGGTGTATTTTTTTTTCTTTGTAACATCAAAGCTTAATAGAAAAATGTTTATGTTAGTTATAAATCCAAGAAACCTATTTCATAGTTGTAAGAAGTGTCATTTTCTTTTGGCACTTCACCAAGATTATAGAGAGAAATCTTTCTGGCATACCTTTTGTAAACATCTGATCAATTTAATGGCTGGGTGTGTTTGATAACAGAAATGTTAAGCAAACAAAATCATGTATAAGTAAGCTGTTACTTACTATTGTTACTATTTTATTTTCTTTTGCCAGCTTGGATTGGTGGCTTTATATCCATCTCTGTCATCAGCTTTCTTTCCTTGCTGGGTGTTATATTGGTACCACTGATGAATCGAGTATTTTTCAAATTTCTTCTGAGTTTTCTTGTGGCATTGGCTGTGGGGACCTTGAGTGGAGATGCCTTCTTACACCTCCTTCCCCATGTAAGTATTAATTACTGTTTCATTCATTATCTCAAAGCAGAGAACTTGACAGCTGTATGTATTAGTGCCCTATGAACTAATGGTATTAGTTCATACCCATTTGATGAGTCATTTCTCAACCCTGTTATGCAGGTTGTTTGATGGAAAGGTTTTCCATTTGGAACATCTGTATTATTCATTTCACAGTCTTCAAATAAAAGTTCAAAAGCTTCATAGCATGATCCCACTCTCTATTTCTTGTTCTTTGCCCGTGCTGCCGTGTCCCTTTATTGTTCCTTGAACACAGGAATTTTGCATAAATTTTCTTAGTGGTTTATTGCAGTGCTGCCCCCTTTTTTTCCCCCTCAGTTTAATGGACTTTAGAGACAGTGGAAATTGCTCACTGAACACTTTAAATGTGAAATGAATAATCAACTATTTTTTGTTACTAGCCACTTATGTTGATGGCTTACCCATTTTGATATTTTTGTTGTTGTTGTTGTTACCAGAATCGATAATTTCTGAAGTCCTGGGGAAAATACTACTTGATAGATTTTGGAATTGCTGTTGTGTAATAGGGACAATGAAATGGGGACATGACTGCTAAATTTCTGCCTTTCTTGAAGTCCTTAAACAGACATTCTCCCCTCACTCCCCTCCCCAAAGTAACTTGTTCCAGCTTACAAATAAAATGGATAATAGTGACTGCAGATTCTGTGGTTTCCCAGTCCTGCCTGTAATCCACCAGGTAGATCTTTTCCCTTTCAGTTAATTTTGCATTTGCTGTGGGAGATAATGTAAGTCAAAACACGTGTAAATGAGATGTGCAAAAAGATTTTTTATTTCTGAACAAACCAGTATCCAGTAAAGAGAGGAGAAGTGTCAGACTTTCTTTTAAAGAAGGAAATTACAGCCAACTTCCTTGTAGAAAAAGTTGTTTGACATCTCTGAGTTTTCTTAGACGGGAAGCTAACTGGTGTGCAGGCTGTGACACTACTTTAAATGTGGTTTCCTTGATGGTGTCAGGAGTTTTTGTGTACACCTCGGATTAAGCAGTGTCCATGCAGTTTCAGTGTGTGTGTGCCAGTGCCAGGCCTGTTCTCAGTCCTTGCAATGTTTCTTCCTATCAACAAATTTCCAATCAACAGATTCCTTTGTAATCGTTTGAGTCTGTAAGCAGAGCATTTGCCCAGAGAAAATTGTCAAGTCTGAACTCCAGACATGAGGAAAATGATGTGAAGAATACTTTTTATGTTTCTTACATTACAGTTCTTTGGAATATAATGACTTTCCCCTTTTTGTTCTCCCCTTAGTCTCATGGAAACCATCACCATCACCACGAAAAGCCTCTGCTTGATCAAAAAGGCTCCATGTACAAACATCTTGTTTTTCAAAGTACAGAGGAGAGTGCTTACCTGGATTCTACATGGAAAGGGCTTACAGCACTTGGAGGCTTGTACTTCATGTTTCTAGTGGAGCATTTGATCACTTTAATAAAGCAATTTAAAGACAAGAAGAAAAAGGTAGGGAGACTATTACTTTGAAGCTCTATTGTATTGCATGCTCATTTCTGAAAACATTTATTAGAAAAACCTTCTATGAATATCATATATTTCGATTTAATAGCAATGGCTGACTGGATTAGTGTTAGAATTTTATTTTTATTAGGGACACATACACTTCTAAAGTATGTGATAACCATTTTGGGTGATCCTTTTATTAAGGGCTTTTCCCTATTTCCATAACCAGACAATATAGTACAGGCTTTGATATTGCAGTGAATTGTTTAATAAGCAAATGTCCAGTTGCATCTTTAGTTTTAGCAGAGTGATTTAAGAACTCACTTCATTACTGACTTCCTTCTGACGTGTTGAGACATTTATAACTATCTGAACTGGTTTTATTATTATTTTAATTCCACTCCTGGATGCAATAAGTTTGCACTGTACAGTTGAGGAGGGCACTTGCACAGACAGGTAAGGGTGGCAGTAAGTGCTTACATAAATAAGCATCCAAGTATGCTGTCGAAAATGACTTTTTGGAATAGCATGCCATGAGGAAATACAGTCTGTCAAGCCCCTGGAAGCTTTCCCTTCTCCCCCCCAAAAATGCAGCTCTCAGGTTGTTATGCTGATTTTTATGGTTTTTTTTTTTTTTTGGCAGGTCATTAGTGTTGGTAACTTGCCAACAGAAAACTGGTAACAGTTCTTTAAAGACCAGTGTAGCCAGGAATGAAGAATTATATCAAAGTTGACTCAGTAAGAAAGATTAAGCAGAAGTTGGTGATACAATAGAATCATAGAGTGGTTTGAGTTGGAAGGTATCTTAAAGGTCATCTGGTTCCAGCCAATTCTAAGCCTTGCTTGAAGAAAGTTAGTAAATACTAATTACTTAGTTTAAAAATAGCTAATTGCTAGGCTACCTCAAAGACTGGTAATCTCTGTTTAGTTTTCTCATTAAATTGGTCATTAAGGCAGTAGTTGCAGGGCAGATTCCATGTAAACTCTTTGATCATGGGAGGTTGTGTTGGTGTGGTTTACACTGAAGCTAAACTAACTGTGAGATTTCCCTGTCTCTGGTTAAATTTGTTTGACAGGAAAGAACATGAAGAGTTTCAAGCAAAGCAAGAATTTTGTCTCCTCCCTGCCACAAGGAATGGATTTCCTGTTAGATTAATTATGCCCTCCTAGATATTGAGTCACTGATCATAAATTGTTGTGATACAGCCTTTAGTGGGCAAGGAGGAGAGATTTTACTTGGTTTTCCTTCTTTCCATTATTAAAAAGCATTATATTGACATGATAGAAAAGAGTAGTAGAATAAATTACTCACCATTTGATGTGTTTTGCTTCTCAGATGAAAACCTTCTGCTTATTTCTTGTGAAAAATGTAGGGCATTTATGTGTGTGGGTTGGTTTGTTTGTTTGTGGTCTTCATTTTGTTTTGTATTTTCTCCCCTCCCATGGAGCCTGAGGAACCTTTGTCATCTTACTTTAGTTTCTAGTATTCCTCTTCTACACTCTTTATACGGCTTCCGTGTTCTCCTCTTTCTGTGCAGGCTGCATAAATGTTGTGAATATAATGTTGCTCATGTATATCCTGAAAAATAAGTAAAATAGTCATAACTGCAGTATTTTCTTTTGGAATAAGAAAAAAATTGAAGATGATGGAGAAAGTAAGAAGTTTTCAGCAAATGAAGAGAAGCTGGATGCGGATGATCGTAAGTGTCGTTGATATCACACCGTTGTTACTTGGTGGCAGCACTGTTTAAAAAGCACCTGACTGATGGCAGCTCGTAGATCTCCTCCTTACTGTAGGTTGGGTCCCTGCCTATTTGAATTATTTTCAAAACAAAACCTGTCTGTCTGCTGATATGTAGAGCACTAGGTCTATTTGCTGCTTTCCTTTGGAAAGGACCAGTGGGTTAGAAGAATTGAATTCACAGTTTTGGAACTTTAAACCTTTTAATTCTGGATTTAGCAGCAGAAGTTGAAGTCATTCTGTGAAAGTTGCAATATAGCTGTACCTACTGACTTCTGCACTTCTCTTTAGACTGTTAGATGTTATAGCATGACTCAGTATTTAGATTTCTGGGATTTGTTAGTTTGAATATGTATTTATAAGGGTAATATTACAAAATTCTAGACAATACTTGAAGTTCAACATTCAGAGTGCAAATGGCCATGTATCCCCAAGATCATGCTTTAAGCCAAAACACACCAGACTAGTTACTTGTTAGCTCTTGTTGCTAAAAGAGATGTTCAGTTTTTCAGAGTAATTTTATAACTAATGGAATACTTGTCTGTAATGTTAAAAAAATATGTATTTATTAATTTAATTGCAGAGGAAGAGTTTATCAAGTTTCAGAAATTAGTTAGAACCAACTGTGGTGTGTCAGCAATGTTTATATGAGGGTATTTCATGGTCTGTATTGATGACTTTGTTTTTTAGTGTTTATTTTCCAGGTGGTAAATACAAGTGTCAGTATTTATTTTGAAATATAGGAGTTTCCAAAATTATCTATAACATAATCTTCTGTATCCTTTTTCTTCAGCCAAGAGATACTAATTCAGAGATAACTAAATGGCACATGTTTCTCAGATACTTGGTTTTTCTGAAGCAATTGAGCTAACAGTCTTCATGCTCTGAAACTGGGCCTTGGAGCCTTTTGCTGTTGTGTTTAAATTGCAATGAGTCTTAGAGGAAAAGATTTTTTGCCTTTTAGGAAGCATTTGTGGCCAGAATGTAAGGGCTGCTTCAGCAGTAGGGGACAGAAACTAAAAGTTTTCCTTATTTTGAGGTATCGGGAATTATCTGAGAAGTCTGAATAAGCTGTGGAAATGTTTCAAAAAATCTTCAGGTTCAGAAAATTGGATTATCAGTCTCAACCTCCAAACTTCTTTACTGCTTCACATAGTCAAACCCATCGTTCATTGTATTTCACATCGTTTATTGTATCTTTGCTGCTTAGGTGATTCTAAAAATGTGTAACATTGTGCTCTGGGTTTTGTAACAGGGCCTGAGGGCTATCTCGGGACAGACTCTCAAGATCCATCAACCTTCATTTCTCAGCAGCCAACTGTACAAGAGGAAGAAGAAGTGATGATAGCTCATTCTCATCCAGAGGAGGTTGACAATGAATATGTGTCCAGGGGCTGTAGGAACAAATGCCATTCTCACTTGCACGATACTCTGGGACAGACAGACCGTCTGAGTCACCACCACCACGACTACCATCACATTCTGCACCACCACCACCATCAGAACCATCATCCCCACAGCCACAGCCAGCGCTACTCGCGCGAAGAGCTGAAGGACGCGGGGATTGCAACTCTGGCCTGGATGGTGATCATGGGAGATGGACTGCACAATTTCAGTGATGGGCTGGCAATTGGTAAGTGCTAACTTGGATGTGAAGGCAGTGAGGTCTTCTAGCTGTCTCTTACCTCTGTTAAGGATGTAGCTAATTAGCAGAGGATCTTTGAAGCCTAAACTTTTTTCTGAGAGCACCATCCTAATGAGTAAGAAAAATCTCCAGCTCAACAACCTGGAGGTAAGTGATACATGAAACAGAAATTATGTGTTTACAGCTATATTTCTTCAGAAAATCTTTAAACTAGGCCTCATTTCCTACTTTTGAAGAGTTAAAGCTAGCATTTTTCAAAACTAAAGCTAGGTTTATAAAAAATATGTAAGATTGCATTTGTATTTCAGTGCCTGCAAGTGCTCAGCAATTTTTTAAGATTATACTTGTTTTTAGGACAAGCTTGTATTTTTTGTCACATACAAAATGACTGTGTGTTTTTTGCTTGAATCAGGCCACTGGTATCATTGGTTTCTTTACCTTTTTTTTCTCTTTCATCTTCTCCTGTGATGCAGCCAGATCAGATTCCATACTTGGCATATCTGCTTGCCTGCCTGCCTGGGCCTTGGTTCCACATCAGTGTTGCTCTAGAGCACTGATGGGTAGGGAGATAAGGCCCTGGTATCAATCTGTCTTAGCCTGAAAATTTTGTTTTCTGAAACAAAATGCTATATGCTATACCCAAAACCTTGTTCCTAAAGCATAATAGTCCATTTTTAAAAATTTGAACAGGTATAAACAATTATTTTACTTGTAAACAAAGCATTTATCTTTTTGTTCCTGTTTAGTTAATGCCCTTATTTTTCCCTTAATATGTGTAGTTGCTCAGTCTTTTTTGATAATGCTTCAGTGAAAATAGTGCTTTATCACAAAAACAGTAGATTCTTGGACTTCTGTCTGGGAGGTCAGGTTTGGGAACTCTCTCATGTTTTTCCTAGAAGGAGAACTAGACTACAGGTATATTGAATTTAAAAGGTTAAAGGAAGTTACAGAGAGTGAAGTCAAATCAATAATCTTCAGTACTTATGCTAATCTTTCCTGATCTTGACTATTGTATTTGAGACTAATCTTTACAGGTATTGGATTCATTTCCAGGCTGTTTAGCATACTGGAGGCAGCTCAGCAGTATCAGTCTTCCTGTAAATTTTATTGTAGGAAAAAATTCGTTCTTGTTTGAAGAGGAAACCAAATAATAACTATTTTCTCACAGCAATATTTGCAGTTGTTCAGATTCAGTCAATTCAAAGTGTAATGTGAACAGAGACTTTCTGATTTAATCTCATTTTTGATGAAAGTTGAAGCATGAAATGTAAATTTTTGAGCAGATCAGTAGTGAAAAATGTGGTAGAAGGAAGATTTGCATACAAATGACACAGAATCAATTACCTCTTGGCATTAGGGAGATTTGGGAAGGAGCTATGACTTTATAGTTATGAAGGGAAAAGTATGAGAAAGGTTAATAAAGGCTTATTGAACAAGTGAGAGCAATAGCTTTCAGAAGTCCTGCTGTGTAGCTTGTTCAGGCTAATGGAAATATGGGTTTCTTTCAGTTCTGTGTGTGTTTAAAAGTTTTTAAGATGTTTTATGGGAAAACATCAATTTGATGGTGGTGTGAAAATGCCAATGCTACTTGTGTAGTAGTTCATCTGTATTTTAAAGAAGATGTGAACACTTCTGTAAAGATAGCTTTAGCCAGCATAACCCTTCATTTAAGTTCATTCACTTCATGTGATTTGTTATTCATAAGTTCCATCAGTTACTTTTTTCCTCAAATCTGTTGTGCTAATTATGTAGGAACAAGATTTAAAAGTGCTTATTTTTTTATTAAGGCGTGGAACTGTTGCATCTGACTCATTTGTGCAGAAGGATCATCTGTGATTTGAACTTTTATGTGTAATTACAACTAAATAAGTAAAATCCAGAATACTATTTTTACACCAGTCTTGCATACAAGTTTTTTTCTTTAGCTTTTGAGAGAAGTCGTGTCTTAAAAGTATATTTTGAGATAAATCAGCATCTTGAGAGGGGATAATGCCAGATATATTAATTGCATTTTCAGTTTGTTAACATTTCAGGACTTCTTTTTTAGCAGTGAAAAAATAAAATGAGATATTCTTGATATTTAAGCTTGTACTTTGATTACTTCTTACTTTTCCTCTTAGAACTTCGTAAGAATTAAGTTTGCCATGGTTTTGTCTAAAGCTCTTGTGCTTGGTGTGTCACCTCAGCTCTTACTTTCTGCCTGCTTTCCCCTAAATTTCCTGTTGGTGCCATCTGTTTTATCTAGATCATTAGTGAAGATAATGAAGAAAATGAGTTGCAGTTTTTGTCCTGGTGAGCTCTACATCTTACCAGCCATCAGGCCCTGTT
The DNA here is from genome assembly GCF_021018805.1 of Prinia subflava. Lineage (NCBI taxonomy): Eukaryota > Metazoa > Chordata > Aves > Passeriformes > Cisticolidae > Prinia > Prinia subflava. Next base: position 62,081,978 of record NC_086247.1, read on the forward strand.
AGCCCAGCAGTCCAGTCAGTGTGCAAGCCCATATTTCTTCTTTTCCTAGATAAGATTGCTATAGGAGACAGCATCAGAAATCCTACTTAAGTCCTGTTATGTTCATGTGTATGGTCAGTCATCTCCTCAAGCTGGGTGCAGCTTTTGGAGAGGGATATTAAGAGGGTATTGCGCGTGATCTTCTCAGGAACTGAGATGACACTGACCGCTCCTGAGTCTTGTTCTTTGCCTTTCTTAAAGATGGGAATAATGCTAGCCTTTCCCCAGAGTTCCTGTGGGGCCTTCCATAGCCATGATTTTCCACACGTGATTGACAGCAGGTTTTTAGTCACACTAGTAACTCTGTCAGTACCCTCAGGTGAGTCCCACGCTGGGATGCACCTGAACATTTCCATTTTTTTTCTGCATTTCTCTGAACTATTGCTTCTGTGGTTTGCTGTCTCCTTCTTTCTGGAATGGAGCTGGTGTCTGGCTTTGTTAACAAAGACTGAAATGAAGGCTGTGCTGGTGCTTTGCCTTTTGTTGCTGCTTATTTCCCTTCCTCATCTATCAACAGACCCGAATTTTTCATGAACTTTGTTTCTCAGCTAACATTCTTGTAGAACTGTTTCTTGTTATCCTTGGAGTCTTGTTAGTTTTGGATCAAGCTGGGCTTTGGTCTTTCTCCCTTTTGTTCCACTGCTTTTAGCTTCCTTGTTGCCAGTCGTTGTTCCTGTTTCTTGTGTGCTTCCTTTTTGAATCTTAATTTATTAGGACGCACTGCTTAGCTGGGCACATCTTCTGCAAGTGTTCCCATACAAAGGGGCTTGTTTGTTTGTTCATCTCTGTGCTTTACAAACTGGCCACCCCTTCTGGGCACATTATCCCTATTGACTGATTCCCAGGGTATTCTACACTGCAATTCCTTAAATAAGTCGAAGTCTGCTTCGTTAAAGCCTAGAGTCCTAATTTTGCTTCTTCCTCTTCCAGCCTCCTCCTGTGTCTTGAACTCAGTTACCTCATGCTCACACGATATCATTTTTTGCTGTATTTGTCGTCAGTTTTTCCTTGTTTCTGAACAGCAGATCAATTTACAATGCTAATCCTGGCTGGCTTTTGTGTCACCTGTAGTAGGAAACCATTACCAATAGAATTAAGGAACGTCCTGGTTTGTGTGCCCAGTACTGTTACCTTCAGAGCTGAAGATTCTTTGTGTGAATGGTGATGTCCTGTGTTCATAGATAGGCTTATCCACCACCTTTCCTTGGTTAGATGATTTGTAACCTTATTTCTAGGTTATTCTGATTGACCAAGAGACTGAATAGACATGTGCAACTGCAGTTCAGACATGCTTTTATACTGGAGGTCTGTGTGGTCAAAGAATCCCTTTATGGAGGCAGCCAAAAAAAACCCAAAGTGAATTGTATTCTGTCCCTGTAGGCAGTTGGTATCTATCCATGACAGGCCAGACAAGCTTTGGTGGTGTCTCTACAGCATCATTCAGGCAGGCTCTGGGCATCCCTGGACCACAGGTCAGCAGGTCTGTCTTTGTCCTGCATGGGAGGGAATCTCCTATCACTAAAAAAAAAAATCTTTCTTTTTGTTCATCTAATCTGATGTATTGAACTGCTGGGCAAGGCAGGACTCACCCAGCCTCTCACTGCTGCCGGGTTCTTGACCATGCTCTTGAGATCAGTAGCTGCAGTGGGGATGGAAGGTTCTTCCTTTGCCAGACTTCACTTTTTTCAAATGTTACTCATCTCAGAGTTCATGTTTCCTGTTCCAGTGCTACTTTGGTCTTGCCTTCCTCTTAGTCTCATGGGCTTGGGCTTTTGCCTCTGTAGAACCTCTTCTGAACACCTTCTTGATCCCGTTTGACACCACCCATCCAAGGTGCCTGCTCACCACATCCTGCGTCCTCTTGCCTGGATGCTACAGCACTCATCCCAGACATAATGTTGCTGCTGCTGTCGTCACTTCAGGGGGGAGTATCAGTCATTTCTTGCACTTGAAGACCTGGAGAGCCGTGTCTCCCTCAAGAGTTAGGTCAGCATGCAGTTTCCCCAGTGAAAAGAAGGAATTGTCGCCAGTGGAGTCATTGCCATTGTATTGCTTCCTCTGGGAGCAGTACTCCTTGGTCCCTTCTGTGCCAGCCACTGTGACATGGCTTTGTGCCTCTTTGCTTGTTGGCAGCATCTTGTCTGCTGGCTCCTGGAAGCTGAAGAGGAAGCTGGATGTGGCTCTGCACCCTTGGAGAAGCTCTCCATGCAGCTGGGGACCTGACGTGGCGTGTGTGAGCTGTGCTGCAGCTCTGCAGCCCTGCAGTGTCCTGCGTCCTCCTCAGCTGCTGCCAAACAAGACAAATGGCCAGCAACAGGAGGAGCAGAGAACGTGAGAAAGATGAGGATTGTTGGACCAGTTTAAGGGGCTTTTGTGGGTTTGGGGCTTTTTTGCTCCACTTAAAAACAAGCTGCTGTGGTATTTACTTAAAAGCAAGCTGCTTAGAAGTTGATCTGTCACTGTTGATTTCATAGCCTCTCTTATTGTTGTCTTGACTTTCCTATCCTAAGGTGTTTGACCCTCAGCTGCAGTTGAGCTGCTTTGTTCCCTTTGTATCTTTAAAAAAACAAGAATTTTCGGGTGGTAAGGGTTGTGTTGCTGGAATTTATTTGTCTCAGTTCAAAAACAAGATAGTGAAATGTGGTTTACTTTATTAGCAAGATTATGAAGAAGAATATTGTGACTTAAGAGTCACAAACAACTGTTCATTTAAAGTTTAAATGCTTCCAGGAAAGATTTAAATGAAATATATGTCCCCATGTGACACAAGCATGTGCAACAGTGCTTCTGCACTTGATGCCTGAATATGTAGTAATGTTTTGTTTGCTTTTTTTTTGTCTCTTCGTAGGAGCTGCCTTTACTGAAGGGTTATCTAGTGGTTTAAGCACTTCTGTGGCTGTATTTTGCCATGAATTACCTCATGAGCTAGGTAAGACCCCAGCATTTCCATATGCTGCATGTGTATGTACTTACAGGAGCATGGGGGAGAATAAAATTTGATCAGAATACTTCATCTGTGTCAGGTTGTCTATTCAAGGATACTTCTGATTTACTCAAGGACTGTTTAAACATTTCTTAATTGAATTAACAGTTTAAAAATCTAAATATTTCAGCTACTTTATTTAAAACTGTTTCTTGTACTTACAGCTTTTTCTGTCTACTTTAGGTGCAGTTTTTATTCTCCTTGTATATTACACAAGTTGTGAATTGCAGGAGAATGCGTGACAGAATTTGCTTTTCTCACTTCTCTCCTTAATTTTATTCTCGTGCTTGTGCTGCTAAAAAGAAGGTCACGATTAGTCAAAGTACTTTCCGCATAAAATTTGCTGCTTTTTCATTAAGTCTTGCAAAGAACTGCTGTAGCTCTAAATTAAACTTG